>NC_060001.1:4078157-5437543 GCF_912999745.1 Papilio machaon | reverse complement strand
CGCGCTGCAGGGCGCGCGCCGCACCGCAACATGTATAGTCTTCTCACGTACACGCTAGTGATAGAAAGAGACCGCCTTCAGTTTGTGTGTTCTACTCTACTTTATCTTTAACATTTCAATGGCTCCTATGAATAAGTCAATGTGCAGATTGCCAACTTTCTAAGAGATGCTCTCAAAGTTTCAACCATATAAGAAAAGATGCCACATACGCCCTTTTACTTTAGCAAAAAAACACGTTTACATCTGTAAATGTTATAAATATTTTGTTTAGTGCATGTTGTTAACTAAACTAAAACATAGCTTTTAATATAAAAAATGTAAAAATCATCGATTTGTTACTTTGGACCTTATACATAGGGCCCATCGGCTCACTGGGCGTTAGCCCAGTTCACATTATCCCAGTCTAGTGATCCAGCTCTCAATTACAACTGGAAACATATAACACAGATAGTTCTCCAGTGTGGGTACACATTTTCCTATTGTATTCCAGCGCTGTATACAATAACTGGACTGGAATAGTGTTAACTGGGCATAGTTTTACTAAGGTGAATTTAGTGAGAGAATCCAAATTTTCAGTTTGGGAAATGTTTCCGTCTTATAATGTTCTATGAGAAGTCATTTTAACGGACTTCCAAAATAAGGTTATTAATTAAAGTGTATATAAATACGATAACTATCGTTAAATAGCAATAATCATGTCAAAACATGTTATTAAATATTTTGACTAAAGTACAAAAAATTTACAATTATATTCGTAAGTCATACAGATTTAGGCTTTTACTGGTAAAATAAAGTAAAGTACTGGTACTAGCCTGGATAAACAATATCTTGAAAATATAATTTTATTGCATGAATCTCTTAAAACTAAGACATCTGAATCAGGATTTCGCATGAATAGAGCTTTTAAATTCAAAAATAAATAATAATAAATCTGATTTATACATTTTCAAAATTCTTTTTAAAATATTATGTTCCCATATAAAATTGGCAATAAGTCGATTTCTGATAGTAAAATATAAAATAACAAACATTAGTAAAAAAACTTGAGAGGTGTGTTGGGACACCCGGATGGAACGAAGTTCCTTTTGATTAATTAGTGAAGGAACCAATGTTTATTCTATGAATAAAAAACTTAAGTCTTCACAAGAAGTACATTTTATTTCTGTGAATTTTCGTTATATAATATATTGTCACGTCGTTGCCATGGTGAAGTAGCGCTCATTCGTCGTTAACATACTTACTATAATAGCAAAAAGTGTCGTGACAACTTTTCGTAAGAATTTTTTCCGTCTAGCCCCCTTTCACAACGCGCGATAAGGAACTTCGTTCCAAAAGTTTATTTTAGTTAATATTTTTCAATTTATTTTATAATCGTAACATTGCATTGAATGCAAATTAGCTTTTAATTACCAAATGTGTTATTAATTTACGATCTATATTCTCATATAAAATAAGTGCATATTAATTTGTAGGTTAGTTCTTTATAATGACATTTTGATTGTGATATAGACAAACAGATTTACAAGTTAATTAAGCATTTAAATTTAAAAGCGTAAAATCACTCAAATTGTGAGTCTATGGACACATCTATGTTACTCAGGTGCTCTATTATTTTTGTCTTTGGTTAAACATTTCTTGCACATTAACAATTAAATCTTGTAAGAATGTTTTTTAAACCAATGGAATTGCAGTTTGAAACTTTTTATATCAGAATTTTGTTTTGCTTTGTTTTGTCTTTACTTACGTAATAAAGTTGACATTTTGTATGTTTATTACATCGACATTTGTTGCGTTTTTTTTTCTATTAATTACACTGTAAAATACTTTATATAATATTTGCACTAAATATCAAAGTGTTCTACGACATATCTTTATCAGGAGTGCCATAAAATATTAAAAAAAAGTTACGCACAGTATTTCAAGTTTCCGTTTTTTTTTGTTGACTAAATAGTATTTAAGGTGTTAAAATATCAAAGTATTTTGATAAAATACATATATTTTTATATCTAGTTTTAAGATGTTTTGTTTTCAAAGTATTAAATTTAAATAAAAAATGTTTACTACACGTAACACTTTTCCTTATATTTATTCCAAAACTTATCTTGAATTTTAAACTGTAGAACATATATTCACATCTCCGGTTTTATTTTACGGAGAACGGAGTGAGTTCGCTATATTGTTGTTATACAGGTATTGACAATGAAAACTCACAAGATGAATGAAAGTTTCAAATTAGTCTATGGATTTTCCGACCTGCAACCGTTTGTTTACAGAAAAATTAAAAATAAGTTGACATTAGTTGAACGTCAACTTTGAAAAGTCATAATTTTTGATGTTTTACACAAGAAATATAAAGTTAACAAATAAAGAAGTAAAACATTATATTTTGGAGTGCACGAAGTCAGACAAACAGTCAAGCTGGCTATGTTCACAGTATTTGTACCGCTGCTTGCAATGTCCGCTGTGTCCGCCATATCGGTACTCTTCTTATATTGCAAAAACAGAGCGGACAGAAGAAAAGGTTACATGGACGTTAAAGAGAAACCATGAGAAATTACGAAATAAAACGTATTCAATTATCTATATGCTACCAATAAAACACATTTTGTAATAAAATGATTTAATTTCTATATATCTATCAAATTTTAACGCTTATTTACATTTAGTAACAGGACAAGGCACATAAAGGTAAGTCTTAAAAATTAAATTGTTCCTAAACCGAACGTTACCCTTAATTTCCACTACACACATCTGTACACATATTATCGTCCCTTTTATTTCACTTCGCTAAAACAGAGATAACTATGTTTTTCTACATTGTTATTGCAGTGGAAACTAACGATTATGTTACAAACAACGAACTCCCACCATCTAAAATATAATCTATGTAAACACCAACAACATTACATAAAGTTTTACTTATAGGAGGGAGCAATTTGATCATAAACATTTTAAATATATTTAATATTTTTTGTACTGTATATACTTCTTGACAACCGTTAAGAGTAGGAACAGTGAAGAAATAGTACTGAAGTACTAGACGTGTGTAAATCAGCTTTGAACCAACTCAAAAGATCCATCACATTGTCTTAAACCTTTGAGTTACGACTCAACAACTAAATTGGCATTTCACGACTCAATGTACTAAAACTATGCGGCCGATGAGTTGTGAGTCAGCTTGCGGTCGCTCCATGACTCGATGCCTGGCTCGTTAAAATAAACTGTGCTCTTTACATCTGATACTGCTCGGTGACTCTCAGCTCGCAGCTCGGAACGCAAATCATATCAGGTACAAATTGAGCTAATCAGCGCACCGGTTTACTGATCTGCTTCACACATACAAACCGTGAGGTGATCTACAGATCATTAACTTTAGTTGACTTACCCATGTCTATTTAGTAACCAAATACCAATTTACCCTCTCCTATAAAAAATACGAAAATTAAATTGAGCATTTTAATTTATAATATAAATTGGCAAAAGCCAGTGTCGTTTCCCCGCCGTTGTTTTGTTGCGTACTATTATTACATATTGCAACACTCGCATGCATCATTTAATATATTACTCGAAATAATTATGTATAAAAATTATAAAAAATCCTAAAAAATTTAAAATCAAGTCCTCAACCATCACCTAACTTTAATGGTAACAAAGAACAATAAAAAAAAATTATAATTTTAAAATATGTCCTCATTTTACGTTAGTCTAATTATAACAATAAAAAAAAATCAAATTTTGGTTCCGAATTAATATGAATCTATTATTTCGTTTGGTTCTTGATAAAATATCAAAAACATGGCAACCATTGTAGGCAAAGAAAATTTCGTAAGATTTTTATAGTTCCATAAATTTACGAAATGTATCACTTAAGAATCTAAATTTTATGATGCTAAGGCCATAATGGGGTAGTCGGAAGCAGTAAACATTGTCTAATACCCCAATTTCAGTTCACTGGACTGATTTGAAATTTATGTTTCACGTCTCATATTTTTTTTGGTATGACAAAGTTTTAATTATTTTAAATAGGAAAAAAATACAATTTTAACATAAAACCACGTACTAACATATACCACGATTTTGGTTCATTAAATAAATATAGAAAATTGTCATTTCTATGCAACCATAGACAATTTACATAATCTGTGAAAACATCTTTATTAAATGTATATAAAAACCTTTCCACTTATCTAATAAAATGTATATAAAATAGAAATAGTTTGTGTAAATTGTTTTGTGAAACTAGTATAAAATATAATAACAATGTAAGGCACTATAACAAGGTGATGTCGGAAGACTTCATCAGACGTGAACTGGGCTCCGGACTCCTGTACAAAAAAAATTACTTATTAATATTACATTTGTTGCACACAGCTATGCAGACATTTTTTTCTTATTTGTCTTATGAATTATTTAAGTTAAATTGACTAAAAGAACAAATTATATGAGTTATTTGATTTACTATCTGCTAAAAATTGTTTAAGAGCTTTGAACTTGCATTCGTACATTTTACATGCGTCCAATAATTATTTAAATCAAGACATTTATATTAGTTAACGATAACCATAACGTGAAATAACTCAATTTGATAACGGCATTAACATAATATACGCGTAGGGAGCGTTATTGGTAGTGACTTACATCTAAGTTTTTCTATGAAATATAATTGTATAGTTACATGTCAGGCTCCTGCTTGAAGGCGATGACGTCGTACTGGTGCGCCGGCAGCTGCGGCACCAGCGCGGGCGACGCCCCGCCCACTGCGCCCGCGGCCCCGCCCACAGACACGCCCCCGGACACGCCCCCGGACACGCCCTCTGATACAGCCTCTTCTAACATTGCGGGCTCTGTCGATGCTCCTGCGGACAAATATATATAATACAAATTCAAACAATAACTCTTTGTACAGAAATACCACATAGTATCTGGGTACAACTGCCTCGCTTTTTTTGCATGTAAATCCATACATTGAGCTCACACAAATGTTCATACAAAAGATTTTTCAGTATTTTCATAGAGATAATGAAAACAACTTTCCTTGAAATCATGAACATGAAAAAACGATCCTGCGATTCTGACTCACTGGAGGTGTGGTCATTGAACAGTCGCATTGTCAGGAGTAAAGTGGCAGGAGCGTCAGCATTACCTCCGAGCAGCATCTCCTGCAGCAGGCTGTCGACGTGCGCGACACCGAACAGCTTGGCGAACTGTATCTGCTCTATCATCTGCCAGGTGATGCTCTGCAGCGGCGGCAGACACAGCAGCAGCTCGCCGAAGCGACCGCGGCCCTCGTACTGCCTGTCGCTGATGTAGTCCTCCAGGTTGATCTGCACCTGGTAGCGCAGCTGCTTGATCTTCTGCGGCTGCGATAGACCCTTCGCGTCTGCAACACACGACAATAACATTCATATACCTTTCAAATTAAATGAAGTAAAGTAAACTTTATCCTATCTTGTAATGTGATGACGGTGAAAATATTAAAACACAGTCTTACTGGGATCGAAGAATACGATGGCCTTGAGGCAGGCGAACTCTGTGTCGTCGATGTCGATCTCCCGCAGCGGCTTCACGATCTCGTCCATGACGCGCATTCCTATCATGCTGATGTCGATGTCCATACGACCGTCTGAAATACAATTCTTTATTTAACACTTTTACAGCCGGGTTTTTTGTCGACTGATTCAAAACAAGCACATTTACCCATTAAAAATCCGATCAAACGGCTTTTAGTTTAAGTTGTTTAACAACAACTTAACCAAATATAAAGAAATAGGTTGAATTGGACAGTTGTTGTCTTTATAACATGTAAAATACATTAACTAAATATATGCCGTAGAAGAATTCGTAATCTGACAATTTAAACATAATAAATCTTTGCAGCAATCATCATCATATCAAAGGCGGACAGTTGATGCGGCGCGAGGTTGCATAGCGCTCTCCACGAGCCAAATCTATTAGCGTACTATGTTACATATATATATATGTGATGATAGATAAATGTTTATTTTGGTCCGGTGCCCAATGGCGATTTTTAGCCCGTTAATAATGACACGCCCCCCTCCCTGAAGCACCTCCCCAAATAAAGGTTACTGACAAAAATAATTAACACGACGTCGATGTGAATTTGTTTTCAATTCCTAATTTTTTACAAATAATTTAAATGTTGTTGAATATTACTTTCTCAACTTTTATATTCCAAACACGTCATATATTTATAGCCGCAGGTGTCGTGGAAGCGATCAATAATTTTACACATTTATTACTTTTAACGTCCACTGTAAATATAAAGTATTGATAATTTATGTCACAGTTTTTAGCCACCATTCGTTTTAAATTCGGTAATACAATATATTTTATAATGTCGCGCATAATTATGTAAATTTAGTTAGTTACGATAGTATGCCACTGTTCAAATATTCATAAAGAATATAAACATGATTCGTGGGATTTTTTTTATTTCTATGGCTTAAGAGTGTATTATGCGATATTTATAAGTTAGTTAAAAGTGAATTAGAGTATCATACCGATGTTATGTTTGGCGATGATGCAGTTGTTGCCAAGCAACAGCACGTCCTTGAGATGCAGCGAGCGACGCGCGCAGCCCAGCAGCAGGTGCTCTCCCGCGTGCGCCCGCAGCAGAGCCACCTGCGCCGCACCCCACAACATACTCATATAATCTTTGTAATCGATAAACTCTAAAACTAATCAACCGATTTCAAAAATTCTTTCAACAATAGAAAGATATTTTATTAGAGTATAACTTAGGCCACATTTTATCATTTCTTTTTACTTAAACGAAATGCAAAATGAAAAAAATCCTTTCATTTCATACTGGACTTGTTATGAAAGTTGTGGTTACCTGATCATCAAGTTGCAATTCCGTGAAGGCGGGTATATATTTCGCCCACTCGACTAGTATGAGGAGCTGTTGTTTGATAGAGTCGCAGACATCGTTGATCTTGGCCAGGTTGCGGTTGTTAATCTCCGCGTCTGTCACGTTGTTCGTCTGACAACATACCAACCGTATTGTTGAATCCGCTTAAGTTGTTAACAAACATTTTAAAACGAAATTTAGGTCTAATTTCTTAAAATATCAGAGTCATTTGTCCTTATTCAAATATATAGTCATACATTTTAATTTTTCATGAAACTTGTCGCCATTTTGGAAAACGTTAGCCTATCGCAAAATCAATCTGATATAAACATTTGGTTAAGGTTAAGACATTTCGTAATAAGACTAATACTAAACTAAGTATAAAACCAAATTTTTATCATAGCAAAACATTTTACGTTGTAATTGTCTCTAACTTTATGATACTTGATAGAACTTCACTAAACAGCTTATCACTGTTATTGTCAAAATTTCCAAGGAAAATGTTGATGAATATTTATAATATACATGTTTGTTGACATTGTCATTGTAAAAAATACACGACATACGTTATTTGCCATTCTAACTTAATTAATTGAATTAAAATCTTATAACATAGCCTTCAAGGTTGAATTTTCAGTACCTCATCTATGACCTTCCGGCTGAGAAGTTCAGCGTTGAGTAGTGACACGACAGACAACCCGTTGGCTTGTGCGGGCTCTTCGTACGATGGTCGCCGACAGTTGATGCGGTCTCTCTCATTCTGCACGGCTGAAACAATACGAGTCATTATCAGACAACGATTTATCTATTCCTAATGGACTTAATGGGGGACTATACTAACTGGCATACTTCACCAATTTTCAATTACTTTACCCTTTACTTAATATTTGTAAATTGTTCGAAATACTTATTTACAAAGGGGTAGGGATTCCGGAGTCACTGTGATAAGAAATTTCACCTTCGCTGTATCAAAATGTTTTTTTGTTATTAAATAGTATTTGAAATATGGTTCATAAACTGATGAATATTTTACACAATCCCGATACGATAAGAAAGAAAGAGGGCATTAAGGAAAAGTGTGAAGCGACAAACAAACCCAAGTAATTATTGTTTCCCTTGATAATTTTATTACTGAAGTACGATATGACTTTTTACGTCGTAAAAAGAAAGTTATTAATAACATTATTTAAGCGAAACGAAGCCAAGAGAAATAATTTTATGTACATTTTTATAAGGTTCGGAAGTAGATTTATTAAATGAGGACACAGTATGGGACGACATGTTCGACATATTCCCGTCACCTTGTCGGATCCCTACGGCTTAATGAACTTGGCCTAGATGTGGATAGACATGTGCAAGTTTGTCTGTTTATACTGACAATAATGTCACCTATTGTATTCTCTGTATAAAACGTAACGTAATCCCTGTCATTATTTTTGACAATACAGAGATAACAATATGTTTTAAACGGATATTTTGGTCTCAGAAACCCACGGTAATGAAATAAAATTTACATAATCAAATTCCTAATAATTCATTAATTTAATATTCTTTCCAAACAACATCCTGTTTCAAGAAAACAGAAGTTGAATCTCAGAATTACGTTAAATAAACTTATTAGCGTTAAATGTATTAGTGATAAACTTATTATTAAATAATTCCAAATATAGTGAGTACAAAGTTGAATCATTTTATTTTAAACAACTCATTTCTGATTCATAATAACAATGTATGGACTATGGTACAACCAATTCATTCATATGTTTATAATATTAACAAAGAACTAAACTAAAACTAACGTTTTTTTTCGAATCTAATCAGTTCCTTCCATATTTGCTAACAAGTTAATCAGTTACTTTGTGCTAATTTCAATGTTTATCGTCGACTTCAATTTAATTTATTAATATACTTTTACTTTTGGGTGACAAACTTAGTTTCTAATCTTATTAACAATTTAAATGCGAAAGTTTAGATGTAGATCTATTCTATTAGAAGTAAATCTTGATGAAATTTGGCACAGACGTAGAACAAATTCTGGAAGAACACATAGTCTACTAATAAAGATTTTCAAATTCCGCGCGGACGGAGTCGCACGCAACAGCTAGTAAGTAATAAGTCCTAATTGCGACTATAATAACTTACAATTTTTTTTAAAACTATTCAACTTAACTATCAAGAGACTGGGTAACGCCAAGAAAACATAATTCATAATTAGTTACCACTAGGTAATACTTATTTACTAAAAAAGGGGTACGGATACAAGTTGTCTATAGCCAACATACAGGGGGCTTAGCACGAGTATTTGTGATAATCATCATTGTATCTACATCGACAACATTTGTATTTTAATTTTATCGAGCGTAAAGTACACCATTTCATACTAATTTTGACATAATCAACGAGGACGATACGAAGTTGAATGTCACAAATATTCGTGCTAGGTCCACAGATTACATAAACGAAAACATTTGATACACGCATAAATATTTGTCAAAGCTTATTATTATAGTTCATGACATAAACATGTTTAACTATCAAGGCAATAATTAGCACGAAAACTTGTCAGTGTAACTATTAGGTTATTTTCCAATGCGTATTATAGTCGCCGATAATAACATATTATGTACATAAGAGACTCCTATCAATAAAATTAATGACACACGTTAGAATAATGTCTACAGAATAATCATTGCTGTCTTCTCTTTAAAAAATACAGAGATAAGAGCTAGATTATTTTTTTATAAATTCACAAAAATAAGTCATATCGTTATCTACCTACTGTGTATCAAATTTCAACGTCAAACTATGATTTCAATATTTATTTATCTTGATAAGTGTTTAAAAAAGTCATCATTTAAGCAGGAAGATGATAACGATAATAATACGATAAACATTTTGTTTAAATCACAGTTATTAAAGTAAATTGGGTAATATTTTTGCGATTTAAACTGCAAATTTCCACTTACGAACGCCTGTAGAAAAACATATTATTAACTCTATTTTTCAAAGAAGCTTATGCTTACCTTCTTTTTTCATGCCAGCTTTAAAACATTTCCTTAGCCTACAATATCTGCATTGATTTCTTTTGTCCTTATTTACAACACAATTTCGACTAAATCTGTAACAATAGAAAAACTAAATTAATCGTCTACATTCATTTTTTTAATCTGTATTTCTGTGGACCATGAAAAGAATAGAGAGAGGTAATAAGCTCCCAACTTTTAGTAGTGGTTTACAACAAAACAGGTGATAATACTGTTGTACGCTCAGTTTCCATTTTATTCAATGTCGCGTTCTCTACGTCTATGTAAGTCCTGTCCATTAATTTTCATAGTAAATATTCAATCATGAATAATTACTGTATTGAATGGTTTCATTTTCTATCTGTACTCTTCGTAGAAATAGAACATTGATTGTTCCGAATCTAAATGAGAGTAATGATGCACTGATTTACTGCAATAGGTTACATTGGCAATCTGTTTCTAATGTAAAAGATTACGCAACAGATAATTTTACAAATAATTCAAACGAAAAACATTATATCATGATCTTTTACTATAATGTTTTGTGTGAATGTTTCAACAACGTAAACTCACGCGTAATACATACAATACAAAGTTATAAAGAATTGATTAATTGCAAATTTAAATGGTTCAAAATTGATTGCAATTTGTTGCTGGAGCAATGAACACTTGGTCATTATCGCGAGAGTTTTTACACAGGATAGTGCGAACACGTGTCCATCGATACATCCTATAACATTCACGTCCTGAATATAAGATAAGATATTTGAAAATTAAATTAATATTTTTTATGTGACTACCATAAGTAATATTTTTAAATTTCGAACAATGTAAAAAACATCTCAAAATTAATTTTCCTATTTGGCTATAGATAGTAGATATTATCGAAACATATCTCAAAGGTGGTATATATTAGATAAGGCACTTTGAATACATTTAAATCGCACTGAATAATCTTTATTTAAGTTGGTCAGGAAACAACTATATGGACATAATATAAAATGTTTACAAAATGAGTTGACTTTGCGTAGCCAGCCGTTTAAATGTTGTGCAAACCCTATGAGAATGTGAGGGTTGACCATATTTGTCAATCCAAATGTCTCTGCAGTCGAAACCCACTGTTACTTTGACGAACCCATACTATTAAAAGTGGTCCTTCGAGCCGGATCTATACAATTCTAACAAACCTGCAAGTGTAGAGATGGTTCTTTCTAACGCTCCTTCTGAAGAAGCCTTTGCAGCCGTCGCAGGAGGAGGCCCCGTAGTGCTTGCCGGTGGCGCGATCACCGCAGATGGCGCAGTGCTGCGACAGAGTGGTAGAACTTGCGGCGCTCGCCTCGCTGCTGCTGGTTTCTAGTTGCATATCGCTGTCTATAACAACACAAGAAAAACGATGTAAATTCATTGAAATTTTAAAGACTGCATATCAGACTTAGGAGGAGAATATGAGCCGAATTACTATTTCAAATATGTTAATTGCAATAGAAAAAAACAGGTTACTTCTTTTATCATTGTTAGTAAAATTGTATTTGCATTTACTAAATATTTATTTTACTTTATTAGCTTTTCACATTTGTATGTAACTTTTACTTCGTAGACGTGATTATTTAAAATATATTAACATAAACACAATACCAACAATTTATTACTTCATAGTTACTTATTGTCATTGGGCGACAGACACACATTTAAAATTTATATTACGTATGTAACACCTGAACCCAGCTGTCGTCTATTAAATATTCCTTATGTATGTGTATTTTCTATATCTTTACATATAATTATATCACTACCTTTCTTTCTTTGAGAATAAAAAAGTACTCCAATTAATAAAAATATACAAGTATTTTAATATTTACTATGGTCAAAATTTTACTAGTTTGATTTATTTTTGTTTTTATGAGAGAAAAGTAAATACTTTTGAGTTTATTCGCAACATATAAACAATGAAATGTCTCTGTATAATATATATATATAAAAGAAAGTCATGTTAGTTACACTATTTATAACTCAAGATCAGTCGAACTGATTTAGCTGAAAATTGATGGGGTGAGCTTAGAACTAGGAGACGGACACAGGAACTTTTTGATCTTGTGTGCATTTTTTTTATTCCGCGCGGACGAAGTCGCGGGTAAAAGCTAGTTATCGTATAAAAAAACATTATGAAAATCAGACAGCCAGTAGCTAACAATAATAATAATAAGAAAACGATACACACGAATTGAGAACCTCTTCCTTTACGAAATCGGTTAAAAAAATAACGTTTATGTAATAACTTATAACTCTATAAAGCTTGTTGGATCTCGAAGTTTGGTTTTCCCCTACTTGTGTTGTCTCTTTATAATTGTTTATAATCATATTATTCATATGACTAAAGCAAAAAAACTAGTTGGTTCGACTGGTATTTACTAGTTCAACATAAAAACAAGTTTCACGTTTAAAATTAATGCTGAGACATTCAAATTTGTTATTGAAGGACTATGAGTAACTATTTATTAAGTTACTAAGTCCTATAGACAGACTTAGAGTCGCCAATGGCCACAACGTGCCACCCTTAGCGCAGATTTAATTCAGTTTAATGCAGTCTTAGCCTCACTTTAGTTACTGTATGATAAGATCGTTATTTGCAGTTTCTACATTAATTATGGACGAATGATATGATATTTAGCCTAATTATTTAAAGATAACATAACTATATGGTATATACCGATAAAAGAAAATTGACCGATTTACCGCTCTCGAAACGTACCGCTGATTTGGCGACAAAATATATAAAAATATGAACTACTGTATGTATTAGGCTCCGATCATACAGACAGGGGCGAAGAGCAGAGCAGATTATTTATTGCAAATAAAATTGAACCTTAAAAAAATTTGAAACAAGGTTTTGTTCACTTTTTGTTCGTCTTTTCTTATAAAAGAAAGTGTAAAAAATTCAAAATTGTATTAAGCTCAATTTTATTTACGAAAAAAATCTGTTCGGCTCTCTGCCCCAGTCTGTCTGAAAGGATTTATGGGGCGCGAATTTGGGCCTAAAGAGCCTTAGGATAATTTGCTTGATGCTGATGGTTATATTTATTTTATTCCGAAGACTCTCTAAATCAGGGTAAGAGATAAAGATACGTTGAAATAGATAATAAAATGTCATAAGAAGTAATGTTCAGATAAATATAACGTCTGTTTTAAGCAAAAGAATATCCTTTTGTCAACAAACCTTCTTTATAAACACAGTCTAACGTAGTGAAACGCTGGGCCTCTTCTGATGACGTTCTATTGAACATGCCGTATGGGCTGTACGGCGGCTTATCCCATACGTGCGGCGGGCCGGCCAGCATGTACTCCGGCGTGTACTCCATCCCGCAAAGGTCGTGTGAGGTCGCGATGTCGCAAGGGAATACTGGCATCTTCCTCACCACGCTCCTCACAGAGTGTCACCACTCCAAACTCTTATCGAGTACTGGCCGAAACGTGCGATTCCTCGTGCGATAACGCGCCTGATAATCGACACTGCTTGAATAATTTCGTCCAACAAGTGAACGATTTAGATAAAATATTTACAATTGATATTAAACAAACACTAAGGAGCTAATAAACACTTAAGAAGCATTGCTAAATAAAGAGTTCATTTAACTACACTTCCGAGTTGTGGTGTTATTATAATGACAGATGACACGCGACTTATTGCAGTGCGCCCAGACTCTGCGGTCGAGGCGACCTCAAAACAACGCGGTTCTGAATCGACTGGCGATGGCAATGCTTTAGGCTAGTCACCGGTAGTTTGTAAAGTCCGTTACGATGGCTGCGAAAATTTTGCTAACATCGCGTACGGCCTACTCAGTGACCGATGAAGTGTGAGCAGCAAGCAACAAGCCGCTGCGTCGGCACTGACTCACGCGTTATCGGAAATGCAACGGATGTAAAGTTGCACGGATTGCAAGCGAGGAGTCATACTATACAGCTGATGCTCAGAAGCCTCGGCCATAATGAGAATGTTTTGTACACTCGCCGACCGACCGGATGACTAATTGATTGTCGCCTTTCCCCGCTTTGTTTCTTTGTCATTGTTAGTTGTGTTGCGAGCGCGGTTATCTGTTCAGGGGCTGATAATGTTTTTAACGGGTAGTTTATCTATACAAGGTTATATTATATCGATACTGCGTTGAAGTGTAAACGATCTGTTGCTGTGTTAGAACAACACACGATCGTCAAAATTTTTCGCTGTTAAAACAAATGATATTCGTAGTTTATTGTTTTCAAATCAAATAAATCTCAATCAAACAATGAACTGCACTGAAACATCGCAGTAATACGGGACGCCGCTCCAACCGTTTGCCAACACAATTACGACAGTTTAGCCAACAAAACGTAGTTAACGTTTGAGGTTTTTCAATATCTGGGCGGCTTGGAACATCATACGGGTCGCTACACAGACCACGATGTTAAATTAATGAGACGTAAGAGATGCGAGGGAGCGCACTGCGCAGCGCTCAGATGATGACCTTGAGCCGTCAATAGGAAAAGGTTCATACAGTACTACGACTACTATTAAATACATTGTTAATGTCTATCTAACAGTTACAAAAGTTCAGAAATTCGAATATTATATTGACACATTAATATAAGAGAACAATGTTAAAATAACGGTAACAGATTACAAAATTATTTATTAGTCATTTCCTGTCCCTGGGTCCAAGGCGTTAATTCATTTATTAATAACATTTTTACGACATTTACGATTTCACATACGGAAAATTGGTTGATTGCGCACAACTAAAGTTTTTCTTTTTTCCATAGCTTTGGGGGTTGGCTATAATTTTTTGAACATAATAAATAAAAGCTGTATTACTCGATCCCACGATTAAACCACCTATAGTACCCATATTTATCAAGTACAGGTACATATCTAGATGTCCGCAAATATAGTATATAAGAAGCGATTAAGTCTGGTTCCCACCAGATAGAAATTCCTAATCTCTCCCTTCAGGTTACTAAAGTCAGTGCATATTTATTGAATACTGGCTGTCGCCCATGACTCCGTCCGCCTGTAGTTTAAAAAAAACTTAATTAGTAGCCTACGTGTTCTTCCAGACTATGCTCTACACTTATGCAAATTACATCGAAATCAGTTGAGCTGTTCTGGAGACATCTTCTAACAGACATTAATAGAAACATTCGCATTTATACTATTCGTAAGATGGTGAAATGATATAGTGAGTACAGTGCCGTGCAAACTTTATGGCTGCTTCGAATATCGCACAACAGTCTGCATATATTGAGTCGCTTGGCTTTTCTATATATGCAGTGGGCTTACATGACTGCTGGTTAACCACGAGAATAAAGTTTGAATCATATAGTATCAAAGGTGATTTAGAGCATAAGCGGTAAACAACGTGCAATCGTCTGGCAAGACGGCGGGGCAGGTCGGGGTCGCACTATCTGCCGAGACTCGCGCCCTCTGTCGCACCCGCGGCGACCGACTCTCACTGCGACATAGTTCGTTTTGTCAACATTCAAACAAATTATAACACGTCTAGTCTTAATCTTTGCCTAGTCATATAATTAAACGAACTGATACGTAATCCAGCTGAAAGAATATACAAATAATAACTTTAAACAGAATATATATATAAATAATAACTTTAAACAGAACATTCCTGAAATTGTTTAACTAATTTAAACTCCTTATACAAAAGCTTCAATTTTACAAATATTATAAATGCGATTTTTTAGATGGATGAATGATTGTTAGAAGGTATCTTATAATAGAACATAGTTTGGAAGAAGGTTGCCTCAAAAGGTTTCTGATAAAACAACCTATTTGCGCACAATTTGATTATAAGTTGAGTAAATATTTAATTAATATTTAAATATGTTAATTATAAAAATAACATACACTCAGTCGTCAATAAATACTAGAAATCTTATTTTAAAATAACTTTTTAACTTTTTTTTGTTCACACCAGAAGGCAACGTAAATGGATTGACGTCAGAATTACGATGATCGTGTATAAATTCAGAAATTTACTCTGACGTAAACACTTCAAAGGATTATATTATTATTACGTAGAAACATTTAAGGAAAACTTAGCAATGGCAAAATGTGTTTTCAAAAATAATTAACATATAGTTAATATAAAAAAGTATATTTGTAATATGTGTTACTATCAATAACGTTAAATCAGCGATTCCCAAACTTCTTTCACATAGACCACTTTCCGTAGACCCCAGGAAACCTAGGGTTTTAGTGGGCAAAGTCCCGTGTGACCCTATCTTCACCACAGAAGGTTTAACCCGTCATCAAAAAAGTGGAACATTTAGATCACTGCTTTAAATAATCATAAGAAGATGCATTAAATAACTACATTTAATCTAAGATGTTTTTAAAGTTATTGCATGTAATTATATACACAACAGGACTGTCGTTTTTCTATGTAACTGTGTGATAAAATTGTACATAAGTGATTTTATTGAATGATTTGCAGATTTTTATTTGCAGAAAAAACTTGATTATAGATTACGTCAATCGGAATGGACTTTGTACAGTAAACACTTGAAATATAACGCCGGGTACAAAGTACATATTTGCTATCTGTATTATTGATTGCCAATTTCATTTATCATTTCAGTAATATAAGGTAAAATTTCGAAAGCATTGTACGACCATTGGTCGAAATATGATCGTAATTCATTATCACTTATTTCTTTACATGAAGTTATTAAAAATAACTTTATCCACTTCTATTCGCTTCAAGTAATAATGATTAAATGATCATTTAGTCTAGATATAATGACTAGAACTTAATAAATGTATTTAATAAAAAACACTGTTGTCTTTCATATAGCATACGCGTAAGGGTTGCGTCTATTGGCTTTGTCGTTAAGAATGAAATTTAAAGGTTGATCAATAGAAAATCGGACTTTATGAGCTCAAACAATAACGTAAGGCGTGTAAAAGGCTTAAGGTAATAAAGAAATGTTTCACCAGCGATCATTATTTTACATTACTCGCGGTCGGACGCGACTTCGTCACAGCAAAATTTAAAAAAAAGTTGCCTATAATATGCCAGTACACATCAGCTGCTTTACAGTGAAAGTCTCGTCAAAATCGGTTCAGCTATTTCGGAGATTACCAGGAACAAACGCGGCTTGAAAACAGACAACATACAGACTGACAGATATTATAAAAATTGCTTTTTTTTGTACTTATTAATTAATATTACATTTTCAGAAATTCCTCCCAAGTAGAGTAGGCGACAGGCGAGCGACCAACCTTAAAAACTGAAGCCAAAACTTTAAGGTTTATAAAACCTAGTGTGCCGACCCCACGTAAGGGATAAGGCCAGGGAGATGATGCCTTTTCGTAATTATTCTAAATTCTAAAAACTATTATGGCGTATACATAGCACATTAGTGTATGCTACATAAGCCACATGCGAGTACAGCAACGGCAAAACCGGAGTTGAAGACAGTCGCTGTGACCGACATAGGTCGGGATTACATCATCATGCTATACCATAAATCTTCGAGTTTTTTAAACCACAATGATTAAACTAACCTCTAAATAAGCATGACTATGCAAAAGACTGGATTTATCTTGATACCAAACTCATCTGTCTGGGTTTTTTAATTGCTTGTCTCCATGACGATTTTCCTGTTATATTTATTACTTGTCGTTATTTCTTAACCTTTTGGTTTGTTTCTAGTCTGACGTTAATATTTTTTTTTTAATTTAAGTAGAAATAAAATTGAAGAGTATCTATTTCATGCAATTAGCTTGTAAACTTTAACCAAACATTATTTTATGTCAAAAATAAATAATAAAATATATAACAATACTAAACATAGTTATTTCTACTACTTATTTAGATTTAGATAAAGTGCAAGTAAATTTTTGTAAATATTGATCCGTTAATGGAAAGGAGTATTTATTATTTAAACAAAACAACAATCAGCCAGTAGGCAAGTGTTGCATTCACAAACTGATAAGAATTAGTTAACATAAGACATTGGAAAATTTATATAACTATAATTTACTTTCTGTATCTTATCCATTTGTGTACAATACAATAATTTTCAATCAATATTTCATTAGTATCTATATCTATATATATATAAGAGAAAGTCGTGTTAGTTACACTATTTATAACTCAAGAACGGCTGAATCGATTTGACTGAAAATTGGTGGGCAGGTAGCTTAGAACCAGGAAACGTACATAGGATAATTTTTACCCCGTTTTCTTTTTTATTCCGCGCGGACGAAGTCGCGGGTAAAAGCTAGTATATGATATAGTATGTCAATGATGTCATAATTTATCAGATATGATTAAAATTAAAAAATATTACATAAAGCTTGCTAAAGACTCAAATAAATATATTTTAATTAAAAAACCCAAAAACCTAGTTCACTGCACCCTCATGACACTTTGACTAAGAATATTAATCTATTGAAACTTCTCATTAAAATTGGATTATTTGTTTAGGATCCAGGCAGAAATAATGGACCTTGTCCACTCAACGTAGCAACATAGCATAACAAGGGAAACAATTTTCTTACTAATATTATAAATTTGTTTATTTGGATGATAGAAGGTATATAGATCTCAATGAAATTTGGCATAGATGTATACATATATTTATTTGATAACTCCGCAACAGTTTAACACATCTTATTTAAACTTGGTACATATGATGCACAGAAGAAGTCACATACAAAAGCTATTGAGAAAACTTTAAACTTAAAATAAATTACTAATTTACAATTTTAAAAGGATTTCTTTTCAATGTCTACAATATCAAAGTGTTCTATTAAAGTTGTGTAGTGGGTAGCAGCAGTTACTGTGAAGCTGATCAATTGCACTCTAGGGCCTGTACAATTGGAACTAATTGTGTTCATACTCCATTGTGCATGGATAACAACTGTTACAGCAATTATTGTGCTATAAAAATGAATTTATAAATATAACAACATACTTATGTTGATACAATCTATGACACAAGTTTTATTTTGTTTATAATTATTAAATTTAATGAATAACTTATACTTTAAATATTTAGAGTTGTTTTATTTATGTAAAAATTACTTTGACAAACATAAAGGAAGTTGTTTTGAGTATAAACATAGGATACTTTTTATTTTATTAATCAATGATACATTCTTATTACTACCATTTTACACCCCCAATGCACAGCTTGTACCAAAAAGAAATGTGAGATTAACTAGAAATTTAGTTGCCAGTTTCATCAAGTCATAGAGAAATATATATAAAAGAAAGTCGTGTTAGTTACACTATTTATAACTCAAGAACGACTGAATATTGGTGGGCAGGTAGCTTATAACCAGGAAACGGACATAGGATAATTTGTACACCGTTTTCTATTTTTTTATTCCGCGCGGACAGAGTCACGGGTAAAAGCTAGTATATTTTATAGTAAAGCTAAATCGGGTGCTTAAATAACACAAAGTACATATAAATACATATTAATTACTATGGATAAAACAAAATAAGTTTATCATTAAATAATGTTACAAAATTTGTTATTGAAAAGAATAATTTAGACCAACTGGTTATGATAACACATAGTAAATGTGTTACAAAATATCAACAAACATATCAAAAGCTAGAGGTCAAACCAGTTTTAAGTGTTAGTTCCGTAATCGAGATCCTACAGAAGGACGTAATTGTAAGAGCAAATAACCAATATAATATTTCTAAGATTGCGTGGAACTTGATCATAACGTTTTAGTGAAGGTTTAACCATTTGTAAACATAATTGTCTTCAAATCTACAAAAAAAGTTTACACGAACATGCATTGAATTGACACAGAAACGCGCATCCAATTCCACAAGATAATTGACTTGTTTACAATGGTTAAAATATCTACATCCGTCTACAATCATAAAATCTTACCTTCGTCACACAACCCCATAGTACTTTCAGTACACAAAACACAATTTTTCCGCGTGAAAGGCGAATAAAGTATTTATTTAACACTATAACTTTAATCACTTAATTAAATTCTATTGGAAATTGGAAAACTTATTTTTGACAGTGACAGACATAATAAGCAGCTGCTATTTGACAGACGGATACTACAGAGACAGCGCCATCTATTAAAGGTAAGCAAAAATGTTGATGCTAAGCTGTGGCAATAGATGGCGCAGATGTTATTTTAGAATTAAGACTAGATAGTACTATTATAGTAAAATAGTAAGTTTAAAACTCGTAGAAGAAAATTCTAAAAGCATAAAAAAAAAATAACAAAAAGCTCTTGCATTAATGTCAAAAATAATATGATTAATATTGAATGATAAATACTGCACAGAAAATGGTAGTATAATATTGGACGGATTTGGAAGGAACATTTAGCTAATTGTCTGATCCCCTTTTCCCTTCCATCATTTAGTAAAAATAAAAGGTTCAAGTGTAAATAATAGAGGAAGGTTTACAAAACAAAATCGAACAGCAACCGAAAAAACAATAGATAAAAATAAACATTTATAGATATGGGGAGAATTTGTGTCAAGAACACGAGTTAAAGTTATAGGTATATACATATATTCATTTCGTCTCAGCGCTGATCAACACAAAACGTATAAATGGAGAAAACTAGAGATTATGATAACTTATTTTTATTTAAACTACGCATGCACTAAATAGGGCCTGTAGAGCCGATCATCAATGACGCGATGAAAGTTTCATTACCAACCGTTAACCGTAAAAGTTTCATTACCGGTTTGCAAACCGCTAGGTGCACTAAAAGATCTTTTCGAAACCCTTATTTATTAAAAGTATAGTCAGGTAAGTTGAATCGGAACCTAATTAGTAGAAAGAAATTTTATATCGAAACTAGAGATAAGATTACAAATCTGTTTTGTCATCATCTAATAGTCCCCATTGAGTTAGGGGTGACTTGCCATTAGTCAACCACGGCAAGGTGTTCACGATGAAGGTGAAAGGAAAAATCTATATAAGTATCTTACATTTTTATTTGATTTTTTTTTCATTTATTGAGGTAAACTAACAGTAGCACAAAAAAGTAGAAAATAAACAATATAAAACATACAAAGGAAAGTCTTAAGTAAATGTGCCATCCACAATGTTCACCACATATTGCTCTTAAAATTAGTTTTAGCTAAAACATTCGAGTAGTAGTATGCTAGTTTGTTAATAGTTTTGTATAATAGAATTTATAGTTAGATTTATAGTTAATAGATAACGATTTTACAATTTCTTTTTTCTTTTTTTTTCTTTTTTTATTTATTGTATAACATTGACAACGCTAGGTCATGTTGACATACGAGTATACTGTTGTGTTACGATGGGAATAAACAAATTTAATTTGATTGCATCCACGCAACTATCATCATTAATGCACGTGCTGATTTATTTCCACTCGATGTGCTGTAACGATATTCTATTTTAGACATAGCCGTTGGTTGTCCAAGAATAACTTTAGATACATATAGAACATATTTACAGCATTCAGTTCATGGATTTCCATAATATTTTTGTATGCATAGTGTAACAATATTTTTGTTTACATGTACTGTTATCTGTCGCGATTTACTCTGTATTGAATTAAAAAAAAAAGAAAATAAATTAGTATCCTATATGCTATTCCGGAATGTAATCACACATAGTGTTCCAAATTTCATCCAGCTTAATTAAGTCTCTCTAGAGTTCCCTGCATTATTAGTAATAAAGTTATTAGATATAAAATATGATAACAACAATTTTTGTTACTTAACAGGAAACTAAAAGACTAGGCACTATATAGGAATCGTATATTTAGGTTTGTATGATTTCTCTCTATAATTTAATGTCTTCAGTTCGAGTAATTTGTTCAACACTTATGCACTGCCTAATATGACCTTGCTTTGAACTACGAGTACGAGTAAAAAAAATTCGTGTAGAAGTATTTAGACAATGAATAATGTATGTACAAATCTTATGTTATATACAAGTTTATCATATTATGTAACATAACATTTTGAAAAACATTTCTACCTACCTAACAATATTTAGCGATGTGAATTAAGTTATTTAGCCGCTGACCTAATGAGGGTTAGAGGTCTACGACTTATATAGATAGTAATCAAACCTAACCTTGCCTTAACACGATACTGATTGGTTTCAATACAATTTTCACATACGTATAACTTTGGTATGAATGGACCGCGTCAATCCACGTCATTAAATACTGCTTGTGTCATAATGACACTGTGTCATTGAATGAACGAATTCATACAAGTAGTGCCAACTGGTGGGTGAGAGGCTCAGCCAACTATCACGTCACATGCATATAGTGTGCATAAGATGCAAACGAAATACAGTAGAGTAAGGTCATGTTAATTAATAAAAATTAACACGACCATGATGTCCTTTTGATAGATAGAATAAAACCATTTAAAAAAAACATATGTTGTTTACGGCTTCATTTACTTGGAAATTACCACGTTAATTTTTCATTATTTTATTATTATCAACTATCAATTATCTTTAAACCATTTGGATTAATGGATGAATTTTTGTTACTACATGTCTCCAGAACAGCTAAACGGGTCACGTTGAAATTTGGAATATACGTAGAACATATTTTGTAGAAACGCATATGCTACTAAATAAGTTTCTTTTTTTAATTCAATTCAGGCAAATATTAGTTCTTTAATATTTTTTGAAGATTTTATATTATAGTGTTCCGTATAATAAAAGGTGTCGGTGTTGTAAATAAAATATATAAGACAAGTGTTTATTTATCGCGGTTTCCGTGTTTACTCCAATCTAAGGGTCAATGGGTGTATCACGGTGACTTACATATATGACATTAATGCATCATCTATAGTAGAGTAATTAATGAAAACATAATATTTATTCATGGGTTTGTTAAAATTATCGTAGTTATATTTAACTTTATAACATTTACTTGACTTATTTTGCAATATCATTGCCCTTTACATCACATTGTTTACAAAGTAAATGAAAAATTAAATAGCTTAATTTGATATTCCTCTGTTAACTTAATTTCAGCGTTGATTTGAAATGAAAAAACAATTGAGCGTATCTTTCTAACCAATATTTGATACGAAGAAATTTTAAAATATAAACGCCTTTGACGACTCAATAATGTATACATTTTCACCCAATTTAATGTAGATGATATGCTGTAAGTTAGTGTAGTTGAGTAAGTTTGTGCATAATAACTTCCCCGGTGACCTTCGCGGGTTAATTCATTCACGTGTTCGCGATACGAACCTTCACAGTGTGAGAACTGTGGTTGTTTTATCATAGTAACTAGCAAGTAATTAAACCTTGATAATTTACTTTACTCGTAAATAGCGCATAGTCTATTTCATAATAGTATATAATTGAAAGAATTCTTTTTGATATTATGTACATAGGTATGTGATAATTATTATTTATACTTACCATCTACTTCGTAAACAATACCTAATTGGTATAAACTTACATCTTACTATCTTACTAAAATTATAAATGCAAAAGTTTAGATGGATGGATGTTTTTAGAAGGTATCACCAACTACTGCATCGATCTTGATGAAATTTGGTACAAATGTAGAACATAATGTGGAAGAACACATACATATTCAGTTTTTTTTTAATTCCGCGCGGATGGAGTAGCGCGCGACAATTAGTAAACATAAATAACTTTGTTTGGCTAATGTCCTTCCTGTATTTCTTATATATTCAGTGGCAAGAAACGATTCCGTTTAGATATTTATAAGCAAACTTTCAGTTTTCTCTTTACATATGTCGTGTTACATAAAATGGTCAGCTAAAGTATAACCTTAAAAAAATATGTTTGATAATAGCAATCATTGTTTGACATAAATTAAATGAATTTTGGCTATGTACTTACAGTGGTTACAATGTAAAGGAAAACTAAAGCGGAATCTGTTAGGATGCCATTGAGCTTATTAATACCGAAGTGGCACGCGGCGCGGCTGCCAGGGCCTAACCTATGCCAACTAGATCCAGTTGTCCACGCTTCAATGTTGAAATGTTGAAGAATGCTCAGTTCCCGATGCTCCGGCCAAACTTGACAACATACAGGTTTTATATATATATCTATATATATAAAAGAAAGTTGTGTTAGTTACGCCATTTATAACTCAAGAACGGCCGAATCGATTTGACTGAAAATTGGTGAGCAGGTAGCTTAGAACCAGGAATAGGACATAGGATAATTTTTACCCGGTTTTCTTTTTTTTTTTTTTTTATTCTGCGCGGACGGAGTCGCGGGTAAAAGCTAGTTTTAAATACTTAGTATTTATGGCGTTATACTTTATGGTTTTGTAAATTTATTTTATGGGTAGTTTAATGGTTACATTTGAAGGTTATGAGATGACGGTCACTGGTTTTATGCATTATGCTGTTGATCGCGACTTCGTCAGTGTAAAAATAAGTCAGTTACCGCCCAGTAAAAAAGTTCAGAGATTGTCGGAAAAAAAAGTGAACTTAGGACAGACGGATAGAAACGATAAATAATGTTTTTTTCGTGAAAAGCAGGGGAAATTAATTACTATTAAATTATAAAATAATTAATATATAGTTAATAAAAAAATCAGGAAAATATTGAAGTCCTGTACCCACCTTTAGGTGAACAAGCTAATCTTACTAATATTAAAAGCTAATGAATAGATTGATGAATTGTTGGATGGATGGATGTTTGTTTGAAGGTATTTCCGAATCGGCTCAACGAATCTTGATGAAATTTGGCACAGATATGGAATACAGTCTAGAAGAACACATAGGCAGGTTACTTATCAAGTTTTTTTATTCTCGCACGGCCGGAGTACCGGGCGACTACTAGTTTTATATATTTACAGATTCTATTAAAATATTACTATTAAGTTATAGTCGGATTAACATAATGATTGAAAAAGTTAAGAGGAAAGTTATTTTAATTTAAAACTGATATTTGAAAAGTAAGGAAGATTACATGTCATAATAATTATATTTCAAATAATTCAAAAGCCATAAATTTGAATACAAAGAAACCTTGCTTTGAAATATACATTTACATATTTCGTTAAAATTAATATAATTTATTGAAAAGTCATTTACAAGATTTCTTAGAAAATATTGCTTAAGACAAATTGACTATAATTTAACCCTTTTTGGTACCGATGACGCAAATAACATGTCATTTGTGTACATGTCATGAAGTCGATGAACCGAGGCGTTCGGTTCACGGAGCATTTGTTATCTGAAGATTTTGACATAATGCATTTACATTTTTTTTAGTCAACGTCATCATAGTTACGTTTACAAAATAAAGCGAAAGCATTCACAATGGACTTTTGCAAAAAGTTTTTCTCACGTTTTGATCGTCCGGTGGCGGCACCGACTAGTCCCGACCCCCGATGGGTCCGAAACTTGTCGGTGCCGCCACCGGACGATCAAAACGTGAGTTAAGCCGTTTCTTAATTAATTAATTATGATGTCTCACGATAGTTAAACAATTTAAAAGTGTTTCTGATACTTCTTCTGATCTTCTATTGAGTTCTGATTGCATTTTAATCTGATTCAGGCATCTTTAACTTACTATAATATAAGGAATACCCTGTTTGCAAAAAGATACATAAATTATTAAACAGTCAACTACTGCTAACTTCACTTTCAGATATTTTGAAGTGTAGTTACATTCGTTCGTGGCCTTCGAGGTAGAGGTCGGTTTTTTTTCCATAGCAACATATTAAATGTATATTTACGCAGTTACGTATTTAAATTACGCGTAAAACTGAATTTGTTATTAATAAATAATAAGTTGTAGTTTAGTTTAATACTTAATAGTGTAAAGAGAAAAGATTTTCCTAATAAACTCAAAGCTAGTGAATTGGTGACGTTTTTATACTAGGTGTACATTTTTTTAAACCTGTCTTTTAAGAAAAGAGAAATCTAAATATTCTTATATTCTATGTATTAGTAATACCCTATTTTCCATTCACCTTTTGTTTGAAATTTTTTCTCAAAAATTGATACCTCCTCCTGAATTTAACACACATACATGCAATTGTAAATAGACTATATAAACTGTATAAACAAACAAAACTATTACGAAACATAATATAAAAATTATATCTATGTAAAAATTATCACGTCTAAAAATTATTACATTTGAAGGAGATGTATCAATTATTATATCTGTCATTATATTGTTTTATCAATAAATTTAGTGTTTATAAATAATACCTTATCAAATTATACTTAAAAATAATACCGTTTATATAAACAATACAATAAGTATCATAATCGTCTATGTATGAGTTCTCAAAGCTATGTATGATCAATAGTACAAGAGTCTCTATCTTCGCAATAATGATCCTAATAATATTAATTTTTCACCAGCAGAAACAATTAGACTACAAAAAATTATAGAGAACCATCCATTCCATCTTCGTTTTCCATCATTTCCGTATTCCTTTTTCAAAGTATTCCTTGTTTCTATTCTACAAAATAACTATTGTCTATTAAATTATATTTAAAATTATATTTAGAACGCGACTCCGTCCGCGCGGAATTATAATAAAAAACTCTATTAGTAGCCTATGTGTTCTTCCAGACTATGTTCATGTATAACTAAGATAAATTTAATCGAGATCCGTTTAACCGTTCTGGAAATATTTAATAACAAACATACAAACTTTCGCATTTATAGTATCAGTAAGATTTATACCAGAGTTCGTACATAAATAAGATAAGGCATTGAGCGCCAACGACCCGGATTTCAATGTGTACGATCACAGATAATGTGGAATTACATAAAGCACTTGGTTAACAACTTTAATTGGCTTTCACGCTGTATGCATTTACAGTTATAAAAAATCTCAACGGCGCAAGGGGAGAACAATTCAAGTAACCACTCGTTTATCGAACTTACACTGCATCTTTACGAAAACATTTTCTCCTTTTTCTTTCTTCAAAAAAAAGGAGGCGACTATTAGTTTATTGGTACCCTTAAATCCATGATCTTATAATATATAACATAAACTTCATCAGGTTGGTGATGATGATTTTATAACAAAAATGGAATCAAACAAAAACGCACATAAGAATCACGTCGAGGTCACACAATTGAACGATCATCAAAACGCTAAAATATAATTTATTTTGCAAAAAAAAGTTAAGTACGTAGCTTTTGAATTAATATTATCTCATGACTCACGTTTAAATAATCAGAGTTTTACAAAAAAAGGAAGATTTTATTGCAATTAATTTTAATTATTTCATATTTATAAAATATCCTTCTCTGCTTTGCTTCACCCATACTTGCTTTACTTTTCTCTTCGTCATGATATAGAAATGATAATAGTGGAAAAAATATGGACAATTATCTTTTAAATGACTGGTAAAAGAAACGCACAACTATTTATATTTCGTTTTTTTTTCACAAAGCGAGCGCAGCAACAGTTGCTGTAGTCTCTACCTTTAACTACAGTAATAAGCTGTTTGCTATAACATTACAAGTTTTTAAACACTTCCCATAATCGTGAACTTAGTTCGAATAATAATATAAAGAGTTTCGTGAATACGACTGTTTGGTATGGTACATCTTATCGTACGTATTTCAACATGCATTAAAATTTAAATCATATCTACGATAAAGCAATGATTAGTTATCATTGAAATAAAGTTTTTTTTTTTAAATAAGGATTTAATGGTATCTAACTACTTACGTAAAATTAAATTCACAGAAAACAAAGCTTATTAAAGTTGTAGAGAACTTACCTTGAAATGAAAACCAAGACTAGTAGTGATTCCGTGAAAATTAAAAATATGTAATACGTAAGTATTGTTAAGTGTGGCTTTGTTTATTTAAAAGTGATCTCTTTGTAAACTTGATAACGTAATATTATATAAAACTAGCTTTTACCCGCGACTCCGTCTGCGCGGAATAAAAATAGAAAACGGGGTAAAAATTATCCTATGTCCTTTTCCTGGTGTTAAGCTACCTGCCCACCAATTTTCAGTCAAATCGATTCAGCCGTTCTTGAGTTATAAATGGCGTAACTAACACAACTTTCTTTTATATATATAGATAGATGCCTAACGACATATATTGATCTGACTAGTATGCGCGAATCTTTATTAAAAAAAATGCTGATTTGAAATCAGAACCTAGAATAATAGCTACATCGCATTTAAGGGCTTGTTCGTCTTGATGCAAGCAATGCATCTCGTTATATTGTAGCTAATTTGTTGCACAATGGACGTCCTTGTCAATTATTTACTTCCACGTATGTACATAAAAACAAGTTTCTATCTAACCATACATTCTTAATGCAACTACAAAGAACTATCCGTGGTTATTCCATCCATCCAAAATCATATTAATATATATAACTTGCTGTCGCCCGCGACTCCGTCCGCGCGCAATTAAAAAATGGGGGGGGGGAGGTATGAAAAATAGATGTTGGCCGATTCTCAGACCTACCTCTAGACCTACTGAATATGCTCACAAAATTTCATGAGAATCGGTCAAGCCGTTTCGGAGGAGTACGGTGACGAAAACTGTGACACGAGAATTTTATATATTAGATATAGCTAGTTGTCGCCCACGACTCAGACCGCCCGGAATAAAAAAAGTAATAAACAGCCTCTATTTTCTTCCAGGCTATGTTCTACAAATGTGCCAACTTTTATCAAGATCCGTTGATCCTTTCCGGAGATACCTTGAAACAAACATCCATCCATCCATCCATCCGTCTAAACATTTGCAGTTATAAAATTAGTAAGATATATAATCTTTTTTTAAAGAATGAAAACATATCATCCCATGTTTATTTCAATGAGTTTTTTGGTAATGGAAACCAACGGTATAGATATAATGTTATCAACACTTCGATAAAAATATTTTGTAAATCGCCTAATCATGATTACAAATGATATCTTATCCGACCAACAGAAGGCGCGTAAACAGCTTAGCTGATATTGATGTCACTCAACTTGTATTTTTTGCTGGAATTACATATTTGTGTATTTAAAACTTAAGTAAGTAACAGTGTCATGACGAGACCAAATTTGATGCGTTAATCTTACTAATATTATAAATGCGAATGTTCGGATGGATGGATGGAAGTATGGATATTTGTATAAAGGAATCTCCAGGACGACTCAACAGATCGCGATGAAATTTGACATAGATGTAGATCAAAGTCTAGAAAAACACATAGGCTACTTATTATGGTTTATTTTAAAACGTATACGAGTTACAAGGCACCAAATTTGGTCTCGTCATGACACTGTTGTTTAGATTTATTATGACAAAGAGTTCCTCATAGACTTTAGTTTAATTTGTTAGTTTCCAAATCAAGAGAAACATTTTTATTACACTATAAAGAATTTGTTATCATATAATAGATACGGAATGTTGGTGCATGATATTGCTATTGACTGCGACGTGGTAATTGATGCCGCAAACACACCTTCATATGAAAACGCGATAAGTAAGCCGATTATTCGTATATCGAAATTGGCTGCGAGTTAAATGTATTACGTGACCATGAAATTAATTTAATAACGTATTAATATTGTAAGTAGCTACATATTTTATGGAATGTTAAATCTAAAAATGTTGGTTTAGCAATCAACTTATTGATATTTATTGGAAGACTAGCTGTCGCCCGCGACATTCTTTCGCGCGGAATTAAAAAAAATTATTAGCCTCTAAAGCAGTGTTTCCCAACCTTTTTGGATCCATGTCCCATTTTTCAGGATGAACATGACTATTGCCCCCTTATAAATTTTGTTTAGAAATAAATTTCTCTCGAGGCTTAAATTTACAATGTTAGAGAAATAATTAAATACTACTTTTGGCTGACTAGATCAATTTCATATAAAATTTTTAAACACGAAAACACATAAATAGTTTAAATACAACGGATTTTTGTCTCTAAAACGTTTTTATGTACTTTTTAGCACTGGCTATCATTGTAAGGAACCTAAAGTTTTTAAATCTCCGAATTGCCCCCAGGTGGGGAGTACGCCCCTTAGGAAACACTGCTCTGAAGGCTCTACATCTACCTATACCAAATTTCATTAAGATCCGTTGAGCCGTTCCGAAAACACCTTCAAACAAACATCCATCAATCCATCCAAATATTCGCATCTATATTATTAGTAAGATACTTAATTTACCAATATTTTTCATATTTTTTATCGTCGTTCTCCGTCGATTAATTATACCTTTAATCGACTGAGAAAATGATTATTTCCCTTGCTTATGCATCCTCCGTCATATCCACTTTCCTTTCTCATCCTTGCCTTATAAGAAAAGAATGGTAATGGAAAGATAACTAAAATTAGGCCTTTTTACCAATAAAACATTTTAATCCTAAATGATTTTAATATTCACGGAAATCATAGATATTCTTAGAATTACGTCACACGAGGATCTGCAGCATCCGTAAACAACTTATCCTCTCAAAGATGTTTGTATACAGTAGTGATGTTTTTTGTTAATTGCATATCTTTTATATGTTTTGCTCGCTTAAAGAATACACAATTTTGTATTCAACATCGTTGACTTATATGAAGTTTTTAATACAACATGCGCAATATGTACTCGTAATTCGTAATTAATGATCTACATTGGTTATTTTATAACAGTTGTAATTATAAAGTGTTTTTTGTCATAGTTTAAATAGCGTCGGATTTTGTATTCTTGTGCTTCACGATATTATTAATACATAGTTTTTATAACAGTAATGTTTCCGTAATCTTCAAGTATTCTTAGTAAGTATATAGTTGCATTCTATTTTTAATTTTTATCAATTAAATTAACCGGATTGATAGTTTTCTATTTATATGAATTAAGTAGTATTTTTTTTAAATAAAATATACATGTAATAAACAATTAGATGATGGTAATATTTTTGGCTTGTGAATGTTTGGACGAGTAAAATCTTATTACTATTATAAATGCGAAAGTCTAGATGGACGTTTGTTAGAAGGTATCTCCGAATCCTCTCCCTCTCTCCTCCAGCTGTAGAACATAATCTGGAAGAACACATAGGCTACTTATTTTTTCATTCCCGTATAAAAGTTAAAAGTAAACAAACTAAACTATACGTTACTGTAATTTTGTTTTTATCGTTTAATGTAATTTTATTCTTATTTTTATAAAAATCACAAAACATTTTAAACATACACAAAATTTGTGTTTTAAAAATGTCATGACTACTTACATTATTAAACTTGACTTAAAATAAAAAATACGATTTTCCTCATAAGTAAATAATGTGTTTTAAATAACGTACCCGGGGAAATTTAACACAAAAAAGTCCTCCGGAAGCCTTACTTTTGAGTCGGCATCTATCAACTATAAGTAAAGTATTTCAACGATTTATGTTGAGAAGCAAAATTATTTCAAGGAGGAAAAAATACTACTTCTAAAACAAGTTTTCAAGTTCACGTACAACTCAGCATTATTTGTGCGACAATATCGATTTAAATAAATGAGTTGTTTTCTCACATTAAAACATCATCATGCCATTGCCATTTCAATAACAAACCTCTTTAAACTGGTGTGCAGTTTAAAAGGTAAACTGACCTCTATACATAGATATAATATATTAGCCGTGGTTTTTGTGCCTATTTGATTTTCACCATTTTGAACCTGACGGTAGCGGTAATTGGACGTGGTGAGGATTCTAACTAACGTTAGAAATAGAATTAACTATACGGACGGTTAAAATGAAACCTAGTACATGCATATAGTGCAACGAGCTTATCTGGGCTGAGGCGTTGTTATCGTCGTTAGTTCTGTGAGAAAATATTTACTACTTAGGCGTAGGAAATAATAATAATCGTAATAAATTACGATTAAGCTTTTTTATAAACCGACAAAGATGTCTGATCTCGTGGGCATAATACAAACTAAATTATGATAGCTCTCTAGCGTCTTCCTTTTACTGTCAAAATGTGTCTCAAGGTTCTTTTTCGTACTGTAGCTGTCGTGTCATGCTTTTCTTTTTATGCAAAGGGCTTTTATTTATGCCTATGTAAGTTTTGCATAATTTCTGACAGAACTAACAGCGATAGCAACGCTTTTATCCCCGGGCCAGATATCCTTGTTTGACTATACGTCTACAATGTTACGAAGTTATTTGAACAGTGAGTTCACAGTTTTATTATATGTTTACAAAAAAAAGGTAAAAAAACAAAGATAACAATTTGTTTTTGTACATGTCTTTTGGCATCGTAAAACCACTTTTGTACCATTCGAAACCGCTAATATTACTTCGTTTTTGTTTTTCATTACCTGGCAGTATGCTTCTTGTTTTTTTTTACTATACATTAGTGACATTTCATTGGTTAGCAGTGTTGGCTTTTATGCCTCTACAATATTTTATCTCGATAAAAAAATCTTAAATACATAATTCGCATCGTCTTCGCAAACAGAAATTTAAATTAAATTCCTATCGAGTTCTTAATTATTAAAAAAAAACAATGATGAGAAAAGGAAATGAACCTGAAGGCAGCCGCTGGTTTCTTCTACTGCCGTAAGACAAATGACATAGCTACTTGTTCGTAGATTTCAGCAGTTTGTCTCTAAACAAAGATTTATAACACTCATTAAAATAATTGATAACATTAAACAGCTTTCCGTCATTTTCGTTAGCAGCTGCAATTGTGTTTAGAAGTTAGAGAAACCCTAATTGTTTTTTTTATAAACTACTAAATATTAATCTGAAATCATGAGAGTGATCAAAAAAAGTGTTTAAATATACCAGATTTCTAGTCTGTAACACCAAATAATTTAAACTGGAATTTTTTAATATACCCACTCTACGATGAACGTCTTAAGTTGTTTGTTTTTGCATAGGTTTATTTATTTTGTTAATGTGCGTTTATCGGTGTATTCACAGCGAGCACTTACCTAGTATTTGCAGAAAGCTGTCCTCCAGCCTCATAGTGGAGGAGAGGAGGTAATCCGTCCCCTCCAATTCGCTAGGCGTCATCAAGTCGCTCCTCATTTTCGCCCTTATTCAACAACTTCGAGTTTAAATTTAAAAGACAATTCCGAAAAAAATTATCTTCGAATCATAATTTAAAACACTGTTAACACAAAATTAAAATGTTTTTTTATACAAAAAATCACACACTTGCAGATCACAAATGGAGAAACTTTAGAATAAATCTTATTTAGTTTGTTTTTTTTTTCAATTCTTTTTTTGAAAAGTCAAATGACGATGTCGTGATTGCACGGCAAACAGAAACGTCGTAAACAAGTCATCGAGACCGGTAACAAGTTCCCGCGTGGAACATAGTAATTAGTGAAAACGACGCGATGTAGTACTGCAGGTTGACGCTAGATGACTCGCGGCTCGCGGTCCGCGCTGATACGACAGCGCGCGCGCAGGGCTGTCGCGCGTTTATTCAACCAACGGTCGCGAGGGCACAGCTGAGCCGTGCTCACTATAAATAATTATGGAATTAAATATGCAGTTTAACTGTCAGTGTGCTTTATTTCACACTCCACGTAACTAACCATCATTGTAATTTATTATGTGCGCATTGATGGAGTTCTTAAAACTATAACTACAGTTACAAATTCATTTCGGTCGTTCTGTATGTTTACCGCACTTTTACTTCGGCTCTAGAATGCCTAGTCAACGTATACAAATCAAGATATAGTTTGTTGATTGTTAAATGTTGTTTTGTAATAAGATTTATTGCAATAAAGTTTAATAATTATTAGTTTTTACAGGATACAGTCATAATTCCTTTTTTTTTGCAATCATATAAAGATTAACGAAAGTAGATTAGGTATATAAATTTTCATATTTATGTGGCATAATTCACCAAATTTTGTAAGATAACATATCAACGGTATTAAAAATTGATATGGTATTAAAGTTTGACCGTTGATACTTAATCTAAGTAAGATAAAAAATTCTGTAAAAACCATATCTGAAAATACTATCCTAAGACATTAATTCGATACGTTGTCAACGTAACCCCCTAATGATTGATAACAAACCAATCTCGAAGGTTGTTTGTGAAGATAAATCAAAGGTTAATAATATTTAATTTCGTCGAATCGAAAAGATATTAGCGATTAGTGAACATTTTGATTTATAAATCGCCGCCTAAAGCCTTAAAGATGTTGCAAATGTATTAAGCCTCTATGATGAGAAAAAAAAATACTTCTTGCTCTGGCTTCAGAAAAGATTTTGACGTTTAAACCAGCATGAACTACTTCGTCCAGATTTCAGCTGAATATATACATTCTATTCTAGCCTATAGATGTAGGGTAGATTTTACAGATGTACTTCCACCTTTTTTTAGTTACTTTACATCGTAATATAAAATTCGAAATTTTATCCTTAGGCTATGGGACTTCTTTTCATCAAAAATGTATTTAAATACATTACGCAGCCGTTTAATTGACTCTGTTAATTAAATCAATGCAAAGCAGTATGACAGGTAGCTCGTGCCGGTCAAAGACATTAAATTCAAATGCGCTTTAAATATAATCAAAGAGTTGAACAAACGCCGTGATTTTAATAAGTTTAGTAATGAAATCTTCCAATCACACTGCTTTTTACATGAAAATAATAACTTGTTCATATACCTTCTATAGAAACCGATATTACAACCGAATTTTAACTGTAATGTGTGTAATTAAAAATGTTTTTATTAGTCGTCAGTGCCCGCATGGGATGGACGATGGTTCTTATCGCCCATTACAAACGTTATCCCGCACGACGCTTGCTTTACATCAGTGATTATCAAACTTATTTCTTTCACCGCCCCCTTTGAAAATCAATTATTTTTCAGCGCCCCCTAATTTTTATTCAGCCCTAAAACTTAAAAACCACAATTTCATTTCTGTAAGTATCAACGCCACCCAATTTTTTGGGCCCCTTAACGCCCTAATCTAGGTTTCAAACACCCCCAGGGGGTTATCACCCACTTTGAGAAACACTGCTTTATATCGACCGATCATTTTCAATAGTCATTATTCTGAATGCAGGGACTCCCCGCATGCTGTATAACGACCGAGTTATAGACTAATAGAATGGCGCCCTAATAATATATGGCAAAAGCAATTGCCAAATCATAATGTAATTTCCACTGCCACCATGATTTGACTGCCCTGTTAATTTCTTAATAAAGGGGTTTTTTTTTTCTATAAATATGGATTTTTATTGAATAAAATCCAAGATTAAAATATAAAATCTATTATAAGTTTTCCTCATATTTAGTTGAATTTTTTTTAAAGAAATTATTAACTTTTACGCCCTCTATCGCACAAAATATGAGACAATAGAATAAACACAAGTGTGACTCAATTTAGATATTTGGTAAACTTCTAGATCTTCAAAAATCTAGAATAAATATAGAAATAAAACAATTTATTTTACAAAGTAGATGTATATTTTATAAAATAATTATTTATAATATAAATTGTAAAAACACTAGGTTATTGTTCATAAGGCACAGTAATTTAATGGCGATTTGTTATAATTAATTTTTATTAAATTTAAATATAGTTATAAAATAAAAAATAACTAAATGAGATTTTTTTCACGAATTTCTAACTTTTCAACGTCTTACATATTTTTTGTAAAGCAAAAGACTTAACTGCATACAAAATAAATGTATTTTTTGTTTACGTTCTTTACGAAAAGAATTAATCTACATCTCGTCTTAAAATATAAACATAAAAAATCTTAAATTATAATGGCATAATATTTTGTACAAGCAACAAATTTGGCACTTTTGAGACTTGGAAAAGTATACAAAACTTTTTTTTTAATTAACTGATGTAATATTTTATACTAAAAATAGTATCTTTTTACGGAGAAAAAATAATTAAAATATTATTTTAGAATTAAATGTAAAAGTGGAAAATATTCATAGATATCTCATAAAAAGCATATTTTTTTTGATTCCAACATGATTAAGTGTCTTCCAATAAAAATATTCTTTTTCTAAGATCTTTAATTTTATTCACATGTACCTTAAACTTCTGAGAGATGGCACTGTAAAAATAGAGTTGCATATTATTTATTAAAAACTCAGAATGTAAAAAAAAAACTTATAGTGGTTTTCTGAAACCAAAATCCTTATTTAACACATGTCATCTCTGTTCTGTCAAAGATAATGAGAGGAGTTACGATATGTTTTATACAGAGATTCTGAGAAACAAACGGTAAGACAGTATTTTATTTTCATTTTAGCCAGAAACATATGTCAATCCGTTTATCGCAAGCTGATATGACATTATCAGAAATCATGATTATGCGCAGGCTTCAATGTAATCTTGACAAATAAATAACAAAGTATTTATACTGGAAGCAATTTTGGTGATACATTTTTAAAGGTTAACGACAATATTTATGAACCAATGAAGTCAATATAAATTATACAACTATCTTATCTATATATATATATAAAAGAAAGTCGTGTTAGTTACACTATTTATAACTCAAGAACGGCTGAATCGATTTGACTGAAAATTGGTGGGCAGGTAGCTTAGAACCAGGAAAAGGACATAGGATAATTTTTACCCCGTTTTCTATTTTTTATTCCGCGCGGACGGAGTCGCGGGTAAAAGCTAGTACAGTATAAAGCAATGGAAAGATTAATTCCTTACATTAGAAAACTATTTTGTATTATTAAAAAATAAAACTGTAATTAATCCTGTTTATAATTTGTTAATTAGAAAATGTAATTATGATTATTAAATATTTTTGTACAAAATTTTAATTTATTTATTTTAATAAAAAAACAGTGGGTCTAATATGAATATTTGTGACAATCGCCATCGTATCATCAACAAAATTTGTATTAAAATGTGTGCAGCGCCCCTATCCGGCGTAAAGTACACCAAAAATGTCATAGATAAAAAATCTACAGAATATAAATTTCGAAATAAAATTTTCACTTATTCTAAAATTATATTGGACGGATAAAAAATATGTTATAATACAAGCAGATAAATAAACATCACAAATGCTCAATACTTTTGTCAAAACGAAAATTATTTAAAAAAAAAATATACATAACACTGAGAAATACATATTACAAAGCTGAATAACATATAACAAATAATTTTCATGTAGTTTGTTTTTTCTTTTTAAAATATTTTAATCGTATTATAATACAAAGCAGAACAAATACACTTATTAATAGACTTTTTTTTACCAGAAATTAAATATAACTTAAATTCGAGTACATTGTCACTGAAGATAACTAAAAAAAATAATCTAGAAATACTACAAAATAATAGATTAAAATGAGTATGTCGTATGCTTTTTTATAAGCATGTGTACAAAAACTATTCCTTAAAACTAAGACATGTTTAAAATCATGGCTAAGAAAATATTAAAAATATCATAAAAATATTACTTATTATTATTAATAATTAAACAGATTGTGCGTCAACATCTTCTCCGTAATCCAGATCATCATAACTCAGGTCTTCGTCCAATGTGTTGACAGTAGTCTCCTTACCGCCAGGACAAGATAAACATCTGGAAATTTATTATATAAATAAAATATAAAATAAATTTAAGACACTTGTTGATGACTTTTTTTATATTATAAGGTGGCAAATGAGTAAGCGGTCTCCTGAACTCGCCGAAATGGCGAAGTGCCCATGGACATCTAAGATTGCTGATGCGTTGCCTATTTAATGGACGGAGGAAGAAACGTACAGATAGAAAATATTTCTCCTTCTTATGCGTTCCCTCCACCATCAAATCCACTTCCCTCCCCATCCTATCTTTATAAGAAAGGGATAGGAAGAGAAAGATAAGCTACAATTAGGCCTCCGGTACGCACACTCATAAGATGAAACGATTTCTTCCACTTGACACCTGTCTTCTGTGTAGTATTGGTATTTCACCGGAAGAGCCGGCTCATTCGTGCAATAAATGTTGTTGTTGCCGACGTCTACCACTGCTAAAGACTTCTCATTTACACTTAGGGGCCTCAGATTAACTATACTGATCATTTGGGTTGTTTCCCGTTTTGCCGATCCACCCAATGGGTGTTTTATGAATGTCATCAGAAATATAATGATTTTGTGATAATTATGAAATAAGATTAATTAAAATTTTATAAATACAAACGAAACTCATTTTCTTTAATAAAATTTAGCTTATATAGTGTAAAATGACCTTGTCTTATTTACGTCTGTGTTATGGACGATATCAAGTAAATGGACTATCGAATATTGTACTCAAATTACAAGATATTAAGTATAAAAATCATACGTTTAAGTACAGCTGGTGAAAATTTCATCCTAAAAGTTAATTATGTAATAATCGTCACTTAATTTATAACTGTCAAAATGAATGATAATAAAATTTTATAATTTATGAACAACACCTGGGAGTAACTTGATATCCAATATTATGTGCACAAATCTATATGATAATGAAGACCTCGGCAACAGGTGTGTCAGAGATCGTCAGCCGTATCAATTAAAACAACATTTAGAATAATTGTTATCGTCTATGGGCGACATATAATTTAAATCGAACAAATTACTATTCGTTTTAGTAAATAGAGATAGTTTTGTACAAATATCTAAATTAAAGAGTTGTTACATCTAATTGTTGATTTCTGTAAGTAAAATTTGAAGAAAAATCGTTTGATCTCAGAAACAAACGATTCACCGATTTGGATTCTACGATTCGATTAATTCAATTTTTTCTTTAAACTTGGAACAGTCACAAGATATAATAGTCAATTATTTAACTAATATTATTAATGCGAATGTTTAGATGTATGGATGTTTGTTTCAAGGTATCTCCGGAACGGCTCCACAGATCTTGATAAAATTTAGCGCAGATGTAGAACATAGTCTGGAAGATGGCTGACATAGGCTACTTATTACGTTATTAATTTCGCGCGGACGAAGTCAGGGGCGACAGCTAGTTTTTAACAATGTGCAAATATTTCCAAATAAAAAACAAATGCTGATCGTGTGCGAATAACTTCAAATGCGTATCGCGTTCGCATTAAGGCAATCTATTTAAATCTGTACGTGAGTCAGTGTGCGGTTAACATCACTCGGCGTGTTTACCTGCTCTCATTGATGCCGTAGTACAGGCACTTCTCGCCGATGCACTCGCAACAACCGTCGTGGAACCATCTGGAAATATAGTATAAGTAATATAAGTATCTCAGATTTCATTATCGTTGAAAATGTCAAGTTTACTCGTCATTTTATTTCAAAGTTTAGCGACACCTTTAATTTCTATTAATATGTTGTACTTCCAATGATACGAGCGTAGAATTATTATTGTGTTACCTGAAGCTATTGGAACCCATAGACCGGCAGGAGGCGCGGCACTTGTCACAAGACATGCACTGCGACATGTACGCTACGGTACAGTTGAAGGTCACCACATCCCGGCTCACCGGCTCTGGTTCTTGTTCCACACTCTCTGTGAAACATATGCACACTCAAAACATGTGTAACGACATGTATATCAACTTGTGTAATCTTTATCTCCGTGTGCTGATCCCATTGCATGGTTTCTGCGCGCTACGTAAAAACTTTTAAAACAACTAGTTATTATTTAATTCGAAATATATTTTTACGCATTTTATTTGTCGTAATCTGTACTTTTATTTTTGAAAAATCGTTCGAAAATCATTATCCTTGTTGAATAAGAAACAGAGTATTTATTTTTCGTAGAAAAATTTTGAATCCCGAACCTTTCCCGTTTTACTACGGTTAAATAACACTATTGTATTGTAACTTTTAAAACCACAAAATAACTTTATTTATTTCGGAAACACAAATCCGATTAAAATAACGTTATGGCGTCAAACAAATAAATTTCCCTCTAAGAATTAAGACAATAGCATGTTCAAAGGAAGCGACGTTTGATCAGGTAGACGGGAGATTAGCATTCCTACGCGTGAATCACATAATAGGCGCCTTAGTTTTTTTTAAATTATTTACCTGGAACTCTAACTACCGCGGAGTATACGTCAATCGGGATCTATGTATACAATTAATGAAATTGGTGTGTTTGAATGTATTATGAAAAAAAAAAACAAATTTCGAGATCACTATGGTGTGATCTCGAAATTTGTCCCATCACCTGTGAGATTCTATTCTGAAAATTTCATTGAAATTGACATATATAACAGTAATATGTACACACCTACAAATAACTATGTTATATAGAAAAAAAATTGCTTTATTTAAATGTTCTGGAAAATTTTATATTACTAAAAAGGTGATGTAGAATAAAGTAAAATTAATTAAAAAATTATTTCATATATTCGATTACTTTTTCCAAATTAAATTATCAATTACTACTGCATATTACTCTGACCTAGTCTAATATGTCTTGAAAAGAATCAACAATTTATAAAAGATATAACTTTATACAACTCAGAATAAAAATAGATTTTTTAAATGGAGTTTTGTCCTTGTCCTTATGAAACTTTTAATCTATTTATATATCTATATATATAAAAGAAAGTTGTGTTAGTTACACCATTTATAACTCAAGAACGGCTGAATCGATTTGACTGAAAATTGGTGGGCAGGTAGTTTAGAACCAGGAAAAGGACATAGGATAATTTTTACCCCGTTTTCTATTTTTTATTCCGCGCGGACGGAGTCGCGGGTAAAAGCTAGTCTTATATATATAAAAGAAAGTTGTGTTAGTTACACCATTTATAACTCAAGAACGGCTGAATCGATTTGACTGAAAATTGGTGTGCAGGTAGCTTAGAACCAGGAATAGGACATAGGATAATTTTTACCCCGTTTTCTATTTTTTTTTATTCCGCGCGGACGGAGTCGCGGTTAAAAGCTAGTATTTTATAAACATTAAAACTTAAAAGAACTTACGCAAATGATACACCACTTGTCTTTCAGGGTTTCCAGGTCTATATGCGGAGAGATCAATATCTACAGGATATGTAATAGAGAGCCACCTCTGCTGAGGGTCAGGCTCACTGGTCAACGCAGCAAACAATCCTGGCACACCATCGGTGAGTTCTTCCACATGGGACGACTTAGATAGCTCTGTCTGTGTGTCGTTAGGCTTTGGACACATATCTGTAAAGATATCATCTGTTTAAGTATTCACTACAATCATCTGGTTACATTTACTATATAGGAATACAAATATTTTGTTGTTCCACATATATGCATTGCACATTAAAATGGAAAGAAAAAAACATTTATTTATTTAAAAATTGCATTTTAAGAAGTATAAATCAAACGAAGTCTTCTTAATAAGTAATCTTAGAGTGGACAGTGTGGATGGTGGACCTATCATCAAAGGCACTACAGCCAAGGGTAGGCCTGGTCCAGTATATTTCTTAATGCTATTCTACAGTGGTAGTACTAATTATTCTTATAAATTAAAATCAAGCATTAACTCACCAACACAACTGCAACATTCACTGTATAAGTAGCTAAGACAGTTGAAACAATCCTTGCAACATGAACAGTCCTTTAGATCACACTTGCAGGATTGAGTTAACATGCATTTGGACACGACACTTGCACATATTGCTTCATTACAAGCATATATTATTGGCACGATACATATGATCGCAAAAACGAAATAGATTTTAGTAGCCATGGTCAGTTAAAAACACTCAAAAAATAAAAATAAACTGACTGTGTACTATTTGTTTTGTGATATTTCAAACGCGAATTAGGAAACAGTTATTTACAAATTAACTAACTACTATAATTTTAAATTCTTAATTAATTACACCACATAAGTAAACTTTTTGACACAAACAACTTAGAAAGACGCAGAGTTTAAACTGTTTTACGTGTTCTTCGCTTAAACAACTTAAAATGAATGAAATAAAATGACGGACAAGTGAATGAATGAAAATCAAGTCAACTCATTTAACTCGAACTTGAATGCTAAGTGTTACCACATTGAAACTCACCAATATAAATTCAGCCGTCCAATGCTTTACAGAAATTCAACACAGGAAATTAGTCATTGTCTAATTTTGCTTACGGTACTTGTCATTCTTTACGGATTTTTATACTTTTAGGGCCTTTTTGATTTTAGTTTGACAATTTATTTTATTAAAATTGGTTAACATAGCCAGGATAGTCTCAGCCTCATTTTATGTTTGGTTTGGCGGTTGGGCGACCACATAGGGATAACGGATAACACAGTCTGTTATAATGCTGTTAACCCCTCCAAAGACATGGTAAAAAAAGAAATTTCAGCCTGGGCGCTAGTGGATGTTTACTGCATAGCTTTTAATCATTTGCACTGCCGAAACATTAATACAATTTTTTTTTCTCTGTGATAACATGTTTTTGGATGTTTCAGTAACGAGAACTGACTGTATGGCACTGCGATGCATCGTAGACGTCGGATTATATTCTATTTTAGCTTTTACCCGTGACTTCGTTTACGAGGAATTGGAAAAAAATATTAAGTAGCCTTTGCTTTTTTCCAGACTATATGTTCTACGTCTATGCCAAATTTAAACAATATCCATAATATTAGATTAAAATACAAAAGACAGTAATTATAAAATAGTAGTTAGTGGCTACAGAAATTTTATTTACATTTCCATGCTAGTACCTAGTTAAATAAGAATAATAAAATCAAAAACAGATTAATGTGATAAAGATAAATTAATTATCAAGCGATTATTAATAAGGTGGTGGTCTGCATTATCATAAGATAATATTATGTTCAGTACAGTGTTCTTATTGTAAAATGGTAAGTCGTATCTTATGTAAATACACAAAATCTCGTTTTAGAATTTTATAATCTACCTTCTTCGAAAGCAGAGAAAACCTCAATGTTTTATAGGAGGTAATAATGTAGTAGAATTCCAGAAGGCCAATTCCTACTCGTAACACTATTTATCTTGTCCTTCCTACATGTTTTACGTCAAGCTTAGCTTAGCAACACGTATTATCAATGCGAATGTATACGTAGCATCACTAAGCTTCGTTGCCGGACATTGTTATGTTTCGACGACTGTCGCAACAAAGTAGTCATCATCTAACGGACGCTGGTCTTGCCATTATTACCGATCGTAGGTTTACAATAAGGTCTTTGTACGTGAGCAATGTTGTGCTGTATGTATGTACCACTTGGATTTTTTTAAATTATAATTTTATACAAGTTAAGAATTTCTTTTTCTATAGTGGAAGCTATTAACTTTACTACTGCTACTAACTGTAGTCAGGGCTTACAAGAACCCTTACTACGCTCCTCGCAGATCTGTTAACGTCCATTTATTTGAATGGAAATGGACCGACATAGCAAACGAATGCGAGAGATTCTTGGGGCCGAAGGGCTACGGCGGTATACAGGTAACATTTAAAAACTTGTTAAAAATAACTACTGCATATATTTTTATATTTCAAAATAACATTATATCACCTTCTAGATATCACCTCCAAATGAGAATGTGGTGTTATGGACATACAATCGGCCGTGGTGGGAGAGATACCAGCCTATTTCCTATGCACTGGTGACACGTTCAGGCGATGAGCGACAGTTCGCTGACATGGTCCGTCGCTGCAATGCCGCTGGTGTCAGGTGAATTTATTGTCTGATTTCCATGACCACTTTTATATTTTTTTTTTGTCACATTTTTATTACGACTTCATTAACCCTTAATCTGTAAAAAATAAAGGCTTACAATTTAGTAGATCTGATAAGTTGTATAAAATCTCAAACAACTGTCGATTAAAGGGTCTTTTATCTCTGCAGTTACTAATGCCTGGCAGCAAATAATATAAGTACTTAAATTATTCCATTTTCATGTGTATGTCAATTCTATCACTTACACTTTGACCTTCGATGTTGTAGGATTTACGTGGACGCAGTAATTAATCACATGACAGGTGAACCTCCAGAGAATTACGGTACTGCGGGCAACACAGCTTCATACCGAGACTTTTACTACCCCGCAGTGCCCTACAGGAGAGAGCACTTCAACTGGCCGAATTGTGGTATAGATGGCATGGATTATGTGAATAATGCGTGGAGAGTAAGTAGAGTGTGTAAAAAATATTATTAGTGACAGAAAAGCGAGATTTGTTTTCTTTGCATTTCAGAAACAATCAATAATTAGAATATCATCAAAAATTTAGTTATATTTAGGTAAAGTTATTTCAAAACTTTTTCTAATTGCAGGTCCGTAACTGTGAACTTGTCGGATTAAAAGATTTAAATCAGGCTGACGAGCATGTTAGAAACAGAATTGTTGACTTCATGAACAGACTTATAGATCACGGTGTAGCTGGCTTTAGGTAAGAAACTATTGTTTTTTTTAAATACATCTTAGTAAAAAGATTTAACAACAAAACGATGTTTTAACATTTTCGTAATGTTAAGGATTGATGCAGCAAAACACATGTGGCCTCAAGATTTAAGAATCATTTACGACCGTTTGAAGAATCTGAACACTGCACACGGGTTCCCAGCAAATGCACGTCCTTACATCTACCAAGAAGTTATCGATTATGGTGGCGAAGCTATCAGCAGAGACGAGTACACTCCATTAGGAGCTGTCACAGAGTTCTTAGCGGGAAGGGAACTTAGTAACGCGTTCAGAAGAAACAATCAGCTTCGGTGGCTTTCGACTTGGGGTCCACAGTGGGGTCTTTTATCGCACAGCGATTCTCTCACCTTTATTGATAATCACGACAACGAAAGAGGTCACGGAGGCGGTGGTGGAATCTTGACGTATAAAGAACCTCGCCCGTATAAAGGAGCAATTGCCTTCTTATTAGCGCATCCGTACGGTGAGCCCCAAATTATGAGCAGCTTTGATTTCTGGGACTCGGAAGTTGGACCACCGATGGACCGAAACGGGAATATTATTTCTCCCGCGATTAATTCGGTAAAAAGTGTTATTCAAAGTTAATTTAAAGAATAAAATATATTTTATTCTAACTAGGTGGTTAATATTTCCTATAGGATGGTACGTGCGGCAATGGGTGGGTGTGTCAACACCGCTGGAGGCAGATCTACGCGATGGTCGGGTTCAGGAACGCAGCAGCCTCCGCCGGCCTCACTAACTGGTGGGACAACGGCAGCAATCAGATTGCCTTCTGCCGCGGTGCAAACGCATTTATTGCTTTCAACAATGACCTTTGGGATCTTAATCAAAATTTACAGGTATTTAACAAACTATAATATAGCGAAATAATCTGCGAAATTTTTAAGTTTGTTCCCACCCTTTAGTATAGCTTCTTGTTATTGGGCTTATGGAAAGTGGATCAGTTGGATTTTAGCGTATTAGTGAGCCAGCAAGTAAAAAATTGACGACGAAGAAATCTGCTTGCAGGAGTTGTGGTACTCTACACATGTGAAATAAAAATACATCAAGTACTTAGCTAAAAAAATTGACATTATTTCAGACTTGCCTTCCCGCTGGCAGATACTGTGACGTGATATCTGGGGATAAGGTGAACAATTCTTGTCGCGGTAAGGTGGTGACAGTTAGCAGCAATGGCTTAGCGCAGATCTTCGTTGGCGCGAATGATTATGACATGATGTTGGCCATACACGTTGGTCCTGAGGTAGATACTACGTAGACAATAAGATAATTTTTTCAATATTTTTGTCTGTTTATGCACAACACGAAGAAATCAATAAATCACCTCACCGTGGAATTTTCATTGATATTGAATAGCTATTAAACATTGATTTTAATAGTTTTTTTTGTTACAGAGCCGATTGTGATTTTTCATACAATTCGAAAAGGCGACGAATGGGATGTACACTTTGCCTTTGTTAACTGATTATTAAAATTGTTAATTATTAATACATAATTTTATTGTCCCCAAATGATATTTGTAATGTTCCTATCTTATTTATTTCTTATCCTATTATTTATCTATTTATATAAATATTCTTAATTTTTTAAAACATACATTGATTTGATGTTAATTAACCCAACTAATCTCCGCCTCATACTCTACCAATGTAAAATAAACAACAGTGCACACGGAAAACTCAGGAAAAGTATATAATTTGTTTCTTTAACTTTTCATCGTGAAATCTGTCTCAAAGTTATGAAAATTATCTAAGTACCTACAAGTCTCTCATGAAGTAACAAAAGATATTAATTTTACCTTGTGTTCTTATAACTAATAAAATAATATAGTAGTAGATAGTAACAATTTACTTCAAATATTAAGTTTAAATGAAATGCTTGTAAGTCTCCAGTTTCATTCCTTCGTAGTGTCAATAACGGCTACGTAATCTGAAACCTGTGTGACAGGTCTACTAAAAAGTCAAAAGGCGCCAGTACAGATGACGGAAAAATACTTATGCAGTAGAGGTGAGGGGAAAGTTTACGTTAAGATACACAGAACGCAATAAAATGTATTTATAATTTCATGATGATGGATAGTGATAAAGTGTATAACTACTCATTCAAATAATAATTGAATTGAGACTCAAACTGTGCTTTTGCACAGCCAAGATTTTGTTCAATAATTTTGCCGGTAACTGTACCAACTGATCGCCAACGCCTCTGAACGACGGAGTATCAAAGCGTCATCGGCGCGCCTCCCGCCATTCGACGCGATGGCGGCGCGCTCACAACTCCTGCGCACAGGTTTTTTTTTTTAATAATTATTACGTTTCTTTTAACCTTACTGTCAGTTTCTTTAATTCTAGTACATTCGTAGTACAATTTTGGAAAGTTAAATTAGTTCAAATAAGTAAAAAATAAGTAATGTGATTATTTGGTTAAGGACGTTGACTTATTTTAAGGCTCGTACGAAGTGAAAAGCCTTGACGACAATGTATACATAATTCTAACTCAAACAAATGTTTTACTATAATGTAGTCATTTTTTATTTATTTACGAGCTTCATTTATGTAAAACAATTTACATTTTAACACTTACTAAAGGCATGTACATGTTAAAATAGAATGTTCATAGTTATATATGTATTCATGTATATATTATAATATTACTTTGTTGTGGACTCTACTACGCCATATTAAAGTATATTCATTAAGATACAACTCATTATTTCAGAAGACCTTGCCACAAACTTCTATCATTTTCTAAAGCAAGTGCTTATACTAAATTTTGTTTGAATAGTGTACAATGTATATCTAGGTATATTTCAGACATGTTTAAATTGTATCGTGCATTTAGCACTTCACATTTTTAGACTGGTCTAGGTCTAGTTTGGTAACTTAGCGGTCATATTAGACATGCCAACACGTATTTAAATGTTAACGTGTTGTTATCATTATCCGACTGATTAAAGAGTGTATTGTTTTTCGCGCGAAAGTAACTATGTTTTTATGTATGCTGGTTGGAATGTATGCTGTTAATTTAGACTTCGTCCTGTAAACTAAACAATTGAATCGATTTTGACGATTGAGATGTGATTCGATTAATATTCTTGTCTAAAGTAGTTAGTGGGGTTTCTTAGCTTTATAAGTTACTAGCTGTTGCTCGCGATTTTGTCCGCACGGCATTAAAAAAAAACTTATTAAGTAGGCTATGTGTTCTTCTCGACTATGTTCTACATCTGTGACAAATGTCATCAAGACCTGTTCAGCCGTTCCCGAAATACCTTCAAACAAACATCCATCCAAACATTCGCATTTATACAGTTAGTAAGATATATTATACTTGGTTCTTTTACTTTTTCATATCATGCAATGTCAAAACCGTACTTAATATTAGTATTTATAACTATAACTATGAGTAGGGAACTGTAGGTAGGACTAGAGAAAAGAGCGTTTAAAATATTTAAATGCGTATTGCGTAACAAACCCTTGACTATTTTTTTAATCCGTTTCAGTGTTCAATGGCCAACAAATTCGTAAGTTGCACGAACTTAAGAAGAAGGATAGACCGGGCGTGATAAGACTGAGAGAAGTATTGGAGGATAGGTTGCAAGAGATTAAAAAAGCCAAGACATGGAAACACGAGAGAGTACTGACCTCACCCCAGGACACTAAGGTATGTTTCACGTAAAACATTAAAAAAAAAAATTAACTTAAAAAAAACTTTGTTCGCTGTCACGGAGTGATATTAATTAAGTGTTTATCTTATCAATCTGTCATATCTTATGTTTACTTCAAGAGGCAGTCACCTTGGAAAACCTTGTGAAAGTATGTAACAACATTAAAAAATCATACGTTAATATTTTGATGAACATAAATATAATTTCGCCTCACGATTATAAATAAAATTCTTAAGGAGCTACAATCGGTGATTTGCGTAGGCGTAATAGCTGCAGACACGAGAGAATTTTGTGTATGTTTTTTGTTAACTGATAAACACATTCTGATAAATTATTGACTAAATGAAAATAAACTTAAATCAAAACAGGTTCTTGATTCTTCAAGTAGTCTTTGTTTTTTATTTTTAAAGCATCCACTCCGGTTCAAATGAGATTATATATTGTTATATTATATATGTTATCCTCGAATTTATCAATATCCTGTGTATAACCTCCTATAATGAGGGTAACCTTGTTTCTGTTTTTTTTTTCGAATTTACCTGCTTTTTGATACTGTAAATATAATTTTCAAATTTATTTTAGGTGAGAGTAAAAGGAGCAGAAGGCCAGTTTTTAAATTTCTGCGCCAATAACTACTTAGGACTTTCTGTAAGTACTTATATACGTAATTTTTAATATCGTATTCAAATCTATATCTTTTTTTAATCCTACCGGTAACTACATGATCATTTTTTATTCAAATATTCCAGAATCATCCAGAAGTAGTAGAGGCAGCGCGCGAAGGATTAAAAAATTATGGTGCAGGCTTAAGTTCAGTACGGTTTATTTGCGGAACACAAACTATACATAAGGTACTTCCTAAATTCCTTTGATAAATTTTTAATTACTTTGAAGTGTATCACTTGCCTTATATATTAATTGATTATTATTTTAACCTAATTATCGTTTTTGTTATACAGGAATTAGAAGAACGTCTTTCTAAATTCCATGGTCGCGAGGACACCATACTCTATGGCTCGTGCTTCGATGCGAATGCGGGTCTGTTCGAGTCAATGCTGACACAAGAGGACGCCGTATTCTCTGATGCACTCAACCACGCGTCTATCATAGACGGTATTCGTCTTTGCAAAGCGCAGAAGTTCCGGTACCCTCACAGAGATCTCAATGGTAAATGCATCAAGGATAGTATTATGAAAAAATGACGAACCTTAAATGAAAAAAAAAAACTCTTAGTGCTATGGAATAGCAACGCGGAAAACAATGTATGTACTTGTGTCTCTTTTTCTCCTCCTACTTTGTATTTTTCTTTTGTGTCCTGTCACGAAATATGCCTTGATCTACGAAATTCACTCCCACACACGAAATTGCCTAAAATGCATTTTATATGTTAAGTAATAATTATTTTTTTAAACAGAACTGGAACATCTGTTAGCGCATAGCGAAGCAAGACTAAAGCTGATAGTGACAGATGGCGTATTCTCTATGGACGGCACGGTCGCACCAATCAAAGGTCTGCGCAGTTTGGCCGACAAATACCGAGCGCTACTCGCAGTCGATGACAGCCACGCTACAGGCTTCTTTGGCGAAACGGGACGGTAAATACTTTGATTTTATACAAACTTAGGATTTTTTGAGAAATCTACACTAAGGGTCTCCCTTAAGGAATTTGAGCGAGGTATTAATGATTTTTGACGTGTACCAGGGGAACAGAAGAGTATTGCGGTGTGGTGGGCGCGGCGGACATCATCTGCTCGACGCTGGGCAAGGCGGTGAGCGGCGCAGCGGGCGGGTACACCACAGGCCCGCGCGAGCTCATCACTCTGCTCAGGAACGTGTCTCGCCCTTATCTGTTCTCTAACGCACCACCACCACCAGTGGTAGCTGCATCGTTGAAGGTAAGAATATTTAAGATTTGACACGAATATAAACTGAAACTTAAAAAAAAAATTATGTCAACGCAGTATCGGTTAAACTAATTTGAACTAACTAACTTTTTTGATTTTAAAATCCTGATCTCTATTGCAGTTTGTCAAATAATTTTCAGTCAAATATTTTTATCACATCGTATGCCTTAGAAGTTACTAGTACTTAAGTTGTGATTATCTCTTCTCTTGAATTCAGTCACTAGATCTCGTGGAGCACAGTGGTGAGCTCCGTCAGCGACTGCGCGAGAACACGCGTGAGTTCCGCGCGGGGCTGCAGGCGGCCGGACTCACAGTGGCTGGAGATGACCACCCCATCTGTCCAGTTATGGTCGGCGAGGCACCGCTTGCCGTCGACCTGGCTACTGGAATGCTTGGTATGCTATACCTTTGTGTATTAAATACAAAAGTTTTCTAAGGATAGTATCCATTGTCATACACTCATACATAATGACTTAACTTCTTAATACTTGCATATTTAAATAAATTTGTCTTTGCGTATTTGCTACAGCAATTAAAACCACTTTTAATGCTACCGTTAACACAAAATTCACAAGTAACGTTATAATTTTTCAGAACGTGGCATTTACGTGGTGGCATTCAGTTACCCAGTGGTGCCAAAAGGTGGTGCTCGAGTGAGAGTACAGATCAGCGCTGCACACGCGCCACAAGACATAAAGCAAGCTGTAGACGCGTTCGCAGATGTCGCTAGGAGCGTCGGCATCGTCAAATCATAGACATTTTTATTATCTGTATCGAGAAAATTAATAATTTGAAGTGTTAATATCCTGTAAATAAAATCATCTATGCATATTCAAACAATGTTTTGAATTTAAAATACCTACGGTATGAGTTATAGGTAAAAAAAAAAAAACTATATCAAAAAACACTGGTTCATCATCATCTCCTTGTCCTTGTCGCACCTACGTAGGGTCGGTGCATCAGGTTTCCGTCTTCCAAATCAATCTGTCTACCGTCATCTCCATTGTCACCCCCTTCTTCATCATGTCACCTTTCACACAATCCATCTATCTCTTCCTAGGCCTACCTCTACCTGTGTACCTCCACACTCATACTTAAAGCTCTCTGCCACAAGCGATTCTTTCCTAATCATAACATGCCCACACCACGCTTTTACTACTCAATTTTTCTACTACCGGTGCTACTTTCAGACTTCCTCCAATATACCCATTTCGCATCCTATCCACTCTTAATCATCACACATCCATCTTAACATTCTCATTTCCTCCACATGTACTCTCTTTTCATCCGTCCCTTTAACAGCCCAACATTCGGATCCAGACATCAGGTTGGTTAAGACTAAATAATATAATCTCGCACAAAATTATACATAATTTAACCCATTCTTTTTTTAATGAACAGGCGGAGTTAGTAGTAAGGATGGTAATAAAATAATAAATATAACAATAATTTATTATCGTAACTCACACATTTGCTGACAAATTAACACTCAGTGTGACCACATTATAACATCACGTATGTCCAAATTAAACTATGTAAAGTCATTATAAATATTTACATTGGTATCAAATCGAGTTATCACTGTTTACCCCAGTCCGTCGTATAATGCTCGTTGATATTCCGACATTGAAAAACTTCGATGTAGTTACACTTAAATAAATGCCTTGTTTTCCATAAGTCGCTTCAAAATTTACACAATCACCAATAAGTTCCATTCTATAGATAAACATTTCAATTCGCCTAAACATGGAGGGTATTTTTTTAAACGATAATTTTTTTGTCTTATTTATATAATTGTCTTGAGGACGTATTGCTGTTTCTTGAGACAAGATAGTGAGCAATCTTTATTTCACTAGACCTTGTACGCAATACGGAATATTGCTTTTCAATGTCGTAAAATAGGCGGTTTCACCGGAGGCCCTGAAATAAAAAGGTAACGATTAAAGAGTAAGAATCTATGCGTTATACATCACCTTATTATGTTTTTGAACAGTTATGAAATACGTCAGATTATAAAATCACTAAATAAAAGCCTGTCATACACTTCAAATGTATAACATAACAATTTAATTTCAATAGTTTATAAACTTTCGGCAATGCCTCGTTAGTTTATAATCTGACCTGACCAATTTTTTTCTTATATCCTAAATGAAAACACGGTGTTAGAAGAAAAATAATAATTTGTGATTACATTAACGCATTTAAATCAATAAAATAACTTGACCAGTTTCGTATTTGATTTTTTTTTTTCAATATAATTCGTGTGTAAAATCCACGGTCAATAAACAACAGATCACGGTTTTTGATTATATATTTTTTACAAAAAAAAGTACAAAAGGGTTATTTGCAGCGAGACAAGTTGACCTCAACAAAGGTCAATTAAAAACCCTGACGATGTAAGCGTAAGGAAAATAATTTTATATGCACTTTATGTGACCTCAACATTACATTCATTGGTTCACAACTATTTAATTCAGATGATTTATTGCGAACCACGATGGACTTTTTCTAAATAATTGTATTTTTTTTAAACTTAAAAACATAAATTTGTATTTTGTTTCGGAACCACAGAGTATAAGTCTACTTTTAAGCCGATACTGGAATTACATGCTTTGTACAAATGTATTAAAACGCCTCGTCTTTACTTTCAAAAACAAAATTACAATCCGTACGTAAGGCTTTAGTACGCAACACATGGCAGTCAATCGTGTTAAACTTGTTATAATGCGTTGCTATAGTTACCAATTAAGGATAAAAATTTGTTTACTATGTTAATCTTGTTAGATTTATCTCAAGGTACAAAACTTTTTGTACACTATACAAGTACACGTCTAAGACATCATCGACGAAGCGAAGAATATGACTGACAACGAGTAAGGAACAAATTTAAACTATTCATATTAAAAGAACAATATACCTAATGTTAAAAAAAACTAAGTATTTAAACGAAAAATTACATTCGACGATGACTCTCATAACGACACCGCATTAAAAATAAATACGTAAAACACAAGTATTTGAATATGTAAAGAGAAAAATTTACATAAAATATTGTTATCCTAACGATGTGGAATTTAACTAAGTGCTTTAACCGGACAAATATTATTAAAGTATAATATCGTAAGCGGTAAGCCACTTAAATAAAAACTATTTTTTTTTTGCAGATTATATGCAAAACCAAAAGAAGTCTTTTTCGCCGTTCTACGATGACCACAAACCCCTCTTTCAGAAACAGAGTAACAACTATTGGTCTCCTATATTTAGTGAGGATAAGGGTGCGTGCACATCTGGCGATTGAGCACAAAAAACTACTACAGTTCACCATATGTGCATGCATCCTAAGGTTACTTAATGCACTATATAATGTAAAAGCATGATACCCGGAGTCTGCGTTGTTGTGGTGGTGGTAGAGCTGGTCGTAGATGTGGATGTAGACGTGGGCGTCGGAACTGATGTATTTACTGGCTTCTGTAATAAACATACAAGTCTCATAACTACAAGAAGAAAAATGTTTTCCAATGACCGGAACGGGAAACTGAAATAGCCAACAGCCTATAGAAGTACAAAAAAAAATAGCTAGAAAATATGTCAATTAAGGTATCGTAGAATACCACAAACTAGGAGTAGAACAAAAAAAAACATTGTATTTATTTGCAACGAATACGGTTTTGTAAATGATTACTTACATTAATCTCTTCTATCCTTGATTCAAGACTATTGACTTTGCTGAGGAGCGTTGCATTGAGTGTAGCAACTTGTTCCTTGAGGTCATCATCCTTCTTGGCGTTGCTGGTGACGTTGGCGATGGTCTCGTTACTCCTCAGCTCGAGCTGGTGCAGCGAGGACTTCACCTCGTCCACGCCTGTCGTGGCCGTCAGCGCTAACTTACGAGCTGAGTTTAACGCGCCTTCGAAACTATTTATCTGGAACAAAAGGATGCAGTTCAAAAAACAATTTTTTTAACTCAACATTTACTGCGACTTGTCGCTATCGTTGTAGTTAACTAGATAACAATAACATCCTATAAATTAAGCTTATTAGTTCCCAAACGTAACCAAAATTGTAAGTGAAAGGAATGTTCGTAAAAGTAAATAATGGCTACAATACATTAGAGAGGAGACCTGAATTGCAGAAGGATAACTACCATTCAACTCTTCCGCCTTGCACAATGGCATTTAAGGCGCTCCGTTCAACTGCGATTTTTATCATGTTGCATCGGAATAATACTATGTTACCTATTTTACCTGTGAGCCAATATCGCCGACAGTCCTCTGCAGCTCGGCAAGTCGGCGCGGAGTATCGGCCAGCTTGGGCGCGGCAGCAAGCTGGTCGGCTACCGAGGCCAGATCTACGGCGGTCTGCTGCGCACGCCGAGCCAGCTCCGCGTGCTCTCCCTCCAGCCTCGTCAGCCGCTCGTGCAGGCTTGTCGCATTCGCGCGCAGCTCCTTGGCCGCGCTGTGGCATACCTGTAGCGCGTCACCAACGCTGTCGCTACTCGTTGATACTGAAACAAACATAACCATCATCTACATCTGAACTAGTTGTCTTATGTATCAGTGTATGCAGATGATTATAAATGCGAATTTTAGATAAATGGATGCATATTTGTTATTAGGTATCCAGTACGGGTAAACCGACACAATCTGGAAGAACACATAGTGTACAAATTAAGTTTTTTTTATAAAGAGAAAGATTTTTTTTTGTAAAGTTGTTTGCTCTGGTCGGACGAATAAGAATTAAAAAAAAATATCAAAAGAATTTATAAGCTTTTTCTTTTAGTTTTTTTAGTTAGCGAGTTGATAATTTATAGTAAAATTATACAACAAAAAATAATACTTATGAGATGATTTTGAATTTTTCGCCATTTTAAACGGTATCAATAAACTGGCAAAACTACAAGGCAGATTTAATAGGTGATTTAACCTTGAAATCAATTAGTATTTAAATGCGTCTGTGATATTAAACAGTTTAATTTGACACGCATAAGCGATACATAAACAAAGTCACACGTGAAAGCTGAACAAGTAAATGATTGGATTAATAAAGGTAAATGTAGAGATGGAAGTTGGAAAGTTGACAATTTTTATATGATATCTTATGCTAACACAACTATCATAGTAATATAACCTTTTGACCTAGTAATTATTATACAAAACATTAGACTAAACTATGAAACTTTTTTCCTCGCTGGAAGATTTTGTTTCTATTGTTAATATGCAAATAAAATCTTGCATTTTAACAAAAACTACTTTATTCTTTTGACGTCACGTCGATTGTGTGCAGTTTAATTGACAAATTTCCAAACAATGCTAGTAAAATGCAAAACAAATGTAATTGTATTCTTCAACTAGTTCAATTTTCAAAAAAAAAAGTCAAACTATATATATATCAACTCTAGGTTTTTTGTCTCGGATACGTCAAATTTTAAACTTATTACTAGAAGTAAAGCAGACGTGTCTACTCTAAGTAGTCTATTTTCTAGTCTAATGTTAATTTGAATATATCAGATGTGTTCACATCAATCTGTTACTCAATGTATAAAGATAATTACGAGGGTTAATAATATAAGCAAGCCTTCAATTTGAGTTTGTTCAGTGACGACCGGACGCTTATTTCATGATAAACTATCACTAGTAAAATAGATCATGGCAAAAATAAGATATAGATTTTATTTTGATAGTGCTCGATACGATGGACATCTCATGTTCGGTACATGATGCCAACCTTTCCAATATACGGCATTTTTTTTTACTGACAGACTATGACATTAGTTTGTATGTCTTGCATAAAGTATTCAACTATTTATTTGAACAGCTTTCATAATGTAAAGTATAAACGATATTTTCACAGTTCCACAGCAATACATTCCGACGCCGGCGGATCTAACGAAGATAAGCGTAAATGCAGATAAACGCCCACACTCAAATCCGCGAGGTGCATGTAAACGTATTCATGAACGAACCTCTGTCCATTTCGATCCGAAGTGAGACGATCTGCCGCCGCACGTCCACGAACAACCAGAGCACGGTGGCCGCGGACACCACGCATACACACAGCGCAAGAGCTGCGGCGAGACGGAGAAAAGGGCGCGTACGACGTCTTCGAGAGCTTCTTCTACCCCACGGTTCCCCTTCATCACTTGAAGCCGATAATAACCTTCCTCCTCTGGAGCCGGCACCACCGACCAGAGCGTCCAATTCTCTCCTCTTCCGCATCTTCTTGCCGACGCGCAGCGGCACCGCCGCGTGCACCGCGCTCTCCATACCGCACTAAATCGCTACCGCGAACTCATCCGCACCACACTATATCTACTGTCACTTATTACACACTCTCTTAAGATCGACACGAGCGCACGAGACAACAACTGTCCAACAAGTGAGCGGCTGTATGACGACTTCTCAGTACTCGGTACAGACTTGTAAGGAAATCAGGTGGGCGACAGACGGCCGTGCTGCCTTCTAGACAAAGCGGGTGAAAGAAACTTTATCAAGGCGTTGTGATCTATTAATAAAAAATATTTATCACGCGTTCTCGTGTTAGTAACTTTGTTCTGATGTTTACATATTTAAAAAGGTCAAGAAAAAAGTCGGTAAAGCTTAGTTTAAAAATATGAGAGTTTATTTAGATTTAAAAAGTTTCTTTATACTCATCTAATCGTAAGTTTTTGAGACCATAATCTTTGTATAAAACATATCGTCATCCCTTTCATTATCTTTGACAAAACAGAGATAACAATATGTTTTATACAAAGATTTTGGTCTCAGAAACCAACAATAAAACCTTAAACTAAGAGATTCGAGAATCTATAAAAATTAAACTATAATTTGCTTTAATAAAATAAAATAATTATGTCTTTATATCGGTAATTAATAGATGCATTTTTAGTCCTTAAGGTAAAAGTGTCACGGGCAGAATTAATATTAAATGAATCTATCATTGCCATAAAATGACCAAACAGCCCGCAATGGCTTACGTGACAAACGTTGTTGAGTGAATTAAGGCGCAGTAGTTAAATTAGCCGTTTAATGATAAGGTCGTTTACTCGTCGACATTGACACTCTGTACCTCCGGTCGTATGGCTTCGGTAGCCTTGATCTTGAAATTTACATTTAGGAGTAAAGACATTTCACTTCCTTAATTAATAAGAAAAATATTTAGCGCAATAACTCATTTTATTGCAAAATACAAAAATCAGAGGTTTAAAATAATCAAAACTATCTTAAGAGGTATTAAATACCATGATATTATGACGAAATTTTAAAAGACAGTAAAATAGGTATAAGCGTCATCAAATATCATGGCAGCTCAAGGTCACAGCTTGCTGCGCATTGCAGTCCCCCTGCTTCTCTTTATACCACACTACACTTTAAATTGGTCTCTGCGCAGCGACTCATGCGATGTTCAGAGCTGTCAAGATATTTGAAAAATATTATATAACGCTAATATACGTTGTCATGTTAACACAAAAGAGATGAAATTTCAGTTGACAGCGGAAAAGATAACAATTTCCTCAGCAACATGACCCTTTCTCCTAGTTGACAATAGCGATTATGTCGCGCTTCAGAAACGCGTAGAAATTAGACACCCTTTGAATGTATCTCGGACGTGAAGTGGGTCAGTGTATCCCAGTTTAAAGCGACCGAGCAAGTTACTGTTTTAAGCGATGATTTGAACGATAAACCACATATTTATGTAAAATTTGTTCTGCAACTTGACATCACCCGAGCACTTGGTGCCATGCTTAAAATAAATTATAAATTGAGTAAAAACTCATTATTAATAAGCATTTACCAATACCAAGTATGTGGTTAATTTGTAAAACGTACGAAACTAGAAATGTTAGGTGTCCAGCTTTCCAATGAACCGAGACCTAATGAGATTGGTAATCGCTGGGTACGGTCCTATTAACCATTGTTAATGTTAATAGTACATGTCTACTGGGGCCTACGCCCTTCCCATTGGAAGGGCGTAGGTTCCAGTAGATATGTAGGTGAATCGAAAACAGATGATGAATTACAAAAACATATCTAAGTCGACTAAACTTACACAAATTTGATGAAAAAACTATGAGTATTTTTATAAAACATGAATTTTACTACGCACAAACGTGTGTCATTAGTTATGTAACAATAATATCCTTTTATCAAATATTCGGTAAACTGATAATGTTGCAATACGTAACAAATGGAACATGTATGACACCATCTATCTATATATATAAAAGAAAGTCGTGTTAGTTACACTATTTATAACTCAAGAACGGCTGAATCGATTTGACTGAAAATTGGTGGGCAGGTGGCTTAGAACCAGGAAACGGACATAGGATAATTTTTACCCTGTTTTCTATCTTTTATTCCGCGCGGACGGAGTCGCGGGTAAAAGCTAGTAAGTTATAAAAAGTATTATAACAACTTATGACTGTTTACACATGGATAACCGGTGACTGTTTAACACAATCTCGGCGATATACAATTTTGATCTACTTTTATTTATACAAATCATTACTTTAAATTGCTAAGAAACGTGAATGACTAACGTTTACATTATTTCTAGTCCATTGAAAGATCTTATCGTATATCCCATTGCATTACATACAAAGCATGTCACATGAGTGACAATGATATTAGTGCCGAGAACAATGGCTGACTCAGAGATTTACTTCCCAAACGTATTGTGAATTTTTTTATACAGTCGAACCTAGATAGTAGAGAAGCGAGAGTCTAAGGGACTGCGATATTTTTCTCGCTTATATAGGTTTCCCTCTCACCCAGGTTTCTCGCATATGGAAGACTGGACCGGACAATGACTCTCGCTTATAGACGTTACTCGCTTATACGACTCGACTGTATAACCATTTAGGGAAAACGTACGTAACTTTAACCGCCTTGATCATCGAGGTAATTGTATAATTTGCATGCATTTCGTCAAAGGTCACCAGTGTTAATACATTTCGAGACTTGTAAGGGAAGCTACAAGTAAATAAATTATTTTAAAGGTATCGTTTAAATTTTAAATATTAAAGTCTGTACGCGAATAATTTTTAGGTTAAATGAATGTGTTTAATATCAATTAAAGGCATTTTGTCTATAAAAACCGATGTAAAAGTAAGCACACTTAGCTTATTAATATTTTTTGATAATTAAAGAAATTACAGCACTGTATAAATGGCAATGGTTAAATTAAACATTACGTCTTATACGCACGCGTCATATTAGTATGAATTAGTGATAAGATAAATTAACAAGGGAGCTATTATCAATACTAAAGTGGTACTAAACTAAGGGGGCGATATCGACCTATGGCCCTGTACGCAGTGAATGAAGGAGTGCGCATGCGTGCGAGCTGCGGCACGCCAAAAGAAACGTAAACCCATCAAACCACAATTAAAAACAACCATATAAAGATAATACTGGCCGACAATAATGTATAAAATTATAAAAATACATATTTAGTCATGAAAACAACACATCTTGAATTTTAGTATCGTTACAAATACAAAATTCCGAAATCGTAAAACATTTAGCTAACACAATTAAATACTTAATTGCACAAACTCACGTAGTCTAATCACTTTCACACTGAAATATATTTATACTTAATAAATAACAATAATATGTAACTAGGTATTGTTATTATCACCAACAGCTCAAAGGCCTACGAGGATCGAGCTAGAACTAAAGATGACGTCACTAAGAACCATTCGACGCATGCGTACACAGATAACAAGGATACAGAGATGCTTGATACCATACAATAGATTCAAATTTGCCTACAGTAGTGATTTTTTTAAATCTGAGAAACCACAACACGCCATCTGTGTCTACGAACTTACGGATATAGCCCGATTTTAACTTCTTAATAGTAGCACTGCCGTAAGTCGCAAATGGTCACGCGCGATATATACGCGCGATAATAATGTTTGTGGTGGTATATGTTTGTAATGGTATAACGTCATAATGACCATTATAACATTTATTTGTGACTTACGATCACTTAAAATTCTCTTATGGTTTTCACTTAAAATTACACATGTTCAATTATGGACTAGTTATTGTGTTAACTAAGTTTTAACAGCACAACGAAAACTTTACGGAAACTAGTTTCCATAGCATTGATGTAGTGGTCCGGGAGCCAGGTGCATTTTCGGTCAATTATTTCCTCTCGAGCGAAACTTCGCAAAATGCATAAGGGACTTATACTATGAATACTCGCGACCGTCAGCTGCGACTAGGTGGGTGGGGTGGGCAGTGGCAGCCTCCCAAACATAGAGAAAGAAAAAATTTTTTCAGTCATTTCCTCTCATTTGAAAATTTATCAGAGTATAGTTTATGTTGTATTTTGAAAGAAAAACATAGTCAGCTGACCATAACACGGTAGATTATACGTCAGCTGGCTCCTTAACATGAAAAAAATAAATTATTTTCAGTGATTTCCTCTCAACTAAAAATTTAATAGGATCGGTCAAGCCGTTTCGGAGGAGTACGGGAACGAAAACTGTGACACGAGAATTTTATATATTAGATAAGGATAATTTAAAGGCCCAAGGTTAAGGGCTACTTGGTACAGATCACAATTGTAGATGCCACCAAGAACATCTATTGCACAAATGGGACGGCTCAACCTGTGAATAGGTGTGAAGTGGAAGTAATTCTGCATTTTGTCTCAAGATATGAATCCGCACAACTATGGTTACATTCAACCATCTTCATCTTTGAGGAATGTTTGTGTATCATTTCTACTTATTTGGCAGTTAAATAAAACAGTATTTGTATGTAGCTAACATAACACTTGCTTATTACAAGGTGTTTCTTGTTCCAGTTAATGTTGAGTTGCCACAAAATTACTAAAATGCATAACATACCTTTTGCAATATCAAGCTTCATGATGGACACTTGGTCATAAAGTGCTGCACAAATCCAGGTTAACATCAGAAGCCACAATAATAGGGTGCCCCGCACAGCCCATTTTAAGGCACATTGCACTTCTGAACCAATATTTGGTTCCTTTGGTGGTATGGTACGATTTCTCTCTTTCCTACAATACAATCAAATGTTAGTAAGATAACTAAAAACAGTTATGATGCTACTTCTATATAAAATTGGAAATTAAAGATAGACACTTTATGGTATTTAAAAATGGAAATTTAATTTATATCATAGTCAACCTGGATAAGCCATTTTAGACCGAACAACTGTTTTTATAAAAGTTAAGGGGAAACATGAATTTTTCAATGTTTGTATTCTGAATTTAAAAGAATTTCATTATTTCTCAAGCACAACACAAACCAAATTCATTTACTATATTTTAACGATATACACAGTTACATGATATACATGATAAAAATAATAGTAAACAGTGGTAACCTTGTTATTTTCTTTTTTCTATTTGGTATTATTTCTAACTGCAAATCCTCCGATTCTTCATCACTTGAAAGGTCCAGAAGCCGAAAGTTTTCTTTATTAACCTTAGATGGCAAAGACATTTTGTGTATTCATTCACACACATGCCTCTTAAAACTTCGATAAGGTGAATTAATTAAAGAACACTGTTCTATTCATGTACATGTGTAAAAACTTATCAAACAAATATGTAATGTAAAAGGTTATAGTTTTAAATATCAAAACAAAGTAGAAGTATCAATTTCCACAAATGCGAATGTAATTATCACTCTAATATTGCTTTGTTTTAAGGATGATATGTATGTAGAATGGACCGACCAATAACACAAATTTTAATACGAAAAATCTGTTATCATTTTGTTGAATTACACTTCAATTTCAGTATGTTTAGAGTAACACAAATTCGCAAATGATAATAAATCTTTTGAAAACTCAGATTAAGAATTTTGAGTTTTTTTACGATTTTTCTTTATCTGTGGCCAAAGAGCAAATAACAGATTGTTAAAGAAAAAGAATCGCAAATACTTTAAAAAGTCAATCTTCAACATTTGAAATTTGAAATTCCTAATTTGAACAAAACATTAATTTTTAAGCCACTGTGAGGCTATAAACTGCGCAAAAACTGTGCATCTGTGTAAATCCACATCGAGATGTTCGTGCTCGTGCTTCGTGGTAAAACAAATACTTGCACATAATATGGTATGAAATAATTAAGTTGATCATCAATATTTTGATACCTTAACTTAATATTTATAAAATTTGCAGAAAGTAGCCACTGTCACACAAATAATTATTCAGTTACTCTTACTCTTTAGTCATCATCCACCATTGCCAATTGTTTCCAAAGTAATGAACACTTGCCAAATAAGATATGACCTAAAGATCTTTGTTACCAGGTCATACAATTTAAAAAAAATTGTCAATTGTCATTCCTGTTCAACTGTCAGTGTCAAACACAAATCTAATCTCTAGCAAATTGTCAAATGTCAGTTGTTATTATGATTCAGTCTAATTAATATTCTTGTTCTTTTTCTATATTCTGTTGTTAACAAGGTATCATAACAAATATGATATATCGTTATTATAAGTAATTACAACGTCTTGAGTATCAGGATTAATATCTTATGCATTAATACTTAATACATAATGAAAGAGAAATGGCATTTTATTTTTTACCTTTTATGGTTTTCTTATCTGATTATCGCAGCAGTTCTTATGTTCGGGCACGGTTTCTTGTTATCTAGAAAAACCTTGAGTGATGTAACAGAATGTAGCCCTCTCAGTGAGATAAGCTGTGAAGAAGGTGGTATCACTAAGGACAATTGCAATGATGATTTAAAAATTCGGCATGTGTCTTGTAATATTGGCGCGTTTTCGGTGTGCGCCCCTAAGCGCAATAGGGTAGTTCTGATACTGGTGGATGCCCTAAGATATGATTTTACTGAATATGATGAGAGAATAGAGAAGCCTCTATATTATCAGAACAGAATTCCAATTATTCAGGGTATATTAAAGCAGCATCCAGAGCGGGCACGGTTATATCGTTTTATGGCAGATCCTCCTACAACTACTCTACAAAGAATTAAAGCTTTAGTGACAGGTTCTTTACCTACTTTTGTTGATGCTAGTTCTAATTTTGCGGCTATGGAATTACAAGAAGACAATCTAATTGATCAGGTATCATTGTTATGTTTACAGAAGTTTATCATATATTTCAAACAATGTGTTACAATATTAACTTCTTTTGTAGGTGGTGATGAGTGGGGGTAAGGCAGTGCTGCTCGGTGATGACACATGGTCAAGACTAATGCCTAAAAGGTGGCTGCGTTCACATGCTTTGTATTCATTTCATACTTGGGACCTTGATACTGTAGACAAAGGTAATTTTTTTTTTTATATACTTACAAATTTACTATACTCATAAACTTATAATGCAAAAATTATACATACTTGCTGATATAATTTATCTGTACTATTTGAATAATATAATTTTAGTGTTTTATTCCATTTATTAATGTTTAAAACAAAGGAATTAAAACTTTTTTCACAAAAAACATTAACCCTCCTATGTGGAAGAAGAGATAATGAACAATGAAAATATTAAATTCAATTTTCAGAAGTTGATTCCAAGATATATGATGAACTTAAAAATAATGATTGGGACTTGTTGGTGGCACATTATCTTGGAGTGGATCACGCTGGACATAGATATGGTCCTAACCATCCAGAGATGGCAAGAAAGTTAAAGGAAACCAATAATAGATTACAAAAAATCATTGATACATTACCTCCAGATGTATTACTCTGTGTGATTGGTGATCATGGAATGACAGAATCAGGTACGTAATTTATATTTATTACCAATCCCAAAAAAAGGCAAAAATTACTGAAGATTTTCAAAATATAAATAGTTTTTTCTAAATCACTATGTAATTATATAACTACAAAAACAACCTAGAGAAGTAGGCAGAGACCACGGACCTCCATTTGGTGCGGCCCTGACACACCTCTCTTGTTTCTACAAAACTATGTAATTATAATGTACTATGTGGAAGGCATTGGGAAAGGCCTTTACCCAGCAGTGGGCACAAAAAAGGCTGTTGATGATGATGTACATTATTTCATCAAGTACAATATTGCATTTTATCTCTTAATTTTCACAAAATAAGTGCATAATGCTATGTACTTGGTATTCCTTTCTATATTCAAACTTCTCATACTGTTTTAGACTCACAAGAATGGAATGATTTGGATGGTAGGTACTCTTAGTTAATGGAATAATGTTTCTAGAAGCTTCTATGCATAATGCTTTATGATTGATATTTAAATTTAAATATATAAGAAGGAAAATTTTCTTTCTATGTGTGTGATTCTAAAGCAATAAAAATAAGAGCATGCATAGAATTATGTCTTTTCACATTAATGAAATGCATGAAATTAATAGAAATTAATGAATTATATTAGAGTTTAAAGTATACCAATTTACAGAGTAACATTTTAGTAAATCATGTTCTTTAATATAATTTACAATTAGTTAACAGTAATTTTATTATAAACTAGCTTTTACCCGCGACTCGCACGGACGGACGGAGTCGCATATTATCGTATTATTAATAAAATGCACACAAGATGAAAAAGTTCCTATGTCCGTCTCCTAGTTCTAAGCTACCTTCCCATCAATTTTCAGCTAAATCAGTTCGACCGATCTTGAGTTATAAATAGTGTAACTAACATATCGACGCTGGAAAGCATAAACGCTGTAACCCTTGAAATCGCGAATATGTTTTTCACACGTTAAGAATTTCAAGTAACAAACGATAATGATTTTATTATTGGTTAGCACAAACTACACAACATTGCTAAATACCGCATGCTTGTAGGCGTATCAGCTCACGAGTTATGATTTTTGGCTCCTGTAAAGTTCATACTTTCGGGGTTACAGCGTTTACGCTTTCCAGTGTCGATATACATAATATAGATTAACATTACTAAATGTATTGTAGTTTACTAAAATTGCTGCGAGTACCTTTTTACTGCCAAATTCATTCTCTAACATACTTTAAAAAAATAAAAACAATATTTTTGGTGCAGGTGTTACCAGAGTTGAAACTCTTGATAAAAATAACAAATAGCTGGAGCTGTAGGAGCTTACATGTTTCATTTTAAAATGAGAGTAGTACTATAAATGAAAGAATAATAAATTGAGTAGTGAATTGTTATTTTTCACTGAATGATTTGAATAAGTTCATTTCAATCTCTTTCAGGTGACCATGGAGGTGAAAGTAGAGCTGAGAGGACAGCAGCAATGTTTGTGTACAGAGGCTCCGGTCTTGGTGATGAAGGTGAACTGTCTGTGGGAAAGGAGGTACAACAGACAGATCTAGCGCCCACTTTAAGTGCGGCCCTAGGTCGACCTCCACCCGCCCCTTCTCTAGGAAACATCTTATTCTCAGTATTACCGAAAATGTCGAAATCAGTTACTTTACTACACCTAAGTAATAATTTAAAACAGGTGAGTTTAATTCAATTCTTGTGGTTTATTTTTTTAAAAACTTAAGTTTTGTCAATTTATGTTTTTCCTTGGAAAATGGTAAAACTTTAGTATTTTTTATTTTATTTTTGTTTAAAAGTTGTTTACTTCTTTTTTTTCATTTTTGATAGAACTTTTTCAACATTCATATTTATATTTTAGGTTACTAAGTATCTAATAAGGTATGGCGAGGAATCTCAACAAGTGTCGTTAGATAAATTAGCACATCTGATAAATGCGACCAGAGACCAAATAGAAAAAGCTGCCACTGTTGAAACAGACACAGATCTAAAGAATTATATTTCTGATGTTAGGTATGTATCTATCATCTACTACATTCGAGAATGTTCTTAATCTAATATATAAAATTCTCGTGTCACATTTTTCGCCACCGTACTCCGCCGAAACGGCTTGACCGATTCTCATTAAATTTTGTGAACATATAGTAGGTTTGAGAATCAGCCAACATCTATTTTTCATTTTTTTTTAACTGCGCGCGGACGGGGTTGCGGGCGACAGCTAGTAATTATCTATTAATATGTTTTTAAACCTATTACTTTACTTACATGTCTTTTTGTTTCAGGAACTTAATGGAGAATATCCGTAGTACGTTTAGAGAAGTTTGGGTGGAATTTGATTCGTTGTCGATGCTCAGAGCACTACTTTTGCTGCTGTTAGCTATTTTCTTTAATTGGCTGATTACTGAAGGTGTTCCCTTCGAGCGTATATCTAATATATTCGCCAGTTCATTCGTTCCGACAGGTCTGATATCGTTGGCGGTCTGCACCGCTGTGTGTTACATTGCCTATTATTTTAGTTACCTCGAAGATCTTGAACATTCAATAATTTTGAGCACCGGTTTAATCTCTGGTGGTTTAACTTGTGTGCTAGTTATTATGCATTGGGATGGTATCACTCAGCGCTGGTACGAAGGCAGGTCCAGTTTCCATGAGAGGTTCTCGAGAGCCGCTTTAGTAGCTTCTGCCGTTATTCTAGTTTCCAACAGTTATGTGATAGAAGAGGGCGCTAGTTTATCGTATTTGGCCTTGTCTGCACTGGGGCTGATTGCTTGGAATATCGGTAACGTCAAAGCGGCGGTGTGTTGGGCGCTTTGTGGCGTGGCTTTAGCTCTGAGTCGGTCGTACCGAGGTTGCAGGGAGGAGCAGGGTGACTGCTGGACAGCAGGGGAGGGGGCGCAGACGGGGCAGGCGTCGCGGGCGGCGCTAGTATTGGCCCTAGGCTCGGTAGCGGCCACGGTGGCGATCACCCGGCGGCATGTGGGTTGGCGGGGCTACGGTATCACTTTAGGAGGCGTGCTGGTTTGTGCGCATTGGGCCGTCGGGTGGGGGGCGCTCGGATCGCCCGCGCAGTCAAAACTAATGGCGAAGTTAGCGTGGCTGGTTATAGTAGTCATGTTTATATTAATGTGGAAGAGAGATGGGCGCGGTGCTACAATGCCGTTGATGGTTTTAGCTTTAGTGCTATATCTGGCTAATGTGTTGGTGTTAGGTGCTAGTTACGCGCCTTCGGCCGCTTTAGCTCTACTCTCTGGCTTCCTGACTCTGAATATTGTTTCATGGTTGAAGACCGATAATTCGTCCAAATTCTGTAAGTAGCCTTTTTATTGGATTAATTTTAAATTAACTCCAGTGTATTATAATAATGATAATTTAATATGTTTTCAGCATTAAGTTCTCGTTGCAACTCTTGCGTTGCATGTTTATGGGCTCTACTGGCCTGCTATAACTTCTACGGTACAGGACATCACGCCACGCTGGGACATATCAGATGGGCGCCGGTATTTCACGCTGGGGACCCTAATTATATATCAATCGGTCCGCTCATTACTGTCGTACTTACATCGCTTCATCTCTTTGGTAAGACCTATGAATCGACTTCAATCTAACGTCGAAAACAAGTACATAAAGGAATAAAATTTTGATCTTTTCTGTTTTCGTCGGCTGAGGTTGAGCTGTGCAGTGCCCTCCTCTCGCGTCCCTTTACGCCTAACCTACACCTAACATTGTCTTCTTGGAACTGAAAATATTTTTGTTTTTAGGTATGCCGTTAATGTTTGGTGCGACGGTGCCACTGCTACTGCTATGGGGTCGTAATGGCGTCTCCACTTTAGGATCTCGCACACAAATGGCGGCTGTATTTTCTTTGTGTCTCAAATTTGCACTTTGCTTCGCTATTAGGGTAAGAACACTGATTCCAAATATGTCTTACTTTGAATGAATTACTAAGAAAATCTTATCCAATGGTGCTAAAGGAAGTATTATTCTAGGTAACAATAAGTTTTTTTCAAAGGTTTTTGTGTGCGCGTTGTCAGCGACAATTCACTGCCGTCACCTTATGATATGGGGGGTGTTTACACCAAAGTTGTTGTTCGAAAGCGGCGCGTGCGCAGCTGCATTCCTCGGCACTGTGCTGGGCGCTACACTCACCGCCTGGCATTTACCTCCACATCAACGTAACAGTTGACAAAAACGCAACACATAGGATACCTCTTAATCATTTGGGACTGTTAAAAATGTTAATTTTATATTAATAGGTTAACTAGATTATATGAAAGTTATGCATTTTTGTTATTATTTCAAGTATTATTTTTATTGGGAGATCCGTTGCATTTTTTTATTTATGTTTATATGAGAGACCACTTAAAAATGTTTATAGATATAGGATAAAAAAGTACATAAAATAGTATTTAATAATCTAAGAATTGTGTTCATCAACAATAGTTGTAGTTTGGAGAAAAAAAAATTAAATCACTGCCTACCTCAATCTATCTCTTGTTATAATTTAATGTGTCTAAGTATTGCGCATTAGTAAGAGAGGTACTGGATAGTTTAAATAATGCCCGGTTTACATTATTCCAGTGGAATGCGGTTTGGATTTACATTTCCCATAGTAATCCAGCGCTGGATTCGATCACTTGAATAATGTAAACAGGGCATTACATAAAATTTGTAAAAGTAGTTCTGGTCTTTTTGAAAATATATTCAAAGTATCGTAAAAAAATGTCCAATATACTGATAGATCAAGTAGTTTATATTAATTATAAGATTTAAGTCATGTCTTATTATTTTTTTTGCTACCAAAAATTGTTAGAATTTTTTTTTATACTTTTGCCTGTTTGTTTTTTACTTTTTATAAATGCAAATTAATTTGATAATTGTTAAAATTTCAAGATTGACGTATACTGCCACATTTTATTGTTGACCAACCAGTATTAAATAATAAATTGGTATGTTTAATTAATTTCTCAATGTTTTATTTGAAAACCTTGTAAACTATTGTAATATGACTTTGTCAAGTTGAACAAAAACTAATTCAAAATCTTATTAATATTATAAATGCGAATGTGTAGATGAATGGATGTTTGAATGTATCTCTGGAACGGCTCAAAGGATCTAGATGAAATGGAGCACAGATGTAGAACACAGTCTGGAAGAAGACATCGCCTATTTATTAAGTTATTGGGCGACAGCTAATACATCTATATATATAAAAGAAAGTCGTGTTAGTTACACCATTTATAACTCAAGAACGGCTGAATCGATTTGACTGAAAATTGGTGTGCAGGTAGCTTAGAACCAGGAATAGGACATAGGATAATTTTTACCCCGTTTTCTTTTTTTTTTATTCTGCGCGGACGGAGTCGCGGGAAAAAGCTAGTATATACTAAATGAGTAAGAACTTCAAGGATAGAGAGGTCAAATAAAATTAATTTGAGGTTACTTACGTGCTTACCCTAACCTTGAAGAATTCAAATAAAACAAAACAATGAAATATATTTAATTTAATTACAGTAAATATGGAATATATTACATTTATTTAAATTTGTGATATAGTACTATAACTGCCGATGTTTCAGAGCTGTGTAAATGACACTACAAAATAATCGGTTATCTATAGCAAGGAATATCTTTTTTTATCAAAATGCCATACTGTTTAAGGTTTAAATATAATTATGCCCATAGATTTATTAAACCCCGGCACCTAAATAAAAAACTAGAAAATCTATGGACATGCAAATTTTATGATATTAAATACATGTGATGAGTAAATATACAAAAAATACATATTTTTCACCTAGGGCCTAGTACAAAGATTTCGTAACTTCATCGACAAATGTTACAATTCGTATGAGATTTGTAGGTGTACATTATGTATGGTACAATACTGCACAAATTTTGTCATTTAAGTTACGAAAACATTCACACGAATATTCGTGCTAAGGCAACTGAAGGTAATGACATTTGATCTTTTATTCAGGAAATGTTCATGGTTATTTGATAAGCCACTTGAATACATAAAATACTTTTTTTATATGTATATAAATATGTTTGATGATGTATATGTTGCTTAGTGAAAATTTTTAAGGCGCTGTTGGGGGCACATATGGTTTAAGTAAGTATTCTGAGAAAGAATTAACAGCCGCTGCACCCCTGACTTCCTTATCGAGTAACGGTAGTTTTGTTACATGAAAATCTTCATATAAATCAGTAATTTGCTCTAAATATTTCTCCTGTACTTTATGCCTAGCCGCACATAGTTCACAAGGAGCCGATGTTCGAAGCAATAACTGATTAACGATGATATTATGTGTGTCTATACCACAACGGGTAAGTTCTTGTACTAAACGTTCAGTTTCGTATAATGACAAAAATTCTGCAATACAAACACATACAAACGTAGTCTGATTGGGATCCTTGAACTGAGCGTTCACTTGTCGTATTATAGATAACATTTCATCCATTTTGTTACTGAACATGTCTGCATTTAATTCTGCAAGTCCAAATAATGTTGCAGCTTGGTTCATAAAAGGAGCCACCTATGGAAAGAAAAAAATACAAATATACTTTATTGTGCACTATCATGGAGTTACAAAAAAAGAAAGTACAACAGGATTTTCACAAAAGGCGGTCTTATCGCTAAGCAGCGATCTCTGCCAGACAACTTTTGGGTAGAATTAAGCTAAGTAAACCAAATCGGTAGGGTGCACACGAACAGTGACAAGAAATAAAAATAAAAACAATAGAAATATTAATAAGAGAGAATTATTATAATATAAGAGAATACATTGAAATGATATAACTAAAACAAACATTTAAATAATATGAAGAATATTCTCAGATCACAACTTACTAATCAGAACTTTCATTAATTTGTTTAACATTAACAAATTACCTTAGACTTCAGTCGCATCAATTTGCCGAGGCCCTTCTCAACAACCTGTGGAAAAGAGAGGAGACGGAGTGTGTGTCCTGTAGGAGCAGTATCAAACACAACTGCACTGAAGTTCATTCCCTTCACTAGTTTCATAACCTGAAAAAAATTATGTAGATAAGTATTGAGTCATTGATATTTTATCTTTTTCAAAGAACATATAAACTAATATTGAATATTTAGTTATCTAAAATGAACATAAATCAAAGCACCTAGACAACGTCGATTTCAATTTGCTATATCATTTCTACAACCGTCATAATGTGTCATAAATATGTGACAAGCATGAAATATACCAGTTTTCTATCAGTTCTATACATTTTTCATATAGTAATTTTGCAATTAACATTTCCATTATGTAATGATAAAATATAAATGAAGAAACTGTAACAATACATTAAATAACCAAAAAAAACTTAATTAGTATGTACCAGACTATGATCTGCATCTGTGTTACAGTGCATCAAGATCCATTGAGCCATTCTGGAGTTACCTTCTAACAAACATCCGACCATCTAAAAATTCACATTTATAATATTAGTATGATTAAAATGTTACCTCGGCATAACTCATGGCTTCATCTATACCAGGGAATGCTCCGACTATCTCTTGCATTACACCTTTACCAAGCTTCATTGCCTCAGTTTCACCTTCAAAGTACTCTTCTGGTAATTCAGTTAATCCCACATTGGGGTCAATTTCCATTGCAAATAAATTGTCAAAGCCTTTCACTTTAGTAGGTACCTGTTACAGTCAATTCTGGTTATAACATAATAGAATATATTTTTCACTTTGCCTAAAGAAACATGTTGTAAATAATCATACATTTCGTGGTACACAGTTCATGTGGTATATAAATATAGTTAATATTAAATCAAAATTTGTGACTAACCTAGGATCGTATTTGAAATCAATGAAAAAAAAACAAACACTGATGGAATAGTAAATTAGGTACCTTTGAAAATTTTTGATCAAATGCATCTGAAATGTTGTGAGCGGGATCAGTGGAAATAATTAGCACGGATTCTCGAACCTTGGACAATTGGACGGCTAGACTACAACTGTAAATATAAAAGTTTTGTTTAGTTAGAACAATTATTTTTTGCTAATTTGGCTATTTGGCCTTATTCATATTATCTTTTCACTTGCCTGCACGTTGTTTTTCCTACGCCGCCTTTTCCACCAACAAATATCCATCGCAATGATTTTTGATCTATTATATTGCGTAAAGACGGCTCTAGAGGTTCCAAATCCTTAACGTCTTCCATGGTAAATATATGTTAATTAAAAACACTAAAAAAAGATTTTTGATTTGTCGTAAATATGTCGCGTCACGTCAATCAAATCAGTCAAAATCGCGAATTACAAAGAGTATGTAACTACTTCGTAGTAAGAGTCGGAACTTAGAACAATTTTCATTTTCTCAATTTGCACGGTAAATACTTGCCAGAATATAAATGTTTTACTTCAATTTTCTGAAGAACGATCATCATCGATATCTGGATATCGACATCATAAAATACTGGGGTTAGGGTGGCCCCTACTAACAATATTTAAATCAAATTTAAATTTACGGTCAAAGTTAAAACATTTGTAATTATAAAATTATTGTTTAATGACATTGAACCTAAATGAGCAAAAGGGAAATAAAAAAAGTTAAAATAAATTATATTTATTCATATAAAATACAATATTTTAAAATTGTATATAGTCATAACTCATAATCGTAGTTTCTAAGCGTACATTATGCTAATAAGCACGTATAATAATACGTTTTTTAATTTTGTTTTTGAGCGAATCCTTTCGACTTCTATTTAGTATTTTCGATCAAGTATAGTTATTTGCATTTTGTTTATGATTTTTGAAAAAAAATAATTACTTCATTGGCAGTTGCCCTGATCAGTACTTGTTGCTAGTCCCAATCTATTTTATATATTACATTTCCAAAACCGAAATCAAAAGGTGTTCGAAAGTTCGAAGTTTGAAAACTTGAATCACTGCCGCAAAGAGTATGTCAATCATCAAGTTGTAATTTAATAAAAATAAAAACATTAACGAAATTGCAGATACGATGACCATGCAAAACTAAAACTATCTTATGAAATTTTTCATTTGAACATCCTTCATTTCAAATCATTAAAAACAAGAATGTTTTTCAGTTGAAACATCTCTATTGCCTATGGTTTTTACAAATTTAAAAAATAATACTGTCAACTGTCAAATACAGTGTGTCTTTCAATTTGCCATAGTTCATTGTTGTACTTTTACCCAGTTTTATCGTTACCTCCGTGAAGTTGGCCCCCTCACTTTCATTTTTTTAACTTTTTTTTACGCAAATCGTTTGAGAATCGTTTGAGAGGGTTTGAGAGAAAAGAAATATCGTTTGAGAGTTCCTACTTTCTCCGTAAAAACAATTTCAAATTCTAGTGTTAAGTTGGCCCCCTCACTTTACTTTGTTTTATTTTTATCAATGCGAATCGTTAGAGAGTCGTTTGAGAGACATTAAGAGAAAAGAAATATCGTTTGAGAGTTTTTACTTTTTCTGTAATAAATATTTTAATTCTGGGCATCGAAAGTTACAAATCGATTTTCTTTTTTTTCCTAATTAAATATGGCAATCATGCACTTGGACGTTTCAAATTTATTGTGTAGGTAGAGAATGGTAAGAGAGTGATTGAGAGAAAAGAGAAATCGTTTGAGAGTTAATACTTTTTCTTAAATAAATATTTCAATTTCGGAATCGAAAGTTACAGATCGGTTTTCCTTTACTCCGAAATAAATATGGCAATCATGCACTTGGTCGTTTCAAATTTATTATGTAGGTAGAGAATGGTAAGAGAGTGATTGAGAGAAAAGAGAAATCGTTTAAGAGTTAATACTTTTTCTTAAATAAATATTTCAATTTCGGAATCGAAATTTACAGATCGGTTTTCCTTTACTCCGAAATAAATATGGCAATCATGCAATTGATCGTTTCAAATTTATTGTGTAGGTAGAGAATGGTAAGAGAGTGATTGAGAGAAAAGAGAAATCGTTTGAGAGTTAATACTTTTTCTGAAATATATATTTCAATGTCGGAATCGAAAGTAACAAATCGATTTTTCTTTTATTACGAATTAAATATGGCAATCATGCACTAAGACGTTTCAAATTTACTGTGTAGGTAGAGAATTGTAAGAGAGTGATTGAGAGAAAAGAGAAATCGTTTGAGAGTTAATACTTTTTCTGAAATATATATTTCAATGTCGGAATCAAAAGTAACAAATCGATTTTTCTTTTATTACGAATTAAATATGGCAATCATGCACTTGGACGTTTCAAATTTATTGTGTAGGTAGAGAATGGTAAGAGAGTGATTGAGAGAAAAGAGAAATCGTTTGAGAGTTAATACTTTTTCTGAAATATATATTTCAATGTCGGATTCGTAAGTAACAAATCGATTTTCCTTTTTTCCGAATTAAATATAGCAATCATGCACTTGGACGTTTCAAATTTATTGTGTAGGTAGAGAATGGTAAGAGAGTGATTGAGAGAAAAGAGAAATCGTTTGAGAGTTAATACTTTTTCTGAAATATATATTTCAATGTCGGAATCGAAAGTAACAAATCGATTTTTCTTTTATTATGAATTAAATATGGCAATCATGCACTAAGACGTTTCAAATTTACTGTGTAGGTAGAGAATGGTAAGAGAGTGATTGAGAGAAAAGAGAAATCGTTTGAGAGTTAATACTTTTTCTGAAATATATATTTCAATGTTGGAATCGAAAGTAACAAATCGATTTTTCTTTTATTACGAATTAAATATGGCAATCATGCACTAAGACGTTTCAAATTTACTGTGTAGGTAGAGAATGGTAAGAGAGTGATTAAGTGAAAAGAGAAATCGTTTGAGAGTTGATACTTTTCCTGAAATAAATATTTCACTGTCGGAAGCGTAAGTTACAAATCGATTTTCCTTTTATTTCGAATTAAATATGGTAATCATGCACTTAGACGATTCAAATTTATGGTGTAGGTAGGGAATGATTAGAGAGTGATTCAGAGAAAAGAGAAATCGTTTGAGAGTTAATACTTTTTTTGAAATAAATATTTTAAATGTCGGAAACGAAAGTTACAAATCGATTTTCCTTTTATTTCGAATTAAATATGGTAATCATGCACTTAGACGATTCAAATTTATGGTGTAGGTAGGGAATGATTAGAGAGTGATTGAGAGAAAAGAGAAATCGTTTGAGAGTTAATACTTTTTCTGAAATATATATTTCAATGTCGGAATCGAAAGTAACAAATCGATTTTTCTTTTATTACGAATTAAATATGGCAATCATGCACTAAGACGTTTCAAATTTACTGTGTAGGTAGAGAATGGTAAGAGAGTGATTGAGAGAAAAGAGAAATCGTTTGAGAGTTAATACTTTTTCTTAAATAAATATTTCAATTTCGGAATCGAAAGTTACAGATCGGTTTTCATTTGCTCCGAAATAAATATGGCAACCATGCACTTGGACGTTTCAAATTTATTGTGTAGGTAGAGAATGGTAAGAGAGTGATTGAGAGAAAAGAGAAATCGTTTGAGAGTTAATACTTTTTCTGAAATATATATTTCAATGTTGGAATCGAAAGTAACAAATCGATTTTTCTTTTATTACGAATTAAATATGGCAATCATGCACTAAGACGTTTCAAATTTACTGTGTAGGTAGAGAATGGTAAGAGAGTGATTAAGTGAAAAGAGAAATCGTTTGAGAGTTGATACTTTTCCTGAAATAAATATTTCACTGTCGGAAGCGAAAGTTACAAATCGATTTTCCTTTTATTTCGAATTAAATATGGTAATCATGCACTTAGACGATTCTAATTTACTGTGTAGGTAGAGAATGGTAAGAGAGTGATTAAGTGAAAAGAGAAATCGTTTGAGAGTTGATACTTTTCCTGAAATAAATATTTCACTGTCGGAATCGAAAGTTACAAATCGATTTTCCTTTTATTTCGAATTAAATATGGCAATCATGCACTTAGATGATTTAAATGTATGGTGTAGACAGAGAATGGTAATAGAGTGATTGAGAGAAAACAGAAATCGTTTGAGAGTTAATACTTTTTTTGAAATAAATATCTCAATGTCGGAATCGAAAGTTACAAATCGATTTTCCTTTTACTTCGTACTAAATATGGTAATCATGCACTAAGACGTTTCAAATTTATTGTGTAGGTAGAGAATGCTTAGAGAGTGATTGAGAGAAAAGATAAATCGTTTGAGAGTTAATACTTTTTCTGAAATATATATTTCAATGTCGGAATCGAAAGTGACAAATCGATTTTCCTTTTTTCCGAATTAAATATAGCAATCATGCACTTGGACGATTCAAATTTATGGTGTAGGTAGGGAATGGTAATAGAGTGATTGAGAGAAAAGAGAAATCGTTTGAGAGTTAATACTTTTCCTGAAATAAATATATCAATGTCGGAATCGAAAGTTACTAATCGATTTTCCTTTTTTTCCGAAATAATTATGGCAATCATGCACTTAAACGTTTCAAATTTTTTGTATAGGTATAGAATGATTAGGCAGTGATTGAGAGAAAAGAGAAATCGTTTGAGAGTAGATACTTTTCCTAAAATAAATATTTCAATTTCGGAATCGTAAGTAACAAATCGATTTTCAAAAACTTACAAATCTCAAAAATTGAAATATTTATTTCAGAAAAAGTATTAACTCTTAAACGATTTCTCTTTTCTTTAAATCAATCTATAACCATTCTCTACCTACACAGTAAATTTGAATCGTTTATCCTCATGATTCCCATATTTAATTCGAAAAAAAGGAAAATCGATTTGTAACTTTCGATTCCGACAGTGAAATATTTATTTCAGGAAAAGTATCAACTCTCAAACGATTTCTCTTTTCACTTAATCACTCTCTTACCATTCTCTACCTACACAGTAAATTTGAAACGTCTTAGTGCATGATTGCCATATTTAATTCGTAATAAAAGAAAAATCGATTTGTTACTTTCGATTCCGACATTGAAATATATATTTCAGAAAAAGTATTAACTCTCAAACGATTTCTCTTTTCTCTTAATCACTCTCTAATCATTCCCTACCGACACCATAAATTTGAATCGTCTAAGTGGATGATTACCATATTTAATTCGAAATAAAAGGAAAATCGATTTGTAACTTTCGTTTCCGACATTTAAAATATTTATTTCAAAAAAAGTATTAACTCTCAAACGATTTCTCTTTTCTCTCAATCACTCTCTAATCATTCCCTACCTACACCATACATTTGAATCGTCTAAGTGCATGATTACCATATTTAATTCGAAATAAAAGGAAAATCGATTTGTAACTTTCGCTTCCGACAGTGAAATATTTATTTCAGGAAAAGTATCAACTCTCAAACGATTTCTCTTTTCACTTAATCACTCTCTTACCATTCTCTACCTACACAGTAAATTTGAAACGTCTTAGTGCATGATTGCCATATTTAATTCGTAATAAAAGAAAAATCGATTTGTTACTTTCGATTCCAACATTGAAATATATATTTCAGAAAAAGTATTAACTCTCAAACGATTTCTCTTTTCTCTCAATCACTCTCTTACCATTCTCTACCTACACAATAAATTTGAAACGTCCAAGTGCATGGTTGCCATATTTATTTCGGAGCAAATGAAAACCGATCTGTAACTTTCGATTCCGAAATTGAAATATTTATTTAAGAAAAAGTATTAACTCTCAAACGATTTCTCTTTTCTCTCAATCACTCTCTTACCATTCTCTACCTACACAGTAAATTTGAAACGTCTTAGTGCATGATTGCCATATTTAATTCGTAATAAAAGAAAAATCGATTTGTTACTTTCGATTCCGACATTGAAATATATATTTCAGAAAAAGTATTAACTCTCAAACGATTTCTCTTTTCTCTCAATCACTCTCTAATCATTCCCTACCTACACCATAAATTTGAATCGTCTAAGTGCATGATTACCATATTTAATTCGAAATAAAAGGAAAATCGATTTGTAACTTTCGTTTCCGACATTTAAAATATTTATTTCAAAAAAAGTATTAACTCTCAAACGATTTCTCTTTTCTCTGAATCACTCTCTAATCATTCCATACCTACACCATAAATTTGAATCGTCTAAGTGCATGATTACCATATTTAATTCGAAATAAAAGGAAAATCGATTTGTAACTTACGCTTCCGACAGTGAAATATTTATTTCAGGAAAAGTATCAACTCTCAAACGATTTCTCTTTTCACTTAATCACTCTCTTACCATTCTCTACCTACACAGTAAATTTGAAACGTCTTAGTGCATGATTGCCATATTTAATTCGTAATAAAAGAAACATCGATTTGTTACTTTCGATTCCAACATTGAAATATATATTTCAGAAAAAGCATTAACTCTTAAACGATTTCTCTTTTCTCTCAATCACTCTCTTACCATTCTCTACCTACACAGTAAATTTGAAACGTCTTAGTGCATGATTGCCATATTTAATTCATAATAAAAGAAAAATCGATTTGTTACTTTCGATTCCGACATTGAAATATATATTTCAGAAAAAGTATTAACTCTCAAACGATTTCTCTTTTCTCTCAATCACTCTCTTACCATTCTCTACCTACACAATAAATTTGAAACGTCCAAGTGCATGATTGCTATATTTAATTCGGAAAAAAGGAAAATCGATTTGTTACTTACGATTGCGACATTGAAATATATATTTCAGAAAAAGTATTAACTCTCAAACGATTTCTCTTTTCTCTCAATCACTCTCTTACCATTCTCTACCTACACAATAAATTTGAAACGTCCAAGTGCATGATTGCCATATTTAATTCGTAATAAAAGAAAAATCGATTTGTTACTTTCGATTCCGACATTGAAATATATATTTCAGAAAAAGTATTAACTCTCAAACGATTTCTCTTTTCTCTCAATCACTCTCTTACAATTCTCTACCTACACAGTAAATTTGAAACGTCTTAGTGCATGATTGCCATATTTAATTCGTAATAAAAGAAAAATCGATTTGTTACTTTCGATTCCGACATTGAAATATATATTTCAGAAAAAGTATTAACTCTCAAACGATTTCTCTTTTCTCTCAATCACTCTCTTACCATTCTCTACCTACACAATAAATTTGAAACGTCCAAGTGCATGATTGCTATATTTAATTCGGAAAAAAGGAAAATCGATTTGTTACTTTCGATTCCGACATTGAAATATATATTTCAGAAAAAGTATTAACTCTCAAACGATTTCTCTTTTCTCTCAATCACTCTCTTACCATTCTCTACCTACATAATAAATTTGAAACGATCAAGTGCATGATTGCCATATTTATTTCGGAGTAAAGGAAAACCGATCTGTAAATTTCGATTCCGAAATTGAAATATTTATTTAAGAAAAAGTATTAACTCTCAAACGATTTCTCTTTTCTCTCAATCACTCTCTTACCATTCTCTACCTACATAATAAATTTGAAACGACCAAGTGCATGATTGCCATATTTATTTCGGAGTAAAGGAAAACCGATCTGTAACTTTCGATTCCGAAATTGAAATATTTATTTAAGAAAAAGTATTAACTCTCAAACGATTTCTCTTTTCTCTCAATCACTCTCTTACCATTCTCTACCTACATAATAAATTTGAAACGACCAAGTGCATGATTGCCATATTTATTTCGGAGTAAAGGAAAACCGATCTGTAACTTTCGATTCCGAAATTGAAATATTTATTTAAGAAAAAGTATTAACTCTCAAACGATTTCTCTTTTCTCTCAATCACTCTCTTACCATTCTCTACCTACACAATAAATTTGAAACGTCCAAGTGCATGATTGCCATATTTAATTAGGAAAAAAAAGAAAATCGACTTGTAACTTTCGATGCCCAGAATTAAAATATTTATTACAGAAAAAGTAAAAACTCTCAAACGATATTTCTTTTCTCTTAATGTCTCTCAAACGACTCTCTAACGATTCGCATTGAAAAAAATAAAAAAAAGTAAAGTGAGGGGGCCAACTTAACACTAGAATTTGAAATTGTTTTTACGGAGAAAGTAGGAACTCTCAAACGATATTTCTTTTCTCTCAAACCCTCTCAAACGATTCTCAAACGATTTGCGTAAAAAAAAGTTAAAAAAATGAAAGTGAGGGGGCCAACTTCACGGAGGTTTTATCGTTCAATGTATTTTAAACAAATTAATTATTATTATGAATAAAATGAATAACTCTTTGTACAGCAACAATGTTATTTCGATTCATGCGCGGCCGCTTTACCTTCAAAATTTATTTCCTTTTAACTATAATCGCATTACTTACAATTTTTGCGTATTTGTTTCCTCATTTTAAATTTTATCCTATTGCACCAGTTACTGTTCCTCCCAATGGTTTACAATTGCGAACGACTAGACATTTGTCTAAAATATTAACTGTGGTGTTTCGCCAATTCGAGGAGTTTGAAAATGATATCGCGGATACCGTGCAATCTTTCGTTGCTGCATTTCCTAACATGCCTGTGGTCATATTATGTCAAGGTCTACAGTATCCTCCCTTTCAGTTCTCAGCTTCGAATGAAACTTTGCGTAACGTCAAGATTGTACCTTTAGAATTTCGTTTGAACGCATCGCCCCATGAACTAAACCCTTTGACTTATTTGAATACTGAATATGTACTAATTGTTCCTGATTCGACAAGAGTATCTCGTCGTGTAATGCAACAGATGGCGATAGCTGCCACAACCTTTCCTTCTCAGGGTATAGCTGTAGGTGTGACTAATTCTCGACTAATTTGCCAGAAAGTGAAATGGAATTCTGTTGATTGGACATTACAATATAGTAAGGATTCGTCAGGGAAACTATGTGATGCGATACACGGCCAGCATGCTCTATTGATAAAAACATCACTTTTGCAAACTCTGCCACAACCATTTGCATTACCTTTCCCAGAATCTTTGTATCTACAAACAACTGTAAGAAATATAAAGGTAATTATCACAAACTGTTTACTAATGTTTGTATCTGTTGTAAATACCTAATTCAGATATAAAATTAGTTTGTTAAAACTATAATAATTTCAGATTCAAATAGTTGATGGTAAATTTGGTGCGGGTAGAAGTGTACTAAAATCTCCAGCAGCTAAACAAAAAGCTTCAAAACTTGCGCGGGATGCAAGAATAAGTCTTTATAAAGAACTTGGTGTCAAGATGGTTATTAGGGAGGACAGTAGAGTGCAGTGGTTTGGTTGTAAAAGGGATACACAGGTATATTTTATTAGGAATAAGAAGAGTTTAAGATTCTATTAGAAAAACCGATTTTACTTTCTCGTTAAATATAATAAGTCACTCATTGATAAAATAACATTCAATTTTTTTTTAATCAAGTGATATTTCAGTTTATCTGCTATTTTTGCATGAGTTGCATTATTAAATGTAACTTAACAAAAGGTAAATTCATAAGTTTTTAATGAAAGTGAAAGAAAAATTAATGTACACCACAAAACATATCTCCTTGGGGTCACTAACCAGTAGTCCTGCCAAGGCAAATGACTAATGAAATTTCATAAATAATCTGTCAACCAAGAATCCTAAATAAAGAATATGTTAGAAAAAAAAATATTTTTCCTTTTAGATTATTCCTACTGAGAAGTGCAATTCCTCAGCAATTATTATGAATTGTTTATATTTACAGCGATGTTTCCCATCAGTACAAGGGACTCCATCATACATTCTCTCTGGGCAAAACACTCCACCTTGCTGTCGCAGGAACATTCGTAGGACTGCTGCGCATGTGCTACGTACTTTGTTACAGGCAGGTGCTCGTTGTTGGCTCGAGACTACATCCTTATTGGGTGCCGTTGTTAGGTAATAAAAATGCCAAAATATAATAAATCATCCCAAAACCCAATTAAAATGTGATAAGTTCTAATTCAGTTTATTCTGACACACTCTTTGGAATGAAACAATGACAGTATAATTTTTATTAGTTTACTTAAACCAGGATTATTATGGTCTGGAAAAAAAATAGCATAAAAGAATGCATGTTTTTTTTATTTATATTATTTTTTTTCTTGCATTGATTACATTTACCAATTAATTAAGTTATTTGTATCTCTAGGTTTAGTCCGATTTTAATAAAACTCATAGCATATATATATTTTTAATCATACCAATTTGTTAAAATACTTACAGAGCTGATATTCTTCCATGGGCAGAATATGCTGAAATAGGCATCCATGCTTCGGATGTTTCACGCGTATCATTGTTGCAAAGAGGTGGGGCGGATTCTGAAGGTTATATATGGGAGAGAGCAACTAAAGGTCATTACTACAGAGTGGCATACTCAGCAACCAATAGCATTTATGCATTAGTGCTGCCTTTTACTGCTAAGAATGGAACAATGTGGCCTGCGGATTGGGTCATGGCTCATCAGAAAGAATTCCCCGAAAGACATCTACATCCACTAGCACAGGTATGTTATCTTGTCTTTGAATTAGGGGTGACTAGGTCATAATTAACTACGCTGATCCAGTGCAGGCTGGTTAAATTCACACACGTCTTTTTTTCTCACAATGTTTTCCTTTGCCGTAAGAATGTTGCAAGTGGTAATGGAATGATTAAACCCCTAATAAGTACTCAATAGTCTTAATAATCCACAGATACAATTTGGGGGTCATCAAGCGCCTGCACCTAATGATGCTCCTGCATTTTTGGATTTGAAACTTGGCAACTCCGCAGTTGAGAAATGTAACAAACTTGGTCCAAAGTTACTGTATCCATAATATACTATGTTAATATTATGGATAAGAACTTTGTTATATAAAACTTTATGTACCTGTTCTATGATACATATGTTATAGATGCTTATATATTTGTATTGTGTAAATTTCTTTAATAGATGTCTTTAATAATGTTCGAGCTTTGGGCATATTAAAAGTATATTTATTGAAACTAGAGAAATATCAATCTTGTGTTAAAGTAAATTCTAGTCTTTTATGTCTTTCAAATTAGATTTATGAGATTTTATTTTTAATTGTGTCCTATTCCAATATTGCATAGTTAAAAACGTATTTTATGGTTTAGAGTTATAAGGCTTAGTTTCAGCTTTTGCTATTCAATGTGACTATCGCTTCAAGATAAAAAAAAACTGCTGCTTATGACAGAGTATAAATTTTTCAGTGTCTTACTGTTATTTTAATTGTGCTCAAATCTTGTATTCAACTTAGTGCTTTCCTATTTCAGTAAAATGTAACTAATTATTCCTATATTAGAATAGTATTTTCAATGATCTCGTAAACTAGTCTTTACTAAAGTATTTAGTTAATAAGACGTAATACTGTGTGTTTCCACTGCTAATGCACAATAAAATGACTTGAATGAATGAATGACCTATTTAATTTGCTTTGAAATAATAAAAATGTTTTTGTACATGTTTTTCGACAGTGGAAACATATGGTAAATTTATAAGCAATATCGTCATTGAAAATGACATGTTTTGTTTTCAAGAGTTTATCAATATATAGACAGATATGAAAAATATAATGGAGTTTGTATTTTTTACATAAAAGTCATAGATTATTTTTTATAATCTTTGATTGTGTTATTTATTTTTTAATATGTGTGTTATATAATGTTGAATGAATTTGTATTTGACCGAAATCTTAATATAAAAACCTTAAAATAACTGATATACATTTGTTAATTTATTCAAGTATTTAAATACAATTACATTAAATAATTAGTATATCACCTTCAACACAAAAAAAAGAATTCCTTTATATGCATAATTTTATACCCAAATACTTTCTATGTATCCATTTCTCTTTTACCTATAAGTATGATTAAAAAATCTTGTGCAATTTTATTTTTAATGCTTTATTAGATTAATAAATAAAAGAACGCATAAAAATATAAGTAGTTTTATTTTATGTTAATATTAAATGTAAAAATTACCTAACAAATTTAATCATCTTCAAATTTTTCTTCAACAACTCCAGGTGTAAACGGCGGGTCTCGAACTAGAGTTAGAAGTTTGTCTAGTTTTATTATCTGTAACCAAAAAAAAACCAAATTACAGTGGATCTTGACTCTCGAAAAGCTTGTCTAAAACATTTTATTTCGGTCGTGAAAATCCACGGTTGTAAAATAGAAATATAAAATTCAGTAAAAAAAAACCAGTTATTTCGACGTCACGTTTAGCCGTCTATTTTGTTTAAATGTTAGCGCCATCTTTGGAATAATTTGGACAAAAAATAATTAAATCATAATCCCTAGAAAAAAAGGCTATAAAATTTTGTATGGGTTATAAACGAAATATAAACAGTTAATCAATATTACTTAATCTAAATTACCTGTAAAGTCCTTTGGTCAGTGGCTTGTGCCTTCTTTGGTGGTTTTACCATAACCCGTAAATTAGGCGACAATTTTAATACATGACATGTGCCCCTAAAAATTAGTAAAAAAATGATTTATGCAACAAAAAATCAACAAAAATATATTACGAACATTGCCCCCAGAGAGATTTGAACTCTCGACCCCTGGTTTACAAGACCAGTGCTCTAACCCCTGAGCTATGGAGGCTTGTGAACTTAAGTTAAAATAACAGTATTTGAATATAACTCGTTAATGTTTATTTGACTAGTCTACAAATTAATAATACGATTAAGCAAACTTTTTATTATTTAAAAAATTCTCACTTGGTATCGCCACACACAATGACGGGAAGTTTTGGATTGAAATCGAGCCTCGTCAATTTCTTCGCTTTCTTCGAGACGACAGCTTGCACACAAATCGGTCGGTATTTGTTTACATTCAGATCGAATACGTACACCTGCAAAAGTATACATTTTATTTTAAACAGAGGAACCGGCTTACGTACATTGAAACGGAATGGACATGCATAATGAAAGGTCATGGTCGGACGACAATTGACTTACTCTGACCTTTATGGATATGTACATATATACATATATATCTTTAGAGGTTATTGACTTACTATTAGTGAAAACTTCATACATTTTTTTAAGGAAATTACGCAAACGGATGAAAATTAAATTTTACAGTCAAAGTTATTGTGGAAAAAAAGTGCAAAAAGCTTATTATAATACAAAAAATTAAAATCCTCGTGAATTTTGGTCGAATTTCAACCAATCAAAAATCACAAAGGATTATGTATCTATAAGCTTATATCTATGACAGACGTAATTAATACCTTCCCGTCGGCGGTGCAGGCGGCAAACACAGTGCTGGAGTAAGGCGCCCACTTTACATCGCCCACCGGGGAGCCAAGCTCAAACATGAATAGTGGTTCGCTGTAATTAAAACACCTTATTATAAACCATAAGAAAACTATAACAAAAAAATAAATACAAAATACAGTTATTTTAGAAACCGCGTGTACAGTGAGGTTCCTGTTTTTGCAGCCCTAACCACTGGTTCCTTGAATCAAGGGATTCAGCAGCCGGTGGTATACTATTTTTTAATATATATTGTTATATTTTTATGAAATGTGTTATATAAATAATAAGTAAATAAATGAATATGTATAATATTAAAAATAATCTCAACTGATGGTACACCTATGAAGTTCCGAGGAAGAATATGAAATAATAATCGGATAACACTTCAAAAATCAAGCTATAAAAGGTCACATAGATTAATTATGTATTATTTAAATATTCAATTCGAAGTATTAAAACAGTGTAATATTTGCAAGTGCAGTTATTATGTTATTGTTGTCGGAAATATCGAGTGAAGATCAACGAAGCGTGAAGTCTGTTGGGAGCGCGCCAGTTAATGTGAGCTTTTGAAATATAAAGTTTTATTCATTTTCCTTTATCGTCCTGGGAATATGCACACGAAAAATGTATATTTAATGAACATTTTATACAGCTAGATTATCAACATAAAATATACGTTGTAACAAAATTACTCCGATTAAAATATTGCATCGGAGGTGATTTCATCTAGAAATTTAAAAGTAGTAACTCGGTAAAACCACTGTTTTGAGACGTTTGTTTTTAATACTACTGATTAATGTTCATTGAAATTACGGTTTTCGCTTCCGATAAGTGAATGTGAAAGAATGTTAGTCATCTTACTCGCGTCCATCCTCCCATATCTTGACCCTCCAATCTCCCGAGCAGGAGGCGTATATGGAGTTGTTGAAGTAATTATAGTTGATACGGTATACAGGCATGTGATGCGCCTGACAGGAGCGCACATAGCTGCGGTTGTATTTGAGCGAGCATGTGTGGATCGCGCCGTCCTCGGTGCCCACAAGAAAGATGTCCGCTTTCTCCGGATGGAAGCAGATACTGCTGCCGCAACCTGGTTGTAGGCAAGGAACACATTAGTAATAATTTTGTGGTCCCGGAGGCCTAATTTTAGTACTCTTTCCCTTTCACCCTTTTCCTATTACGAAAGGATGGGAAAGGGAAGTGGATTTGGCGGAAGAGGGGACGCATAGGAAGGGGAAATATTCTCTTTCTGTGCGTTGATTCTCCGTTGATTAAAGGTAGGCACAACGAGTCTGCATTTGCGGATGTCTATGGGCAACGGTCGCCTCGCTGTTTGGGCGAATTCAAGTGACCGTTTATTGTTTGCAACCTTTTGATATATAAAAAAAGAACACTTGCTCTGCGAGTTCGTGTGCAAGTTTAAATGTTGTTTAGGTTCATTACACCTGCCCGGCAATCCCTCGCCGCTTCTTTAACTCGTTATCGGATGGACGCGCGCGATCAACGAATGAGCGAGCGAGAGGTAGGCAAAGCTAACAAAAAACGACCTTCTGTGAAACGATGAATAACCGGACTCGTGGGTTGCATAAGTTTTATACAAACAATGTAAATACTATTTCCACTGGCACTACCGTCACTGCCACAGTAGTCGCGTGGTTAATTGCTTAGTGGTGATCTTACTATTAACAGTGATGAGGGTGCCGTCGGGTCCGGGTACGGGGGCTGCGGGCGCGCGTAATTCTATGATAGTGGTGGCTCGAAGCTCGCCCGGCATCACCGCCCACTGCACCACACGCCCGTCACCCGATACAGAGAAGAACGATGCCTCGCCGTCAATCAGCCGCGCCCCCCAACGGACCTGGCGTCAATTACGTCATTAATACATGTCGCAATTTGCTCGCCACTTTTGTTTAGTAAGATCCATAGTTTTAGAATATATTTACTGTAATTATTTATTTATGTTAATGTTTCAAACTTTAATAAAAAGAAAAAATAATAAAACTTTGAAATAAAAATAAAGCAGTAACAAAGAATCTCTATGTATTTGTTCAAACAAATCGAATTGCAAGAATGAATTGTGGAAACCTCAATCAGAATTCATCCAACGATAGAAAGCAAAGTACTTAAATAAATCAGAATAATACAAAAGTGAGGGATGTGGTTTTCTCTGTCACCTATCACACCGCATCCTTACCACAATTTAATGTGGTTATTTTTACTTTTATAACATGTATATAAGTAGCAAATGGCACAGAATCCTCGCTTTAAAAGAAATACCATGAAAATGATTTATTGAAGACACCTAAAAGGCAATCGAAACTGACTTACTTCCCATACAATGTTACTGTGCTTGTCCCGGACAGAGTCGGATTTGTACTGGTAGGACGACTCGAGAGAGAGCTGTGCGTTGTACACACACACGTTGCCATCATAACAACCTGTGTAAAAATATTATTGGTTTGTACAATGTAGTAATTTTCCAAAAATATTACGCTGTACTAACAACTATAAAGATTACCTATGTTAGGGTTAGAATATCTGATATAATGGCCATTTCATGTTTAAATAGTAGTTTGACTTGACTATAGTAAAATTATGGCATTTGTACAGTAGCATCCTCTATAAATTTTCAAACATCTACGATTTTTTTTATTAGAATTTGAAGTTAAAATAAATGGATGGCATTACACGGATACAAATATTTTTTTATGACATTCATAGTAAGTATCTATATTTGTACATACCGACACAGATGAGGTAAGGCGTCTCCTTGTACACGTCAATACAGATGATTGGCGATTCGGTGACGACCGCGTACTCCGGGTACGCGGGGTTCTTGATACTGTACAAACATACGCACCCTTCCTTCTGCTGTTTGGTGAAGTCCACTGAAAATAATTACCACAAGTGTTGTACTATGTACCTCAATAAAGTTTTGTCCAGTTCCTCAATACAAAAAACAGGAGCACAAGACAGTCAATGACTAGTTGTCGTTAAAAGTTAGTAGTTAAACTACTACACTCAAAGCCTGACTCTGAGTGAGAAAATAAGTAAGTAAATTAACTCCCACGCTAAGGTGCTGTTAAGGTAATGATAGAAAGTAAATCACATAAATGTAAATCTTACAGGAGCCGTAAGCGACAGCGAACAAGTCCTGATAGTGGGGATTCCATTGCATGTCGCAGACTGCGTGGCTGCGCATCGGCTCGAACTGGAATCTCCACAGCGGCAACAGCGAGCCCATGCCTTCACGGAACTCGTCCGACGGATCATCCCAGTAACGGTAGTCTTGAGCTGAACCGCAACATTTTAAAATAATAAAGGTATAAAAAACACAAAAACAAAACAGAGATGCTAAAAAATTAAGCTGGGAATACACTCTGGTCGTGTTAGCTAAACTAATAAAACATCATACTAAAGTATTACGTTCTAGGGCTATCCTAAAGGGCATCAAGGGGTTCGCTAACTCTAGTCGTCGGTGGCCCCAAAACTCAAAGAGCTGGAATACATTGTCACTAGTTACTCCGTTTTTTTTCATCTTCCCAAAAGAAAATCAACGGTACGTCAAATCGAACTCTATCGTTTTAAGATTGTCGTCTGTATCTGCGCGTAATTATGGAATTATTTCCTTACCGATATCGTCATATATGTTCTGATTGACAAGGCGCTCGAGTATGGCCCAAGCTTCGCGGATGCGCTGTGCCAACTGTTCGTCGTGGATTTGCTGAGCGGATTTGGCATGCTTTTCTTTTTTCTTACGAAGCTATAAACACAGGAAAGAACAACGTTTTATACAGACTGTACAATCTCTCTAAGTTAATGTTATAATTAAATACAAGTTAATTCAAATTAAATTTAACGATTCCACAAAAAAGGATGTGGGTGTATATTAAAATCATAGAAAAAATACCCTTTTCGGTTTTTCTTCTTCCTTTTCACGCATCTTCCTCGCGTAATCTTCTTGGTAAAAGTCGAAAATGATGCACTGAAGTGCGGTCGAGCCGAAGTTAGCTCTCGGCGGGGGAATTGTTTGCGTTTCGACGGACTGTTAAATATTAAATCATTAAAAAAAAAATACATAATTAGTAGTGTGATTTGTTTTTCTAAAAATTTGCGACTAGCGCACACATTGCTACGTTGCTTGTGGACATTGAAGAATATAGGTCACCACTAACTCTTCGAAAAACCCCAGTAACTTTGAACTCACTGAAGATCGCCGGAGAAGCTAGATATTTGAAACCTAAATAAATAACAACTTACGCGACGAGGAAAGTTATACGTGAGAGCAGCTCGTTCGCAAAAGTTGAACTGGTTGGCAAGTTTCCTGACTCTCGGCTTTACCACAATAACTTCCTCTTCAACAGCCGCCGGTTCTACAAGCATTGTAAAAAACAACATGTAAACTTCTGAGTACGTATGGTACATACATAATATCAACATCATGTACATATACCATTCCTCTTTCTCTACGTGTCACTCCTCTATTGGAGGTTGACCATCAGTTCAGTAAATATTTGCCGATATTGTGCCAAGTTCTACGCTGGTAATATTTGCCCACTCTATGGCGATTCTATAATTACCTCTTGCAGACTACACTATAATTCACTGACTTTAAAGTGTGATATGTCTTTCCATTCATATTCTTGCCTGCATTATCATAGTTAGTTGGGCTTTTTATTTAATTCGTGATAAATATTAAACCTAACAGCTATCCTCATTAAATGGTCATTACGGGAGTAAGTAAAGTAGTGCAGATGTTGTAGTAAAAGTTTACATTAAAGGGCAGTTTAAGTTATTATTAAATATAAATACCTTTGTGTTTGGAAAATTAGTTCAAAAATAATGAATGATGCAATCTTACTCTCTTCTGGTTCTGGTTCCTCGACTTCTTCATTGCCAACTTCCTGTTCATCTTGCACGTCTGGTTCTGGCGGAGGTTCTGCTGCTTCCGGAACTTCTTCTTCAGCTGGTCCCTCCTCTGTTGGAACAGGCATAACGTTAACTTGGTATGGAATTGTTACTTAATACCTCGCTAAAACTTGCTGTAGTATATAAAGGAAATGTTCCATACCTTCTGGTTTAGCTTCTTCGACGGGCGGCGGTTCCGCTTCCGGTTCCTCTTCCTCTTCTTCTTCAGCCGCAGCTTTTTTAACTTTAGCACGTTTAGGACCCGCGTCGTCGAAACCAACCATACCTTAAATAATTACTATCATTAGAATGTGACTCACTGTACCTATCGATACGATACGATCTATGTATGCGTTTGATTTGGCACTTCAAGCACTTTTTTGCCCGACGTGCTATCTCATGCATCGGGAACTATATATTTATTCCTCATCACTCGCAGTAATTTCACTAGGTAATTAGAACCTAAACCTAAAGCTTTGTTGCCAGTAAATTTAATCAACAAAGAAGTGCTTACCATAACCGGCAGCGATTTGAGCCTTTGCCTCATCAGAGTCTTTTCGTATCGCGGTACCTTGGTACACATACAGTGGGTAGGCTTTACCAAACGCCGGCTTGGGCTTCGTTATGAACTTGTTTTGCCCGTAGTGATATGCCACCTCTACTGGCACCCATTGCGGATTTATTGTTGTCAATATACGACCAACTTCTTCATCAAGTTCCTAAATATTACATTGAAGGGAGACGATTGTAAAATAACATTACAACATCAGGATAAGCAAAATTACAATACAATTTTGTTGGTAATTTAAAATAAAATTTTGTAATTCTATATTTATTCTCTTATTAATTTATTTAAAGAAAAGTTTTATAAGAAATGTTAACCATACTTTTTTCACTCATTTTGGTTAAATAAACATACCAAAAATATCCCAATTGAGGATCGTGCTGAATCTATTTGTAACATAAATATCAATACTTACAGATTCTGGAACGAAGTCCTGATCATCTGGTTTGATGAGTACGCGCGGCTTGAGCCACTCTAACGCGTCGTCGTCTGCGAGATTAGCTCGCGATTTTGACGCGTCTTTCTGCTAAATTAAAAACAGTAACAAATATACAAATGAGTTTGTATTATCACAGTAAATAATTAATCAAAGTGCCTACATCTAAACGCTGCAAAGTCTTTGCGATGAGCAACTTATCATCGTCTTTATTTAGCGCGCGTTTAACCATAGCTTTTAGCATTTTTGTCTTTTTTTAAAACTAAAATACGAAAGCACGAAAGCACAGGACCGCAGCAAAACAGATACTGTAGTTGTCTAATGTAAGTACTTCAGTGATTTACGAGAAAATATTCTAGACATTTGCATATTTATTTGATGACAGGTCTTTATTGGCGAGGATCATGTAACATGGCCGTAAACATTACGAGACATTTTAACTAAGCAAAGCAAGCGTAAACAAATTAAAAAAGGTTGGTGCGTGCCGCTAGCTGGTTTTAACAAATTTATTCAACTACGGTTCTGAAACTTAACCGAATAAAACGAAGAATCGGGAGTACTCGATACAGAATCAATCGACATTATTTAATTTATTTATCATTAAAATTATAAATTATTTACAACGTTATCGTGATTTATTCGAAAAAAAAATTAACAACTTTCTCTTCAGTCGCGGACAAAGTCGTTGCAGAAACTGCACTGGATTGGTTTAAGAATTACCATAGTGTTAATGCAGTACGGATGGGGCGAAACTTTTCTATTAAGTTACTAATAGTTTAAAAAAATACTAGCTACATAAACGTAATAATGTTAAATTTAAATGTAACCCTATTTTATCAAATTGTTTAATTTAAAATTCACCATTAGTTTCAATGTCGGAAACTTGTACGAAAACTTTGTTATCTGTGTTTTCCAGTCTGTAACCCAAAGATTCCTTTCGCAACGCAACAGCAAACATACTAACATCGCATTTGAAATAATAAAACCTTAAGTTCACATCTTTTATCCGGCGCCAAAGAAGGGTAGGTTCTCAATTTGTATGTAGGTTTTAGATATTTAGATCTACGAAATTGTATCGAGACGTTTATTCAGTTTTTTTTTTAATTTATTAATCTTATTTTGCTGACTGTACCGTGACTTCCCGTAGCGGGCGTGTCACCAAGCTTTAATTAGTATCCGTGTCTGGCGGTAGCTAGCACTGAGACGACAAAGCACCAAGCAGTGACGTCACAGTACTACCTACATTCGAATTAGCCCGACTTATCACAAACATTTGCCATTTCGATCTCGGCCTTTCGTGATACACAACCTAGTATCCACATTTGGACAAAGATGATCTATCATGTCGAAAGATGATTGACGAACTTTTCTTGGGTCAAGACTTAAGATGTTCAAAAATAAAAATTAACTCATCTCTTCATATGGTAAGTGTGATTTATAAATAATATAATGAATTTATTTAAAAAAAACCTATCTATTATATAAATATTATGGCCTATGCCCAGCAGTGGGCGTAATGAGGCTGAATCGATATAAATATTAATGAAATTGCAGTGTCTGTAAGTACTATTGAAAAAAAAAACTTATTTCGCGAACATGACATGCGATGCTTATAAGCTATAACGAATAACTAATCATTTATATCAACTCCAAAAACATCAAACTTCTTATCCACGTGTCAACTATTAACTGTCAATTATTTTATTTTCCTAAATTATCCAAAACTAGCTTTTACCCGCGACTCCGTCCGCGCGGAATAAAAAATAGAAAACGGGGTAAAAATTATCCTATGTCCGTTTCCTGGTTCTAAGCTACCTGCCCACCAATTTTCAGTCAAATCGATTCAGCCGTTCTTGAGTTAGAAATAGTGTAACTAACACGACTTTCTTTTATATATATAGATAGATAGATTATTAAGTTTCGTACATAAAGCGTATTCAATTCTTTCAAAAATATGTCCATAAAATCATACAAAAAATATTTATAGTAGACGATATGACATTTCGTTTATAGCCGTTAGTTTCCACTGTAGATACATAACATAATTCTGTGCAGTATTACCTGGTAAATGTATTCAGAAAGCATCAGAAAGTAGTAAACAAGGTTATGATCGGTTTCCTGCTATAAGAACGTTAAAATCGCGTGACGTTAGCACAATGCAAGGGTTTAGGGCAATACAAAGCGATGACGCAACATAGTTCTCATTACAATAAGAATTAGGTCAGTAATTATTTGTAATCTAATTATTTTTTTTAATTCCTACGACCTAAGACATAGTTGTCTTGACTTGAAGCCCTAATAATATTTGAATAAATTTTACATACTAGTTAATACGAATTGCCTTGTATCTCTTCGTTCTTTATTTTTAGTATATAGAGATAGGATCCTTTTTTTATTTAAACTGATCTTTACTGTGACTTAAAAGTGTATGAACAGAGGGCTACGTTAGTCATATTAAGGCTATTGTTATGCGACAGCTTAAAGCTAATAAGGCGACAGATATAACCAAATTATGCACTAAAGTATATTAATATTCGAAACTGCTATAAGAAATAATATTAAAAGCGTACTATTCACTTCGAATTGTGTATTTGCCAATATCTACAGATGAAAACACGTATAGCTCTTTTTTTTCTACAGTGATAAAATTCATATTTCCTAAAAATACTACGTAGGATAAACAGGGTCACGAATCTTGGCTTCACCATATCAATACCTGAAATTAACAATTTGATATGCTCACGCCAATATTAAAAACAAAATGTCGACGTACACAAATGACAAGATATTTACAAAGGACTGCATACAGCATTGCTAAGCCTTTACTCACTCTAAACCGTTTCAGGATCAACCCTATAGATTTCTCCGTGGATTTGCTTCGCCAGATGTCTGGCAATGTACCCGGCTTACTCATTCCTTGTGGACTAGGGATGGGAATCTAAATCAGTTTTTTTTTTCAGAATATTAAAAATAATTCGTAAGCAAATTTTATCTTTTGCGACTAACACCACATATAAACAGTACAAGTTAGGTTCCGTAGTTTTAAATCTTATAACACTGTTACCCTAGCGAGTGAAAATATGATGACTGTTACTGCAGTGCTAAAGATCTGCAAACAGTTATACGAGTAGCTAAGTTTGCGCATAATATTTGCCGTGTCTATTAAATTAGTATTTCATGAGCAGTTTAAATGAAGTGTATCAAGATTGCGTTTCGTAAATGAACTTCACTGCACGTAACTAAAAATTAAGAATAGAAGAGTAAGAGAAAAATTTGAGAAATATTATATTGGATCTTAAATTTTGTATATTATACACGTACAATGCAATTATAAGGAAAGTAATTACCTATTTCTAACGTTTATTTGTTATTATTCATAATAAATCTTGTTTAACATTAAAATATTAGTAATTTTAGAAGTGACGAAATTAACACAAGTTGATGGTAAATAAGTGAAGAAACGAACAAGTGATATGATATTAAAGTGGATGTAAAAGAGATTATTGGTTTAAGAATTCAACTACAGCTTGATTGTGTATTATTTAGTGTTACAGTAGAATTCCATAGCCCAAATACTTGTAGTAGAACATATATATATCTCCGTTTTTTCAAAGGTAATTAACGGGATAATACTTTTATTTTATACAAATGCTTAAGCAATGGAAACCCACAGATAGATTTGAATTGAAGAACTATGATGCAGTTTTTATTTATATTTGTATGGGTGTGTGATGCGTTGCTGTGAGTTGTGATGATTAGAGATACAACGAAATTATACAAATTCATAGTTAATTTTGAAAGATTTATAGATAAATGATGTTTTTTTATTCCTTGTAAGTATAACGTGTTTTTCATATATCTTTTTTGATTTCTCTATTGTTTTTTTTTAAATTTTGTGTTAATTTTTTTAGACATTAGTACAAGTTTTGTGTAAAATTAACAAGAAATCGTACCTTCTTTGGAGCCATACCAAACCTCTAATGTATCAAATGAGGCACATTATTGCGAAAAAACGATAAATCTTGCAAATTACTGCGTTAGAAAATAATAGTTGAAGGAATTGTCAAATGTATTTGACAAAATATCTTTGTTGCGAATTACTAGTGCGCGCGCAGCGATCGGTTACCATGGTAACGGAGGGAGACTCCCCTAGGACCTTGGTTTTCATCCCGAGGAATAACGCGTAGGTTTCGTACGTCAGTCACTTCGCTCTCAGTCGATAATATTACTGATAGCGGTCAGAAAAACAAATCACATTGTGATATTTGGATTAATTTAAATGTAAGTAAGCATTCTTTATAAACTATGCCTTTCTTAATAATATTTGTGGTGATTATTTGATCGGATTTCGTTTGTTGTTATTTGGTTGATAGTTGAATTACGTTGTAAAGGTCATGCAATGTACAAGCAATCGATCGTAAATTTCATGCAGTTATCTAATAATGGCTAATAGAGACATGGCTGATTGTTACCGATAAGATTATTTTAGATTCAAAAGTACTTTTGCTAACTCAGAATTATTTATGGACATTGTAAATGTTTTTCCTGATATTATAATATTTCTGTTTTGTAAACAGTATTATATATAAAAATACATTTCATTAGTATTAAGTTTAAACAATCCATCATATGCATTAAATTTAAAAACGTCGAAATAGGAAAATAGTCAATGTATACTAGTAGTTGTTAGAAATTTTACGTTTGTTTTTAAACTTGTCATAACATAATGTATTGCTCAACTAGAGAATAACTATAAAAATAAGTATGCGCTTTAGTCTATTCCATATGCTATGATAGTCAATACTTTTTTAAAGTGCATGGCTTTATTTACCCATATAGGAAGTTCTTGAGACTAACTCGTGTTCAAAGAAAAAACTTTCAGTTTTTTTTCTCAAACAAGCTCAATAAGAAAAAGAAAAACGAGTAAGAATTTCATTGTAACGAGGATCAAACTGACGGTTATCAACATTTAGTCGATAGGTATTTAAAGAAGATTTCCTAACGTAAAGGTCGTTGTAATGTCATTGAATTTGTCTTTTTTTCTGTAGAGTTCGGCGAGAGAAAATCTGTCAAGCTGGCGGGCAACGTGGAGATTCGCGTGGGGCTGCTGGTGCCGCTGCAGCTGGAGCGCGAGGACAGCGGCATCGATAGCGAGGACGCCGCCTGCGTGCCCGGCATGCGCTTCCCCGCCGCCAACAATGTGAGCGTCAAAATCAAATTTATTACAGTGATATTCAAACATTATTTTGGTTCATTAGTTCGCATGTATTTGGAAAGGGGAACCGCATTCACCTGCATTAACCCACCTGAAAACCAGTTACAGCGCATGCACTCACAGCTAACCACAAGCTACTATAAAGTTTGAATATTATGGTACCTACTGCTTGCTGCAAAGATTCATATACGTAGGCATTAAAATAAACCTATGGAGACTTTTAAACGAACACGTTACACATGCGATACACACGAATTGAAAATTAAGTAAATTTGAGGGTATTAATATAAGAAATGATTCTCGGTTTTCAGTTGGTGGACTCGAGCAGCAGCGATGACGAGTTTATTATGGATGAAAGGAATAATCCGGTATGAGTTTTATTTAAATTTAATTTTTTTATCGTTAATTAACGGCAAAACAATTAAATAAAACCAATACGCCTGTATTTGGTAACTCTTAAATGTCCGAGACTTGGCGGCAGCCAGGTATAGGATGCTATCTATAAGACTACTGTATAATTACAGAAGAACATCCAAGAAGCTTGGATGGATTTCGTCGGGATGGATTACCCAATGGTTCCGTTGGTGCGACGGGAAATCTCTGTCGACTCTCAACCGGTTGAGCGCAGCAGTCCCGACAGATCATCCCCACTCTACGAGGTCGAGCTTACCACTTCCGATGAAGATGACGACGAGTCCAACGTGGAAGTTGTTATACCGATAAATAATCAACAGCGCAAGAAGGTATCGAGTGCAGAAATATTATTATACATCTTCCTCGATTTACTTTGCTGTTTACCTAGTCGTCTAACATTTTCGTAAATAAACTGATACAAAACCCCGTAGAGAAAGTCACGTTCGATTAGCGTTGTAATAGATTAGTCAACATTTAAAGAAATATTTACTTGACAAAGAAGTGTTCGACAAGGATCTTGTTTTAGTCAGAAAATATGTGAATTAACAATTTCATCTTGACGGCATCATATTTTCACTTCTGTTAGTTATCTCGTTAATCGAATTTTACTTTATCTAGGGGGCAGATTTCTTTAGTTAACTAACAATTTACTTAATGTTTGTTTATTTTGAACATGACGTATACAAATCGTTTTAAAAAATATCTATTATTTCTTGAAATGTTTGATAAGTTTTTATTGTGTGTGTATGATTAAATAACTAATAAATAAATGATTTATTAAATGTACCGATATTTACAGTTATTACAAATTATTAATAACTAAATATTAGTTATTTTGTTAGAAATAATATAATTTTAAGTTCAGTTTTCAGTTATCTAAGTTCTTACATCTATATATAGTTACTTTAGAACTAATTTATTATTATTTTATACTGTGATGTTAAAGAAAATTATGTTAAGGTACAATTTATTTAAAGATTAACAATATTTTAATTATTATTATTAATATAATAATTATTGTTATAAATGAAATTAAACCTTCTATAAAAATACTAAATAATGTTAAAATATGGAATCACTCTCGCATTTAATTCTTCATTCGAAGACATGTTCTTTTACTTATCTTTAATGTTAGAATAGTCAATTAAAAAACCCAGTGTTATAAAATTTACATCATAATGCGCTTGTGTTAAAATTATTTGGCCTATCTACAATAATATAAGCCTAAACTATGTCTTGATCGACATTTACATTTTGTATTTTGTGCTTTATTTCATATTTAGATTGTTGTTTTTTGGCAAAAGTGTTCAATTTTTAAAGTTCCCGACTATTTTTATAATCATGACAAAATATAAAATAAAAATTGATTGAAGTCAAGCGCAATTTAGACGTAGCTTTATTTTTCTGCGTAATTACAGTCAATTAAAAGTGTTGTTCTATCGTATAAAGGTAAGCGATGGTTTCTGAGAACAAAATCTCTGTATGAAACATTTCGTCATCCCTCACATTATCTTTGACAAAACTGATATAACAATATATTTCAAATGGGGAGTTTCAAGTCAATATTTATTGTAAAATTTTATAATCTTATAACTAAGTCTAATTTATAATCTATGACAATCTGGACGTATTTTATTGTGATTTTTAATTTTACAAGACTGACTTGGCCAAATTGATGAAATCAATTTAATTTAAATTTTAATTATAACTCTAAGTGTACTCTAACTTTACATTGCAAATATTATTTTTAATTAATCAATTTTCCTTTTTATGACGTTAAATATATATTTTTAGTAAGTATTCATTTTATTTAAATTTAACTCTAATTTTAAACAATTGAATAAAGTATTTAAGTATGCAAATTGTTGTAATTTCAAAAGTATGTCATAATTCTCTTATATTTCTTTCTCTCTATTCTTTTATCCAAAATAAAAATTATCTGAATGTAATGTAAATGGAGGTATTACTATATAGATAAAAATGTCTAATAAGTGTAATGTGTATGTCTAGTAATTATTTTTATAAAACTATTATCATGTTAGGAATATATCGATTATGTTAAAAAAATATTTTATAGTAAAAATATATTATGTTATGATAAACTTATTTATTTACTCCGCTGTCTCAGCGACTCAAAGTGGGTCTTTGCCTCCAACACATAAGAGTATCTTACTAAAATTATAAATGCGAATGTTTAGATGGATGGATGTTTGAAGGTATCTTCAGAACGGCTGCATGGATCTCGCTGAAATTTGGTATAGATGTAGAACATAATATGGAAGAACACATAGGCTACTAATTAGTTTTTTTTTTAATTCTTTCTTTTCGGATTCGCGGGCGACAGCTAGTATAAAATAAACATAAATCTGTTAACATTTATTATTATGATACTAATACATTGTTTCTTATTGTTATTAAAATATTTTACATGTAGCAACGTCATTAGTTGACTGACCATTGGTTTCTGAGACCAAGATCTCTGTTTAAACATGTCTTAAACAGAGATCTTCGTTATCATTGTCTTTATCTTCGACAAAATAGAGATAACAATATGTTTTACACGGTGATTTTGGTCTTAGAGACCGAAGATATGTTGTATGCTATAAATATAAATGGTATCGAAATATGTTTTAATGTATAAGTAATTTGTTGTAGTACCTATTTGTATTAAGTAATTAAATGTTTCCCCCAAAATAGTTTGTTTTTTTCTACTTACCATTATGAACACTTACTGATATTTTGCTTTATTTGTATATGCATATATGATAAAGCAGGTACTGATGATGGTTATATGTATATTTGTATTTATTTGAGGTTATTTATAGTAACTACAAATATATCTATTTCATGTTGCTTGTAACCTAAATGTAAGAATGGAGAACTAAATAATGCTACTCAGTAATAGATGGCGCTAAGGTAAAAAATTATTACTTTTATTTAAAAAAATCAATCATTTTTATAAATGTGAGACGCATTAAGATGATAAAAAAATATTTTTTTGTGATAAAATAACATTAACTTATTTTAGACCCCTGATATTATTATAATTGTAAAGAGAACTGTTGAGACGGTCAGTTTTAGTCACTTTATATTCTTACCAACGAGATTTGAAGGTAACACATACAAAATTAGTTGAAAAATATTGTCATCCATCAATACTATAGCCTCCGATTTGGCACTCGGGTGCCATCGGGGGAACATAACTCGGCTCCTCAGAACGTTTGTTGCATTTTTATGAACTCGCCATTTTTATTCCAATTTATGTGTACCTACTTTCAGAGGTCTTTCAACGCTAAATCGAAATGTTCCGTTATATTGGTTTTAAAATAAATGTACAGTTATGTACATGTATTCGACCTCAAATATACTTCAATAACTTCGGTAATATCCTTCGTCAAACTTAGATGATAATATAATAATAAATATTATTTAACTTTTTTTTAGTTATCGTAACTAAATATTAGGTCCTTACATATGAAATTGGCGTTTTGTATGGGAGGAACAAAAAGTCGAATATTTTTTAATATAATATATTTAATTAATCAAAGTATGAACCATTATTTTCTATGCACTTTTGCCATCTCATAGGTAGTTCATTGATCCCTTTACTAAAAAAACCAGTCGGACGGGAATCAATAAAATCTTTGAAGGCGATTTGGACTGCCCCATCGGAGTTGAATTTTTTCCCTTGTAAGAAGTTATCCAAATTTCGAAAAAAATGGTAATCTGTTGGAGCAAGGTCCGGGCAGTACGGAGGATGTCTTAGACTTTCCAATTGAAGCTCTTCTAATTTAGTAGCCGTCTGTTGCGCAGTGTGTGGTCTAGCGTTGTCGTGAAGCAGCAGTGGCGTGGAGCGATTGACCAGCCTAGGTTGTTTAGCCGCTAGCTTTTCCATCATGGTTTGCAATTGCTGACAATAGACATCAGCCGTAATAGTCTGGCCTGATTTGAGAAAACTGTAATGAACAATACCGGCACTAGTCCACCAAACGCTTACAAGTAACCTTTTTGGGGTTAATTTTCGCTTGGGGCAGGATTTGGCTGGCTGGCCAGGATCCAACCATTGCGCTGAGCGCTTCCGATTATCGTAAAGAACCCATTTTTCATCACAGGTAATGATTCGGTTTAAAATACCTTCATTATTGTGCCGGTTTAGTAATGTAACGCAACAGTCGACGCGCGTTTGCCGGTTTGCTTCAGTCAATTCGTGAGGTACCCACCTTTCAAGCTTTTAAATCTTCCCAATTTGCTTCAAGTGAATTAAAACAGTTTTATCACTAACATCGCAGCCTGCAGCTAACTCGGACGTGGTTTGCGATGAATCCGCTTCCACAATAGCCTTCAACTCTTCATTATCAACTTGAGTCTCAGGCCGTCCACGGAGCTTGTTCTACAGATCGATATTTCCAGAACGAAAACGTTGAAACCAAAAACGAACTGTGTTTTCTTTTGCAACACGACCGCCATACACATCATTCACCCTTCGAGTCGTTTCCGCAGCACTAGTGCCACGGCGGAACTCGTACTCGTAAATAATGCGATATTTTAAGTTTTCCATTTTGTAAAATGAGTGACGCAAACAGAAAAAAACAGAAGAAAAAAAACAAATGAATGACGGTCATCGAACCACAAATACATGAGTCTATAGCTGTACAAATTTGAATTTGGAATTCCTTACCAAAGAGGAGAAATTCGTGATTAAAGTGGCCAGTACGAAAAACGCCAATTTCATATGTAAGGACCTAATATTAAATGATGGTTTATTCCATACATTTATTATTTTACATTGTAAATTGTAGCTGATAGAATTTGCATTTAGCATTAGCCGTTCTTAACGGACGCCGTGATTAATAACATCTAATATTAATCGAAATAATTGAATATTTTGTATTTCTATTTCGGAACGTTAACATTACAGTCAAACCTGGATAAGTGAAAAGTGGATAAACATGAAATTTCTATAAGCGAGAGTCATTGTCCGGTCATGACGGACTACCTCCATAAGCGAGAAATTCGGGTAAGAGAGAAACCTTCATAAGCGGAAAAAATGTTACGCTTCCTTGGACTTAAGCTTTTCCAGAGTTGACTGTATATGTATTGCAAAGTATAAATCGACGCCCCCATCGGATAATCCTGTAATGCACTTTTACCGCGTTCTTACTTTTCCGTCGAATTCGGCAACTAAAGGTCCTATTACACGTTGTGAATTTTTTTTATATTTTTCTTAACGTTAATTACGGAGATAAAAAGTCACTATTGAAACAGTTTTTTTTTTATTTACGGTATTATTATTTTTCCTTCATAGCACGGAATACGCCCGGAATACATGAATGAAAATTAAGTACAATGTAGCTATAAAAATTAGCTTTGTTTTGGTATCTAAAAGATTCTTGTACAATAATTATTGATGAAGTTATTAAAGAAATATGGTTTTTTGCTTCTCCTGAAAAATTAGATTTTTCCTATTACGGGGTTATTCGGTGGGGGCGTCGAAATATACTTGTATTTGTAATAATCATTGTCATCAGCTTGCCCATCATATTACGGAGGGTCACTCTTGTACCACAGTTACACTTCCATACATCTCTATCAGCCGTCATATCTAAAGTCACGCTCTTGCTTTGTATGTATTTGTAAATATGTTTTTAAATATATGAATATAAATGTAAATATACAGAAGTTTGTAGTTTGTAATGTTGTTTCGTTGTATATTGAATAATTGTCATTTTTTATCATTAACTATGCGATTCCATTGCCAAAAAACATATACAAAAACACGTCCTTTCTCTCATTTTCTTGAAAACAAAACTAATGGTTTTGGCAAACTTTTCCGAGGGTCCTGAATTTCAAATTAGGTTCCGTAAAATGTGCACGGAACAGAAAAAAGCGAAATCAGAAGAATTTAAAAACTTTCTGTGTTCAAGTAGAAGGATACAAAAGTTGTAATGAATCATTTTTATTATTGCTCATTAGTTAGTAGTCTGTTGTAACATTTTGGAACGCAGCTTTATTCATTGTGCGTATGCAGAACACGCCTTTCGGTCGCGTCGCTATTCAAGTTTATTCTTTTAAAAGATATTGCTTTCTGTAACTATATGTTCAAGAAGTGTACTGTATGAATGAAATTTTATTCTGTAGCTTGTAGGGAATATATGCCAAGGAATAAAAAAGTGTAAACTATGTTTTACGCTTTAAAGCTTCGGTTTAAATATTTTAAAAACGCAGAACGCCTCAATGTATTTAAATAGAATTGGGAATTTATAAATTGTTTAAAAAAAGTTGACAAAATATTCTCGCTTGTAAAACGGAAAAACTTAGTTTGTTAGCTCTCTGTCTTTTGTTTTTTTTCTTAACTGGTGTCAATTTATATTCTTTAATGTAGGTACCAAACTGCCATGAACTTTTAGTGGAAATCGCCGAACAAAAGAATAAGATAATTTAATTCTTATATAAACCGGTTTTGATATCGCTTCATTTGTTTCAACGATAAAAAGCTTGCTAATATGTGAAAAGTTAAGATTTATGACAGGTCATTTAAGTATAAGTTTTCCAGCGAGCAATTAATGAAACGATGAAGATTTGTGAGTAAGAATAAGAGGCGCCGCGTAATCTCTGAATCGGATCGTAGTAAAGGTTTATTATCGTTTTTAAAGCGTCCGGCGCACATGTGAAGGCTTTAATCGAGTATGGGTTAAAGCAGGCGCTGGAGGCTGAATGGGCGCGGGGCGTCGGCGGCCCGCCTGTCGAGCCAGTCGCGCCTCGAGCCCCGGAGGGGCTGCACGTGTCCCAGTTCCCGCCTCGCGACTTATGTAACCATCCGCACGGTGAGTCCGCAGCCTCCGCGCCACTGCCTCCCCCCGATCGACCCCTGGGCCGGCCCACGCGCGCTTATCTACCGCTACCCCGCCAACCCCTTACCCCGCCTCGTCTCATATCGACTGATAACTCTCGACGGAAGCACCGTCGGCCCGCGTTGTGCAATAACCGTCAGCTGAGACGTGACATAATCGATGCAGTAAGTACCGGTGCTCGTTCAGTGCGAATCCGTGGTCTGCTCAACTCTATGGCATGCGAGTGCGTTATATAACGGGACGTCACCTCAGGTGGCCGGCAGCGCCGCCACCACTTGCCCGCCAGGATTGAGATAAGCCCGATACAATGCATTACAATATTCCGTTGGAACATCTTTAGAAGTGTACTTCTACCCACTTATTTAGTTTTAGAAAATTCATAAGATTTTTATTTGATAATCTACGGTATATGTAAACATCTTAAGCGTAACTTATTTTAACACTATTTTATCACTATTTTCGAATTAAAAGTTGTGATAAAGGGAAAGGTTATATTCGTTAGTGATGTTCCTGTCAACAACAAAACATAGGATAGATCATACGTAACTATTTAACTGGATCTGATGAACTAGTTTCTTTCCCAATAAGGTAATGAAAGTTTTTCTTCATAAAAACTCTTAAAGCAAGAACCTTACTCAAGTTTTTAAGGTTACACAATGGAAAGCTAAAAAAGATAAAATTTTGTGCCAAAATTAAATTATAATAAGCGAAAATAAAGTAAAAGTTAAAGAATTACAGTTATATTCAAACCACTATGGATTCAATTGAAAATAATTACAATACTTTATTGAAGACTCGACATTAACTTCTCATAATTCGACGAAATTTTACAAACGAACAAAATAACATGAATACACATTAATGCATGCATTGAATTAATCTTAATACGAACAATGTGAGCGGGGCCCACGTGACTAAAAATAATCAATCCAGTTTTTGTCACCACTCACAGAGTAAGTTAAATATTTGTATCGTATTATTTTAATATTTTATAAAATAATTGTTTTATAAAATTGCATAACTTTTTCCTATTATGTCTTACTTGTTTATTTTTTCTAGATAACTCAAAAAAACCGCAAAGAAAGAAAGGCTAAGTTTTCATTTAATTTAATACGGACCAAATCGCGGGTAATGACTAATCTTAAAATGTTTGTTTGTCCCGAGGATATTAAATTTTATCGATCACTTCAGTAAACAAGAACTATAAGTTCCGAACAAGTTTACGCTGGAAGTTAATGTGTGTAACTGGATATGCGCACAACTTAAATACATTTCGCACTGTCTGTTTATTTGTCATACGATATCTATATTCGCAACGATTCCTTTCTTGCTCGTTTACTTTTATTATTCAACTTAACAGCTGAGTATGTATTTACTGTCCATTATTTTACTTGTTTATACACATTTATACATATAAAAAGATTATCCTGAATACATAGATATTTTTTACTGTCAGTCGTTATCAATATTTGTGTTCAGAGAGACTAGCATGAATTTTTGTGTGAACGTTATCGTAACTCCATCGAAAAAATTAAAATTTTTGCAGCGTCAACGTACTCTGCGTAAAGTACACCAACAAATCTCATACAATTTTTGATATATTTTGTAAATAACATTACGAAGGCCCGTAAGTATTCGTGCTAGGCCCTCGGGTATAAATGAAGTATAAAAGATTACCTAAAAATAATCTTAATTTGGTTTCAAGTAACTCCAGAACTTTTTTAAAAACTAATAGATATTAATAATTTCCCAGATAAAAGAGAATGTTTTATTCATTTACAAAAAATCAACAGGCAGATTGTTTAGACTCGTTCCAAGATTTAAGATTGAGGCCTTAAGAAATATCTCGAGAAAATGAAACGCTTGAATGAGATGGCCCAAGGCGTAATTCAATTATCCTTCTTGTTTAATTTACTTACCTGGAGAAATAATTGGCAATATTAAAAAGGTATTTTAAACTATAACATTATGTTAATTTTTGCTTGACTGACAGTTCGGTCGGGTTTATAAAAGGTGTAAGTAAGTAAGTCAGTTATTTATGACTAACTTAATTACCTTGACCGAGATCAGATTTTGAAGTGTTAATACTCATCCTATGTTACTCTGTGGTATAGGATAAGGGATAAAGTACAGAGATAAATAAATATTGTTTTTACAAGTGGCATCGGACCGCGAGAAGGTTACACCCGATAAATAGAGCCTTTTGTGCTTCAAAGGCCTATAAAGGTCAGCAACCGCTTGTATGGATATAAGAATTTTGTAGATACGTTGTTATTTTACGATATTTACACAGTTCTTTTATAAAACTGTTAAATAATATTTAACTGTTCCCGCTGCTCGTTTGCCCCCTTCTCTTATAAAAAAAAAACTACGCATTATAAAGATTATGTTTACAAATACAGATTACATTTAAGTCATCTGAGAAAACTTTTTCGCGATTGTCACAAGTCTTTGTCGGAGTTTTTCGTGTTATGTGGTTGTTTAGAAAAACATTTATTTATTTGACGGCGTCGCTCATGATACGACCCCAATGTTGGGAGCTTGTACTTTACCCATAGTCCATAGACTACGTCATAGTCAACTAAGCTGATTCAGTGTGGATAGGTTGACTTCACACATGTCTTTGAATCGCTGAGATGTGCAGGTGAATAAATGTACATAAGAAATTCGAAAATCGATAAACCCATAGCATATGTCTCCTATTTATTGTGCTTAAAAATAAAGATTTAATGTGTTTGTAAAGATATTGCAGCAGTGAAAACCCGGCGTTATATTGCAGATGTCCATGGGCGTCGATGAACACCTTGGTGTTCCCGCTGCTCGTTTGCCCCCTTCTCTTATAAAAAACATAAGTTTAAAACTTGTTTCTTTAAACATGATTTTCCAGTTAATCAGTTTAAAAACAAACAATTTAAACAGTTGTTTGTATGCATTCCAGTAATATTAGTATCGGTAAGGCGATTGTAGTAAATTTTTGCATCGAGCATTGGCTATATACATCGGCTGTCAGTCTTGAATGATCAGAATTGATTGAATCAAGCGACTTTTTGTGAGGATAATGTTTTAAATGAACGAATGAATAACAAACCTAACCTCAAAAAGTTATTCGAAACAGGTCCATTATTTAAAAAAAAAAATTGCTTCTATACGTTAAAATGTTCCTATATATAAATTAACCACAATAACTTCTTCTATATCGCAACTAGGTCAAGAGAGATAAACCTTTTTTAATTTCTCCTAGACTAATGACTATTTTCCAGTTAGATTCTAAAAGAAAAATGCAAAGTAAAGTTATTCTACGAATTCGAGAAAAAATAAGTTTTGACCTTATTTCGATAAAAAGAAAACGTATTATATAAAAGGGCAAGAAGTATTTGGCCGTTGACATAGATTGATTTTATTGCACGGAGTCCGTGTGAGATGGTATAAAATGTGTTTTTTGTTGTGTTCTAATTTGGAATGTTTTTAAAATAGTCAATGAACTTTGTTTATATAACCTCTGAGATTAATCACTTGATAAGATAGTATACTTGGCAAAGAACACCTTTACTACTAAGTAAAGGAGAAATAAGAGTTTAGATTTAGTTAGAGTCTACAATAAAGTACTGCGTATGTACCACTCTGTGTGTGGTTACTGGTAACTAAGTCTTTAAAAATGATTTCAAGTACAGTTTTATTTTATTAGTTTATTTTTTTTTATACTGAGTTATGGTAATAACAATGACAGGAATATTTACGCCGCTAGTTATCTTGTCAATTAAATGATTAAGACTTCCGACATTCCGTTTCATATAATTGCGTATCACATACAGCCACCATTGTTAGTTTGTTCAGATCGTACTTGAAAGATAAATGTTTGTGATTTTAATGTAAATATGTAAATTTTAGCGTATTAAATGCAAATCCAATGTTATTGTTAAGGAAAATCATTTATCAATGCAAATATGTCATTGATCGTTAAATGCGTGTGTTTTCATCAATATAAAAGTTCAGTGTTAATTGTAATTTTTAGTTATTTGTTAAAGTAAAAAGTAATATTTTACAGATAAACATTCTAACTGATTGTTCAATCATAATTTTTAGAACCATATTACTTTTGTTTTCAACAATTTTTGACAGTGACATGGGGGCGCTAGTCAGCTATCACAATTAAGTTTGACTTATGGCAACCTCAAGATCGACTGATACTATTTGTCAAGCAATTTAACATCGGTATAGGTTATTTAGGCTACAGACGGACCCTATACAATACACATACATACACATTCATAAACATACCCACTTGTCTGTTTAGCATTGAATGACAATATAAAACAAGGCCAACTTGAATAGATCAGAGATTACATTTAGTGACGAAACTCTGTGCGATCTACCAATTACGCTCTTCGTGGAATCTTAAAGGAAACAGCATCACAGTGTAAATCTTACTAATATTATTAATGCGAATGTTTGGATGTATGTTTGTTAGAAGGTATCTCCAGAACGGTTGCATGGATCTCGCTGATATTTGGCTTAGATGTAGAACGTAGTTTGGAAGAACACATAGGTTACTAAGAACATTTTTTTTTGAAACCCGCGCGGTTGGAGTCCCGGGCGACAGCTAGTTTACTAAATAAATATGAAAGCAATTACGTTAAGACATTATCAGATTGGCAGACATATTGCTTTTGTCTTTAACCGTATAAATTCAAAGGCAGTTCTTATCCGCTGACTCATCCCCTTTAGAGGTCACGTTCTGATTGATGTCATAAATCTACTGCCGACATTACTTCCTGCTTAATCGTAATTCCGTGTCTTCACTATCCACCACGAAATTAAGTGTACAAACGCAGTAATGACACCAATATATGATACTGTCAAAATGATTTCTTAAGAAACAATAATTTGTGATTACATATTTATCATTTATACTTCGTTCCAATTCAAAATCGTAATGTCCAAATTATTAAAATAAATGATGGATATATATCACGGTATCTGATCGTCCAATTTTCTCAAGATAACTAAAAAAAAATAGTCGCCAATTATGGGTTTGACGTTCTTCTCTTTAATTTGTTCAGCTGTTCGATTGAAATACAAAATTTTCGTAGCTTAATTGATTTCATTTTCTCAACAGTTCATCGATATTTTGAATTTGTTAGCTTTAATATCGGAATAATTTAGTTTCTATACTGTTTTGTTATTTTATAGAAATTCAAATTACATTAGTTGAAGTTCACCGATATCGGTATCGACGTCAGTTAAAGCGATCCAAGTTAATCAAATAATCCGATCGTCTGGTGATAATTACTGATGGCGTTAAACAAGTTAAATGTTTACCAACTGCTTAAAGTACTATGCTTAGAAGTTTAATTGACTCCTCTGTTTTTTCTTTTTCATTTTAAAAATTTGCATTTGAAATTCCCTATTATTTCATGTAACTATTCCAACTTAGCTTGGTTCATGAAAATATTTGAAGGGTAGGAATCGGACTCATGATCCCATAATTGGTAGTGCTAGTTACTCGAGTTTTGCGAGTGTCCATGGGCGTCGATGATTTATACTTATATTTTTAATTTTATAGCCGATGTAATAGTTTTTGTAAAATGTTACTAACTTTATTAAATATTATTAATAAAAAAAAAAATAATCAATGTTAAAAATTTTGACATCACGACGTGATGCGAATTGATTTTTTCATTTTATTTGTTGTTTAATAATACATTCGGCGTCGTGTGATAGTTTAGTTGTAATATAAATTAAATTCTAGTTCCTTTCTGCACTACTTTTTCGTCCTGTATTGAGGTCGGCGACCTGACCTTGCTAGTATTGATTTTCAGCCGAAGTGACTTCGTTAAGCAGGAAGATAGTCAAATGTTTCTTTGGGAAGGCATCCTCAGCGCTTTCATCTACGATCAAAAACTTTTTTTGTAGTATGTACAAGATCAATTCTTACGAAGAATTCGTTCCCAAGTAACTAATGCTTTCCAATTAAAACAAATTCCTTATGAATTTATTTTCGTAATTTATAAATAACTAGCTTTTACCCGCGACTTCGTCCGCGCGGAATAAAAAATAGATAACGGGGTAAAAATTATCCTATGTCCGTTTCCTGGTTCTAAGCTACCTGCCCACCAATTTTCAGTCAAATCGATTCAGCCGTTCTTGAGTTATAAATAGTGTAACTAACACGACTTTCTTTTATATATATAGATTTACTGGATAGAACATGCACACATTTACACGTTAAAATTCCAGAAAATAAATTTGAATCTCGGAAATAAAAGAAGAAAAAAAATTATCTCGCAATGAGAGATACACGAGTAGTATGAAAATAAAACAGCGTACAAAAATCCTCTGTCGACTTACAGTCACACATTACAAGCTGTCGCTCTTTATTTTTTGCTTTAAAACGTTTAACTGTAGAAATAATTATGTAAAATAACAGAGTGCGAGCGTATTGCTACAAAGAAATAAATCTGTAGAATTTTATACACTTGACGTAATTGCAGTGTCGTATCCACTAATTCTTATTCTCGGATTGCAATCGAAGACCTTAACCATAGACATAGTACAATGTACGATAAAACTTGTAAATTCCGTAATATTTTTGACAAAACACTCATAATTTTGACAAAATAACTAATGAATCAAATATCGCAATGGCCGCAATATTTGCAGTTTGACGTGCCTGTTTAATTAATTTAAGCTTTAAAACAAACGAAATTTAAATCTTATCATTATTACTATAAATGCGAATTTTCGGATGTATGGATGTTTGTTAGGAGGTATCTCAAGAACGGCTGCATGAATCTCGATGAAATTTGGGATAGATCTAGAACACAGACTGGAAGAACATGTGGGCTAGCTATGATCTGGGAAATGTGAACGGTTCTCGTGGGATGTGAGTGGAATGTAACAAACGTTTAGGTGGACGGATGTATGTAGAAGGCATCTGATATGTAGAGCATAGTTTGAAAGAACATGTAGGCTATTTTAGTTTTTTGACTTGAGTCACGGGCGACAGCCAGTAGATTAAAATTTTGACGATTAACTTAAAATATATAAAGGAGAATCGATTATGATTTTACTAATTGGGCTTTATCGAAATACCTATGGGGTAATTGTAGTGTGGAATTTGGTAGAATACGATTGATTGCGTGCACGACCGACTGGCCACGTGGCTCCAACAGCAATTATTCTAATCGATTCCGCCTATCGATGCGTTTGTGTATTGCAATATCAATTGTACTAGAAATGTTACCGTACAACTACACGACAATATAGTTTATAAATGTTTTCATAAACATGGTTGGATAAGCAATTAAAGTATTTGCTTTATATAAATGCAAAAATTGGCGCAGAATAGGAAACAATTAATTTTGAATTCTCCATGTTGTAAAATTTAAATATGTATATTGAAAAATCAAATACTCGTAATTAATTTTAAGATTTGATATTTCTTTTTTTCTTGAATTCAAATTAGGCGTCATTATTAAAATTGACTAAAGTGGAGCCCTTACATTCAGTGGGCACTGTAAAAGGCCGGAAGGTGTCATCGTTAAAAAGTCGTCAACGTATCTCACGGAGAGGTTTGCGAGTAGGTGGCCAAGATTAATGACATCCTTTGCTACTTGTTGCGAGATACCACATATTGCTTTGCTTTTGCTTTTGAATTGAAACCTAACCTAACAATCAATGATTATAAAAAAATGGATCGATCATTCTGCAAACGTTATAATTTTTCTAATTCTATTATCTATGTGTATAAAAGAAAGTTGTGTTAGTTACACTATTTATAACTCAAGAACGGCTGAATCGATTTGACTGAAAATTGGTGGGCAGGTAGCTTAGAACCAGGAAACGGACATAGGATTTTTACCCCGTTTTCTATTTTTTATTTTTATTCCGCGCGGACGGAGTCGCGGGTAAAAGCTAGTTTTATCTATTTCCAATTCTTATTTTTGATAGTTTGAAATATTCCTATTTCTTAATATGATAAACATATATTTAATTATGTTTTAAAACTCTTACCACGTAATACTGAAGTCTTAATCAACGTAGATTGTTTTCCAAAGTTTTCTAAATAAATCACTTATTCGACCTTAAAACAGTCGTTTTAAGTATTACGAAGTTTAGTTCGTGAAATAAATTAATTAGTTACTCAAACATATTTCACTAGATTGAATTTTTTGTTGAATTTTGAAATTTCGAATAACAATTAAGTAGAAAAATTGTCAAAAGATAAGACTGATTTTTATATTAATTGCTCGAAGCTTCGAAAAAAAATTTTAAGCTTCTAACTGTAATAATGACGATACTACCATACATATTTCCACCACTTTCAAACCCTAACAATCTTTTATTCGCGTTTAAAAGTAGGATATGTCTTTTCTCAGCCTCTAGACTATCTGTGTACTAAATTTCATTTAAATCGGTTCAGTAGTTTTGGCGTGAAAGCAGGACATACAGATAAACAGAGTTACTTTTGTATTTATAATATTAGTAAGTTGCACACGTATTTATGAGAAACTGAGTGACAAGTTTAAGATAATTGTTAAATGGTTTTCTGGGCAACAAATAAATATCTCAAATGTGTAATAGTCATTAACGGTAGTATTTTACGGGTAAATTAATTGATTTCGTTAAAATAGATAGATAAGAGTCGCCCAATTGTGAAATAAAATGCGGTCGCCGAAAACCGATGCGCAGGGTGTTGCGGCCACATACTTTCATTGCACTGTCGTACTACGTCGCAAATCATATTTATTATATTATTTTAAATTCCACCATTCATTATAAGTTTTTTAAAACATTTTATAGTTTTATTTTTCCTAGTTTAACATATCTTCAGTTGCATTTTTTGTTTTTTATTACCTTTTTATAGAAAAGAACCTGGCCAAAGACTTTTTACGAGAAGTTCTTACTAATTTCATTTTTATAAAGATAGCAGCGATAGATTACATAAAGCATGACCTAAATTTCTAATAAGAATGCTAATAAAGACTGCAGATGTTCTGGTTTTTGCTTCGACACATTTTGTTGCGGCGATTAGCGGACCGACTGCAAAACAACAAAGTAAAATACGGGAAAAAGGTCTGAGCTGAAGACAAAAAACTCGCCTATTTGGTTCTCGAGTCTTATCTTTTTATACTCACTTTATTAAATTGTAATTTATATTCCAAGTAAGATTGAATTTCTTCATTGTTATACATTTTGTACTTAGTACTTTTTTTATAAATTAAGCCATAAAATACATTTCTCATATCAGAGTAAATCAATATTTTTTTTTTATACAAAAAGCTGACAAACAAGCAAGTTTCTCGCGTATTAAGTGTCCAATCCTAAAATAGACAACAACATAATCTTTGTGATACAGATGTCTTGCCTACCTTTATTGGATAAATGAAAAGATGAATAGTAAAAACAATTTGTCCTTATTCGGTCGTCTTTGCAGATGAGTTCACCTCCCCTACTCTTTACTAATAACATTTTGTCGATATTTGCTTAATTTAATTGTAATTATGTGAAACTGTCACTAAAGTTTATTGTATTATCCGTATAAAAATGTAAAATACAACTAATATAATAGCTGTACTAATTATTTTAGTCGATATTAATGAGGGAATTGTTCCGTTTGACCTACATTATTGGAATTCGTATTGAATAGCTTAATACAATAACTTGATTTGTGTACTGTTATTGATTACGGATACCATATTTAATCAAACGTTAACGAAGTAAAATAACAATTGTAACTGCTATTTTAGTTTCATTTAAAATAACTAAAACGGCTATAGAGTAATAAAATTCATTAAAGTATTTTGAGTTAAAACCAATACGTTGATTAGAAGTATATTAAAGGTTATAATTTAGGATAGAACTAAAAAAGCATGATATGTTACACCCAAGGTGAGACTTTACTTTTCGGCAAAAAAAACACATAGTCGTAGGTATAGTAATTCTATTTCAAATTCTATTTTTAAATGCAGTCGAACCAGGATAAGTGAGAGCCCAAAAGTCGTCGATATTTTTCTTGCTTATAGTTTTTATTTTACTTGAATTTCTCGTTTATATAGGTTTGACTTTATATTTAAATCCCTTCCTAAATATATATTTTTTGGTCAACCGATTAACAAAGCTACAGGTTAGCATCTGTCAAAAGTTAATCCGAATATTTTTGACGAGAAGTGGGTTCGGATTTCGGATACCTTAAATATAGCCTCCCAATTGAAGTTTACTATACTTTTTAGATTTTTTACCTAATCATGCTTAACGAAAGATTTTTTTGAAGTAGGGTACGGCCACTTGTTAACACACTCAAAATACGTAAAATAAATGATGTAAAAATATGCTGTAACTTATTTTAGTGCTTTTCTTGCAACATTTATTGAAATTAAGCATAAAAATCGATGATCGATTAGGCGTTGACATGTGAATTTGTCACAGTAGTTTCATCATATGCACTATTACATTCACTGTGGATACGATATTTCGTCGTTTTAGCGACATTAACATACATTTTGGTCTCAGTATAGAAATGGAATTGCAATTGGCGTCATGCCAAAATGTGTGGTTAAGTCGGCGTCAGTAAAAATGTTTGATATATTATATAAAGAAATCCAATTTATTTGTTCACTTAGTAATTGAGTTTACCGAATTTCATTGATTTATTTGGCACTATTCTCAAGGTTGTGGAAATGAAACAAGATAGCTATGTCTACTAATAATAAAAATGAGTATGTTTAGAAGTATGAATGAATAGATAAAATTTAGCTCAGATGTCTAAAAGACCAGAACATAGTCTGGAAGTACACATAGGCTATTAATTAAGTTTTTAAAATTTCGCGTACGGAATCTCGGGCGACAGCTAGTATATTAATAATAATTAATCAAGCTCTATAGTTGTCTAATGCCGAATGTTATTGTAACTGAAACTAAGTTTTTAAAACAAATTATGAGTTCGTAACGTGTTTTGTTGCTCGTGGATTAGAAGCTTACAAAGGAATTACCTTGACAGGTCTTTTGGACGGTTCGTTAAAAGTTGCCGTCTCGTTCGTAGAAGATAATTATATTTAAAACAACAATCGTGTTCATGTTTCATGGGAATATGATATTTACGGATATTCTGTATGTTATTTACACACATCCACATGTGTAACCACGACATGTTAGTTTAGATTCACGATTGTTTGGATTCTATCCTAAAATCTATTAGGTACATACACTTGATGCAAAGCTGAATAATTTGTCTGTCACGGATAAGCACATTGTAGACGTAGGTGCATAGGTACTAGATATTAAGATGCTTTACGTAATGCCTTATGAATAATCTTAACGGCTTTATATTACGATGATGTTAATACCAATTTTTATTTTGTTTCAGATTACTCGGACCAGAGGCACAAATAAAACTATAGGAAAACGCGACTTATACAATTTTATCAAGCTTATATAAAATTCGAGCAAACGACAAAGCGCCTTCATTCTACAATTAATTATATTAGCAAGCTAGCACTAGGATATTATTAGGATATTAATTTTTAAAATAAGTGCCAAGACTGTTTGTGTGACTGCGAACTCCTGAACTGCCGGTGTTTTGTGCGAACTTTAAATTACATTAGTGCAAGTGTCTTATTTGTGAGTCGCGATCGATGCGTCGCTGCGTCGCTCGCGTCTGCCGGTAGAGGGCGTTATTGGAGCCGGCAAGATTGAGGTGGTGGCCGGGTGCGGGTGGGGCAGGCGCGCGCGCGTGCGTCCGCTGCACGCGCTGGGCCGCGCGGCCGGCATGTTGGCGTCACAACGCTCGCAGTCGTGTAACGAAGAGGGTGCGTTCTTCGGCGCGCGGGCGCTGCGTCGGCCGCGCGGCAAGGGCAGCGGCAGCCCGCCTTGCTAGGGGTACGCCATGTCGCTGCGCAGCCTACACCGGAGGCTCTCCTCCGCTAACAACACGTAAGTTTAGTAACGTACTTACTTATAGTTTTGCAGTCATGTAAAATGCAGAAAAATAAGGTATTAATTTTAACATTATCCAGTCCAGCGATCGACATAAACACCTACACAAAACCCACATTGGAACCCACACAGTGCAATCCAGTTTGAGGTTACAATTTCAAACTGGTAACCTAACGCTATCCAACTTGTAGATGGAAAATGTAAAATTGGATATGTAATCCAGCGCTGAATAATGTTAAGAAAGAAAGAAAGAAACTCGTATATTACCACACAAGTACAAGAGAAAAAAAAATTCACACCACATATTTATGAAAATAATTTAGAGAAATGTGGTAAAAGGGGCCAACTCAGTGTATACGGGACGGCCTAAAGCAGTCCCTGCGCTGGTTTTCATTTGGCTCCTTTACATCCACCTGAATAATTACATAACATGGAGGGATAACTCAGTCTATTATATTATATAACATCCACCTTAATGACCGTACAAAAGAACATGCAAATGACACGTAAAAGAAAACATGACTGTTAACCGGGCATGAATGAAGCTTGTTGGCGTATGCTAGACTAAGAAAAATGACTAAATAACAATCAAATTTGGTAACTGTTTCCGAATATATACAAGGCTGAAAGGCTAATACAAAAACCTACCCTCATTTCATTAATTCTCATAAAACTGTCTTGCTAGAAGATTTACGAGTAAATATAAAAATATTTTGATTAAGAGATAAACTTTTCACTATCATCATCTGAGGCGTTACAGCCACGGGTGGGCCTGGGCCTGGGCCTGGTCAAGTAAATTGCTCCGCGTCGACCTACTTTGGGCTTTTTGTGTCCAGCTCTTAATGCCGATATTTTTAGATCACATTCGACGTCATCTAGCCATTTTAGCTTCGGCCTACCACGTACTCTACTTTCATCAGGTTTACTCGTTCTTAGGCGTTTAATAACTCTGCAATTATCTATGTGTGCGACGTGTCCCGCCCACCACAGTCGTCCAATTTTGGTGGTCTTGATGATGTTAGGATCTTTATATATTTGGTACAGCTCGTAGTTGTGTTGTGAAATCAGCTTACGATAAGACTTAGAGCATAGCCAAATTCCGCATATAAGTAGACCGAAAAATGTTTAGATGAAAAATGTACATTGACGGTTACTTTTGCATTATGGGCATGTGTTGGATAATTTATCAGTGGGATAAAAGAAATTAATGTATGAACAAAGCTAGATAATTCGAATGGTTAATTTTATTATGGAATATTTTTTGATGAATAGGAAAATGGTATTTTAGAACCTAAATACTTTGAAATACTTACTAAGCCCGAACCACAAAATGGATATTTTGGGAGCTCTTTTATCCATGTGTTACTTTGTTTTATGGCTATTTGTTATGATTTCATTAAATGTTTTTTCATTCTGTTAACACTTTTTTGCTTTGATTTTAAAATAGTTTTTTGATTTTGTTCAAATTTTGATATCCAAATTCATGTTTTGCATATGTTTTAATTTGATCATCAAATCCGAATTATGAAGGATTCCGGGTCATCATGCTTAGGATTAAAAAGTAGGCAAAGAACTTACTATTATTAGAATAATAATAAGACCATTTCTGCATTAGGATCTGTTTCCATGACTATGTTATTGTTGACCTCCTTCCCTGTTTGCATTCAAACAAGTAAACACTAACTTGATATTGCATCAGCTGTTACGGAATACGTAGGACGTGTTGTTCCGGAAACTGTGAATCATTTGAATAATATTGTGTTACAAGTTTTATCGCTCTTGTAACTCTTATTATATTAATACGTGAAGGGAAAACGCAATAGTGCTCCCGTGCCCGGGGCCTAATTTGAATCCTCTTCCCTTTACCAAACTTTTCTTACAAGGAAGGGATGGGAAAGGGAGGTTGATTTGACATAGGAGGTGACGCATAGTAAGGGGAAATCTTTCTGTGCGCTAACTCATCTCTCATTGCCAAAGTTATTGTAAATGTGGAGAAAAAATGCAAAAAATATTTTGAAAACAAAACCAAATTTTCAATATTGCGACCATAAATGAAGGTCAAAAAAGACAATAAGTCTTTTTTTGACCTTTGAATTTTGACCAATGCGTGATCGCTAGTTCAAATAATTTTACTCATCATCTCCCTGGCCTCTTCCCACTCATGTGGGGTCGGCACAAAAGGTTTTATAAACCTTAAAGTTTTGGCTTAAGTTTTTACGGCCGGCCGCCTGCATGTCGCCAAACCTACTTGGGAGGTTCAAATAATTTTACTACAGTAACTAATAATCTAATTACAGTTTGTTTGCCTTTGGTAACAAATGCTTTTAACAACTTTATTAACTGTTTATGACTTTTTGAGATTAATTTTTCTTTTTTTCTATGTCAAAAGGTGGCAAACGAGCAAACAACCACCAGAATTCGCCGACATAGCGAAGCGACCGCTGTTCATAGACATTGCCTACCTTTAATCAACGGAGAAAGGGATGCACAGAAAGAAGATATTTCCCCTTCCTATGCGTCCTCTTCCGCCAAATCCACTTCCCCTGCGAATAGGGTGGCAAGGGAAAGAGGACTAAAATTAGGTCACTGTCACCACATTAATCAGACGAAACGCAGAATTGCTTCCACTTCACGCCTGTCTTCTTTGTGGTCGTGGTATTTCACCGGTCGACCCGGCCCATTCGTGCACCCAACAAATATTGTTGTTGCGGCATTTACCACTGTTAAAAAGTGTTGAATGTCAAAACATTGACTGTAAAACCGATTATGGTGTCCAATGTGTACATAACAGCTTACAAGTTGAAATGAAAGTAAAATTAAGGATTACCCCGCGTTAATCTGCTTTGCTTGCAAATTATACGCGCTCCAACTACGTGCGTTTATTGCTGATTTATAGGTGTTGTTTGTTATTATTAAGTCCATATTTTGTGGAGAAAATATATTCACAAAGCATTTTATTACATTTATGTTGATTCTCATACTTATATGGATCTACGTCGATCTTCTACGTCTTTCATTGGATCGTTCTTTGTCCTAAATTAATTGCTTTTTAAAAAAAAACTGTATATCTCAAATATGTTCATAGTTACAAAGTAATTGACATTTTCCGCATACCCTTCCTACGACGCCCAAGAGACTTGATTGATGGATACGCAAAATCGACATTCACGTCACATTTACAAAGAGCTATCATGCAGCTAAGCAATAAGCTATGACACCCTAATATACAGACAGTTTATCTTATGAATATTGGGATAAGGAATCTACGTAATTTTTGAACTCAAAAGGTTGTGGTTATTTTATTGTTTCTTTTTAGTGATTCAAGTTATGTGTGGTAAATGAAAATAAAAAGGTAAAAGTTAAATTAATGTACATTGTAGATATTTCAAGCGTAAATTTATCCGTTCTTTGTGTTGTGGTGATTTCTATTGTTAACGAAATACCCCACGTAATGTTCACGAGTTGATGTTAATGTAATATTCGAATTTTAATATCTTTTTATACGACTAACAGACGTATGTATCTAATACTACTGTATTATTTTCTTCACCACACACAGATATTTTATCTTTCATATTCATGGTTTAATGACCTTATACTTTCCATAGGAGGGATTTTTTGCTTTCTTTTTAAGCATAATGTCGAAGCAATAATGACTTATGTGTGTTATGAAGCGTCACAATTCTATAAAATCACAATTTGAAATGAATATTGCTTTTTTTATCGTGTTATATTATATTCTATTAATTTTGTATAATAACAAAATAACAAAGTAGACTTAATTCTACGAAATATCAATCTAACCGAACCAACAATTTGCATGTCGAATAAATATTACTCTAGGGTCGAAATCGGTGCCTCGTTTGAATATGCATTTTGTTCGAAAATTTCAATAACTCGATTTATAAATCAGCACCGTTTTGTCGTTTCGGTTGATCTGTTTAAATGTTATGTTAATATTATTTTTAGTACCATTTTAACCATAAAACAAATATAATGACAATAATTGTCAATATTTAGGGATTGAAATCAATATCGATACCTATCTGTAGTTAATACATCGATATCGCTAATATCGATAATATGTTGGTATATCGATATCACTATATTAAGTACGTATTGCCAAATTTTTGCATATACTCCAGTAAATAAATGCCTTGATTCCTGAACATTACCATACAAAGATACTGCACATCGGCTCGATGTTTCATACAGCAACTGACCTCGTTTACCCGCAACTTCCAAGTTTGCAAACTCTCTATCTCTTGAGCGGTTATAGCGTAACGGAAATATTCTACAAGCTTTAAGAATATCTCGATTGGCAACTATAATACTAATTTGTTTGTACAATAAAGGAAACTTCTTGAAACATATACCTAATAGGAATTTCTTTTTAATATCGTTAATAAAATTTCTAAAAAGCCAAAACTTTTCAGCAATTTCTTTTTGTAGAAAGGAGAAGTGGCTGTAAAACCCGCACCCACTCATATATTCCTGAACAACAGAAGAGCTCTCAAAGTTCTATTTATATTAAGAACTATCTGTAGCCCGCGATGCCGTCCGCGCTGAATTAATAAAAAAAAAACTTAACAAGTAGCTTATGTGTTCTTCCAGACTGTACGTTGAGCCATTCTAGAGATACCTTCTAACAAATATCCATCTATCTATCTAAACATTCGCATTTATAATATTAGTAAGGTGTAAGAAATTAATATTATTTTTTCGTAAAAATTAATCGACACTATCTCGTCGTTTTTTATATTTTATTTTAAGATTTAACCAACTGGCCTCCACAATTGGTCGTGCGACCAAATAGACGCCATTGTGTAAAAGCATTCAAGTATACTAGGCTCATTTTGAAGCGCACGAAACTCAACAATAACAGCCGTATAAGCCCGGATAAATTGACCCTAAACTGGAAGAGTAGCAATTTGTGAGATGAAGTGGAGAACTCATTGTATTCGTTGTTACTGCGCTATACACGTTCGATTTTTTAAAATTGTCATGGCAACCATTCTAGCTGTGTTTGCCTCATTGTTTGAAAATCTAGAGATCGAATAAATTCGTCATTTTTTCTGACAGACTAAAATTAAACTAAGGATAAAATTAAAAATATTTTTTATTATTTTAAAGTAAAACTATCGTATAAAACAGTTACCTTCTGATATTTACGTTGTTATATTTGCACGGTTTATAAAGTGAATCAAGTTTGAAAAAGATTAACTAACGAACGTATTTTACTGCGAACGGGATGTAAAAATGCTATCGAGTAAACGAGAAAGGAACGAAGGTGGTAAAGATACGTGATGCTTTATGCTATAAATCCTACCGTATAGGTGATATGAAATTATTAGTAAAAATCTCGTTTCATTTGTTTTAGGAATTAATTGTATTTACTTTTATTTCCAAACAGTGTAGTTTTAATAAATTGAAATCACAATTGAATTCAAAATAGAATTTTAATTTTTTTGGTTTTTAATTCGGATAATATTCGGCCTTATCTTTCAATATTAAGTAATATTGATGTTGTTATTATGTAATAAATAAACTCAATGATGAAATTCCTATTTCATTAAGAAATATAAAAATAAGTTGTCGAAATAATTGTCGAATAAAAAGTTATTCGAACTCCATTTATTTGGCATTGTTTTTATGTCCAACTAGTGCATGTAAATGGTAACAACTCTGTCAGGGTAATTGTTTCACTCACGACCGCTGAAAACCGGTCGACCAAATAATAAAAACTGAAAGCTCGTTTCTTTTTTAGCTTTAAACGCTTCTAAATCGGCCTACAATTATTATGACGTAGTTAATAATTGAGAAGATTTTGATTTGCCTAAATGTTGCCAGAAACCTACTGTAAGTCTTTAATTACGCATAAACAGATTTGAATAAAGATACAACCTAAAGCATTGAGCATTTGTGGAATTTCCTCTATAGTAAAATGAATACAGGTAACTAAATAAGGCATGGTGTCAAGAACGTAGCAAGCAGATATTTAGGTCATTCATTGAATTAATAAGAACAGCATTGCAGTTGAAGTTTATGTCATCGTGACATGAATTTGTTTTGTAACCTAATTATTTACTTTATGCAAACTATCTAGGTTATATAGTTTTATTTCATTATAGTAGTTTTATTTTGTCAAATTAAGCTTATATATAAGGTGGCAAATGAGTAAACGGCCACCTGGACTCACCGAAATAGAACAGCGTCTGCTACCAATACATAATCAACAATTGTATTCTAGATTTCTACCTTTAGTCGATGATAGGCACAGAAAGAGGATATTTCACTTTCCTATCCGTCCTCTCCTTCGCCAGATCCTCTTCCCCTTTCCATTATTTCCTTATAAGAAAAAGGGTAGGAAAGGAACGAGGACTTTAGGCCTTTGGGACTAACACACATCAGACTAAACGTGGAATTGCTTCTAATTCACGCTTATCTTCAGTGTAGTCGTGGTATAGCACCGGTCGAAAAGCGTTTGCGCAACCAACAGATATTGAAATTGCGTTCTCTTTCTTTATTAGATTGTTAGGATTGTAAATAAAATTATTTCTGCATTTTATAACGATGTCTCTTCACTCTGTTTGAACATAATAATATCCAATTCTGTTTTTTACTCATATATATTATAATATACCAAATAAGAAAGTCACAAGAATTATCAATATTTAATATATCTAAAAAAGTCCTTTATGGGCCAGTAAATCGTAAAATGAGAATAATTTTCCTTTCCATTTTAACATTTAAAAACGTTGTAACGTGTAATAAAATTTGATGTGATGATAAAACTTCGTTTGAGATTGCACTTTTTTATTCAACCATTAATAAACATACTGGTAAATTGTCCATTAGGGTCATATTTTTGTGAGCCAAGAAATATTAGGATGGCGGACCGCGTAAAGAGCCTAAATATTCATGGACCAGCAAAATGGAAACTATAAATTTATAAAACCCTACTACGGTCTACTGAAATTCTGTTTTCAGTTCTGATATAATGCTTAGATTGGTTTTCATATATTTGTAAATGAAAAACTTGTTTGAATAACAAATCCCTGTCAATTCCTATTTCTTAATGTCTATCTTAAAATCTGCATCTATGTAAAAATGAAAAATTAGCAACATTTTAATATTTTCTTGATAACCTCTTCAGAATATTATTCTTTCATAGATATGTTTCACTATTTCAAGACTAAATAATATATTTTGAATTAAAACATCGTTTTTAGGTAAGACTTTCGACGTTGAATGATGTTTTAATAAAAACGTGCCGCGTGTTGACACATTTTTTTAATTACAATCTTCTGTACGTTCAACTCTTCAGAGACCTTACGCAGTCATATAATGTATGAAAAAACACTCATAAGTTACTATTGCTCTGCGGTACTCTGGTACTATAATTTTCTACGTTATTTTTTATAGAAAAGAAACACCATGTACACAAAAGTAACATATAAACACTTATCAACGTGCATTAGAAGTTGAGGGGGAGAAAAGTCATTAAATAACTTTAATTTAGGTATCTACATATATAAATTCGTTTTACACTTACATACAGATGTTAATAAACAAAAGAAAACAAAATTCTTTAATTTTAATTTAAGTTTGCAAGTTACTCAAAAATTATAAACATTCACGTTTTTATTTTAACAATGGGAATTAAAAAAACAACCAATGTAAACCGGTCTGTACTCCTATATCTTATACTAGCTTTTACCCGCGACTCCGTCCGAGCGGAATAAAAAATAGAAAACGGGGTAAAAATTATCCTATGTCCGTTTCCTGGTTCTAAGCTACCTGCCCACCAATTTTCAGTCAAATCGATTCAGCCGTTCTTGAGTTATAAATAGTGTAACTGACACGACTTTCTTTTATATATATAGATACTACGTATAGAGTAGTACTTGATGAGTCATTATGGAGCTTTGAAGGTTAATACCTGCACGTCTAGACAGAAAAAGATTAATATATGGCACGAAATGCATTTGAAGTATTGAAAAGAGCTCGAGAAGAGGATTTAGAGACGCAAAGAGAAATCATTAGCAGTCTAGACTGTGCTGCCTAAGTGTTAAAAAATATATGTTTAAAAAAAAAAAGAAATGAAGGAATTTGAAGGGGACTTACATAGAAAAAAAAATCATGTCTGCGTCCATTGTCTGATTGAATTTACTGCATATGATTTTCACTTCTCGTTCATTCGAATAATAAAATAATTCGTAGTAAAGTGATTTTGTTAACATGTTACATTTTGCTAACATAATATAATATACATAAAAAGACAGCTCGTACGAATGAAAATTAATTTTTGCCAGTTGACTGCTAAAGAGGATTTAATGCACATTTTGCTAATGAATACGCAGCTAATCCTTTATCTTGAAAGTTAAGACAGGGCATTTGGCCCACAATTTTTTTTCTCCTAAGGTACTTTATAATTAAACGGCCGCGGAAGTGTCGAGCGCTGTAAAATTAATTTAATTTTCTTTACAATGTTTATTTCAGATAAATCTTTTTTTTTATTTTATCGTTTTCAATTGAATCTAAGTCTGTGTAACATACCTGTTTTCTGATGTTTTATTGAATACAATTCTTTCCCGACCTGACTTAGGTGCAAGTTTAGGCATAGCAAGGTGTTTAAATGTGTTACATTGTGTAAAATGGAATAATTTTTTAGTATAACATAAATAAAAAAGAAAAGACAGTTGGCAAACTTTATAAAGCTTTGTAGTGCAGTCGTGCACACCAGTGCCGCTTTACAACACCAAAATAGCGCGGGAAAACTTCACGATCATTGTAAAAAAAAACAACGAAAAGGCACAAAGAGGGTGCATCACAATACGTCGGCCGGATACAGACAAAGCGGCACTTGACACGCCAACTGCGTGTATTTGACGCTTCCCAAGCCACGAGATGTAATTAAAAAGAAAAGTAGATGTACGGTACAGTCGAGATCATAAAATCGAAAAATAAAATACAGTCTCTATTCAAAAATCTTCTCAATCATCTCATTTCAGCTGGGACTTTGTAAGAAAGCCATAAAAGAGGAGCTAAGTATAAATATGAATTTAGGGTACAATTGTTTTAGAAGTTATGGAGGCCTTATGTTGTGAAGAAACTGATTGAAATCCAAACATGAACGGTTTCGGTTCTTAAGACGGCTATTTTAAGATTATCAAATATGTATCACTTCACGAATTTCGTTACTAGGGTTAGTTTTTTACGACGTTCATCATTTTATTTTTTAACATCCACTTGACTTTTAAAAACTTATACTGCTAAACTTATAATGGATACTTTAAAATATTTGCATTTTAGTGGTGGAAGTTTTAAGACTGAATTTTTATAATGATTGAGATATAACTATAAAAATGCGTTTGATAACAGAGGTTTTATATGCATAATTACCTAATGAAGAAGAACATATCATTGTTCGTATAATAACCAGAACTTAAAGTATGACTGTGGCGAGTAGACTTATAAGAAATGGTAGAATACGTTAAACGTTACATAATTAGGAAGCGACGACTGAAATGATAGATCGATATGGAGGAAGATGCTTGCCCACATAGAATGTAACGGTACAGGGAGATGATCTTGATATCAAGAACATATCTCACCCGTTGTGAAACAAATAGAGTAAATAATACCGAGAGTAGTTGGTGAAGACTTGGGATAAATTGAGTGATTGTTAGCCGTTTATATTTACTTTATAATAATGTCTCATGAAATTTTAAATAATAAGAAATATCTTAAACCGTGTTAGCGTATTTAAAATTGTGATATTTCGTTATACGAGGCATTTTAAAAGATATATATTGGAAGCCTGGATGCTGTATTTGGTCAATAAGTGAGCAGAGAACAAACCAAATGTCCACGAGCCACTATTTATTGTTAAAATGTTGATTTAATGTTGCAATTAATGAATAAGAATTTGAAAGCAAAGGATCAAAAAGGGACCAAAAGAGAAGTTTATAACCTAATATTAATTAGAAAACCAAATAACTGAGGCTCTAATGGAAGATAAAGCCATCAATTGTCTGCATTTTAAAACAGGGAGAAGAAGAATCGAATAACATCTCACTCGAAATTGGTTAAGTCATTTAGATGAACCAGTATAATAGAAAAAGTACTGAAATTTTATAATTTAATGAAGCGTAGTACTGATTGTTTAAATAAGGAAAGCAAGGTTTGTCTAGAAAGGAAAGCACTAATATCAATTTACGATATATTATATGAAATTTTCTAACAATTTTACGGTATCACCATTCAAACAACCACAGTCTTCGCATTTCAACGCTCGGACGAGACTCGAGGAGCGAGAAAATGATTGTTCTCTAATAGTATAAAAATGTCACAACTTGTATTCTCGTCTCGGTAAATTGAAAATGAAAAGTTGCCACGGGCGTGGAGTGTTTCGCCATGCTGTTATGCTTTTATTTTTTATAAAGATATTTATCGTAGTCCTTCTCAGTTATAAATAATAAAATTCAATGTATTAATATTCTTTCATTAACATGTAATCTATATAAATTGCATATATGTACCTTAATTAAATTTAACTTAGTCATTACAACAATATAAAAAAATAACTACTTAAATTGACTTTGAAGCGTAATGAAACAAAACTTGTATCATACTAATATTATTAATGCGAATGTTTAGATGGATGGATGGATCTTTGTTTGAAGGTATCTCCAAAACGGCTAAACAGATTTCAGTGAAATTTGGCGATGTAGAACATTTTCTGGAAGAAATTTTTTTTTATTTTCGCGCTTACGGAGCCGCGGGCCACAACTAGTATTTTTATACAATTAAAGGAGGTCTATGTCTGTATTTTCTGTGCATCTTAATTTTGATCTAAAACTAAAGAAATCGCTTTGCTACTTTTCCTGTTTTTTACTTTGTAATGATTGCATAGAAAGTTGTTCCCGAGCTACTATAAGGTATATAATAAGATAATGATAATACTGAGAGATAATAATTATTTTAGGATATTATTAGCTTATACTTAGCAAGAATATATTTTAATGGAAACCTCTTTGGATTTACATTAAACATCTATACTATATATATAAAAGAAAGTTGTGTTAGTTACACTGTTTATAACTCAAGAACGGCTGAATCGATTTGACTGAAAATTGGTGGGCAGGTAGCTTAGAACCAGGAAACGGACATAGGATAATTTTTACCCCGTTTTCTATTTTTTTATTCCGCGCGGACGGAGTCGCGGGTAAAAGCTAGTTTTAAATAAACGCATTCTTAACAGTTTAAAATCAACTATGTTTATTTAATATTGTCGGAACAGTCTAAAAATTCTATGTGAAAAAAAAAACTTTTTTGTTAATAAAAGCTGTAAATATTGTGATCGTGGTATTAACTTAATTTGGTGAAAAAAATCCCAAAAATCCTAGAAATTGGGTGACCTATCGATGACCCAGATGTTCGTGTTTGGCTTAATTCCAAATCACGCTATCTACCGACCATGAAGTGAAAGAAAGGGTTGATTCCATTTTTGCTTTTTAATTATCAACCGCTCTTGACTTTGACGCTGTTCTGTGTTCATTAAAATTTCAAGCAATATCTACTCGAAACGATTGCTTAAACAACTAACAAACCAAACTTTTCCTTTAGGCGGAAGTAACTACGATGGGTTGTTATAATTGTTAAGGTTGTTCATATAATTAATTTCAGTTTAATTCAATTTTTTTAACGTTCCTGGTACATAATAATTGATACGTCAGAACTATTAACTATGTAATAACTGAGACCTAGGACTAACTGAGAAGAAATTTATTTCATTAGAATTTTTTGTACTTACATATAAATAATGACTAGGTAGATATCTTCGCGAGTCCTCCAAATCACCGCTTTTGTTAGTTCTATTTGCATTTGTTTTTTTTACAATTTAATCGTTTAATTTACTTAAGATTTAAACAATTTAAAACAAGCTTTGAATTAAGATATCAGTTGTTTTCGAAATTTTCGTAAGAACTTACTGATGTTATTTAGATAAAAAATAAAATGACGGCCTTATCTTCATTAAAAATACACCAGTCTTTGAAAACTTTTCTTATGAATAAAACCTCCACCTTAAAATGATAATAGGACTTTGTTCTTTGAAGACGTGTTTTGAAAGTTCCTTTGTACATTATGTTAATTAGTAATACTGTTTGAAATTGGCCTAACATGATATAGGTCCCTAAGTCCCTTTTCAATTACATATTCTTTTGTATTCAACGTAAGGACTAGTACATGTCTGTAAAAGTATAAATGCAAAAAAATCTGTGAAACGGGTGTGCGACGATTATGACAAATAAGAAAAGTAAGTACCCACACTTCACAGTTATTATATGGTATATCGAAAGATCGTATACAAGTTGCCATATAAAAGTACTTTTTGTTTTCTTTCGCGTTTTAAGAAAGTTATAGTAATTTGAAATTGTACGAAGTTTTTTTACACTTCTATCACTTTTAAATTTGTTTTATTTCGTTTGAAAAAAGTTTTCAATTTTTCTTAAACGACATTCGAATGATATTAAGAAAATCTTTTAAAATACAATAAAAATATCCAATATTTTTTTATAATGTTCAAAATGTTCGTTTAAAAGTCCTTATGTTTTTGTGTCTTGGTAATAATTGGCAACAATAACCGATCCTTAATGTAAAACTATTGTTATAGCAGAAGGTATTTAATTTTTTTTAGTTTCAGTTGACCTCGCGTTAACCGTGGTTGTTATGAATATATTTTTTTTAACTTTTTCATTTGTTTTATTGGGTGAAATATGACACGTAGCCACTGAACTGAAAATTATTCAAACACTCTCAACGACACTCCATTAATATTCTGAATTTTAAATCCAATGCTAAAAGGTTTCTGGTATAGTTGACGAAAGAGTTGAAATTTTGGCAGAATCTTTTCTTTTGTAAAGGTAAAGATTGTTAAGATATTGCTGCACTCGGGCAGTAAGACTTGAATTAAATTTAAAAATTAGATTACTGAAAGTAAAACCAATAAGAGACAAATTAGTAAGTAAAATTATAACATGATTTAGTCGCAGAGAAATAAATGGGGCATGAATAAGGAAGATATTGGATATTAATGGGATGGGACATGTTGGAAAGGTTTAGCACACATGGATTGCGTGATATATTACATCAGCAGGGAGGGGACTACTGAGATAATTTCGTTATTAAACCAATTAATTAATTTGTGATGAAACTTTGATGAAGTGCCTAAGAATGGAAGGGTGACGGGCCCTAAAAATCCATATATTTAATAGTTAAAAAGGGTTTTTTGTGTATAATTAATCATTTCATATTATAGTGATAACTTTTTCTCTACGTGGCACTAAAGCTGACTCAGTGGTAGAAGACAGCAAAAACAACATCTGTTGCACCAGTAGATCGGCTCGTACAGTGCAATACCACGACCACACAGAAAACAGGCCTGATTTTATTCCTTTTTCTTTTTCCACCCTTTACTTGGTGAAAAGCACGAGAAGGGGAAGTGGATTGGAGGTGGAGGCGCATAGAAATATAAATTTTCTTTTTCTGTGCCTATCCTCCTCCGTCAATTAAAGGTAGGCAACGCATCTGCAATTGCGGATATCTATGGACAGAAGTTGCTTCGCCATTTCGGCGAAATCAAGTGGCTGCTTACTCGATTGCTACCTTATAAAAATAAATTTAAGTTCTGAGTAATAGGTAATTTTTTGTATAACTTGAAACACACACACACACACGCACATTCACATACACAAATCAACTTGCGCGCCTATGTTAAATTGTAAATTAATCTTAAACTACAAAGTGTAAAATCATTTAAGACTTATGTTCTGTAATATTATTAAAGTAGATATTTATTGTAAGGAAGCTGTTAATTTTTTTATATTAATAAATAAATGAAAAAGCTGATTTTAGCTAGTTTTAAAGGTAACAATGATAAGTGTTAGTAACTAGTCTTAGCGATTGTTATACAAAGGTGTGCGTGGTATAAATAGAATATTGATCTGAAAATATTTCGCGCACCTCGAAGGCGCTAGTTTCGATGTTAATGCATATAAATGATCTGGCGCGCGTGGGCGGCATACGCCGTTAGCATCATAATACAAAGAAATTATACTTTGATAATAATAACTGCAATATTATTATTATAGCATCACCTTTTAGCTAGCCTGAGCTTTTGAGTAGGTAGATAAACAAATAAAAGTTACAAATATCTTGTTTTACACGCTCTAGAGCATCCTGTCTGTGAAATAGTTTTTAATATCGGTTCAGTACTTGTCAAATTTATCTAGAAAGAAACTTTAATACTTAATCAATAATTTTCGCTTCAATTTTAAAGTAGATCCAAAGATCTATCTAAAGAGTTGTTTATCTGATTATGATGAAATATTGTAACAGTTTAATATGTATATCTCTGCTTTTGTTTCAGGTATGTATAATTTTATAAGTGATGTACCTATTATTTATAACTAAGGTAATATTTTAATGTATTTCCATTATCTGGTCAGTTCATCTTTTTAAACCTCACATAACCATCTTAAGATAAAAAGAAAGCATAGTTTTTTTTATTTAATTTAATCAATGATAAAAGAGCAAAGAAGGTTCGCTTCATTAAAAGCGTGTTTTGCTTTGTTGGAATTATTTAATAAATTGCAAAACAAAAGAAATTTCATGTTTTAAGACATGACAGCGATTTTTCTAATAGAATGGTTTATAATATAATGTTTCGATTCTTATTTAATTGGTTCCTAAAAATGAAACTCTACTGTTGTACAGTTAACGGTCGTACCAAAATCCTCTGAATACGTTCTCTGCATCACTTAATTAATATCCAGAATTTAAAATGACACCGCTTAATGCTGAATACTGTGTACGAATAAAAAAACTAAAAGCTTAAGTGAAATATACTAGCGGTTTCGTTGCTATTTTTCTGTCAACTATATTTTTATTCCAACTGTAGTCACTTTACTCACTTCTTTAACAGACAAACCCAATAATTAAGCGTTATGTTCGATCCGAAGATTACGTATTTAAATTACGTTGAACAAGAAAGTACAAAAATTATAGCTCTCTACACTATTGATAAGGTTTTTCGATTGATATTGCAATCCTTAGATCGTATAAATTTAGAAACAAATTTGTTAAAACGCTATTCAGTGTTCGTCGACTAAAATATAATTTTTAATACTACGTCCATATTTTTTACCTCGTGTAAAACAAAAGATTTTTATTGTTATACTAAACAAAGATCTATTATTCCTATATATTTATTGTAATATGGATCGAGAATTGTAGAAATATATATTTTAATATTAATATTTTAATGTATGATTAATGAAAGTGCTCGTACCGTTCTGGGAATACAAACAGAGGGGATGTCGGCCGTTATCACCGTGTGGAAAATGAAAGCCGTATTTATTTGGCTATTTGTAAAAATATATGAATAACACTTGAGCAAGTAATCTTTTGTTTTCTGAATAATATTTTGATATAATAGTACATTATTTGTTGTAATGGATTTGAAAAAGAGGCAATTTATTTTTATTATAATACGGAAGAGTACTAAAAAATTTATATGGCACAGATTTTTTCTTATTATATCTTTTTAAGAGCTATACTCGTAAGTGTATTGCAGTGTACACATTTTATTGATTTTTTTTTCATCCGTGTATTGATTGCAATGTTATCTAAATGTACAGGCTTATCATTTTGTTATTTATTTGATAAGGAATATTAATAAAAAGATAAGTTCGACCAAACAGTCTGCATACTAACAATAAAAGCTTTTTATTTGACAAACAAAAAAATATTATTATTTTCGAGCACTTTGGACATCATTTAAACCATCATTACTACATAAAGTTTAAAAATATTTATTAATTTTGTTACAAATAGAATTCTGTATTTTGACAAACATTTTGCGTCCTTCGAGTGTGTCATCTGAAAAATGTTTTTGTTTGCGTGCAAGGCTTACGTCTTATTACTTTTGTCCCCAATTGATTTGCGTTGAAACATGAGCGTACATATACGGTTTGCGTTTATTAATATTTTTACACAACATTGCTGCTGTTTCCGTTATATTTTGACAAGAGATATCATTACGTTTGATAAATTGAATAAAAATTAAAAGACCCGAAGTTATTTTTCACGTACATAGAATTAAGTAACAAAGTATTAAGTAAAATATTGTTGTGTTTTCTCAATACATAGAATAGAATAGAATAAACGTTTATTGCCACACAAAAGAAACTTATGAACTAATATTAAAACAAAAAGATTAAAAACGTGGCAATAGGTAGCCAGCTCAGCTGATACAGGGACGACATCGTCCCTCCCTGAGCTGATTTTCAACAGGCCCCTTTGCTCTCACACCATTTGCACTTATTTTTTACTTTCTAAACATGTTTAAGGTTTACTCCACCTGCGTGACTACGAGAAAAATCCGCTTTCTCTACGTAACTTGACTCCGATAGTGTTTTGTCTGTGTGTAGCGTGTAGCTGGAAATTTATCTTGGTCTGACACTAAGTTCGCAGTTACATTTGTTTACTATTCTAAACCCACTTTGTGCCAATGGTCTTTGTTTATTTACTTTTTTAATCTGTCACGCATAAAAAGAGATTAATACGATATGATTGTTTTTATTTAAATTACAATTCATTAATTTTGAACTATATTTTGTTAACTAGATTATCTAAAAGTGTTGTAAATCGTACGTAATGAACGGATAATCTAGTATAAATCGTTGCTTTTCAGTAATTAAGGATGGGTAACGTTAAAAGCCCTAATTAGTGACGCTGCACAGCGGCCAGACAAGCAATTAATCAATTATTTCATTTCATTACACGGGATATAAACGTCCCTTAACTTAAACGAGCCATTTCACACTATTCTCATGTTTGCCATTTTATTTTTAAAATAGTGGATCGATTAATTATTTGACGATTAATATGCAAAGGGAAATGATTTTTTCTTAAATATTGGTAGCTCGTTATATCATAATTGTAATAAAAATATTGATTGATTAATTTTTGTGTTATGTGACTTTGTTTTAAAAGACGAGCACATGTTACGAACCGAACTATCTATAACTATCCATAGGTATGAAAAATATTGAGACGAGGTACGCTCACTGGTGTAAGGATATTCCATCAATCTCGGCACTCTGCCAGGGAATCCATGCTGGAGAATCAATTTATAACAGATGCTCACGCTTCTATAGGAAATTTGATTCTAACTTTGTTTCCTATAGCCACTGATTTTGTAATCTTGGTACAAACTCGTAATATTAAGTAGCGATTTGGATCGTGATTTCTTTTGCTATTTCATATTTTGTTTGATTGTTTTGTGTGTCATATTTTTCACCTTAAAGTAAAGCCATTTTTATTAGCTTTTGCATAATATTTTTTTGAGATGGTTTTTATTTAATTTCTTAATCGCAATGTTTTTGATGATAACTTATTTCAAACATTTTATATTTGTTATATACATCTATATACATAAAAGAAAGTCGTGTTAGTTACACTATTTAGAACTCAAGATCGGTCGAACTGATTTAGCTGAAAATTGATGGGGAGCTAGCTTAGAACTAGGAGACGGACATAGGAACTTTTTTATCTTGTGTGCATTTTTTTATTCCGCGCGGACGGAGTCGCGGGTAACAGCTAGTAAATTTATAAACCAAGCATGGCATAAAGTTAGAATCAAGCAAATCTGCAAATGAAAGTTTATATAATTTTAGAAAAAAATATTAAACTTATTTTGAGTTCTATTATTATAAAACTTAGTTTTTGTTTATTGTTATTTTACTTGTGTCATTGATTTATTCTTTGCTGTTTACAAATTGACGGATACGAATAAAATTTTATAACGTTATTGGGCTAAATGGTTCGCAGGAGCCGTCGGAGCGAGTTCACATAAATCGAGTTCTATTCAACAGAGCTTTTTCAATGCGAATCGATAAACGTCCCGAATTGTAAATACAGATTTTACGATTTGGGGGATAAATATTTTTATTGAAAATGAAAATTTTATCTTTAAGAAATACCTTCACGGAATGCAAGAATATTTTGCCTTGTTTTTTTGGTGGAAACTTAGAAATATACTGAATAACATTTTTTTTGTGTTACGGAAATTTTTGATAGAAACTTAATGCTTAATTAACCTAATAATATTTTATAATATTCTAAAATTGTAACAATTGTTATATTTCTTTAGCTTCAGCGACCTAGATAACACCACATATGATAAAACGCGACTTAGCACAGGGTTAGAAAATAAAAGTAGCCTATAATATTCCCGCACACATCGGCTAGCTTCTCATCAAAGTCCCGTCAAAATCTTTATGCGTTATCTCAAACAACATTTTTTTTGCTTTAAAAGCAATGTAGATAAAACAGACACGCAAATTTGATTAATTGTACAGTTAAGTAATTTTTTTTAGCAAGAAGTATGAATTGAATGGAGTCGTTTCTGTCTTTAGAATATGTCCTAGTTGTTCAATTCTATTTTTAAATACTAATGTAATTTCACTCGAAGCTTAACCAATACAACTTATATATGTATTACTTAATTAATGACACATCAATTGTTTCATTGCTTTCACTACAAAACTCATACATTTCAATAACATAAGGCCGTTTCGCTGACAGCAGTCATCAATCATTGTTAACGTACTGAACACGGAGAGTGAAACAAAAATAAAAAAAGCAGCTGTAAAATATCTACGGCACTTGTGATAATAATGGAAAAAGCATTGGTTCGTTCAATGTCAACTATTGACAAGATTTTCCAAAAGTCTTCGACCATATTTTCTTGCAACAATATGCACATATTACCTATAGAAAATTTTATTAATTTTTGTCCCTAGAATAGTTTATTAAACTTTGGACACAGGATAGGAAAAAAATAACACAAACTCGTTTAAGTGAATACAAGCATTGTATTTAATTAAAACATGTTCATCTCGTTTTCATGGTTCTGTAAAAACGGGCGGTGTAACACTTTGACATACCAAACATCATGCACTTTAATTAAACAGCAGTAAATAAGGGTACGTGTCCATTAACGTCACTGTGACGTCACCATACGACAAATGTACAGTACAACTAACTTATCTGACCCGCTGAGACAGGCGCTGATAGCGTTTAGTATTATTAGAAAATATGTAAAACCTACTCAGTCATAGAAAAAGTGACATAGCTGTACTGTTTGGTGATATATCTTGATGGCATATTATATCATCTATAGTTATCTTTAAAATAAAGACCATAAAAAAAAGATATGACAAAACATTTACCGTCCGACAACGATCTTGAGGCATTTTTTGATAATGTCAGTGGCTCTAATGTGCCATTGTAATTTAGTTTAATTTATATCCACGTGTCAGATAAGTCTGTCGCACTATAGGTTTCGAGAGCACGGTGAAAGCGACGGGAATTCCCCATTACGTTGTGACAAACGGTGACATGTGCTAAATGCCAACACTACTAATTAGCTACTCTATCCACTTGTGGATTAGGATTGTTAACTGTGCTTAATTAACTGTATCAAATCCGACGAGTACGTTAAAGCTCTATCACTTTTGGCGATAAATGTAATCATGATATTAACACTAAAATAGTTATTAACTAGTATTAGAAAATAGTTGTAGTATTAAGTAGCTCTTCTCCTAAACTACCAAATCACCAGACTAAATTAAACATTCAAAATTATATCAATACCCAAAGTATTGGACCGTCTAAAATTTATTATCCTACTAATATTAGAAACACGAAAGTTTATATGGATGGATGGATGTTTGTTACAAGGTATCTCCAGAACGGCTCCGCGGATCTTGATGAAAGGCACAGATGTAGAACATTGTCTAGCTAGAAGAACACATAGGTTGTTTAATTCGCGGACGGAGTCGCTGGCGATACCTAGTTATACGTAAATCGGTGAAAAACAAAACAAAATGGGTAAATATTACTTTAAAAAGTTTTATTTTATTTTTCACAGTATATGTGCGACTTAGCATGGATTTAAATTATAATTCCTATAAATACACCTGCGGCTTACCGCGTGTAATCTAGACAAGTTAGGGTATTAACTGTATAAAAGTGCTCGCGACAAAACAACTGCTAGATTCTATTAACAATAAAAAGAAGTTACGACACGTTGCTTCGTCGTCGAGTTTCACATTTTAAAAATGTATTTTAAACTTTAAACTTGTGCTATTTTTATTCGTATTAAAAACTTTTTATAGTATTTTAACTATTTTCATTATCATTACTCTATGTATTAAAATGTAGAGGAAAAATGTATAGATTTTTTATTATATATGGCGTGTCATGTAACGTAGAAACATTAACAAGCTAGTACAGGTGCAAAAACATTTTCCTGTATCGATTAGTAGCTTCGTGGATGCAAAAGTAAGGTCAGGGCTTTGTTTCGCAGCACGCGAGTATTCTACACGAATAGAATCCTTAGAAAACACTAATACGATTACTTAACAAAGTATTATAAAAATGTTACCTTCGGATTAAGAGGTTAATGAACTCGTATGTCTGCTAACTTGTAAATAAGGTATTAAAAACGTCGCGAAACAGATACATGTTCAAATATGCTTTTTGGTATTTCTTTTACTTTACCTCATGCTTACTTACACAGGATCTACGGTTCAATCTTCTAGTCACTCAAAATTCAATTCACATTTTACGAGATAACGATTATATACTATACACAGAGAAATATGACGATAGTTAAAAGATGTGAAAAACTCAGAGACGATAATAAAACGCGTAGTAGCGATATAATTTTATTGAGTTACAAAATGTTTTTTTTTTTTCACAAGAGTGCCTTTTACTATGTGCTACAAATCAACACTCTTTCTGTCATAATTTCACTGTCACCGAATTTCTCACTTATACTTACGTTCTACGAAATATGTAGAGGGTTCTACGACTGTAAGAGAGTTGTTTTGATTATTGGATCTAGCTTATTGATTTTGGTTATCGGTTTTACACTATACTACAAATAGAATTGTGACCAACAACCCTTTTACTGAAGTATCGTTAAAATATCGAGGCAATTCACATGGAAAGGAAATGAAAAGGTCGCTCTCTATTGTCTGATTTTATCATCCAAAGGAATAACGTGGGAAGGATTTATTGAGTTCATTAGGCGTCGTGTCTGCAAGATATTTCATTTTACAAGTAACGTTACTTTATCGATACATTCACTAGGTACATTATATTAAACTTTTTGTTAAATGACACTTGTAAGTGTTAGAATATAGCTTTCTATTTTTTTCTAGTCAATGTTTAAGTAGACCTGACCTTGACTTTTATTTAAATTTTATCTGGCGTTCGTCGATTCATTTTGAATGCTGGACGTCAGCCAGAGTATCGACACTTCTCTGTTAAGATCTTGTTCACAGATTCTACAAGAGTCTTGAATGTCAGCCGAGCAGTCACTATCTACACGCTAACACGAATACTGCTTCGTTGATTTATTAGTAACGGCCTCAGCGGCTAAACCTGCAATGTATGGGATCTAAAAATCTAGGTTAAATTATAAAAATTGTTACGAAGATAATATGATTACATTGAATGCTTTAAGACTAGGTCATGTTATAGTATGTTCGCCTATAAGATAATTGCTTCAACAATGAGCTTGAGGTTAGAATATTTATGTTAGTAAAGATTTCATTATCACGATCGACTTTTCAAATACCCTTTTCTTCAGCTAATTTAACATAAGTATGTACATGTAATATCGATCGCTTTTTACTTAGTTAATTAAGCGAATTACGTAAATATTTTGACGTAAAAGTACACAAAAATAGCTTTCAGCTTTGACTTGGTATTATATTTCAAAGGAATAGTTTCCGGTACATCTTCTATGAAGATAGGAATGATCAAAAAGAGTCATTTGATTGTGTAAACGTCGGCTTGATGCTATGAGGTGAACCCTAAGATTTATAACATTTAAGTGATACGTTTAAGCCGTACATTCCGCCATTTGCTCTGTCTAATTTCGTTTTGTACTCTTTTGATATAATGAAACATTTGCGGCTTGTTTGAGATGAGCATTTGTTTGGAACATTACGTTAGTTTTCAAAAGATACGGTCCCTTATTTTATGGAGCGTCGTGGAAGAAATAAATCACATTATGTGACATTGTTTCAAAGTTTAATAATATAACTAAAGCCATTTGTTAATTATTTTTAATTTCTCAGAGAATATTTTACAAATTAAAATACTATTTTTAAAGTTTGAAGCGATGTTCTAGTTTGATGCATAGACAAAGAGTGTCTTCCGCAATGGTGTGCTCTTTGTTGTTTACAAGGTTTTCCTAAGCTTTGTGCAGTAGTTTTGACCTCGACTTCTATTATAATTTTGTATCTGACGTTAGTCGATTCGTTTTCATTTCTGGATCGTGGCCAGTCTAACGGCATCTCAATGTTAAGATCTTATTCACTGATTCGATAAGTTTCTGAGAGAATCGCTTGAGTGGTCGCTGCTGTACGAACCAGCTTTGTTGAAATGAAACTCATACCTTTTAAAGGATTTACCAATCGAATCAATTGAGTCAATCGAGTCAATTGACTTAAAGATGTAGAACTATTTGGTCGAATCCTTTTCTGTTATTATAATATCTATCGAAGCTGACATCTAAAACTATACATAAGCAGACAATACATTAAGCTTTGGAATCAAAACATCATTACAGTGGTAGATCCCGCAACAACAATATTTGTTGGCTGCATGAATGGGCTGGATCGACCGGTGAAATACCACGACCACCCAGAAGACAGGCGTGAAGTGGAAACAATTCCTCGTTTCGTCTAATGAGTGTGATCCCGGAGGCCTAATTTTAGTCCTCTTTCCCTTAAACTAAACTCAGCTACTAAAATCAGCATCTATAAATCAGCAAGAAATGCACGTAGTTTGAGCACGTATAATCTGCAAGCAAAGCAGATTAAACGCGGGGTAATCCTTAATTTTACTTTCATTTCAACTTGTAAGCTGTTATGTACACAGTTGGACACCATAGTCGGTTTAACAGTCAATGTTTTGACTTTCGACACTTTTTAACAATCCCGCAACAAAAATATTTTCCATCCTTTTCTTATTAAGAAAGGATGAGCAGAGGAAGTGGATTTGGCGGCACAGGGGACGCATAGGAAGGGGAAATATCCTATTTCTTAGCGTCGCCTTCTCCGTTGATTAAAGGTAGGCAATGCATATGCATTAGTGGATGTCTATGGGCAACGGGCGCCTCGCTAATTAGGCAAATTCAGATAGCTGTTTGCTCGTTTCCTACCTTTTGATACAAAAAAAAATCTGTTTAAATCTACTTGTTTTTATTAGTGGAACAACTTCCAAATCAATTAATCGTATCGTCCATTTACATAAATTCATTCAAATCAATTGAGTACAAAATAAACCTATTTTGTTAAGCTTGTAGAGTGTGAAATATGGGAAATATAAATATGGCTTGCAACATTAAAAGACCCTTCTTTTGTCGTTTTTATGTCCCTACATACTTTTGTTTTTGCGTTCATTGTCGAACAATGCGAAATGAAACTTTAAATGTAGTTGTTCTACTTTGGAATTGATACAAACAAATTCTACTGTGAGAAATGAGAAATAGCGAATTATTGATAAATTGGAAACAACTCTCATTTCGCTCTGACGGCTGCATAAAAAACGTTCCGCAAAAGAGAGAAATATTTAAGAATCTCAATTTCACGAAAAGATATTCGTATTGTCTCGATTTTATAAAAAAAGATATCTGAATAGTTTGGAGCTTATACAATTAAAAATGAAATCTTCTTTATTAAATAAATATGTTTAATAAACACTCATATAAATTTACTTTAGAATCTTACGATACTCTCGTATAACAAGAAAACTACATACAACTTTTTGTAATTGAACATAAGAACTAATATTTATATCACTGCTAGACTATGTTCTACATCTGTGTCAAATTTTATCAAGCTCTGTTGAGCCGTTTCGAAGGTACCTTTAAACAAACATCCATCCAGTCATCTATCGAAAATTCGCATTTATAATATTACTAAGATTGTTATTGGAAGCTTTATCTTATAAAGCTTATGAAACGAAATTAATGGATTTTCTAGAAACAACTTGAGAATATATATAAACATAAACATATACGATTCCGAGAATATTGTGAGCCGACTAGACAGTGTCTTATCGATCGACATCCTACAAGACATCTTTATCTAGTGTAGTGGTTTTTATTCGCTTGTTCTCTTTTACTTCAAGTAGTGTCCGCTACTTTGATTAGGTTAATGGACTGTTAGCGAAATAATGTCGCTTTCTAAACCGGGTTTAGAATAAAAAAATAATGTCATTTGCTTCCCATACAATGTGATTTGTTTGCAGTTGCTCAAATATTACGTTATATTTATAATTGACACTGATTTGAGTATAAAGAATACAACAATTTAACACAACTAACGCCTTTTACCCAGAGGGGTAGGCAGAGACCACGGACTTCCATTAGGCGCATAATAAACCAGTTTTGAACTGGATAAGCGTACCTACGACGTCCTGACTAATAAGAACTGTACAAAAATGGTACATATCTTAGACATACAAAAAAGATATTTATCAAAAAAAAAAATACGTGAAGTTTGTAGTCATTTTTAAGGCAATTGCGTGAACGAGTGAACGTGTTTGATACTGAAAGTTAATGTGAAGAATAAGTATATGCATTTATTTTTAATTAGAGACAAATAAATTAATTTATTTTATTATGAATTACGGTCAAGTTTCGTTCAATGGCGACCACTAATGAAAGTTCGAAATACTTTATAATAAAACTGTATGGATAAGTAGAAGTATGTTTCGTAGAATTGGTTTACTTTTAGGTCGGCTTTATCCACATCTGGATTGTAAGCCTAAGTTTAAAGACCCTAATCTACGTTAATTAAGGACGAATAAAGTGAACGAATGTTGGAAGAAATTATTTTTCTATGGTGAATTCAATTTGAACGCCTTCGTCCAATTATGACACAGATACTTTTATTTATTAAATAAAATTACAAAAAAATATACATCTTCTGTGTTAAAATTGTCTTTAGCACATAATGTGATACAAAGCGATTTCTAATTTAAATTTTTCTCTTTGTTGTAATATCTTAAAAGTAAGTAACAGCAATATTATCTAATCTAATCCTAAAAAAAATATTCTGTTAAAAATTAAAGTTGTTTTCAAAGTCATTGTATTCGATTTACAAAGCACTTTACAGTGACAAAGAATAATGGAAAGAAAAGATTCATTTGTTTCAGTTAAGTTGGGATCAAAGAAATTTTCTTCTTTAGATTAAAATCGAATAAACCGTAAACGACAGTTTAAACTTTTACCCAATTTGGGCGGGTTCTTTTGAAATTGATCGTTTAATGTGTTCTTTACTTGTATTGCAAGCTTCATATATTTATTTACCGTCTCCATATATTTAGGGATATATAAATATTTCCAAATATGTTCTACGAAACAAGCCAAACTGACTATCGTTAAAACTTACTTCCGTTTAATCTCCAGTTACACGCTTCCTCGTTCGTTGTCTTTGTTCCATATTAACTACGGGTAATTTTACGTAGTTCCGAAGCGAGCGGAACTGTTTACTCTGTATACATGTTTAATCTGTACAATTAGGGATCACGTAAAATAATAAGCCGTTTCATTTAAAAATATAAGTATTTTTAATGAATTTCAAACAAATTAGCTTGTTGAATTTGTTCTTTTGAAATAACATAGCTTTTCTGCCATTTAAATGTTTTTCTACAATTTTTCATCACAGAACTTATATTAAGTGAATTATGTAGCAAAAAGTAAAATAAAAAAAGTTGATGCCTGTTCATCTAAAATATATTTTAGTTAATTAAATCTACGACATAAATTTGAAAATAAATATATCTACACTAGACATCAGTTATCTAAGAAGTAGCTTCTAGATGTTTCAATAGTTTTTGTACATTTTATGACAGAAAAAACTTTGTTAACATTAAATACAAATCTAATTACACTATAGGCCGGCAACGCATCTGCGATTCTTCTGGCGTTGCGGATGTCCATGGGCGTCGGATCAAATAATTCTCGGTTCGTTGCTCGTTTGCTCCTTTCTCCTATAAAAAAAAAGGGAAGTCATTATTTAGTTTTTACAAGAAAAAAAGTAACAATCATAGGCTAATTTTATACTTATAGTTTATCATCAAATTGATTGTTACTACCGATATAATGACATACGTGAAGCACATGGAATCTCTGAATTAACCACTCGTGAACATTTTGTCCGGCCCGCACTATTTGATGAGCCCATAAAACCCAGCGGCCGAGCAGTGGATTAATTACTCGGCGCAATGACGCGACTGACAAATTGCCGACATTTAATGCCACCTCTCACACACTAGTTTATTTTTCTTTATGTTCCTCGCTTACTTAAACTTATATCTAATATATAAAATTATCGTGTCACAGTTTTCGTCATCGTACTCCTCCGAAACGGCTTGACCGATTCTCATGAAATTTTGTGAGCATATTCAGTAGGTCTGAGAATCGGCCAACATCTATTTCTCGTAGCCCCCCCCCATTTAGTTTTTTTTTTTAACTGCGCGCGGACGGAGTCGCGGGCGACAGCTAGTAATCTAATAGATAAAATTCTCATGTCACGGGGTTCGAACTTGAACTCCTCCGAAACGGCATGACCGATTCTCATGAAATTTTGTGAGCATATTCAGTTGGTCTGAGAGTCGGCCAACATCTATTTTTCATACCCATATTCAGATTTTTTAAATGCGCGCGGACGGAGTCGCGGGCGACAGCTAGTTATACTATACTATATCAACGGCAGAATGATTGGCATTTTCTTGTACTATGTAAAAGGTTTTATACTCTAGCAGTACTCTACTTTTTTAATTTTTATTAAAACTAATGTATCTACAATTTTCCTTTCGTGCTTTTTATGTGTTGAAAATTTTTAATATCGCAAGTATTTGTAACATTTCAACGGCCTTCTTGGACAATCGCCAAACGTTTAACACTTCTCTTGTTGAAATTGTTGCGACACGAGAAGTCTTTTAAATGTTTATGTGTTAAGAATTCTGAATGCTTCTACAAAACTGACACCTGCGAAGTTTTACAGCGCATTGTTTGCGCTTTTAGTTTGCAACAGCTTAAGTTAAACATAACTGTTTTTTGTTATTAATAGTAATATAAAATGTAGCTAAGTCCAATATAAAAACCTTTTTTTTATTTTGTAGATTTTTTATTCAGGAAGCCTCCTGTCCGCCTCATGAGGACACCCTTTCAAAGTTTTACAATACTTTGATCAATAGTTTAAAAACCTTGGATAAAACGATATTTATCTTGTAAATAGACCACATTTAACGTCTTTTTTATAAGAGATATTTTCAATTCAGAACCTTTGGTTTCGTCATTTATGAACATTCCTTCGAATACCATATTTCTTAATATTAAAAAGCTTTAATACGGATCAATCCTATTATTCAACGGATACTAATTGATTGTTATTAAGTTGCGGAGGATTATAAGTGATTAAGCGGCGAACACCACTTAGGTGCCCATATTGAAATCGTTCACGGAAATTGAATTTACGATGCCTCGACCACGCCACACCGTCTGATGAGACTACAAAATCCGTCGACTAGTGGATTAATTAAAATCAACAATGATTCTCTCATGAAATTTCCGACGACAGTTAAGATTTCAATTCCCTCATGTTTTGCTTTTTCTTTGTCTTGGTCTTCGAACATCGAATCGTTATGTACAAAAATCGTAAGTGTAACAACAACTATTATTAGTAGTTGCTTTTTGTTTTCCTATTTTATTTCGTTTATTTCCAATCTCGTAATAACTTAAAAAGTTTTTCGTGGAGTTTAATAAACGAATGAATAATTAAAAATTTCAACGATCAATTTGTCCGAAAACGTGGTCTGAAAACCGGTTTAAAATTAAATCGACTGTCACAACACCTTTAATAATTCCATATTCCGTGAAACATAAAATTAAACTGAAAAGATAATTTTAAATTTCATATAGGTATCTGATGCGAAATAAAGGTGAAAAATATACTGCTAATGAAAACAACAACGGAGGTTTTAATTAAAGGCTAAAGGAATTAGGGTGCCCAGTACAAACGGCCGTTAATTTTAGGAAACTCTGGCTTTTGGGTAAAATATTAAAATGATATGATTGCCTCATCCATTGTGCATAAATTGCACTGTACATATTTCACGACGCCTATTCGATTTAGAGAAATTAAAAGGCAATGGCAATTACAATTTATCTTGTTCTTGTTGAATTATTCCTAATTTCTTGTCTTTGTTGCAATTTAAACATATTCGTAGAATGAAATGTTATTACACAAGAAAGTTTATAATGAAATACAATAGCGGCCATCTCAAATGTAAATTAGACAAAGTTCAAAGCTTTTCGGGTCTAATATATCTTACAAAGTAGGACAAAGCTTTATCAAGACTTTGTTACAAATTATCTTCTAAGAATGACAAAATTTTGTCGGTATGTAGTTTTAATTTTGATGTACAATTTTAAATACCGTGATTTGTTTAAAATTAATTATGCGTTGATTTTTTTAAAGACATCGTAGTTACAATTAATTAATGCATATTAAGTTTAGGAATAAATTAAAAGTGAGGCCATTAGTTCGTAATATCAGCAAAGGTATGGGAGTTTAAGAGTTTAATGATTTTCCTGCAGCGGGCCTTCGGCTGTTAATGAGGTCGGCATCACTAATCCCTTCCAGCCTCTATGCACTACGTATCGATACTTACAAAGCTGTATGAAATATTCAGTCATTCTTGAAACTTTGTAATAGTTTTACTGTCAGTAGTTGTTCTATTAGTAATGTTTTAGTATTCATTTTTGGTGTTGGTGTATTTTTAAAATTAATTTTGAATTATTTAGCTATAATTATTTAGTTTATATTATATTTAATTTTAATATATTCCTCCCAAGTAGGATTGGCGTCAGGCAGTCCGTAAAAGTCAAAACTTTAAGGTTTATAAAACCTTGAGCGCCGACCTTACGTGAGTGGGATAAGGCCTTGGAAATGATGACGAGTATTTAAGTTAGTTTAGGTCAGTATTTAAAACCGCAATTCGCAAGCAGGCTCGCGTGTGACAAGCCCGAATTAATGTTTTCAATATCGAGTAATAATCGAATTGAATTCGTAGGAAATAAAAATTACATTGCTATTCCTTCTGCCAGATTTGATTATAATGTTTATATCTAATGAATTATTATGATATTTTTTATTCTCAAAGTAACTATAAAGCTTATAACCTTTTTGTTCCTGCGTTGGCAAGAAATATAAAAACACGGTGTAAAGCGAACAAATAAGAAAGGTAGCGATATAGTCAGTTCAGCGAAACAATACAATGCGTTGTAGCCCCATTGAACCGTATTAACTGAAGCAATGGTTCCCCCACACGGCCTTGCCAAGTTCTACCTCAATCTCCGACTTCATTCTATGCATTTCACAGCTCGCAGTTTACTAAGAAAATTGAAAATTGTTAAAAGAAATAAGCGCAAACCTTCATTTGAAAATGAAGTCAATTAATTAATATTTTTTCCACGAAGAAGAGGGATCGTATTCATTTTATTCTCTTGCATTTGTTTACATTTGCTTTGAGAGCTTCATTTTATAATGTTAACTACCTGTCGTCCGCGACTTCGTCGGCTCGGAATCGTAAAATACTTAATTAGTATTCTTCTTATGTATTCTTCCAGAATATGTTCTACATCTATGTCAAATTTCATCAAGATCTGTTGAGCCGTTCTGGAGATACCTTCTAACAAACAAACTTCCATCAATTTAAGACATTGAACCTTGGCTTTTTTAGATAACTCTGTTTTAATAGTTCATGATATGAAACGTATCTAAAAATCACCTATAAAGACTCCAATTTTTTGAGGTCAGTTTTGTTTTGTTTTTATACCTGAATATGCTTTTGTTTGTAAATAATTTTACATTTATATGAAAGCAAAATTGTCAGTAGAAGTGAAGGTTCGCGGCGGCGGATAAAATGCGTCACGTCAAAGCGCAGCGACCCGGATTACGCTTCGAGACCGCGATTGGTGTCTCTTTATCGATGTATGTAAATTACACCTCATTAAAATAATTTAAACTAAAAACAAATAATTTTTGTGTTTAAATCATAGAGTTTTTTTTTTTTGGTGGCCAAGATCCACTTTGGGTCGCTGCTTTAACGGAAAAAGTAAAAAAAAAACAATCTCAAACAAATTACACTAAAAAGTAACAAAATAATGTCGTGAAAACCCTCTAAACTCTAAAGAAAGTTCTCTTCTTTCTTGTAACATGTCTATATTGTGTAATTATTGTTATTTCGCAGTCGGTGTCGGCCGAAGTAAATAGGTGACATTTTATATTTGAGATGTATTAGACATACTTACGTTTATGTCCCTACTTAGGCCGAAACCGACTCCAAAATAACAAAATGTTATTTATTATCTATGGATTTATTTTGGAACTTTTCTGTGTTATAATTGATGATACAAAAATGTATAAGTCTATAATTACAGGTAAAATTGTTAAGCTTCGTTATAATTTCTCATTTCCATTGAATTTCACTATAGACAAATTTCTCTTCTAGTAAACACAAAATAATGGCCCGTAGAAAAACTAAGATAAAATAAAAAGGAGAAGATATATTGCTCCCAGGTCATGGATGTGAAAGAACGTATCGGAATAACCGTAACTCAGCACAATGAGCCACTAACAGCTCATTGTTTAGTTCCGCTGCCAATATAAACGTTCACTTTTCATCTTTAAGTCTATTTTCAAATCGATATCTTCAAATGAGTTTGAAAAGACTTCCCACAATATTTTTCCATTAAACTTTAATAAACGATCTTTTTAACCTAATTTATTTTTTTGTATTAAAAAAGGGGGGAATCTTGGCTAATAAGGATTTATATATGTAACTAGCTGTCGCCCGCTACTTCGTCCGCGCGCAATTAAAAGAAACTTAATAGCGGTATGAAAAATAGATAGTAGCCGATTCTAAGACCTAAGGAATATGAATATAAAATTTCACAAAAATCGGTTAAGCCGTTTCGGAGGAGTATGGTAACTAACATTGTGACATGAGAATTTTATATATAACATTTAAGACACCCTGACTTCAATTTCTCCTTTGAAATTATTAGTGTTTTTTGTATTGTCGCCGTTTGCCGTTATTAGTAAGAAATTATTCGTGGCTTCATCGACAAAATTTATTTTTGTAATGCGCCTCATTTTGTCGATGGTGTAACGAATATTTTCTCAGAAATTTTCTTGCTAGGCCCCCGAAAAGTAAATGTCAAGTGAAAATATTGAACAAAAACGCAAACTGAACCTTTTTATACAAAACTTGAGAAATAATCTACTACTACGTAAATTCGTATTCGTCTTGATGACATCATATTGTGACCTTTAAGTCTATGCTCAGCGTAGCGTACCCGGGGATGGTATTACCAACCTATCTAACCACACCTTATTAAATAGTTAACATCTAACCTAATATTATCAATAAAGTATAGTTTAGAGCATAAATACGTCCTCGATCGCAGTGAAATGCACTGAGTAAATATGAAAGCAGACTTAGAGGTGTGCTACTGTTGCTAAAAACACTTCAAATACGAACTCCGTTTGCTGATTATTTGCCAACGCAGCGCGTTATTTGCTCTCGCAACCAAGTTGCTGCAAACAAATTTTTCTATCTATTCGTGTGTATTTCTTATATTCATACCATCTCTCTTGATATACAAGAATTTTGCACCTTCAATATGATATTAGAGAAATTAATATATATAGTATTTTATTTTACAAAATTACTACAAAGTTAAAGGAAGACCAATGAAAGTATGGATAGGTTGTGTTAAATAGGATATGCGTAGGAAGACCTCGTCTTCTATATATCTATATGGAAGAGTACTAACTACATCAATGTGTATGTTCTAACATCTTCGGTAAAAACTGTTTAGATTGGTTCATCCACTTTATACGTTGGTTAGGTTATATTATATTCTGTAGTAAAAATATGTATCATCTTATATATATAAAAGAAAGTCGTGTTAGTTACACTATTTATAACTCAAGAACGGCTGAACCGATTTGACTGAAAATTGGTGGGCAGGTAGCTTAGAACCAGGAAACGGACATAGGATAATTTTTACCCCGTTTTCTATTTTTTGTTCCGCGCGGACGGAGTCGCGGGTAAAAGCTAGTCTATATATATAAAAGAAAGTCGTGTTAGTTACACTATTTATAACTCAAGAACGGCTGAATCGATTTGACTGAAAATTGGTGGGCAGGTAGCTTAGAACCAGGAAAAGGACATAGGGTAACTTTTACCCCGTTTTCTATTTTTTATTCCGCGCGGACGGAGTCGCGGGTAAAAGCTAGTTATAAATAAAATATACCTCTGACTGCACCGTTATGTTATAAAGAGGTTACTTTTTCTTTTATTTAGTGGTTAAAAATATAAATTCTTCGTCAAGCGAACGTTTAAATGGTTAACTGTAAATGCAAACATGATGAGAGCATTTAACAGTACTTGTGGTAAAATGACCGCGTCTATGTTTAACTTTAAATTAAAAATGAGCGTTTCGTTTTACGTACTTATAAAACTTTTTTTTTGTCTTTTTTTTTAAAGTTGTAGCACTTTAAGTAGACTTAACAATATTTAAAATGCTAGGTAACGCAACGTTTTTTTTATTTATTGCATAATTAAGTATTATTTTTAAAATCCAAGATATTATTGTAATTGATATTGCCAAAGGTTTTCAATCCCATTTGAAACATTGAGAGATAAAAGTTTAGTTGGAAATCACGGTCGCATTCACTACAACATAAGTAAATATACTAGTAACAGCATAATAAAAGTAAAATTGTTTTATTTTCGTTCTACTAATCGGTTACAAAAATAATGTTTCATTATTAAAATTATAAGGTATTTTAATATGCCATGAAAACCGCCTTTTACTCGTATATTATTAGAAAAACTTGAATTAAAACATATACCAAATGTTTATCATTCCATCACGCAGAAAAATTCTTAACATTCGTTTCCTTATTTTCTGTGTATATTTGTTTATTTATAAGCTTACAAGTAAATAACATAAAGTAATCATATGTAAGTACCAGTTTAGGTATAGAAAATTAATCAGCTCACAACATTTTTATTACCATTTACAACATTCATACTTCAAAGTTGTATTAAAACAATAACTATCATAATAATTGGACTATATTTCTATATATTAAAGGAGAATTAAGCTACATAATTGATACATGGATAATTTGTCCCCCGATGTTGCAGAGATGTAATTCATAATTGTCAGCCGAAACTAAATTGTCGTTCTGTTGAATGATGTATGAAGCGACCGATGTCAAGGTCCTAACGATATTTGATTACAGCTACAATAGCTGAAAACTAGACTTTTTTATTTTTATTTGAATTAATGACGCTATTTAAATTGTCAATGTTTTTGCTAATATTTACGGCCGGCCGCTTTTGCCTATCGCCAACACTACTTGGGAGTTAAATTAATAGATAATACTAGCTGTCGCCCGCGACTCCGTCCGCGTGCAGTTAAAAAAAAATTAAAAATAGATGTTGGCCGATTCTCAGACCTACTGAATATGCTCACAAAATTTCATGAGAATCGGTCAAGCCGTTTCGGAGGAGTAGGGGAACGAAAACTGTGACACGAGAATTTTATATATTAGATGTATAATTATAAAGTAAATAATTATAGCTAATCTATATATAGAAAATAGTACATAATAGGAATTATTATAAAGAAATAAGATATGATTGTTTGTTTGCATTGAATAGACTTCGAAACTACTGAACCGATTTGAAAAAATGTTTTATGTTGGGAAGCTAGACTATCCCCAAGTGACATAGGTTCTATTTATTACTACTGTATTTTTTAATTACGACGATGACGAAGTCGCGAGCAACTGCTAATTTTTTATAAAATCGATAAGGCCTTATTACGGAACTGTGGATTAAAATAGGAATAGTTAAATATGTAAAAAACTACATTTGTACGCATGATATTTAAAAAACCAATACGGGTTAAGTATTAAAACAAATGTAAGTTTGCAGTTGGTATTAGTATAAGAAAATTTTGATGTTTTTTGATGAAATACTGAGTAAAGAACTTGTGCGGAAATTTTATTTAAAATATGGTCTCAGCTGTGAACGTTTTCCACATTACGTCGACTTGGCTCCTTGCCTATCGGAAAACATTGTGATAGCAGAATATGCAATTCTACGCCTGTCATCAACCAACACGTTTTATATTAAATGCAAATTTTGCTATCTTTAAATCAATGCGAATATGCCTACATACCAAATATCTAAAAAAATATATAAAAAAACTATAATTATGTTGATATATTGATCAACACTTATGTAATTGTTAGACTTGCGTGACTTACCGTGGGTTTCTGCATAAAACATATCGTCATCCCTGCCTGAATCCCATCTTTGGTAAAACGGTGATACCAATATGTTTTAGATGAGGATTTTGGTCTTAGAAACCTACGGGTATTTCAAAAGGTACACATGGAATATAGAAAACGAAGATTCACAATGTTAAAATATGAGTATATAAAATACTCTACGAAACAGTACCAAAAATCAGATATTAACAGATGTAACCTCTGCTTACATAACAATAAGTTCTCCCACTCTTCGCTTAAAGAGAACAATAGTTAAAAATAACACCACGAAATATTTGGACAGCCGTGCGGAGGCGCGGGCCGACGTTTCCTGCCCAATTTATCTCCACGGCTTCATTCATACCTCGCCATTCTGCATTTAAATTCACTGCACTTTATCATTTATTCATCTTTTAATTTAAAATGATACAATTCTATTATTTTTACCCGACTCACAGGAAGGTAATGTATTTCAGAGATGAAAATTTTGATATTGCTTTACATTCCTATGTTATGTAATTAAACATTTTAATATTGTTTTTTTGCTAAAAGCATGCCTTGAACATTTCAAGTTACATTTTAAAACGTTCTTGTACAACCGATCTGTTCCGGTATATGAATATCTAAAAGTGTAATTAGTTTTCACGTCCGTCAAGAAATTAAACAAAAAATAATAATAATACAAAACGACAAATTCAAGTGTGAAATACAGTATTCCCTTGGTATTTCAGACTTTTACTTATGATAGACTAAACAAACGTCACTGCGAATGAAATATAAAAGGGACAGGACACCCTGGGGGCTCATAACTAACGCAACCGTCAAATGCTTGTGTTGATTCTTGCCGTGTTTCCCCGCGTGACCGACACACTCGGTGCTATATATGTCAGACATATAACATACTGTATACAAGGTCGGGGCATTATATTTTATATGCATACTTTACTGCAATATTGTATATTTTATACGTCATACTTACTTATACTTTATTCCTAAATATTTTTTCTTTCTTTTATTTTTTTCAATAGAATTGGTTTAAAACTGCTTTATTCTTAAATCAGCATATCAGATATACAGATATACATTAATGCATAAGAATATTTATATAAGTAATTAGACATAACAAAAGATAAAACAAACCTTTTTAGAAATGCCAGTGTGACAAACAATAAAGCCGGGTCGTAAAATACGCGACCCCAACGCTTCATTTGTTAGCGGCGAGAAACGAAAACAACGCCCCCAGCCTTCCTGCCCAATTTCCCTGCGCTCTCAATTCTTTTTGCCAAAAATTAAAACACCCCTTAAATATTTTTTATTTAACAATATTTAATTAATTTCAAAGAATAATATCAAAGTTCCAAATCAGCTACTACAAGAAACTTATTATAAAGTTATTTTTAATTAGCTTTTTTATGTCCTACTGCCCAGCTGTCAGTTTAAATATAAAAAGTATTTAGCCTGTCAGCCACAGGCGGGATTTTTTTAAATACTATAAGGGGGCGAAGAAAATAATTTTTCTTCCAAGTAATAAGACGAAACATAAATATCAAATACCTCAATTAAAATCTGTACCTATGAAATTACTTGAATAACGTATCATAACTATTATAGAAGATGTAGAAGACAAAGCGTGTTGTTAGTAAATAATGAGAGCCTCCTCTTCGTGGTAACAATGGCCTTACTCGCGTACTTCTACGCTACACTCTTTTAACGAAGTATCTCGTAGCGCTAGATAACTCGTTATTATGACACGTTGCAAGTTGTTCGCGTAATTTTAATTTAAGAATGTGTTGTTATAAAACTCACGGAATTGTTATGAGATTGGTTTGAAAAGTATTATATTCCATTTTATAAGCTGATCACTCAATGCCCTTGCTCAATATGGACATTCTTAATATGTCGGTCTGAAGTATGGAGTGTATATGTATTTTTTGATATGTCAACATTGGTATGAGCTGTCACTTCCCTTTTTGTAACTTGCTTGATTGTGATTGCATCGTGTAAATTATTAAACTAATATAAAACCAAAAAAGGTGGATTTATTTCATATTTCAGGTCCACTAATTTATGACGCTAATTATCAGTTAATAACAAAAACATTGCACGAAACGGCCTGCTCGCTCAGTGTCATACCACACAGAAGACAGGCGTGAAGTGTAAGCAATTCCGTGACTCATCTGGAGAGTGTGGTGCCGGAGGCTTAATTGTGTTCCTCTTCACCTTTCTATTCTTTTCTTGTAAGGAAGGGATTCGAAAGGAAATATATTTCTGTACATCCCCTTCTCCGTTGATTAAATGTAGGCAAGGCATCTGCAATCGGGGATGACGATGGGAAGCGCTCGCTTCACTATTTCGGCGAATCAGGTGGACGTTTGCTTGTTTGCCATCTTATAATATACAAAAGCATCTAAATGAATAGCTTAATACAATGTGTATATTTTACAATTGTTATAGTACTAATAGAATTTAAGCGTCAAAAAAACAAACTAGAGACTAAAGTTACGGTAGTCGCAAATAAACGTTCCCTTGCGACTCCTAATTAATGCAACATCCAAACATTTTTGTTGATTCCGGTCGTTTTCCCAGGTGAGTAACATGTAGCTGTAGCGAAACGCTCTACAATAAACACGCAACCTAATATAAACATCGTGACGTCACGAATGGGTACTCCATGAAACGTGACACGCGACTAGCGCATCTGCAATATTTATAACGAATTTAGAATTAGGTGTGGTAACAGTCGTGAAAAGAAAGCGGAAAGTGTCCAAAAGCAATTATGCAATAAGACTGTCATGCTTTTAGATTTCTGTGTAGAAATTTAAGTTATAGGTGGGCCAATTTAATAAGCCGCATTGACCACGTCATAAAAATACGTTGAATGTAACGTTGTAAAGGCTTTCATATTTTTTTTTTAAAATTGGAACTGAGCTATTGGTTAGGTTTTTTTTTCAAATTTCGATTACATATTTGTTGTAATAATGTCAATCGAACGTTGTTACAATGTTGCGTCACTGAACTCTTTTTCTTTTTAAACAATAGGGATGTCACAAAAAATCGGATGAAAAACAAGGATTTTTCAACACAACTGAATTCGATTCACATATGTTTTAAGTCCCAATCGATTCATTCACTTTAATCAACTTTAAACGAAATTTTTCAATCAGCTCACCTCATCATCATCATCATCATCATCATCAGCTCACTATACGTCCCCACCGAGGGGCTCGGAGCCTACCCCAAGTTAGGGGTGACTAGGCCATAGTCAACCACGCTGGCCAAGTGCGGGTTGGTTGACTTCACACATATCATTGAATTTCTTCTCAGATATGTGCAGGTTGCATCACGATGTTTTCCTTCACCGTAAGAACGTCGGATAAATGTACATATGTAAATCGAAAATCGAAAAACACATTGGTACATGGCGGGATTTGAACCCAGGACCTGCAGATTGCAAGTCAAGTGCTTAACCCCTGAGCCACCGACGCTCTCTATAAATCAGCTCACCTCACTATAAATCTAAAATTGATAGACGTAAAATGTGAACTATTAAATTGCCTTTACCATATCTGTTCTAGTTCTATTCGTTTCTATCTATTCTATTATTGGTTTCTATCTATTCTAGTTCGTCCGTATTAGAGAAAGAATATACAAGATTAAACAATCCTATACCATAACCTTCACAAATGGTAAAGTTTATTCAATTATTAATATTTTTGGCCACAACTGCTAACGTGTAAAGAAATTTTGTTCCTCAAATAAAGCATCCAAACAAAACTCTACATCAAAATGTCCCAAAATACTCTTTGCGTTTGTAAATGTGTTTGAAATTAATTTAATGCTAAATATTAATGCTATTTTCATTTCCACATCACTCGAAATCAATAATATTATTGTTCTTTTATTACTTATAATTCAATAATTCAAAGAGTTATGTTCAAACGGATTCATTATTATTATGAAAAATTCACAAGTTATACGATTTTGAATACATAAGTCATCTCATAATTTTATACTTATTCCCATAGTCTTAATTAATATAAGTATACATAATCTTAACATAAGTTACAGTATATAAGTAGAGTCATGATTGTTCGCAAAAGGAGGCACAAGATCCGCCTTAAAGATTATCTACTTTGCCGTCCCTAAGAGATTTTCGGCTTACAGTATTCGAGATCTTAGCCTCTCACTGAAGTTTGGTACATTTCACTGAGTGCTCTCTTTTTCACCGAGAAAGTCGTAGAACTTTACATTTATTTTATATTCCATAATAATGATTTAAATAGGACAAATAAAAAGCACGATTGATGTATTTGGAACTTTAAAAATATATTTTATAAACTGTTCCACGACTAACTTCTGTGCATTTGTATGTGTTTCGACAATTTTTATTTTTATTACGTAAAATCTTCAAATATATATGTAAAACCTAATTTGCGGCATTAATATTAGTTACAAACTGCTCGTGTGCCACATTCTATGTTAAAATTGATGAAGATTGTAGTGGATTAACACAAGGATAGTATTAGATACAAAATATGCGCTTGTGTGTAGAAAATTAGAAACTCTTGTCATGTACTGCGCTCGGCTGCTCCAATTAAAAGCAACTGTTGAGAGTAGGGCTCTCGTAAGACGAGAGTCGTTGCGCTTTTCGTCGAGCAATGTTATTAATTTTTACCTTATTAAATTCAATTTAGAATTTCATTTTTGAATTGTTTGAACGCTTTAAAATGATCGTTCAACTTTTTTGTTTCTGTTTAAATTGTGTTTTTCGTTTAATTTTCAATTGTTTTTCTTATTTATTTAATTGGTGTTTATAGTTTATTTGGACAACATAACGAGCGAAACGAAATTATGAAATATTGTGTTTTTTACCAAAGCATATACATATGAACGAATTTCACAATTTATTTACATAGTTATAAAATTGTATATTTATGTATGTAGATAGTAACCCCAATAAACCCTTACAAAATAGCAAAAATGAAACTGTATACTCGTATATAGATGTATGAATAATTTTGTAAATTTCCCTTATATCAAAGTTTATCAAGGTGAACAAGTTTCTAGTTGTATCATGTTAGTGAGGTGTGGCGGTAGAGGGCGTAGCGAACAAACTTTGAAACTTTAGCGTCACTAAAGAGTTCTAGTTTGGTTCGTAAACAATGTTTATTATTTATTACATTTCAATAACATTTTAGCAATGGATGACATAAAATAAAAGATAAAAATAGCTTTATTTCCCTTATAACATGATACATATAATGTGAATTGTATTATTTACACATTTACACGCACTTTTACTAACAAAGTTTTAAATACTTATCTTCTATGCTAATATTACTAAAATTTATGACGGAAAGAAAAAAATAATAATAATTGTTAGTTTGGTTAGTATTCTTAAACTGGTGTATGCAAAAATATTAGTATTGTTAGTGTGATTGCTACTCATGTTCAGTATAAGGGCCGCCTAGCGCGGTAAAAGCCTCCTCCAGAGTACTCCACGTCGTCCTGTCAGTCGTCAACCTTGTCCAGCAGGATGACATAAAATACTAACATTATATATTTAAATAATCGTATGAAATCTTATGTCAAATAACATTTGAAATACAGCAGTATTTGCTGTTGCTCTCACAAATTAATTGCCGTGAAAACTATTCGGCTATGAAATGCTAACCGATAAATGGAGGCGAGCATTCAGTACTTCTTAGTGTGAAGGAATTTTGTCTATGTTTGAAGAGAGAGAATAAATTATTAACAAGATTTGTTACTCATATAAACTCCTTTAACACTCAGAGGGATAATGATATTTGAATTACTACCCACTCGTCAAAACCACACTGTCTGGAAAACATCTCCCTTCTTAGTCAGTCGGGTAAAAAATAAGTGTTAAATTTATAAAAATGCATTGTTACGTAAAACTTTGATCTCATTCTTAAATCAGGCTTGTAGTTAACAACTTTCTTTTTCATTTTCTCAGTTCACGAAGACAACTACAAACCAATTTATCTTACAACCGGCTTTATTGTACTCCAACTGTTGCCTGAAGTTTGGAATTGCTGATATTTTTTTTAAAACAAATTGCAAGAAGAGTATTTAATCTAAAATACGTCTTAATTTTTTATACACTAAAGTTTAATAACTAATATTAATGTCATAGTTTCATTATACATTTTTCTTCCACTTTTTAGTATGTACTTATTTGTGTAGTTCGCAAAAGAAAAAAAAAGAAGATTATGTAGTACTATAATATAGTAAATAATACATTATTGACCTACGATAAAGATACTTATATATGTTTTAAAAAAATCTTATAAAATTTTTAATGAGTAAAATTAAGTTTTATTTTATTATAAAATAAACAATATTATTTTACTTTGCTATACATCACAAAATAAATTGTCAAAATGCAGTACATAATTTGCAACAATACATAAACCACATATAAAGAAGAAAGCGTCGGTGGCTCAGGAGTTAAGCACTTGACTTGCAATCTACAGGTCCTGGGTTCGAATACCGCCATATACGAATGTTTTTTTCGATTTCCGATTATCACATGTACATTTATCCGACGTTCGTACGATGAAGAAAAACATCGTGATGCAACCTGCACATATGTGTGAAATCCCGGGAGAAATAGACGGCGAGACGGCTCGCCAACTGTCACTTTCCGACTCCCGAAATGACGAAAAGTGGATTGCGGAGGTTCATTTTGTTCACACCAAATGAAGGTCCCTGATTTCTGCCTACCCCTCTGGGTTACAGGCGTAAGTTGTGTTTTTACAGAAAGTGTACAAGCAAAAGAGAACCTTATTTTCTTACAATTGGAAAATTAAGTAAATTTATGTAAATGTGGAGACCTCAGACGTAGCAGTAATGTTATTTAAATAACCTCATGAATTACAATTTAAACGTGAACTCTCCTAAATTTTATAAATCTTAGGCGACGTTGAAGTCACTATTAAAGGCTCGTATAAACATATGAACGTATAAAGATTCAAATAAAAATATACATGAACCTGCGTCTAAAATAACCTTTTTAAAAGTGGTAGATCCCGCAACAACAATATTTGTTGGATTCACGAATTGGCCGGGTCGACCGATGTAATACAACGACCACACAGAAGACAGGCGTGAAGTGGAAGCAATTCCGCGTTTCGTCTGATGAGTGTGGTGCCGGAGCCCTAACTTTAGTCCTCTTTCCCTTCCCACCCTTTTCTTATTACGAAAGGATGGGAAGGGGAAGTAGATTTGGCGGAAGAGGGGACGAATAGGAAGGAGAAATATCCTCTTTCTGTGCGTCCCCTTCTCCGTTAATTAAAGGTAGGCAACGCATCTGCATTTGCGGATGTCTATGGGCAACGTTCGCCTCGCCATTGCGGCGAATCCAGGTGGCCGTTTGCTCGTTTGCCATTTTATGATATAAGAAAGTAAGAAAATTAGAGACTATAAATCATCATCCAATAAGTATTTCTAACATTTAAATAACAGATCTCTCAACTGTTAGAAACATGACATTAAATTTAGTTGAAATATAGAAACCGGCTGCAAGATCAACTCGTCTAGCCAATCAATTAGTTGACGAGTTATTTCCATTACCGATCGTGTCAACCTTAACTAAGTTAAGGTACTCAGTTGCGTTAGAGACTTAAAGCAATAAACATTGAATAAAGTCTCTTTTAAAATAAAAATACAGAAACAATTATTCGGTGTTTCAATAGTACAAACCAATGGTAGCATAGTATCTCGTAGAAAACCACGTAAACAGCTACGTAGATTTTGTTACCCTTTTATACTTCGTAGAAGATCGAACAACTCGACCTTGACTTCCGCCAAATAATTTATCAACGCATTTTAATTCGTTCATTGGAGGAATTATGTCACTTGCTTGGTATTCGGGGGACCGACATCTTTCTACAAATAAGAGTCAAATATCAATTATGAGAGATTACGTTAAAAATTTCTCCCACAAAGCTGAAAATTTTGCGCAAATTAAATTTCAAAATTATTCAAACCGCCATAGTACGTCCAGTAAAATGTCATGAGAAATTTCCAATAATTGTGGTCGAAATGCTTCGTTAAAATGAATCCATTTAAATAGGCCAATTGGTACGGCATTATTATAACCCTGAAGTGAGGTTATATCACCGCTGCATTTTAATGAATTACCAATTTTAGTTGTCCAATTTAATAACAACTCCCTGAGTGCATTATAATATAGCGTTTTAATTAAATCAATTACGCAGGTATTATTCGAAAGCGTTCACTGTTAAGTCTTTAAATTGCAACCGACTTATCTAAATAATAATAATTATTATAGTTCAGGGTAGATAGCCATTTAGTTATTTCCTGGAACACATTGGAACAGAATAATTTATGCATCATCATCATCAGCTCACTATACGTCCCCACCGAGGTGCTCGGAGCCTACCCCAAGTTAGGTGTTACTAGGCCATAGTCAACCACGCTAGCCATGTGCGGGTTGGTTGACTTCACACATATCCTTCACCGTAAGAAAATCGGATAAATGTACATATTTAAATAGAAAATCGAATAACACATTGGTACATGGCGGGATTCGAACCCAGGACCTGCAGATTGCAAGTCAAGTGCTTAACCTCTTTGCCACTGACTCTGTAATTTACGCATACAATTAACTATTTTAAGAAATGTAGTTGTCCAATATTTTAAAGACTGTTAAAATAAAAAACAAGATGTCGCCACTGTGAAGGAAATTCTATAAAGCTGATTTAATTCTAATGGTCCCGTTTCAATTCGACGCTTGAGGTGTCGATTCGTTATTTATTCAAGCGGGTCAGAATCCGGCGTCAGATCTACTCGGTCAAGATTTCATATTACGCGATCCTTGAAATCTAAATTATGGAACATCAAAACTGAATTTATTTATACTTTATACCTTAGAACTTATCTAAATATTTTTCCTTCTTTTTAATAACTTACATATAATAAATTATCGTCTACTTCATCTGAATTTACAGGATCTACATATAAGATCGTGTTATACGAAAAAAATTATCATCCGAGTTCCATTGACAAATAACTGTTAACTCTTCTTATAAAAGCCTCAACCTAACTTTAAAGAGATATTTGGTCAATTAAATAGAGTAAATATTATATGTATAGACATAACAAAAGCGATATATTCTTTGAGATAAACGGCACCAATTGAGGTGGGCGTTTGAACAATGGCCCTCGTCCAAACCGCGGGTTAAATGATTAACGAGAGGGAAAGGGGCAGGTAGAGGGGAGCGAGGATCGTTATAAGAAGATTAACCTCAGAGAGGGCATCCTACTGAACACACGCATCGGGAGCCATTTGTGGAATCGTATTTTATATGTTTTAATAATTTATAATGTTGGAATTTTACAGCCCTTCATATATTTGTACAGTAATCTGAACATCTTCGGAATTGTAAAAAAATCATGTCCCACAATCCACAAATAAAATAATATTAAGATCGGAAAATTTTCCTAGGTTGTTTTACACCTACTATTACAAATCTTATTTAAGAAATCTAGACGCGTAAAACATTACTATTAATAATAGTTAAATTTATTCGATGAACAAATAAATCGGTCGTTTAATCATTACAAGTGCTCTTTTAAACTATCGACTGTACTCAATGGCTTTGGTTATCTTGTTACTGGAGGTTTGCAGGCTGACTAATTGTCGGATATATCGAGTTTACGAGATTGCAAAATAAAAACTCAAATAAAAAATAAACTATTAAGCACATGTTTGATTTCTTCAATCAACTTAGAGCTTTTTTAGAATTTTGGAATAGCGCCATCTATCGTCGAGTAGCTAACTCACAATACAGCTACCATACAATGTTATTTTAAAATATAATAAAAAATAGTCTTTTTATAACGAAAAGTTTTGCAGTGTTATTATTGAATAAAGATAATTAATAAGCAGAAGACAAATGTACTTTCTAAGAACTTCATTCATACCTCGATTAAATTCCTTTTGTACTTATTTTTTGTTTTAAAATTGTTATAATATTTCGCATATTAAACTCTATACTGTATTTAACTCTTGACCTAGAGCTCCAATAAAACCTTTCTTCCGTGCTTTCTGAAGTTAAGCGTTTGTTAGTTCCGATAACTTACAAAAAAAAAGCATTTCTTTTGTGTGTCGAATAAAGGGCAATGTTCAAGGACGCGACGCCCTTCTATTGAAGGCTGAGTGTTTGAACAACCTTCGATATTGCAGATTAGCCCCGCTCCACATTTCACCTGCTCACCTGTAGTATCACTTCAAAATGTACGCTAATAATAACCTGTCCAAGAAGTTACTTTGTTTTCAAGCTTCCACTGATCGCTAAGAGATGGCGCTTTCTTGTAAAAATCATAAAAGATTTTTTATTTATTATTACACTAATTTTTTGAAAACAAATGACGTTCACAATAAACACATAATGTTACTTATTAGGTTTTCTTATTCCGTGAGGACGGAGTTGCGGGTGACAGCTTGTTTATAATATAAGCACGATTACAAGCTTTTTTTAAATTATTAGTTTGCTGCTTGCAACTTAAATTTGATCCAATTAACGGAACTGGTAGAGCTGAGATTTTGCATACATGTGTACATCGCGCATATAAAAATGCAATATTATGATGACTTTGATGAGATGGAAGAGGGACTTAAGAACTTCGTATAGCAGTGATACAATCTCAACAAATCTGGGCTCGTTCGCTTTGACGAGTAGTTTCTTTTATTTTAGTACATTTAATTAACAAGAACATAATAAAACTTTGTTTTGGAAGGTTTTTTTTCTTTAAACTAACGTTTTTTTTTTCGAAAGAAAAGGATGATCGGCGTTTCAACTTTTCAACGATATCGGAATATTTTTTTAATCCTAATTTCCTAGGTTTATAACCTTAAAGGAGCCAAGATAATATTGAAAATCAAAATATCTGAACTGTTGAATTATATTATATTTATGCTTAGATTGTTTCATGTCTAGACTGGTGCTTTTTTATATTACCTTTGTTAATGGATGGCATGTCATTTCTTTGAACGAGGTTATGGATCGGAATACCTATAGATGTGACGGCATGGATTAGGGTTGGCAGAACCATTATTTTATCGAAATTTTATGCTTATGCAACTTCTGAGGAGTCTATTTTCTTTAACAATGCCATGGATGATATAGTTTAATACAAATCGATTATTTATAACTTTCTTAAGGACTTACTACAGCGTAAGTGTTATTCGAATCCTTTGTAAGAAAACAAGATACAGAAAATATTAGAACAGGCTTGTTCATTACACAAAGTTTATTCTGAATTTTAAATTTCTTTCCTTAGCATTTTAATTATCTTTTAAAGAAAGGATTTACACTTAAAATTCAACTTAAAAAAGTAAGTTAATTATTGTTTTAAGTGAAATTTTTTTGTCAGCCCTGTGCTTTGCGAGGGCGGGCGGCGCGGTCAATGGGCGCGCGGGGGCGCTTCGGGCGCGGGGGCGAGCGATACTCGGCGCGGCCGCGAGGCGAGCAGTACTCGAGCCGCTCCTCCCGCACGCGCATGTCCCTGCGACCTCAAACTTCCCTCACCATCCGCGACTGAGTTACATAACATCTCCGAAGGGACATAACAGCTCTTAGTGTTAAGGCTTATTTCTGTGATCAATAAGATTTTTGCACGTTTTACATTTAGTTAAGTAAGGCGTTACGTAAGCCGTCCACTTAGCTTCGCTAACCACCGCTTATTGTGATATTCGGTTGTGATATTAGGCAAGCTTTTTGCTCTTAGTTCTAGTATATCGATGTACGGTAAGGCGCTCGTTGTGGTCCGGGGTTCAAACTGAACGCATTGTCACCTGTTGCGCGGAGTCCATCCGTGGTTGTATGGTGAGGAGGTTTGAGTCGCGGTCGCGTTCGCGGGTTGGTCGAAGGCCGGGCGCCGGTCCCGAGCGTGGCTCGGCACGGCTTCGCGCGGCTGGTGGCGGCCCGCCACGCCATCTGGCGGCTGCGACGCTCCGGCTCGCAGCCGGCACAAGACAACAATGACCACGAACAAACCAACCATCTGTACGTTTCTTCTCTATCTCTTCTCACCTGCCTCGATTCTGCATAAAGCTTTCTTATTCTCTTTTGTTTTCCTTTTGTTTTCTCTATTTATTGGTTTTCATTCACACCTTGATGAGCTCAAATGTCGATGTTGTAATTTTTTGACTTGTATCGCTCAAAACAAATTCATGAAATTGATTTTATTTGTTAATAGAAAAACTATTTAGGATTGATAAAGTAATCATGATGTGCTTTTGTAAATCGCCGATAATTTTCATGTCTAAATCTATGTTTACTCTCACTTGCTGTTCTATTCTTCCCACTTAACATTCCCTCCTCTGTTGTCACCCCTCCCCTGCGGTGCCTCCGCAGTTCCCCCGCGTTCGTCAGCTGTTTGCGTCATTGACAGTACATATTATGAATGCATTAATAAATGTTTAACCGCAAATGTTGTTTTATTTGCCGCTTTGATGTCGACCACCTCAACATTTGATGGACGCTTGATGTTGTATGTAGATTGATGTTTTAGTCTTGTTGTCATTCAACACAAATGTATCCACCGATCAATGTATATCAAATCATCACCATTTATCGCTGTGTCACGAAACCTAACTGTGTAGATAGTAACAGGTTAATGCTTTTGGCGCAATATTTCTTACCAGTCCCAAATAATTAGGTAGAGTCGTCGTTTTAATTAATTCACATTGTCCCTACGGCCTTACACTGAGTGAAATATTCATGAGGCAATTTCAATATCACTTGCCTCTATAAGGCAGGTATAACTTAACAGTATATGACTTAGTTGTATTGATTTATGTATATTATGTATAGTATGCAAGGAAAATTACGACAATTTTCGACTATTTAATCTCAAAAAGTATTTAGTCAAAAATAAAACATTACATACGTATTACATATGTATAAATAAAAACTATACTCTATTTTAGTTAAAACTGGGTTGCCAGTTTAAACTAAACTGGGTTAACTTTATAGGTCATCTTTATAGGTCTTCTAGTCATAACCTTTAAGCTGCCAAACATGTTAAAATCACTGTTTCTAAATGTTACCAAACATTATCATTGAATGGAGACATTAATTGTTTACTAGTGTTCACCTGCGACTTCGTCAGCGCACAATAATAAAAAGTGGCCTAAATTACACCCGTACATCAGCTACCCTCCAGTAAAGTCATCAAAATAAAAAAACAACGAAAAAAAGCAGGATATGACGACAAATAGTTTTTTATTATTAACAAGGCAAAGACAACATGTTCGCGAAATATGACTTTTCTTCGATACTGCATATTGCTCAAGTTTTATTATGTATATAGATAAAGATAGGTCAGTAACGCTATGATCCAACGTCTGTTAATTTGTTGACCAAGGCTTGGATTTCTGGCTGGCAAATGAATTTATTTATCGAAAATGAAATGCCGTACTCAGAGTTGTGTAATGATCACTAAGGGAACCGTTAGTATAGATTTAATATGAATATTCTACACTTAGATACTGTTTATGTAACCATTAAATGGTTGAATACGGCACCTAGACTTTGGGTGAAATGAATTTATTTCAAACGTCGAAACCAAAGATTTCAAACATTTCTGGTTTTGAAAACCTTTCAAAACTTCAACGACAGCTCCTATAGGTTAAGTTGTTTGAAACCACAAACAATGTTTGTAACAGTTCCCCAGAAACTAGTTGGAAATTTTACATCAGATCGTCCAAAGTTTCTCTCACGCTTCAAATTATTTGGCACCAATCATTGATAATAATTTTACCTTGCGATTAATTTTAATTAATCCTGAAACATATAAGTTACAAACAATATAATTATATTAAAATAATGTATGCAGTCTTTCAGAACTTATAATATTAATTAAAGACATTTCAACATTATATGAAGTATTCCTTATCATTTCAAACTTTTAGCGATTATATTCAGAAAAAAATATTCCCCATTTTTTATTAATTCATTCTTTCCAGGTGGCTCACTATCGTTCTTGTTAATCAAATGTCAGTCTGACATATAGATATTAATGTAGATTTGTTTTACTTATTTTTACGGAAGTAAGTAACAAAGCTTACTAATATTATAAATGCGAATGTTTAGATGGATAGATGGATGTATGAATGGATGTTTGTTTAAAGGTATCTTCGGAACGACTCAATGGATTTTGATGAAATTTGGCACAGATGTAGAACATAAACTGGAAGAACACATAGGCTACTTATATAGTTTTTTTAGCTCGGTGCAGACGGAGTCGCGGGCGTCAACTAGAATTTATATAATCCTCACTTAGTAATGATGTTTTATCAGGTGTTGAAATTAAGGAAGACAAAAAAATAAGTACTTTGAGCCATCAAAAAATTTAATACATTAATCATGCATCTGTGCAGTATTTTGTGATATTTTATACATATCTATTTGGTATTAAATATAAAAGTAGAATTAAAATATGTGTCGTAAAACAAATACATATTTGTAATATAATTCATCTACGAAGGTACAACGTGGGATTTGTTGGAAATGTTGGATATTATGTCACGAGCCGGATTCGCTTCAGATAATATATACAGCTAGGCATATAATATGTTTACCCTTCATATGCACAAACTACTAATTACACTAACTACTTCCGCAGATGTATGTTAAGTGCGCTCTAGGAATCTTAATGACCGCATTTCATTTCACTGAAAGGCGATATATAGAAATAAATTAATGAAAATGTTGAACGTCGCGAGGAAGGAAAATGTACGTCGTCTCGAATGCTTTGAATTTAGTAAAGGTATTTCTTTAGCTTCCATTTTTCAAAGCTTTATATTCAATGTTATATGTGCAATATTTATGTATTTTAAAATCGAACTCTCTACGTTCAATATTGCATACTATTGAAGAGATTATTGTAAATGCAATTCATAATCGTTATAAGTATACAAAAACACGTTCCAATTTAATTTTTACCAACATAACAATACTATTATGAAGTGTTTAAAACATATCTTTGCATAAATCTTTTTAAATTCATCATTGTAATATCGTTGCCAGTTCCCAGGGCCAACGTATTTTAAACTGCATACATAATATATAGAACAGTCAATATTTTACGAGCGCTTAACATTTCCTTCACCGGCCGCAGTTTTTGCGCTTGTGCCAGATTACATCGACAGTACAATTGGAAATTGGAACTCGAGCACTGAACGAGGTACATGTCAAGGATTTGTAAATAAACTAGGTCATCAAACTTCAATGACTCATGAACACTAGTCATCTAACTACCTAAAGAAGGTTACCTTTAGAATTAATTGGTGGATTTCTAGAAAAGGCTTTTAAAATTGATTATTTGGTTATAGTCAATATATCAGAAGAAAAATATTATCTATTTTTTAAAATATGCAGACTTTTACTTGTTACATTTTATCTAATATTTCGTATTCTTTATGTCAAGAGATCTTTTGTTGAAGAAATTGAAACGTAGTTGCTACATAAGCGTAGCACGTAGGCCGAATACGTAGCACCTTCTACGATTACGTAGCGAGCCAACCGCTTTTACTCGGGAATAAAATGTCGTAGCATACCGTTAGCCTCCTTTTTACGGTCTAATTTTTATAAATAGATTTCAGAGTGTTGTTAATTAGAATGGCGACCTTGCGTTTACTTTACTTTTTTCTTAACTCTCACTTCCATATATAATTAATCCATATATAAAAATCTAAGTCCAGTTGGCTAAGTTAAAATAAAGTGAAACTTACTTATAGAAAATTTTATTCCTTTTCTAATTAAACAAGATTATATTTAATTAGGGTCCTTTCTAATTATCTTTATAATTTAAGAATGAATTACTTAAAAATTATCCAAAAATATAAAACTACCAAATAAAAATTAGGAAAGGCAAATACGTTCCTTTGAATTTATATTTTTACTAAGATTAATAGACTTAAATTAGAGGTAGTTAAATTCGCTTATTTAATTTTATAAAATAGAACTAGCAACCAAATATACAACGAGGTGACTGTCCATTCATATTGCATCGGGTCCAGTATGTATATTACATATGCTTGTCGTGTTCTGTATGAGTTCGGCAGACGCGCCGTCGCCTCACTCGCCCCCGTATTGACCCGTCTATATTTAGCTCCTACCATTCTATGCCACAGACCGTGAGAATGAGGCAATTCGCAATAATTGACGTTCTGACTAAATTGATATTCGTTTCAAGGTCATGGAAGTAAAATAATATTAATATCTATATATATAAAAGAAAGTCGTGTGAGTTACACTATTTATAACTCAAGATCGGTCGAACTGATTTAGCTGAAAATTGATGGGCAGGTAACTTAGAACTAGGAAATTGACATAGGAACTTTTTTATCTTGTGTGCATTTTTTTCCGCGCGGATGAAGTCGCGGGTGAAAGCTAGTAATACATAAATATCGTGGTCACTATCAACACCATTATCTTCTTTTCTTCTATATTATCTTTATCTTCTATTGTTAATGTTGCATTACGTATTTATGGCTGTGTTCACTTGAATGTCGTTTTACCATTTCGACCAATAGGGTTAAGGTATTCACCATCTAAGCTCAATGTGCAACCTATTGTATTTTGGTCATCAACTACTGAAATTGCTTATGTGATTTATAATATTGCAAAGTATATTATATATACTACTAACTACTACTATTTATACTACTACTGTATACTACTATGTAATAAGAGAAGGCGCTGCCGCCCGAAATACAGTTTTAACTAGTTCGGAAGACAACCCCACCATTTTTGTGAAAAATAGTTTTTAGTTAAATAAAGATTTTTTTTTCATATAGAAAATAATAGATAATATACTGTGTGACTCTTGTTCACAGTCGGAGTTTAATGGTTTGGTATGACAAGCCCTAAAATTACTTAAAATCAGCTATAAATTAGAACTTAAATTGCTAAACAGAAAATATGAATTATTGGAGTGAATGTATATCTGTTATAATAATTTGTGCTGTGAGACATTTATGAAATATAAAAGCATCGTAAAGTATGCCCGTTTCGAACAAGTTTTCAACAAACAGAATGGAAAATACAAATACAATGGAGAATCCCACAAGAATGCAGGCAGGTGTTGCTGTAGGTGGGATAGAATTTTATGCAACATCTTTACTTATCAGATGTAAAGAAAAATATAACTTAATCTTACCTGTTTCAAAATTTTATAATTTTTCAGTGGTCATTTTTCATGTTTTGTTCAGTTTTATTAGAGCCTTCCACATAGATGGCGCTGAAAATAAAACTAGTTTCGCTATCGGTCGCTAGATGGCGGTAACCCAACATTAGGTAATCTCAATTGAAATTCATGAATTACTAATACACGAATCGGTTACTAGGTCAAAGCAAATTGTTTATACACTAATGTATTGCGAATATTATTTTTCTTACAAGGAACATTTGTTTTCATTTCTGGTTGGGCCAATAAGTATTGCCACTTTTATGATTGTAAATGATAGGATTTGTCACAATCTTTAAGAATTTAAAGTATGCAATTGCAATCTTTCCATTATCTTGTTCTTGAACCAACTACTATATAAAGTTATTTTTATGTCAAAGGTTTTTTTTTTAAATTAACTTGACTTTTGAATCAAATTGAGCTTAGTGCCACTTCTATTCGGAGATTTGTCGTATGTAAGAGTATACGACAACTTGATAGTCAAATGACAGATTTTAATTCAAATTTTAGAATTTAATTTGCAAATATAACTTCAATATAACAGATTTTTACTAATATACTGTTCGTAAGCTTGATCGTGGTAAAATTTTTTCTTACGAACAGTATATTAATTTGCAAAGATCAAATTTAAAATAAAAGTAAATGTTTAATAGCAACATACTATTTTATTACAATTTGGTATAAATTGAGAGATATTATTTCGTAGATAGAGCGAGATATATCTTTCTGTAGTTACTTAAATGGTACTCTTTATTTTAAACTATTATTAAACATTAATCCGATTATCGTGACGTCATAAATATTATCATTATTTACAGATGATAAACTTTATAATTACAGATAAAAATTTTACTTAAAAATTCCGTGGCATTGTTACAGTAAAGCTCTTCAAAATACTTCAATACTAACAACACAAGTAGTAACAAAACAAAAAACTATAAACTCCTCTGCGTATTTAATGAGGCATTTTTAAATATGAAACACGAGGCTGCACAAAACACAACTGCGGAACAAAATAATGACGTAATGGTCGTCGCTCACAAGAGTCATCGATGTCGGGTATAGATATAGCCACGCGGTACCGAGTGCCGACCCTGACCCGCGCGAGGTCATACGACCCGCCCTACCTGAAAATCCAGGGTTAAATTAACAATACCCGCAGCCTATTTCAAACATCGCACTCAAAGATTCCGCGAGATATGCAAACTCGATTAGCTACTGTTGAATTAACAAAGGCGCCAATGATGAAATTGATAAGAAGCGTTCGCTTTAAAGACAAAATGTTTTGTAATATGAAATATTAATATTATAAACTAGCTTTTACCCGCGACTCCGTACGCGCGGAAAAAAAAATGCACACAAGATAAAAAAAGTTCCTATGTCCGTCTCCTAGTTCTAAGCTACCTCCCCATCAATTTTTAGCTAAATCAGTTCGACCAATCTTGAGTTATAAATAGTGTAACTAACACGACTTTCTTTTATATATATAGATTTCCTCGACTTCTACATAAATAATCCTATGGTGTGATAAGAAAAAATCCATTTACACAATGTTTCTTTTTAAATTAACATAATGGGTTTTGAATTTAATTTGCCTTTGAAATAAAAAAGGTAAAAATATAACAAAAACAATGAGCTAAGAAAAACCCTACGGCGAGATAAATTAAAATTTATATGCATGTATTAATATCAAATATTCATTTCATTTCGATGAAAAGCAATTTTTACTAAAGCTGACATTTAAAATACGTTTCATTTGCTCTTTTAAATTAACAAGTGAATGAGATAGCAAAAAAAAAATATTTGAAAGAGAGCTTAACCATCAATTTTATTTTAAAAATATAATTCCAAGATAGTCTGAGGGAAAAAGTCCAAGGTTACATCGTTTTCAACATCATTTTATCAACGTTAGTTCTGGTTATCTCGTTACCGTTGCAATATTTTATACATATATAAAATTCTCGTATGTTTGTTACCATACTCCTCTGAAACGGCTTGACGGATTTTTATATTTTAAATGCATATTCAGTAAGTCTGAGAATCGGCTACTATCTATTTTTTTTATCCATATTAAGATTTTTTAATGCGGGGAGACGGAGTCACGGGCGACAGCTAGTACACAAGTAATAAAAGTAATGACATATTAAAAGTAACGCAAGTTAACATAACTCAATCAGAGAATCAATCTCGATGGATGACTTTCATAGTGAAGATTACACTAGGGGTTCCTCGATGTAGATTCTATGTGAAATATCTACCTTAAGCGACTATTAAAGTTATCCTTACGACCTCTGAGTACGGCTGTTAATTACACAATATTATGAAATGAAATACGGGATTACTCATGCGGTAAAGTTAATATTTTTTTTTTTTTTATATCATAAGGTGGCAAACGAGCAAACGGCCACCTGGATTCGCTGCAATAGCGAGGCGGCCGTTGCCCATAGACATCCGCAAATGCAGATGCGTTGCCTACCTTTAATCAACGGAGAAGAGGACGCACAGAAAGAGGATATTTCTCCTTCCTATTCGTCCTCTCCTCCGCCAAATCCACTTCCCCTTTCCATCCTTTCCTAATAAGAAAAGGGTGGGAAGGGAAAGAGGACTAAAATTAGGCCTCTGGTACCACACTCATCAGACGAAACGCGGAATTGCTTCCACTTCACGCCTGTCTTCTGTGTGGTCGTGGTATTGCACCGGTCGACCCGGCCAATTCGTGCACCCAACAAATATTGTTGTTGCGGGATCTACCACTGTTAAATATAATGTCGCAATTGTCCTTATAAAATATTGTTACGAACGCACAAAGTCATGTGAAACCTTTTACTTAACGCTAGATGGCGTTAGAGGTACTATTGTGGAACTAACACGTAACAATATTAAAAGAAATGTTTATTGAAGTCAGATACTTCTAGTTGTTTTACTATTTCACAACATTGCGGGGACAAACCGTGACTAAAGAACTTAAATGTGACGACGATTACAGAAAAAAAATTGTAGCTTGTGATTCTTTTCCTTTTTAAATTTGCATATGATGTTTTCAAAAGGTTAAGGATATTAGTAGTGAACCTATTAATAGCAGTAAGTACTATAATTAGTAAGAAGTATTAGTGGCAAGGCTTACTACTCTTGGTTGCAGTCTTATATAACCTAGTACTATTAACCTATTTATGATCCTTGAGATCCAATCCACTGATTTATTTATACAGCTTTTTGTGTATTATTTTCGAGTCTCATGTTATCGTGACCTCATTGTATTTCTTTTCATAGACAATTCTATTCATATAACTCCACAGAAGTGACACTTTAAAACATATTGTCATCTCTTACATTCCCTTTGATAAAATAGAGACGCAAGTATTAGTACAATGTCACAAAAGTCCAATTCTTCGTTTAGATTGTCTTTTTTTGAAAAAGGTTAAAGAACCTCATGTTTCCGCCTTTCAAATAGTTAAGTATAATCTAGGTTTTTGTACTCGGTGTAATCGTGTAATAACAGTCTTTTTTATTCAAAATCAATAAACTAAATTGACACTATCTAAAAGTTTCAGCGATAAAAGAATGACATCTTACACAGTTTAGGTTATGCACAGATAAAATATGTACACTTCACACATACTCCATTAAAAATATATAAATATAGACCAATAATCTTCAGTGAGACATTATAATAAACTATTCTAATTAAAAAGTAATAGTCGACACTGGACCAAATATAGGTGTGTGTAGTTTCGTATATTTAAAATTGCGTGTTAATCACACATGGCATATTCCTGTTAATAATATAGATAGAGCTTCGAGCACCGTTCCCTCTCAAATATTAATTTAAAATGCTAGCTCGGAATTCAATTATCCGTACATATTGACTGGGGGCCGAAGGTTAACTTTCAATTTAGACTTGGTTACATTTAAATTCAGATAGAAATCTTAATCTAAGTTACATAAAGCAGATTTGTTTCGTCGTTAGCTCATAACGTATACGACGCTGCGTAGATCAAATCTACTCTAAATTAAAGGCGATTAGGCTTTATAACACACTCTGGCCGAGTGCAAATTGATTATCTTCATATGCGCAGAAATGATACGCTTTTACTTCTACATGATGGCTATGCTTAAGTATACAAAGATTATGTGTAATATAACTATAAATAAATTCGATTGTGTGTGTATGTAAAGTGTTCATGTTTTCCCTCCATTTCGTTTACACACCAGACATTTTGAAGGGGAAGTACCTTCACAAGATGTATGTATACCTGTAGTATTTATGTATGATTGGTTATGTAATTTCGCCATACATAAAAAACTATATAGTTATACTCTGCCTTCTCCTTTATACCTTTAAATGAAATACATAGAATGGAATGTAATTTAATATGTCGTCCCTCCTCTTAAGAAACGGGTATCGAGATGACGGGCTTCATGTTATGAAAGGACCTCTCATACAAATGAATATTTTGCTCCGTCATTTAAAACGCAAGTACCGTTATCGAATATAATAGCTATTGCTAATTTGTTACTTTCTCATTCATTCTTTAGAGAATTATAAACACTTTCACCATCTCTACGAAATCGATTTATCTTAAATAATACTGTAAGTAATTCTAATAATACTACTGTAATAATTCTAATACACTTATTTTTAACTTCAATAATTTATCCTTCACTACTATCAGAATCAATGTCAGAATGTTAAAGTATCGTCCTTACAGTATTTCAGTCTTAAATTACTCTCTAAATTCATCAATTAAAAAGAAAATTTAAGTCAGATTTAGTGTTTTACTTCGGAATAATAGCTTACATTAGACTTTGTTCATTTCTCAAAGTGATGAACTTTTAATAATTTTAAACATCTTCACTTAATGATATAATTGAAATTCTCTTTGGTAGAGACAGAAGAAATATCGGTAAGTAACAACCAAACACCTAGTCGGAGAGACATTCTCAGAAAAACCAATCTTATAACGTCTCAGAAAAATGTGTAACATCAGTCCTTAATAATCATCAAAAAAGGCACGTACGAATTCATTGAAGTGAAAATAATTCTATAATAATTTAAATTTAACACTACTGCCGACACACTCCTAAACGAATCAACAGTTCAGAAGCTGAATCATATCCATTTAGACGCTTATGCAAGATCCGGCGAACCGCGAGTCCGGATGTGGGTTTACGCGATTAAAATCCGACAATTTATATTTGCCAACGTTTTTAAATGACACTGAAATAAAGCTCACAACGTACAACACTTTGATTGCTAATAGATTATCAATCAAAAACAAAATTCATGGTTCACTTAGTAAATGCTACCAGAATTTATCACACAGATATGATCGATTAGGTATAATCCATTTTAAAATAGAAACATTGAATAATAATAATGTATGCGCGCTATTTTATATCAGAAGGAAACAGTAGTAAAAGATATCTGTTCGGAAATATATAAGCTGATCGTGGGCGGGACAATTTCCGGGTAAATACCGTATCCGCTTTATGTGTTGAAAGTAGTATGACAATTCAATCCTTATCTGGTTTTAATATATAATACATTAAAAAACAAGAACATACAAATAGAATTATTTTAGGTTTTGTATATATTTTAATAGAATATGTGGTAGAAGTTGCAACAGTGGTGAACCAGAAACAAAACATCTATCGTACGAATTTTCCGGCTCGATTGGTAGAATACCACGACCACATAGAATACAGGCATCAAATGGAAGTCATTCCGCGTTTCGTCTGAAGAGTACGCGTGTCGAAGGCTATATTTAAGTCCCCTGTCTAGTCCCTTCCATAAAAGAAAGGGATGTAAAGGGGCGTGAATTTGGTGAAAGAGGCATAGAAAGAAGAAATATCCTTTTCCTGTCAATTAAAGGTAGGCAACGTATCTGCATATGCGAATGACGAATGAATTTGGACAATGAAAGTGGCCAGTCGCTCCTTTTCCAGCTTATAAAAAATGTGACACACGCGCTAAGTATGTTCGTTGAACCTTCCTGCCTGACATCTCACGCATCGGACTAGGCACTAACCTTGTACTTTAACTGTGAATACACCGCACACTACATTATTGGTAAATAGGAAGTATGAAATTTTTCCGCGTATTCTGAGAGGTCGGTACTTCCCCGGTCGATTCGTCCTATTGACCACAGTTATATTAATGATATTTTGATGTCAATTTATTGTTATGTTGGTCTGTTCGCAGATGCGAGGATGGTGGAGGCGGCGCAGCGACAGGCACGGGCGGGCGCGCGGCGTCGTTGCGGCTGGCCAACGGACGCGTGGCGGCGCAGTCGGCGGAGCAGCTGCCGCGCTCACCCGCCGACCGCGGCGACCGTGGCACCGACCGAGCCGACTGCGCCTCCGTGCGCATCTCCATCGACAACACCAACACCTGCTGCACTGACTCGCTCGTCACCGCTCTTGATGACGAAACATTATTATTAGGTAAGTATCTCACTATAGGATAGAGGACAGACTGTTAATGTTGCCCTCAAATTTATTATGTCATCCAAACTTTGTAGCGGCTCGCTTTTTCGCACGATACGCTGCGCAGAATACAAAACCTTATACTATTCTGAAGAGAAATGCGCTCGCTATAAAGTTTGAATCGTATAATATCTTCACAGCATCAACCTAAATATGACTTCTTTATCTCGACTGTTACTAGACGTTGGTAATTCGAAAGATGCAAAAGTATTAATACTCGCCACAATGTTGTAAAACGCTCAACGTCTTTCAGTTCTTACTTCTTACATGTAATAACTGCTCCCTGCATGGCTTCGCTATCGTAACAGTATTTACCGGAAACTTTTGTGATAGAACACAGTAAAAATTTCCTTTGAATGGTTACTTTGATACAATATTTATTCGACAACGTAGACGAGTATAAAGAACCATCGGCTTCTTAGAAAGTAATATGGGATAACTTATAATATTAGGAATACAAAATATTGCCTTACTTAACTGTGCACTATTTTATAGCCGTTTGGAATAAAGCGCATATTAAAAAAAAATAGTAGCCTTAGTTGCTCTCATACATATCCGCTACTGTCCAATAAACGTCCCATCAAAATCGGTATAGTCGTTTCGGGGATTACCCGTATTCGAACACGGATTTACGGACAGACATATAGACAAACAAAGAAGATTTAAAAAAAAAGGTTATAAGGAACGTAAATACAAATTGAGAGCTATCATTTGCATTTATCTTGTAACACACTCCCGATAATTACATTTATATATATATTTTTTTTATTATATAACTTACACGTAAAATAAAACTATAAATTACAAGTTATGGTGAGTCTCCACTGTCATAACTGATATTGCTATACATATCAATTTGTTTGAAAGAAAAAACAAAGACAACAAATATAATCATAAACAACTGTCACGTCATTTGATATACGGTCACTTGTTCTGAATTCTCATAATTCTTGCTTCAGGGTTAAAACAATGAACTGCAGATGTGCTAATTATCATATCAAAGTTTATGCGACACTTCTACTCGTATATTGTTCCAACTAACTTCATTACTCTTACATCATCATCATCATCTTATAAATTTAAGTTTATATTATTATACTATTGTTTTCTTTGATGATTTGAAATAAATATCAAGTTAATTGCTTTTTAACAAGAAAACTTCAAAGAATCATTTCAATAATAATAATCTTTTTTTTAACTTGTTACTTGAATTCCAAATATTTTATTCAAAAAATATAATTATATATGTACTTGAAAAACATCACTAGATAAATGAACCTTGCACTTTGTGTATTTAATATTGTTTCCACTATATTATTGCACTTTAATCATGTTGATTGACCTAAGACCTACATTTTAAGATAAATCTGCAAAATAATATGATGATAATATCGAGCATATTGATATGAAAATGTACTTAACTGTAATAACAAATATGTACTTTAGACGAATCGTTAACTAAAGTTTGCAAATATACTGTCGAAAATGCAAACCTAAAAGTGTATGAGAATTCAATAATAACCTTTTATTTCACATCGTTAGAGCTGTTAATTCTTTTACAAATATTTTAAATGAAATAATTTCTTAACAAAAAATATATATATTACATATTTCTTGATATGAAGTGTGATTTCAACATATACGTAGACATACAAATTGTGTAATGTGTAATAAAATTATGTTATTCCTGTAAACGTGATTAAATATAAAATGCTCATTTCTTTTATGATCACCTGAGTACTGTTTCTTAACTCTTTTATGAAGCGACGCAAGAATGTGTCATAAACGCTCGTCAAGAACAAAGCCGGTGAAAACATTAAAAATAAACAATACGACAACATTGTTTTGATCCATTTCAATGTTCCTTTTAATCTCCACTAGCACGCAACCCTGTGATTAATTCATGTTTACGCAAATTCATATTTAGACACGATCTTTTATAACGAATATTACACTTGTATAATTTTAGTAAGTAAGTAATTTTTACTAAGATTACAACAGCTTATCCGAGATAGAAACATGGCTATTAATTTCAGGCGTACATTTGTAAATCTTTTTATATCTTACCTTGATCAAATATTCTGGAAGAATAAATAAAAATAGAGCTATTACGCCTTTTTTCCAGATTGCAATTCATAAAACATAAAGGAATTTTAAGCGTTGTTTATCGTTTCGTACAGCCGTAAATAGCGACCAAACTCAACGTAATCAAAATTCCCAGCGTTTGATTCTTAACGTTTGCTATCGAAAAAATCACCTGTAAAAGTTATGGGCAGTTAAAAATTATTTAGCAAGGTATCTTATTCACTTTATAAGGACCGGAATTCGTTATCAACTTGGTTCTGAAAATGAAATACAACTAAAATCTGCGGCACATGGTTAGATTCAATAAATGTTCGTAACATAATTATCGAATTGTTTACTAATAATAATAATAACTACCTCTAGTTATGAATTGTTTGCTAAAATGATTAAAAGACAAACAGTTAACTTTAAAATTACTTTATTTTAATATCTGTATAAACAACGAAATTAATTACTACATTAAAATGATAAAATGCAACGAAGTTAATCATAAAGCAAACGAAGAAGAATAATCCGATTATCGTTATATTTTCGCGCCAATAAAACGATTTACGCGCGAACCGCCCGGTGGCATTCAGCGGGATTGCAAATGTCAATCGTGTGAGTGCGTCAAAGTCAAAATGTCAGCGCCCGCTCCTCGTCCCTCGCACTCCTACGTCTGATTGCCCTCCAGTGGGCAACGACTGACGCGCGGAGCCTTTGAGCACTAGTTAATAAGTCTTTACTGCTCTGTAATGTAATGGAAGTTTCACACGAGAACAGAAAAGTGAAGCAATGCAGAATCACAACGAGACAGAACAGCACTGTTTTGATGCTAGTTTGCGTTCAAACAATATTAGTACTGCATTGTCTACTGCTCTGTCTCACCCTCGTGTGGAGTTGGCAAAAATAATCAAACTAATCATCTGCACTTTTCTCTTATTACGTGGCTATCGATACGACATATTTTTTCTCTTAATTTTAAATTATGATGAAATAATATTTCACAAAAGCCAAAATAAATAAGATAAAGCATTAAACTTAAATCAATAAATTTAATTAAATTCAATAACCTTCATATCATATTTCTATTCTTTATTTCTTTTTCTCCAAGTCTTTCTTTAAGAATTAAAAAGATAATACAGTTCATTATATAAAAACAATAAATTACAATTCTAGATACCTATTAAAAAATAATATTAATTTTTAAAATAAAATTAATTTTCGGTCGGAAGAGACTTAGCTAATGCTGCGCCCAGCATGTCACTGGAGGCCGCGTTAGTTTTCAGGCCCTTCAATACATTTTACAAATATTGCTCAAAATATAATGGATATACTATCATGAATTGCGGTCTAAATTTTAAACTAACAAAGTTAGTAGCGTCGCGGCTAACGAATTATAAATAAAACATTCCTCATTACTTACAAAGTCTTGAAGAATACAAAAGGAGTTCTTAGTACGAACATTAGAAAGACTTTCTGTTAACTGTTAATGAAACTTGCGACGAAGTTTTCTTCAGCCAACTTGTTTGTTATTTTAGGAAAATTACAATTAGAATGAGGTACAATGAAGTAATCCAGAATACACACAGAAATCCATCTTAGAAATGAATCGCAAACAGAAATTTGATTTTAGAATACTAAAATGTACTAAAAAAAAGTACTAAGAATAATGAAATATATGTAATGCTGAAAACTCAAAAAGGGCAATATAACACTTATAAGCACCTAAAACCCCCTTACATGAATTTGTAGATTTGTAAAGGTGCAAGAGGTGAGAAGGGTGTCCCAGGACTATGACAAATGGAAAACCGTAGTCTCTGCCTACCCCTTTGAGTTACGATCGTAACCCGAAACATACATATCGGAAGAGGCCGCGAAAATCAAATACACCTTACAAACACTAACACTAAAAAGAATTAAAATAATAGAGGTCTTATTATGGATTGCGGTCTAAATAACTAACAAAGTTATAACTCCAACAAAAAGATGTAGATATGCTTAACTATAATAGTATAATGAAATTATTAGGTATCGAATGGGTCTAAGGCGATTTATACACTGCCCAAAGGTTCCAGAAACAAATAAAACAATAATAAGCGGGATCATCGACTTCGTGTTCCATAAATATAAGATATTACTTCCGTGTTCAACGAATTCGTTTGTGAATTTTAAAAGCGTATGTTTATTGCATATACAAATCTATATGTGAAGAGATCTGCAGCAAATGAAATTCGATTTTATTATTGTTATACCCTAGTTGCTTAGAGGGATGATTAACAGAGAGTTTCTATTGACGAACCACGTGTATAGATACATATTGTTGTTTTTAGATTAAGATCCGTGACATCATCACATGTAGTTAATAAAAAGTTTATTCCGAAAACCGAGATACTTTGCGCAAAATGTCTATTTCATGAATAATACGTATAATAATTTTAGATATGCCTAGCCTTTACCTTACACCTTATCAAATAACATTTTGTCCAAAATAACAACGTGATCGCTTACTATAGTTATTAATAATTGAACCATTGTTATAGTCAATAAAAGTTACATTATTATTGCTTATTAGTCATGGAATACTGAATTTCTATTGCCATTTAGCATACTTAATTAGGATAAATACGTTTAACGTCCATTCGTTTTCCTGAAAGTATACACTTGGGATCGGCTCAAGTTTTAATCTCGCTCAAATGGCTTTAAATGTATCTATTTGTTTTTGTTTATAGCTTTCCCTTTAGAACAAAATGAATTGAAAATGAAAATATATTTAACAATTTGAATATTATGTACTTAAATAACATTAAAATATATTTATTTCTTTTTTCATTCAAATATTACTCTGACACAAGTTATAGTTGCATGTGCGTTAACCTTTAAAAATTGGAACGTTCGAAAAAGTTATTACCTTATTTCGATACATCTTTTTACTACAATTGCTTCATTATTCTGTTGTGGTACATATTACCTAATGGAAATTTGTAATATCTGCCCGTCATTGTAAGTTTAACCCTGCATAGGTTGCAAAATAATTCTATTCTATAAAAATTTTGATTTTTTTTTTTGGATACAAACATTCTCTGATATCCACAGAACAGCCCACCAAAATTTTATCAAAATCTATCCAGTGGTTTAGGAATGCATAGGGAACAAACATAAAATATTTAAATTGTGTAGGATATTGGGCGATGTTCTTATTAATTGTTTAATGGAAGTAATGGATCAGTTAGTTCCCTTTGGTAAACTTTGGACGGTAACAATGAGTGGATCGAGTTAACATTGACCATGGTCGCGGCGTCGAGACGCGCATGGCTCGCTTCCGACGGCCGGCGAGTGTTCCCACAGAGCAGTCTCAACCCGCCAGCCGAGCGCGCCGACACACCGCGTGTCCTGCCGTTGCCGCGTCAACTCCTTGTGCTTGTTCGCGAGTGCCAGTGTTACAGTTCAATAGAAGATATACGATACCAAAATGTCGCGAAGGGACTATCAAAATTACGTTCGTAGTTGAAATATATCCCGGGTGTTATGTACGCTTTTAAATGTTAACCCCCGCAATGTTCTTTTGCTGAATAAAATGTTTTTTTCGTTCGATGGGTCTAACAAATGCAAATTTATTTTGTTCCTTTTTTAAAGCTTAAAAGAAAAGAACGCATAAAACGATCGCATGTTGTGTTGTGAAATATGTTTCAAATAAAATTTTAGTTTGGATTTAAATAAGCGAAATCGAATAACGAAAAATGCTAACCTATTTAAGTTGAAATTGGGACAAGGAAATTTTACTGCTGCCAAAATAAACATCAATACAAGGTTAATTTTATATCAAAAACATTACTCATTACTTTTATCGTACAAATAAATAAACGTCTTTTTAAATAGCTACAATAAAAAGTTAAGAAAAGAAACTAAAATGGTTACGTAATTGATAAAAGGAAAAGCGCGTAAATAACGTAAAATAGTGGAACATTAAACAAAAGAAAATATCAATTATACAAGAAGTAAGAGAATAATCATTTGCGCAGATTTCAAAATTATTCGCAAACATTTCAAGAACTATAGTAGTAACTAATGTATTAGGATCAAAAAGAACTGTGAGTTAATTTCGGTTCCAATATAAACAAATGTCTTGCACAACGCACAAGAAAAAGAATCAACTAAAGCAAACAAATAAGACACATCAGTCTTTTGGGTAGACAATTTTAACATTGCTAATCTATTTGCGTGTTACTTCAACTTTTAATTGTTTCAACTTCAAAGCAAATGAAAGCTTGAGTTTCAAGATATTTTTCGAAATTAGACAAAATGCGAATTAAGGCGTAGCTTCCTACTGACTAATGCATCGCACGTCAAGCTCTTGCTCATTATAAGGTTAACATTAACGAATTTATCTATTTTGATTGGTATGTAAATACATGTTCATAAAAGTCTCTACATATATTTAAACTAAATACTTTCTTAATCATAAGTAGAAAAAATCTTTTGGAATGATAAATTTAGATTTACGAAGAAGGCCTTTGATTTCAAAGGTTTTATAGTTTTTAAATATTTTTAAAACGTCTTCCAATATTAAATAAATAATATGTTTTATGCTACTGGCCAGTATTAACAAACTATGATGAAACAACTATTTAGAAACAATTACACAAGGCGCTCGTAGTACTCGACTACGGCGCGGCGTGTACCTAGTTCAATTGACATAAGTAATCCACACAAATAACTGCATACGTATTGGTTACATCCACTTGAGTCTTGATATTGCTACAATATTATTTACTATAAACGGTCACGTGACGAGCAAGACCAGTGTACGAGACGATTAATTCATGTTTATTAAACAAATTAACGATACGACGCACGGTATTGGTTACCTACGTGACGAGCTAATTGAGTGACACGACGCCGGAGGCTGTAAAAAAATAACTCATTTTTCAGTCTTCAGAATACGACCACTTTAGCTAGTGAAAAGCGCGTTCTACTATTCTTGGTATTCTTTAAGGTTAAAAGTAATCTTGCATTCATTCTATTTTTACTACTTTCAATTACTGAGGAAAAAACCAAAAAAAAAATGATTTCGAGTAATAAATTTATCAAAAATAGAAAACATTTAGAGAAATATTGTGCAATATAAGAACCATGAAGGATTCGACTGTGAATCGCAAAATATTTCTAATTCCTATTTCTAATTTCTTTCTAATATTATAAATACGAAAATTTAGATGGATGGATGTTTGAAGGTATCTACCGAACGACTAAACGGATCTTGATGAAATTTACCACAGATGTATAACATAATCTACTATTAAGTTTTATAAAATGCCGCGCCGACGGAGTCGCAGGCAACTGCTAGTCGGACAATACGCGTCAAACCTTACAATTGCTAAATCATAACTATCTATGAATGTAGTTGATGTTTAAAGTTCACCAAAACATCACAGATCTCAAAATACATCGTTTCATATTAAAGACTAGCTTTTATAGCCCGTCGTTGCTCAGATGATATTAAATATTTTACGAAAATAATCTTTTGGCCGTTTGTACAATTTAAATCCATAAACCTTTTAGGATTTGGTACGGTTGTTAATAGCTTAGTATGACTGTTTGGTGTGGTTTTAAGCCTTAGTACTTGGTTAACGAAATAATGTTACTGAAGTCTGTTTAAATTTGATTGTTTTTGACAACAATACGGTAAGATTTCAATTAGTAATTGCCAACAATATATTCTGATATAAAATTATTTCTCATAAATCCTTCAACACAGATTGTTAACTGTACTTTATTGAGTACATTGAAATATGCTTTGTATTGTTAAAAGCTTAAGTGTTTCTGCACCAATTTATCATTTACAGATGACATTTTCTTGCATTGACCGGAAGATGTTGTCTGTGTCTGTTGAACTTTTGCCCAACTCATATAAGGATAATTTAAAATATGTTAAATAGAAATATTATTGTTTTACTATTTGTTAATATGCAAATAGATGTGAAATAAATTACTGAAAAAAGATTTATTTTGTGAAGGTGTGTACATATCGACGTTTGAAAGCGTAAACGCTGTAACCCCGAAAATATGAACTTTACAGGAGAGCCAAAAAATCATAACTCGTGAGCTGATACGCCTACAAGCATGCGGTATTTAGCAATGTTGTGTAGTTTGTGCTAACCTATAATAAAATCATTATCGTTTGATAATGGTTTAAATTATTAACGTGTGAAAAACATATTCGCGATTTCAAGGGTTACAGCGTTTATGCTTTCCAGCGTCGATATGTATAAAAAAGAATGTTTTGTTGATTCGCCAATCACAACATTGAAGCTTCGTAACGCCGATTTTTATAATATTCGTATGTCGCCGACAAATTTTGAATTCCGTCACTTTATATTACAGTAGAACCATTATGAACTGTAGCTCAAATGGTATTTATACCCGGTTTACACAGACAAAAACTTGTTACATTTTATATTTGAAATATTCAACAACAATATAAACTGAGAAACGAAAAAGAAATTCAAGAAATAACTTTTATTATCACATAAGTTTTCATTATTATTGGTAGTTCAACATCGCTTAAAGATTCAGAGTTTCCAACTTCGACATGATTTCGTTTCCTAGCTTTTCATTTTCATTACCGACGTCCGCTACATCTTTGAGTTTTTTATTATATTTTATTGTAAAACGTGTTATGATTATCGTAACTTTACATTAATAATATAAATGATGTAAGTGCAAACAAAACTGATAAATGTTTTGTTTTATTAGATATTTTTGGCTACTTAGCTGCCAAAATATCTTCAAAATCTTTTTACCTTATTAGAATTAAGGTGGCCGCTTGCTTGTACTTGCCTTATACTTTTGAAATAGCTTAGAATCTGTAACCATTTTTATCCACAAAATTTTTAAAGGTGAAATTTAGACTATTACTCGGTAAAAAGAAGCAAAATAGATTTTGGGTCATCGTGTCTCCAGGTGTAGAAGTATAAATAAATTACTTTAAGTAGCAGTAGCGATGTTGCATCTATTTGTTTTGTTTTGCTCGTTTCAGATTCGTAGGTTTCTGAGCCCAAAATCGTTAAATAAATCATAATCTTTGACAAAACAGAGATAACAGTAAGGTTTAAACGGAGATTCAGGACTCAGAAACCTACGGTTATTCGAATAGATTACCATTCATTTCCACGCAGTATAAATTATATGTGTTTGAAAAAATCCTTTGACAATTTTATAATTAAAGTTAACAATATCAAAATTAAATCGTGTGATGAATTAAAGTCCAAACCTAAATCTTAATAAACAAGTCCGTTTTAAATATTAGATTTGTTTTACATGTCAAGTTTTTAATTAGTTTGCCCTTTAAGTAGATAAGTTTTAACCTAATAATACATATTTAAGGCGTAAAATAATATAAATTATAATCATTGATGAACTTGTCTTGATAAAACCTTTTGACATTCTCACTAAACCTTTTTTTTTTTTTTTTTTTTTTTTTTTTGAGAGGGGAATGCGGTTACGCATACCACGAGCCTTGGGGAAAGGCGCGTGGGTATGTGGGACTCCTCCCCGTTCCTGGCCCCGAGTGGGACAGGAAGAAAGGGAGCATACCCACTAAACCCCTCTGGTTCCCTCTACCTCACCATGCACCGGGGCGAGGGGACACTAATGTATTCTTCAACACGTCCCGGTGGTGATTGGCTCAGCCTCCTCTTACTGTAAGCCTCTTTTTGCGCGCGGGAACCCGTACGCGCCCTCTTCTACTCATTCTGAGTGGCGGACTTCCCCTAACCCGCCACTCGAGTCATACTAGGGGGGAAGGTTTTGGGCGTACGCCCGTCTTCTTCTCCCCATGCGACTTCTGCGGATGGGATTGCGGGAGTTTATTTCCCTTATCCTCTCCGCTTCCTCTTTACGAGACATGGTCACTTCAGAAAATTTTTGTACTGCCTCCCATGCTTGGTCAGCTTCGACCATTCTGCTGACAATAGCCGGTAAAGATAAATCATTGCCCACATTGGCTATAAGATCCTGGCGCTCTACTGCCCACGCAGGACACTCCTCCAGCGTGTGCTGGGCGGAGTCCACTAGACAGCCGTCACAGTGGTGACACTCCGCGGACGGCTCCCTCCCGATCCGGTGCAGGTATTTGCCGAAGCATCCATGATCCGAGAGCACCTGTGTTAACCGGAAGGTGAGCACCCCGTGTATCCTGTCCATCCACTGCCTAAGAACAGGACGAACTGCCTCGATGGTCCTGATGCCGGAATTCGGCTGTAGAAGTTGGCGTTGCCATTTGGCAACAGCTGATTCCCGCTTTGCTTCCCTCACCATTTCAACTTCTTTCTTTAGGGGTGGAGAACCGTTTTCCGCGTGCCAAGTGCTCCGCCAGACGAAGACCGCCGCAAGAATCTCTGCTTCTAGTAGCCATGGCAGGGATCCCGCCAGGACGCAGGCCGCCTCATAGGACACCGTGCGATATCCTCGGATAACCCTGATGGCCATCACTCTCTGCGGCCGCTTTAACAGGGCGACCGTACGCCCGTTCAGGGCGCCGCTCCACACCGGTGCCCCATATAAAGCCATTGAGCGCACAACGCCCAAGTACAGGCGTCGACAGGCTGACTTAGGGCCATTAACGTTTGAAAGTAAGCTGCTAAGAGCAGCCGCCGTCCGCAACAACTTGGGCACCAACTCCTGAAAATGTGCCTCAAAGGTCCATCGTCCGTCGAGCGTGAGTCCCAAATACTTCATTTGGCGTTTAATGCCAATGCATACTCCGCCGACTGTTATGTTTAGCCCAGGAGGTGGCCTCTTTCGAGGTCCATGGAACCATAAAGCCTCGGATTTACTAAGGGCCACCTCTAGACCCAGCCTACGGATTCGGTTTACTACCTGAGCCACTCCAGCAGTGGCCAAGATTATGCACTCCCGATGAGTTTTCCCCCTCGCCGTTACCAAGGTGTCATCAGCATAGCAGGTGACGTTTATTCCATTAAGGAAATCCCCACGCAACACCCAATCATATCCAACGTTCCATAGTAACGGTCCGAGGACCGACCCCTGAGGAACACCACAAGTCACCGTGTAATTGCACCACTCGTTTCGACTTCTATACGAGATCGATCTTCCCGATAGATAGTCAGCCACTATGCGTTGGAGGTATCCTGGCACTCGATGATAGCGGAGTGCTTCCCTAATGCAACTCCAGGGCAAGGTGTTGAAGGCATTGGCGATATCCAAGGATACCGCCAAGACGATCTCACCTTGGGCAGCTGCTTCCTCCGCTATCTTTTTTACCCTCACTATAGCGTCCACAGTGGACCTCCCCGCTCTAAAGCCAAACTGACTGTCATCAAGGTCTGGACCGCTTCCCGTCATATGATTGGTTAGACGTTTGGCTACGATGTGTTCAAACATCTTCGCCACCTCATCAAGTAAAACAATCGGGCGGTATCCTGAAGGAGCGTTCTCGGGTCGGCCTTCCTTCCTAAGAAGGACAAGCGTTCCATTTTTCCACAATTGGGGGAATCGTCCTTGGGAAAGGCAGGCATTCATAAGCTCGAGAACTCTTTCCTCATATGCGTCCGCGGCTAATACCCATGCACGACCAGGTATGCCATCCGGGCCTGGAGCCGTCTTCTTGGCGTTTAGCCTACGGATCGCAGCGCCAAACTCGCCCGAGGTTATCGGCGGAATGTCCTCAACAACCCCAGTCGTCTCGCTCCTTGCGGAGGTGGACATGGTAGGTGGATTGTGATGTTCCTTTTGGGGGAAGAGACCTCTCACAACTTCTGTAACCACTTGAGGATGGAGAGACTGCGTCAGGGGGGATGTCCGTGATCGCAGTTTTCCTCTCACCATTCGATATGGGCGGCCCCATGGGTCACGATTCAGAGACTCGATCATCTCTTCCCGCGCACTCTCTTTTGCTTCGCTTATAGCGAGGCACAAGGTGCGTCTTGTGGCCGTATAGGCATTCCTCAGAAGTAACTCCGTCGCTTCGTCACGTCGTCTCCTTCGTCGTACTCTTTGATATTGGCGCCTGGCGGTGACGCACGCAGTGCGTAGTTCCGCGATTTCGACTGACCACCAGTATACCTGCTTTTTCGGCGGTTGGGGACCTTGCCTCGGCATTGACGCGTTACAGACGCGGGTTATTGATTGGCGTAGCGCATAAGCCCCCTCATCAACGCTTACTACGCTATCCAGAGGCATCCAGTTTTCAACCTGACTGGCCTCGGTGTGGATGTCCTTATTGATGCGCTTTACCACCCACCGTGGGCTACTATCGTTCATCAACCGGGATCCCGGGCGAGCTGGAACCACAGATGACTCCGATATGTGGAAACGGATGTAAAGGTGATCTGACATCGTCTCCACATTTTCCAAGACTTTCCATCCGTATACCCGGCGAGCTATAGCAGGACTGGCGAACGAAAGGTCCACGATGGAGCTACCCTGCGGCCGGACGCAGGTCGGGCGCGAGCCCTGATTTAGTAAGCAGAGTCCCTCCGTTAAGGCCCATTCTTCGAGTACTGCCCCTCGTGCATCCGTTGTTGGGCATCCCCAGGCTACGTTTTTGGCGTTGAAGTCGCCAGCTATTAACACGAACCGAGAATTGCCACCGACTAGGGTCCCGATCTGGCTAAGAAGGTCCTCGAAGTCAGAAAGACTTTTCCTGGGGGGACAATACACACCAACCATCAGAATTCCTCCTACGCTGGCCACAACACATCCGCGGCCTTTTTTGACATTTCCGAATGTCAAGGATCCGGAGGTCCTAGATAATACCAAGGCCACCAACTCTTCCTCGTCACCTGTCCAATTGTCTCTGTTGGGAATTAAATATGGTTCCGCCACCACGGCCACGTGTGACGACCACTCAGCCATGCTCTGTAGAAGCAGGTCTTGAGCCCGTGCACAGTGATTAATATTGGCTTGAAGTACCTGCAGAGCCATATTTGTTTGAAGCCTGATCCGTCTCCATGGCAACTTCTGCTGGTGCTTGGTGAGCTGACTGTACCGGAGGTACAGTCTTTCGTCTAATGATTTTGGGGGCTGGTGTAGAGCAGGCCTTGCCGCCCAGTTGATGATCTGCTGGTTTCTTGGCTGCAGCACAGATGGAGCAGTGCGGCTTAGCTGAGCACTCCCTGTACTTATGGCCAACTGTTCCGCAGCGGAAGCACTCCTGGCTTCTGTCGACGTCTGCACAGCATTGTGCTCTGACGTGCCCCTTTTGTAAGCATCTATAGCAGCGTAGAGGTCTAGGCTCCAGAAGCTTTATCGAGGCCGACACCCACGAGAAAGAGAGGCGTCCTGCTGCAGCCACTCGTTTTGCGGCTGCTATCGGGCATTCCACCCAAGAGTGTCCCACGCCGAAGGTATCCTTGACCACACCACTGCTTTTCAGGCTGTCTTTGGGGCAGCCCCCTGCCTCTGCGACCGCGTCGAGTACTTCATCAACGGAAATTGAGTCGTCCAGACCGGAGATTTTAACTTCCGTCATCTTAACTGGTCTGGATACGCGGACTGTATCGCGGTTGAAAATCTGGGCCAGTTTTTCAGCAAGTGCATCGGCTTGAGTACCGCTGTCTACTCCCATGATTTCGAAGCGCCGAGCACCCGTAGCACAGACGCGGAAGCGAACCCCATTTGTTATGCCTATGTCCTGCAATCTTATTTTGGCCTTAGCCTCCGCAATAACGGCATTGTAAGTGATGCCTTTGTCAATTGAGTGTGTCATTGTGCGTAGTTTTTCGCGTAACAATAGAACGTGGAATGCACGAGGGCGAGTCTTCAGCCTGGCATTATTACATTTTTAATAATCACCACTTTCATGTGTCGTGCGCTCAAACAAAGGTTTAGCAAACTACACCAATTTACGGTGTGCGTTCGTGTTTTGAAGCGTAGATGAAAAATTGACAACGTTCACATAAACTTCGAACTAGCTTCTATGAACCCTAATACTTGGTAGCTTTAATAAATCTAAGTTAAATTTGATAATACTTGATTAAAAAAACTCTAAATTAGTAATTACTTAGCGATTTGCTAGTAAAACTTGAATAAATTACGAAACCAAATTTGAATAACGTCAATATGTCAATAAAATATTAAAAAATATAATATTAACGACACAATTTATAATATAATAACAATATATAATATGTTTACAGGAGTTTCTTATGGTTCTTGTTATACACCCAATTACATTTTCTCATCGATCCATTTGGAATGACAGTGACAGATGTCAGAGTGTGTAATTACAGATCCGCGCATCACCTCTAATCAATGCGCGTACCTAACGTGTGTAGCCTGCATTAGTTGCAATTAATGCAGGCTACACACGTTAGGTAACTTGTTAGGCTTTTGTTTTAATGAAGGTTTAAGGGTATATTTGACAGACATAACCGAATTTTATAATATATAAAAGTGTACAGTTTTGTCACAACACATTATTTATGTTTACATAAGTGACAACCAGGTCAGATGCGGAATACTGTTTATAAAATCTAATTACAGATAAATATGGATAATCAATTAATTAACACATGATATTCTAATTATGTTATAGTATAGGCTATATAATTATTTGCTAAACATTCGACTAAACGTGATGTTTTCTTACTTGTTTGACCTCTCACTGCTAGCGATAAACGATTCCATTTCAAGTTAATTTCCGTTTATTGCACTACTTATCTTTCCGATATAAACTAACTTTAGGGCAGATTACATATTTCTCATCTATAAAGAAAATAAATTTCCTTCAAACTACACTCTCATGTTTTACCAGAACTGCTTAAGAGATTTGTCATAACCTCGTAACGTTTGCCCTTTGGTCGTATAACCTTTCAAAAACAAGTTCTAAACCAAAACCTAATCAAATTTCATCAAAATCTACCATTTACTTAAACCCATAATAGTCAATTTAGTAAGCAAAGTTATCTATTCTGTATAAACCGTTAAGATTGAAAAACAATAAATTATTTTCAAACCAGCTAAATCAAACCCTAACTCAATTTTTCTCCGAAACATTATAACAACTTTATATAAACTACATAAAGATGAAATCCATAATAAAAATCGTATCATTAATCTCTATGATAAACGCATTCAAACATTCCAAATACATCTTACTAATATTATAAATGCGATTGTTTCGATGGATAGATGGATGTTTGTTTGAAGGTACTCGTATCTCTAGAACTGCTCAACGGATCTTGATGAAATTTAGAACAGATGTAGAACACAGTCTGAAAGAACACATAGGCTACTTATTATGTTTTTTTGCGAATGTAGTCGCGGGCGACAGCTAGTATATAAATAAATCATAACATATCTCCACAAAACGATGTTCCACACATTCGTTGCATTGCCACACCGTCGAATCCAATAATGTGTGGTTTTGTGGTGTTACTAATTGGAAAATAGCAAACATCCTCTGCCCGCAATGCATTATAGTGTAGCCTTGTTTTGCAGTGATGATAAAAGATGGCACGTGATCATCCATTAGTCTTTACTTTTAAAATAACAACAAAGAATCGCAATGAAATGTTAAATTTTAATTATTTTATTTGTAAACTACTTTAAGGTCAAGGTAGTACACTACCGGTAGTTACTACGGTATAACCTTCTAAATTACCGATAACACATTAACATGACATCAAGTTTGCAGTATTAGTTTAGTACCAAAGCGTAATTATTTAAAAATTACTTATTATCACTAATATCCACCGTTTTACTAAAGAATTCATGCCGAAAAACTCACACAATAAATAATCATTGAAATAGTTTCCCTGTACTTCTCTTTAAAGTAGCTTCATAATTTTAATGAACATTTTAAATAAATATTTAAAAATCGAACATGACATTAGTTACCCAATAGTACGTTTCCCACAGAACAATTCCAGCCAGTACAATTGTACACAATTTATGAGATAGCGTCAGTACTATCATGCCTTCAATTATTCCATTCGATCAATGGACTCTGCTTTAAACGAATGATTTTTACGTCGCAGCAATCTATATAAAATGCCTGTTACGAAATTGGGTTACAAAACGGACATACAATAATGCACAGTTCGTTCTTTTTGTAAACGAAAACCATTCTCCTTTTGTCATTCTTGCGGTGGTCAGTGCATTTGTAGTTTGTTTTATTTAAATATGTTTAAAATGCACATTCTTATTATCCGTGAGTTTACACTGACAATATACTTGTCCAGAAACATATTTCCTGTTTTTTTTTTTGCAAACAGAATTAAAGCGATAATAGGTTTTTGTACAAATATTTCGGCAGTATTATCTCATTATTAGAACTTCCTTTAACGATGTACTATTTAACCACACATCTAATATCATACAGATGTTTTATTCCTAATTCAAAATCCACAAATGTAACCAAACCCAATACTAATAACTCACTCCATCCATAACTTATATTGATATTGGTTCCAAACCGTTTTAGTATTATAGTTTACCGTGCCATGATCAAAAGTAAACTGAATAAGTACCATAAATAAGAACACGTACTATTTAATAGTGTATTTTAATGTATACGTCATTGATTGCTAAACTAACACAAGACTCGACAACATTTCTCAGTTTCATGTTTGTATTGATACAAGCATGCCGTGTGTACTGATCAATTTAACTGCTCTGTTTGATCCTTGGTACGTTCAGAGTATAAGTAACACCTGACAGTGATGATAAGAAGGAAACGTGGTTACAAGGACAGCATGCGCAGGGCAGCGCGCGCCATGAAGAGAAATATACGATCTAAATATGCCTTGAGTAAGATTTATCAGTTTTAATTTTGTTGACCCCATTTTCTTTGCATCCATCATTTTAATGTGAAGAAGTTGCATCATATTTTTTTAATACAACAGTTCTCAACAAAAACTTGCGTTTCTCAATTTTATTGGATACCTAAAGCTTTTTTCAAAACTTAGTTAAAAACATAACTATTTTGAACCAGTACATTAGAAAATGTGTGTTTAAAGTTAAATGCGTACTCGCATTTCTCTCTTTCCTCGGCTTGTAAAAAATGTAAAATCTGCTAGTCACTTTCTGCTCTAGTCGCTTGGACACATTGTGTTATATTCGTTTGTCGTAAAAGAACCATTGTAAGCTCCATATAATTCAGGAAAAAATATGTTTAAACTTATTTCAAAAATTTGACACAATTATATCATGATTATTTATGTTTTCTTAATATGTATCAATCTGTTCCTTATGTTGTATATTTTGAACGAATTTCATGATCTTTATTCAAGTGTTTTTGTACGATCTTGGATTAACAGCCTTAATTTTCACTATAGTTAGTTCCTTCCGAATTTATTAATAAAAAATTCTTATAACTTTCCAAAAAACTGAAGGACAAATCAACAACAATACACAAATCCAAGGTCACTTTCACTTGTGTATTGTTGACTGTAATGTAGAAAATTTAACATTACGATTAAAAACCAATTTAAGCTGTGTAATCGATTAACAACGGCAAATAAAACTCTTGCGCATAGAAATAGATGTAAAGCTACAACTTGATTCACACTGCTCACTTATCACAAACAGGAATTCAAATTAACAGTTTGACCCAATAATCGATCCTTATTGGTAATCCGAAGATTATTTTATTAATCTGTATGTAGGTCAGAATCGAATGCTCTTTAAGCGATTAAGTTAAAAGTTTGAACTGTTGCCTTTATGCATACAAATTCAAATATAAGATATAACCATCTTATATTTGAATTTGTATATTTCATTTCGTTATTTTTATTTTAGATGTAATACTTAGAAAAATTTCTCCTCTCTCTTCAAAACATGCTTGTTAAAACAAGGTCATTGGAGTTATACAGTTTTATAAACACAAACATTTTTATAAATATATTTATGCTTCATTAAATATTTAGTTCTAACAACTACATTCATCTTTCATCTTTATAAACAGTATAATATCTTTATCACTGAATAAAATATTTCAAACATTAAACTTATGAAAGATACTCGATTAGTTTAGTTAAAACTATGGTAATTTACTAGTTAAAGTCAGCTGTGCTTCAGTCTTGTTTTACCTTCTGTCTTCTGTTTTAAGTTGATAAATTAACTTAATAATTTAGTAACTTTAGGATTTCCAAAACGATAATACGAAATACAAACTTGATAAAATTTCCGCATTCTTAAAATGTATGTAACCTTTTTTCTATATTATGGGAATTACGGTAACAAGCTTAATTGGTATACAATTAAATTGTATTTGTATGCACTATAAGGGTCTAGGTATTAGTTAGCCTATACCGTTGGGTAAATAGCCGCTATAGCGAGCTGAAGTCTTAAAAAAACACACCTAATCCACACGTCGATTTTCCAAGAAGTGTCCAACTTCAAAGATGCCAAATTGAACAGTTGAATTACACCCAATAGGTTGTTACGATTGTATGGTTGTTGTACGTATTGTACAATGTGCGTATCCCTTCGTGACAGTTAACTAGCGACCTTCCAGGTAACTTGTTAGTTTTAACTAGTTACATCGGATTCAGACAAGGTTATTCGTACGGAAGATTCATTATAGCAGCTCTAACTGGTTTATATGTTACTGAAATGATTGGGAAATTATAGCCTGGAAAGGAAAAAAGAAAATCTGTCCTGAGGACGCCGCATTTCCTTGATTCTCTTATATTTCCACAACATGATAGGGTTTTCTATTTTCCAGTACAGGTTATACATACTTCATTAATGCCTTTACAATAATAATGTTTTAATTAATTTCTTCTGTCGTGACTTCATTGAGTTTTCTAATTAATTTCATTTTGATAACGCAATCAATCAAGGTCAAACTATTCCTAAACATATGAAACGCAAATTTATTTCCAGTATATTTATCGCGGTCAACATCCGGAGTGTTGATAGAATGGCAATTGATGGAAATGTTTATAAAACAACCAAAAAAAACTATTTTAAATTGTCAGTGTAATGTATTGAAAACTTTGTAAACAAAAGAAGTTGTTGAATTAAAAATAGTTTTTTTTTTTATTATAAGAAATATAGACTCATACACATAGGTGTAGCTCAGATAATGCGCTAAAATAATTTTCTCTCAGTATGTCATAAAAACGTCTACTTTAAAAAAAAACTGATAAATCATAATTTGCATAAACTCACGGACAGCTTTTCAATGAGATTGTACGTCATGGTAGATCGCTCCATTTCCAAACGAGGCGAATTTTAGTTAAATTTAGTTTTCATAAACCAATCTAGAATATGGATATACATGTTTTGATATACTGCAGCTAGTGTTTTTCATTTAACAGTCTAAATTGTACGAAAAACATTTTCATTTTGAATGAAAAATATTTCAATGTACAATCAGCTCATTTTGGAGCACAATTTTTTTTCATTAAAATGTTTTTAGACCACTGGAACAGACGCAGTTTGTGCTTTATTTTTGGTTACGTAATTCACACATAGAAAACATATCAACACTTCTCATTAGCTGCCACACACACTCGACGCGACTCATTTGTCCCGCATACGACTTTGACTTTTAAGAGACAGGACCTATCAACCGCACGCAATCCCCTCTGTTGAAAAAAAAAACGAACAGTAAGTTCTAAACTGGCTTACTTGTGTATGTGAGTGTGTACTGAAAAATTATGCGTTCATAAAGACGTTTCAATTTTACGTCAGTATCACCATGATATGTACATGCATGTTTGTTATTTTTACTTCACCCCTCAGTAAGGTGGCAAAATTTATTTGGTGTAACCGCGGCTTTTGGTCTAGTCCGTTTCTCTATAGTCAATGCCTAATGAAGCGCGGCCGCAGTTTTTCGGTAGACTTTCGGAGCGTTGAGTTATTATGTTGCAAATCGTGTGACAGTCGTGGAAAATTCTGACTGATAGCTTTCGTTCCGTGTGACAGTGTTGACGCCAGTTTAACATGCGGCGACCATTGTTTACGTATCAGTACGCTCTGTTACACTCAACTCGACGAATACGAGGCATTGTCAATCGCACCTTGATCTTGATACTGTCGGTGTCATATTGTCAGGTTTTCCGACGTTATAAATGTTTCGTGTTAGATATTTGAATATATTTAAAATACTCGATCATAAAGAAATATATTTATTGGTATAAATCTGTTAAAACAGCGTAAATATAAATCTGAAGAATAATATTCGCTTTATCATTTTAATACTTGATTCATAGTTAGTACGTAGTTTCGTAGTAAATGGATAATTCGTTAGTATCATTTAGACTTACAAACATCTAACATTGACATGTTGAAGAATAAAATTAGTGATAATAGCATTATATATGTAATTTTAGCTAAGTAACTTCTTATTATGCATATCTTTTAATTAAAACAACTAGCTGTCGCCCGCGACTCCGTCCACGCGGAATTAAAAAAAGCATAATAAGTAGCCTGTGTGTTCTTCCAGACTATGTTCTAAATATGTGCCAATTTTTATCAACATCCGTTGTGCCGTTCCATAGATACCAAACAAACATCCATCCATCCATCCATCTAAACATTCGCTTTTATAATATCACTAAGATTAGTCGGTCTTTATGTCAAGGTCATTTTTAACCTAACTCAAAGAATACCCGTACTTCCGTACTTAAAAATTCTTTTAGATTTTCTGAAGTGATGGAACTGCCTCGTAGCATCACAGGTATTACTGATAAATTTATATCTCAGAGAACTGATAGCAATCATATGATTTCATTATAATTAACAAAAAAAAAACAAATATCATGATGAAATTAAATATTTAGATTTTATTCCGGGGTATCCCGTATAAAATAGGCTAAGGAAATTAATATTCGATGATGATTAGCTACCTAAAGCTGTGAATTTTGTTATTATGTATTGTTTATAATGATTTTAAACTTATAACGTTTTTACTAATTTCCTTTGATACAATTTTACTATAATTATATATTATCGTAGGTGGCTCAGGGGCACTTGACGTGCATTCTGCAGGTCCTGGGTTCGTATCCCGCTATGTACCAATGTGTTTTTCGAGATTCGATTTACATATATACATTTATCTGACATTCTTACGATGAATGAAAACATCGTAATGCAACCTGCACATATAGATATGAAAGATATCTTAGAAGAAGAAATTCAAAGATATGTGAAGTCAACCAACCCGCACTGGGCCAGCATGGTTGACCATGGCCTAGTCACCACCCCTAAATTAGGGTAGGCTCCGAGCCCCTCTATGGGGACGTATAGTGAGCTGATGATGATGATGATATATTATCATACACGTAAATTGTCTTGACTTAATTGACATGACTGTAAAGAAAAGCGTACATAATAAATATTTGAACGAACTTTGTTTAAAAAGATAAACAATAAAAAATGTTCCCTGAAATGTGTTGAATAAAATATGAAACGTAAAAAGGTGTGCTTGAAATTTTTTCCTGTGCTAGTTTCACTAATGATGTGACATTGAAATGATGAAAATCGTTGAATGATGCTAAATATAACGATTTGATTTGCAACTTGAGTGCAGTAATTCTGTCTGTCTGTGTTATTAACTCGAGCACTTTCTTAACTAAGCATAGTTTCTAATTAATTTTATATTCCAAAACCGTCTTTAACATTTTATTTATTTTATACTAGTCGTTCCCGTGGCTTTGTCCATGTGACCGCCAATATTTTATTAAAAAAAATTAAATACTCTTATATTTTACTCAAAAAATAATAGAAACAGGAATCATTTATATGGAGTCATTAAGATCTTTTAGTGTTTATTTGAAAAGTTTGTCCTAACAGTTGGAAGCATGCCATGACCCCACTCCTCAGCGCTTTCCTTTTAATTTAATATTGTGATTAAACGCTATGCAAAGAAGAAATGTTTTAAACGCTTTGATTAAAAGAACATAAATTTTTGTATATTTTCCAAAATTTATAAACAGAAATTAATTTTACGTTAAAAATAGACAAAACTCCTTAAGAATTGTTATTGATATGAGCTTTCTTGTAATATTTCCTTACCATGTACGTAACGCCATCTACAGTTTAATTGCACAACTGACCACAGATCATACGGAGTTTTATTTCTCGCCCATTGCGGGTTGGTTGACTTCACACATATAATTTAATTTCTCCGCAGATTTGTGCAGGTTGCATCCCGATGGTTTCTTTCACCGTAATAACGTCTGTAATGTACATATAAAATTTCGAACCAAAACACATTGGTACATGGCAAGAATCGAACCTAGACGTGTAACTTTCGATCTGGTCCGGTTAAACGCTTAACAACTGCACCACCTAACGTATATAAACAATTTCAATTATTACATTATACAAAATATATATAACAGCTTTTAATGTTCGGTATATGGAAGTACTCGTATATGTACACGCGCAGTTGGTCGTTGATTTTTATGATATTACATACAAAACTCACCACTAAGCGTTAACGTTTACGGCCAAAATTATTTTTTATTACAATTAGGGTAAAAATTCAACCAAAATGCAATATAGTTAACACAAGATCTACTTGTTAATGATTTTGTGGAAATTAGAGCTTTGGATTTATGCCTGTTGCGCTAAGCCAGTCATTTAAAAATTTCGTTGTAAATTTTTGTAATGTTGTCATATATAAAGCTTGAAAATTTTATTTATTTCTAGCATTAACATGGGAAATGTCTTCGGAATATTACCCTTAATTTGTCTAAGCACATAAGCCGACAGATAAATTATTAGTCATCCTAGATAAGAAAAGCTGGGTCCTCGATTTAGGTCTAAAAGTAATACCCTGAATGTAAGTGGATAACTAGATGTACGCTTAGACATAACCAACAGGAATAAAAAATATAGTCTAAAAAATCATGACCCTACCAGCTTTTGTTTATTCAGTTCCCGTACATAATATAGCAACTAGACAAAGAGTTATCTTCAATAGTAATACTACAAGTTCAAAGTTCTACAAAATTATAAATAAACTATTTCTAAATTAGACCGAGATTTTTCTACTATGTCGTATATAAAATTGAATTTAAAAATAATAATAAATAACATAAACGTGTTTCAATGGTTAGGTGGTTTTACAACCATCATCATTACCCGTTATCAATTCACTGCTAAATAAAAGTCCATCGTTAGTCAACGTTGAATTGAAATAGTAGAATTGAGAGCTGATTTCACATTTTTATCTTTAGTTCAAAAATATATTTTTAATGAGTGAAATATTATAAGATATTTTTATATAACTGCTAATGAATCACGTGACCCAAATAACAGTTTGTCCTCCGCCGTTGGGGGCGCTGAGCACGCCATCGAGCTCGGCATTGCGCCCATTTTGTACCAATTAACCTAAAGATGACGTATTTCTTTTTTTCTGAAATGTCTCTCTTTATATTTTTAGAATATATTAAGGGTGTCCCTTAGTATAAATTAAATAAAAGAAATCTACATTAAGCAACTGATTAATTTAACGATTATGTGTAGCAGTTAACGTTTTTTATCACTCTCTAAGAAAACCGGTGTAGAATTGCAATTATGTCTAATTATGATACTTTTTTAACATGTTTCATATAACCGAATTAAGCTTACACAAGTAATTAAGTGATTTTTTTCTAAGACAACAGTTGTTCATCGAAGGTTAATTTGAAAGAACCCATTTCATATAAAGAATTTATAAAACATACCAAATCTCTGGGGCATATGAGCAAGCGACAAGTTACAAATCTGACATTCAATTTGCAAGACTATTTCCCCAGGTACCTGTATCTCTCTGCAGTACCTTCGAAATCTATATTACTGTGATAGATTTTTCATTATATAACTCAAAAAAGACGTCAATACAAGGATTTAATACTTTAAAATACTTGATCACTCACCCTAGATTACCACAAAATATTGGGCAACAATTTCTTAAGAAAAATGTTCTATTTTTTTGAACAGGTTTTATTTGAAACAAACATTAATGATTTTTGTTAAAGAGTTCATAAGTAGTTAAACCTTCTTGATACTTGATAATTAATCTTACATCTTACTGAAGTAAGTTAACGTCGCTTATTTGTGGGACAAAATATTTCACCTTAGCGCAAAATGTCTCAAGAAACTCGCGTAAGTGGCCATAACTTTTGTAACGAGATTCGATCGATCCTTGCCACCTCCACCTTACGGTGACTCAGAATGGAAACTAGAGCTAGAATTACATCAACGGTTGCAAATATGTTTAAACCAATGACCTCTATAGATATTCACAGGTCGCTGTTTGGAAATTAAAATTTTGGCTCCGCTCCGAATTAAAAGCGCCTGTTAATTATATAGTATACAGTTACATAATATACTACCGTCAGTGCCAAAATGGCAAAAATCAAATAGGCACAAAATACTACGGCTTATAGCCTCTTCACTTTTTTTTTATAAGAGAAGGGGACAAACGAGCAGCGGGAACACCAAGGTGTTCATCGACGCCCATGGACATCTGTAATACCAGAGGGATCGCAGATGCGTTGCCGGCCATTGAGAAGGTGATACGCTTGCTTCTTGAAGGACCCTAAGTCGTAACGGTTTGGAAATACCGCCGAGGACAGACCATTCCACAACGCGGCGGTACGCGGTTCACTTATGGTTTAAATTGCGAACACGTCAAAAGATCCTTCCTTATTAATATATTTTTTCGAATATAGCTTTTCAACATAAGCTTAAGAATTGTTTCCCGGCTATATTGTATATTATGATTATATCTACAATTTTTAACAAATACACCTCAAATTTTCCTCCATAATGATTCACAAGCATCAATGATAACAGAACTACTAATATACACAGAAATACTAACAGACTATAAAGCATCATTTCTAAAAATGTTAATAAGCGTACCTATTAGCAAGCATTAGTATAGCCAGAGCCAGAGAACTTAATTTTTTGAAAAGGAAATAACAAGTTAGAGATGTAATGTTAAATACCTTATTACTTCAAATCATTTACTTTTTTAGTTACAGTAATAGAGCAATTTAATAGGCAAAGCTAGATGAAGTACAATACACAGTATTTTATTGGTTGCTACTAGTTATCAAGATCTTAAGTGAAATTGGGCCATTCCATTGTGGCTATTAAATTATTTAACACTTAATTATGAGATTGTATGATACAAGTAGTTTTTCTTTCGCTGTATCTTTTTGTCCCATATTGTTGTCCAAATTAGTACCGTGAATGTTAATTATAATTTCAATTTGTTACGATAGTTTTCACGGTTTAACACTTCCAATGCCACTACGTTTTTTTCACATGAAAGTGAACTCAGTTTTAGTCGATAGCAGTTAAAGTGTTAACTGTGAATTTATTCGCTAACCCTCAGTGCTTTTGTGCATTTTTATCAAAAACCTATCGCGATCTCCTTCTGATTCAGTAAAGAGGAAGCATTATAACCTTGGTTGTGCGTCGCGACCATGCCCTTTGAATCTGTAAGACGTGGGTACAACAAAAGTGAAATCGTGCAATCCTTACTTAAGTTAGTTTTAAGTAATTAAGATTGCGCTAAAATTTATTCTTACGGGTATATTAACCAACTGAATCCATCATTACTTGCAATGAGAAAGTGAAATAATGTAAATGATGTTAGAAAGTTGTATCGATTTCATAATAGACATTATGATAATCACAACGTTACCGTCCGCGATATCAAAGGAATAGTTGAATACGTGTAAAAATAAAAAACCCAGTGTTAAAAACTTTGAACGCATAAGCAAAAATATACATCTATTTGTGTCATATTATAGGTTCATAAAAATTTAGTTAACATAAAATTAATTTTCGAATGAATTTCATTGACATTTTTAAACGTTTAAAAAGTTGGCTGCAATTTTTAGCAAACCTAAAAAACTCAATTTTAAATAGTCGTTAGCAGAAAAATCAAGCTAAATATAAAATCGGCGACGAAAAGACTCCAATTGAACCGCTGAGTAATAACTTTAATGGTTAAGTAGACTGTAGTAGTAGATAATTAAAGGTTAGCGACGCTGAAGTGGTAAAAAGCAATTTACAAGAAAGTAATAGAGGTCCAATCATTAAATTTCACTTTAGAGTGCAGTATTTTTAATGATAGTGAGATTTCGCTATTTTCCGGGATCTGTTATAAATTAAGGTGAAAGCAGAACTTTAAAAAAAAATTTAACCTTAAGAAATATATATTTCGTCTTATTTATAATTGTTATCGCACCGTTAGAAATATAGTTTGAACATATTTAATAGTTAAGTAAGGCATTTGGTTATTAAAGGATTGTCAGAAGACCTTCGCTTTGATCTCCAATGATATCTACGGTAGTTTGGTGTAGTGTCACGTTTTATTGCACGACATACTTATCTTTGGTAACGTGATCTTGAACTAAACACGACCAGTGTAGTGTGACCAAAAATTAGTACAAACACGGACTTTATTGATTGAATTTCAATGATCTTATTAGAAATAATTTAGGAATTTTTAACATAAATATCCCTTTGGTATTCTTCTCCGTTCTTTTTTTTGCCGTAACGGCTAGAGCTAAGTCCTACTTATTTCGTTCACTTATTGACGTTTTACGTATTTTTTTTTATTTCTGTATTTTGATTTTAATTTATATCTACTGATTTTTGTTGAATTAATGGCAACCGTGGACAATGTCCGGATTTGTAATCAATAATGGTAACCTTGTGCGTAAACAACTCCGAGTTCAAACGTACCAGACCTTTCTCACTCTATCGTATTATAAACACTACTATGTAACTTTAAACAACGGTTCTTTGGTCTTCTGAGATCAAAACGCTTTTATATAAAAATTCGATGATCCATAACCAAAATATCTGTCAAATAAAAAACAAACTAGATTTAACCTAGGTTATGAGTGCATAAAAAATTGAGTACAGTGTGCTTTCAATTTATTCTCACTTGTTAATATTTAAAGAGCAAACATTGACATTCAAATTTTACAGTTTATGACCCGCCCAGACTTCGCACGGGTAGCACTAATAGGTTATTCTATAACCAGAAAAATACCAGATAAAATGCTATTCTCTCATCATTTAAGTTGGACTAAAATGCACCCACATTTCGTAATTTATCCCAGATATTCAATTTTATTTGTTTTAATTTTAATAATTTTTATGATAATATATACCAATAAAATAACGACAGTGATGTTTAACAGAATTATTTTTTATCCAAGTGATCGTGTTTCTTTCTAGCTCGGACAGGAAATTTTTATAAAAGAATCATATTTTAACTTTAAAAAGAAATTGTTGGTAGCTTCTATTCACGAAGAAATCTAATCTGAAACCAAGATTAAAACTCAAAGGTACGACCTGATTCTGTCAATTTAAGGTTTTCTTCAGTAAAGTAAAGTTTTTAGTTTCCATATTTTAAAGCCATTTACTAGTTCTATTTAAATAAAAAATTATAAACTGTGACTCTTGGTTTGAAAAAAAATCACAATATTTGTGAATATCCTTTAAATTAAAAGTAGATCTCTGGTCTGATGATAATCCTTGTACATCTAAAACATAATTTAAACATTGCCAAGGATTTATGGTAAGGTAAAGCTCCCAAATGCTGAGGTCACCTATATATTTTAAAATATATAATTATTTTGATAGGAATAACAATTGACTGTTATAATAATGGGTGCTTCTTGGAACACAATTAAAATAAACAAAACACCTATTAGACCTTGACTGAATAATCATCGAGTATAATTGAACAATAGAAGTAAAAAATACATTTACACGGTCCGTATCAACGTTAACAAACCACGAGATTGCTTATTGGATACCACACCTTCCATAATTATCACGTAGTTATCTGCTACATTTTCTTCTTGTGAGTTTCGACTACCGAAGTACTTGTATAAAATCATATTGCCACCCCAATCACATTGTCTTTGAAAAAACATAGACAACAATATGTGGAACTTCATGGTTATATTTGTGTATTTGCCGAAAACACCTATTATTCTAGCATGTGTTCCGTGATGACAATTTTATAGAAGCCTGAATCTATATAACGTAATTTTTCTTGTAAATTAATTTTTAGTTTAATATTTTTTTATTAGTATAATATAATAAGTATGGAAAAGAAACCATAGATCTTGAACTTTTCAAATAATAATATGAATTCTGAACGTTCAATATCAAACTTTAAATTCCTGTTTGATCGTTTATCCTTTTACTTTGTTATTGACCATTGACCATTGACCATTTATGACTCATAAATAACGTCGTTTCACGTTGCGAAGAGAAAAAAAATGAAAAGAGATTTCGACTCCAATTTAGACAATAAAATCATTATGTATAATTATGTACTTGGAAAATTATAAACAACTTTATCGAGTTCAATTGAAATATAGACTAGCCAAGGCTTTATTGTGCCATTTGTTTCTTTGAAATGTATAACAAAGAAATAAATTAAGAACCATAATTATCAACGAAAAAAATTAATTCTCTCGCAGCCAGTGAATATCAAATGAAATCTGACATGGATGGAGAAACAAGATTTTTTTTTTTCTGATACCATTTTACATAAACTTCTACATATATTTTGTTTTAAAATTTACTGTCGTGTTTTTTCTTCTTGCATTTGGTTACTGTACCATCATATCACTTTTATAATTCTCGCGCCGATTTGTGCAGCCTGCACATATCGGGGAAGAAATACAAAGATATGTGTTCAGTCAACAAACGCACAATGGGCCAGCGTGGTCGACTATGTACGACTACGTAGTCACCCCTAACGTAGGGTAGGCTTCGAGCCCCTAAGTGGGTATATAGTGAGCTGATGATGATGATGAATGAACGATGCATAAGAATGTGCTAGAAATTACATTCTTTAATAATAATAATCAGATATAGGCGCCATTAGTGACGCCATCTAGACGAATGACGTAACTTCGTCATATTTATGTACTAATATGACATCTCAATTGCCAGCGAGCTATGTCGCTAAAGGTCTGAAGTACACAACCGCAAAAGCGAACCAAAACCGAAAATATGATTTTTTACGGATTTATTTTCAAAGAACCGTTAAGCAGACATACTCACTACGTGAAACAGAATCTATAGAGCGAACTCTGAATTCTGGTTTCGTGTTTCTAGACGTTACGCCTCGTTTGGTTTGCTTTTAGGCTTCTGTGCTACAGCCCTAACAAACTGGAGAAAATATTGCTGGTTCGCCACTGCACTAATTGAAGAGCCACTGAGACACGGAACAGAACAAAACATAACATAGTTATTCTTTTTAAATGCATTCATTGTTCGCCACTCAAATGTTCTCCATACTCTGTAAAAAAAACACTTACTGTTAAAAAAATTAAAAAATAATAAAACATTTAGAAACCTCACTTCTGTAATGAGTTGAATTGAAACTATCTTAATCAGCAAATACATATATAGTTTTTACAATTACTTTTTAATACTTTCATGATTTGAAAAATAACATCAATAAAAATACAAAATAATATTACCTAACTAACAATAAATACTAGACCTAGAATTTTGAAATCAGATACACAGAATCTAGGTCACGTTGCCGACAAAACAATGCCCTGTTTAAGAGGAAAGAAGAAAGCGAAGTATCGGCTTGTAATTTTAATTAACGTCATAACAAACCCAATAACGTAGAACTAGAAATTTGAAAGTGATAAATTACAACTCTGCGTATAAACATTATGCCGCATAAACGCGCGTCCGAAATTTGTTCACCGCAATTGAATTATTTTCACACTCAACAATTTGAAATACGATCGTGTTTAGTGTAGCGGCTAAATGGTTAGATTTGTTCCGCACATAATTTTGTGTACAGAGTGTCGGATGTACGAATGTTGAAATGTTAAGTTTATTTTATTTGCTTGTTTCATAACGAATTGATGAAACTCTTTTACTTTTTATATCATTGAACTGATGGATTTATTTGGATGAAGCTTTAAATGTTTCTCAATGGGGCCTAGGAAACAATTAATACTTCATTCGTAACATGTACTTCTTTTTGTACGTTTATTTATAATTAATTCCGGAATTAATCCAGTAATGAATGTCTTAACAATATATACTTGTCGATATCTTCCTAGCATAGGAAAAGTTCAGTTGTGATGTCATAACGTGATCATAAATTTAAATCATTAGATTAAGAGATGAACGAAGTATCTCAGGCATGAGCTACTGATAGATTTAAGATAAGGTATGATTAAATTACTAACACGGAAGAAACAACAAAGAAAGTTCTGGAAAAGATAAACTGATAAAGGGGAATTCACTTCGTTTAGGACATTATTCTGTCTAAATCCAACTTTTGATACAAAATCAGTACATTTTATTACAAAATTTGACGCTTAAACTTAAAACTTGTGATATGGATTCGAAACACGACCACTTTATCTATAGTCGATTATTTATAAGGGTATTGGTAGTTATTAAAATTTTTGCAAGTGAGAAGAAATAAAATTTTCTTACAATAAAGTACCCATCAAGAATAATGCTATCGAGCTAGTATTCGAGACCATTTGTAACAATTTATTCCAATGGATACCATATTCTGAGCTCTGTGTAGCTAAAGCTATTACCATGCGAATGTATCTACTCTTGTGTCGGCCTTTCATCTTTGATTAAATTTGTGTCGGTTCTCGACCTCAAAACCGTCTGGACTGAGCCTCACAATAAAAAGAATAAACATTTAAAAATTTAGAATAAATACCGAAAAGTATTTTCTTTAATCTTTTCAACAGTTTAATTTAAGTAATGTTATAACGTCAACAATATGAGAAACATTGTTGTTAAATATTTTTGAAATCTTTTATATTAACTACTTTTAGAATAGGATTACTTATTAGCCGACTTCAAAAAGAAGGAGGTTATCAATTCGACTGTATTTTTTTTAATTTTTTTTATGTGTGTTACTGCGAAACTCCGCCCCTGGTGGTCCGATTTTGATAAAAATTATTTTAATCGAAAGGAAGTGCTTCCAGATGGGTACCATTTTTTTAAGTAACTAGAAGACTAGTAGATTTTGAATATAGCTTCAAAATTTGTTGCGAAAATTAGGGACATTTTTGCTTACAGCGCTTTCGTAGGCTAAACTATAAGACCTACATAAAATTATGTATGGACGAATTGTAGCTCTTTAAATGTGCTAAATAAATGTCCTTAATAGCATATATCTATCTTTTATAGTTTTCTCACAATAACCATTTTTTTTCTTTAGAAACATTAACGAAAATGTTTCCATTTATTTACTTTTGGATATCGTATACATCTCATCTCTAAATAAACTTCACAAGTTTTAAATCTTACACGATATGCTAATGGTAACATCAAACTTTACTTCACATGACTTGTAAAAACAAAGTTTGCATTAACATCGTACACAATCTAAAAGCAATCAATCATATTCAAAACAGTAGTCATTTGTGTTGTAAAGTTTCTTAGTTTAATTTAATATGAAGTAGAAATTCATATACATTTTGCAACAAGATAAACTATGAAATAATTGAAAGATTTTTAGCAGTACAAAAATTAAATGTGTAAATTTTATTGAAGAAAGAAAATATGGAAAAAGATACTAAACTAGTTTTACTTAACCAATTAAATAAATTTCAGTTATTATTCTTTTTTATGCAATAAATATAATTCAAATTTCTGTTTAGCTATCGTTGGATGCTGATTTTGAGAATTCTAAATTTCTATTTTTTTATTACCATTATCGCTTTTTCATCCATTTAATCTTACTAATATTATAAATGCGAATGTTTAGATGGATGGATGTTTGTTTGAAGGTATCTCTGGAACGGCTCAACGGATCTTGATGAAATTTGGCACCGATATAGAACATAGTCTGGAAGAACACATAGGCTACTTATTAAGTTTACTCATATTATAAAACATCACATTCGTTCATCTTGGACATTCCCCACTCATTTTATACCTTTAGATAGCATAACTATTTTCCTGTTTATTTGTTATCTGCTGTAACATATAATATATTAAGTGCAAATCTTAACTTTGATTGTGAAATAGTGTCTGAAGATTTAAATCTTGAACTTATTTTACTTAATTTATTTAACTCGACGTCTCTCGTTTGTGGCCACATGCTCGACTCGACTCAAACGTGTGGCCATACAACTTAACCAAACATTAATTAGAAAAATATTTAGTTTTGTGTTCAATTATTAACGTATTAATCATTGACAAATAACAGTTAATATTACTCATATATTTTTGTATTGTGAGAATTATTTTCTATTATATATTATTGTTTTATTTTTGATATTATAGTAAAATGAAATGTTTTATTCTTTTGTGATTGGTAAACGTAAACATCTACTCTGTGGAGTCCGGTTACCTACTTTTACCGACGACCTGGTTTATAAATATAAAAAACTAGCTGTCGCCCGCAACTCCGTCCGTGCGGATTTAAAAAAAACTTATTAGTAGCTTATGTGTTCTTCCAGACTATGCTCTACATATATGCTAAATTTCACCGAAACACGTTAAGCCGTTTTGGAGATACCTTTAAACAAACATCCATCCATCCATCTATCTAAACATTCGCATTTATAATATTAGTAAGATTGATTACCAACATTTGTGTACAATTTAAAAACCCTCTTTTATCCTTTATTTTATTATGTATGAAATATTTTATATATCGTAGGTTTCAGAGATCAAAATCTCTGTCTAAAACATAACGACATCCCTCTCATTACATATGACAAAACAGAGATAATGATATATTTTATACAGGTATATTGGTCTCCGAAACCAACGAATAGTATTGTAATTTCATTTATATTCTAATTCTGTATCTATGTATCTACGATCTAGACATGTATCTACATTATTCTCGAAGAGTTCTCGAATTATAAATCTCGCAAGATGTGTACCTCTTTCCGTGCATAGGGAAATCCCTGCTTCCAAAGGAAAAGATTGCTTGCAGTTGTTGTAAAATAGTTGGAAGCAGCTTTTCGAAACATATGTAGTCACCTTTTCTTGGAATGGAATGCAAAAGAGATGCTACGTATAATGATGAAACTAGTTCGGACATAGTCTTTTCAAAGCATTTTTAATAACACGCCGTGGTGTATTTTTTTATTTTATTCTAAAAATAAACTTCCTGCCCATCGTGTTAACCATAATATGCCTTTGACAATGCATGGAAATATATAACCTGTGATTTCCTATTGAAAACCTCTTATTATAAAAATCATCATCAAAGTTTGTTAACCGGATGTCGCCTTCTAATCTGTATTCCCATATATTTTATAAACATCTGTAAAACGAGCTAGTGAAGCGTGAGAACTCCATCGAGTTTCTCAAAGATATTACTTACTGAATTGTTACGAACATATAACAGCAATAGGAGACTATCCTACCTTATTGTATATCTTCGAAATGTATAATTCAAAGATTTTCTTCTACACCGATCAATGGGCTGAAAATAGTACATAAGTTGCATAACATTTCATCTAAAAATAGGTTATGTAGAAACATAAAACTGATTTATAACCAGCAAGTAATACATAGGCTATTTCAAGCGTGACACAAACATATACAAACAGCCCGGTGTATATATTCGGTTAAGTATCAACATCATACCAACGATTCAAAACACTATTGTGGCTACTGCGACTCCAAACAACGCGCTCTATTATTATTGATCCACATGCCTACAATTGATCTGCTTTAGTTTCGTCAGTCATTGACATTAATTGCTCGCAGCGAGGAAAAGACTATCAGTGCATGGTGGAGTGCGGGACGGATTGGCCGTCTGTCGAGTGTCGCTTTTGTATAAGCTCAGTGCAATATTTTCGGGGTCGCCGTAACGTGTCTGGTTATCGAGTAAGCCCGGTCGCATTGTGCTATGCGCGTTGGCCGAACGCGCACGGCTTTCGCCCGGTCGCCGCCTGCGCACCTACGATATAAAAAAATGACGTACATCCATAACTCCAGTTGACGTTCGAGCAAACTGTCGTACAAACCGACACGATGTGTTGTGCGGGCTTCACAAACTACCTGTTCCACAAACTGAGGAAGTATACATGCGGACTAGCCGGTCGGGAGAGTGAGTACTACTTGCGTTTGATACTATTTGCGGCTTTGGTGTAAACAAACGCACATGTACATTGCCATTGACTTTCGATTTTAGAACATTTCCGAATTGTCTATGGAAAATGACTTAATACCTTGTCTCGTCTTCAATTGTCAATCAGTCGTCTGTCAAAATCAGCTGTTTTTACGAAGTTCAGTTAAGTTCATTTCAAAATAAGCTAACCAATTAAATGTGTTCTAATAAAGTAATTATGAACGTTCTCCTTGAAACACGTTTGAAGCTAGTTTATTTGCTCATGTTACTCAAGCCGTACTAAGCACTCTGATCAATATACAGTCTTCGCAGACCTCAGGCAACTTTCTAGAAACGTTCCTTAGAAACTACATTACGTACGCAACTAAGCGTATGCATTATATTATATAAGCTAAATTTAATTACGAATATATAATATCCTGTAAGTTTGAAAATGGTATAAAATAAGTAATAACTTAATGAAGAAAATTTAAACTTTACTCAATTTTTTCCCGCGTCCTTCGTAGGTAGTCACTTTCAAATTGTTATCAAAAGCCAATATTTTTACCTACCTTTTAAATCAGATGACTAAAGGCGCAATACAACATAAAAATTCTTATCTATACTAATAATATCAAGAGGAAAAGTTTTTTTCTGTGTAACGAATAAACTTTAAAACTACTGAACTGATTTCAAAAATCCTTTTGTTATTAAAAAGCTACATAATCATTGAGTAATAGGATATATTTAATACTTAAAATAAATTTTAATTCAGCACGGAAAAAGTCGCGGGCAAAAGCTATATTTTATAAGCTAACCGTAACGTAGAAACACCAATACCTCTATTAATTTCATTTACTTTTTCAAAAGCGATATTAGAAGTACTTTTAAGGTTTATTGCTAAAGTTATAAACTATATTATATGCATAACGAAATATATGATATGATATTACTTTTTTCATTGTATTCTTAATAAACTAGATACATTTTAATAAATAATCAAATAAACATAGTACTACCTAAAGTCCGGTGATAACTCTGATGCCACTTTAAATATCCTCATATATGTATTTTATAAACATTGGTCTTATTTTAGTACACTCATCTCAAGGTAAATATTGTTTATAATTTAAACGAGTGCGGGATAATTTTAAGGCGATGTTAATGAATGTATTTATAACTAAAATAATCATCCTTTTCGTCACGCTTCGTGGACGTTACGTTTCCAGTTAAATAATAAATTGTTATTTTTCCTGTCCTAGATAAAGTGGATAGTAGTAGTAGTTAAATCATTCAATAAGAATAACTATTACTTGTTATTTACATATACATCAAAAAATAAAAAAAAATTTCAAAAATATATTCATTACTTATTTTGAAAAAAAATGTGTCTTGGCGCGTTATTTTCTTGCTTAGAAAAGAAGCAAAAATACTGTCCAGAATAAAATGAACCAAAAGAAAACCAAAAAAAAAGAAAGCGGTAGTAAAATCTCTAACTCTGAGTTTTATAGGTTTGCAGTTTTGTTGACAGAAAAAAATACTTTACTCAAAATTCGCATTAAATTTTATAGACCATACCCAAAAATATACACACTAATAAATTAATAAAAGTAAATCTTTGTCATAATACATTCATAGCTTTTATACAAAATAGTGACCTTTCAAAGTCTCAACTCGGAAGTAATTCGTCACGACTTTTTACAAGCTTCCTCGACTCGATTTAAGCCGTATCATTAAATATAAGAAAAATTTAATTCACAAACAAAAATATAAACGATTTTATACAAGGAAAGAATTGCACCAATTAGTTTGTTCATATTTACGCTTAATTTGTTTAAAGTTTTAAGGAAAATGATATAAATATTTCTATAGAATGGAGCATAAATGTGTCATACTTGTTCCAAATTTAATTGATTTGCTTTTAATTCAAAGGTTAAAGAATTGTTTGTTTTAAATTGTTTTTAAATTAAAGTCACAAAGCGCGCAGGCGCGTGCGAAAATGAAATGTTTTTTTTTTTGTTAATAATGTAGATTTCAATTTATATTTATACCTGCCTGCGGATTTAGCAGCTTGAATAACAGCATCATAATGCACGGTTCTTTTTTTCGCCTAAGCGTATACAAGGAAAATATATATAGATATTATGAGAGCAAAGATTATTGGGTATGATAATATTAATTAATTTATACGCGATGTAGATATAAAAACATATTAATAAGGTTTTCGTAAAAAAACATAAGGTATTAGGCAACAACAAGCACGTACTAGAGATAAATAACTTGATAAATCTATAGGGCATTAACGCAATAAGTTGAATAAATCTAAAATGTGAAATATTTTATTTTCAATTGAAATATAGCGTGCTGGCCTTGACACGGCGGCCAAACATTATCCTTTTGTCTCAATTGGCCGGTAATTGTCGGGGACGACTTCAATTCTATTCTCAGATACAATTTGCACTTACCGCTCTCGTTAAATTGCACCTTAACTGAGCTACGAGGGGTAAACTTTATTATCTTAAATACCTATCTGACTATGTAGCGTAGCGGTTAGAGCACACTAAGTGAGTCCTGAGTTCATATACAAATGGTTTATTTGTAAGTATTCGATTACTATTTGGAAAATGACGCTTATAATTGAAACACAAATGTACACGCGAAAAGAAAAACTATTTTTATAACCAGACGTTTGCTTGAGTATTTAGTTAGTTAAGAATTCATTTTCTATTTTTGTTGTCCCCGGTTGGGTAAAATGCAGAGGGCCCGAAGTTATTTTTAGCTGGGAGTTACTATAATATTGTAACCGATGTCCTTTTTACCTGACAGACAGACGTGTCGTAAACCCTCTTCCTGGTATTTTTTTACCCAAAATTTACACTAAGAATTCCTTACAAAACAAAAAGTATTAGATGAATTTAGTTAGTTAACTATAAGACTGTTATTTAAATATTATAGGCAGCAGTAAAATTTATTCATTATTTCCGATTTCAGATTATAGATTCAATAGTCAAAAAGTATTCAATCTCCAAAAAATGTATACTTTTTATTTTTTAAACAGCCATATACCCTGTAAAATGAATTGATACATACAACATAAAGCGTGAAATTTTTCATAAAATGACGTTTTTTTTTTCAATAATTGGCCAGTTTTAAGTCTGGTGTTAACCAACGGCATCTGGTTTTAACATTCGTTTAAGATTAAATCTATAACTAAATTACATTTATTTTAATCTAAGCAGTGTAACAAAGAGCTATACGTGTAAAAAACATTTCTTAATACTAAACAGTTAAAGCTTTATCGATGTGTTTGTAGCTAATTATAATCGATTTATTTGAATGATATACAGAAGTGTATTAAATAAAGTTATATGAATTTGTGTTTTTGTTGGTATTTGATATATTTGTGTTGTATTGTGATGTGTGTGAACGTGAACTGCATGGGGTCCATCGTGGCTTTTAACTGTACCTGTCGATAACTGCAAACTAAAAAGAGCTTTGTGGGCAAATTATTTTTTGTGTTACCTCCAAAATGCCAAAAGGTAAGTATCTGGCTAAGAACAAAGTGACTCATTATTAACCTAATGCATGATGGTTTTTTCGTAAACTTCATATATATTTTATCTTTTCCTTATATACACATTTTTCAAATTGAAAAGATTTTGAAATTATCAACGAGTGCCTTGCCTTTCTTATTCCATAAAAAAGTAAGTTGTCTTTAAACTCAGCAAGTATTCATATACGGGATCATTCGCGTCCTTGGAAAAGTCTGTATCATAATGGAGATTGTAAATAATATTTTTATATTAGCTATGCTTGAAAGCTATAAAATTTCCGCATACTTGCAATTAGAAATGGTCTGAAATGTTACACTTATTTATGGCTTCTTTCTTACTAGTACGAATTAATTTTGTCGAACATAAACAATGAAATATTTCGTAAATATTAGGCTATATATGCATAAACATAATTATGATTCTAGAGTTTCTTTCATCTTATCTTTTAGTTGAGACGGAATGTAGGAGTCAAGACAAGGGTGGTATATGTTAGTGTTTTTAAGCAATCATATTTGTGCACTGTTTCAATTAAGTTAATTTGCCTATCATATCTAGGATCTAGATATCTACATCTATAGAGTCTAAAATATTGGGAGCTTATTTATTCTGCATTCATATTATACTATCAGTATTTATGTATATAATCGTCTCAATGACATCATCGCCGGCTGCCGATTTCAAGGTTAAAAGATAATGGTACAAAACCCTGGTCACTGAATAATTTCACAAAATTACCTCGTCATCTCGAAACCAACGTAATGGTCCTAATTTTACTGACAATTGACATATTCCGGTTTTAATAAGACATATTATAACGATTATAAAAATTAGGTACAGCTACCTATTTTGCATAATTTATAATATTACTTTAATAACAATTTCTAGTTGATTTTTTTTCTTTTAACTAAAATTTGGATAATGACAAAGCGATAAACGAGGGCAATTTTTAGTACAGTGAGATATTTTTCGAATACTTCATACTGCAAATTCTGAAGCTTATTTTTACATCTGCTTTGGACACAAAATTACAATTAGATTAATCATTATTTGGTTCTAATCTGGCATTCAAATTATAAAGTTTTTAAAATTAATATTTACATAAATCACTTTATATAATAATATTTATTTATTTGCCTTCCATATAACATTGTAAAATACACAGATAGTTACTATTTAATGAGAAGAATAAAACACGCTTGCTCATCATCATCAGCCATTGTTTGCCCACTACTGGACATAGGCCTTCGCTTACTAACAAGCATAAACGTAATAAAAGCATAACTTTAATAATTTTTCTAACCAAGCGTACATTTGCTTATTTATACACTAATAAATATAGACCTCAAGGTTATTAAAAAAAAAGAAAATAGGATTCCGGATAAGGAAAAAAGTAGGATAAAGACTAAGAATCAAAAAACTGAATAACATTTCTTTGTTCAACAATATAAAATGTCTAATTGATTACATTTCCCAAGTCAGGAAAGCAAAAAAAAGCCATTAAGTTATTTTATTTATTTATTTAAGGATCAATGTCATTATAAATATGAGTAATCATTATTTCACTGTCATAAAACTGAGAGATTGAAGCGTGCAAGTACAGAGTGGGTTGATTTGCCGTCTTGAGTTACGCTATTTGACGCCACTTGAATCAGTGGAACGCCATTGGCTCATTGTTTAATCGTCTGTTTTATCAGCTGTAATGGCCATACTGGTGTCCGTGCATGCGACTCATTATGACACTCATTCGAAATGTATACAAACTTTAACAGTGCACTCTTGTAGAACATTACTTACAATTTATACGTGTTGTACTTCAATAAATTACAAGAGCAAAAATAATTTTTTGGTGGTAACTTTAGACGAATAGATATGTTTTATGACAAAGATTTCTACGAGTATTATTACATGTAGATTTCTAAAGATTAGTTTAACACAGAATTAGTACTATATAAAGACTATAAACTACGATGTAATTAAATCGTTTAAACTTTCGTGACACATAATAATAAATTAATTAAGAATGGCTTAACTCACATGTGATCGTCCGGTGACAACACCGACTAGTTTCGGACCCGCCGGGGGTCCATCTTCAGGGCGAGTGTTTATTTCGAGATCTTGAGGACTGTGTGCGAAACGCCATGCGACCGCGAAGTCCTCAAAATATACATTCGCTCTAAAGATGGACCCCCGGCAGGTCCGAACCTAGTCGGCGCCGTCACCGGATGATCAGATGATGTAACAAAAAAATATAAACATTTTTTGGTAATTCTTAATTTTTTTACACTGCATTCAGTTTCATGCATCAGAAAGAAGTTTTTGTAAAGAATATTTAGGTAAAAAAACAACACATACTCAGTGTCATATTAATATTTATAATGTTTTCTCGTGTCTGGCGACATTGTGTCTGCTAGCAACACCGCGTAGTAACCTTGTACTTTTTATCCTTTTTACTTCCTTAAATCATATTTAATATTTACATACCTTTTTATTATATTACTTATATAGTTTCTCCAAAAATATTTAAAACAGGTTTTTTATGTTTTTTGTTAAAATCATGATAATTTTTGGAAGAGCTTTTGTGTAACCATTTAGTGATTAAAATAAGTGTTTTTTCTGTGCCTTTCACGCGAAGTTTTGTTTATTTCACGATATTAAATGGTTACATTACATTTCATAGGAAATATAGATTTACAGCTCAGCCAAACTTCTTAATCAAAATTAGGGGATTCCCCAGTCAGCTTCTGTTTCCATTTCTTTGTTTTAGCGACGTTAATCAACCTTAATTATTTACGCACACATTAACAGTTAACTGTAAATAATATCATGTTCGAGAAATTTAAATTTAGGTAAAACCAAACTTCTACAACTACACCATAAGTTTATTGAAAAATAACTTTTTTCATGTAAAAATAAAAAAAGCAATTTCTCTGCTTTTGCGAATATTTGCCAAGAATTGTATCAATACAATTTCATTCTTTATTTACATGTCCTTTTACAATATTTCTGTACACATTACAATATGTCCAATAATATGAACTGCTTTGTTTCTTATCAATGAAGGTCATTATAATATTTTTAGATAGCTTGCAATGAACAAATCTCTGAACTTAACGCATACTAATTCATTTTAAATAGTTTAACTCTGTGCAAAATATTCATTTTGATATCTGAATTTTGTTATTGTAGTTTATGCAGCTGGTATTTTGCATTTTGTAGATAATCATATTCTTCAATTTACGAAACGAAACAGACACAAAAACTAGAAAGATTACCTTGTTTTTTGTTACAGTGTATAAAACTTGTGCTGTATATATTAAAGTAATGCCGTAACTTTACATATGTGTGTAATAACTATTGTTATAAAATCTAAACTCCCGAGGGATTCACAGAAATTAAATATTTTCATTTTGTACATCATCCTCACAGATTGTATTTTCTTCTGCACTATCCAGTGCACTTTTAACTTCATCTTTTTAAGTAAATTGCTAATTAGTTTAACGTCGTTTTATCTGGTACATTTTCCCTTTAGTTTCATGACTATCTTTTTACATAAATTCTGGCATTGATTCTTCTCTTCTTCTTATACGTATCGTATTCGCAAACAAGAAATCAATAAATGCATTTCGAAATCGACCTTTGCGACCCATACTGAACCTTACACTTGGTTAACTGTACTCCACCGCCCACCGACCCGAACAATCATTACGATTACAAAGACGACGTCATGCGTTATTTCCATATACTGACGCACTCGCTCTTCGCTACTTCAAGGCGTTTTCTACTCATTTACCTAAACAGCCGTAGTAGCTAGGCCAAACATATGAATTTTATAGTTCTCATGCATCTTCAATCATTACAGTCTATATGAAGAGTACACCTATTGTATATTGTATCAAATAACTATATCCTTCTCTTTACCATTTCTTAACTATTTTCCCTTAATTTTTGGTGCTATGATTAGTCTTTTTCCTTTCTTTCTCTCCGTGATTGTCCAAATTGAGGGATGTATATGAAGTAACATCTTGTAAAATAGCAACTTTTTATCCAATTGTAGCTTGTGCCTCTATTGATTGTATTTATTGTTCGCAGGCGACGCCGACATGTCGCTGAAGCAGGGCAGCGGCACCGGCAAGGTCCACTTCGGTGGTCTGGACGATGTGTCACTGTACGGCACGCCCGTGGAGCCCGCGCCCCCCGCGCCCGACGCCAAGCAGGGCTTCCTGCGCAACCAGCTGCAAGCACTCTTTCAGCCGACCGATAACAAGCTAGCAATGAAACTCTTCGGTTCAAAAAAAGCGTTGATGAAGGAGCGCATCAGGCAGAAAGCGGCCGGCCACTGGGTCATCCATCCGTGTAGTAGTTTTAGGTATGTACTTTTCCAAGTTCTGTCTAATTCTAAGTAGCACTTAGTGAGTTCTCCGGGCATTACAAATGAATGTATTAAGTATTACCGTATTCTATTTTTGCCGTATCGTATTTATTAAATTAATACAAATAAAAAAACAGTCATTAAAAGAAAAATTAAAAAAACTAATCTAGCTACATTTTCGCCTTAGGAGGGAAAAATCATTCAACAACTTTTTATTTTCCAAAAGTCGTTTCAGTCGACGAACGATTTGGTTCCATTGTCTTAGCACTATAAACAGATTCAAGTGCTTGTATCGATTGCTTCGAAACAATGTAACCAATCTTGTTACGATTTCACAAAACATTAAATATTTATTCTGTAATATATTGGACGCGGCGAGACTTACGACCAGTTAAACATAAAGAGCTATCACGTTTGCAATAAAACAGTTTTTGCAACTGTGTTGCTCGTATCCTCTTGGTTACGACGTCCGCAACGTCTGGAACTCGTCTACTTTAAATATCCATTGCGAGAATCGCATATAACTGAAAGCTAACTGTCTGTGATTGTACATTGTACGATTACAAATTATTATTGCTGTTAGACTCAAACATTTCGAGGTTTGATTGACTAATCTAAATAAAAGCTGGATATAACACAGATTTGCCTATACTTAACCCACTATCAAACCACAGAACACAAAGCATTAGAGTCAGATTTCAATATAAAATTAATAAATTGCGTAAATATAGTCTCTATGCAGTCAGCTATTTCTTAGCAATGTTCAACTTATTTTTACCAATATTGATCATTTTAAATATATTATGGAAAAAGTGACTATGTCCCAGAAATATTCAGATTAAATATCTGCAACTATTATACCACGTTTTTGTGTTTACCAACCATATTCATCTCTTCCTTATTTTTATGGTCTTTCCGTATTCAGCTATAAAAATTTAAGATTATATAAAATTTCAACTCGTAAAAACTGTTCGGATATAAAAGATAAGTAAATAGATTCACAAAGGCGGACTTACGAGCTCAATTTAGGCCACAAATGGTAATTAGCTGTACATTAAAAATTCGTATAAAACGCCCGGAAGCTTGTTACTTATTCACTGAAACTGTCGTATTAAATGCCGCGGCGACGCCGGACGGAATGCGGAATTATTCATCCCCGGTCTCACTTGCAAAACCGCTGTACTTCAAACGAATTGAATTAATAAGTTCTATGACTACAACTTACATAAATCAAAGTTAAAATAACACACGTATGTGAAAGTGCAAACAGAAAATTTGATTTCATAAAAAAAAAGAAAATAGATTCTTACTACCGAATCCTACTAAAGTTACATGAATATTTGTTCAAACATAATATTTATTTTAGTGCAATGTAATCTTGATTTAATGTTTAATCGAGCAAAGTAATTTATTTCTGCTTCCCTTAACCTATAAGTAATGTATTGTATTGTAATACAATAGTGTCGGCGACTTTTATTAATTTATTATTTATAAGGAAGCAATTATTTACTGCAAACATTATTCATCTCAAGATATAATTTATAAAATAAAGACTTTTGAGGTTTCAGAGGTCAGAGCGGGTCACGGCGATAGCGCCATGGCATAGTTAATATTTTAATTAATTCTAGCATTATCGAATTATTAAATAAATATATACGGATTTGAAAATTTCTTCACCAAGCATTTAAAAAAAACATATTGTTAAGCCTCTATCTCTATAAATCTCACGATTAGTAAGCAACCCTGGCTTGGGTATTTTAACCAAAGCTGCAGCAAGTTGATGATTATAAGTAATATTTCGAAACGTAATCATTAATATTGGTCCAATGTAGAACTAGAATGTCATGCATACAAGTAATTAATTTGACCATTGCAACCTCAGTTACTAGTCAAGTCGCAGCAGAAATGGTAAAATAAACTTTATTCCTATTAGAATTAGGTTTATTTTCCGATAGGTATACGTATTGGATCGGAGCCTCGAGTGATTGGCAGTCATTAACATAATTTCCGAGTGGCGGCGCGCTATCGTTTATAAGCGAGGTGACAGCTTCCGCTCGGATTGCTCGCAGCTCGCAGTGGCAACGCGATTAGATACAGATGCAAGACCGATTAATTCGCATCAACGCACTTTGGAAATTGTCAGATTTCTCTCGCTAAATCTACATTCAAGCTCTGCCTTATAGTTACCATTTTAATGAACCATAGTAACGATTTTAATGAAACCATTAAAATAGTTACAAATATAACCATTAGTACATACAAATATCAAATATATAAAAATAATTGTTAAATAAAAAAATTATGCAGTTTCATTATGACAGCCTAAAACAGAGATGACGAACCATTGGCACGCTTGCTATTAATGTCACGCAAATATTTTGGGCACATCACTCGCTATGTATTATTTTATTATACATAAAAAGTGTGAATTAGGCAAACAGGCGAATGCGACCGATGGTAACGTTACAGAATGTTACAAAGTAAAAATTATTTGATGGCCATCTGCTATTTACATCCTTAAACATTTCTTTAGAAAAATGGCACGTGGATACATCAAGGTTCGACATCCCTGGTCTAAAATATTAAATTGTTTTTTGAGTATATAAAAAAGTGCCAGGATACTTATAACTCGATAATCGAATTGTCAAAATGTTGTATAAAAACATTATAGTATGGTCAAATGTAATATAAAAGGTACAATACATCAAAATTAAAATACCTCACTACTTCTGGCTAACATAAAAATGACCTTTTTGCGCTACTTTTCACATTTATTCTTAGGATTTATCTTTATAATTAGCAATTCTAGGAGATATAGTTTATCAATGCCATAACAAAATGGATCTTTTGTTTAATAACGTTGATAATTTGTTAGAATAAGTAAAATAACATTGTCGGAATTCACTAAAAGGACAGTTTGTTCGATTTATATAAAAAAAAAAACAGTTAATAATTATCAATAAATCCAACTAAATGTACCTTTAAAACACACTGCTAAAGCATACGATTCGAAAGACAACTCATTAGCCAAAATTGGTTCTGCCGTTTAAGCTAGGTGATACATACCACGCAGAAATCAACCCTCCTGTCAGTTGGGAATTGATCTAGTTATATGAACGTTAAAATGGCGTTTAATAATTATGTGATTCCAGTTTATGGTATTGAAGAGTATAGGAATAATACCATAAATAGCATGCCAGTAGTCCATTAATAAAATCGACAACGTTACATGTTCGTCAAAAGGCATTGTGTTACTGCGGGAACAATGGCGGGCGACGCATCGGCCAACGGCAATACAATGCATGCGTCGTACCGCTCGTTACGTGAATAGTGCTGCCAGTTTTACGAGTATATAACTATTCTTGTGACGGACAAATCGACGTTTTGAAATGAGAATCGTTTGGTATAATTTCACTATTTTATCGGATCAAGTTTATCGATGACTGAAATGATACAATCTTAAGAACCTGATAAGTTTGTTCAAAAACAAATGGCGAATACACTTTCGGTCAACTTTACTCAAGTCTTATATATTCTTTAAACATATATATCAAATGGTACTTGATGAAACCAACGATGTTAATTCATTAATAACCTCAAACTTATTTTTTATCAGAATTCAAATTAAAACCAACATTTTAAAAAGATTTTATTAGAAAATTTACAGCAACAAATCCGTATTAAACTTTCCAAATAAATATCTAGAGCATTTAATTTTAATAATCAGTTAAAATAGTATAACTAATTGAACGAAATAGTTACAAAAGAGTGAAAGTTTTATAACAGCCGTAAACGATAATGAAAACTTTTTTAATAAGAAATTTATCAGCAATCAAGCAGTAAGCGGCTCTGATGGATAGAAATCCAGGAAATCCGGCCAATGGATTAAGACATAACTAGTTGTATGAACGGGAGAGTAAATCCAATGCCAAGGTCCTGTACACTACCGTATTATTAGGACTATCGCCTCGTTCGGTTCACGTTAGCTAAATCTAGTTCTTAACAACAACCGAGCAATTGTTTGGTTATCAACTAAATTTTTACTTTAACAGCACACTCATAGTGATTAGCGTATGGTTGATGTATACGATATGTGTAGACGATATATGTTTCCAAATTTTCTATTGTTTAATCATGGCAATGTTACTTTATAGGTCTTCGTTCATAATTGGGGTAAACAGTATCAATAATTTTGACTTAAAATGTTTGGAAAAAGTAGTGTATATTAATTATTCATCGGAATTGTTTAACTGCACAGAAAACACGGGCGTGATGTACCTTAAATTTGAAATTCATGTAGTCTGCTTGCAACATCGCGCCAACCGCCGCGCCGGCCTTACATCGGACGGAGTAACAATGAAAAATTCATCGCTTGAATACTTCCAATAAATTTGCCTGACGAATGAGGAGTTACGCATGTTCCACTTGTTCCAATTTGTTTATTGCGCTGTCTCTTTACAATAGTAAATATTTTGTTGTTTATATTGATTGAATGAGATTAAATGGTAAATACGCACAGAAATACATTATATTGCCATTCATTTTCTGTGAATAAAGTGAGACGATAATATGTTTTTATGGATATTTCAAACAATCTGAGCTATTTCAAACATTTTTTTTTCTATTGATCAAAAATATATTTTTTTTTTACAATAATTCAATGAAAGAAATACCTTATTATTTATAGTTACGGTTTCGTTAAATGTAAACTGAGTTTTTATTTGTTTAAATTTACCATTGACTTTTTGTTAAATGAACATCAAGGCCGTTGTGAATTCTTAGAAAATAATGAATCAATCATTGAAAACGTAGTACGCAGTGATCTGGTCTATTTTCAAACTATTAAATACACTACGAGTGCTTCAAATGTATCAAAAAGTAAATGTAATCTTTTAAATTTTTATTAAACATAAAACTTAAAGCATTTGATAGTTCACGTCATTTTTTTCTTCGCGGGATTCGACCGCCTCAATATTGTTCTTTTCGTATGATTTAAATAAAAATTATCACTACGGATTACGACAAAATATATCAAAATATATTTTTTAATAATTATGTGTAGTGACATTTTTTAATTAATTTGTAAATACTTACTGTACTAACACATAGAATTGTCTATTGCAGAAATACACGTTACTGTACACGTGAAAGCTCTATTACAAACGCCGTCTCATCTGTCCCCTAGACATTTATAAAGACCTTGTACCACATTTGCGGTCATGTCGCATTTACAACTTTGATCTTCGATTGACACGCGTGATCGATTTTTATGACGCGCTATATTTAGGAAAGATACCTATCCATATCATGTTACATTAAAATTATTTAATCCGTCAAATAGACTGCGAAAATGTTTATTTTTTACTCTATGTATCTTTTGGGGTCTGTATCTTTTTTTAAATTTACTATCTTATGTCAGATAAAGACAATCTTTTCTACACTAAAACTAACGTTTAAGATACAATTTAAACAGCAATTTAATATTCAAAGTTGATTTTTTGTATTTTTCGATTCACGAAGTTTTTAATACAATGCAAACATACACAATAATATTAAAATTAAATCGAAATGTTGAAATAAAACATAGTTATTGAAGAATAATAATGAGAGATCATTTGCCTTGAAAAAATTGAGATATCATTACATTTTGTTAAGGCAGTTAAAATAAACATTGACACTAACATGTACAATATTTTAGAGCCACAAATACTCATTTAGCATGCTCGTAAAATTCAGATTGTTTGAACATGGCTGTCAACAATTAAAAATGGAAGCGAGATAGTAAGCAAAGACAATCTTCAATTGACTCATGAAGATTACGAGCATTCTCGTGTTTACGTCGTAAAGGAACCGCGTTGTATGATTAATGACACATTGCCAGCTGTAAATAATAAAAAGACTATGGCATATAGACTATATGTTCTTTGTAGCGGTTAAAATAGAGACTGGATTTGCGTAGTGAAACTATGTTGGTAATTTATCCCTAATACTTTAGTTATGTTAATTTTCTGCGGGATTAAAGAAATTTTGGTTCAAGAGAGATAAAATTAACAGTACATTTTTGGGGCATTGAAAATATCATTTACACAAAACGATGCAAAGGAAAAAATTGTAGATTTTTTAGTGTAGAGAGTGATTCTATCAAGATATGAATAACAATTTCCTCGTAGCTTTAATATTCAATATTGCACGAACTCCTTTGTATTGACTCTCTTGTTACGCCCAAACGTTCGCCGTTCCAAGCTACATTGTTATTATATACGCCTCCGAAGGTTACTTCAGCTTTAAGCATCATGCACGACCGCCTTAAATAATAGCAGTACTTCTTTCTGAGCTTTATATTGAATAACATTAAAAAAACATGTGCACAGATTGGATAGTTGACTTTTAAAATTAATCGGCGATGTCCTTAATTTTAAAAACAATGAATATTTTTTTAATGTTGTTATGTTAATTTTTTTTGTATAATTTATCAAAGCGATGTTGTTGTTAGCTAATATAGACTAAATTAAAGTGATATATGTACGTCGGCCAAGTTAGGATTTAGCCTTAGCCTTACTTGGCCCCTTGTGGATTGGTTGAATTCATACATCTTTAAATGCATGCAATATGTGCAAGCTGCATCACAATGTTTTTCTTAGTAAGTATTAAGTATTGCAGTAACTTATTACGTTAATTCGTACATGACGGAGGTCCAACCCACGACTGATGATTACACAGTGCTTAACCCCTGCGCCACCGAAGCTCATTGTAGTCCTAGTATCCTTGAAAGAAAATAAAAAGACATACTAAACGAAGAGTCATTTATACTATCTCTGTTGCGATATTTTATGGCCAGCTGTAGAGAAAGTTTTAATTAAGAACTATAACAGCGTCACAGATAGATAAAATAGATGGGTGTTTGTACGCTTAATGAACAGTGGGTCGTTCAGAATCATAAGTAAAACTTTCTTTGCTTTATAGATTTTATTTATCACAGTATATCTGGACTATTTTTGTTATCTATTTATCAAGAGAGATTACAACACATATAAGTTTTTAATAATTTTTTTCAGGTACGTTCATCTCTGTGTGAATGGTTTATAACAAATCAAATTGTGTCTGTTAAGATCTAATCTATTTGTCGTACTGGTACCTGTAGAAAGGTAGACCTTAATAAAATAGTAAGTAAGCCAGTTAAGGGTCAGGTATTTCGGGAACTAGCGGCGGCGAAAGTACTCGTACGTACCGTAGGCCTTTAAATATTGATATTGCAATTTCCTTCTGGAGCTTCTATTTAATATTAAGGCAAGGTCATGTCCTAATTAGAGACGAGTTTTGAGTAAATTCACACGTAAATCTTGTTGTTAAGATCCTTTAATATTGAAATATAAAATTTCAACTTAATGTAAATGGAAATATATTAGTATATAATAAGTTGTGTAAATATATAAGTAATAGTAAATAACAATTTAATTATAAATGGTGAATTTTGAAATAAGTGTACATCTAAACTATATTTTACCAATATTATAAATGCGAATGTTTGGATGTAATGATGTATGGATGGATGAATAGATATTTGTTTGAAGGTATCATCCAGAACGACTGCATGGATCTCGCTAAAATTTGGCATAAATATAGAACATAGCATGGAAGAACAAATGGGCTGCTAAATTTTTTTTTTTTTAATTGCACGCTGGCGGAATCTCGAGCGAATACTAGTTAACAAAAACGTCTTTTATCAATCGCCAAAGTTTTACTTTTCGGAATAAACCTCTTTATAAGAATAATATTTTTTCCTTTTAACGTGAATTATTATATGCACATAATACAGAGTTTCTTTACTTTTTAAAACTCTTCGTGGAATGGTAGCAGACATGGTACATTCATTAATTACATCATGCAACTTAACAAAGATGATTCATTTATTTAACATGCATCGTGTTAATAATATCTTATGACATCTTACGTCCTTACAATTTAAAATAATATTCAACAAATGAACTTTGAAATGCAAAATGAAATGAAAAATACACTATTGGATTCATCACTCACATCTACGAGTATATAATATTGAAGTCACTGACCTCTACAGATATAAATACGAGTATTTATTTCTACCTAAGACAAGGAATTAATTTTTAAATATCAGAATTCTGGTATTTAAATTACAAATAAAAAAAAATTGCAGTACGCATGATTTCAGTTTAACTAAAATATGTTTGTTTTCATTGAATCAACAATGAATTTATTGAAGCAGATTTGAAATAGCATTATGTTGCGAAACAATATGCCAGAGAGATGTTTACGTCATATTGGTATTCGGATCGTACTAATAAAATAGTATAGTAGTCAGGCATTTGCAGAAACATTTTTTGAGTATAAATGTGTGCCTCCATTTCAAAACATTGTAAACAAGTCTTAGGCTTTAAATTAGATGATGTATAAAAACTATAATGGAATTTTGTTAAAGTAATTGTGGATTGCATGTTACATCATTGCGTTTACATTTATTAGACAATACTTACCGTGGGTTTCTGATCCAAAATCTCTGTATAAAACATATCGTTATATGACAGGGGTCATTATCTTTGACAAGACAGAGGTAACAATATGTTTTAAACGGAGATTTTGGACTCAGAAACCAACGGTTAGACACAATTGAATATAAATTTGGCATAGACCGTCGCGGCACGTCAAAACTATAAACTTTGCAACAATGGCCATATGTAACTATACTGTGAAATAGCATGTCGTGAATTACAATTGAATTTGATTTGGAAAATAACGAATTGATGTCGATAGAGATGAGCTAAGATTTCTGTAAGACTATAAAATTGAATTACGTAACTCTAAAGTAAGAAAACATATTTATACACTTAGAACTAATACTTATCTTTAAATGAAATGATAATTTGAATAGAGATAAAAAACGGCATGATTTGAATTTGATGACAAAGAAGTGTGGCATACGATTTCAAGATAAAAATACCATTGATTTAAATCCGTCACGTTCATATTCGTTGTAGTGTGTGGTATATAAAATATTTTTATATTTAAAGTTAATACGAAAGGAATTTTAACTTCACTAATGTAAGTAGAAAAAATCCATGTTCACTATTTAACCTTATTATCAGCATGAAATATGTATTCGTTCTAAAACATACGATTTAAATATTATATTAAGATTAGATGAAAAATAGTTTTTGTTGCAGCGCTATAATATAAATATCTCTTGCACAATTATGTTGTGCAAAAAAGAATTTTATAATTCAATGACACAGGCTTCATTTTTGGTATAATATAATGCCGTCTGCATTACTCATTATGATTTCAAATAAAATATCGACAAACATTATTTTAATCTATCTATATTTTGGTTATTAATTACAAAACTTATCACGACATTTGCGTATAAGTTTTGAGACGACAAATGGGTAAAAAGATTATAGCATCCTTTGTCTTGAACTATACTGAATCCTTAAAACTTATTACGTCACAGCTACAAATTAATGTAAAAATATTTTTCCGTGTTTTTTTATATCATACGTAACGTATGCAAAGTTGGAAATCACGACTATAAATATTTATTTACAAAGTTGTGTAAAGTGCTCTTTCCTTTGAGCTTTAATACTAGCTACAGTTAAAAATATACACTCGAATGAAAATTTATTTCAGTAAATATTTAAAGGTTTATCTTTTTCTTTTCTATACAAAGATGTTTGAAACATTATCTACAAAATTGCCGACATATCGATACAAAAAATGCTCTTTTTACGATCTATAAGTGTTAAATACATATATGATCTTAAACGTGGAAACTTTAAAATAAAAAGGTAATGTTGGTATAGTCGCTCACGTATCGCCTTGCAACATTACCCGGGAATATGAGCTAAGATTATTCATAGCGCCTTTTGTGTGCACAGTTTTATTTCTGCCGTATAAACAACGCGGCAGCCTTGAATATTGAAACAATGGCATAAGGTTAAGTGGGAGGGACCCGCTGAGGTAGCGTCGTCCCTCCTGAAGTGGCCACCTCAGCCTCTGAGCTTTCTTCTCGAGCCCTCTCCAACCTTTGCCAACGCCAAAACTCTTCACTCCAATACGTCCACTACACTCAATTACATTATAAACTGTCGATAAAGATCACGAAAACCTTAAAATTTATGAAAAGATGATTGCGATAAAAATAATCAGGTCAAAAGAAACGGATCATTATAATAATAATAATAATTTATTATTTTAAAACTTAATTTAAATTAAAAATAAATAAATTAAATCATTTATAAATAATTTTGCACCATTTGAATAAACGTACTCCCATAAATATTAATATATTTTATTATTATTTTTTGTTTACTTTATATGATTTGACTTTATTAACTTTTAAGTCAAAATAATTAACACAAGAAAGCAAAAACATCTTATGAATAAGTACGAATACATTTCAACGTCATGAAATAAAAATTTTAGTAATATTACAAAAGTTTTAAACGTGGATTCTGCTCCCAGAAACCCACGATTAGTTACTTAAGTTTGTTACAATAGGTGTTATGTAAGTGTTTTACAGGATCGTTAACTGTTCAATGTGTCACGACATTTAAAACAGTTTATTTTATCATCTTTGTTATTTTGGTTAAATGAACTTTAGTGTGAAAATAACAACAGTGGTATTTACGACAACGAATTAAAACACGCTATTGTTTCAAAGCTTAATGTATTTTTTACATCTATATGTATAAAAGAAAGTCGTGTTAGTTACACTATTTATAATTCAAGAACGGCTGAATCGATTTGACTGAAAATTGGTGGGCAGGTAGATTAGAACCAGGAAACGGACATAGAATATTTTTTACCCCGTTTTCTATTTTTTATTCCGCGCGGACGGAGTCGCGAGTAAAAGCTAGTAGTAGGTATTATATATTTATATGCAGTCATGTGTATCGTATCTTGACACTTAAATAACAAAACACTTCCACCGGAAGCGATTTTGGTGAATATTTAAGGATACTACAAGATACTCTTACAACCTCGTTAACGAACATATTACCAATGACAAGCGGTCAAAATTTAAAACACGTTTTTAACTTAATCGTGTCTAATTATATTTTTGGATTAGTGCAGTTAATTTCTGAACTCTTATATAAAACATAATCGTAATTTTCTTTGAAACAAAAACAGAGATTACAAGAGAGATTACAACATGTTTCATGCAGGTGTTTCGTTAGTGGAAATACAAAATAAATGTACACAATAGATGTGAAAATTATACCACCACTAATATCAGTTATCCAGCCGTAACCTCAGCATTAAACATTATAAACGCTCACAACTAGCTCGTATGTTTGCTTACATTTCCGCAGACATAATATTGTTGGTAACCGTTGTGTTATCCGTTGCGGAAACAAGCTTTGTTCCATTATGTAAATTGTAAACGGATCTAAAATATCCCACTAATAATATAACCAGTGTACAGTTATGGAATTAAATTATGTTAAGAGCCAATATCGTTCGACAATAATCATAAGGCCTATAATTTAGCACCTATGCATGACACGTTTTCCACAATAAATCGACAAGGATATCTGACCCGGTGGTTAAACGTACTGTAGTGTTTTTTTATTTATGCCTTTTTGTATTCCCATGCAGGTTTTACATATTTCTTTAAGAATACCGCGATAGCAGCGCCCCGTACCATATATCGTTGTTTGACTATACTGTAGCTGTCTTGTATTATTCATTTATCTATTTCTATGCCTAACAAGGTTTTATATGTTTCGTGACAGGACTACCCGCAATAGATAGGTATATAAAGTGGGTAGGAAATAAACGTCCTCGGCTGAAAAACCGTTTTTAGCAGTCCTTTGGGGTCAGTATAATTCGGACGACGTTCCGTTTATTGTCACAATGAAACCAGTATACTGGTTTTAAAAACCGGAGGTAAGATGCTTTGACAGGATGCGTACATCCCGTTTCCTTCTCTTTACCCTATTACCACGATTACTGTTCTAAGGACATAATTATTAAAGAGGACATTTTCACGCAATTCAAATACCCCAAAGCTTCCCATTTAGCGGTCTTAGTTTGTGTGTATCAAATAAATAGTGTTTCAGACGATCAAAAAAAGTATTGATTGAAATGTCAAAAAATCACGTTTGTAGATGTAAATAAATAACTAATCTTTTTCGCTTGCAAAACATGAATGAAGCCTTCAACTATAACGAATCTGTAATGATGGACTAGAAGATAGCTATGTATTATACATTACTATGTATTGTTGTAGTATATTTTAATAATTTAGAAGTCTAGAACAAAGGACGTGCGGTACGAGTCTTAGTTTTTGATAAAAAAAATAGCTTGAAACAAAAAATAATTCTTCATGGATAATTTTTCGAGTTTAGTATATGCGTTGTTTTTTGCTATTACGACGATAAAATAGAAGAGAAAAAGTTTCTTTAACATTACCGTAATAGCGCACAAGTAAAGTGTACATTTCTTTTATGACCAACATTTATTTTATAGCTGTAAGAACATAGATGGGATTTTTAGCTTTTAAGTGCATGTTCCTTATGGATATTTGTTTATGTTAGTGTTAGATAACACATGTGTCAATTTATAATAACTAATTCAATATAATTATACTTCGAGACAGAAGTCAATTTAACTTAAGTAATTTTTACATCATGGCTCTACATAAATTAGATTTTGTCGGACGTTAGCTAACAAAAAGAGTTTCGATAAGGGTATAAGACCTTACGTTGTGTGGTCCTAAACTAAAGACAGCTTTATTGTACTCACCCCAACAGAGCATAACAAATGTAAACCTTTGAACATTAAAGTGACAGAAAACAAAACGATTTACCGACGAAATGTGACCCTTCCCTACTCCAGATGTGTTCTCCCACGTCGCCGACTATGCAGAGTTCAAATTCAAACGACTAATAGCTATTTAATTTATAGGTTAAAGCAAAATCTAATATATAAAATTCTCGTGTCACAGTTTTCGTTGCCAAACTCCTCCGAAACGGCTTGACCGATTCTCATGAAATTTTGTGAACATATTCAGTAGGTCTGAGAATCGGCCAACATCTATTTTTCATTTTTTTTTTTTGTTTTTTAACTGCGCGCGGACGGAGTCGCGGGCGACAGCTAGTCTAATATATAAAATTCTCGTGTCACAGTTTTCGTTCCCGTACTCCTCCGAAACGGCTTGACCGATTCTCATGAAATTTTGTGAGCATATTCAGTAGGTCTGAGAATCGGCCAACATCTATTTTTCATTTTTTTTTAACTGCGCGCGGACGGTGTCGCGGGCGATAGCTAGTCTAATATATAAAATTCTCGTGTCACAGTTTTCGTTCCCGTACTCCTCCGAAACGGCTTGACCGATTCTCATGAAATTTTGTGAGCATATTCAGTAGGTCTGAGAATCGGCCAACATCTATTTTTCATTTTTTTAACTGCGCGCGTACGGAGTCGCGGGCGACAGCTAGTTATTATATAATAATGTCATATGAACTAATTTTGACTTTTATAAAATACTAGCTATCGCCCGCGACTCCGTCCGCGCGAAATTAAAAAAACTTAATAAGTAACCTATGTGTTCTTCCAGACTATGTTCTATATTTGTGCCAAACTTCATCAAGTTTCGTCGAGCCGTTTCGGAGATACCTTCAAACAAACATCCATCGATCCATCCATCCAAATATTCGCATTTATAATATTAGTAAGATGTAGTAATAGTATAGCTGTTATAAACTTTTTCTCAATGTCAAGTCGTATAAAATTTATAACATCATCATTGTTGGACGCAATTCTCTCACACAGATGAGAGAGGACGTGAAACTTTAATAAACCATCCAGCTTTGATACAGGTCCCTACAAATATTTAACGTGAATAAGAATAAAAATTGCCTGTATCAAGTCAGTCATATTGACATCAAATACTCGGCCGAGACCCGACGGAGTGCTCTCGTATTGTCGTCTCGGACACACAATAACGTGACCTATCGCTTTCCGCTCCCGTTTATAACATCAGTCATTTGATATTCTTGACACAATGAATATGTACTTTCGTGCATTACTGGTATGAGAATAAATACATTTTTTTTATTATTGCGTCTATCTTTGAAGAAGTTACCGCAATAAACTCACTCTTAATTAAATCTACCTTGGGGATACCATTTCTTATTCCATTGTCCAAATCTAGGATTCTTATTTTTCTTAATTTTTCATTAAACCAGAACCAACTATGTAATGTCATAGCTCTAAGATATTAAATTCTAACCTGACTTTTATTTAATAAAGTTTACAAACGTTTGCATCTATATTTTATCTTTGGGCTAAAATTGAATAAAATATTAGGCCAACACATTTTAGTTTTCGGGTCTGAGAGTAGTGAAACAATCATACACCCCCGGCACCACTGTCGAACCTCGCTAACCTTTTTTATAAATGCTAAATCAATACATTGAATTTGGCAAAATAGCAACAAGACCTTTTACTACGATATTGCTACTTCCAAAGAACTTTGCCTATCGGATAATCTTGCAATAAGTTAATAAATTGTAATTTTAAATTCGCAACGTTTCTCCTTGAATTAATATTAAAATATAAATATACTTAACAAAGACGTGTCTCACAAAAGAATGGATAGACCATTTGTCCCAGGTGTTTGTGCAAGTTATTGTAAGCAGACATTACAGTAATTAATTACATCATGTCTGTTATTACAGAATCTAATATATTTCATATTGTGACGTCGAGTTAGTGATGTGAATCTAGATAAAGTTCGTAATAAAATAGCACAGGAAAATATCTTTTCAACATGCCTTGAATTGTAATCAACTAGATGACTAGGTGTTATGCAACTCTGCACAAGTCACCTATTTATGTATATTAAAGGTGGTATTATTTTATGCGTATTTATTTTATATACGGGAAAACATGTAGTTATTACATTGCTTTTATTTGTAATCAATCACCTTGATAGTTATTATTTCTTTACTAATTTATATGCAAAATAATAGTTTATATTCAACTGGAAATACCGTTTACGATTGATCGATTGTGACGGTTTAATGAAATTTCAATTCTACTAAATGGAATTGTAGTGTAGTAAAGAGGATTGACGTTTTGATTAAATCTTTATTATCTTTATTATCTTTATTTATTTATTTATAATACAATGTTACCCTAAAATACAATTATGTCCCACAAAATTATTTAAAATAATTTGACTGTAGGATCAAAAATGTCAAACGTAAGATATGTTCACTAACTTCAGATTTGGTTAGAAAAATCTACACTGAGCAAAGCGACTGCTTAAATAAAGTTTTAGCGTAAAGAAATCAAACTTACTGATAATGTTGCCGAGAAAGGTATTTTCATTGTAAACAAATTATCCGCCAATCATATTATTAGTATTTATTCCCTACAAACAGTAATCAAAGTATGAAAACTTGACATTTCATAACAAATCAACGTGTCAATATTACTCTGATATTGATATTTGTGTTAGTCGAGCGGTTTACTCCATTTAATTGGGTTTAAGTCCCCGAGGTTGCCTCTGAAATGACTGTATATAACACGATACAACTTCAGCATTACATTTCACGTTTTTACTCTTATCCTAGAGTTAACAAAAGAGATGTATTTTAAACTATTATTTCAATATATAATTTGCAGATTACCGTGATTAATTGTAGCAAAGAGGATCATTGTAGTGTCAATATTATACGAGAGCGTACTTTATTGTTCGTATTGATTCATTAGCAATGCGCCAACGCGGTACGGGTCACTGCGCGTGCACTAAATTTAATCGTTTAACCCGGACGCGAACGGAAATTAATTAATATCATTAATTTCTAGTGTTGCAATATTATCTGTTTTGAATTTATCATTGATACTTTTATTGTGACGTCAATATTGACTTGTAAATTAAATAAACATCCTCTATCTTCAGCCATATGGCTTTAAGACCCCCTCCACTACTTAGTTTAGCTTATTAACAGTGGTAGAACCTGCAGTAACATACTTTGTATGAATAGGCCGCCCAGTGCAATACCACTTCCACACAGAAGACAGGCGTAAAGTAAAAGTTATTCCGCATTTCGTCTGATGAGTGTTCGTTTCTGCTATATTTTTTTTCTTTATGTTTGTTAACAGTAGGCAACGTTATGCAAATAAAGTTGTGTATCGGCAGCGGTCATTGCTATTTTAGCTAATTCAGATGCCATTTGCGCGTTTGTAACCTATTGCTATAAAAAAAAACTAGCTGCTAAAAAAAGATATTTCTATATTAAAATAACAATGACGCGGCTAGTCGCTTAGTGGAAAAGGGGTCTTAAGTTGTTTAAAAAATATCGTAACGTTTATGGACACGTGTATGAACTTACCTATTACTCACACTCACAACGTGAGTATAATTTGTGGTTAGATGTTTTTTCATTGCGTCAGATTTCTCATACTGATTTATAAAATTTACAAAGATGAGGCTGCGATTTAAGATAATACTCTATACGAGTTTTATATAATGTGATTGAATATCGAAGTTCTTTATCGATCACTTGTAACGTGGACTTCCACTGGTCAAACACAATAAAAAAAACATATTGTCATTTAAAAAAAACGTTGAAATTATTGTTGTTAAACTGACACTAACGACAATTTGTCTAATACGATTTACATATTCTAAGCATGTATCACGTACTAAGATTAGTTCTGACACGTGCAAGATGCGGAAAATATTATTTGAAATATTGCTTCGATTGCATTAAATACATCATGTCTTACCACAATAATTATTATCGGACACTTCATATGCTTCCGGTGTCATGTGGAAACGAACTTGGAAAATTACAATAATATATAGAAATACTACTCGTATTATTATAAATGCGAATGTTTGGATGGACGAATGGATATTTGTTAGAAGGTAGAACGGCTCAACGGATCAGGATGGCATTTGGCATGGTTATAGAACATAGTCTGGAAGAACACATAGGCTTTTTTATTAATTAGGTTTTTTTAATTAATCATTTTTTCTTAATTGTCATTGAAGTCACTTTTGGTTGCAAACATGTCAACACTTCGTTGTTCATCATCGTGTTATATATACCAAAACATGTGTTATCAAAATATAAATAACATGATAGTAAATATAAACATTTCCTGTACTTATATACCGTCATAAGGAAACAGGGGCCAGGGCATTACGGTCACGGCTCAGCTCTTTATGTCAGTTATATGAACCATTTCTTTTAATGACCAGGGACGTTACGTATGCTCAAAAAAAACTGCTAACATGAGCTGAAAGTAAGTAATGATAGTAATCAAACATCTAATATCGAGGTAATAGCCTATTTGGATATCGGAATGTATTTTATGGGTTTTCATACTAAAATTTAGATGGATGGATAGATGTTTGTTTGACGGTATCTCTTGAAAGACTCAATGGATCTTGATGAAGTTTGGCATAGATGTAGAACATAGTCTCACTACTTAGTACGTTTTTTTTTAAATTCCGCGCCGACGGAGTCTCGGGCTACAGCTAGTTTTCTATAACTTTAATGTTAAATGGTCTGTCGAAGAACTGTCGAAGATCTTAATTAGTGATAGATTATACACATATAAACGATGAGTACATAAATAAAGCAAGGTTTTCAAACTTATATTATTAGTAGTTTAATGGGACAAGCTACGATAAGAGTAAATGGAAGATTGAAACGTATGCATTAGACGCAAATGATTGCGCATTTACGCATTATGCATCAGAATGGCCGAGTGCATCGAATCAGAGTTAATTAAACGAATGAGAATTTATGTTTCTTCGTAAATGCATATTTCACATTTTTTTTATTTTATTGATTTTTTTAATGGTTTTTAATTTCAATTTCTCTTCGTCGCAGTGCAGCTCATCTAAATAATTTAATTGTCATTTTAAATTCGATGATAAAATAAAGAGACTCGATTTAAAGAATATTTTCGTAACTCGGCCTAAACTTGGCCACTATATAAAAAAAAACAACGTAAGTCTGTTTAAATAAAGATAACGAAACCGTAACATTATATTGGTTCCAAAAAATATAACTTAGAAGAAACCCTCTTTTATTTGACATTCCAAAATCTATTGATGAAAAATAAATAAAACTTTACTACAGGTATTTTCCCATCTAAAATGTTCGTTTTAAAATATAAACAAGGCTAGTTATAACATGTAAAACGTAATAAAAATGCGTCATTCACAATCAAGCGTTGGGAAATTCAATTCAGAGCCAGATTTAATTTGTAGCCAATAAAAACATTACAACACCGGAAAGCAATAATTGTTCCTACGAAAATGTTAAATTTACCAACACATTTTACTGAAGCAATAAGAATTTTCTTCGAATCATTTCAGATTTAGTATTAGAATTTGTTTATATATTTATTTATTTTTGTACTAGCTGTCGCCCGAGATTTCCTGTGAAATTAAAAAAATATATATTTTTATGAACATCCAGACTTACCCAATGTTTGGATGGATGGATTTGTATTTATAATATAAGTAATGTTTTCATCGGTTATCCAACTTATTTGACTTATAATCTGGTTGCTTTATTTTCAGCTAATTAATAAATAAATTATAACGATTTCCAAATTCTTCAATTGTAATAAAATTTACAATCTCATATTTCTATTTTAGTAGTGTTACGTCGTGTAGTTAATTACTTCAATGAAATTTGAATCTACTAATAGCTTTATTTCACCATCCAATAATAATCATCATCTGCTCACTATACGTCCCCACCGAGGGGCTCGGAGCCTTCCCTGAGTTAGGGGTGACTAGATAGTCAATCACGCTGGCCCAGTTTGAGTTGGTTGACTTCACACATATCTTTAAATTTCTACTCAGATATGTGCAGTTTGGATGTTTTCCTTCGCCGTAAAAACGTAGGTAGAATAAGTGTTCATACATCTGTATTAATCAAAAACACTATGGTACATGGCGGGATTCAAACCCAGGACCTGCAGATTGCTAATCAAGTGATTAACCCCTGAGCCACCGACGCACAGGATTAATAATATTATACTTTTACTTGAATTAAATAAATTGTACTCAAAGAACTGGCAACAACTATACTTACTAAAAATAATTTGTGTTGAAAGTAATAAATTCAAAACTTTATAAGTTTCTGTCGATGTTTATGAATGCGAACCGCTTTACAAACTACAAACTTTATCAAAGTTCACGGAACAAAACTCTGTGATTAAACGCAGAAATAAAACTCACTCGAAACTAAATTCTCGAAAATATTGCAGTTCAACCATATCTAAATAATGTACATAACGAAATTCATTAATTATTACGACCACTATTTTCTTTGTTTTCAGTAGTCGTTAATTGATTTGGGTCAATCACGTGTTTTTCATAAATCTAATACTACGATTCGATTACTTTCAGATTCTACTGGGATCTATGTATGCTGCTGCTGCTGGTTGCAAACCTGATCATCCTACCTGTTGCCATTTCCTTCTTCAACGATGACCTCAGCACGCGTTGGATAGCCTTTAACTGTCTATCTGACACCATATTCCTCATAGATATTGTTGTTAATTTTAGAACAGGTACGTTTTATTAAATAAAAGTTTTTGTACCGCCCATAGAAGCCAAGATTTTGAGTGTGATAGTAGACATTTTTGAAAATTTAAATTCGCTCTAAAAAATTATCTAGCGATTTGAATGAAAACTTTTCTATTTTTAGGAATAATGCAGCAAGATAATGCGGAGCAAGTGATATTAGACCCCAAGTTAATAGCAAAGCATTATTTGAGGACTTGGTTCTTCCTGGACCTCATCTCTAGTATACCACTAGATTATATTTTCTTGATCTTCAATCAGGTAAATGTACGTTGCAATTTGGCCGTGTTTCTTTTACTATAGATTTAACTGTCTTTTATGTTTTGATGTTCTGTTTCAGCTTGGGTCTTCATTTGTTTTTATAGCAAACACTGTATTTTGTTTTTGGGTTTAGTTGTATTATTGTTTTGTTTCTCATTGTGATTTCTATTCGACTGCCACGAGAACGTACAATGCGCCATCGTGTTGATGTCGCGTTATTTAAGGGTCTATCAAAGTAAAGGTTTGATTGGCACTCTAGTTTCCTTTTTAAAGAATCCATACGCATAAATTTTACTTCTACTTTTGGTAATTTACACCTTCTTTCTTCTATCTGCACGAAAAACATGAGTAACCCATATGAATCAAACATTAATTCCTTCGCCCTTAAGAACTTACGGTCGAATACATAAAATGATTGTATGGGCTGCTAACCCCTTTCGTATTTTGGTCTCTTAATGCACATTTATTCTTTGTGCACTGGCCACTTTCGGAAGTAAAATGTAATATTTGCACCGATGTTTTCTTTTCTTCTTATAAACCCCTCTCTAATTTTTTGATCTTAAGCACGTCCTCTGTTAAAAAAAATCTTATCTCAATTGGATCTTTTCCTTCTCACCAAAGCAATACCAAAGCATGTTTTGACAAAGCTTTTATATACATATGTTAATGTTTCTTGGCTTCGGATATATCTATATTTATTTTTTGGTTTTATAAAAAGTTATTCAATCACTGGTGTACGTTAACATTTATTTTCATGGTTATGAGACACGACCAAATTGTAATGTTTTATTCTATATAATTAAGTAACTATATAGACAACTACGTTTTTAAGTACAAAAATATTTACAAGATTACTTTTCAATAAATTGGTTTTTATTCAAAGCTTTAGTATTACAAATTTAAACAGCTTTTACTAACTTAAGATATAGTTCAACGAACTCGAGATTGTAAATTAATTGATTATAATTTAATGCATAAGCATCTGACTAAATGCTTGAGCACTTTTCTTTGGCTGAGACTATTACTGGCAGCAACATTGCATGTCTACTTCACGTACCGATAATCTGTAAAGGTATAGTTGTCGAGATGCGGTGCTCTGAGGAAATGCTGACTTCTTTGGAGCATCAAGAGGTAGGTACGCCGCGGACTTAATTCGCTTTTGATATGTTGGCAGGACTTTAGTGAAAGCTTTCAAATTCTCCACGCCGGTCGCGCGCTCAGGATATTGCGGCTGGCCAAGCTGCTGTCCCTGGTCCGGCTGCTGCGCCTCTCGAGGCTTGTCAGATATGTCTCACAATGGGAGGAAGTATATGTAAGCCATCATCTCTTCTAACTCCCACCTCTGTGCCATTAACTACTATACCACTAACACTGCTCTAACTACATGGCCGCTCACATCTACTAACACGACATAATTTAACACCCTACTAATCCTTATAATATTGGATTAATTTTTTTACTAAATACTATGAATATATGATTGGCTGTAACAGTGTATATTTTTGATTTTTTAAAAGAAAAAATTAGATATATTTTATTCAATGAGCGATTGGAACCGTTATAGACAGTAGTGATCCTAATAATGTGTTATTGGAATATGTTGTAATCCTGTATTATACCACTGTTCCCGCCCCCACTGTATGTGAGCCCGAGTCCCGCTCTGCACTTCTCTACTGCTTCTCTGCAAGCTTCTTTCTGCCTGAGCACGTTTTCACTCTCGTGAATCTGTCTCTCTTGCGTGCGTCCGCGCCGCGCCGCGACCGCGTTAGCTCGCCGTCTGCCGACCTCTAACAATCGGCCGCGAACGCCGACCGTCGACTGCCGACCACCGGGCACTGCCCTCTGACCCGAACCGTTCCATACTCGCCCTAGTCGATATAATTTGCTCGTTACCCCTATTATTTCGCTGCTTTTTCGAAGCCTTTAGTACAGATGCGCTAACGCCGTTTACATTTGCCGCGTAAATATTGCAAATATTTTATTTGATTAATCTTAAGTTTAAACATAAGAAAACCGCACTAAATCGCGTCACGAGGTTAATATCAGTTAGTTGTAGGTCCCCCTCTATGTAACAAATGACTATCTTTAACGAGTCTAAACAAATAACGCAAAAACGAGTTAGAGAAATTTATTCTTTAGTTGAATTGCGAAAAAAAGTGAAGCTGAGAGTGATAGAGAAGTAGACGGGGTATTACGGGGAGGGAGGTGGTAGCGACATCGCAGTGAGGGTGCAGACGGTCGTGTGCAGATGAACCCTGGGCCGCAGCCAAGCGACCAGCCGGGAGAAGCGGACGGCGCGGGCTCGCGCGACTTCGCCACGCAGGTGCCGCATGCCGCGCTCGCTACGTAGGGGCCTAGCGCGCCCGATCGGCTCGGTGTTAGTGCATCCCGCGTGCTCGGTGCTAGTGCACGCCCTGCCCCGCCCCGCCCCGCACCCCGCGACTCCCGCGACACACACGTCGGACCCCGCCCGCGCCCCTGTCGCGCGACAGTCTCTTCCTACTATCTCGTGTTTCTCGCTTCTTTTCTAGATCTTGCAGAATCTCCAAAAAAAGCGCACCGAACGACGAGGACGGCTCAGCTCCGACGTCGCCAAAAAGAAGGGTGATACGAAAAGCAATCTGATCTTCAAGGTAACCAGGGTCGGCGCGAGCCGGCGCGCATGCTCGTTCGCCCGCTTAGCATGTGCCGGCGCCGCCCGGCGTCCTTTACACCGCTGCGCTCGCTTCGCTTTCTATCTTTCGTTGGCGTTTCTTTCCGACCCTAGTCCGGCCGGCGGGCGCGCGGGCGAGAGGGTCGCGGCTGCGAGCCTCTCCTAGCCACGCCCTCATCGCATGCTCGCTCGATGACGTTCACGCGTTCATAACCTTGTCGTTCACTGTACGAAGCCATCGGTAGAGATCATCGCGATGCTTGACCACGAGCATTCTTGTCGCGCGCAGTCCGCACGGCTTCCCTTAGAGGCCACACCAATTGCCCGACGTCGTATTAAAAAATATTATCGCTCTGTTCGCAGTTCCTCAACATGGCGTCCGTGTTTATGCGGATATTCAATTTGATCTGCATGATGCTGCTAATTGGCCACTGGTCAGGGTGTCTGCAGTTCCTAGTTCCGATGCTACAGGGCTTCCCGCCGAACTCATGGGTCGCTATCAACGAACTTCAGGTATATACCTCCTTTTAACGATTCCTCACATATATGCCCACCTACCAACAAATAAAAGGCTGCTAAAGCAGAAAAACGTCTTGCATAGATATAGACTAGGTGTAATAGTGTAATATGATTTAACCTAAACGAAATATTAGCCAGAACAACTGTATGATCTTTTACTTTGTAATCTTACTATTATTATAAATGCAAATGTTTAAATGGATGTTTGTTAGAAGTTATCTCCAGAACGGCTGATTGAATCTCGCTGAAATTTGACATAGATGTATGTATGACATAGTCTGGAAAAACAGATACACTACGAATTATTTTTTTTCTCACTTCCGCGCGAACGGAGTCGTGGGCGACAGCTAGTACTTCTTATAAAATTGTTTTTAAATGTTTAACTTAATCTTTGATGATTACAGGAAGCCTTTTGGCTAGAACAATATTCGTGGGCGCTGTTCAAAGCGATGTCACACATGTTGTGCATCGGATACGGCCGGTTCCCGCCGCAGTCGCTCACCGATATGTGGCTCACGATGCTTTCCATGATTTCTGGCGCCACCTGTTATGCGCTCTTCCTTGGTCACGCCACCAATCTTATCCAGAGTCTTGATTCATCTAGAAGGCAATATAGAGAAAAGGTAAACTGATTTCGCTAAACGATTGTATCACAATGTCTATCGTTTGACTTCTCCGAAGATTGATAGTTTGTCAGACCGTAAGCTGTTATGAACATCTTATCATCATTCTAAACAGAAGCATCTACAGTAACGTGTGATGCATTACGATCCCTTACGTGATCTACGTGAATTTAATAATCTAATACCTTTTCGCATGTTGTATGGTTGACTTTAAGTCGTCTATGAATAACAACTAATTACTAGTCATTGCCTGTTTCAGAGACTAGACGTGAGTACAGATTGGATGATTGTTAAATGGTTTCCGTTGTAAGAGATCACAGAATCATTATACATCACTTGGTTAAACTCTCTACGCACATTAACTTTTCGGAGGCGATTAATATTCATCTTCATGTAACAATTTCACAGAAATAACGGGTGTTCATAACAGTTTGCTTCTGATTACTGCTTTTGTCATCTTCTATTGTGTATATTCTTTATAAAGTATGTTAGAAATATAATATAATTATACCGTGTAAAATAAGATAGCTAGATTCACCGTTATATGTTATACAGCACCGTTTGAATTTGTTGTGAAGCAAAGTGTGTGCGTGAGTCTGTTCGTGTGTAGCCCTATTCTAACGACCACAGTATTTAGCCTAGCTCTTACAAATGTAAATACGCTTTCAACTTGATTATTTAAAAATAATATTTTAGGTAAAACAAGTAGAAGAATATATGGCCTATAGAAAACTGCCTCGGGAAATGCGACAACGTATCACTGAGTACTTCGAACATCGCTACCAAGGCAAATTTTTCGACGAGGAGCTTATTTTGGGCGAGCTGAGCGAGAAATTACGAGAGGATGTCATCAACTACAACTGTCGTTCGCTCGTAGCCTCCGTGCCATTCTTCGCTAACGCCGATTCCAACTTCGTGTCGGATGTCGTCACCAAACTGCGTTACGAAGTCTTCCAACCTGGTACGAAACATTATCATGATGTTTTAATATACTCTAATTTAGTTAACTGGTCGCCTATTGGTCAAAATTAGACCATAATTTATAATAAACGATGATTAAAATTAGGTTTATGCACTTCTTCTCTATATTAACTTTAATTTTGTAAAATTTAAAGTTTATCCGTTTGCGTAATTTCCTTAAAAAGGGGTACAAAGTTTTCCTACGCTTATTTAAATAATTATTTTATGTAATAACAACAGTTTAAAACTTTTTCAGGCGATATCATCATAAAAGAAGGAACCATCGGGAACAAAATGTACTTCATCCAGGAAGGAATCGTAGACATCGTAATGGCAAACGGAGAGGTCGCAACTAGCCTGTCCGATGGCTCCTACTTCGGCGAGATCTGTCTCCTGACAAACGCTCGCCGAGTCGCCTCCGTCCGCGCCGAAACCTACTGTAACCTCTTCTCTCTGTCCGTGGACCACTTTAATGCGGTGCTCGACCAATACCCTCTGATGCGGCGGACAATGGAGAGTGTCGCCGCCGAGCGGCTCAACAAGATTGGCAAGAACCCGAACCTCGTGGCGCACCGCGAGGACGACACCACGTCGGAGGGAAACACCATCAACGCGGTGGTGAACGCGCTGGCCGCGGAGGCGGAGCACGTAAGCCTATCGGACGACAGCGTGGCGCGGCTTTCGGAGCGATCTCTGGGGTTGGCGTTGCAACCGCTGCAGGCAGCGTCATGCCGCATGGCGGGCGTGGCGTTGCCAGGACTAGGCGTGGCCGCCGCGCTGCCGCGCCCCAAGTCCGAGCACGACTTTAGCGCGGCCCAGGGCCCGCCGGCGCCACTGGCCGCAGCGGCCGCCTTCCACAAGTCGGACGCTGGCATCGCACCCTGACGCCGCACGCTCTGCTAGTGCGCGTGCATGTGTGCGCCACTCGATAGCAATACTAGGCTTAGTGCGAGCTCGCCGCCTCGCTAGTTGTAGCGTAGACATATAGCTGCGACTTCGCCGGGCCCGCCCGCTGAATCTCATTTTGTGATCTTATACTTAATTCTCCTGTGTTATAATTTAGGTTAAATTTTATATCATCGACGCTGTGAGGATCGAATACGTGACGTATTGCGATCATATAGAATATACCTGTTATATATTGAAGGATAACTATTGAATCTTTATAGAGATACCTTGCCATTAAAAGAGGAAATAATTAATTATATAGACTAGACTGAGATGTAAAAATATCACTATTTTATGCTTTGTTGGCGTATGAGATTGTCGCTATTGTTGACGGATGCGAAGTCTATTGCGTGATACCGATCTAAAATGTACCTTTGAAGGTTCCTGGCATAGGCCTCGAAATGTTATATATTTGAAGTTGTTGACCGCATACTCGTGCGCTAAGAGAGGAGTAGGCGGATAGGCGGAGCTCCTTAAGAGCGACGCACGACACGACTCGTTCGAGTCTCACAAATCAAGAGCACAGTTGCTTTCTTAATTTTAATAATAAGTAGTCATACCGACCGACAAAGATTTCTCACGATTTCCTATTTAGAAGTGGATCCGTAGCGCTTCAGGTCGTTTTCTTTATGTAAATATTGTAATTTTGAGAATTCGTCAGTAGGGTTTGTTTTATAGAAGTGAGGGGTGGGCGTTCGTCAGAGCGGTCCAGTCAATTAACATGTAACCCGCGGCGCGCGGCGGACGTCTCGCCCTCGTGCACCACTACACTTCGTACCTTGTTTTTATTGTAGTCGAAGTAATAATTTATTATCGATAGAAATCATTTTGTAGTAATAAGTAGGCCGAACCGTTAACAAATTCGGACGAATTAAGTTATGTGATAGGAAGTAAGGCCGCGAGTAAGCCGCCACCTCTCGCCCGCCGCCGACTCGGACCGTCCGCCACTTAGACATAGGCACAAGTAGCCCCACTGCTCCAATGTGCATGCATCTCGAGCTTTCTCTTTGCTTCATTCCAAACGTTATCTCTTAAATTATTTTCAGTATCTCTAGTGAATATTTATTCCAATAAGACACGACTTAGAGTACGCAATCGCTTGTCTTATGGCCGACATAGCGAGACGAGAACCTAGGAGCGCCGACGCCAAGACATATCGTAGAGGGCGACAGCGTCGAGCCGGCGGCGGATTTGCTTCGGCGAAATTCATCGTTGACTAATTCTTATAGTGTCATGACAATTTGTAAAGAAGTTTTGCAAATGTTGACTTTTTAGCCAAAATATAGTTAATTGAGACGACGAACCAATATGCAGTAGCTTAATAGTAGTTAAACGCAGCCTAGTTATCAGTTTGTCGATTAACACCAATAGATACTTTATACTTATAAGATATTTATACGATCAATCTTAGCAGAGTGACTATTATGTCAATTTATCTACAATGAAAGAAACATATAAATTGCAATTAATCCCCAGAAGCATTTATTTACCATTGTTTTATCTAACATTGCCGCTTTTATAAATAATATAAATTTTATAGAAGAGATCTATTTTTATTGTGAAGTTGAACCGCTGGAAAGTAAATCTATATAGAAACGTGTGTTTTTTTATTCACAAATTTTTAAAACATTGATATTATTATGATTTCTGTTATCTATTTTCACCAAAAGTGCTCATCGCTGTCAAGAAATTAGAGAAAATGCATTAAAGAATGATGAAAATCGTTTGGTTGTTTTATATTATCCCCGTTTATAGTATTATTTATAATCCCGTTTATAGAACGTTAGACATCAATCCAATAAAACATATTTATTTTGATGTGGTTATTTTTCATTTAGCACCCTAGATATAATTAACAATGACATTACCTAGTTTTGTGCAAGACGTTAAAATTATGATATATAGGCCCATTAACTTTAATTGAAATTGGTTGGTGATGCTCTACTAACCTACTATAAGACACTGCCATTCGAATATGGAGCAAAATATATTTAACACACGTTTTGTGTTTGGAATGAAATTTGGCTTCGATTCCCAATCAAAAATATGTCTTTTTTTAAATAAATATACTATGATCAGAAGTTAAAAAGTGAACCTCTAGTCATACAAAACAAGCAAATGTCTCTCAATCCACCCCACCCCAGTTTTAAATTACAACTTCCGCACATCTTATAAAACAAAGTCGCTTTTTGTGACCTCTATTTGGCTTGAATGTTCTGCTAAGAAAAGAAACTGATTTAAAACCATTTTCACTATCATGCAGTGTAGATAATTTATTCCGGATGGTTTATATCGGTAATTCCGATGTTTATATATAATCAATAAACAGCATATTTCTGAACCCCTTAAAATGTACCTTTATTGCTTCATGAAGGCCCTTAAAGCTTAAAAAAAGATGTACATCTCAAAAAATGCTACAAAAAACTCAGCGTTTTTTTAACTCTTATCTATCCTCTTTGACTATTTAGCATTACTTAATCTTTAATGTTGACGTCAACTGTCCAGATGTCACTTTCTGTCGAGCTGTCATTCTGTTCTGTCATCACTATCATTCGAGTATTTTTGTAGAAGAGAGTTATACGTTTTTGTGTTTTGTGGAATGAATATAAACAGTTAAAATATGAATTAATTTTGAAACATAATCGGTTTTAATTCCTAAAACAATATGATAATGCATATGTATTAGTAGTTATTTAACTTACAAGAAAATCTATTGGTAAAGTCGCAAAATGTCTACAAGACGTGCTAGAATAAAAGCTGTAACATCCTTGCCACCAAGAAGAAAAAATGCTGTATGTGCAGATGTTAAAAATAAAGAGGCACAAGTTAAAGAAAACATAGAAAAAAGTCTTAAAAGTCCAAGAACACCACGACCATTAGCAGAAAAAAATGAAGTGGATGATAAAGACGCACCTCCAAACACTTCAGTTGAAGTTACTAACGCAGCAGAGTCTCGAAATATAATTATAACTCCGAATAAAAATGACAAAGCAATTGCACGAACATCATTGCCCTCTCCAATCAACCCAACCGAGAAAATTAAGGCTTCGCCAAAAACCACAGAAAAAGTACCTAGTAATGCTACTTCTGTTATTAAAGCAAATAAAAGTATATTTGCGTCACCACAATCACGTCGGGATAGTCCATTCAGGAAAGCTATCGCTTCTCTTTTAACTTCCCCAAAAAATACCACAAAAAGTGTAGATGTGAACCAAACAAAAAGCGCATCACCACATATAAATAAACAAACACCCAAACAACAAATAATAAATGATAACAATGAACTGCATATAACAAACAAAAATATACATAAAATTACACATAACATAATTAGCCCTGTTGGCAGCAACACAACTGAAGGTAAATATGTTATTACATTAATATTAGACTGTAATACAAGTCCTTACAGTATCAATCATGAAGAAGTATAATTTAAAAAGAATTCATAAAAGTTTTGAATAACTTCCTGATTTTTATTTAATATTTATCTGATTTCTGAAATTTAAGCCTGTTTCATAAAGTCCAAATAAAGTCTTGAAAGATACTTTCAACTTGTTTAAATTTATTTCATCAATGGTGTTTAACAATCTCCAAATAAGCTGTGAAATGTAAAGCATTTTAACAGAAAGTTTTATATGTCATTTAAATTATTTATTAGTTTTCCAGCACTTTACATGGATATTGTGGAACAGGTCCAAAATGTATGTGTGGTCTTCTATTTAATTTGTATCCTTAAAATCTGTTTTGAAAAAGAATTAAGCAAATACAAAGTTTCCAAACTTCCAGGTTACACTCATATTAACATGTTTGGTGCCACTGAGTTGATATTAATATGTTAAAATTGTACGAGCCCGGAATGTGTTAAGTTCGATGTAGCACTTTGATACATAACATACTGATTAAAGACTTATACACAGAATACACTAATTTTAATGATTAAATTCACCTTAAAACCAAACAATTTTCACATTTTAATTTCCAGATTTTAATGTGCCTAGTGTTCCAGAAAGTGCCACAGATGAGGCAGTTATGGATGGCATTGTACCATTGCAGCAAGCTGGCAGCGTACCCAAGCCTATTGATGTCTTAAAAAGTGAAATTATATCAGAAAATGTTGAAGTTCTCTTTGACCCAATTGTACCATTACCTTCCCCGAGTAAAGTGAGACCTAAGCTGCGCCCAGCACCAAGACTGGGGCCTCATAGAAGGAACAGTATACAGGTATACTTTAAGTTAATTATTAAATACAATTTAAAGAAAAAATCATATATTTCCATACATCAAGGGTGGCTAACTTGATTAGAACTCTTCTGTTTTTGACTGCATTGTTGACCTTCTAACAAACATCCATCCATCTATCTAAGCATTCCCATTCGTAATATTAGTAAGATTTTTATTTTATTAAAAAAGATGTCTTAAACTGAAAATTATGCATGCCTAAACCATAAATAACAATGCCTCACAACAGAGAAGATAACTTTGTTTCACTGCACATAGTATATTTCTGTCTTATACTGATACTATATTTTTAAAGGGCAGCGCCAGTGAGTCTGAAGATGAGACTCGACGTGCGCAACTATCTAGTGGCACAGCCACTCCATCTTTGGGCAGACAACGTCATGATTCACACACTTCTGGTACATTGATAAATAGGTGAGTAAAGTCGCAAGATGTTTGTCTTTATATGTCAACGTATGTCTTTATATCTCAATCTTCCTCTTTCCCTCTTTAATATTAAAGATTGGACACCACCTCAGTTGGACTGGGTTCATAAAAAAAATTAATTTTGACCCAAATATTGTTTAATTTAGTCACATATTTTTCCACAGTATCTACTCTCACACTACTCCTGAATAGTCTCCATCTTAAAATGAAGTTATCTCTATTATTGTATTTCAGAGAGGTAAATCGAGTGAGGAATGATTCTGTTTGCTCAAGTGCGAGTCAATTAACCGCAGCAAGCGCTGTTGCTTCGCCGCTCAAGGACAAACAGACCAAGTAAGTACAGCTGCTTTAAACAAAAGCAACAAAAGGATGTAATAAGATTTGATATTTAGCTTTGATCAAATACAAAGTATAGTAATAGCATTAAGTCACGTATACAAACTATACTGCCTTAATTTGTTGTATTTTTGCTTGTAAGCAAATTACTGTTGACCACACAGAAGACAGACGTGAAGTGGAAGTAATTCCACGTTTCGTCTGATGAGTGTGGTGCCGGAGGCCAAATTTTAATCCTCTTTCCATTCCCACCTCTTTTTCTAAAAAGAAAGAATGGGAAGGGAGGTGGATTTGATAGAGGAAGAGATGTATAGGAAGGTTAAATAGGTAATATAATAAGGTTTGTGTGCCTCCTTCGTCGATTGAGGGTAGGCAACGTATCTGCAATTGCGAATGTCTATGAGCAGCGGTCGCTTCGCCATTCCGGCGAATTATGTGGTCGCTTGATCGTTTGCCACCTTGTAATATAAAAAAAAAACAACGACGGCAAAAACGGAAAACTGCAAAGGGGTGACAAATAAACTCGTTCCATATTTGGCCGATCTCAGGTTTATTGGGGACTAGGGCGGATTGGTTTAGGGGTTAATTCGTCTCTGATGGCAGTGAATTTATTAGATTACGTCGTCAAGAGGCGGCCACTCGACGCGCCGCAGCGATGCGACGCAAGCGCGAGAAGGCAGCCGCTAAGCGAGAGTCACTTACGATGTACGATCTCATATTCTACAACCCCACCTCTAATCCTATTGTGTGAGTATTACCTTTATATACCTCTGTTTTTATTTTATTTTAGTTATAAATTTCGATGTCATTGTTATTAATTCTTTTTTATTGAATATTAATCGTCGCCCGCGACTCTGTCCGCGCGGTATTACAGAAAAAACGTAATTAGTAGCCTATTTGTTCTTCCAGACTATGTCCTACATCTGTGCCAAATTTCATAAAGATCCGTTGAGCCGTTCAGATACCTTCAAACAAACATTCATCCATCCGTCCATCCGTCCAACTAAACATTCGCATTTATAATATTAGGTCCTTACATATGAAATTGGCGTTTTGTATGGGAGGAACAAAAAGTCGAATATTTTTTAATATAATATATTTAATTAATCAAAGTATGAACCATTATTTTCTATGCACTTTTGCCATCTCATAGGTAGTTCATTGATCCCTTTACTAAAAAAACCAGTCGGACGGGAATCAATAAAATCTTTGAAGGCGATTTGGACTGCCCCATCGGAGTTGAATTTTTTCCCTTGCAAGAAATTATCCAAATTTCGAAAAAAATGGTAATCTGTTGGAGCAAGGTCCGGGGAGTACGGAGGATGTCTTAGACTTTCCAATTGAAGCTCTTCTAATTTAGTAGCCGTCTGTTGCGCAGTGTGTAGTCTAGCGTTGTCGTGAAGCAGCAGTGGCGTGGAGCGATTGACCAGCCTAGGTTGTTTAGCCGCTAGCTTTTCCATCATGGTTTGCAATTGCTGACAATAGACATCAGCCGTAATAGTCTGGCCAGATTTGAGAAAACTGTAATGAACAATACCGGCACTAGTCCACCAAACGCTTACAAGTAACTTTTTTGGGGTTAATTTTCGCTTGGGGCAGGATTTGGCTGGCTGGCCAGGATCGAACCATTGCGGTGAGCGCTTCCGATTATCGTAAAGAACCCATTTTTCATCACAGGTAATGATTCGGTTTAAAATACCTTCATTATTGTGCCGGTTTAGTAATGTAACGCAACAGTCGACGCGCGTTTGCCGGTTTGCTTCAGTCAATTCGTGAGGTACCCACCTTTCAAGCTTTTTAATCTTCCCAATTTGCTTCAAGTGAATTAAAACAGTTTTATCACTAACATCGCAGCCTGCAGCTAACTCGGACGTGGTTTGCGATGGATCCGCTTCCACAATAGCCTTCAACTCTTCATTATCAACTTGAGTCTCAGGCCGTCCACGGGGCTTGTTCTGCAGATCGAAATTTCCAGAACGAAAACGTTGGAACCAAAAACGAACTGTGTTTTCTTTTGCAACACGACCGCCATACACATCATTCACCCTTCGAGTCGTTTCCGCAGCACTAGTGCCACGGCGGAACTCGTACTCGTAAATAATGCGATATTTTAAGTTTTCCATTTTGTAAAATCAGTGACGCAAACAGAAAAAAACAGAAGAAAAAAAACAAATGAATGACGGTCATCGAACCACAAATACATGAGTCTATAGCTGTACAAATTTGAATTTGGAATTCCTTACCAAAGAGGAGAAATTCGTGATTAAAGTGGCCAGTACGAAAAACTCCAATTTCATATGTAAGGACCTAATATTAGTAAGATTGTATTAAAATTTTCTATTTCAATGTCTTTCAATTTCTAGTCCAGACCAAGATGAAATCAAAGCAAAAGAGGAGAATGCTAAAGACGCGAAAGAGTCTGCAGCGAAAGCTGAGGAGTCGAAGAGTAAAGAACCGAATAATACGAACGAAGAGGAGGCTGCGCCTGCGCCCGCGCCGCAGATCAAACTCGGACCGAACGGAGAGATAGTACTTGATGAGCAGAGTTTGGTAAGGTCCACTTTGCATGTATCCCTCATTCTTGGGCAAAAATAATCTTTGAAATTGTAAATATAAAATATTAAAATAAATGCAATCCCCATAAAACCACATAGATAACTTAAAAAACTACTTACCATTATGTTCCATTCTCTAGCTACCACCTGTTTCTTATCTAGCCAAGATCACCGGCTGGCGATGTTATATTCTGTGATAGTAGAAGTACAGAGGCAGATGTAAATGTCGCAGGTGATAAAGCCGAGCGAGTCGGGGCGCAGTATCTCGCGTGTGGTGCGCGAGGGCGCGTGGGGCGGCGGGGCGGGGACGTACCGGCGCGCCGCTCGCACCGCGGACTGGAGCGCGCCGGAGACCGTGCGCTTCTACCGCGCGCTCGCCGCCATCGGCACTGACTTCACTCTCATGGCGCATCTCTTCCCCGACCGCAGCCGCAAGGACCTCAAGATCAAGGTTATATAACATATCTACCACCGTACACAAACTATTGAATACTATTACTATGTGTTTTTTGAGACCGTTCTATATCTGTGCCAAATTTCAATATCATATGTCGAATCGTTACAGAGTTATCGAGTGAATATGTAAATTAAACATATCCCACGGAACCGTGTACATTTCGGGGATCATAAATAACCTATGTGTTCTTTCAATGTGTTAGAGAAATTTGGAAGAGATGTAGACATCTATACGAAATTTCATCTGAGCAGTAGTTCTGGAGATACCTAGTAACAACCATTCCAACATTTGGATTTATAATATTGGTATGATTAGTTATCCAGGCTTTTATTTTGTGCAGTTTAAGAAAGAGGAGCGTCAGAACGGCGCGCTGGTGGACAAGGCGCTGCGGTCTGCGGGCGCGTGGGACGCGGAGGCGCTGCGCGGGGAGTTCGAGAGCGAACGCGCGGAAGCAAAGCGTCGCGCCGCCGCCGAGCGCGCCCGCCTCGCGCGCACGCTGCACGCCGAGCGCGAGCGGCTGCGGCAGGCCCGCGACCTGCGCGTGCGCAACAGTCAGTATACATACTCATCTTCTATACTTGTATGAATAGCTCCGAATTGTAGATATTTTGTAGTCAAAAACAAAGTAATCTATATCTTTCTTTTTCTATTATTTCTAACTTACAGGTAAAGGTAGTAAAGCTCTGGAATCCACGATGTTACCCGGAATTACGCAACTCAAAGAAAACGAACTCACCACGGCGGATGAAATCATCGCACGCGCCAAACAAAGTAAGACGATGGACTTAGGAGACGTGTTCGTAGAAACTCCAGCACGACCAACGCCCTTACCAGTTGTCAACAACAAGACCACGCCAAAAGTGGCCATTCCGAGGCAGTCGAGTGCCAACGTCACGCCCAATGCTAATGCTCAACCCGTCCCGGCGACTTTGAATAAGAGCAGCGCCACACCAGCGGTACCGACCAACATCGAGACTGGATCGTTGGTCGTGTTGACTGTAAACGACCCCTCGTCCCCGTCTAAGAAGATGCTCCAAACTTACATCGCTCACGGGGGCGGCAGACTGACCCCTGTCTCCCTGCCGACTACCTTACTCAATTCAGTCGTGGGGTATATGAAAAAGGGAACACCTAAAAGTACTACGACAGCCGGTTCCCCACATTTCGCATCGCCGTCCAGCGTCACCAGTCAAGACAGTCGAGGCAGCGCTACTCCCGGAGTCATCCAGGTAAATCCTTCACCCACCAAGAGGCAGAGACTTAGCTCTTTTACTATTACACAAATCTAGCATCCAGCTTCTGTAGTATTAGCTACGATATATATTTTAAGATAGCATCAGCATCGTCAATATATTAGGGAAAATTGACAAACGTAATCGACATTGAAGTCGATATACGATAGAGAGTTAAAAGAAAGCTGTAGCGAAGATCAAGTCTGGTCAAAGCACCGCTCTCTTAGACACACCATCTTGTCTTACCACAGTTAATTACAATACACTATTGTGACAAACCTCACAACTGCAGTGACAACTCACCTTCACTGTAGTTGGAGTAAAATATCATGACATAGTCAGTAGTCACCATTGATGTGATTACAAGTTGCAATTAGTTGTTGCCGTGGTACAACTATTATAACTACTGTAGTTACAACACACTACAATGACATACAAGTGACCATTGCTGTAGTTTACACTACCATGTCTTGTCACTGGCATTGCTGCGGATGAAACTCACGAGCATGTCAAACAACTCATACGAAGCATAAATATGAATGTTTCTAATTCCCATAATATCTGGGAATGTGTCACTATTTATTTGTAAATTTTGTATTATTTCACTTGCTATATATCAATGGATTTAAGTTTTACATTTTATGATAGAATTGGGAGTTTTGATTGATCAGCTCAACAAGATTTTTTCCATTGGGCTGATTGAATGGAATTGAAGTCTACAGTAAATAATATTAACAACATTTTTCTTAGTTAACCATTTTTTGTTAATTTTCAAGTAATGAATTCATTTTGTTTCGTCTATATATATTCGATGTTATTATAAAATTTTATGTCAATATTGAGGTTAATAATGGCTTTATTTCTTTTTTTTTTAAGTTAAAAGTGCTGTGAATTATGTTATATGTTTTAAAAATAAGTTTTATGTTGCTGATATTTCAGTGACATATCTTAGTTATTACCATAAGGTAGTAGTTAGTTTAGAATATTATTAGTTATAACTATAAAGAAGTAGGTTAAGTTGAAAGAAATTTCGAATCTTCTTTTTAGGTTGACTTTGGCATTAGATTTTATGTACATGAAAACAATGGACGTAAATCCAACCAATTAGGTATATATACTTCTGACTTTTAAGTTATAACAAATGCTATTGCCATTTTAAGATAAATAAATCAATGATTCTCTATTTAAAAATCAAGATTCATCAACCAATTTTTTTTTTTTATAAAATCTATTGCTGAAGTGCTTTAGCTTTAGCCATTATTTATGTAGTAGTGGTAGCCTTCAGGTTAACGGGCATCCTCGTCCACTCGGCACCGCCGCATCAACGTCGTTAATTGAGCGAAATAAACATATAAATTTGTTACCAAAACGATACGTCTTTCTTGCTTGCACGGTTTGACGGCCGAGTTGATAGCGAGTAGCATTGCGAAACAGAACGGTACTGAGTGGACGAATGCGCGTCAACCTTTAATTGTATCCATTGTGATAGTGTTAGTTTAAAACTAGAAAATTAGAAGCCTGCTATGATGTAATGTTAGAAGAGGCTGAAATATAGTCAAATTTTGTCTGATGAATGATTTCTTTGTAATTTTGGATCTAATGCATAAATTGTAGATGTCTTTTTTAAATAGCGCTATTAAAAAATAGATAATAAGGCAAATTATCTTTAAAACGTGTTTGTAAACGTTTAATACTTTTAATGCAATCTTAATAGATGTAAAACTCTGTAACTGCATACATATGGTTAATTAAGTTTTTTCAATATGAACTAGGGACGGGTCGTTGACGGTTTTGGCATCAACAAATCTTTACGTTAATTTCCTTTTTTCAAATAATAATCGAATAACTGGTTGATCTTTTCAACTACTTGAGGATATCGAAAAGCGACTTCTTTTTAAGCCACATGTTAAATGAAATACGGTCAACGGTTGATACGTTGTAGAGTGATCAAAAATTGAATCAAGCCCATCCCTAGCGGTAACCCACCGTATCCCTAAAGGTGTCATTTTCCACAAATCTATTAATAGTACTGAGACCAAACATTTTTATTGTAAAAATGTGTCTCAATCGAATGAATTATCGATTCTTATAATAGAGATTAACTTTCAACCAATTTTTAAATTAAGTTTCTAATTAACAGAGATGAAATATTAAAATAGAAAATGAAATATGTGAAAAAAAAAACGTAATATGATTTTTGCTTTAGAAACGTCGTAGAACAATGATAAAGTAAATATAAACGCTCATGATTACCCACCTTGTAAGATGCTTTATAAGATAAAAAATACTTCTTCACATACAATAAATAATATTCAGATATCGAATAAAAATTTCAAAAATCTGAGTTCTTGTTTGATTTTATTTTTCGTTAAACCCTTTTTTTAAAAGAAGAGTCCAAAAAATAGCCTCTGCAGGCCTTTTTTCGTCTCTCTTTTGTGCTACGCATTAATTATCTAATAAATCCACGCAAAATTATAAAGGTCAAAATTAAACAGAAATAAAAAAGATCTCATTGTATTTAATCAACTAATGTCCTTCAATTACTTCATTTGGGAACCACTGTGATGATTCCAAAGCATCCCAAAGAGACAATTCTGGATCTAGGAATTCTTGGTTCATCTGATCTATATCTATTACCTTCTTGTGCTCTGTAATATTTAAAATATTGCATTTTTTTACTGGAAAATATTTTTATTTTCCGATCATGTGGTCGAGGGTTCAAATCCCGCAATTCGACTATTGTCTTAAACCATACTATGGTACAAGAATTTTTTCTTTATAAGAGAAGGGGGCAAACGAGCAGCGGGAACACCAAGGTGTTCATCGACGCCCATGAACATCTGCAATACCAGAGGAATCGCAGATGGGTTGCCTGTCTTTGAGATGGTGGTACACTCGCTTCTTGAAGGACCCTAAGTCGTAGCGGTTTGGAAAATAATAGTAAATTGACAAAGTCTGCTAAACTTTAAATGATAAAGTTTTGATAATCACATAAATTTTATATCTTAAATCGTAAGTAAATAAGTCACTTACCAACTAGAGCCAACTCATCATTCTGTGCCTTGACAACAGCGGCTTGCACTGGCTCAGCAACAGGTGTGGTCACCGCCACAGCACTCTGGTCACCTTGCCCATAGTAACCCGACCAAGCAGAGTAATTTTGCCAGTAGGCCGATGGATCATAATATTGATTATAATCTTGCTAAAATAAAAGTAATAGTGTGAAACACAAATCATTAATTAAAAAAGACAATATTAAAATAACTCCATTAGAATTATGTAAATTTTTTTTGTTTAGATATGCATCTATTAATTATCATATCACCCTCATTATGTAATTTGTCATTCAAGCTAACTCTTGACTACAACTACACACCTCGCCTCATACATCTTGAAACAATCATATGGGGTATATAAATTGTATAAAACAATTTTTTTTTAATATTATAGATATGTAGAACATTAAAAATCTTACTGATCCACTATTATATGCAGTATTTGATGAAACAGATGCAGTTGAATTCTGAGTTGTTGTTGCTCCTTTAGGTTTGGGAACGGCTGTGCATATCTTGAGAGGTTTAGTGCCGAGTCCAGTATAACCATTCATTGCATATAGTGCATTACGTTGCTCCTCTTCATTACCAAATCTAACAAAACCATAACCCTTTGTATATCCGGTGCCATCCAAAATTACTGAAAGATAAAAGATTATTAATGAGCAGAACCAGTGATTTCAGTGTCATTAGTTAGTAATGATTATTACCTTTTGCAGTTTTAATTGATGAGTACTTAGATGCAAATACTCTGTACAAAGAATAGTCATCAACATCAGGACTTAGATCCCCAACCCACACAGAAAACTCTCTTTCTTGCTGTAGGTTTGAACGTGCCTCCCTAGATGCTGTATTTAACCGAAACCTTACCACTGGAAATGTACCTGGTATAGGTTTACCATTAAGCTTGTGCATGGCGTCGATTGCTTCCTCATCTGTCTGCAAGTATACATTTGTTTGTTTTAAAAAATTGCTCCAAAAGCAAGGCAACAAAATAGTATAAAAAGGAATCACATGTTTTATAAGTAATAACTACCTGAAAGTGTACAAATGCATAACCGGCAGGTTCACCGGTAAACTTATTTCTCATAACTTTGACTGCTAATGGCCTTTGTCCCATCCTGTGAAAGGCTGCCATAATAAAACTTTCCGTCATATTGGGCTCTAACTAGAAGAAAAAACATAATTTTGAGCAAACAAATATTATATTAAATAAATAAATAAAATTATCGTAGTACTCAGATAAAAATTTTGGGCAGGAAAAAATGTGTTTGTATGGTTAGTTATTAACATCCTCAATATTACTTACACTGCCCATCCATAGTTGGCACTGCATTGCCATCTGCTTTTATTTAAATTTAACAAATATTTTTGAAAATTTAAAATAAAAGCCGTAGTAAATAGGCAATTTACACAACTTTAGTTATTTTTTTCCAGTTCACCACTTCACACAGACTCAGGTTCCTATGGTGTCTAATACTTTATACAACAACGTAAAAGATTCATTCACATAAAACAGTCTTGGTTTATCAGTTGACGAGAATCAAAATTATTTGATATTACAATTGAGATTTTTCAAATCATTGAAATTAAAAAGACCATTATCCTTTCTGTCAAAACAAAAGCAAATTTAAAAAGGTATAGGTACGCAAAAATCTTGTAAAACTTTTTTGACATTAACTGGGGTGGCGCTACTGCTCACATTTTTTTAGATTAAAAGAGCTGTAGGAGGGCCAATTTAATAGGCACATTAGACATCTATCAATTTTAGCTTCATAGTTTGGTGAGCTGCTTTAAAACATTGATTAAAGGAAATGAAGCGATTCGGACTTCACAGCAGAAGCAGCTTAGTTCAATTTGTACTTTCATAGAGTTGTGATTTGTACGAATTGTGATTTACATTAGCTGCGAGTCACTAGGCTGTATGAGATGTAAAGCGCGAGGTCCGCTTTAAAAACCCGTGAGCCGCGAGCGCATGATTGCATGCGATCGCTCTGCAATGTTCCATCGCGTTGAGCTGTGAAATGGCAATTTAGTTGTTGAGCCGCAGCTCAACGATTCAAGCCTATGTCAGCTGTTGAGACGGTTCAAATTCATAACCAGTGCTGATTTACACATCCCTAAAAATTACTTATTTCATAATTTTGAGATGATTTCTTAGCGGAAAATGAGTCAAACAATAATAATTGCATTCTAAAATCTTACACACATCATTCTTATTTTGAATTGTAAATATCAATTTAATACAACCTTGCAATATTCGTTACGAGGTGAAGTACGGCCCTACATAGCATATGGAATGTTGTAAATGTGATGACATTGACAAGCAGAATGCAGTGCAGTGTGTTTTTTAATTTGTAGTATTTGATAGTTACAAGTGGTATATATTTACTCTTTACATTCTTTGTTTCGATTAAGTTCAGTTACTGTTTCTTGAAAAGTTTTTAAAAAAGGGGAGTGTTGTTAAATGTTAAAGTATCCTAAATATTAAAACATGTCAAGATTAGACAATATCGATGCCTTAGATAGGCAATTGGCTGACTTACAAATGAGTAAAGACAACAATACTCCCGGAAGAGTAAAGAAGGTACCACCAGCAGTACCGCCAAAAAAGAAGGCGCAACCACAAGTTCCACACAGCGCCGTAGTGAATACACTGCGTGAACCTTCTTATTCCACAAAGATCTCGCCTGTTTTAAATAATAATGCCTCAACATACAGTAACATATTTTCCTCTAATGTGAAGCCGCCGAATAAAGATTACGCAAACGTGAATCATCAGCCTAATCTTCAGTCTCCCTACAAGGCAACTGCACAAGTGAAAAGCAATATACCCACTTATAGTAATGTCCCTGGATATACAAGCACTCTGAACAAACCATTGCCTCCCCCTCCGCCGCCACTACCACCCTCTCATTTAACAAAGCCTATTTTGTATACAACACCTGCTTTTGAGAATAACACGGAAGAGTATTTACCACCACCATCTCCGGTGAGTTCTAACTACAGTGAATTAATGAGAGCAACAGCTAATCTTAATTATAACCAGGAGAGACCATCTTACCCTCCCATATATCAAAATGAATATCCAGAATATGGAGTGTCCCAGGCTTCTACATATGAATCACTATATGAGCCTATAAACCTACACACTCAAGGAAATGGTCAAGGAAGAACCAGTAACATGACTATATCCAAAACTAAATCACCTTTACCAAAGGAAGAAGAAGTTGATGCACTGACTAATCTCCTTGTACAATCTATTTCTGATAGTCAAGATTTGGATATTTTTGGTATATGCATCAAGTGTGATGAGAAAGTGGTCGGTGAAAGTTCTGGATGCACAGCAATGGGGAATATGTATCATGTGAAATGCTTTTGTTGCCATCAATGCAATACTAATTTACAAGGAAAGCCATTTTATGCTGTTGAAGGCCAGCCATACTGTGAAGCAGATTACTATGAGACATTGGAAAAATGTTCCGTTTGCAACAAACCAATTCTTGATAGAATTCTAAGAGCTACTGGAAAACCGTACCATCCAACATGTTTTACATGTGTAGTGTGTGGTAAAAGCCTTGATGGAATACCATTTACAGTCGATGCCACTAATCAGATCCATTGCATTGAAGATTTTCAATTGAAGTTTGCTCCTCGTTGCTGTGTTTGTGAATTACCAATCATGCCAGAGGAGGGAGAGGAGGAGACCGTGCGTGTTGTTGCATTAGATCGCAGTTTCCATGTTCGTTGCTACCGATGTGAGGACTGTGGTCTGATGTTGTCTTCTGAGGCAAAAGGCCATGGCTGCTATCCTCTGGATGGACACATTCTATGCAAAACATGCAATGCTCATCGCATTCGTCATCTCACTAAAGTAATGACTACTGATCTTTAAATGCATAATACAATTAGCTTTTAACTACTTATGACATTTACAGATAAGAAGACATTATATGCTTTATGACCTCGATGACTAATTTTTCTTGGGCAGGATTTTCTTTATCATATTTATCATTATATACATATTATTCACATTGTAGTGTAAGAGATATTTATTTACAAGTAACAATATACTTAATGCTTTGCTTATACATAAAGTATAGATTTATAGATAATAAGACATTATTTTTGAGATATTTACATTATATACAAATTTAGTATTGAATCGAGCCATATTAATAAAAAATATTGTGAAAACAATAATTGTTCCTATAAAGTAACTTGGAAATTTAGCTTTTTGTGTTCTTGAAAGACTGAGATAATATGAAAAGCATTAATCAACTATTCAAATCCCAAAATGGCAACTATAATATGTGATTAATATACAAAAAAATGTTTAAATGCATTATGAATGCGATAGTTTAAGAGCCTTACATTTGTCTATGTAGAATAAAAACATGGCTGTTGTGTTAATTTATTATATAATAAATATTATATCAAACAGCGCTTTATTTTTCTTCTCAACGGACTACAGCAAAAGTATAAATTGAGTAATTGGTTCTAGCGGTTAAAATTTACTCTGAACACTCAATAACAAATGTAGGCTTCTATTTTATGTGACACTGGCACAGTGGAACAGAAGGTATCCTATTAAAAGAAAGGAGTGGCAGTATTTGTATAACCGATCGTAATACAATGACTGATAAAATACCGATATGGTTGATATGCTAGGAAATGCGATTAAAAAAAAATAATCTTACGATTACACACGTCTTTATTTTTTTTTACGTCGTATATACAAAATAGCAAAGCTAAAAATTACAATACTGGCAGGAGTATATTATATAGAAAGGCACTTACATCACAGTTATATCATTTTAATATTAAATGGAATGGGAATTTATGGGAAAGTAGAGTTTTTAAACCTTTTTTATACTGCTTCATTATCCTTTCAAATATTTCACGACTAGTTATATCACCCGGTAAGCTTCGGTAAAACATAAAAATTATGTATCTTATCTAGTAGACATATTAGTCATGATTACATATTAATTATGTATGGATATGGTCACATCTGTATTTTAGAAAAAAAAAAGGAAAAATCTTTCGATAGCAGTATAAAAATGACTACACTCTTCATGAGATCCATGTTTACATGACTTTATAGTAATCAACATATTAAGTACTAGTTAAATTATAGTAAATCTAGGAACATAAAATAATACATCCAGTTTACGAGATTCCATTTCCATTCCACGCAGATTCATTTCCAATAAGTACTTTCTCAATATTAATTGGCAGTCTTTTAAATCAATCCATATTCTTATCAAGTCAGATTACAATCAATACTGTATCAGGAGAACATAATGTTATGAATGTCTTAAAGGTACAGTAATTATTCAGTCACAGTTTGGCAAAATTTTGGCAAATAATATAACAACTAAATACACATTTTAAGTCCACAACCATTGAACTTGGTAAATTATACATTTGCATAAAAAATTGATTAATTTTAATATTTATGCTTTATGTTTTATTTTGGTGTTAAACTTTGGTGGGCTTAACACCTGTTTCATAAACAGAGATCTTTTCTCCTTTATCTGTTTCGAAGATAAATCATAAATATTTGTACCAGATACAGATTTCGATTCAGATACATGAAAATTAGGTCTTTTATCGGTTGAAGTTACATCTTCACTTCTCAAATGTTCACTTCTAACGTCCAGTTGATTCCTTAATATACAATTATCTGATTGGTGTAATGTATTGTCTGAATTGTAAAGAATTTCTTCATCTGAATGTAGATTTAACCTAGGTTCAAATCTTTCCCTTAAAAGGGAAAACTTTCTCCGCGGGCGGTTACGAGTAGTTTTTTTATTGTTTGAAATTTTACTAGTCGACGTATTAACAAACGATGAAGAAGCATCTTTATGTATCAGAGATTGCAGCGAAGGCGTTTTACGACTTAAGCTCAAATCCTCATTTGAACTGAGCGGTAGAGAATTTTCAGAAACCATTTGCCATAAAAAGTCAACGTTTTTACTTGACAAATCTTGATGCTCGGATCTAGTATTATTATTTTTCGTATGAGATTTGGTTTTAGATATATTAGACTTTTGCCGTCGTGAGGTACTTTTATTATATGATACTTGAGAATTTAGGGACGATGATGATGAAGAAACGTTTTGATCCTTTTTATTTGTATCAAATTTGGATCCATGAAAGACATCCAAAATATTTTCTTTTTCAGGTAACGACTCCATTATATTACTAGAGTTAAATTTGGAAGGTTCTTTCCAAAGGGCCCTTTTCAGATTACTTTCAATTTTTGAAGGAGAATTAAATTGCGGCGAATCTAAAAATTGTTCACGTCTATGATATAGATTTCTAGGCGAATTAGTGACTGTTGCTTTACGTATTTCATCTATTGTCGCCACGAGTGAACTTTCTGAATTGAGTCGTTTTTTGCAAGCTGGATCAATGTCACCCAAGTCATCAAGCTCTTCAAGAATAGGCTCCAAATGATTCGGATCCTTAACATTGTCTATCATACAAGGCTTAGCCAGGAAAGTTTCATCGTTTGAATGGCAAACCACAGAATTGGCATAATCTTCTTGAGAACTCCTATCGAACTTTACGAATACATTTGAATACGTGTGAGCCTTTTTAGGAAATGGCGGCGCTGATAATATGGCGTTCTTCAAATCTTGTGAAATACAACTACTGATTTCAGAACTACCAGATGTTAATGTATCTCTGCTCCTGTCCCTAACTACACTACCATCGTGAAGCCAATTCTCAATATCACAGTAACCATTCCAAGATCGCAAGCCCCACGCTTCTCTTGCTATGTTTACTGCACAAATATTTTCATAATCATGTACTGACAGAATTTCAGTCGGAGTGTCAAGATCACGTTGTTTAGAGTTTAATAACTCAGTGCTAATACCGTTCTTCTTCTTATCTTTCTTAGCATACATTTCCTTGAGTATATCAAGAGCTATTCTTTGAATGTTCTCGATATCTGCATCTTGGTTACCAACTTTTATATTTTTTAATGCACTTAAACATAATTTCTGCACAATATTTTCATTAAACGTATTTATATCAGAACTGTTGATATCGCTGAAACTTAAATCCAAATCCATATCTATAGAATCTGACGAAGTTTTTTTATTAGAGCCATCAGTGTCGTGGCTTATCTCGGAACTATGATCAGTTTTTATTGTTTTAGCAAATTCTTCGTTAACAATGTTACAAGCTTCTAAATTTAAATTAGTTAATTCATTACGTAATTCATCTGAAGAACAGATTCCTCTTCGTTTTTGCAAATTAAGTGTAAAGAATATGGAGGTAATTTCATCAATTGAATTCTCTATATTCTCTACGGAGGGTACTTTTAAAGTAAGTTCTGTTGGTGGGGCGATAATTTTCTTTTTATTTATTTTTGAAGTGATTTGCTCGATTTTAGAATTGTCCCGTTTTGTGGCAGTAGACTGTGGAGTATTCTCTATTGAATATATTTCAATACTAGAAGCATCGGTGCTGACGTTGCCTACAGGCGCGGACGTGAATGTCGGAGATCCAGATCTAGCGATCCAATGATCGAGCAAGAATTTCTTATCTGCATGCTCACTTTCAATTTGGGAAACTTGTTCTGTTATTGTAGGATCTTTGCTATAAATAAAATTACAATACATTTGTTATAAGTCTACCATCTACCATCTATCTATATATATAAAAGAAAGTCGTGTTAGTTACACTATTTATAACTCAAGAACGGCTGAAGCGATTTGACTGAAAATTGGTGGGCAGGTAGGTAGCTTAGAACCAGGAAACGGACATAGGATAATTTTTACCCCGTTTTCTATTTTTTATTCCGCGCGGACGGAGTCGCGGGTAAAAGCTAGTCTTTTTAGAAGAAAAGGAATGACATTTGCTTCTCACCAATAAAATGGATAGAATAATAATACTGAATGGACGACATAAAACGTACGTACAGATATTTAATAACAGAAAAATATAATTACCTTGGCGTGTCTGTAGTTTTATCTTTATTCATACTTTTAAATGACCTGACATGACACAATGAACTGGGCTTACTAGGAATATTACCAGTCTGAGAAGCTTTGTTATTCAGTTCAATATCAGGCTCCGCATATTTCCATGGGATTGGCCCTTTAGAATGAAAGTATCTATAATACAATACCATTGCAAACATTCCTGAAATAGAAAAAGTCTTTGATTAACACATAAGCCGAAAATTAACTATAAAAATATACAATGCCAGAGGTTTAAATTTATTAGGCAATAACAATGAAGGACTAACAGAACAGCAGGCAAGAAATAATATCTTTGAAGTAACATTGTGTTAAATTTAAAAAAAAAAAGAGCTGTCAAAGAACTTACCGAAAATAGTACCCGCAATTATACAGATAGTCGCAGCAATCGACCAAGGTTTTCTTTGTTTCTCAGTATCTGTTATTAGCACATATAGAAACAAACTGCCAAAGTTTTGAGTGACCATGAATGTATAAAACATCATAAGCCTGTACCGTGTCTGACCTTCTCGTAAATTTATGAATGAGAAACAATAGACAAATCCCATGACTGCATTGTACAATGTCTCTTCAAGTTTGTTAGGACAAAAAGTTGTTTTCTGTATAACAATCCAAAAAGTCATAGCAGCCCAATGTAAAACTGAAAAAAATATGCTCAGTTTAAATAATACCCTACATCTATAGATATTTTCAATTCAAGGAAATATATATTTTACAAGAATGAAATACGAAAGAAACTCACCCAATGGTAATAATGTCCACATACCAAAAACAATTGAAAACAGTAAAATGCCTGCAATTCTACCGATCAACATACCAAAATGCCATATTAGTTTTAATAACAATGATTTCCATTGAAATGTATCATTAGATAATAATATAATGCTATAGATGTATGTAATACTGCCCCATACTACTGACGCAATTGATGCTGTCAGTGCAAACACTAAAACACATTAGGAAAATATACACCTTGAACATAAAATAAAAAAAGCTGTTATAAGTCTTCAAATTTGAGCAATTTAAGCTAATGGAGCTAACATTTGAATTATTGAATGAATATAAATTGTGAAAAACTTCAACCGCTCATAGTGTAATAACTAATGGTCACCCATTGGTTTGAAATTCAACCATATTTTAAATTTAAAATCAAATAGCAATATGCAATTTTTCTCCACATTAATTGTAACTGCGTCAAATTTCTCATTCATGATGTTGCACAATATCTTTAAAAAGGGGTACAAAGTCTTCACTGTAATAATAATTAATAAGATGAAATAATTTAACTAACCTTTAGTATGATAGTTCTCATTTAACATCAATATAGCATATGTTTGCAGAATTATCTGTGGTATTGTACCCGTAAAAATATATAAATAGTGCAAAAGGCTCAAATCATTTCTTTGACATATTAACTTTTGTGTTTTTACAGATTCCAAGTTCTTGCAGGTAAATACTTTTCGCAAGAATATTATATACCTAAAAATATATATTTATATAGAAATGTTTTACATTATGTTAAATTAAAGATAGATATTAAATTGATAAAAGTAAGGCGAAATGCACATTTATTTCTGCCTGGTATTATTGTAATGACTTTTTCTTTGTTTACCTTTCTAATAATCCTACAAGGAATCCATGCGTAATCCAATGTTTGATAGTTGATTTGTTGTCTATAATAAACCACCTTATTGAAAAAATATTTATTAGAACATTGGGAGACAACATAAATATGAAAGTAGCAAGGGCCCAATATAAATATCCATCTTTGCAGTATTCAGCAAAAACCAAGATATCTGAAATAATTATAAAAATAAAGATTATTGTTGTGAAATCCTAATTTCTTTACTGTGAGTTTGATATCAAAAGAACTGAAGATATCAATTTAAAATAGGGATTCTTATATTATAGTCATGACATATATTTTTTTGTATATTAAATGTTATTTAATAAAGTCATAGCAAATGCCATAGCTCAAGATTTGTTCCTTTTTAGGTACTAGCGACGAAAATTATTCCTTTATTGAGTTTGTGTATTTGAAAGATAAATCAAGTCTTATTTGTAATTATTTTTAAGTACACAAAAAAAAATTAAATACAACCATTGGTCTGTAACATACCTGTTGTTAAATCGGCTAGTATTGTAACAAGTGATATAAACACACTTAATACATTAAATACACAAAAATATTCATCATCGTTAGTTGCAGTCTTTCTGTCTATTTGACTTCCGAGCCTGCAATTCTCGGCCATTCTATATAATAATGCACATTATTGAGACAAAGCACCCTTAGACAGCCATTCTATTTACTCTTACTGAACTGAAATAACTATAACATCCAAGATACATCTATATTCTATTTAAGTTTTAACCTATCGATATAACATAATATTATATTTAAGTTTAAGTTAAGTCAACGGCAGCGCAGACGCAGTTCACTTCAAGCCTGCCAGCCACCACAGATAACCCTAAGACTATAGTAAGCAGTGGACACAACCTCAGATGAAGAACACAACACAAACTTTTTAGTGTTACCCACTGATCTCTTTAATGGACTGGCTAAAAGACCTTATGTTTTATGCCTATTTTTCGCCATTTTGGCGCTGATGATAGCGGTTTTATGGATTCCAACTAATAAAAAAGATAGAATTAACTGTCACGTAACATCAACATTAACCTATCCATCCCAGTGGATAGTATATTTTTTTTATTTATTATTGGATATCGGTGTCCTTTTAGCCTTGGATAATATCAAGATCAGTGGCGTTACCCACGACCACGAGTAAACGATGTTACCAGTTTAGATTATAAGTTTGCATGTCTATTAAAAAAACGGCGAGGTCTAAAATTATTTTGTATATGAAGCAATTTACTTAACTATTTTATCTATCAAATAAATTTAATCCCAATCTAGTTAATTAAAACAAAACAGCTAACATACAAAAATTAATGTCTTTTAATTTTACTTGCTCTTTGGTTGACACTTGACGTATGTAAAAATAAATAATAATAACAACAAATATAAAACGTCTAATTTGTTTGATTTGACTTAAATCCCAAAATTTGAATAGAATTTCTCTTGTTTTGTCTTGTGCGGTGTAATTATTATAAACCGAATACTTCTACCGTATAGATATTTCATAATCAAAATGATACACGATGCTTTATTCGTTTTGTGGGATTGCTCACAGGGAGAAGTATCATCGGTGCGTTTATGTTTAATTTTTAATTTAAAAAACTTTATTTTTTTAATTAAGCTAACTTCCAATTACAGACTGAGCCAGTTTTATATGCCAATGAAGGAGATGCAGAAATTTATAGTAGAATATGTTCAATTGCAAAAAGTCATCACAGAATTCAAAATTTTATTGCAGCTACATCTTTTCATTCAAGAAAATTGCAAACAGGTACCTAGGTTTAACGATCTTTATGTTTTTTCTTAAAACGATAACAAAAGATTATTTGAAAGAAAGTGTACATAATATAATTTGATTTCTGATGCAATAGTGTACTTTGCAAATGTAAAGTATTATGTTTTACAGCATCCAACATAAGAAACTTTGGCTTATATGGCCAAGCATTGAGTGAGGGTATTACTGAAGTATTACAATCATATAAAAAAGCTTTGGTAAAGGTTGAGAAGTTGGTTATTGGAAATAAAGACTACACATTAACATTTGTGTATAGCTATGTTGAGAAATTCCAAGGACTGTTCAATACAATTAATAAGATAATTGGCACAATAAAAGAAAGAAGGCTAAGTGGCTGTGAAATTTTAAGTTTAACACATCAGAATATATTGAACGGAAATGAAATGGTCCATAGTGCAATACTAAGGTGAGTTGTTCCAGTGCTAAGTAAAGCTGTACATTGAACATTAGAAGATTAAAAGCTTCTGAGTAAAATTTTTTACTTCATAATTTTTTTAAACTTAATTAGAGCTGTCAAGTTTATACAATTTTTTATAATTTTTACAGGATATTCTCTTGTATTAACAATGTATTTATAAATCAACTCTGCGCATGGCTACTTTATGGAGAACTAAAGGATCCATATGAAGAATTTTTCATTTACCGAAATAAGAAGGATGATTTGTCGGAGACAGTGCTTTCAACACCATCCATTCCAAATACTTGCGATAAAACACTTGTTACCACAGTATGTATATATTTTCGCAATTTATTTATGTTTAATGTTAATTTCTATAAGTTATTTCAATACTTGTAGAGAGATAGATAGATGATATATTTTTTTTTTACTATGTCAACAATAAATAAATGTAAAACAATGCAGTGTTGACTTTTCTAATTGAGGGATTTATTTATGAGGGATGTTTCAGTTACAACAAACTTCACTGGACTGCGGATATAACATAAATCCTGGTATGATACCATACTTTATGCCATTATCACTGGCTCAAGAAATATTATTTATTGGCAAGACTGTTATACTCTTTGGTTTTGATCCCAGGAAAGTAAAGAAAAGCAATATTACATTAAACAGCACCTTAATGCCATTACATAAACTTGATTATGATTCAAGAAGGTGTGTATACTTTTTAGTTATATGATACTAGCTTTTACCCGCGACTCCGTCCGTGCGGAATAAAAATTATATAACGAAACGAAAACGGGGTAAAAATTATCCAAGTCCGTTTCCTGGTTCTAAGCTATCTGCCCACCAATTTTCAGTCAAATCAATTCAGCCGTTCTTGAGTTATAAATAGTGTAACTAACACAACTTTCTTTTATAAATATATAAGATTAAATATTATCCTTGTAATACTAAGCATTATAAAAATTTGCAAATGTATTTTTGTTTGAAGGTTCACTATTTGGGAAGAGAAAGAGTCAGAATTTCATAGTAAGCTTCAGCAACTCAAAGAACCAGAAGTCTTCGAAGTTTACAATCTGAGATGTGTTGTTAGAGAGATAAAAGAATGTGTTACAAAGGTAAATTACAAAAATTGACGTCTTGAGTTTGGACATTGGGCCAAAGATTACTCCCATTCCAACATGCCAACACAAATGCTGATTACTAAAACTTTATTTCAGCACTTATGGACAGTGGCGGTGGAAGAAGCACATTTATTACATGAGCTACGCCTCATGAAGGATTTCTATCTCTTAGGACGTGGTGAACTGTTTCTTGAATTATTACGTCTCACCGCTCACATGTTGGACAAGCCAACTACACGAACCTCTACAAGAGGTAAGGTTCAAAGTTTTGTTGGGTACATTGTGTTACCTTATGTATCCATCCCTTTTTTGTTATCCTGATTTTATAATCTTTTCTTAAATTATTTCATACGAAAGTATCTCAAGCCAAAAGCTTTAAATAAGTCTGATTTCATTTTTAGACATGAATCACGCGTTCCAGTTAGCTGCGAGAGCTGTGTTCCTAAGCAACAGTGCTGATATAGAAAAATTCAGTTTCGAACTGCCCTACGTCAAACCAATAGCCGATGCGACTGCCAATTCTTCTCTCGATGATGACAGTAGTGTTGGTAAGATTTTCATTTTACTATTTGTGTTTTAAGTCACTTCCATGTTGTTGTGCTATACTATGCCGTCTCTTTGGACCTTAATTTTTTCTTAAAATGCGTTGTATCAAAAGTTTTAAATTAATAAAAACTGTAGTAAAGGTTGAATTTGTGGCTAATTTTTTTTCATAACAAAGTTGCAGATGGCTGGTCCACTATAATCTTAAAGTACGATTTCAAGTGGCCTCTACACTTGCTGTTCGCACCTGAGGTGCTCGCGCGGTACAACGACATGTTCCGGCTGCTTCTCAGGATAAAAAAGACACAGCATGATCTACACGCTCTGTGGAAAACGTACAAACAGTCGAGGAGGTAATTAAAATTCTATTTTCACTTTGTATGCTTTGGCCTTATCATGTAATTAACTGTTTGAATTCATTTAATAATTTTTACTTTTCTGTCATTTTGAAAATTTATTTTCATAACTTGACAAGCAAATATTGTCCACAAAAAACACATTCATGACAAATTAAAGTTAGCCAGTATTAAATTATTAAAAAACTAGCTTTTACCCGCGACTCCGTCCGCGCGGAATAAAAAATAGAAAACGGGGTCAAAATTATCCTATGTCCGTTTCCTGGTTCTAAGCTACCTGCCCACCAATTTTCAGACAAATCGATTCAGCCGTTCTTGAGTTATAAATAGTGTAACTAATACGACTTTCTTTTATATATATAGATGTACAATCGAGACATTTTTCTCACATATATGGTTTCCCTCTGGCCCGAGTTTCTCGCCTATGGAGATCGCCCTTCCCTTTGCGACCCGACAATGACTCTCGCATATAGAGGTTTCTAGCTTATCCCGGTATCTTCTGTTTTTTCTTCGAGTTTTTTTTATCTGTATAATGTTGTGTTTTTTCTTGCAGGTTTGCTGTATGCCAATTGCATAATAAACTTATGTTTCTTATGGACAATCTGCAACATTATTTGCAAGCAGATGTATTGGAGAGTAATTTCTCTAGACTCATGGATGCTGTTAACAAAACCAATGATTTCGAAAAACTCAAAGAAGCCCACGCTACATTTCTTGCTGATATACTGAGTCAGTCGTTTTTAACAACAACAACAGTGAGTAGTTTTGTTACAAGACCTTACAACTTTATTGTTATCATTTAATATATAACGAAACAAATATTTTTCTTATTATATTCCCAATATTTGATATTCAAAAATGGCAATCTCCAAGTCTTAGTTTCCTTTCCTTTACAGTCAGAACGATCAGAAGGTGATTCTTCCGGTGACGGTGTAGACATGATCACAAACCCAGTATTTGTCAATATCATGGATCTATTGAAGTTGTGCGACTCGTTTTGCAGCATGAGCGAATTTGCATCAGACAGGGAAGCGGAGGATTACTATATAAAGGGTTATTCCGATAGGTATATTTTTAATTACTGTAATTACAAGATTGGTCATGTTATTTTAAAAAATGTGTATCGAAAAACGATTTTGCGTATAAAAGTAAACTCGCGAGGAGTCTGTGGCACTGACAGTGTTAATTTCATTCCTTTCTAAGATATCCATTTCAAAGAATCTTACAAGAATAGGGTTTTAAAGATTAATGACTTAAGTTATAGTTTATAATATGTATGTGTTTAGGTTCAACAAGCTGGTAAAGCAGCTGACCCAGCTGTTGGTGTGCTTGCGGGACCGAGCTTGCGGTGCGTATCTCGCACGTCTACTGATGCGGCTGGACTACAACCGCTGGCTGAGCGCTGAGGCGGAACTCACCCGGTCTCTTACGCATATGTTACGGTGTTGACGTCTGATGTACGCACACGCATGTTATGTAAAAATATATTGCCAGCCATCTCTCCCCTCGTAATAAATGTTATTGCATTGGAATTTCACAGTAAAGGATTTTTGTGAAACCAATATACTGCTTTTCTAATTTTTTAGTTCCATATCTTAAATTAATTCCGAAAAGTTTTAAAGAACAACAAAAGCAATGTTTTTTACTTGTGTCAAAAATCACTAAAATATGTTAAACATATATAAAACAAAGAATGGATTATTAATTTAAGTTCTAATATCCAAAAGTTCAATAACAAGATAATTTAATATGGTAAAACATACTTTATTGTAGTTTTATTTCAACTGTCATCTATAACTTCGTCTTCGAGAATCTCTTCTGTGGTGGTCTTCTCATCAACATTTTGTGCGGCATGTTGAAGCATGAGCATTTTAATCAAAATGCACTTTGACATATCACACGAACAAGGTATCGGATGATCTACAGTATCAGGATCCAAAATTACTACTTCAAGATTGTATCTGTAAAAATTATAATACAGGTTACAATGTCAGAAATGTTGTTAGGTGTATTGAAAATTAGTTAAGACAATTTCGTCTAATCAGAATCGGTAAAGGAAAGCAATGCATCTGCAATTGCGGATGTCTATGGGCAGTGGTCGCTTCACTATTGGGGAGAACTTAGGTTGCCGTTAGCCACCTCATGATATAAAGAAAAATCTATGTTCTTATACACTATAACACCAACTTAATATTAAAACTCATACCTTCTATTATTAACAATGTCTCTTGACATGCTTAATTTAAATGCTAAGGGTTCTGATTCTTCAACTTCTCGTTCCTCAGGGAACAATATAATGGTTTGCTTCCAATGTGTTTGTGGACTGTGAGGACTTGTACTTAGAACAATAGGGTCACAACTGTCAGAAAACACAGGGAAGGTGCAGTCAAACCATAAACATAGACCTTGATATTTCCCTGTCTTATTGACACCTGTGGAAATGGAATGAATTGACCATACAGTTATGGAAACAGAAAATTAATTCTTTATAAATAAATAGCAACTATCATTTACCTTATTTATTTACAAAAACTTTATATATCAAATATATTCATTTTTCATAAGGGAATCAGTTTATGTTAGGTTTTTATTGAGAAAAATATTTGAACATATTTTATCTATAGAAATTAAACATTGTATATAAAACAAAATTATATACTTACCCACAACATGTTGTATTTCAAGTGAATCTAATTCTGATATCTGGACATCTTTTAAATTTATGCAAGCCAAAAGAATTTCAGTGCCTAACAAATCTTCAGGTTGTATTTGCATAACTTCTGGTTTTTTACTTCTTTCCATTCTCAATAACTTGGCGAATGTCAACATAGAAACTCCATGAAAATTATCCCATTGGTTATATAAGCTTGGAACACTGAAATATGATATATTTAATATATAATTTTTGACTTAAATGTACACTCATAAATAAGATGTTACAGATGCTATTGGAGTAGTATACAGTATTTCATATTCTGATTGTTTTTATTTTATTTTGTATTTACTATGCCTTTTTATATTATTAGTTATATTAACTAAATAAAAAAACTCACCTACATGGTGCAACATAAATAGAAGCACTTTCCGGAAACATTTGCCCATCCTCTTTAAGAAACTTGTCTCTGGCTACCAACACAGAATCTAACATGCCTTCATGAAGAAGATAGAACCCCATCCACTCTGATACTATTATGTCTACTTTCTCATTATTTGGTAGTACTACATTTTCAACTTCATTTTGTATTACCTGTTATGAAAGCAATGGTTAATTTAAAAATCTATTAGCTCAACCAAATATACTCGGTTGATACTCCATTGAAGATAAGAAACGAGCCTCCCTCTTCAACGGGACTAGCGAAACAATCAGTGCCCAGTTGGCACACCTAAAAGCCACTGCTTGGAAATTGAATTGAATTGAAGATAAGAAAAGTAACTATGAGATGTTGTCTGAACTAGAGCCCTAAACTAATTTTTATCAAAATAGAAGTCTCCTTATAAACTTTATCCTGTTTTTAAACTCATTTGTTTTTTAAAACACGCCAATAATTTGTCATATTGTAAACTGTGTAGGCAGCTTCGAAAAAAAAAAACACACCTCTATTACTTCTTCAAACTTGTTTTCTTTTACTACTTCCTTAGCAATATTTGCAATATTACTTGCTTCAACAGCATAAACTTTTTTCGCACCTGCTTGTGCACAGAACACAGATAAAATTCCCGTGCCACATCCTACATCCATTACTATTTTGTTTTTGAAACATTCTTTATGTTCATGTATAGCCTTTCTATATGTTTCTGTTCGGTTGAAATCCTCCAGCATTAGTCTGTGAATCTTAAAATTATAGTACATTATTTTCATTGAACAAAATAACTACACTGTTCCTGCACTTTTACGCCTATTTACATAATAGAGTACCTCTAAGTCTTCATAACTTGTAAAGTAATCTTGATTGCTGTCCATTTTCGTGTTTATTTTATTTAAAAATATGTTTTAGCACTTATTAAGGCAGCACGATGCAAAATAAAAACATAACCTTATTTTTTAAGAAACGAAGATGTGTTTCATATCGCTTGTCAAATGTCAAAATCAAATGTCCAATCCTTCTCTTCTCTGTGGTCACATCCAACTCTGCACAAAAACGTAATATAAATTGAGTCCCAACTTGCATATTGCTTTGGAAATAATATCTTAACTATTTATCGAAGATCCATTTTTGTTTCCATCTCCTAACATTTTTTCTATTGTCACGACAGCTATTTTTTGGCACAAGTGTGGAAACTTTTGGTGTTTAATAAACTGACAATTTCAAATTCCATCTACTCTATGGCATTGGCATCAATTGTCAATTCAAGCAACTTCGCAAGCATTTATATTTTTTTTTAATTCAATGTTATTTCCTGAGATGAGAATAAATTTACGTAAAAAGTAGTCTAATATTCTAATAAATCAACAAAACATCTTGAAACAATGGCCAAAGAAAGCAATATGTCGTTGTTTCATGATGTATTGGAGCCGTTTAGAAGAGTAATAAATACTGATCCGCCAAAAGACAAGTTATCGGCGTCTTCGAAATTAAATTTATCTAATAGTGATGTTTCCATTAAAGAAAGTAATTAATTACTCTTAAAATTCATATTTTAATGTCATTAGTTTTCATTCTATCAATCGTTTGATTTCATTTTGATTGTTTTCAGGTATATCTAACCTATTGTCAACTAAACGAAAATCTAGTATGGATTCATTTGAATTCTTAACACCAGAGAAACGTCCCCGCAGAGAGTCCAGTTCCTCTACCAATTCACCGGTACCACCTTCACCATGGGAGGCAAAGAAAATGAAAATTGATCTAATTGCTGCTAAAGCTCAGGTTTTTAACACTAATTTTTTGTTGTATTGTTATTTAGATTGTAAGATTTATCATTTTAGATTATTCCAGGTATATTCATTATATTTATATTATAATATATTTAATTTAAATTAGATGTACATAATGTAAAATGAGTGTATTTATTACAATTATTGTAAAAAATTTAAGATTACGAAGTTGGAAGCTCGTGTCAATCATCAACATTCAATACGTAAGGAAATGCAAATATTGTTTGAAGAAGAAAAAGCATCATTGATGGATCAGCACAAAAGAGATGAGAAAGCATTAGCCGACATGGAGGAAAGATTACAAGTCATACGTAGGAGAGAACAGGAATTAAGAGATGATCATAATGCTGTTAGTATACATTTTAAATAGGATTCTTCATATTTATGACAACATGATAATTTTCTTCTAAGGTGTACTTGAAAATCTCTTTAAAGTTTGTGTTACTACTAGAAACAGCTATAGTTTTCAATTCTGATTTAAAATTAATGCTGTGTCAATAATATATATAGAACATAAATTTTCAATAAAATTCTTGCCATATTTAGATGTAAATTTTGTCTATAAATAAAATTTAAATTAAAATTTTTAATTAAATTTTATTCTAATTTCATTCAACAATAAGTAATATAACAAATTTTTAGGCTGTAAAGGAACACATGGAGAACAAAACGAAATGGGACAAAGAAAGGTTGGAACTACAGAAGCAGATAGCAGATCTTAAAGACAAGTTGTTAGAGGCTAATGTTAGCAGCAGAAATCAGGTCTCGGAGATGAAGAAGGATATGAATGAGCTGTTACAGGTCATTTAACTCAATGGTTTACACATTCAGTGCCTCTATGATTTAAACATTAATGTAACTTCACAGTTTGAGTCTGCCTCTGAATGCTTAAATCTATATTTGATTGTCAGTGGTTCAGGGGTAAAGCAGTTGACTTGCAATCTGCAGGTTCTGAGTTGGAATCCCATCAAAAAATAATTAGCAAATGTAAAAATTCTGACACTGTAATAAAGCTGGAGTCAACAATGGTTAATTCTAACATTGTCTTTGTCAGATAGGCTTTGGAAGGTGCACAATCTGAAGTAGAGTTGTTAAAGAAGGAAGTTGCACGACAGACCAGTCGGGCAGAACAATGTACTGCTTTGAAGACACAGTTGGATAAGCAAACATTTGAGTTGCAACAAGTTAATAGTAAACTAAAGGATTTGGAGTATGAGAGAGATTGTTACAAAGACTGGCAACAACATGCAAAGGTGAGTAAACTTAGTTATATTTTCAACTGTGGTAATTTGAAACTCATTTTTTCAAACTGAAGTCATAGTGAAATTAGGATTATTTTCTCCCGTTTTCACCATTATTGACATCATATTATGGGATGTTTCCCATAGGTCTGTCCGGTCTACCGATCATGACTCTATCAACCCAATCGGAAAAAAATCCCATTCGGCCGATCGATCGTTGGGGCGATCGGCCCAACGGGAAACACCAATTTTACCTTAATTATTTTATACGGGATCCCAGTAAAATTTGAAGAAATTAAAAGGAAAAAATTTAAAGTTGTTAATTTTTGATGTAAAGCATTACAATGGAAACGTAATTTTTTTAGACTGCTCAAAAACGTCTCAGTACAATGGCTGATTTAGAAAAAGAAGTTGTTAGATTGAGAGCTGCGGAGCGCACACTCCGTGATGCAGTTTGCAATAAGCTCCTGCTAGAAGAACAGGTGAATGTACTCACCGCTAAAGTGGAAGCACTGCAGCCAGTACAGCAAGAGTTACATGAGGCAAAGGTAATTACAAACCATGTATACATATAATCTATACAATTCATTAAATTGGACAGTTGAAATGAATTGTAATATAGAAAAAAGTCTTATTTCTTAGACATGATGTATTTGCGTTAAAAAACAATTTTTTTACTTGTCTCTGCATCCACGTTTGTTCCGGCTAATCTCTGAAATGGCTGGCCCTATTTTGACGGGACTTGAACTGCAAGGTTACCTTCCGGTTATGTTAATTCCGTGCTGCCGAAGTCGCGGGCAACCACTTTTGATTTATAAAACCAACTAACAGATTTAAGTATTATGCAGTAATCCATCTATTATCCACTGTGCAAATAATACTGAAATTATACTTATTTTACAGTTGTTTTTTTTTCACGAATATTTTATTTTGTAGTAAATAAGCTGTGTTAATAAAGCGTACACAACTCCATATTTTTAACTTAATTTCGTGAAATACATATTTAACTGTATGTTTATAAATTCAGGTGAAAGTGGCATTGTTGGAGTCGTCTTTAGAGGAGTGGGTGAGCGCTGCGAAGGCGCACGGCGTGGAGACAGCGCGCGCGCTCAGCGCTGCTCTTGAGTCCGCGTTTGCGGGACAGCTCACTGCAGTTGTTAACTGCTCTGAAGCTAAAACACAAATGGCACAACTCACTGAGGTATTTTTATTTACATGTCTCTTTGAAGTGTTGAAAAAAAAAATTAAGTGGTTGGTGGATAACATGTAATGTTTTTTCTGATATCCCAAAAATATTCAAATATTAGATGCATATTTCAGTTGCAGTAAGTGAGGTTGAAAATAGTTGCCTACTTTAAGTGAACAAGAGGGTGTATAAAAGAAGGTTATTGGAACGAAGTTCCTTATCGCGCGTTGTGAAAGACGGAAAAAAATCTTACGAAAAGTTGTCACGACACTTTTTGCATGGCCATGGCCACCAACCATGGCAACGACGTGACAATATATAACGAAAATTCATAGAAATAAAATGTACTTCTTGTGAAGACTTAAGTTTTAAGTATAGATATAGAATACTTGTAACAGGATGCTCCTGTTACAAGTATTCTATACTTAAAAGGATGCTCCAACAACTGATGTAATATGTATAAAAAAAAAAGTTTTATTCATAGAATAAACATTAGTTCCTTCACTAATTAATCGAAAGGAACTTCGTTCCATCGGGTGTCCCTTGACACCTCTCAAGTTTTTTTCTATCCCTTTCCATCTTTGAATTTTTACAATTAATATTTGTATATAGGAAGTGGCAACATTGAAGTTTGAGCGGGACAAGGCGACAACGAAGCTCAATGACATAATGTCAGTGCGCAAGAGCCAGGAAAGTCTTATACACAGGCTGCAGAAACGATTGCTTCTTGTCACCAGGGAAAGAGATAGTTATAGGTATGTTTTATTCCATTGACTACTTCCTAGTTTATGTTTTTTTTTTCAAAGACTCATGCATACTATATGCTAATTGGGTTTTGTAGTTAAGTTGTAATATAATACTAGCTTGCAACTATTAATAACCTAGGTTGTAACATATTTATTTAAATTATATTTGGTAACATTTGAAATGTTGCTTTTATTGATTTAATTTATTGGCTACACCTGATTTAGAGGTTCAATATTCGGTTGTGGTTAATACTAGTACGATTTGTAGGCAACAGTTGGACTGCTACGAGAAGGAGCTGACTGTGACGCTGTGCGGAGAGAGCGGCGCGGGCAGTGCGGCGTTGCTCTCCGCACGTGTGGAGCAGCTGGAGAAGTCGCTGCAGGGCTACAGGGACCTGCTCGCCACGCACGACCAGGAGGCACACGCTAAACGTAAATATATTAAGAAAGGGATTCATAAAAAAAATAACTTATATTTCTCAAAATTACCTTATTTAAAAAAGAAATCTACTGGATAAAGTTTGTTTTATAAATAGTAAACGGCAAACAAACAAGTTAATAAGTAGGGATTATTTCTTGTTCGTATGGAAAAAGAAAAAATTAGTAATAAGTTCTGTAGCACCACATTTGGTTTTACAAAGAAATCTACACTTCTTTGAGTGTACCTCTCCTGTCTAATTTACCTTAAATAATTCGTGGCTGTTTTATTAAATAATAGTTGTGGAGAGTTTACGCGCGGAGGCGAGTAAGTACCGCGAGGAGGCGGAGTTGTCGCGGCGGGAGGCGGGGAAACTGCGCGCGCAACGCGACCAGCTGCAGGCACACCTCGACCGCCTCGTCCAGACTCCGCAACCACCTACTAAAGTAAACAATAATGTTGCCACTGTAAAAAATATAGTACTGCCAACTTTATAGTTATATTTTAAAATCTATACATAATAAAAAATGTGTTTATGTAACTGATTACGAAAAACTAGTTTTTTTTATTTTTATTTGGTAAACTCCGGAACGGCTGGACCAATTTTGATGAGACTTTGATCACGGAAAGAAACTCATGTACACGGGCATACCATGGGGTTTTTTTTTTTAAATCTGCGCTGACGAAGTCGCTTGCGGCCACTTGTATATTAAAATTCTCTAATTTGTTACACCTGGTTTAAATTTAAAAAATGAAATGATGTTCTTTAGTACTACAAGTTGACTTATTAATTGTTTCAGATCCTTCATCTTGTAGATAATCCCGCAGCTGCGGCGCATAAACAGATTCAACTTGATATGGAGTCTGCACAAGAAGAGGTATTTAATAAATATTAAATATGCGCTATTATTTATGATTTCTGTTTATGTTGCCATTTTTTCTTCTTCTTTTTTTTTAGCCACAGTAGTTTGCTAAAGTAGTATGTCCCCAGATTAAAAGGTTAAAAGCGGCGCTCCGTGAAGGCGGTTCGGATGTGTGTCCCGAAGAAATGCAACAACTAAAGCAACAACTAGAAAATAGTCGAATAAAACTGAAGAGGTCTCTTTTTGTTGTATCTATGTGTTTAACGCTTTTATTATTTTTCGCTTTTAAAGTTGATGTCTTGATATTTAATTTTAAATCAGTGTTACCATATTTGTTTTTTTATTTCAGAATGAAGGAGGAGTTCACATCATCGGCCCAGGAATATAGAGATGTAGTTTATATGCTACTAGGCTATAAAATAGATAGGACAGGACATAAGAATTATAGGTAATTTTTCTATAGTAAATAACTTTTTTTAGCTCTAAAATTTATTAATAATTTTTGGTCAATTGTACCATAAACAGTTGAGGTATATTTAACTTCATTTAATTTTTAAATATCTAAAGTTTATGATGTTAAGTTTTACATAATAAATACAAAAACAAGTATAGAATTGTGATGTCATTTCTCAGGACTATTAAATTAGCTTGTACATTGTTTATAACTATTTCAGAATATCAAACATGTATGCGGAGTCAGCGGAGGAATATCTTACATTCACACTCTGTGATGATGGTATCGAGATGGTGCATACGGAATACTCGGCATCACTGAATGAGCTGGTGGAACTACATCTGCATCACCACAGATCTATACCGCTGTTCCTCAGTGCGCTAACTATGGAACTGTTTACACGCACCACCATGCAGCAAGATATACAGTAGTGAATAAAGTGTTAACATTTAAGTATTGTGGTGTTCTTAAGTGTCAAGTTATAAAATGAATGGTGGTGTACTATTTTATAAACTCAAGTTTATTCATTAAGCTCTCAGTAAGTTTCCTGAACTTTTTTTTTAATTAAGATATTTGGTATTAGATGTAATGAGATGAACACATTAATGTCATTCTTCCATACTCTGTATTAAATATAATAATTTTTACAGTGCAACAAATTGTGCACAACTAGAATAGTAAAATTTGTAGAAAAAGTGTACTATTAGATAAATAAATTAGTTTTACATGTCCCTTATCATAAAAATAAGTGAGAATGAATTTATATCTCATATTATGGATTGCAGAATATTTCTGTTAAATAAATCTGGCATTTGGCGATGGCATACCCGAGCCTGGTGTTGTAGATTTATTTTGTGCACCTGTCTATGTTCGGGTCCAGATACAAAATCAAATTTGTCATAACCTCAAAATATTTTTTGCATTTACATTTTATAGAAATTATACATTATTGTGTAAGACAACACTTTTTGCAAAATCAAAAGCCGAGTCCCACTTTTGCCGTGGGATATTATAGAAGTAAATTGTATTTTATTTTAATAGTATAAAGCCACTGAAGTTGCTATTACTGTCAATGCAAATATATATTTCTAACTGAAATATTTTCTTAGATGGCAATTTTGATAATAACAAAACATTTTTATCTGTAAACAATAGGTGTAGGATAGCTAATAATTTTGTATTATTTTTTTTAATATGTAATTTGTAATTAAAGATGAATCCTATTCCACTTATTAAAAGTTTCTAAAAAATATCTTAATCAATATTTCAATGTTTTTTGTTTATTTTTAGTAAGCAAGAATCTACTCTTTCTGTTTTTATACTTTTTAGATGTTAAATGGATATTTTAAAATTTTGTGCTAACTTTAGGATTGTAGAAAAGATCCCATCTAGAAAGGAGAAAATGATTGGGCCTTTATAGTTATATCGCTGGACGAAGTGGAAATAGATTACTAAATCATTTTCACATATGGTCACTATTTGTCCAAGACTAGCTAGACCAATCAAAGCTACACCTTATTTTTTTGTTTCAATGATATATTTGGTTAATGTATGATGTACATATAGAATTTTAAAAAAATTAAGCATGCTATGTTTAAATAATCCTGTTTAATTGGTAATTTGACATTTAGTGAAGATGAAAACTTGTAAAAGATGTTCACATATCTTAAAATGCGCCGGAGTAAGAATTAATGTAATTTTTAAATGGTAATGGTAAAAAGACCTTTAAATAAATTCTGATAATTTTTTTTTGTGTTTTTTGTTTGTGTTCAAGACGAAGTGGTCAGTGAAGGAAGGTATGGGTAGGAAAGATTGAAGTTAAAATAATTTTAACACGACGAATCGATATTACCGATCTATCGCATCGATTTCACGCTTTAACGAACAATCAACTATGGGTGTGTTCCGATATGCACTGCGACCACTGTAGAGTGTGACGTCAATTCAGTATACTGTGAAGCCGTTCCTTTATAGCCAGTTGTACTGGTTACGAGTTAAAACGGAACGCAATCCCGTATACTGTCAGCCGCATTTTTTGGCGCGACATTCAAATGAGTGTATTCAAGTTTTCTAGTACATTAAAAAAAACTGTTTTGGAGTACTGTCAAATTAAAAATATTTTAATTAATATTAATTATAAATTGAATTGAAAAAATTTTAATGAAATAAAAATAAGTACTTTTTCATAAAAAGAATATGTTTTTCATTATCAACACAGTCTAATAAGGTTAATTTTTGCAATTCTTCCATTGTTTTATTTATTAATCCAAACTAATTACAGAACTTTAACATTTCTGATTAAACTGTAGTTTTGTTATTAAGATGTGAGGCACTCGGGTGGTTTTGACTGATCACGTGATCAAAGTACTGAGAGTACCTTACCTCGAAAACGCCAGTGCTCACAGTAGAATATGGCGGCGATTTATGACGTCATATATTTCCCTAGGGTACTGCGGCAGTGTACTGGCAGTCCATAACGGAACGAATTTTTCTACAGTGATAGCACTGTGCAATGCTCGCAGTGCATATCGGAACATACCCTATGTTTTCATCAATAGACCATGGACTAAGTCTATGTTTTATTGACTGACATTGACATTTCACACTGACATTTGTTGACTTGTAAAATAAGAGACGAATAGAAATAGTATTAATTTACAATTTATCTCAATAGTTTTTAGTTACAATTGGAAAACAATAGAACATGGATACTAAAATACGCTCGATGAATAAAAGTTCACTTAAGCTTAGGAATCTACGACTAAGCTTAAAATACAGGCCTGAAATTTTAAAGCTAATTTTAAAAATGCGTCAATGTTTAAGGAAAAAGAATTCTATAATCACTCGACTACGAAAGCAACTAAAATTATTGGTACGTATAAATAGATAATTTGTTTAGTTATTCGTATTAACCAATATATATTTTGGATGAAAACAGTGCAATTATGCGTGACCATTATATGTTTATCGATAGTAATTTTACGACTAAATATTTACCTTAAAATTCCAGATTAATAGTGAAGTGAAATCATCATTTGTGCAAACTGATAATACAATTCCTGAATTCAATAAAGGGAAGTCAGGTAATTATATAATACATACATGATATTAATTAGCAATCTATTTTAAGATAAAAACTTTTTACATTAGAAGTTTTAAAAGCATGTTTAACAAAAGAGTAAGTTAGTCATAACCCTTTCTTTTAAAATATTTTTCTAGATAAAACACCTGAAAATGATAATGATAAAATATTGTCCGATGTTAGTACACAGACTAGCAAACTTCAAATTAGTGATGATAATACAAAAGAAGATTTGAATTCTGAAGAAAACATAGAATCAAAAGTAACTGAATGGAAATTACAAGATGATGAAGATGATAATGGGAAAAGTATAACAGAACAAGTGAAAGAAGTTGCACAATCTGCTTTAAATGAAAGCGGAATGGTATATGTAGAGTCAGCTGGAATGTACTATGATTACAAGACAGGGTACTATTATAATTCTGTGAGTTACTTGGAGTACTAAATAAAATTTCTAATTGTTTGAGATTTTGACAAAGTGATGTTTTTTTTTTTCAGGAGCTTGGCTTGTATTACCACACAGATACTGGCTGTTACTATTATTACTCAGATGAAAAGAAAAATTTCGTATTTCATTCATACCCTGATAGAAGTGCTGAAATTGAAAATGCTCCTTTATTCAAGCATGTATTAAAGAAAGCTAAAAAGCATAAAAAGGTATAATATTTTTACTAAGAGAGTTATTTTTGTCATGATAAAATGATAAATAGTCACTAAAATGTTTTTTTTTTTTTTTTTTTTTTTCAGGAAATGAGATCGAATATTGATAACCTGACGAAAAAATTATCTCAGGTTTCACTCCAAGGCCCAGCTGCCTTAGGTAAATAATTTGATCTGAAGTTATCTCCCAATACCAACATATGAAATGTTATATTACAGGACAAAGAAGACGATGAAGTCAGCAAGCCGAAAAGAAAAAAGATTTTGAGAAGAAAGAAGAAAGTGGACATTAATAAAGATGTTGAGAAATTTGAAACTAATACTGAAAACATAGAGAATGAAAACATGCAAGTTGATGGTTCTGCTGAAGATTCGCAGGAAGAAGTTAAACATGATGAATTAGAAGATGGTGAATGCAGTGAAACGGATTGTGAAGAGCTTAGTGAAGTAGAAGATGATGTAGAATCAATCATTAGTTCATCAACTGCTACTGATGATGATGGTAAATTAATGGCTTTTTAAAGTGATTGTTTATTAATAGTTAATTGGAATTGATGTAAATGTAAATTAGCAATGATTGATTCTATCAAAGAAAGTAAATAAATATGTAGTGTGTTCAATGTGAAAATGAAGAACAGTTGCAGGAGTAAATAACATCTGATTTTCATAAATGTGCATATTTAGATGGATGGATGAATGTTTGTTTGAAGGTATATCCAGAAAGGCAGCATGGATCTCAATGAAATTTGCCATAAATGTAGAACATAGTCTGGAACATAGACTACTCATTGAGTTTTTTGTTAATTCCGCGCGTTTGGAGCCGCGGGCGACAGCTACTACAACTATAATTTAAAAGCTATCGGGAAACGCGGAGCGTTTTTTCTCTGTTACTGGAATAACACAGTAATTGTAATATATTTAATTTGTTCGCAGACTCAGTAGCAAAGCATCATCCACCCTGTATGCGCATAATAGTGCGGGAAACTAATGTAGAGAAATTGAAAATTGGCAGTCTGTTTGTTATTACAAAAGATGGTGGCTCAATAGGCAGGGAGGGTGAACAACATGCAATTGTTATCAAAGATAATAATGTATCAAGGGTAAGTTGAACTTTATATTTTAATCTAGCTATTGCCCGCGACTCTGTCCGCGCGGAATTTAAAAAAATCTTTGTAATTATACTATGTATTCTTCCAGACTATGTTCTACATCTGTTCCAAATTTCATCAAGGTAAGATACCTTCAAACAAACATCCATCCATCCATCCATTTAAACATTCGCATTTATAATATTAGTAAGATTAACAGACAAAATAGCTTAGCTTATACAGATGGAAATTGGTTAATGCATACAGTTTATTTTGGATAAGCAAGAAATATCTATAAACAAGAATTATTGTCCGTTCCCAACAGATGTACTGCATAAGCGAGAAACTGGTACTCTCGCTTATTGAGGTTTTACTGTATTTCGAAACCATTTAAGTCGTTTTCTCAACAATCTTGATTTAAAATGAAACAATCAAATGTTCTACTTTTAATACTATACTAATAATAGCGACCCGCCCCGGCTTCGCACGGGTGCAATGCAAAATATACCTACTACAGAATAAATGCACAATTTATTTAAGGTACTTAAATGGATAAGGATTAATGCTGTATTGTTTAAAATCACTTCGTAAAAGAATAAAAATGGTTATGCTGGGTTATCCCTAAGAGATAGACATATACCATCGCGGACTTTTTTGTTGAACTTTTTAAGGTGAACAATACTGTAGTACATTATTTTGGTCTATCTCGTAGGGTTCAGCCAGCGTTTGCAATATAAGCGCAAAAAACGTGCTTATTTACGACATCACATTAGAAAACTTTAAATTTATCAGTGTTTCTCTACTATATTATGCATTTATTATACATACAAACCTTCCTTAAGAATCACTCTATCTATTAAAAAAAAACCGCGTCAAAATCCGTTGCGTAGTTTTAAAGATCTAAGCATACATACGGACATACAGCGAAAGCGACTTTGTTTTATACTATCTATGTATGTATTGATATACTACTGTTTGGAATGTATAAATATAAATCCATCCATTATTCAAAAGGTCAATCGACAAGTTTTGAACAATATCAAATTAATTTTATTCCCACTTAGAGGTGACTTAACACATTTAATTTTCAACAAAATTTTATTGTTTTTCCAAAAAAAACATTGTTATTTACGATGGACTATTAATTACAGAAAAGGTTGCCTTTTACAAGACTGACTTGTTCATTTTTTATCACTCAAGATGATTTGGCGTCAGATTTTCTTTAGTTTTATTTGGTTACCAAATTTATGATAAAAAGAACCAAAGTAATTAATAACCTAAATCTAAAGAAATATATGGGAATTATATTTTAAAAGTATTTTTTTTATTACTTTTGATTGTAACAGTGTTTTTCTCTCACCAGAAACATTTAGATATAAGATACAATTTTGAGAGAAAGCTTTATATGGCAACGGACTTGGGCTCCAAAAATGGAACAATATTGAACGGGAATCGAATGTCGGAAAGTCAAGATATTAGCATACCAATGGAGGTAAGAAAAAGTAAAAAAAAAAAAGAAAACAGTAAAAGTAGTAAAAAAAAGTAAAAAGTAAAGTTCTAAATCTATGCCAAATTTAATTGAGATATATTTAACCGTTCAAGAGATATCTAGTAAAAAACTTTCATCCATCCATCTAAATTTTTGCATTTATGAAGGTCATTTGTCATTGCATTTATAAGTGACTAGCTGTCGCCCGCGATTCCGTTCGCGTGGAATTAAAAGGAAAACTTTACAAGTAGCCTATGTGTTCTTCCAGACTATGTTCTACATCTGTGCAGCATTTCATCAAGATCCGTTGACCTGTTCGGGAAATACTTTTAAATAAACATCCATTTATCCATTTAAACATTCGCATTTATATTATTAATATGATTTAATGGTCTTTTTTTTTGTCGCCAACAAATGATTTATCCTTTATTTTATAGTTACTGTAAGAAAGTTGTAACTATTTTTTTTAATATTGAATAAGCCAGCGCTTGATCACTCTCCCACCTGATATTAAATATATCCTTAGGTAGTCCACGGCAGTACACTGCAATTGGGAGAAACAAAGTTATTATGCCACATACACTCCGGGAACGAGACATGTGGTCATTGTGAACCGGGACTTCTAATCGATTGTTAGTACAATTTTTTTATTTATTATGCTTAAGTATTGTACATTATATTTAACTATCTTTAACTTTAACCAAAAATTAACAGAAAATCGACTTTATAGCTGAAGACAAAGATCGCAAAGTGGCTTACACACGTACCTGCAGTGTACAAAAACAGCACCAGCTGGAGCTGGCGCGACTGAAGAACAAGTACTCGAAGCCGCCGCTGGCCATAGAGAGCGAGGCGTACAACGATCGTGCGCAGGCGCGTCGCGAAACTGTCGGCTCCTCACACTCCGCTGAGAAGACACAGAGCAGCGATATCAACTCGTAAGTTAACTAATTTGAAACAGTATGTCAATCACGAACAACCCATTGATGTTACCTATAACCATGTACTCGTAGATTTGATACGCAATGACATCTCACACTTCTTGGTATTGGTTTCAATTTCACAATGGAACGGACACTACCTTCGAAAAATATTACCTCAACCAGAATGTTTTTAGATTTGGTTAGAAAAAAGATGCCGTTTATTTGTTTCGGTTTTCCTCAAAAACTTTTTTTTTAAATTTTTAGTGATCTATGCTAAATATCTTTTATCTATCTAATAAAGCGAAGTCGGGATAGATTAAGTTAGGTTCTAGTTGAATAATTCTATATCTATATATATAAAAGAAAGTCGTGTTAGTTACACTATTTATAACTCAAGAACGGCTGAATCGATTTGACTGAAAATTTATGGGCGGATCGAATAAAAATCTGTTTTGTAAATAGTTCTTGGTAATCAAACATTGAAACAATGCGACCGCATCCGGCGTATTGGAGCGGCTCTTACACGAAACAATTAACCATTCTCACGACCAATTAAAACTTTTTACAAATTAAAATCCTCGCACATGTATCTTTTTCATTAACTATCAATAAAAAAAAACTTACTCAATTAATTTATAAATGACTAACTATCGCCCGCGACTCCGTCCGAGTGGAATTAAAAATAACGTGATAAGTAGCCTATGTTTTATTCTCGACTATGTTCTACATCTATGTCAAATTTCATCAAGATCCGTTCAGTCGTTACAGTGGTAGATCCAGCAACAACAATATTTGTTGGGTGCACGAATTGGCCGGGTCGACTGGTGAAATACCACGACCACACAGAAGACAGACGTGAAGTGGAAGCAATTCCGCGTACAGTCTGATGAGTGTGGTACCGGAGGCCTAATTTTAGTCCTCTTTCCCTTCCCATCCTTTCTTAATAGAAAAGGATGGGAAGGGGAAGTGGATTCAGCGGAAGAGGAGACGCATAGGAAGAAGAAATATCCTTTTTCTGTGCGTCCCCTTCTCCGTTAATTAAAGGGAGGCAATGCATCTGAATTTGCGGATGTCCATGGGCAACGGTTGCCTCGCTATTGTGGCGAATCCTGGTGGCCGTGTGCTCGTTTGCCACCTTATGATATATATAAAAAAAAAGTCGTGCCAGAGATACCTTCAAACAAACATCCATCCATCCATCCATTCATCTAAACATTCGCATTTATAATATTAGTAATTTTTTGAATGCTTGTTATTCAGATGGATTTTAGTTAATAGTATCACATTTGTTTCTGTCAGGTACATAACATCAGAGAACAAAGGATTCAAACTGTTAGAGAAGATGGGCTGGTCGAAGGGCGAAGGTCTCGGGAAGGACAATCAAGGTGACAAGGAGCCAGTGAGTATATTTTAGCCATACATTTTGTTCCGAGTTAAAATTGTTTATTATCCAACAAAGGAAAGAAGAATTAAACAATGAATAATATCACCATTTGGTTCTTGACGTGACTAATTAGTCAAGTCTGGGGAATTTATTTTAACCTCACCGTGAAATTGCTTATTTCTAAAATGACTTGATTTAATATACAGTATTCCTTGGGTTCTGTATATTTTTGGATTAAATTTTTGCAACAGTTTTTCTATCGTAACGTAGCAACGTACTAGCGCAGGCAATGAGTATTGCTTTGACCTTATCATTATTGTATGGTAGTTTGTGTCTTGTATATTTTGTAATAATCGTCAACTGTTATTTTTTTTTGATCAGATAGTTAATTTCCATTTACAAATGAAATTTTGTCTAAAGCCAAGTCAAAGCCTACTCTTGTTTCATATTTTGGAAAGCACCGCTGAACTTGTTTCTGATAATTTGCTAGTTCCGATCTTTTATCTATATATATAAAAGAAAGTCGTGTTAGTTACACTATTTATAACTCAAGAACGGCTGAATCGATTTGACTGAAAAGTGGTGGGCAGGTAGCTTAGAACCAGGAAACGGACATAGGATAATTTTTACCCCGTTTTCTATTTTTTATTCCGCGCGGACGGAGTCGCGGATAAAAGCTAGTTTTAAATAAAATGCAATTTTTATAAATAACAGGGCCCTATAAATTCTTAATTAATAAATCGATCGAATTTGTGTCGTATATAACTCGGAATGTTTTGGGTCGGGCCCAACTTTTATTGCGTCGTAATTTCGTACGTTACCCTAAATTTTATGTTATTTTTTTACCATTTTCGGTGATGAGTGTCTGTCTGTAGGTCAGGCGGGCGTGGGCCTACCTGCCCATTTAAAACAATTTGCGTATACTTGTTTTATTTCGAGTCGCGTCTCGCATTAGAGCGAACCGAATTACGATGGGCCATTAAATCCTGTAGAGACGATGACTTTTAGGGTACGCGCACACTGAACATTGCCCGCTCTTGTAATTACAGACCAGTAGCGGACCTATGAGCAAATGAATAAAAATCTACACATGCTAATTTACTCTAGTTAGACAAGTTTTCACCAAACTAATACGTTTCTGGACTAAGCAAACAAAAAACTTAATTCATAATTGCGTACAAACTTTTTAACTAAGTTAAAAAAAATGCAACCTGCCGCTGAAGTTAATTCTTATATTTGTAACTTTGCGATAATGATCAAATGTCATTATTGTTTGCCATTTTTAGGAATGTTAGCGATATAAATTTTCTCGCAACCTTTATTCGAAAGGTTACAGTAAACGCGACATGTGTTAGGCGCGAAGGATACTTTTTTTTGCGTATTTGTCCGTGTAACGGACTACAATACAATGTGTGTAGTGTGGCGCCACTCGATGTCCGTCACTCGGTAATTGATGTCGGCTCATAGAACCATGCCGCCACTCCGCTTTAATTGTTCACTCATCAATTAAGTCTTATAAGGAACTCATTATCGTGTTAGTAAAAAAGTTTTCCACTGAAACTTATCAGAGTGAGCAGAAATGGCAAGTCCAAGTGTAAGAAGATTTGATTGTTCCAACAATACTTAGTTTTGTGGAATACAATATGGTATTTTAACAGTCTACTTGGTTGTTGATTTTATCATAACAAGGTACTTAATAAAGGAAGGTACTTACTAATATTAATAATGCTAATATTTAGATAGATAGATGGATGGATGGATGGATGGATGGATGGATGTTATGAGGTATCTTGGAAACGGCTCAACGGAGCTTGATGTAGAAGGCACAGATGTAGAACATACTCTGGAAGAACACATAGGCTACTTAAGTTTATTTTTTTATTCCGCGCGAACGGAGTCGCGGGCAACTGCTAGAATGTACAGTACATATATCCGGGAATCAACTTCAGCATCATAAACGCTGGAGATATTATCGTAATGTCTGCTAAGGGCCACTTTGAGCTCAGCAGCAGTGCTAATCGTCTTGTCCAATCAACTGCCACGCTTGTGCCGATGTTTTTATAACCAAATAGGCATATCATGTGTACAACCAGATGGAAGGTTATAGTTAAATTATACGCAGTTGGAATAAGAGATGTAAAATCTGAATATTTTAATATGTATTCCATATAATTTACTATTTCATATAGTATATGAAAAGTAAATAACCACTCACCAAATTCATCTTGTGATGTGTTTTAGTCAATAGCGCTCGAATAATTTAATGCGCATCCAAATAATTTAATCCGATTAAATAGATAAATATAAAATGGTGTACTAAGAAACTAACTATATAAAACTAGTGAAACTGTACAGATTGTGTATAGATAAACCGCAACATTAATTTAAAGCCGACTCGCAGTATCGGCTTACCGCACAACTGTCCCGAATGAAATTTCAATCAAGTCAATGTAACAATACTATTTATTTATTAAACTAATGAACATTAAACCCCACGAAACCGCACAATATAATCTTAATGCAAACCGCAACTACAATGATCTAGACGCTTATAAGTAGGCTGCAAAATTTATTTCACTATACCGTAGAAACTTGATTATCACGAGCTCAGTTGCAGTCCGATTACGTGGATTGTTCTTCAATTTTTTTAAGAAAAACCGCAATTTTTTTTTAATTGAGTCTTAAAATGTAGCTCCCCCTTACCTCAATGAAGACTGCTAATAAAAATATTTAATGAACATTGTTAATTGGTAATGTCATAACTGATTTTACGTATTATTCACATGAAATAAATTCCAAATTGAATTCCTTTGCCTTATATTAATATTATAGAAAGAAGTAAAATATGTTACGTTTTCTACGTTTCAATATGTTGCAAAACTTATGTACATATGGGATTATTATGTGGACTTAGAATTCGATCTAGTATATAAAGTACTAGCTTTTACCCGCGACTCCGTCCGCGCGGATTAAAAAATAAAAAACGGGGTAAAAATTATCCTATGTCCGTTTCCTGGTTCTAAGCTACCTGCCCACCAATTTTCAGTCAAATCGATTCAGCCGTTCTTGAGTTATAAATAGTGTAATTAACACGACTTTCTTTTATATATATATTGTAAGATATTTGATGCAAAAGTATTTTAAAAGAATTAAACTAACAGCGAAACAGTGAATTTAACTACTTCATAATAATCCTCGCTGTAGTATAAACTTTAACCGAACGTAAGTAAACAAAAATGTCAGACGTTCCGCAATGACGGATGGAAAGAGACTGCCTCGAGCAGCAGCGCACGCTTCCTTATAAAACCTTTTGTGAGACTACCCTCAACGCTCCTAACACGGCCTCTCCTGACTGGAGGACGTCCTCGTCCTCCTGTACTTCTTTGCAACTTTGCGAACCATAGGCACGACGTTTGCATAGTTCGTTTACAACAACATAGTGAACCATAGGCACGACGTTTGCATAGTTCGTTTACAACAACATAGTGAACCATAGGCACGACGTTTGCATAGTTCATCTACACAAATGACTTCAGCACATGACATAGGCACGACGTTCGCATATCATGTGTCATCTACATGTGCATAACATAGGCACGACGTTCGCTTATTACACACATGTCAGATACATAACTACTCGTATAACATAGGCACGACGTTCGCTTATTATACGCAAGTAGTATCACACAATCGTTCGTATAACATAGGCACGACGTTTGCGTGTCATACGAACATAAGATGTCTCACCGTTAAAAAAAAAAGCAGAGCATGTCTCGGGAGTCCACTCCCCTCACCGTGGCACCATGTAGGGCAAGCGTCCCGCAGTCCGTCCTCTACATGATATTAATGGCAACCCGCAGTTTGTCAGTCCTGAAAATACCCTAGAAGCATCTCCTGATACAGAACGTCTCACATTCCGTTCACAATCTCACTTCTGCAGTTGGGTATCCCGCAGTCTACGCAACGCAGAGCATCTCGACAATACATGGACAAAGCAAACTGAACTAATAAAGGGCATCAATGACTATTACGACATAATGACATACGTCTGACTCAGGTAATGGCTTAACACGCTCAGCGCAACCGACTAGCCTTACAAGTTCGCTTTAAAATGAAAAAATCATGTTGGCATGTAACGTGTTAAATCTTGCCACGACTCGGCCTTACCTGACCCTCACTAATAAACTGATCGGGGTATTCAATTTCAGTCTTTAGTAAAGAACACATCTTTAAATTAAATGAAAAGTCTAATGTCGACTTATTTGGCATCAAAACTTGAAATATAAAAATATTGGTTCAATCTTACCGCAGTACAAATTGAATAGATCGCGTCGACAATCCTGTCTGCTGTGAAATACACAGACAGCGCGTGAGCCTCACTATTCACATATTCCCATGCAGAATACATGGCTTGGTCCACGCTACCCTTGTTTCACGAACACTGGTACGATTCTGATTTCGACTCAACTTACTGCGACTACAACGATCATCACGGTAACGATCTGACATTTTTCTCTTTGCATTTATTTTTTACGAAAATGCAAACACAAACACAGAGTGAGCAAAGTGGATAGAATCACGTGGATCCTATCCCACTTCTGATGTAAGATATTTGATGCAAAAGTATTTTAAAAGAATTAAACTAACAGCGAAACAGTGAATTTAACTACTTCATAATAATCCTCGCTGTAGTATAAACTTTAACCGAACGTAAGTAAACAAAAATGTCAGACGTTCCGCAATGACGGATGGAAAGAGACTGCCTCGAGCAGCAGCGCACGCTTCCTTATAAAACCTTTTGTGAGACTACCCTCAACGCTCCTAACAATATATATATATATATATATATATATATATATATATATATATATATATATATATAGATAAGATGTATAAACACGTTTTGCAGCTGTTTTATAGAGTTTTAATTATACTCTGGCCATTTTATATACAAAACTTATAAATTGACAATATTCGTAATAAAATTTAAACATCTCTTGTGTCCTTTGAGAATGTGTCGGTCATGCAGTTTGGTGTCGTATTTGCACAACGTGTGCCCGTTGAGCCCGTCGCTTGACCAAGTGACGACTCTTGCACACCGCAAACATGACCGAGTGTCAGGTAAACATCTTTACAATTCTCGCCTCTTCACGCAAGCTGGAATATTTTAAAATATATCTAAAACTATTATTAGCAAGCTTCATGTCTGCCATTAAGGCAGTAAGTGGGACCGTACACTTCGACGCCGAATAAGTAACCTTAGATAATGTAGGTTCAAGGATCTAATCAAAGTTTCTATTAATATAAATTTTACTCGTTACATTACTTTAGGTTGAAAGTAATTCCTGTTTAACAAATTCCGTTTGGTCTATGCCAGGGATTTCCAAACTATTTTGGTCAAGTGACCCCCTTTTCCAAAATGAACCGCTACCACAGTCCCCCATGGTCAAATTACCTACTTTTAAGATCAAAGGCCGGCAACGCATCTGCAATTCCTCTGGTATTGCAGATGTTCATGGGCGTCGATGAACACCTTGGTGTTCCCGCTACTCGTTTGCCCCCTTTTCTTATATTTATAAAAACAATTATATATTATTATTATTCATTCTGACTAAAGTCAATAAAAGAAGACAAAGTGAGAATTAGCATTGCTTTAAGTTCGATATCGACCCCTTTGGGAATCCCTGGCCTATGGTATTAGAGTGAAATTCTAAACCAATTTTGAAATTTTCTGCAAAAATTAAATTTAAAAGTAGTGAGGTGAAAGCATTTCGCAATGCTATCATACGTCTAGGTATACCACCGTGAGTCGAATTATAATTCTGCCAAAAAGCCCAGCGCAGACTGCAGAAGCGTAATTGCATACCTTCGTTACTGGCGATTAAAATGAATTTAATGGAACATAAATTGCTGGTCGTCAACTCTACCATCTTTTAATAATTTTTAATGTATCACTTTGTGTAATTTTTAAATTATTTGATGATTTAAAGTGGCTTTTGAAAATCATCATCGAAAAATGCTAGTCTCTTTCTAGTATGTAAAAAGCTGATGTATAAATAAACATATACGTAATAAGATAAGATAAGAGTTCTCCAGCTTACGTTTAATAAACAGAGGCGATGATTAAAAAGGGTTCTTTCTATTCCTACCTTCCTATACATTCCTCATTAGGAAATAATGACAAGAACAAAACCTAAATAAAATAATTATATTAGCATAATATTTATATTTGTTTCAATACTTTGTAATGTGAGTGCAGACAATACTCATACGTGAGTGCCGTAGCTTGCAGCGATGCACCCATTCAGAGTGCTCGGTGCTCCTTCAATTTGCATACGTCGTATTGACGCAGTGCACGAGAGAATAATAAATATGTAGCTACCGGCACATTTAAACACGCTCTTTGTACAAGTATTTCATTCATAGCCACATTAATTGTACTTAAATATATGAGAGATCCGAAGTAGTAGCTAAGTATCAAGCTTCGTCTCGGACGCGATTCCGGAATGAATCCCGGACGCTTTTGACTGTTGGTTTCGACTGTTTAAACCCTTTTGTAAATTCGTATTTTATTCCCGCTTATTCTCTTTGAAGATAATAGAGACAACATAGACTAAAATATAGGTAATATAAGTGTGGCGGCAATGGATTTTTAAGGTTACATTGTCCCACGAATAATATCCGTACAGTTTGAGTTAAGGGACGACTGACTAAATAATGATCTGCATTCGTTTCTGATGAAAAGTGTTCGCGCCGTAGAAATGAAGTTTTTTTTTAACAAAATGCAGTCAGATGCAGCCCACGCCAACTTACAATAAACTTTATTTCGGGACTCCACAAAATGCGGACTCTTAAAAAACTCTTTTTTTTTACACTTTTACAAAAACCGCCTTTTAACCGGTCGCAATGCTATAAAAATGAAAAGATAAAATTTGAGTAAATGTTAACAACCAGCCTCAGTCTTTCATGATATATTTTCCGTCGTATCGTTCCAATTTGAAAATAATTTAGTTTGACTATTTAAATGAAGTCTGTGATATTCCTTTTTTGATTTGGAGGTTTTCTGAATGTAGCATTTTCTTTTAATTTCATTTTTTCTTAAATTAAAGTATGTATTTGAGAAACTGCACCTCTCTAGCAATTGATTAATCTGGTATTCTTACTTTCAATTATAGCCTACGATACATCTTCATTAAATTAACTTCTATGAAATAAGACCATTACATCCTTTTAACCAATTACTTTATCGTAGTTGTGCACGCTAACTTTTATAACAACGACAAATACTATAAAAACCAGCCTCTTTGTAACAGTATTCAATTTGCAGGTCCATACGTAACGTCTATTTAACCAACCATAATATTAGCAACATTGTTGCAGTCTATATTAACGTGCAGACAAAAAATTGTTAAATTGTTTTTTTTTCCTGTTGCTAACGATCTTTCAAGTGGTAGACAATTGAAAAAGTGGTGCATAGCTAAAAACTAGTTGCTGTGCAAATGACTGGGTTATGCTTTGATTTGGAAAATCCTCCGGCTTAACCAATATGTAGCGCGCTGTCATGATATCTATCAGCTTATTAAAGTCTTGTTTTACAATATTCAATTAAGACTTGTTTCACAATATTCAATTATTACTTGGGACTTTGTCAAATAAAGTTGTTGATGGCGTTTCACAATCACCAAAGAAGCTGTGAAACGCAAACTATTTTGACAGTATTTTGTGTCAGTTAATTTATTTGTTAGTTGGTTGTCCATCAACAAAACTATGTAAAATATTTTTCTGAGAGAAACATTCGCCATTTTTCCTTACAACTTTTTTTCCAAGCAGTGGTTTTCCTTATAATAATATGTATTAATTCATATTTTATCGTCTATGGCGAAAGGTATACTTATTAATTCAAGTAACGAAATAAACTACACCTATGTCTATACCTTGGAGATGCAGAAAAAAATTAATTTAAATAAAAGTAAGGAATAATAAAGTATGAAAATATAGAGGTGCATAAACTCATTGACACTTGTCTGAACTTTAAAATACACAAGTTAAACCTATTCAACATCAATTGATTGGGAATCGAACACCATACGGATACTTAAAAATCCAATTTTAATGCAGTCGCTGGGTTTTATTTGCGCCTCGAAATGATACTAAGTGTTAACTTTAGCATCAGGACTCGCAATAAAATTTTAATAACCGCGTTCACCTATGTTTTAGGCAAAAAGTATCATACTCCGGTTTGCGGGAATCTTAACCAATATTGGAAATGAGATTGTAAGTTTGAATGCTTTTATGCCATAAGGTATTTATATGTTCTGATACTAAATATGTGAGATGCGTTTATGACTGAGTTTACAATAGAAGACTTTAAAAAGGTCATCATATTATTCCAATAAAATGGATATTTAGTGTTAGAAATTTGAGATAGTCCCTGGTGGACTAAGGATCTTAAAATGTCGGAGTTAATCAATTTTTTGTTTCATTCTAGACAAGTATTTGAGTACATAAAGCCGAGTGTAAAGGCTAGTTTAAAATTAAATGGGCCGAAAGCGATAACGTCAGCGCGATAGTTGCGATTAAATTGTTGTTAGTTATTTTCTCGCGTGCGTTCTGTTATTGGCGCTAATGGATTTTATTTTATATTTTTATAACCTACCGTCACATTTGCACAGGAATGAGAGCCGGCGAGACTGGCTGAGTGAACGTCGGACCTGCTGTAACATTTAAATCGAATCTTTATTTTTATCTTTATTGAAATTATATTTGTACGTGTATTGTAAACAAAACAGTTCGCGTGCATAAGTGAGTCGAATCGCGCGGATCTGTCTAGCTCTTTATTGTGTACGGCCGTTTTTTATTGACGTAAACTTTTTCAGATTGCAAATATAAACATCTAAAATTTTATACTTTACTACTGAAAGCCTTGATATTATCGTGCAATAAAATAAACCAGTACAATATATATACAATAATATGTACAATAATATAATAAAACCATCATACTAATATTATAAATGTGAATGTTAAAATGGATGGATGTTTGTTTGAAGGACGGAGCAACGGATCTTGATGAAATTTGGAACATATGTAGAACATAGTCTGGTAGAACACATAAGCTAGTTATCAGGTTTTTTAATTCCGCCCGGACGGAGTCGCGGGCATCAGCTAGTTATATATAAACGTTAGCATAATATATTGAATCAATTATTAGAAACTTATTTAATAACACTATTAATTGAAAACCAATGGTAATCCGTAAATCGGTCCAATGGGACGTGACATGCCGATATTTATAAAATCGCCACTTAGCACAGAAATGTATCTTCGCCCAAACTCACTCATTTTGTCAAGTAATCGAACACTTTGTGTTGCTTAAAGTTACAAGAACAAAAAAACTTTTTCATTCTCTGAACGTCTACACTATTTACTTTTATTTAATTCATTACTCTTTTAAAACAAATAACTTGTTTAAAATGTACAACAACGTTATCTCGTAACTGCCAGACATTGATAAAAATGTCAAGTCAATACGAAATATAGCATTGAGATGGCTTGCATTCGTTGTTGCATGGGCGTGTGTGAGTCGTCAAAGTGCAGGCGCGGTCCATTCGTATGCAGATATGCAGACCCCCGAACCCCGCTACTTTAATGTTTGAGCTATAAACTTCCAATGCGCTGATGGGTTACTTACGTGACAGCAAGACGTATGCTCCTATCTACCTTCACTATCTTGCAGTTGTTTATATCGTTGACGAGCTCACAGCTCCGTAATCAAGGTTTAAAACTATGACCTTTGTCCTCACTATTTTTTTATTATTACTTTTTATAACTTTTAAACTTTCGTTAACAAATAAAAAAACAGTTTTTTTCGCAATTCTGTAAATAGGCTATCTGTTAGAGCTGCCTGGTCGTATAATTGGAACTAAATGATATAATTAGTAAAGTAGCGGCTGTAAATTTCCGCTCATTATGTCCTAATCAAAAACCTTATCTTATTTCACAAAAGGAATTGATACACTAGAGCATCTACTTTATTGAAGTTTTTTAGGTAGAATGTGGTCATATTGTTTTACTAGTAGGTTTACAGAGTTCAGATTGCCGTATATAAACAGTCTGGTATGCCGAAGCCGTGAATAATCTACATGGTCCTCCGACTTAAAAGTAGCCAGGCCTGAATTGCCAACGATGTCCCTAAGGCGTCCTAGGGGAAGCGCTCTGCTGGGGAGATTCCGAGAATGTCGATGACGTATGAAGACCCAAAGCGCACGTGACTTTCGTCATATCCACTTTGCAACATGTGTTTGAAATATTAATCGGTTTCAAGAGCAGACTGATGTCTATCTGATTATGTAGTTATTTTACATTATTTTCCGTTTTACTCTAAAAATATATCATCATCAGCCATTGTCTGCTGGACATAGAACTGAAAAAAAAATAAAATCAAAAATTTGGCATTAACTAAAGCTGGCATGGCGCAGTTCGCGAAAGAATTTGACGTTTTATTTTTTTTCCATATACACCGCTGCTCCAATTCCTATTCGTAATGTCAATGCACCAATGACCTCCTTTTATTTTTATGTGGTAACCCTAAATTTGTATAAAGATGTGTCCACACTATGTCTGTTATTGATACATGAATGTGAGAAGACCTGCGTGAAATAAATTCAAATAAAATGAACACTTTCATTTTTGTCGTGCGTTATTTATGTTACGTTTTACTATCTGTCGTATACTCTAAAATTAAAGTAGCTACAGGTCACAGAAAACTTAACGTTTAGTAGCAGGTTTTCAGGTGTGATGAAAAAATGCGTTTACGATGTGTACGCGCCAATGGTCGCAGTGTGGAGACACCCTAAGTGAGCAGTTTTGCAATTTGTGGCAATTATTGTTTTCTCGGTATTTACAAAAAATGCCACATCCAAGGAATCGTCTCGCTAATTATCCACTGGTTTCCGAAGTATTCGCCTTAATCAGCCGTAACCGCTTCAGACGTTTATAGTTCACGTGTTTAAGGCTGGGTCTATATTGAATAAATGCTAATTTAATAAATACCATTTGTTGAAATCAACTATAATCATTTCATTGGAGTTTTGGATCAAAAATGGCTTGCTTTCATTTTCTTAGCGTTTTTTCTCTCTCAGATGTGACACACAAGTAGGGTAAAAGCAACGCGCTCTACATATCTTAGCACACCTTCCAGAAAAGGCTTGCTGATTGTTCCAATTTAGAGAAATATGTTGAGCGTTGGAAAACATTTATCTTTTCTATTAACTAACGTTGTATAGCTCAAGCGACAGGTGCATTGTAAAGACGTATGAATACTAAATAACGCAAACAAAATCATTTCACCAATCATGCTAAATAAATCACTTTAAAACATTAAGTCACGTCAAGTTGCGGCTAAGACGGCCTTTTGATTTACTCACATCGTCGCAAACTTCATCATTCAAATTATCTTAATATGCAATCGGTCCATAAAGCGTCGTCTTTAGTCGTTGGATGTAGCCGTGCTCATATAAACACAGCGTTATAATCAATCTGTATATCTAGGTATGGCCCTACCTATAGGGCTGTTACAAACTGTCTAGAATGGGAATTTGAAAAGATTCCAAATGCGTTTGTGTCGCACGAAGACAAGACTTTTGCAAGATCGTCGGTGGTTCATGGGTTAAGCACTCGACTTGTAACCCTGACTTGGCCATAGGGAGGAGGGAGGCTGATGATGATACTTTCGTTCATATTAATGTGTAATATTGAATAAGTAGGTACTAAGAAAGTAAGCAAAATAGCGACATATTTGTAAAGGATTCCGTATGACATATTCTACGGAAATACATTCCATTCATTGGTTGCTAGAAGTTTAGAACGACTCTATTTATTTAACAAATGGTGGTGATTTAAATAAAAAATATAAGTCTTAACAACCTTTCCGTTTCCGCAATATTATTCGCAGAAAACAACATTCAAAAGTACCTCAGTAAAACCGCTATCTGGAAAGAGATCTGTGGTACTGAGGCGCTCCTCCATTCTCGTACCTTTAACGCCATATAAGGAGGTCCATTGACGAAATAAGGTTTCGCAGCTCTGGGAAATCGGTGATAACCTCTCATTGAGTTCTACAAAAGGAACCGTCGACAAATGCCGTCGAAGTGGCCAAACTTTGTGTTTTGGTTATACGAAGATTACATCTTTAACAAATGACTTGCGTTACGACAATAGTCTAAGAAAATTAATAATCAAATAAGAGGGTGCGTCTTTCTATTGGTTTTATTATTTTAAATACATTTCTATGAACTACTCTCTATGAGCTCCTCTTTACCTTTCACAAGAGATATGTCGCTTTTGTAAGGCATCTTCTAAGGCAGGGTTTCCCAAAGGGGTGTATATCGAACTTAAAGCATTGCTAATTCTCACTCTGTCTTCTTCTATTGACCTAAGTCAGAATCAATAATAATAATAATTGATCTTAAAAGTAGGTAATTTGGCCAGTAGGGTCGGTGGTAACGGTTCATTTTAGAAAAGGGGGTCACTTGTCCAAAATAGTTTGGGGATCCCTGTTCTAAGGTAACGGAGTTTTACTTAAAAAATACGAACAACATCTATTAACGCTGTTGACTAACAAAGTTCACTGACAAAGTTCTGTAATTTCATTTTGATTGCAAAGGAATTGTTTTTGCTGCAGTTAAATAGTAATGGCACGTACCGGCCATATGTTATCGTCGCTGTATTCTTGAGCTGCAAACGAGCTATCTAAACTGCATCACGCCCACAACAAATGCAGCGTTGCATCTTACCGATTGTTATAAAGGTGCATACATATTACGTAGATGATATATTCAGAGTTAATATACAGAGTAATAAATGTCTGTCTAGCGGACAGACATTTATTACTCTGCTTAAGTTTTTTAAACTTTTTTCTTTAGTGAAATGTAATTGTCTACATAAAAAATAATTTAGAGCAATCTTATTATAACTATCTTCCTATATTGAATCAATTAAAACGTGAGAGCGGTTTTTTTAGTTCATAAGCGCTTGTCTCACTGCAAATTAATATATTGAATAAGTTTGTCGGCGCATTCGGTCGCTCCTATAGAAGCGTTAATAATTATAGTTCATACAATGAGTCTATGAGGCATTGAGGACGGCTGCAAGCGCTTTAATTACACGTTTAAGATGAAATGCGTCGCTGCGCGGCTCTATTATGTGTTCTCTTCAAATTACCGCGAGCCACTCGATTGTTTCCGTGCGGCCGATCTGAAAGCGAACCACGTGTACGTTCACAGTTCACCAGTTACCGAGCACCGGCGGCGCGGCGGCGTGGAGCAACCTTTACTGCATTCGTCGGTCGCCGCGACCACTGCGAGAACCGACGCCCGTCGTTAAATTATTTCATCGCATGGTCCGCACCGTGACGACCACTGCGTGTCATAATTTAAACTCTAAATAAAGTACTTTACTTTCACATATATGGCTTTTATGACTCGCTAAAGTAGCGGACTCGCATAAACAACTGTGGTCGACTTCTTTAAAATAGAGGGTTGCTCATTCCGAGCGGGATGTTTGTAATTTATGTTCTTTACGTGAGTTAATCTTATTTTTTACCATCACGAGTCCTTAGGCGTAAATGTAGATTGTAATCTAGTCGTTATTGGCCAATAAAACGTAAACAATTTGACGCTTTACTTTTCAACGGTGCACCTTAATTATCACTTTAACGTAGTAATTGGCCGCGATCACAACTTTAATAAATCGGTAAGTTGTGACCTACTTGAAATTTGATGTTATTCGGGTTTCCGAAATAACAGATACGCGTTGTTCTGCTGGTGTTGTAGTGGCCTTAGAGTTGTTTTGATTCGTGCTATTTGCCTCATAGACATGCGTGGATGCCGTCGGTCGGTGTGCAGACGCACGTTCTACCGGAAATCTTGACTACCGCTCGTCTAGAATGTTCGCTCGCTAGTCAATGTATTGATTGTCCCCCCGATGTATAGATGCGTAGTCGCCTAGCTTTTACGGTCTACTAGCTGGGTGCTTTTTACCTCTCGCCACCGCGTAATTCCCGCGTCGATTGATGTTCGTATTGCAATTATTAATTCGTACTTCGAATGCAAGAATGAAGACTCGTTGAATTATAATTCGAGTCGTTGAAAGCTTTTTTAAATGGAAATTAAAATGCCTATCTTTGTCATACAAATAGTTTCTTTACTAGTGTGTATGTAACTTTCTAAGGACATAAAGTGATAATTAATTCAATACTTTCTGAATTTTGTTTTTTCTGTGTGTTTTATCTAAAATTGCACACGTTAGTTCCCTATTTTGCAAATAAATATTTATATCTTTCGTCATAAGAAGATAAATTCGTTTTACTCATTGTAAGCTGAGAAAATCAGTAAGTTTATGTGATATGGCTTTGATTGTGTGGATAAAAAAAATTACGATATTGATTTCAAAGAATCTTATAATTATAAATTATAATTAATTGACCGCAAAATCATAAAACGCATATAAAATTTATGACAATTATGTATTTTAAAACTATAAAAGTAGTGGTTAAAATTATAATGGCTGGTCCGAGTTAAATATGGCAACCTCAATAAAATCGAGATATAACAATATTATATTTAATTACTACTGTATTTGCATTAAAAAAATACGCTCACATAATGAGAATCTTCAAATAAAAACGTATTTGCGTTTCTGATAAATAAAAGTTTTATTTAGTACTTTAAGTTTTATTTACATTTACATTATAAAAATAAGAAAACATATTTATTTATATACCTGATAAATAAAAGAAACGACATAAAACGTTTTTAACTAAATTTAATAGTAAATAATAAAATGAATAATCTTTCTACAATCTCTAAATAAATTTAAATTTTGTCACTTTGATAAGGAAAACTAAATAGAAAGATGTCTTAATTTAACACGCATTCGATATTTTAAAAGGTCCTTACTGGCGTTGCATAGTCTAAAACCAGACTAAAACCCTTTGTAAAAAACATAAGAAAACAATAATTCTGGTATTCGATTCGTTATAGTTTTTAATGTATTCGAAAAATGCCGTTATTTGACGATGATTTTAAAAACATAAAACTCTGAATTCGATACTTCAAAGGACAAACCTATCTATAAGGTGGAGGAAGCCGGTTTCAGTGGTTAAAACGAATTAAAATTGCACCTTTCAAATAAAATATATGCAGCTTAATGTTACTTAAATAAAGGGAGCAAAGAGCTATCGTCACGTACGCCGGTGTTGGCGTAAGCCGACAACTGATTACCACAATATTTGCAATAAGCCGATCTATTAAAGTGTCTGCAGTCCGTCGCGCATCGATCAACAGCTCAGTTTTTCAATCTACCCCTTCGACATCATGATTGCTTCCACTTGTTTTCTAAGAATCTATTTATATCTGTCTATCTACTTATATTAATTGCATTTTAACGTTGTGCGTTGCGAGGATTAAACATTTCGTGGTATATTAATGAGAGAAACTTATGTGAAAAAGACAGACAATTAAAGAAAACAATAAAAATTATCTTCTGGCTAAATAAATTATTTTTATAGTCAAATACTGATCGGTTACTAACCAAAATAATCATATAAATCTAGTGCACAAAGATGGGTAATCTTTCAGATTCCGCTGTTGAGTAACGAGAATAAAGCCGGCCTGGGCGCGACCAGCGCTGCGCCCCCGCAGCCCCGCTTTCACCCTCCGCCTGTCTCCAATCTGGGCCCCGCCACGCTGCGTTTGGCCGCGCGCACCAAGATGCTGCAGCCCCCCGCCAAAGCCTTCCAAGACCCATTGAATTATGATTCCGATTAAAAATGTTCATATTTCAATGAACCTTTGTTTTATTTTTTTCGGAAATCGTCCAAACCCCATCCTATTTAAAACTCTGCTCGTTCTTAACTAATCCCCCTATGAAAGGATTGACAATGCATCCATGACTCTTTATAATTCATCTAGTTCATCAAATTAATATCTAAGTTATCCAATCTACCGTTTATCTACTCTTATATAACAATGCTGTGATAGAAATTCCCTTGTTTAATATATGCGAAAAAGTTACGGTTTTCCTTTATTCATCTTTTATTTATCTTTCTTCATTAAATTCCAATGTTAACAGTTCTCATCTGTACCGAACGTAAATTGTCACTGCAATGCCATAGTTTAAGTGAAGCTATTAAGTATTTTGCTTTAACCATAATAGTACACTAAGATATTTTAACCAGAGAGAAATTATTCTACTCAATTGAGGAAACAGACATTAAGTGTTGCAACTGCGAATACAATTATTGATCTAAGCCGGGGTTCTCGGAACACGACACCAACAAAATTATTTGTCTTTACTATTGTTCTTGAAGTCTTTAAAGCTTGTCTTGCTATGGAAGCTTCTGTTAGGATAGAAAAATAAAACAAATAAATGGTTTATCATTTTGTTTATATTGACTATAGCTATAACAAACTGATTTTATTTCGAGAGGCCTAAGTAGGCGGTGGGAACGGAACAGGTATTTCTCTCACATCCTGTATGGAGTTCGCTTTTATAGTAAAGAGACTAACGTTTTTTTAATTGTGAAATTGCGTTAAGACGATTACAAGCTGATCATCAGCACCAACTTAAAGATACCTCGTCAAACTCAACAGTAAAGTGATTTTTTTATCTATATGCTATTTCCTTGAAAATACAAAATAGTAGGCATTTCGCCCACGGATTGTCAACTGGCAACACCGATAAGTTTCCCGGCAATATAATGCGCAGTTTAGTTTAACGAGCCACATTCACTATACCTGGCCACTGTCTAATCCGTATATTCAATAAGAATATATTTAAGTTGGTAAGAAATTTTATAAAATGGTCGCAATTTATTAGACGTAAAATGCCTAAATTGTTTTATTATCACTAAATGCATATTACGTGGTACTATTACTTCCACGAGTACTCTTAAATGACATGTATATCAAAAGATCTCAAATTGCTTATACGATTTATTTCGTCATTTTTTCTGTTGTGTGTGGAACGACTAACCATTTTACATCTGACATTCATTCATTTTCCATACTCTTTAAAAGTTAAACTTTGAAGTTAGACACAGGTGTTACGTGCGATGTTATTTCCTTTTCCTCCCACGCGTCCCATCTGTTCGTAACTTAGTGCGGTTGGCACCGGACAGGGCGAGACACTGGCTCACATTTCCTGCATCAACATTGAGCTTCGGATGGATAGCTTCCTCTTCATGATAGGGTTACCACTAGACTGGCTATTACATATTAATGATTTAATCTTAGGGACATGTGAATGTCCGCTTTAAACAGTTGCATAGCAAATGCGTCTTACTATCACACTCAAATTAATTTAATGGTTAATTCAGTCCCCTAGTATAGATTAGATGATAGATTAACCGTGGGTTTTTGAGACCAAAGTCTTTGTATAAAACATATTGTCATCCCTGACAATGTCTTTGACAAAACAGAGATAACAATATTTTTTAAACGGGGAATTTGGTCTCAGAAACCTACGGTAAGGGGGCTTAAAAGAAGCGAGCAGTAGAGATTTACAGTTTTCTGTCCAAAAAAAAGTATAATGAAAATATTACACATTAGCGTTCATCTGCGACTTCATCAGCGCAGGATAAAAAAATAGTCTTTGTTATTCCGGCAAAACAGTTATATCTTTTAGTAAAAGTTCCGTCAAAATCGGTCCAGCTGTTTCGGAAGTTTCCCAGAACATAGCGTCTTTCCACAATAGACAGACAAAAAAAAATCAAATTACTTATATAAGCGACGAAAATATATTATGTGTACGATAATATGACTCTTTATTGTTGTTAAATACTCCAATTTTATTAAATGTTAGTTATTGAAGTAAGCAGTACAACAATAATACGATACAATGCAGGTTATCCATCTGTGAAACTAGTGGGTACATTGAGTTGTTAAGGCTATTTATTGATTAAATTACATATTGTTCTCCATTGAATACGTTTGGGCTTAGCCTATATATTCTATGGGCTATAAATAAAATTAAGATATCTGTAAACGAGAAATTTGTTGAACGGTTACAAAATACCTTTTGACAATTGCTAATGATGACTTTGGTTATACTGTTAAAAGGGATCGTAAAGTTCAAATTAAAAATGTTATAAAATCTATTTTTTAATAATGTACAAGATTGGTAATTCTTGTCATGAGGATGTAAAGGTGCCGATCGCTTGTTATTTTTTTTATGTTTAACAAGCAAAACTGAAAATATAAAAAAATCAATCGTGTATAGTTTTCCTTAATGTAGGTACTATGTTATCCGGAGCAGCGGAGTGGTGGGGGCACATTACGTTTTAGAACAATTAAAACTAGACGCGCCCGCATCCTGCCTGCTGCAGCCATTGATTAATTTATTTGTACGCTGCAGTGAGAATATACTGTACTATTTTACTAGTATACTTCATGCGCGGTACTGTTTCAACACAATTATTTAATATAGTAAAGTGCCGAACTTACTAAATGGGAGCATTCAAGAATACAGTGAATAGGCATTAAGGCTGAACGCACGCTGAGCGTCAGCACTGAGAGCCAAAATCTATCAACTTCTAAATAGCTTTTTAGAATAAAGCGTAGCCATCAGCACCGACGCTTCCTAGAAGTTGATTCATTTTGGCTGTCAGAGAGTACAGTCTTATCGTTCAAGGGAAAATTTAGGGAAGACGAAGTGTTGGAAGAAGGATGTCCTGGCTAAAAAATCTACGCCAGTGGTTCGGAAAAAGCACCCGTTCGTTATTCAGAGCCGTGGTTTTGAGAATACAGATTGCCTTGATGATCGCCGACCTTCGCGAGAAGATGGCACTATGAGAGAGAAGAGAAGAAGAACGAATTTTTCATTAAAATACTAAAGAATTATAAATATTACCGGTAAAGTATACAAAAAATTTTTATAAAAGTTAATTTGAATAAAAAAATTGTTACGTTTTACTTTGATGGCGAGCTCGCGTGACACTGCCACCTAAAATCCATTTCATGAGCTTGGAGCTTAGCTTTTCTGATTACAGCGTAACCTCACTTCACGTCGGTTGCATGTTCACATGCACCTAGAGTTTATGCTGCACTATTATTACCTAACGATATATTACCACGTATGAACCTGTAGGCGGAAAACTACAAACATTCATTTATTGACTTGAAAGTTAAAGAAAATATCAAATCATGTTGTTTAACCATCGGAGACGCTTTTAAAAACCCCCTTCCAAAGTTTCATTACGATGAGATAAATGGTTTACAAGTATTTACTAATTTGCAGTTATACTTAACAGGCAGAAAAAATTGTCACTTCACCTTTTCGAATAGTCTGAAATGGTTCAAATGTTTCACCAAATATGCATAAAAGTAAAGTTAACATGCTTGGTATTTATTAATTAAAAGCGATGCAATTGATAAGTGTTTTTTAAACAATGGTACGCTCATCAGTTTACTAAAAGTTAAATGGCAACGTTTTAAACTTCTTAGATCTCATTCACACAAACATTTCATAAATTCCATACCATATTTTTGAGCAGAAAATGGGGCGTTTATTGTAGCACATACAGTTTCACATGTTAACTTGGCTATGAATTTATACAAACATTAACTACATTCGATAACACATAACAGTTTTCAAACTTTGAAAATGTAATAAAGCCTGATAAAAAAGGATATTATAACAGATTTTACATTTTAGCAGCGAATGCTTATCATGTTATCATGCTTTATCATTTGTTATACCATTATTTGAAATATATTAGAGTTAAAGTAGTAATTTCAATCTATCTATCACTACAAAAAAACAAGTTTTATTCTGTCTCTCCGCAAAGCTGTTCCAGATAATCTCAGAGTCGGATGGACCGATTTTGACGGGACTTTTACTGGAAGGTTGCTGATGTTTCCGGAAATAACTCAGTCTTTTTTTTTATTTTTAATCCACGGTGACGAAGCCGCGGAAAACCACTAGTGGTATGCATATTATACCGTTAGATTACGTTAAATAAGATCAAGGTTGTTCCAGACGATTGTATGTAATGGGAACAAACCGACTAGACTGGTCTTCTATTTGACAATGAAAAATAATATTATTTTTATTTATTGAATAAAAATATCTATTAGGTATTAGAAAATATCCCATTGCACGTGTGTAGTGGCCTTAATACGCCTACGGTGATGTGTAAGAACAACTCGGACAAGTGCCGATCAAGCTCAATGTATTTTGTTTTCTAAATGTCACCAACGCTTGTGACGATCGTAAAGATGGAGTTTTATGTCTGGATAACGGAGTGTCGGCCGTTGCATTTAATTGTTCCCATCCCGCTTTAGATACTTCGATGCTTCAGCCTGATGAATAATTCTTGGAACGTTTAGTCAGTTAGTTTCGTCAGCATTTTAGAACTTAAGTGTGTTTATTTGTTGTTATAAATCTTATCTTTATAATTAAAAAAAGATGAGATCGTTGCTATTATAAATGTCTAGGTGTCACCCGCGATTCCGTCCGCGCGGAATTAAAAGAAACTTAATAAGTAGCCTATGGTTTTTTCCAGACTATGTTCACTGAGATCCATAACACTGTTCTGGAGATACCTTTAAGCCAATCCATTCATGAGATTTTTAGCTGGCCTTTATTGTAATTTGTTTGAAGTACACAAATGCTGCAAATTGTCATATATTCCCTTGTCATTTAGCGAATATAAGATGTTAGATCCTATGTCTGATGACATCACGTCGTGCGGGCACGTTTTATTCCGCGCCTCATGTTATTTCACATGTGTACCACAGATACATTTAGTCCAGTAATTTTCTTTGACTATGATGTCCTCTGAACTGGAACGATGTAACTATTAGACGATACTAATAACCGCAACGGCAGTAACCATTGTCGGTAGGCTGGTAAAATACAGTATTCAGTAAATGTATCTACACAAAGCATATTTTGTTGTCAGTACTTATAATTGAAATAATAACTTAAAAAAATATAACAAACGAATTCTTTTTTTTTTTTTCATGAACTCAAAATATCGTCTCACGAATTATGCCATGAATTGTGCCATTATTTAACTAGTGTTAAATAGACCATTTGTGAGATTTACTAGAATCTGAATCGCATTTGTAAGATTTTAGTAACTCAATAATGTAAAAGTTAGTGTAGTTTCTTAGTGTAAAATCATAAAAAACCTACAAAAAGGGGGGTCTGCCAACTGAACTACTAAGTGCGATAGATAGGGTTTCAGACTTACAACATTAATTATTTCGAAGTCTCGTATCCAAGATCACAGGTGAGGTTCAGGGCACGAATGAAAGGTCAGGGTGACCTCGTCGGGGCAGGTGGCGCCTCAGCCACGCATTACGTATGCGTCTGCGGCGGGTGCGCCGTCTACGCCGCTTCCTGTGCACCCCCGCCCCGCCCCTCCCTTAACCCACCCCCGACACTGCAATCTCCCCTGAACAACGCCTGTACTATCACTTATTATTTAAGAACGCGTTTTGTAAAGCTACTTATAAAGTATACCTTGACTCAATCTTTAACCATAGCCTTCCTATGTTTAGATTATTTTTTCTATACATATATATATGTTTTGATTTGAATGTCAAGCAGTAAATAGCATATTAGCTCATACTATTAGAATATATCTTAGTGCTTCACATGCTAAGTACAAACTTACACTAAAAATGTGTATTTTTTTGTCATCGTTGATATTATTTTTTTCTTTTCCCCAAGATATGAAAGCTTAATGAAAACAGTTTTGATTCAGATTTTTCCTCATGACTCATTTTACGCTTAGTGAATTATTGTTGAAGATACAGCGCCTACGTATTTCCTACATGAATATAATATCTTAAATCTAAAAGTATGACAACTCTGTCGTTCTTTCAATTATTTTGTGTCATATATAAGTTAGTGAAATCTACAGTTGTTGATGGTACCAAACACAGCAATTGCAAACAACTAAATCTTATCTTCTTACGCAAACGCTATCCCGGTTAAAAAAAAACTTTTATAAAAGTTATTAATTACATACAACTTGGATTGATATATCGCCATGCGTGTGTCAAAAACATGTCATTATGTTCCAAAGAGTACAAAAAAAGACTTTCGTTAGGAATACTGCATTTAAATGTAATCATAAATATTTTAAAGTCCATTTAATAATGTGGCGCGAATCAAGTAATGTTATAAACAAAACAATCTGTTTCAGTTTCGTTTTATTCATTCATTGATTCTCGAAAAACCACTACAAGCACTTTATTGCCGCTCTTACGTAGTTTAAAGCCGCTGAAATATCTTTCGCCGACTAAACATCGTCTAATTATAGACAATAAAAACATTAACCAGCCGTTCCGGGACGTGACCTCCGTAAATGTTTTACTTTCGGTCTTGAATATGTTTCCCACTTCGACAGACGAGTAAACAGAACGCTTTGAATTGTTCGACGAACAATGAATGGATATCCTTAACAGAAAGGTCACTCGAAATACCTACGGCCACGAAATGGCAACGAGAGCTAGCTTGTATTATATTACTAATATTACAAATGAGAAAGTTTTTATGGATGCATATATGAATGTCTATTAACTGGTAACATCAGAACGACTAGACAGGTCTGAATGAAATTTGGAACATAGACAGATTATAGTCTGGAATAGCACATATGTACTTACCTGTAAATCATTTTTTTATCCCACTCGGACGAAGTCGTAGACGACAGCTAGTATACAATATACACAAATTCGAACCATAACTATTAATTAAGGATTTTATAAAAAACAACGTAATTTGTTTTCTTTACTGTGTGAAGATTTAGTTATGGATTCAATTAGTGAATTCTGTAATCCATGGAATGGGCGCAGCTAACGTGATATAATGGCGATGCTGAATCGTAGTAGCTCTTCGATTCGTTAACAGTAAACGTTTAGATACAGTTCAACAGTTCAATTAGTTAATTGCTCGCGTCACAGATAAAAGAAATAACGAATAAAATCACCACGTTTCGAATTAAAACCCATTGAATTACTCGCATAACAACCATGTATTAAAACTATGAAGCTTTTATGTTTTATACTGTGGATTATTTGAATATACATACTTTTTAATTAAGAAACGACAACAAATCTATTTTTATATTTGTACATAGTTGTCGAATCTGAATAAGCGAGAAACTTCAACAAGCAAATTCGGATTAGAGAGAAATCTCTATAAGTGACAAAAATATCGTAGTCCCTTGGATTCTCGTTTGTCTAGGTTTTATTGTAATTACATATATTATTATTAAGAAAACATGGAGACGAATAAAGAGTTGTTTTGTTAAAAGGATTCTTGGAACCCCTACCATTTAAAATGTCATATGTATTTGTTTGTCATTCAGAACTATCTTCTTTTGTTATTCCTGTCGTGACATATACATTGTTATTCCATTGCATAGAAGCACTTCCTCGAAATTATTAATTACGAAAATACATTACAATGTAGTTGCTCCATATTGTAAACTGGCTTCTTAATGACTTCTCCAAATATGATGTTGACGGCGTATTATTTCTTAGCATATTACTGTGAGCACCCATCGCCTAAACACTTGTATAAAAACATGTAGTCAACACTCTTATTCCCTTTGAAAAAAAGAGACAATAAATACGATTTCTAAAGGTCTTCAGGCAGAGGAAACGCATGTTTAGAATATTTGCAATATTTCAACATGATAAATTGTTAGTTTGACTAACTTTTGAATTATTTGTGAGATCGTGATTTTACTTCTTTACATTCGTTACATCATATCTACATGTTTAATATTCACATCAGAATTACTGTTTCAGTTTTTTAATTTAATTGGATTAAAAAATGTAACAAAGAGTAAAGGTCACAGCAGAAGCGAAAATTGTCATAATATCAGTTTCACGGCTGGTCTTACTTGCTCTGTGGTGAGTGTCCGCAACAGGTGGCAGTGAAGGACGCGGCGCGGCGCATCCCTCGGGAGACTGTCTGCGGCGTGACCTTCGGATTTGTTGCCTTATCAATTATTACACTTGCAACACACGCACTGAACCCCTCTACTCTCCACACCAGACGAGGCTTTTTATAAACTCGAATTTTATAACTGTCTGACTGCTTTTTGTTTTTTTTTGTCGTTGCGCCATCGAAATTTGTGCGCGGTGCGGTAATTTTGGATTGTTAGTATTAAAATGTAGTATCAAGTCGTAATGCGTTTTCGGCGGGATGTCACTCATATTGTGTCAACAAAAAAAGATGAATAAAAATTATTTTTATAAAGAATAAAATTCTTCATACTGACATGATATTAATAAAGAAAAAATGTTATATCACCTCTTCTGATAGCTCTGGTACTCAAAGGTTGTCTTTAGTTTAATAGTAAATTAAGGATTGCCTCTTTTTTTGATATATAGCCTCGGCTAATTCGACTCCATATCTTAATTCGAAATTTGCCCTTTTTTAATACAATTTGAAAGTAAAATTTCATCGACAAGATGGTGTACCGTACAACATCCCCAATTAAAGTACTAATGAGCAACGAATAAAATAAACAATAGCAATAAAACGAATACTTTCATCTAACCCATTTGTTTTACATTACGCGGACTATAGTTAAATACAATGAAAAAGTGCTTCACTTCAGACCCAGACGCAGCCAGACGCGAATCGAACCTGCGTAGAGTACGCAGAATTGGTACAGTCGCGTTCAGCCGAGAGGGCCAGAGCGAGCCAACAACAGGTGCGTGTCAAGGTCGGCGCGGTGCAGACGGCGTAACGAGCCCCGCGGGCCGCGACGACATTACGACCTTACGATTTGACACCCTGCACTTTTTACGCACACCATTCGTCTCGACTGTATACACGGAGACTATAACTTCAAGCCAATAGTAGTACTGTTCGTTAAAAGTTCATAAGCTGCGGACCGCGACAGTAATATACGAGATTTATAACCAGTTCACTGACTAATCGGTGGTTTCTGAGACCGAAAGGTTTTGTAGTGTGTTTCAAATGATCGATTAATAATAATAATTTAAGTATGAGGCTGCGGCGTTAATAATGCTTAAAACTCCATCCAAATCTGCTCCTAACTGATTTATGGATCCGGGTATTGCTACTACATGTCATTTATTTTAGAGAAACGAACTTAAAGAGCCAATTAATAATTCGTCACATTAATTAGGCTTATTTACTATGTAATAGAAATCACATGGTAACAACATTTTCACGTTACTAAGCAATTTATTTTACAGATCAAATAGAAATTGAATGAACATTATAATGATTCCCAGTAAACAAATTTACGGCGTAATTTTCCTTTTCGTATTCTCTTCAATAGGGGTTTATTGGTGTAATTTGTCACCGGCGTCATTAGCTTAGACATCCGAGCACTGAGCAATCAAATCTCTTTATGTATTCTATGCTAGGCCTATGTGTTTTGTCGGCTATGTACACAGACATTCGAGATTTCGTACTCTACGGATGTTAGAACATTTCACACGGTCGATGCTGGATGCGATTTGCAAGAAAATATAAATTACAAGTACTTTTGTCAATTGTCTATAGCAATTGTTACTATTTTCTTCCTAGCTTCAATTTAGGACGCTATAAATCTTCTATGTAAATCTATGATGTATTAAAAAGGTTTCGTTTTTCTAAAGAATCAACGAACCAACTTTACTAGCATTGAATGAAAAGTTACTATGCCTATTTTACTGTCCTTTGGTACTATTATTAGTAACATATTTTAACTGGGTTACTAAATACCAGTGCGTATTTTTAGCAAGCGCAATGAATAAATCAATTTGCTTAGGCGTGTGTAAAGAGCTGAGTGTAACAGATAGGTGGCGAACGAAAGTGACGTTTCTTACAAAGTAACATTGTAACTCGAGGCGTCCAACGCTCGCGACTAGCCGATACGCTTATAACCTGGCCCTAATTACATTCTATTTAGCGAGGCGTGCTCTCTATATATATGGATTAAAGCTTTCTGCCTCCTGCCACACCAAATGATTTAAACTGGTTAATAAATTATCACATTCTCCTAGGTATTCTTTCCTCTTGTCATAACCTTATATCTATGAATATCAAGAGGTTTTAGAGGGTTAAAATTTTTATAGTTAATGAGGCATGATTGCAACTAAGGCAATATTTGATTAAAGACATTAGGTATTCCGTTAAATAAAACTAGATATAACATCGAATTATCAAATAAATCAAAAACAACTTAAAGTCGAACAGGGAAGTCCAGTATAAGTACGTATAAAACATAAAAACTTTAATAATAATTTATGGTAACGTGTGGTGTTAAGAAAGCAGTGTAGTGCGTGCGTGCGACCGACACATCCTGTATTGCTTTCTGCGATCCATGACCTCATGTATGCGGCCAGACGTGCACTTAGCATGTTCGGCCGGCCGAAACGTGATCTCGCAAATCGCAACGGCCCGTCTAGTGTCTAGACGCCGGAGGCCGTCTGTCTGGCCGGCCGTACCCCGCTGGCCCATACAAAGCCACCAATTATCACTACACTAGCGGACGCTATTCGGTATGCGCAAATTAAATTAACTACGTGGCTGTGTAACGAACGTCTACAGTGCAGTATAGACAAGCGTGCTGTCGTATGCGTCAGCTGCTGCCGGGTTACGCGGCGTTTCGTAATAGAGCGGATTATAAACAGAGACCGAGGCGGCGAGCGGCGTGCGCCGGGCGGTGGTGGCAGGCGACGGCAGCCGGCCAGACGGTCATCAATCGAGATCGCGCAGAAAAACAACGCGCGAAGGCGGCGAAAAAACCGGCGCAGACGCGGATGTGCGCCTAAAGTAAAAAAAAAAAAAAACTAGCTGCATCCATCGACTGCGACTGCGAGCGTAGTGCGCGTACTCGTTTAGTAGATTCGCCCCTTCGCCTCTTTAGAAATTAATCAATGCTATTTAGCCACAGATTTCATTTTAAATATGACGAGATATTTTTTTTTATCTACATTAAAGATATCTAAAAGAGTTTAACACTGCTGTGACATCACTTACATTGATAACGTAGGCAAGGAGCGAGATCTTTCACTTGTAGACAGGTCAGTAACTAACCTGTGTAGAAGTTAATCTATCCATAATACTTACATGTAAAACATCTTGTGATTGGTATTTAATTATTTACAACCGGGAAATGGAAATTCCCGCGCACCGGATTGAAAGTATTCACAAGAAAGAAAGTTGGTGTCGACCATTGGAGAGACGCGGCGGGACAGAGCTTAGTTAATTATAATTATCTTGATGGAGATATCTTCTTCCTGACAGTAGGGTGTTTGATACAAAGCACGTGATGCAAGCTATCAAGCTCTGATACATTGTAAATTGTTCGGGTTGTAATGAACATTATTTATTCTCATTCGACGGATTGTGGATGGATAATAGCAATTTAATCGGTTTTTTATTAACGCTCGCCAGGCGAATAGATCATTATTTCCTCCTTGCATCTAGACTCGGTCGGTTACAATGTCGTTGTAAAATAATGATAGATACCTCTTACGTCACTCACGAGACCTATAGTCAGGACTTGTGGGTGTACAATAAAATTTGATTCAGTGCTATAATATCTCAAATAAATAAAAAAAGAGTCAATAGAGTATAGTAATGTTATTAATAGCAGTTTGAAAGTGACATCTGCCCAAATGGTATTAAGAACAGCCGCGAAATGTTTACAATTGCTAACATTTATTTATCAATCGGTCAAACAAAGGAGGTGCGATCATTGGCGTCGGGCGACAAGTTGTCAGTAATTGGCACATCGGCAGCATACATCCATCGCGCCAGTCTCGCCGCAAGGTCGCATAGGACGAAAGAATAATCGCCCACAATTAAGGCAGATCGCAAAACTGCATGACTAAACTAAAAAATATGACATCACGTCATGAACTACGCTTGCATAATGTTCTTAATATAATGACGGATACGCCGAAGGTCGTTGCGAATAGTTTGCTCATTATTTATTTTGACAGCAGACGTCTGTTTTTTTATAAATTCTGAAAAACTGCAAAGCTGTTTAGACTGATTCGACTCTTAATGATTCTTGTTTAGATAGTGCATTGGTTTATTTCATTCTAGGTGGCTGCATTTATGAAATAATTACAAGCTATTCATTACCCTTTTAATATTTTGAAGTGGCAAACGTAGTGGGTCATCTTATGTTAATTGTCCCGTACCCATTAGTATAAGCTTATTTGGTTTACGGGAATACTAAACAGAAATTTGATCTACACCCGTTACATAAATGTTCCGTCACATGTGACGTGTGACGAGGTTGTGAATTGTTCAACTTGACAACACAACAAAGAGTTCCTATTCAGGGACGTACTGCATGCGATCAATATACCAGGGCCCAGGGAAAAATTGAATATAACGGGTGGCATGGTGTACAAGCGGCTCTCACCGCGACCGCGGTCTCGCGCTTCGCGGAAACTAGCACAATACATCGTGAGACCGTCTTTATCGATTCATTTGCCTACACGTGGTGCGATTGAAAATTTCTTTGAATCGCGCCGCGCTCAGTTAGAAGAAAGTCTCGTATTATGAAACATTCAAACGTGAATGCTAAAGTTTCTTGTTTGTGCGTGCCTTCTGTCTGGATTAATTCTTCGTTTACGCGCTTTTGCCGTTGGACTTTATTATGAAGAAAATGAAAGGAAGTCGCGCAGTTTAGCTCGAATTTCTTTTTTAAAGCGTATTGCACTAGTAAAACGTTGATGGATTATTGTGAAAACTTATTGATTTAATTACTTATTTTTTACATAACTATCACTCCCTTCACAAATACGACTGTTGTAATAATGGTAGTCGATTTCATACACCACATGGCGATAATCATGTAAATATAACATTCTTGAAACTTAGGGATACGAATAACAATATTAAAGAAAATATAATTGAATGAAGTCCATTGAGAAGCAAATTAACTACTTGTACTTTTCCTTAAAATTAACTTGTAAATCATTATTTAATACATTTTCTTCGGTTGTTTGACTCCGTCTGCAGAATCACGCACTGTGGAAACTCGCCTTTAGAAATATAGAATGGTGCTTTTAAGTGTACCCGGACTTCAAACAGTACTCTTTCAATCAATACTCGGTATTGAAACATTTTAAAAGGTGTCTTTTTTTTAAGATGGCGTCATAAAGATATGAGCAAAGTCTGCACACTTTAAAATTAACGCTCGATCTTTTTTTATGCACTCGCTGGATCGGCGACGTGAGAAATGAGTCACATTCCTCGGCAATAGGTACACAATTAACACATTTGCCGCGTCCGGCGCTCGCAAAAACTCAGACACAAAATGTCGTCCGTGAAACTGCTGACAATTTGTCAAATTATCAACAAAATTACGGTTCCGAAATGATTACTCCAACACCGGCTGTTTGTCGTCTCCTCCTCCACCACTGTGGCGTGATCCTCCTTAGGCCGTCGAGAGGTCCGGGCGCATCATGTATAATCACGCTTAACAATAGACTTTAGATTGCACAGAAAAACTGGCTAGCTATACACAAGAATAGTGTTGTCTACATTTTTTTTTCTTTTTCGAATTCATTTGTGGTCTTCATATGACAATTTTCTATGTTTTTAAGTTCGCATTAACGAACATGATGGAAATAGTCTTGGGAGAAGGATGATGTTTCTTAAATGATAATGTAAATATGTAGTTAGCACTAAAAACAAACACTTCTAAACGTATAGAAAATGAAAGTTTCGTGTAGTTTCGTGTTAATTATTTTTTATTTATTTTTAAACGAACTATAAAAGGAGGAGGTTTAAATTCATCTGTATGTTGTTTTTATATTTTTTTGGAGACAATGGTTCCTAAGTTCAGCACTTATATATATATACTTTGTCCTTAATAATCGTTAATAACTTGTCCGAAATAAAAGTGATTTTATTTTATTTATTATTTATTTAATACGAACAATTTCTTATCATAATGAGACTTGACCATTTGTTTACAGTGCTCAATAATTTATATTTCTGTTCAGTAAATTGTACGTTGGCATGAAACAGAAGTCACTAATTTGCCTGAAATTGTAGAACAAGGACGGAGATCTGTGAATGATTTGCGGCGACGGTGCCGGGCGCCGGACATTAAATCACTGCGCGATTGCCATAAACTTATTAATTCAGTTATATCTACGGACATGCTACTTGGCAAATCAATTAAGTGCAGGTAAATATTGCTTCATTCGAAATAAATGAAAATAGATGAAATAATGTTATCGCGGTACTTTCAAACTAATACGACTTTCTGTTAAGAGCTTATTATACCTTAATTGAAGACTGTTTGGAAAAGAACTCCTCTCATTTAATCGTTGCTCTTTTGTCTTTTTTTCTCGCAATAAACTTGAATATGTGTTGAATATCGTACTATAATAAACAGACAAATTCATAACTTCCTCTTTTTGGAATTCTATTTAAAATCTGTAAACTTCGAAGTATTCTTTAAAACAGGTGAACAACTAAAAGTTGTTTTATCGATGATGTCTTTACGGACTTTAGTTCAATTTATTAACATCGAAATAATTTTAAAAGGTCCATTTATTAGCTATCGAAATTTATTCATCCAATTAGCATCTGCGTAATTTACATCAGTGATTATACCTAGGGCCTCTAAATTGTTCCCCGAAATAATTACTTCGAATTCGAACCGTTTTATTTACGAGCACAGGTTTGTTGCAAAATATCTTTAATATTCACACTTTTACCTAACAAGGTAATATATTGTTTTGATAATGTTTAATTTATATATGTTATGGAATAATAAATTAGAAAGCAATTAAAAATATATACCAGAACAAACACTTAAAACTAAAAACCAAGGTTCCAAAGATACTGCTAGCGTTCCCCCTTTGCATAGCTAGACTAATTCTTTGTCGGAAGTAGCTACCAGCTCTTCGGTCTCCTGTGATGTCGACTAACCTTTTTGCTATTTCCTTAAAAAACCTTATAGCGTTAGGACCCCACGGACCAAGGGTCTCGACACCGAATGGAAAAAAATCATATTCAGAGGCTTGACCCCCTCTGTATTTGCACGTTGACAACTGCTTCGTAATAGGGTAACAAGATGCTTGGCTCAGTTAACAGTTGATGATCTACTTGATAAAATATTTTCACATGAGGTCAAAAATACTGTACTATTTGTTTGAGATATACAGTATATATGCTTATAGATTTATCAGTTGGTCTTTTTGACCATAAAGTGGCACAATTGCAATATCAGATTCCAGAAATGATGCCTTGCTTTCCATTGTTTTTTAAATTTATTTTAAATAATCTAGTGTTAATAAACTTGAAAGAAATTAGAGAAGTGCAAATAAAGATCTAGCCCAGTTGCAGACGTTTTACGAATAAAACTGTCAGTTACGTGTTTAACATCTGTTCACTAACCATAAATATTTTCGCAGACTACGAGTATATTCGTTGGTACGAGAATTACGACTTGAAAATATCTTTTGGCATTAGAATTTAAAGCAGGAAAAAACCAAATTATATGTTAAAACGCAATTGTCCTGTGATACAAATTGTCATAAGGTTTAAGACGATCTGAATTTATTTATGAACTTCTTACAAATAAAAATTGCAGCAGTTTAAAGTGATAAGATAATGATAAATAATTGTTTTGTCTAGTTTTATCGCTTACTCATTATCTATGTGACTAAGTTACTCGTTTGTACTCGCAACAATGTCCCGCGTTATCTCCGAGATACGACGCGTACGGTCTAGTCAGTGTGTAGTGTACAAAATTAACGGTACTACCGGTAGTATTTTCGCACATAAGGCGCGTTTCAGAAATAACCTTCGCCGGTGAGGTGAGCGAGTGCAGCTTAAAGTTGTCGATTCGACCAAATTCTTGGCATTGCAGGCGGCCGCATATTTGTACTGTTAAAGTCTCACCTAGGAATTTGTAAATAGTCGACTGGATCAGTGTAGTGGTCGAGTGGTGCAGTCGAGTAGTTAGTTAATGGTGAACGGAGCGACGCTACCGCCGCGCCGATTCTGCGCCTGACGGAAACTAATTTGCGTACACTCGAGGAAAACAATTAGTCGCTCCGTCTATGGAATTTAATATCAAGCTCGTATTGCATAGACAATGCAAGGATTTAGTGTATTAAGATTTAGCTCCTCTGATTTTATGTGCAGCTGCATAACGTTAAAGTTTATTTTACGGTAAATAGTTTCATATCTTTACTAAAGCTTTCATAGCTAAGTGGTTTAGTTTTGCTAGTTTATGGATTACAGCTTTTGCATATTTCTATCTATTGCAAATTTAATTGTTAATTTCAGTTTTTTAACGATCATGCGTCTCACACAATCGCTTTTATATTTAATGCCCAATCAATAGGAAATGGCCATATATTTGAAGGAAAAACGCTATTTTTTAATGTTAAGTCTTCTTTCACTATTATAAATTTAGATTGAAAAGCTGGCAATAAATTTGAAAATCAAATAGGATAAAATCTTGTAAAAATACTAAAATCCACACTCTCTATGAAAAACAATGTTTTAAATTCGACTTAATTCAGTTTCGTTTTTATAAAATATTTTTTTTTTAAACGAGGTGCTTTATACCTTCAAAACTTTACGAATTATATATGAACGCATTTATATATGAATAAGAGTGTACTTTCGAAACAGGATAATGCGAGGGGATATAATTATATATGAGGGACTCGCTTTGCAAGATTTTATGTGGACTTTCGGAGTGACTGGCTCGATCGTAAGCCTTGAGATTTAAGAAGGTACATGTGACTTGCCAGTGTCAATTACTGTCACGTGGAACGGTCAACAGCATTCGAAAATTTCCAACTGTCGTCGGAGGCGTTCAATGTTTTCTATATGTGAATATAGTTTTAACGATTATTATTTGGTGGCTCATTTCGTCAGCTTGCTTACACGTTATAAATTCTCAGAAAATCTTTCATCTGTATTTGTAAACTGCATGAAACGAAAGCAATCCGATTTAGTCTTAGATAGATACTGGAAAACTAAAACTGGCTGTATAATCCATAATATTGCACTTACCGTTGGTTTCTGAGGCCAAAATATGTATGAAACATATCTTCATCCCTGTCATTATCTTTGACAAAACAGAGATAACAATATGTTTTAAACGAGAATTTTTTACTCAGAAACCCACGATTAGTTGCTTAATAAAATTACTTATTAACCTATAAGCGCTGCATTTTACTTAATCCATAAGGATTAAATAAAATACAGTGTTTTACATAATTACAGTGTGTTTGTACACACACACATGTTTGTACACAATTTTATATTTTACTAGCTGTCGCCCGCGACTCCGTCCGCGCGCAGTTAAAAAAAAATGAAAAATAGATGTTGGCCGATTCTCAGACCTACTGAATATGCTCACAAAATTTCATGAGAATCGGTCAAGCCGTTTCGGAGGAGTACGGGAACGAAAACTGTGACACGAGAATTTTGTATATTAGATAATATAAAATTGTGTACAAACATGTGATCATTAGTTTTGAACAAATATCTGTGGATTTTCCTGTCGGAATCAAAGTCTCCTGGCAGCCGTATGACCATTAATAACAACATTAATCGATGTGGTCGTCATTAATAAAAAATTTCTGACATTTTATATTCTTAAAACAAACATTCAATTACCATTTTAATAGATGTGTAAATAAAAACACTTTTAAAACCGTCTGGGTAAATAAAATTATACAAAATTTCATTATTTTTTGCCAGTATCTTTTGTAAATAGCTGACCGGTCTATATTGTGTTTGCTTTGAACTTGCTAAATTTTATCATAGTTTTTCACGTTGTCATTAATAAAATTATTCAATGACTGATTTCTTATGGAGATTTTATTATAGTTTTTAAGCATATATGTAATCGAATAACCATATTTGATACTAAATATTAGTAAATTCAAATGTTTGGATGTATGTTTGTTTGAGGGTATCTCCTGATCGGATCAAGGGATCTTAACGAAAATTGCTATAGATGTAGAGCATTGTCTGGGAAAACACATAGGCTACTAATATTTTTTTTTAATTCCGCGCGGACGGAGTCCCGGGCAACAGCTAGTAATATAAATTCGAAAGTTTAGTTGGATGGATGGATATTATTACGTATCTTCAAACCAGATAAACGGATCTCGATAAAATTTTGCATATATGTAGAACATAACCTTGAAGAACACATAGATTACTAAATATGTTTTTTTTTTATTCAGGGCGGATGGAGGCGGATTTTGTCACCAAATCATAAAGCTCACATGTTTTGGTTTTATGGGACATTTTTATTTGGCTTTAGTTTATCCTTTTCCGCTGTCCGCCGGTAATTAATTGAGATATGTTTGCTTTATTTATTACCTGTCTGTGTGTTGCAGACATATGCATTTTATCCGTCGCGAATGTCTTTTGTTATTTTTTCCCGACCATAGATAAAAAATGACTTTTACACAAATAAGGACACAAAGATCACGATAGAGGTTTTTTAAACGATTTAATTTGACAGTAAATAATGATTTTTACATTATTGCTTTGGTCGGTTTGAAATATTGTTGTTGTTGCATAAAATCAGTTCTAGTGTAAAGCTTTTAAGAAATTATAAAATCGCTTCGCTATTAAAATCTCATGAAGTTTCTCGATTTATTGATTATTACATATAAAACGGAAAAAATCTATCAGTTTGATAAAAAGTTAACAGTGGTAGACCCCAGCAACAACAACATCAGTTGCACGAATTGTCCGGCTCGACTAGTGATATACCACGACCACACAGAAGACTGGCGTGAAGTGGAAGTAATTCCGCGTTTCGTCTGATGAGTATGGTGCCGGAGGCCTAATTTTAGTCCTCTTTCCCTTCCCACCCTTTTATTATAAGGAAAGGATGGGAAGGGGAGGTTGATTTGATGGAGGAGGAGATGCATTAGAAGGTTAAATATTCTCTTTTTGCGCGTTTCCTCATTCGTCGAATTCATGTGGCCGCTTGCTCGTTTGCCACCTTGTAATATATAAAAAAAGTACTTAAAAGAATGTTTGGAGTTGATTTGATATCGTATTACAAACACAACATTGTACAGGCAGACATTAAATCCTCTTTAAAGATTCCGCAGTAACCGGCACAATATATCAAGTCTGTAACTTAATAAAAACGATTTTTCGTCTTTCGTATATAATGTATGATTTTTTTTCACGAATGTTTTACTTTATTTTAGATATACTTTACTAGCCTAAAAAGTTTATATATGAAAGTTTATGAAACACATTTATATATGTGTTTCATTATAGCTGTTAAGCTTGATCGACATTAGAGAGTGAGGTTAATATCGAATCTTATTTTCCCTTAGAGTGTTTTAAAAGATAAATTCAAGTCTCGTTATACTATTTGCTTGTTATTGTTGTAAATAGCCAATTGTTATTGTAGCAAGCCCCTTGAACGACCGACAGATTGCATTTGGAGTTGTGCCAAGGAGACAAAAGACATGCGAATGCTACGCAGCATTTTTAAAAATAAATTAATTGAAAATTGAAATACGCTAAATACATTGATGTAATGCTAGCTTTTGTCGGCAGTTTCAAATGTCTTAATTTCTTATCTTCGAATCTGTCTAGAGTTTTTGCTATTTCGTTCCCTATATCAATCGATCATTCAACCCTATATTAATTTTGAGAAAAATAAATTTTCTGCGAATATTGAAATTAATTTGTCCGAAGTTTTATTTACTTACAAAAATCATTACAATAATTCTAAATCGTTTTGAAGTCGTATTTAAGTGAATACAAAAATATAAAATTCTCGACTCCTCTTCAATTGATCTCATTTTTCTACCAATAAATTTCGCCCTATCCGCAGTAAGTAAAGATAAAGTGAAAGTGTAACTCTTTGATTGGCTTATTATGTTAGCGTTCAACATTTATAAGGCAGGGACAATAAAACTATCTGCTTCCTGCCGCCATGTGAACCTCGGGTGTATGTTACATTTGCACAGGCCTGTAATCAAGGCGGACTCGCCATCATTGCTCGGCAGACAATTCGCGATTTCGAAATCGTTAGTTACTGGTAAAACGACGATTTCCTTTTGATAATTTCCTTTCCACTTTAAAAGCATACAACTACTCGTATATATACTACAAATGTCGACGACAGCATCACGACTTATATAACAATCGATCCAACTTTACTTTATCGGATTTTCTTAACGACGATCGCTTTTTACTGAAGCGGTTACCGAGCTTTTTTATCGTATAATAAGCGCCCTTGAAAAGACTTCAACGCTTAACTGACGCAAAGTTCATTGATCCATTGTCAATGATTTCGAGCTCGGTTAATGAGGTTAATTTAATACTTGTAAGATAATTTTAAAAGGGCTTAATTTCTAAATTATTTCTATTGAACGATTATATAATCGTTGTTTTGTTATTAGATGTTAGAATAAGGAGGTGCAGAAGTGTTGGAGGTGCGCGATGAGTAGGGCGCGATGCATTCCGCGGAGGCGGAAGGCCGCGGGAGGCGCGTGGCTCGGTCGTCGACTCGGTGTGCGGCGTGCGGCGCGGTGGTCACCACGCGCTGCACCGCCATCCGCCACCGCCACTCCACCGCTTTCAGTGTGGGCGCGCTAGGTGCGGTGCTCGGGCCCGGCTCAGTCCGCGCCAGCGCTCCGGTGGGGCAGGACCGATGGTGAGGGGCGGTACCGCGCGGGCAAGGGCGAGTGCGACGCGGACACGCGGCTGTGCAGTCACCTGTTGCAGGCGGGGCGCGCACGTGCCGCGGCGCGCGGCCCGCGGCCGTCTCCGGCACCGGCACAGTGCCGCGGCGGCGGGCGGCGAGCGCACAGCGCCCGCGCCGGCATGCGACGCTAGTGCGAGCATGCGGCTGCCGCTACTGCCGCTCCTCGTGCTGCCCCTCGTCCTCCGCCCGGCGGCAGGTCAGTACACAACATCATACAATAATTTAATACTTTTTAACATAACTTTCAACAATAAACTCTTAAAAAATTACTTTTACGTATTTTTTTTTAGTTTTATCATAATTTTAGTTTCATTTATCGAGAATGAGTAGTTGCTTAGTTTACTACGTTTTGCTTCAATAAATTTACTTTTATGTTTTTCAAAATTTTGTAAAGAAATATCGAATACTATAAGTCATATTTTATTGGACGCAATCCACAAATAAATCAGAAATATCAAACTTAAAATTATCAAAGACATGAGCGAACAACGCGACGAGACGGTTAACGAACACGTTATCATGGACCAAACAAATATTACAGCTTTAATAAATCAGTACTCGTTTACATGGCAACTAACAAAATATTAGCCAAAGGAAAAAACACAGGAATCACACATCAATGTGATTTTTTTTATAAATAACCCTAAAAATTAGCAATATCAATTATTTGAGATATTAAAAGAAAATTTTTCGAACTGAACACAATATTTTAAAATAATAAAATAAACAAAAAATTTAAACTACATATTTGAAAATGTATTTATTAAGTAATTTAATTTGTAACTTTTAATAATAATGTTTGTTAGAAAAAAAATCTTTTCTAATGTTTGTTAAACAGTAAGTTTGAATGCAAATTGTAATAAAAAAATCTATGTCGGTTCTGTTTTGGTCTTTGGTTCAGAGAACAATTAATATATCTGTTAACCTTAATAGTATTAGAAGCCAGATATCAACATAATTTATTTACATCTTCGTAGTGGTATAATAAAAAAATATACTCTCAACTTACCATATGTATAACTAGCTGTCGCCCGCGACTCCGTTCGCTCGGAGTTAAAAAAACTTAATAAGTAGGCTATGTGTTCTTTCAGACTATGTTCTACATCTGTGCAAAATTTCATCAAGATCTGTTGAGCCGTTCCGGAGATACCTTCAAACATCCATCCATCCATTCATCTAAACATTCGCATTTATAATACAGTCAAAATCTGTTATAACGACATCGAAGGGACTACTCATATTGAGTCGTAAAAACCGATAGTTGTAACAACCGGTGACAGGTATTAATAGGAAAGATATGTATATAACATTCAGCCAGGACCTTTGATTTTGGTCATTTTAACCGGTATGTTGTTCTAAACGATGTCGCCATAAACGGTTTTGAGTGTATTAGTAAGATTACTAGTTTTGTTGGCGGCGATTTCGTCTGGGCGGAATTAAAATATAAGTCTATAAGCCTATGCACTATTCCAGACAGTCATTTATCTTTGTGGCAATTTTTATCCATTTGTTTAGCCGTCAACTGTTTAAAAATTCGCATTTATAATATTAGTAAGATGAGAATTAAGATTATATTTTATTAATTCTGGCCACCCTAATTAACCGAATTGTATCTTGAATAGTTACTTAGATATTTATGTTATTCAGAATGTTCTACTTTTTTTTCTAAGAAACACTAACAACGCTACTCATTAAATGCAAAAATTTTGATTAATTGCCAATTAACTAGTTAACAAGATAAATGGAAGCTTAGTTACAAAAAAAATGTAATTAATCATAGACAGTTTATTATATTAGTAAAATAACTAGTACAAGTCATTTCTTAACGATAAGGTTGAATATGTTAAGAATTTTAATTAACTTTTGTGTAATTTAATTTATCATTATTCATAGGCTTATTTAAAAATGTTTAACATACTTACAAAATATTTCATACTATCTTATTGTAGGTATATGTGTTTTTTTATTATCTTCTTTTTTAACGTATATTTTATAAAAGGGTAACTTTATCTATATGTTGCCATATTACTTGTTTATCATAAATTTTTTGGTGCAACTTTTATCCCAAAAATACATTTAAAGAGTTTTTTTTTTTTTAATAGTAAGTATAGTAAGTACAACACATATGTAAATCGATTTTTACTGTAATAATTTAAAAATTCATAATTAAATGATTACTTATAAATTTAAAGAAAATATCAAATTATTAATCATACTTTTTGTTATAATTTTCATAGAATGTATATAGTTACCTCAAAAAACATTGCAGTAACTCTAAATTACAATTTTGAATTACAAAGATTATAAAATACGTACGTAGAGTGGTACGGGCTAAAACAAATATTAGGCGATATTGGTCTTTTGTTTCAAGTAGCGAAAACACATTTGCAGTAGTACTCGTAATTGATTGGTTATCGTCCACTGAACCCCCTAGCGATTTGTTAATATGCTACTATATTATTCACGTATTTAGTACTCACACATATTATAACTAGCTGTCGCCCATGACTCCGTCCGCGCGGAATAAAAAAATACATAATAAGTAGCCTATGTGTTCTTCCAGAATATGTTCTACATATGTGCCAAATTTCGTCGAGATCCATGCAACCGTTCTGGAAATATCTTTAAACAAACATCCATCCATCTATCTTAACATTCACATTTATATAATATTAGTAAGTTTATTACAAAACGAATTATATTCTTTGGACATTTGTTTAAATCTAAAATCTTTGGAAAAGTCTTAATGTTGGTTTTTGAGATAAAAATCCCTGTATAATTTTAGTCTACTTTCCGTTTCCACTCTTTTCTCAAAAGGATAGGATGGGAAGCGGAAGTGGATGTGACGAAGGAGGAGGCGCAGAGGAAGAGGAAATACACATTGCTGTGCGTCCCATCTTCCGTCGATTAAAGATAGGCAACGCAACTGCAATTGCGGAAATCTAAGGGCAGCGGTCGCTTCGCTATATCGGCGAATCAGGTGGCCTCGCGCTGGTTTTCTACCTTATTATAAAAAAACATACTGTGGAATTGAGAATTGCTTTTTTAAGTCGGTTAAAAGCGTACTAATTATAAAACTCCTTTTTCCACTTCTAGCGATTAAATAGAGTAATTTAATATTGATACCATAAATGTTACTTTTAAACGATCTATTCATATGTCTCAATTTGCAAAACTCGTCTGTACACTTGACCGAGATTCATTTCGTTTAATACTTCAAACGTCACTTCATCACATCGAAAATGTTTTCAGCATAACTTAGTAACACGTGGATAAAAATAGTTGAATTGACTGAATGATCGTTATGATTAGCAGTTAGCACTTAATAGTGTGCGTTTAATATCCACTTAACTGAATAAAATATCAGTCTGTCTGGAAAACATCCGCTCTTAGACTATAGCGTCTCTATTGGCTGTATCAATTACATATCTACATTCATAATGCGTTTATAATCACTCCAAGAAACTTGTGACGGTTACTAGCCGTTGCAGGGAAAAAAGTAATGAAAACGTATATTATATTATCATTTTTCAATACATTCAGTACAGAAACCCTGCAACAGCATATATAGTCCCGAGTCCTTGTCTGCACAAGACAGTCAAACAGACAGTTGTTACAACACCAACATCGATGGATTGAAACACCTGTGATACAGAAATAAGGCAACGCTGCACTTCCTTACTTATAGCATCTGCTTGTCGTCGTACATGTATTGTAAATTTAATTTAAAAAAAAGATTTTTGAAATTAAACGAATACACGTTCAAGCCAATATGGTAATGTGCGTCTCATACGAAAAGTACCCGGACCTGAATAAGTTATCGTTAGGTGCGCCCAAAGAAATATAGCCTGAAGAAATGAATGAATAAAATACATTATAATCATGGAAATTTTGATATGCTTGAATTGTTCGTCCGTTTTCAACTCATTGCCATACGTGCGTAAAAGAAACTAATTTTCGTTTCATGATATTTTATAGTCATTTTGGAGTAGCATCGATCGCAGTTTCGGGCGGGCGAAACGCATTTGCATGTGTAAATAAATATTAAAAAGCCGGGTCGGCTGGCCTGTGCGCCGATCATTCGTCAGGAACCGCCTATCAGACCACAATGCACCTGCGGGCTGGTGACGACCTCCAGCTCAATACATCGATATCGATAAAACTTTTAAATATTTGTATTAGAGAATATGTTTCAGTACTTGGTACCAGGAATATTGTTATTGCAGTCACAGTATAAACGACCATTTAGTATCGGCCTCCGAGTTACGTGCGGTCGTTATGCGAATTGAGAAGCGCATCTTATAGCATTTCGAATTTAGCACGACGCATCGAGTCCGCATGTGTAAATTCTTAAACATATTTATGCATGTTTCAGCGCTTGAAATGTGTTGTTTAGTGGTCGCCGATATGCATATTACGTCGCCGCTAACGGGTTTATTACTTTGGAATGAACGTGGCCGTCTGCATGCCAAACGACGATTCCTGGTGATCGCCCCTTTGAATTATGCGCACGGGCACGCTTACGCGTTTGCATTCAATCGCCTCGCGAGATTTATGTTTGCCCCGCCCCGCCTGCACACACGCAAATAATTCTTTGAAAAATCAATGACTATATCTACAACGAGTAAATATTTTGCTTACAAAGCAAACTACTTCAACAAAGTGCCGACAAAATTACCTGCATGCTCATTATAATTATAGTATAATTTATCGACGTTTTTACGTCGCAGTCGGCCGACACATCACTACCGACACTGTCGGGTTGCTTCGGTCGGCACATTGACGACGCACTCGATATTGTACGAATCGAAAAATTCTGTCTCAAACATAAACATGAGGTTAATGGAATCGCACCAAATACAAGTCAAGACTTATTGATGTATAATAAATGCTGATATTTAAGTTCTTTTTATTTAAATACCGAGCGATTTCGATATATTTATCAGTAGTTTTAGTAGAAAGGATAAAAATGTAGTTCCGGTTAAAATAAATATTTTTTTCAATAATAAATGAAAGGTTTTCTAAGAATAAAAAAGCAAATAGTGCAGCCATTATAAGCGCATTAATATGATTGTGTCCATCCGCAAATAATGACGATAAATCTGTATGTACTTTTTTGTGTGAGAAGTCTAGCGTCATTTGTACTGCGCAAGAAATCGTGTAATGATCTATATACCATTAGTTTGTAGTCAACAGTAATAAATATTGATAAAATGAATTATATCATAATGGCTAAAAAAAACTTATTATTGTCTATTGCAGTTCATTTATGTTGGTTATTTATCATTTTGGTTTTTGTTTGTTTTAAAATTGCCTGTTAATATACTATATACATATCTTCGTCTGTCTGCCTACCCTATGCATAGAGAGGTTGGTATCCACCGTAGCCTAGTTACTCAAATTATAACGTCATAATTCGTCAAAAAGACATCATATTTTATTAAAGAATTTATAGAACTACAAAAACATTTTTCAATAGAATTTTGACTCCTGTTTACTTTTTATAGCAGAACTGGACTAGTTATTTGGTTTGTACAAACAAATCGTTTGTCACAATTTCACAAGTCAGAAGATTACGGTCAGATGAAAGGAGAGTTTGTTAGTATTCGTGCAAAGAACTTAACAATGAAAATCTCTCGACGACCTATACTAAGTCTAGAAAATGTGCAACTGTTAGTGAATGCAGTGCATAGTAAATGTAGGCCGCAACAGCCTCGGGCTCCCCGGCGCGGCGCTGCGCTCGGGTGACTGATTAAGCCTGGTTAGTAGTCGTGGATGTTAAATTCGAATGCTGCATTGTTCCATGACAAATTGAACAATGAATTACGACGTGTCTGACATTACGTAGTCGATATCCGAACACTCGATCGTGCAGCTTTCATGATCTCTCATATTATCTTAAGTATTTTGTCTGTGCTAATTTGAAAACTTGATAATAATAACTGTAGATCGTGATTTAATTTGACATGATTTTTTCTATAGACAATTCTTTCTAATTTTCTAAGTTCAAAGACAATTTGTTAATCCTTTTTTCTTTCATGTTCTTGATCAAATATTTTTTTCTATTTTATCTATGAATGACCTCACTTCTCCTAATTAAGTCTACGAATCTTCTTCCACAAGCTTAATTCTGGATACTTAGTTATATTGGCTGTGTATCCAACTCAATGAAAACTTCATTCCAATGTGTATAAAGATTTTTCGTGAAATGATTAATTGACGAGCATTTCTTGGCTCTCGTCATTTCGCGGAATTTTAATTCACAAATATTTATCTGGGTTTCCGTTCTTAAATGAGATTCGATACATCGGCTGCACATCCGTGTGTACCATTAAATATAACGTTTAACGCCAAAGCCCCGAAGAAAGCGCTGGCAAACAATCAGGAATTCTCACGGCCATGCCTCGATTCCCGTCGGTTTCGAAGTAACATACCATCGTAATAAGTCATCTTTTTGACAGTCCGTTATGTTTGTAGTCACTGAAAGCTTTGACATATATACTACTAGCTGTCGCTCGCGATTACGTACGCGCGGAAATTAAAAAAAATATGGCCTATGTGTTCTTCCAGACTATAATCTACATCTGTGCCAAATTTCATTAAGATCCGTTCAGCCGTTCCGCAGATACCTTCAAACAAACATACATCCATCTTAACATTCGCATTTATAATATTAATATGATATTTGAGTATTTCCCGTTGGGCCGATCAATCCACCGATCGATCGGAAAAACACCCATGTTTTTAACAGTAACAATAACCACAATAAATTATAATGCGTGAAAAAGGATTAAATAATTGAAAAGCATTGACTTTCTTCATAATTACTTAAATTCTTAAAATGTATGTTTGTAACTTTAAAAATTGAAAATTACATTTTTATTAGGCCATGGTAAAATTTAAAAGCTAACAAGAAATTATTCAGTAACCAGACAAGTTATTTCAATGAACAAACGGCTAGACGGAGGGTTATCGCATTATGCAAAATATACTTCTGCCCCAGACACCTGCTTAAATCTGTCCTTCAGAAACGAAAACTAGGTCGGTCGAAGGCTGCCAGACAATCACAATTTTAAATTAGGGACTCAAACTTTCGTCGAGACGGATAATGCATCTTATTATAACAGCCCTCGGCGTCTAGAGTCGGCTCGTCTAGAAACAATTTAAATTATAATTGTAAATGTAAGTACATTTTATTGAACAAATTTACAAGGCACAGAGATGAAAAAGTACACGTTTGCATTAGGAGGTAATTTAGTATGATGGTGTGTGAAGCTTTCTGCTCGTATAGTTACGATTTAATTTATAATTGATACTGTCGTTTTCAGTGTAAACCGTCGCGTGAGATAAATTGTTAATGTCATGGATCAAAACAAACGGTGGATATAATTAACAACGACGTACTAGAGGCGACGTCTATTCTAGTGTCATTCATATAGTCACAAATATCGAGAGTGGGTGACACGAATTAAGTGGCCACAAGTCTATTTGCGTCCCAGCGATGTGACGACTTGTTTGTTTTTCTCGATCGCTTCGAATATATTCGCTAATCTGTTGTACACTCGAACAATAGAGCGACTCATTTACATTGCAAATTAAATCGACGACTGTTCAGACACGTTCGGCGATTGTAACCGTCGAAGTGATCGGCCGAACAACTGTTTCGTTCATTAGTAAGTTTCTAAACCATTATACATATTTTTTTGGTTTTATTACCCACAAGCCTACAACAGTGAGTTCTGTATTTATTTTTTTGTTATCACTTGGTGATATGCTTTTTCTGTCTACAGTTTATTATCATACATACACAAGTTAGCAACATACGTTGCATTTTGGCACATTAGAAAATTTAATAAAGTAGCTGATGTTCAGGTCATTCGTTAATAATTTTATGATAATTAACATCAATAATTCAGTATTGTTCATCATCATCATCTCCTTGACCTTGTACCACTTCGTAGGGTCGGTGCACCAGGTTTCCGTCCTCCGAATGAATCTGTCTGCCGTCATCTCCATTGTCACCCCCTTCTTGATTATGTCACCTTTCATGCAATCCATCCATCTATTTCTGAGCCTACCTCTACCGGTGGTGATTGTTATCATCGTAATTATTCTCCTGTGAAATGATAACATAATCTAGTTTGTTATAGTAAAGTAGACCGTGGTAGTTCGACCTTCACCCATAATCAGATGAGAAATATTTTTTATCAATTATTAATGATAAATCAAAACTTGCCTATTATAGCGTTTTAGTAAAAGTTTACCCAAAATACTTTTTATTGCAAACATATATTACCGTTCTATACAAAACGAATAAATCTTCAGATCTTTAATCGCAAAGTAGATAATGTAAAAAAAGTTAACAGCCGAGGCGCTAGCGCAGTGTGACTTTTTGTAGGTAATAAAAATACCTGAAAATGTGTTCGCCGCCAAATGTTTGTTCCGGACACAATGGTCGTTACTACGCCGCTCCTATGATTTACTGTCTTTTAGTTTTTGCGTCTTCATGCCAGACGATGTTTACAATGAATTCCATCTGAATGCTAATAGAATAGTGGTTTAGACGAACAGATTGTGGAATCTAAGTTCTCAGGTTTGAATCCTTTATTTTCATTGGTTTAATATTTGGCATTAGCTTAAGCACTGTAAGGTTTATTATTTATTTACAAAGTTACAAGCAGGTTGCATTTAAAAAAAAAGAAAAAATAATAAAAGTGTTAAAAAGAAAAATATTTATTTTTTTGCAAATCGTAAACACTTATGTTTAACGTAACGTTTATCTTCTCTAGACGCATGAATGATTGAATTATCACCAAATGGTTTCTATGCAGCAATTAAACTAATTTTAAACAAATATAAGTGCAGGTCAATATGCCTTGTGTCGGGGCAATTGATATTACACAACTTATTGCGCTCGGCGCCATATCCTTGACGCCTACAATCGTTTATAATTTATAATCGTCATATTAATGGAGCGCCAGTCCAACAATATTGTGCTCAATAACATTATACAAGCCGATTCCCAGTAAAAATGCAACGCACAACGTTGAAGCCACCCACGGAAATAACTTTAGAGAGTTGGCAATGCCATTCGTTAGTGCCGGATCCGCGTTCGCCTCCAAATAGTGGCGCCGAAACTGACAGATCTGACGGCCTCCGATTATAATTATTTATAAAGATAAGATACGCGCCACGTCCGGCCGCGAGTCAACGGCCGCCCGACGCCGCAACGCTCCGCAAAATCATTATTCAATTTCATTTGCATTTTTACCGACGATCACCGATACGTGTACTTTAACAACATATTGTTACGCACGTGCCCTCATGATCGATGGTTTAATAAAAGAAAGAAAAGATAAAATCTATCGGAATCGTACGCGTCTTTCCTCAAAACTAAAATAAAGCTGTTAGGCGAATGGTCTATTTCAATATCAAAACACTTATCGTTTTTTTATTTATACCTGCTGATGTTTACTCGCGCGGTGGTATTATATGTTCGTATGTAACACTAATAAAAATGTCGTAAACATTTTTTTCCACCCGAAAATTTATTTGATTTGCAAGATTCTTTTAAAACGGTATTTGGTCGTAAAAAACACGCTGTTATTTCATCGGTCGGGTGCAACGTCTAAACTTTAAGGCAGTGTGAGGAGATTTAACTCAATGAGAGCACATGATGAAAATAAAAGGCGCATGGTGTACATTCGATCGGATATCCTTGTAGGGCTGTGTGGTGTGTGTGCGGGGAGAGACGAGGGGGCAGGGAGGGTGTCGGGTGCGCCGGCGCGGGCGCGGCGTGCATAGTGTCTGTGGAGCGTCTAGTGCGCCGTGACTCATCTCTCGGCTCGGCTCTCGGAATCCGGCCGGCTGCGAGCTGCGAGCGGCGGCCCCCGATCCGACGCTATCGAGACATCTGCTTTTAATATGCCAAGTTTTTAATGTCTATGTAGTTTTATAATCGTAGAAAGTCGAAGTGCTTTCGCTGCCCACGCGGTTTTGTAACATTTTATTATCAAATACGAACAAAAATACGAATGTATTGACACATACCTATCCCAATGCTCTTAAGCAAATTCGATGTTATCAACTAAAATAGTTTTATCGGCTCTATATGACCATCTCTTACTTTTTTATTTACATAATCAAATAATGTAAAAGGAACGTTTGATAACTCTTATTTCTATTAAAGGCACATTTAATATTTTGTAATTAATAAAAATAAAAGTAATGTAGTCAGAAAGAAATGGTAAAAAGCCGTTACCACATTAAAAAATAATTCAGTCCGGCTTTTGAACATTTTTTGTATGGAACCGGTATTCGTTACTGACGCCATTAAAAGATTCATTTCCTTGCAACAGAACGTTTTGTTGGAGAATAAAAGAAAAGCTCAATTATGTTGCAGTTATATTGCAATAATTTTGGAACGTCATACAAAATTAAAAAAAACTACAAGAAGTTAACTTATCTTCTTTCATTTCTGAACAAACGTTTATTTATTTCCTTCAACATAATATTATTGCGTAACATAGTATAGTGCGACAAACTTCTCTGGTCTAGTGGGCAAAAATGTAACAAAAATAGCCGTACATGCTTTTTAATATTTTCTAACAGAAGTAACTGAGACTGCCAGACTCAACGGGTCAGATTACATTTGTGAGACTATATTTTTTTAACTTTTTACAATCCATTACATTTATTATTAAAATCTATTCTAAGATATTTTGATAATTAATTAAAAAAATGTGAGTCGTTCGATCTACGAAGTATTTTTAATGCAACTAGTTTTTTGCATAGCTAATGGCGCCACGTGTAGCGTAATGCAGGGAGCATTTTATATCAGGTTTTTTTCCATATCCTGGACTGTGATAGATGTTTTCCTCAATCAATGAATAATAATAAAGAACAAAAATAAAAAATCAAGTTAGAGTACAGAAGTAAATAACAAGTACAGAGCAATTTAAAAACAATTTTCTACAAATGTACATATATAATTTTCAGTAGAGCCGAAGTTTTCCTAAAGGTAACAAATCATAGATTACTGTTTGGTTTGTATTGTAGTGTCTTTATCAATAAATGTGTTTTTATTTTTGAGCAAGCGATCTCTTGAATTCACTAAAATGACGAAGTGACTGCCCATAGACGTCTGCATTTTTAGTTGCATTGCCTACCTTAAATCGACATCTAGTAAATGTAGTTTGTCACTTTTTTAAATCGTAATTTTGCTGATTCATTCATAAAATATGCATTGGCCAGACATATCCGACAGCAATACAGCATACTAGTACACAAGGAGAACAAGGACAAGTGACTGTTGTGTTTACGGAAATTTCACATTACGAAACTACGCAGATAATAGCTGCTACCAAATATCTAAATGTCTGAATCCACTCTCTTAAATGAAACAGTAGTGAGTACATATTATTATAGATCCGTATAATAGATATCTCGTACTAAGGCTACACTAAGGATGGCCTTTAGTGCTCATTTAACATTGTTAGTCGTAGTTCTTGATTTTTCTACATATTTGATTTGGAAAGTTATTATTATTGACTTTGCTACAGCTTATTTTTAAATATATAGATGAATGATCTCAGCGTGACCGCCTCGGGCGCAGCGATCAGTATCCGTCGTAAGTTAGGTCTCGAGTTCGAATTACACTCAGTCATTATTTCTACATTTCCCAGTTATTGTTAGTAACACAGTTGTCTGCTTCGAGGTAGAGTGATTAACTCCGCATTTATAATAAATTTTCCATTTCTGTGCTTGTAAGTGAACTGCAAATTGCAAAGTTATATTAGTCATAAATATTTACATTTTTGTTCAAATTAAATTTACTGAAAGTGTCGACGTATGGTCTATGTCGACTAGAGTTTTAATTGAAAATAATATTCTTTAATCTAGGCACTAAATGTCCACAACTCTATTCAATCTTCAATTGTAGTTTCTCCGAGTTTTAGCAATCGTTTAATTAATACTATATACGATTGTAAGTGGGATGGGAATTTAATTCTTTGCCTATACCTAAGCTACGAGATTGAAATGTGTGTTGTGTGCAGCCGGGATCTGCTGGTCGGGGATGGAGCGCGGCGGGCGCTGCAGTTCTGTGGCGGCGTTGCGCGTGGGCCGCGCGGAGTGCTGCGCAGGCGCCGCGCGTGCACCCGCCGCGTGGAGTCCGCGCGATCTCGACAGCGGACAGATATTCTTCTACAAGGCGCTTTCTGGCGGTGTGCCTTGCACCGCATGCGATGGTAACAATTTACTTCTATCTAATATTCGCAGTAGTCAAACAAGCAAGCGGATAGTAGTATTTAGCGATTTTTTAAGACAGTGACTCTTCTATTTATTATTAATACTGTCAGGCGACTCTTAGCTAGTCTGCCTCTTTTATAATATTAGTTTAACTACCGACAGTAATTACGGCCAGCCACTACTGACTATAAATATCCATACTAGATGTCCGCCGCAGCTTCGCATGGGTAACGGAGTGTTACATTTATTTCTATCGTAATATACGAGCTAATTACTTATTCTTCATAGTCGTACTGATTTGCATGAAACCTAATCAATTATAAAGTAAACATTCCTTTCAAGTCATAAAGTTTATTGCTTAATATTGCATGTAAATCCGCAGGTAGTTTACTTTATTGTGTTAGTAGAGACGTGATGTGATTGTTTTATTATGCATAGATAAGAGACAATAAAAGATCGTTTGGTATTGCTTCTGTTGTAATTGGGACGGCGGTGCATCGCCCGATAGGACGCGGCGCCGTATTAAAGTGCTCGGTTCATTCATTCATACGTCATCATTCATACATTCATTCACGACGACGCTATTGTTGCAAGCAAGTGACTAATGACACGCACATTTCTCGCTCGCAGTTTTCTTTTTTAGAAAAAGGTATAGTATGCCTACAGACAGATATAATTACCATCATTCGAGACATTCTTCCGTCCTCTGAATACAAAAATCTTGTATTAATCAGGTGTGCCTTTCAAGGAATTATCGCACATTTGTCGAGACAATATCATTTAATTTCCCTTAAAATATGAGGTAGCCTTTTGGTATTTCACATGCAAAAAAACTTCATTATTTGCCTCTTCTTTTTATATTTAATTCTAATCAATAAATACAGTCGAACCTGGATAAGCAACAGTCCGAGGGACCGCGATATTTGTCTCGTTTATAAGATTCTCTCTAACTCGAGTTTCATGCTTAAGAATCCAGTTTTGACTACTGTACACCGTTTTTTACATTATTAATAATTTAGTTTGAATATATATGTATATATAAAGGCTTATCTTTAATGGTTATTCTTGGTTAAATATTTAATAAAAAACTGAATTAATGTTATTTTTATTCAGAAATTTACATCTAAACCCGTATGTAGAATTTGAAAATATTTTGGATTAATTCATATTTATTCAAATCTGGTTTGTCCTCAAACGGGAATTTGTCGATCGTCGGATTACATTAACAATAGAGCCAAATCGACGGCGCCAGGCTTACTTCGGAATTACATGTTCATTTACCTCAATGTAAATACGAATTCAATGGAAATGAGAAATTATATTTATACACGTGTCACTGGCTGACAATGTCATTTACTGTCTATGAATTTATTTAGTAACGTCTCAGTGTTCAAATTGATGATACAAACATGTCTGTTTTTAATAAGGCTGTGTGATTCGAGCTTTATAAAGGTAAAATTGATAGGTTTGTTATAATTTCTCATTTCCATTGTTTTTGACTAAACTAAATCTATAATAAAGATGAAAGAATTGTATTATACTTTTCTAATGAACTCAACAACGACTGATTTCTGATTTCCTACAGCTAGTCCTAATAGAGCGGCGGATATAGTGGTGATTTCTCGTTTCGACTAAATCTACAACAAGGATCGCCACGTGACCACTTAACTTCTGTGATTACGACTGTAAGACAAATAATGTATTTTTTCTACAATCGGTCCTTTAATATACATTGATTTATAAACGAGAGATTTAGAATTTAGTTATTCAAAATGTCAGACACAAAACAGTCTAGAACAACAAATTTTATATTACAGAATTAATACTAACCTTATAAATTAAACAAGCCGCCCACTCTAAAATAAAACACGAGGCTGCAGTTATCTTGAATCTCCACTCTATCTATCATAGTCGATTCTAATCGTTTTGCATTTAAATATGTCACCGTCATATTTTGAAATTCGTCATTTGTTTAATCTCACCTAGAGAGTGGTCTCTCATATTATAAACTGATCGCAAATTGTGACCATAGGAAATTATTGATAATGTTACTTGTTGATTATATGGTTTTACACGATGATTTTAAATGAAAACTTAAAAATATATTTATAAAATAAAAGTTGTCAAAGATTACGTACAGTTCACAACATTTCTGTCAGTTTATAATATGTCTAACCCAATTATTAATCGCTCAGTGTCATACTTTATTCAATATATTTAGTTTTAATATGGACAGGATATGTACCTCTGTGTGAGTAAAAACTCGAATTGTATAATGCATAAACAACACGCATATGTAAATAAGAAAAAGCAGAAGTGTCCATCTGGTCTAACTGCCTATATAAAAAATTGGCTAAATATTTTTTGTCAACATTATTTGCCACTAGAATTTTTTTACACGAATAAATTTAATATCCGGTTATTCCAGGTGTTAACATAAACGTATTTCGTACCTTAATTGTAAAAACACATTTTTGAAAATAAATACAAAGTATTAAGTGCTTTCTGAGTGACAACGTATTTGCCGTAGTTGAAAAGTATAAAAACAAAATAAGGCGTAGAATGAGAACGTTCGCGATAGTTTAAAAATATCGCCCTAAGAATTAAGGCCCTTCGTACACAAAGCAACGTAAATCGTGGAAACTAATACTGTATAGTTGCGTCGTGAGAATCGCGTTGCGGGCGCTCTCTACACATAACGCTGAATCATCTATGTGGTCATTATTGGCATAGCGACTACATGTCGACTGTATAGATTTACTCCGCCATCTTGAAAATTGCAGCGACTTATCTCACGATGATCTTGATAAACAGGTTGCGAGCGACTGCCTATGACGATGAAAGATGTCGGCGACGCGCGCTGTGTACAAACCTCTGTGACATTGTATTGCGTCAGTCGCCTAGCACCTTAAATCGCCGGTTTTTGAAGGTTTACGTTGCCTAATGTACGAAGGACCTAAGGAACAAAAGGATAGAACGGTATAATGTTGGCGTTAATAAGGCAACTGTCAGACATGAATTTGGAAGGAAATATTGATATGACCTAAGAATTGATTTCGTAAGGTCTGGAAAATGTTCTGGCAAACCTTACAGGTTAAGAAGATTTTAAACGATGAAAATAGATTGTGATTACTTTGGTCGCTTTCCGCAAGTTAGATCAAGCCTAAGTTCTACTAGTACAATCAATGTTCTTTCGTATTTTACAACACGCGTTGAGATTCTTCCCCAACCTTGTTATAGTCACATACATGTTTCAATCAACCTAATACCGTCTAGGTTCTTTCTAAACTGCGGTAGAGTTTAGAGAGATATTTTATGTTTATTGTGACTGTCGTAATACTATCAGTGTTGTTGCCTACAGAATCATGCTCTGGGGTGAGATGCAGTGCGGGCCGGCGGTGTGTGGTGCGCGAAGGGCGCGCGCGTTGTGTGTGCGCGGCTGCGTGCCGGCGTGCGGGCCCCGTGTGCGGGACGGACGGCCGCACGTACCGCTCGTTGTGTCGCCTGCGTCGTCGCGCCTGCCGCCGCCCCGCCAAGCACCTCGCCCTCGACTATCCCGGACCCTGCCAAGGTATGACAAACTAAAATACTACGAATTATTTTTACGATTAAGGCACAGAGCCAATGGGGCAGTGATTAAGCATTTGACTTGTAAACTGCAGGTCCTGGGTTCAAAACCCGCAATGTACCAATGTGTTTTTCGATTTACATACGTATCCGACGTTCTTACGGTAAAGGGAAACATCGTAATGCAACCAGCATATATCAGTGAAGAAAGTAAAAGATACGTCAACCAACCAGCACAGGGTCAGCATCGTTGATTATGGTTTAGTTACTCCTAATTCAGAGTAGGCTCCGAGCGTCTCAGTGGAAACGAATAATAAGCTGATGATAAAGATGAAAGTAAGGCAGACGGAATTATATCGAATAAAAAGGTAAAATACTTGTACTAGAGAAGGACGATATTAAGAGCATCTGAAACGGAAGAGCATGCATGCGATGTATAGATGTAGAATAGACGAAAGAAGTGTGCTCTGACCGTGCCTAATGAAAATCCAGCAGGAACCTGCCAACCTTCTGGGTTAGATTATGTTATATTTGCATATGTATCACTGTAACGTAAAAGACAGCACTGAAATAATTATTTATTTGTGCTGAAAAAAAAGTTTGATAATTAAGAGATTGCCAGTAATTGATTTATTTAATCCGTGAAGCTTGACGAAAACCATGAAGTTTGAATTAATAACTTAATATTGTTCTGCAGAATTCCATCGTAATATTGACCAGAAATGAACAGACTAACAATAGTTTTACTTCTACTCTATGTTCTACTACAATAATTGAATAAAAACTTTATAAAATTCTAATAATTCGCCATGTATGTATGTGTTGTATTTCTTCGTGTAATTTGTCAGTGTCATAGACTTGATTATACTCATAAAAACCAGTCCTTAAGAATTAATTTCCTGTTTTTAAAATTACAATATCACTGCATAATCTTTGTGTCTGATAAGAGAATTCACATTTGGATCTGTAAATCTTGCTAAATTAAATAATAAAAGCGAATGTTCGCATGGATCTCGCTGGAATTTGACATAGACCAGCTGGAAAAATACATAGGCTATTAATTACGTTTTTTTTAATTCCGCTTGGACGGATTAACGGACTATCTAATAAGTTTTGAATCTTGTTAATAATTTTCTTATCATCGAAACACATAACTAAACGATGTACTTGTTTTATCTGGATCGATAACATTTCACACTTAAAATTATTATAAATGTGTGAACTAAAGCTTGCCTTCAAGTTCAAATAATTTCAACGGCAACGTTTACTAATGCGGTCTTGTACAAACTTGATTATTAATTATAATGTTATGCCGACATGGTAATCGCTGCCACATAGAACTGTCTGGTTGGCAACAGCGCGCCAAACGACTGTTCGACGGCGCTAAACCTCGCCTAGCAACTAATACTATACAATATAATAAATATCCTTATAATGTTACAAGTAAACTACGTCGTCGTTTTAGGCCTCCTTTAAATTATCTCACATGTATCCCGATGCTTAGTTTTCATAAAATAATGTTTGCGTAGACATCTTTCAATCTGGTAAGAATTGATTTGGCAAATTTTATTGTGTGATTAGAATTTACCTAAAGAAGCAACAGGTTTAAGAGGCAGAGACATATTAGCTTGTTTGATTTAAATGTACTAGTAATAGGAATTAAACAATAATAATTCTAAATCGGAAACTAAAATGTAATCTGTCGTATAAATTCTTTAATAAAGTGCCTATCTTAGACTTATCTTGCGCTAAAAATTAATTTTATGCTAAGTAGTCGCTTACGAGATTGCAATGAAATTATCACATGAATTCAGTATTACCTAAGTAGTAGATTGTAAAGTTGCGCGCGCGCACATTTCCTTCAGTAAATTGGTACCGCACGCAGTCGGCCACGCGACAGCGGCGCCGCCCTCCCGTCTCGGACGTTTATTTTACAAAAACCTACACGAAGGTTGATTAATTCTGAGTAACGTTCCAATCTACCAACCGGCTATGAATAAGTACGCAAGCATTGGACAAAAAAAAGGATCCTGTATCGCATGGGTAGCTGCAAGCTTACGCGGCAATTAAAATGTGTTGTAATTCAAATTTCGAGATATATTTTGTGTACAAATATGTACGATAAACACCCCTTAGCTTGCAGTGTTTTTGGAATAAAACGTAGCCTATTTCATTTCCTGTACCCTGTCGAATATATGCTAAATTGTCATGGTGATTGGACGCCTTTAGACTACCGGTTCAGCAAAGAAACAAACTTTATTTTTCATCTTGCAATGATTCTGCTTGTGCTTATGAAAAATTTCAAAAATGTTAGTTTATAAATAGCAAAAAATAAAGCGGTAAATCGGCAATAAGCCAGCTCTTATCACAAGCTTAAGCCTAGTTACAAAATTCTTGGTTAAATCTGTTTACAAAATTCGCTAAGTCTAGAAAATTCCATAGTCAAATTGCTTTTTTTTGTTGATCGACCGTATCATGAAGTTATTGACGCTTTAAATTAATCAGCAATAATATTTCATATTTAATATTCAATGTAATCCTATTTTAATAAGTTTGCGTATAAAAAACTTGCATCTATATTGGCATCAGTGGTTAGTTGCTTATTACGATGCAGGCAACGTATGGCGGATACGCTTCGGGGTGCACGCATGTGAATGGTTCCCCTACTTCTTATCGAACACAAACTCGAATAAGTGAATTAAGTAGCATGAATAAACGCAAATAGCTCGTTCTTAAGTGAGAGTCTTTTGATAGTATATCATTATCTAGTTTTTATGGTTACGCTACTATGCACAGTATAACTGATTCACGTCCTGCTGCTTCGTTTTTCTATTTATTCGTAATTCTATGTCGGAGTTCTGTGATAACTGATTACAGTATTATCGGTAAATTATAGGTTGTACAACCTGTTTATGTTCTCTTTGCAAGAATTGTTTAACGTTTTCCATTAATTTTTATTTTTACTTTGTTTGGTTATGCAATCTTTCTTAGAATATGCAAAGCAGATAAAATATTCTCACTATTTTCTAGTTTATTTCTGTTAAGGTTATTGAAACTTTTGTTTTATCTTAAATCTTTAAATTTCATGCATATTATTACAGAACTAACTTATCTTAATTTCTAAAAGTGGTCAAAAACTTGTGGTCAGTACCAGCGTCAGTGGTAGATCCCGCAACAACAATATTTGTTTGGTGCACGAATGGGCCGGGTCGACCACGGCCACACAGAAGACAGTCGTGAAGTGGGAACAATTACGCGTTTCGTCTGATAAGAGTGCGCGAGTCCTAATTTTAATCCACGTTCCCTTCCCACAGTTTTTCGGATTTGGCGGAGATGAACGCATAGGAAGGGAAAATTTAGTCTTTCTGTACGTTCCCTCCTTCGCTGAATAAATGTAGACAATGCATCTGCAATTGGTGATACATTTGAGCAACGGTCGCTTCTCTATTATGGCGAATTCCGATGGCCGCTTGCTCTATTGCCATCTTATATTATAAAAAAAGCTATGTTGGTTGTAACTGTGTTTTAGTTACCAAGTTTAACCATGTCAGTCTTTCGCTTTTTATGAAGGAATTGGAAAAACTGAAAATCTTGTATTAGGTGAAATTACAAGCGTCTTTGTTGATACTCAATTGATTCTGTACATCTTTACATTAATATTTATAATTGTATGTGTATTTAAACAGAAATAGGTTGCGGTTGAAACTTGAAACCAGCAGACAGATTCCGCTGCAACATTGTAGAGGAGTGACGGATACCGACTTCCGTCTGTCTGTTTGTAACATGCCTTTTGTCAAGATTTATTTCCACCTTTGATCGTTCTTTCAAACAAAACCACATATGTATCTTCTAAAATGGTGAATGAATGCTAAACTATTTTAAAATCATGTTCCGTAGAATAGTCATGCATAATTTTTTTTATCATTTATGCTTTCATTTCTGAGTTCATGATAAAATAGTTCGCAACATCCGGGACTTCTTTGTAGACGGCTTTCATAGATATTTACAGTATTTAATCTAGTAATTTGTCTTCTTTATTAACCAACTAGTTGTTCGCGTGGAATTAAAAAAAACGTACTAAGTAGCCTATGTATTTTTCCAGATTATGTTTTAGATTTATTCGAAATTTCATCAATATCCGTTCAGCCGTTCCGAAGATACCTTCAAACAAACATCCACCCATCCATCTAAACTTTCGCATTTATAAGACACATTTTCATATCAATTTCAATAGAAAATGATAGATCGGTCGCTGACTACTTGTGAACTGTCGTATGCCTGTATAGTGGCCAGATAGACCATATTTCAAATTATGAATGATTGCAGTATATCACACAAAATATTGTGTGTTGTCTGGAGAACCCGTCCACATACGAGTAATAAGTCTTGTGACGTGGGTGCAAATGTCGCTTGATAGTTTTGTGTTATCGGAAAGTTTTGTTAAACTTGAAGTCACAATTTGGTCGAGTAAGTAGCTAGCTAGGACTGTGGCGCTACAATCCAGGAAAGAGTAAATAGGATATTGCTTCCTATCTTTTACAATTAAAGAATATTATTGTCGTATGAATTCTTAACATTTTCATTTGTAAAGGTAGTTAGTAGTTTAAGTAATAGACTAAACAATCCGTCCTAAATATAATCCTTTAAATTTGAGAAGTATTATGTTTGGATTTCTATAATTAGTTTGGGAATAATCTGCACGGCGCGCTTGCCAAATGCCTCAGTTAATGCAAGCTATTATGCATATTCGTGGAAACGGTTTCGGTTCCGTTAAATCGACCGGCATTGCCAAAAAGGTTGACGTAACTATCGCTGTATATATTTATTAGGAAAATCTGGGCTTGATTATTCAGCTTTTGGCTTATATCCAGAGCTATACCTGTGCGCTCGCTACACCAAGATGCAAATTGGCTGACCCTTAAAATATCCCGGTCGATGCAAATTTGCGGTGAACGTTGATCGTTATTTCAGTTGGTCTTATCTTAGAAATAACCGGTAAAGCCTATTAGCCTAGTTAAGGATTCAAAACAACTTACGATACTCGTTTTTAATTAGCGTCAATAAATATTATAACTTGTACAGCCTGACTTGAGTACAAGAAGTTCATAATAGTAACCCTTAAGATAAAAAATATACTTACGCTACTATTAATGCGTTTTTACCATACAATTAATATGGATTTTTTTATCCTATTAAAGTTGTCAGCAAGAAAAATGATATACGTTTTTATATCAGGATTAAACTGCACGAAAGACATTACTACTTAATTTAGTCAAGACAAAAAGGGAACTATGATTTTTGGTCTGTGGTCATACATAGATAAAGAGAGCTGTCATAGACAAAAAGAAATTGCAGATAAAATGCACTTTAACGCTTTATCGTGTCGTCTCAATAATATTTTTCTTTAGTCGAATTTTGAGTATGAAAAAAAATGAAATGGATCTTAACTTTAAAGCAATAATACTTTGTCAGCGTATAGTTCAGTGTTGGCACAGGAGCAATAAACCGCAACACAATATAATGTAGCTCGGCCTAAGAAAAGCGGCTCTACTATTATCCAGTCTCGTCGCTTGTTCTATAGATTTCTACCCACGTTATGTTACCACGTTTCTAAATTAAATTTCTAAATAAATTACTATTACATCAGTTCAAGTATGACATAATTTTTATTGAAAAATATAATTTTGGATATGAAAGTAAGAAGAAATTTTTTGTGTTTAACATTGTCAACAATTTCAATTACTTTAAAAGTAAGATTGTTTCATGAAAATAGTCTATCGTACATGAGAATTCATAAGTATTTCGTATTTTGTAACTACGGTGAGTCTCCACTGCCGTAACACATGCGTGACAACAATGTTGGCATCAACGCCATTCTTCATAAAATAATATACATAACTATAATATTCTCATATGTTATGTCGTGTAACACAGTTGAAATTTACGGTAACATTGCGTATTATTTGATGAGTGTATTAAATGAAATGAAAATACTTGTCCGTGTAGTGGGGACGTGTGAGGGCGTGCGGTGCGGCGGCGACAAGCGGTGCGTACTGGACGCAGAGCTTGGCGCGCACTGTGCGCGGTGCGGCGCGTGCAGCGCGGCCGGCGCGCCCGTCTGTGCAGTCGACGGCCGCACCTACGCCGGCGCCTGCGCACTGCGCCGCGCCGCCTGCGAGCGAGGCCGCGCATTGCCGTTAGCTTACAGGGGCTCTTGTATAGGTAGGTCAAAGCTTTATTAATTATATTCTAATGAACAAAGTGATGTATATAAGTCTTAAATATACGAGATGAACTTCAGGTGTATGAAAGTGATAGGATGAAGTGATATGTTGCGCCATTTTTTCAGATCACTGTGGCAAGTAAAGTACTGTTGTGATTGCAGCGAACGCGACGTGTGCGTCAATCAGATGCGGCAGCGGGCAGCGCTGCGTGTCCGGGGGCGCGAGTGGCGCGCGCTGCGTGTCGTGCGGCGCGTGCGGTGCGGCCGGCGGCGCGGGCGGGACGCGGCGCACACTTTGCGGCACGGACAAGCGCACCTACCCCTCCTGGTGCCGTCTGCAGCGCGCCGCCTGCCACGCCGGCACCGTCGTGGACACACTGCACCGCGGACCCTGCAAAAGTAACTAACACGATTGATAAAACGATAGGCTTAGTATTATAAAGGAAACCAATAACTAAATAGTTGTTTTTTTCCTTTTCCAGGCAACAGAAACATAACGGACAATAGTGTGATTAGCGAGAGTCACGGGGTGGACTCAGCGTGAACCTCACCTTCACTTACTTATCTAGTAGACATAGCACAGCGCGTCCTGTGCCCTCAGCGCCGGTTCACAACAGCCGTGACAAAAGGCGGAGTGTTATAGTGTTATACAAACTTTATGATGGCTCGTAAGGTCGCGTAACACATTTATGTCAGCGGGACTTAAACTTGTCCAACAAACAACTCTTCTCGAGCTTACCGTCACGGGTTTCAAGCGCTCTCAGAACCACGAGTCACCAAAAGTTTGAATCTTGTAATACTTAATAAGTCTGATACCAGTTAAAGCCAGTTTAAATACATTTAAGAGCTAATACTTACAGTACGAATTTCATTGGATAGGAAATGAATGGGAACTAGAGTGCTAAGCTTTCAGACGTTTACGTATTGTAAATTACGTGGATACAATTATGACGTAATTTACGTCACAATTGCATCGGTCTATTCAGCCCTAGTAAATTCAAATAGTGTTTCTATTAAATGGTCCCCCGCGATCATTCATTCATTCTCAATGCTATGTAGAAATAGTTCAAATATAAATTTTGTAGATAAATAATTCTATAGTTTTTAATAATTGACACTTTTAAATTATAAAATTTGAGCACCAAATTGTACTTAATGTTTAGATAAAATGTTATTACATAGGTCAGTAGTTAGCACAATGTTCGTACTCTGATTTACTGATCTGTTCCCTTCTCCTCGATGTCACTCCTGCGCACACGACTTGGATGAAATGAATAACGCTTTCATCGGACTGATCTATTTTTTTTTTTTATTAATTAACTCGAGTAGTACTTTAAGATTAGTAATTTTATTTCACGAAATGTGTTTTTAACGCTTATGCAATATTTATTATTAAGTTATGTAATATGATGATTTAGTGCAATAATGTTATTGAAAATTGTGTGAAATTTATGTTAACGTGTTTTTGTTTTGTTTTTTTTTTTAATATAAAAATTATCGTGACATCACAAATATCATGGATATAATTCGGACTTGTCTAGAAGTGTTAAAATACTTTTTTCAGTATTATGTCTTGTATAAGATTTTAGAATATTTTTTTTATTTTCGAACATTTTACATTGAAAATTAGGTGATTTTATAGACTGTTGATAAAAAGTAATTTATTGTTATTTTTAAATTATTTCCAAAATATTTCCAAGAATTTATTTGTAGGAATGTAGCGAGCGCGGTGCCGGTGCTGTGCCGGTGCTGTGCCGATGTGTTTATTTGTAGGGATGTGGCGCGTACGGTGACTATGAGGTGCGGTACAGGGCCGGTGTTGTGCGATGCCGGTGTTGCGCGGTGCCGGTGTTGTGCGATGCCGGTGTTGCGCGGTGCCGGTGTTGTGCGATGCCGGTGTTGTGCGATGCCGGTGTTGTGCGGTGCCGGTGTTGTGCGATGCCGGTGTTGTGCGATGTCGGTGTTGTCGATGCCGGTGTTGTGTGGTGCCGATGTTGTACGGTGCCGGTGCGTTCGCGATATATTTATAGACGTCCTGCTTAGCTTTAAATAGTTTAAATTTGGTTACTTCGACTCCATTAAGTCCTATCGCCTATGTAAATTGTAGTTCATTATTTAATAATGTTTCATTGTTTAACCATGTGGTGAAATTCGCGTTCTTTAACATGGAATGTCTTCTAGTATGTAAAAATTTACGTTTTATTATTTGATTCCAAAGATATCTCAGAATTTTACTCAAGTATCTTAAAATTAGCTGCTCATATGTTGCGGGAATGTTTGGAATATTTTTTTTTATCTAAATTGAGTGTCGAATTGGCATTATTTTACGTACTTATTTATACGAGTGATTAAATTCTCAAATACTTAGACTTAACTTTAACCTATAAATCTGTCAATTACTTTTTAAAAATAAGACTAAATTGACATTCTTTAAATTGTAATTTTTGTATCAATCAGCGATGTTTTACAGCTCACTTTGAAATACGTTCGATTGTTTATTTTCATTTAAACAAAAATCATAATTCATAAAAATTGTTGTGGTAAATCTTGTATTAGTTGTGATGATGGTGATTTTGTTCCGTGACAAAAAAAAATCAAAATGATAACTGTTTGTGATCAAAGAATTTTTGTCGACATTTTTTTTATTGTTATTTCAAACTTTTAGACGTTTATACGTAAACTTCAATTAATTGCCAATTAGATAAATTACTGTCAAGATTTATTGTATTTGGAGATGTAGTCAAATTTACGCATTCTATGTATTACTTACTTGTAGCTATCTATTGTTATGTAAACGACTACTGAATTGTAGTGAAACTACTAATTTGTTGTAGATCAACTCTTTGCGAACATTAAAAATGATATAAAAATTATAAATCTTGTTTCTTTGAATTTACGTTTAAATTTAACGAATCACTATTTTTTATATCCTTGAGTTCAATTAATTTAATAAAAAAAAACAAGTAAGCCTATTGATGTAAAGTGATAATGTAAGTTTCTAATGACAAAAGATTTTTTTTTTAGTTTTTGAATTTATTTGTTACATCATAAATATTTTTTAACTTAATTATTACTTATTTCCTTTTATTATTAGCATAGATCGACGCTCCCGTCGAATAATCCTATAATACAGTCTTACCGGGTTCTTGCTTTTCCGTCGAATTCGGCATCTAAAGGTTGTTTTTTTTTTGAAATATTTATCTTAATGTTAATTACGGTGATAAAGTCTTAAACAGATTTTTTTTATTTCTGGTATTTTTCCTTCATAGCACAAAATACGCCCGGAATATATGATGAAATTAAATACAATGAAGCTATAAAAATTAGCTTTGTTTTGGTATATAAAAGATTCTTGTACAATAATTATTGATGATGTAATTAAAGAAATACGGTTTTTTGCTTCTGAAAAATAAGATTTTTCCTATTACGGGGTTATTCAGTGGGGGGCGTCGATATATGACACGATGTTATGACGAGACATTTTTGCGAGGAATAAATAAAACTAAAAATATCACTAGATCATTTTATTAAATTAGAAAACTCATTAATTACATAAATAATGTGCGTTACAATGAATAGTGAATAAAAAATTTGCTGCCAATGAGTAAGTATATCAAATAATAATAAAAAAATGGTTCGGTTCAATAGGACATTAAGTACAACTATTGCCAAATAAAAAAAAACAAAAAAAAAATAGCTGTCCAGTAAAATTATTTATATAACGCTAAAAATATCTATAAATGCAAAAATTCTAAATGAGTATACAAATAGAAAAAAAATACATCCAAATGAAAAGCTACATTTATAATATATAGGTCATTTCGTTCTCTTATAATTAACACAATTTGTTAATTCTTAACTCTATGGTAATAGACAAGTACAAAATGATACCTTATTCTTAAAAAATATCTATTCGTAGCCTAAAACTAAAGTCACTTGTATAAATTACAACATTCATTGTAATTAGGGTTGGGACATATCGACATATTATCGATATCATATCTAATTTTATTTCGTTTGAAAATAATATTAAATATTACGTAATTCATTGTCATTTTATACCATTTCCTTTGTTCATAAAATTTAATATTAGGAATTGTTTTTTTTTAAATTATCAAACATTATTGCTTTTTATCGATAAAATAATTCGATAATATCGATAAAAGTATCGATAATTTATGTCGATATTTACGTTTGTATACCTAATTGTAAAGTCCACACTATATAAAGTCAAAATAACCCATGCATTGTATAGCGTGAAGCCTTTGAAAGTGTGCGAACTTCCATACAACTTACATGTGATAATACATCCACATACAAACACGCACTACTTAAAGTTGGAAGAACTAAGCTAAAGGCTAAAAATGTTACAATTTTCGATATGTATTAATTTTTAACGTTAGTAGATAACAATTTATTCAAACAATGGCACACAATTAGCCAATAATTAGTTAATTGGTCTGCGTGCTGTTAATATTTTAAATCAGGGATCCCCAAACTATTTTGGACAAGTGACCCCCCAATTCCAAAATGAACCGTTACCATAGACCCCCCCTTGGTAAAATTATCTACTTTTAAGATCAATTATTGTTTTTATTATTATTATTAATTCTGACTTAGGTCAATAAAAGACAGAGTGAGAATTAGCAATGCTTTAAGTTTAATAGCGACCCCCAAGGGACCCTTTGGGAATCCCTGTTTTAAATCATCAAAAATGTGTATTAAGTTATCATATAGATCGACCCTTACAAGCATATCATATAAAAAAAACTATTATATGTGCACTCTAACAATAGAGTTATTTTAAGATAAAAAAAAATTAGTTCAATTTATTTGTAAGAGTCTATCTATACAAAATATTTGGTATTCAAACGGTCCGTACTTCTAACTATATTCCTACTTCAACAATAACTATTATAATTATTTCATTGTGAAGTTTCAGTTCTTGTATATTTAAACGACGCGATTTAACTATTTGAAAACTACGCGACATAACTTACGTTGTATAAGAAATTCGTAGTCACAAAATTGTGCACAATTCCTTCCTTTACGATATGAGGTCACCTTAATTCATATAATAAATGCATTCTTAGCTTTCCTTTTAAATTTCATAAGAATAAATGACGAATTACGATTAAAAGTTTACAAATAAATATAAAAAATCAAGTTCAAACGATCTTACACAAATGTAAGGAATAAATCGTTTCTAATTTTCATCAGAGATTGTTTGAATCAAATCTATAAAAGGACCGTATAAATAAAATAGTTATAGCTGAATATCGACTAGGTAAGATGTCTCCGTAGTTAATGAAGCGAACATTAAAATAAACGCGTTTCACATAAGTTTAAATGAAGGTTGAGGAAACCCGATGTTAAGTTGTGAGAGGTAGGCGTGGCGGAGACTTAAGGCGGGACGTAGGGCGGCGGCTTCCTGTAGGTGGGCGTGGCTTTGGGGCGCGGGGGCGTGCGCGAGGCGGCGAAGGGCGGGGGCGGGCGGTAGGGCGCGTCTTCACCCGCCCGGTAGTCGGGCGCGGGCGGAAGCAGAGGCGGCTTCTCCTCGCGCATGATGACAGGACTCTTGTGGACGGGTTCAGAGTCACCTCTCTCCTCCAGCTCGTCCTGGAAGATCACCGGGATGCCTTTCGAGCGGAATGCTTGACGTTCCTCTTCATCTCCGACGCTCATTTTACCTGAAACACAAATACAATTTATTATACAAAAAACCGTTGTGGCATGTCTCATAGTAACACTAACTTTATGAGAATGTAAGGTCATGTCAGTTTCTGTAGTGATTAGCGAAAGGTGAAAGATATTTTTGTGTATTTACAGCAATAAGTAAGTTTATAAAATAAATCTTTTATGCTTCTATCAAATCTGGTGGTAAAATAACGACTTTAAACATTAATTTTGAGAAATATAAACTAAAGGCGTGTTCAAATTCAAAATAAAAAGTAGTACGAAGCAAAAAGCAACTTAAACGTTTAACCAATTAATGTAAAAATATCACCTTCAGATTTGTATCAGGCAAGCGCCTCGTCTACTGTTAATATTATAATTACATATAGATTTACCAACACAGTAAAAACATAAATCGATAAATTAATGAAAAAATTCGTAAGTAACTAGAAATAATTTAATTTATTTTAAAACTTCTAGTAAGTATAGAAGATAATTTTATTATGGACTAGCTGTCGTCCGCGACTCTGTCCGCGCGGCATAAAAAAAAAACTTAAGTTAATAAGTAGTCTAAGTGTTCTTCCGGACTATGTTCTACATCTGTGCCAAATTTAATCAAGATCTGTTCACCCGTTCAGGAGATACCTTCAAACAAACATCCATCTAAACATTCGCATATATATTATTAGTAAGATTTTAATGAGAGAAATATATACTTGTGTTTATTTAGTGGAAAATAGCTTAAATTAAAATAAATGTGAGTCTATTCTGACCTGTACGTCTTCGTTTGTAGAGTACGCAGGCGATGACACCAGCAACAAGAATCATACATACAATAACTACAGCTGGAATTACGAATGTCACCAAATAATCTGAGTACTCCGGATCTGCATTACTGGCTTTGTTCTGTAAGTTGGTACCAGTATTAATTGGTCCCAGCCCGCCCTTCGACATCTTAGTATTCTGTTCTGCACAGAGGCCTTGTGATATTAGTCGGATGGACATAACGTTGAAATCTTTGTCAAATATTGTATCGACTCTCTCTCGAAGGTTGCCGCCATTAGAACCTCTCTCGTCTACTATTATCATGTTACGTAATTCCTCGATTTCTTTCTTAGGACATCTGTCCATTGGTAAACTGGTGTTATACCTGAAAAAAAAACACATTACGTAAAGCAATTGTCAGTATTCCTAGAATTTTTATTTTATTAGCTAGTGGAAAATGTGAAAAAATACAAAAATATGTATCCGCCATTTTAGTGGGCATTTAGGATGTTTTATTGTACTTTAATAGTCAAGCTCATTCATTTGATGTCCATGTTGGGATTGTGAAAAAATATAACGTCACCCATTTTGTAATAGCGGCCATTTTGGATTTAACGTAATATTCCATATTCTACTTGTCAAGCCTTTTTATATCCACGTTGAAGTGCCAAATTAAATTTAGTATTATATAATAAGGTAGTTACTATATTTTAAGCCAAACTAAACTTTTCAAGACTTGACTTGACTTTTTTAAGAAACTAGATTTTACCCGCGACTTCGTCCGCGCGGAATAAAAAAAATGCACACAAGATTTTTCAGCTAATTCAGTTCGACCAATCTTGAGTTATAAATAGTGTAACTAACACGACTTTCTTTTATATATATAGATAGATTAGTAGCTGGACTATATCTATAGCAGTGTTGTGAAGGTAGAGAAGCTTTAGGCGCTAGTGGAAACAGAGTTTTATATCTGATGCGATAGTTACCATACGATGGTGGTGGGGTTGTCGGTGATGGCATGCACCCGGATGTTGTCGGTGTGGTGCTGGTGGAAGAGGTTGGCGAGGCGCTCGACCAGACGTCGCTTGTTGCGGGCGCTGGTGGCGAGTGAGGAGTACGGGTTGTCCAGCGTCATGTGGAACTCCACAGTGGGCCGGATGGTGGGCGCCTTCACTACTTCCACTATCAGACTGTCGTAAGCGCTCTTCTTGCTAGAGTCTTCCGCGATCTGAGAACATTACAAAATACAATCAATTTTTTTAACAATGGTATTATGAAATGTGCTATGAAGCAATTCTTCCTTTCGTTTCACAAGTGTGCGTGTTAATTTTAGTCTCTCTCCTTTCCTTGTATGGATAAAATGGGAAGAAGAATTGTAATTGACGAGGGACGGGACTTATAAGTAGGTGAAATACGTGCACGTCCCCTCTGTCTATTAAGAGAAGCAGCTCATCGAGAACTAGTCAAAGATGGCTATGGGCACTTCATTTTTTTTTAACGAAATCTATCTTTTTTTTAAACAAAGTATTAAAAGTTACTAACGAGCTGGTAGTGCACGGTGCCCTCGTCGTCGGCGGCGGGGAGGCCGTAGAACTCCTGGTTGCGGGGATCAAACTGCAACCAATGAGTCGGCGCCAGCTCCGAGCGGTCAGCGCGTCTCAGTGACAGCGCCAGGTTGCGGGTACCACCATCCTCCGGGTCGAAGAACGTATCCTGTTACAACCAATTAAAATACATTAGCAAAAGGTACATTCGAAATATTTAATTATTATATCGAATATATTCTTATGTATGCATTTTTATATACTCGGGGCTCGTAATGGTAAAAAGAGTGTATAGTTGGTAGACAAAGAGGAGGTTTTCAAAAACCGACCGAGTCAGATAAATCGCGTTTTTATCTTACTAATATTATAAATACTATTGTTTCGATAAATGGATGGATGGATGAATGTTTGTTAAAAGATATCTCCAAAACGGCTATAGTGATCTGGCTGAAATTTGGTATAATAGAACATAGTTTAGGAAAACACATAAGGTACTAATAAAGTTTATTTTTTTATTCCGAACAGAGTCGCGGGTAACTTTAGTAGATCCAGTGAAGTCATAAATTGTTTACTATGTATTACCTCTGGTACTTTATATACGAGCAGATGTCCGACAGTGGCGGTGAGATGGTCGACCTGGTTGCGTGTGACAGGCGGGTAGGTGTCGTGCGGGCGAGGCTGGGCGGGCGCGCACCGCCCCGCCCCCGGCCCCGCCCCCGCCCAGCGCACGCGCACCGCCCCCAGCTCCGGCGACATCGCCCGCACCAGCGCCGCAGACGGCGCGCCCGCCTCCGTCTCTGACTCCATTATCTACAGTTGTCAAAACATCTTCAAAATATTGTGTTCTTTTTTCTTAACAATAAATTTATTCGCGGGATATGCAATCTTACTAATATTACAAATGCGAATGTATGAATGTATAGATGGATGGATGGATGAAAAGATGTTTGTTAGAAGGTACAAAACGGCTCAATGGATCTCATTGAAATTTGGAATGGATATAGAAAATAATCTGAAAGAACACGTAGTCGCGAGCAACAGCTACTAAGAAATATGACATATTATTTATGACACATTGATAATGACGCAAATTTTCTCTTTCTACTACAAGGGTAAAGTGTAACTATCTAATAAACAATAGTGTATTACCTTCATGAGCCTCTTGATGTCATCCATGGGACACGAGGGATCTTTAGGCAGGGTGTCATTGGTCCAGACGTACTCGCAGAGGTCTCCGGTGACAGTCGCATTGAGGACAGTCAGATGGTCCATATCCGTGTCCCTGAAGAGATTGACGATACCCTCCAGCGCTCGTATCTGCCAGTCGATGGCGTTCGTGTATTTCTTCAGCAGTTTGAACTGCATGATGAACTGGTGATTGATGGTCCTACCACCTCTGTGCTGCTGGACTGTGATGTCTAATGGACCTCTCGCGACCAAACCCTCGCTGTCTTGAGCCTCAACTCTGAAGTTCCATCTGGATACGTGGGATTCTAAAGGTCTGAAAGAATGGAATTAATTTTAGAGTACATTCACTTTTTTTTAAATTTCACGCTGATGAAGTCGCAGGCATCTATTAGTTTAAAAACAAACTTACAATCCGTAGACCTCCCTCTTGGCCGGTATGAACTGTATCCAGGAGTTGGGGGACAGCGGCACATTGTCAGAGTCGTACATCGTAAATGTCAGGTTGCTGCCCTCCTCCGGGTCAGAGAACAGATCCGCCGGGATTATGTATCTGCAATCACAATAACTTGAAGATCAGAAAAAAAGGTCCATCAGAATTTATTAAGTAACATGTACCTAAATTTTTTTTTCCTTGAATAAATAAGATAGACCTTTCGTATATAACTTAAAAAAAAAGGTTAAGTTTTTAGTGTACATTTTTCCTATGAGAACACACCTGAAAGCCTTGCCTGCGGTGATGGCGAGCTTCTTCATGTGGTAGCGCAGTGCCGGCGGCTGGTTGGGGGGCATGGGGAAGGTGACAGTCTCAGTGGTGCGCCCCACTATTGTGCTGCTGCGCTCTGACGACAGCGGCAACTCCTGCACGTGGGACAACAACCATGAAGAAACAATTACGTTATTGTCAACGTTGATTATTTTAAATTGAATTGAAAATTATCTGCGTGCCGGAGTCCTAATTTTAATCCTCTTTTCGTACCCAACCTTTTCTTATTAGGAAACTATGGGAAGGAGAAGTGGATTTGGAGGAAGAGGGGACGCATAGGAAAGGGAAATATCCTCTTTCTGTGCGTCCTCTTCCCTGTTAACTAGAAGCATGCAACGCATCTGTAATTGCGGATGTCTGTGGGCAGCGGTCGCTTCGTTATTTCAGCGGATTTAGGTAACCGTATGCTCGTTTGCCATCTTTTTACATAAAAAAACTTGATTGTTTGAACTCAAAAACCTTCTAATTGTCTTGTTTCATGATATATTACTCTTAAGATTTAGTAAATACTATCTTTTACCCGCGACTCCGTCTGCGCGGAATAAAAAAATAGAAAACGGGGTAAAAATTATCCTATGTCCGTTTCCTGGTTCTAAGCTACCTGCCCACCAATTTTCAGTCAAACCGATTCAGCCCTTCTTGAGTTATAAATAGTGTAACTAACACGACTTTCTTTTATATATATAGATAAGCCACATCCATAGATAGTAATAAATTGAAGTAAAATCATCATCATACAATAATTTACGTTACGTCCGTGCTTTTGCCAAAGAAAGATTGAAATGTTTTTGCAGAGGTATAATACATCTTGCAAAGATATTAAAAGTAGATTTTATACAGAATATATAAATTGCAGTCCCACCTTAACCCACTTAAAAGACAAACTCTATACTACATTTTAATACGTACAATATACATTAAAGTCAAATTCGAACTCAAAACTTTTTTGAGCACAAAGGACACCTTAATCTTCGTCACTTATGTATACATACAAGTTCCTTTTTCCCCAATATTACTGTATTATTAGAATTGTTAGATATGAAATTATCACCCGATGAATAAACACCTTGTAAAAGTCTAACTAAATGATCGTGATACACGCTGTGATTTAGTAATAGAAAACTTTATACTTACTAAAAAATAAATATAAATATTTTGTGTGAAAATTGATAACCTGTTTTGTAACCTCCTGTAGAGTGGTTTCCGGTAGGGGCGTGGTTGTGGGCGGGGTCGTAATTATGAGGGGCGTGGTCGTAGGCGGTGTGGTGGACGGCGGGGCGGTCGTGGTCGGCGCCGGCGTCGTCGTTGTCGTCGTGGTGGTTGTAGTGGTGGTAGTCGTGGTGGACTGCGTGGTGGAGACAGTTGTCGGCGTGGTGGTCTCGCTGGGGGCGAAGTCGGTGGGTGACGGCGAAGGTGACGTCACCGATGTCGGCGTGGTCGGCGTTTCCGAGGAGGGCGGCGGCAGTTCGTTTGACGCTCGTATTATTACAGTTTGCTGAAAGTGCCATGCGGACGCTCACACAACGTGACGTGAACGATGATACGTTAAGACAACTGCTTTTGATACTTTCATCTAAATTGATGCCAAAAAGTCATTTAATTTTTACTACTGGAATACATTTTGACTATTATTTTGATTTTGAACATTACGAAGAATATTGAGAAATATCTGATAATTCTTGTAAACAATTTGATAGAGAGACAATATGAATAATTTGTTGATATAATATTAAACATGTGAAAATTGCGATCTTCCTAATTTATTTCTACTTGGCTAGATAAGCTAAGCTTTAATAGCAGAAATTCGTTATGATGAAAACATTTTTTATTCCGTATGTATAAAATAAAATGCTAAAGTTGTCTTTACGTATATCGGGTAAGTTAGATAATGTATTTACAAATTACAATGCGTGACATTAGGTAGGTGACTACACTACCCCGATCCAGTTCCACACGAGACAAATGTTAGTGTTTACATACACACGTGATTGGTTGAAAGTCAAAGCGGAAATGTACGTACCATTTCTGGTTCTGTAGTAGTAGACGCATCTTCAGGTGATATGATGACAGGCGAGTGGAGGAACTTACGAGCTTCCTCAAGTCCTAGATCCACCTTATTTACTTCGCTTGATTCCGATACCGCCTCTGTATATGGTGTTATTTTCACTACCTAAATAAAAATATAATATCTTTATATAAGTGTTAACAAAATAGTATATACTAAATTGCATGCTTATGTAAAAGTATATAATAAAGTCTAGCAGACTTCGTGCTGTAGTGATGTAACACAAAAATGTAGTTTCTCTGATGGTAATCAACAGTTAAAAAACTTCTCTAAAATTCATGCTTTAATCTATTCTAATACAAACAACGATCATAATTACGTTTAAAAATAACACATTTATTATAAGATTAAATATGTATTTGAAATTAATCAGTAATAATATAAATAAGTAACACATAAATAACAAATTAATAAAATAATAATCGAGATAATGATATACATAAATATTGTAAAATGATATAATATTTGATGTCCGGAAGCGATACAACGACGTAGAAGACAATGCATCATAAATACGAAGAAAGAGAAAGTGAAATACCAAGAAAGAGACACAAGGTAAAGATGTTACAAACAAACGACAACAACCATGCAACAATGATTGAACACAAAGCAGGAGCGGGTTACGACAAACCTCTGTTGTGTACGTATTAGTGGTGACGGGCTCGGGGGTGGTTTCCTCTGTGGCGGCTGCAGTGGTGGGTTCGGTTGTAGTGTCGGGGGTTGGTTGCGGGAGGGGGAGAGGCAGGGGGACAGGTTGTGGTTGTGGTGGGGGTGGGGGTGGTTCCCGCGGCGCGAGTTCTGTTGCGGGCTGGGTCTGAAAGATGTGTGTGGTGGTGTGTGGCGCGCGCCAGCTGTCGCCGTGGTGGTGGCGGTGCGCGTGCGCCGGGGGCTGCGCCGCGACACACACTGCGTTAGTACTGCAGCCCGCTTTTACGTATCTCCTACCTCTACCTCGCGCTATGTCTGTGGTTATTGCTATATCGAAATAACTACGGACATGCCTTTATGAAAAAAAAAAAAAAAAAACAAAGATTTTATACTATTATTTCATCTTAGTTACTGTTGCCAGTTTTATTTTTTCGCCTAATTCTTTGAATTGACGGGTAATTTTTAACAGCGGCATTATAGCTGGCGCCTGTTATGTACACTCTTATTGTTTACCGAGGTACAACCCTTGTTTTTATTTGATAATTTTTACATATAGTGCAAAAATTTAGATTTAATGTGTCAAAATCAAATCGAATTTACTGTCAAAAAAAATTTTTGCAACCAAAAATGTAGCTTTATTATTTAAAAACTAATCAAAACAATAGATAGTGTTTATAATGTATCAAAGGCATGTCCTTTTTAAATCAATATAAAACCGATTGCGGACAAACATTGCATTGGTTAGTTCTTTACAATAGTGCGATGTAAAAGCTCTTTAAGCGAATTTTGTGAAATAACCACACACAAAGCCTTTAAAATGTATTTTAAAATTAATGTAATGAAATAGAAAGATGTAAAAGTTATATGAGATGATATGAGTGTAAAGATATACTGATATAGTGGGAGAGTAAAGGGTATAAAAGGTTAGAAAGACAATTTTCTAGACGCTGCAACCACATATATTAAAAAGATAAACCCTCACACAAAAGACACAGTGATTGCAGAATATCATTCAACATTCCATGCCGTGGTCGTTGTGGTGCAAGTCCATTCCATTACTGTTCAAAGGGACGCACGATTTTAGAATTCCTAATACCAGTCAACACTTTGTATTCAGATATATTTTTCCTGAATGTTTATATTGATAACATACCGTGCATCCCTAATTTCAATATCATTATTCATTGGAAACCATTTTTATATTAAAAATCTAAAAGCAATTAAGGAATTTTCTACACTCGTAGTAATTAAAAATTTAACGTAAATAATTGAGGATGGTAATGAATATGACATGACATTCCAATGAATAAATGTAATGATGGAATGGTGTGACAATCATGACATGACATGACAAGAAAATGATGAAAATATAACATGTGATCGACCTACGTCTATTTCTTAATCATTGCTTTAAAATGATTTGTTATTCAATATATTATTAATCTAATCTTCTCTAGAAGTTATAAATGCAGACATTTTTAGAGATTCATATTTATGCTATAGACAACCAAATATTATTTTTGGCTGATAAACGTCACAATAACATCTAGGAAATAACATCAGATGTTTGTTTTAAACATATGAAGATGGAACTTTGGCACTTTATAGAATAATTAAGTTTAGTTAAGTTTATTTTACTACTCGAAAAAAATGTATAAAAACATAGAGATATCCATTAATTTAATGTTGCAATAAAAATGTCAATCACTAAAACATATTAAATATTCCAAACTTTCAAAATTTCAGAAATTTGAAATAAATGTTTGATAATTCAATCATTATACTAGAATGATTGGTAATAATTTTGTATGTTGGCAACACTTATGAACAAACCATAGACAATGAATAATATAGAGGTGGGTGTCACAGGTCAGCTCGGACGAATCCAGAGACATAGAAAATATAGAGGAGGTAACTCACCGGCTCTGAAAGCGAGTCAATGGGGAAGTCTTCGTCGTCATCATCGTCGTCATAGTCGCCGCTGTAGTCAGCGCCGTCGTCCTCACCATCGTATGTATCGTACGCTCCAGAACCGTCTATAGATGACTGTACAACAAACAAACACATTGTACTTTATTCTTTACCGGTTTGTAGCGAGACGTCTGACATAGATAGCAAGCAAATATTACTGAAGCAGACAAGGAACCTGATTGAAACATTCACACCCGTACCACAGAGGGCAAAGCAGATAATATGGACTTCCATTTGGCACAATTTGAGTACAGTTTAATATCGCTTTTTTTTAGTCACCAATTCGGGTCAATCGTGGAGTTGCGGAAATCGAGACCTTACAACTAACTTGGTTGATGTTGCTAGTTATGAACTCACCTGTCTCTTAGGTCGCACTACAGGCTTGGTGGGGCGCACTGAGAGCAGCCGCCAGCCGAGCACGGGCAGGCGCAGCAAGTGCGCCAGCGTACCATCGCGCGCCTGCTCGCGCAGCCCGCCCACCAGCACCTTGTGCCGCGACCACAACTTGTCGCTACAACCCACCTGTAACACCAATCATTTATTAAAATATAAAACTCACTACTTAATAAGTAGCTAGTAATATTTTGGAATCTAGTTGTTATATTGTATAATTTTTAAATAATTTATTTATCTTGTTTGGTGTTGACTCACATTCAAATAGATGGCTGTGGCGGCGTCGCTGCGCTTGCGCTGTGTGGTGCCCGCGCCGCTCATCAGAACAGCGTGACCACGCACCGATTCCGCTTTGTATGGCTCCATTGAGAACTCGTCCTGAAACCGAAACCCACACATAAAAAAAAAGAAAAAAAATCGTCGTTTTAGACCCCTTTTTCACTAGCGCAGCTAGCCATTTAATGGAAGATGGCTCTTAGAGAGTTAGACCTAACTCAAGTAACACGTTATGACATCGATATTGCATAGTGTTATTTTCCTTCCTAACTTTAAGTGTTTTGATTTGCTGTTAAATAACTTTTCATAATATAACTATTATTTTTAGCTCTGCTAATATTATCTACATAAAGTAAAAGGCTTTTCTTTGCTATGTAAATGAGCTTTAATTATGCATCCGTATATGCACGTAAATTATCCACATTCCAGACTAACTAACAAAGCTTGTAAACACATTTCAGCCTGAGAGACCTAACACTACCCTTGTTTTTGACTTGATTAAGCTTTTAATCCGAACGAAACGTGAAATAAGATACGAGAGGGGTATAATCCCAGTGCTGCGTCTACGAAGGGGTTGACGTTTGTAAAGAAAACAAACATATTCACGTCTTATTAACATCGGTTCGTCTTGTTTTTTAATATACTTTCACGAATTTTAATGTCGCCTACCATTGGTTTCTGGTAACAGAATCCTCGTATAAAACATATCGTCATCCCTGTCATTATCTTTCACATGTTATAAATGAAGATTATGCTCTTAGAAACCCACGGTAAGATTTTTACGTGCGAAAATTAACTCTAAGCAAATGACGTATTGCTTGAGTTCTTACTATAAATTCTTATTTTTCCAACTAATGATTAATTTAATTGTAAGAATTAAACTAATATTTCTATAGCTTGTCACTTATCTGACAAACTACGAATGTCTTTAAACCGCAAACTTTTAATTTTAATCGATAGTAATAATACATGTAAATCTATCTTTTTAACCTTTTGTCTTCAAAAACGTAATAACGAAATACAGTAATTCGTAATATGACTTTTAGAAACACGAATGACTTTGTTTAAATCAAGAAAAATGTAAATTATTCAGTATTCAAGCACGTTCTTGATTAACTTTTACATAGAAACCGATGTGATATTAACCAGCCGGTGGTGTGTTTTATTGCAGAGCTGAGATCGTATCGTTAAAACCTTGGGGCTCGCAATAAAATGGAATAAGCATGTAAAAAAACTCAGACCGACAACATCTCTGATATGTACATATTTCAATAACTTGTGGATTATAGAGATATGACTGGATGTGCGAAAAGTATTTACTACATAAAGTATTTATAAAGTAAATTTAATATTATTGCAGACTTCAAGAACTTTAAAGGCTCGAAGTTATGTGATTAATAAGTAAATACGTAAGACAATGAGTTCCTTTATATTTATGTATTTCAAATAAAAATGTAATAAATTAAAGGGTTATTGTTAACTGGTCAGGTTCTAAAGGTACTATAACTACAGTATAATTCTTAAATATTTGCTAATTTGTATCTTGTCGTCCGTTTTTTGGAACTCTCGATATCTGATCAATCGTTTGATCTTTGTCACGTTACTGTACTAGAAAACTTAACGTATAGGGCTCCTAGCTTTCCAAGTGAAAACATTAGATGAGAATTCAACTGCAAACTTGAACAGTCACATTGTAACATGCAGACGTCATTTGGTATAATCCGTTCAAAGCCCACGCTCTGATTGGCCGGCCTACTTAACGGTTTCTCTGCCGTCGGTTAATTCACTTACAGTGAGTTTCTGAGACCACCATATCTGTATAAAATATATCGTCAACCCTGTCATTAACTTTGAAAAAAAAAGCAGAGATAACAAAATGTTTTAAAGAGATTTGGTCTCAGAAACCCAGGATTAATGCTCTCATTTTTGTTATACTGTCCCTAATGACTTGACTAAGTACGTGAAATTTATAATTTAGTCTTTGTATCATTCTTCAACTAAGGGACATTTAGTCACGAGGGTTTGATACCCAATTAGCTTTTAACTTCAACTTTAAAGAACTTTCCACTGAAATGTATTTCCGTAGTATCTTGCAGCCTAAGAAGCTCTACCTATTTTGAAATTAGTATATCTTTCTTGGATACGATCAGTTAGAGTTTATAGCAGCGTTTTTCAAAGTGTGCCCGGAGGTCCACGAAAAAAGGTACCCATCATAAATTAAAAAATACTAAAGGGGTTATCCTTACAGTTCCAGAAGAAGAACCCATCACAAGATTTATATTACATATCTATAAAAATTTAGGACACGAACTGAACGAAGGACTCAAGATAAAATGACAAATTCTGGGGCCTTGAATAATAAAACCTAGAATATAGGGTACCGTCAAATACTTCGCTTCCCATAAGTTTTCCGTAATCAAAAAAGTTTGAGAAGCGCTGGCCTAAAGGATTTTTTTTGTTTGAGTAGTTTTACGTACCCCGTCGAGAGCCATAAAAGCGGCGAGATCCATGAGCGCACGAATGCGGTGTCGCGGCGGGATGCGGTGGAAGGCGCCGTCGACCAGGATGACCAGCACCAGCCGGTTCTCATCGTGACGGCACCAACCGTATTTAGATTGCGGCTTCTCATTTGATTCTTTCACCTGTAAGATGTAATTAAATTCTTAAAACGATTACGATAAATCACTGACAAACAAAAATACATAAATTACTGGCATGTAAAGAAATTTTGTTTAGCAAATGATACTATCATCTACAGTCAAACCTGGATAAGCGAGAGTCCAAGGGAGTGCGATATTTCGATGGGTCCTATGTATATGTAATAGTACATATGCGGTCTATTTTATTTTATGGTTGAAACTTTGAAAGCCTGTCCTGAAAAGTTGTCAATTTGTCCCTTATTCATAGGCTATCAATTTATCTCGCTTATGGAGGTCGTTCGTTGGTACTGTAAAATGACTCTCGCTCAAAGAAGTTTCTCGCTTATTAGTCCTCTTTCCCTTCCCACCCTTTTCCTATTAGGAAATGATGGGGAGAGGTAGTGTATTTGGCGGAAGAGGGGACGCATAGGAGGGGGAAATATCCTCTTTCTGGACGTTCTCTTCTCCATTGATTAAAGGTAAGCAAAGTATCTACATTTGTGGACATCTATGGGCAACGGTCGCTTCGCTATTTCGGCGAATTCAGGTGGCCGTTTGCTCGTTTGTCACCTTTTGATATAAAAACAAATGTATTCTGATTAACAAACACTAATAATAAAACAAAATCTGTAACAATGATATTTTGTGGCAAATTTTACTTCAAATAATCGTTTACATCACGATAAGCTTGCGAATAGCCTAAGCGTATTGCAATTAGTCGTAATGGCGGATAAATGGACAATAACAGAGCTTTATGTCTGTAATCTTAATGATATAAACGTTGTCGGCGTCCGTCCTTCATTCATAGTCTGAGACACTCAAATGTTTTATTACGAAGAGTTGTAATCTAACCATAGGTTTCTGAGAGTAAAATCCCCGTTTAAAATATATTGTTATCTCTGATTTGTCAAAGAGACTTTGGTTTCAGAAACCAACGGTAAATGCACTAGAGTTATAAATAGATTTAACTAATTTTCAAAATAAGAAAGAAAAGCTTACAATTTTTTTTATATTCCATAAGACAAACATTAAGTCACACCCGTACTCTAGAGGGGTAGGCAGATGGGACCGATGGACTTTAACGCGTTCCTCTAGATGTATTAAATAATAGCTTTCGCTCGCGACTCCATCCGCGCGGAATAAAAAAAAAACATAATAAGTAGCCTATGTGTTCTCCCAGAGTATGTTCTATATCTGTACCAAATATCAGCGAGATCCGTTGTGTCGTTTCAGAGATACCATCAAACAAACATCCATCCATCCATTTAAACTTTCCCGTTTATAATATTAGTAAGATGACGAATAAAACATAGCCGACGTTAATATTTAACGGAATACTAACTGTAGGGTATTAAAATAATTAAAGCTAAAAAAAAAATTAAAAAGTAGTACAGATAGAGCATTAATTATGATGTAATTAAAAAATTCAAAAACGAAATACCTCATTAGCCTCTCTTCTTTGTATAAAGTAAGCACAATAGTTTTTTGTGCCGTGAACGAAAATTTTGTCCGAACAGCGATAAAATTTACCGTTATTATTCACTAATGAGTGAAGCGCTTTTTTGATGAGATATTACAAATTAAAACAAGAATGTTCTTCATTTAAAAAGAAAAATAAAAAACAAAATTGATTCAGTTTAAACATTTTGATTAGACTCCTATATTTAACGTTGTTGTAGTCTCTACAGTTCGAAGTTTGCATAACTGTGAAGTTCCACTGACGAAATACTACTTGTATTTCGGCAGTAGAACTTCAAATACATATTGTTATTACATAAGTTAGTTCGACAATGAAAATTAACGTTAAAACCCATCATAGGATAGTTGATATATTTATCGTTGTGATGTGTTCGCACTGCAACGACAGTAATGCCATTTGTTGGCTGAGATCGGTTCGCGTCGCGGCTTAAGGGATTACCGAGCTTGTGCAGCGCTCGCCTAATGGCCGGACCCATCACTTACATAAATGTCTCCCCTACTCAATGCCTATAGTTATTATAGTAAGGGTGACAAATGATATATATAACTGTTAAACTACGTATCTGTGTAAAATACCCGCATTATTTTGAAATAATGGCGGAATACATTTCAATAGATCAAAACACGTAATGCATTTTATGCAGTGATCTCTTACAAGTTGATTAGAAAAAAAAAACAAAAGCATCCGTTCTTTTTGAAGATCATTTTTGTAGAAGTAGTAAGTTCCCTTGTCGGTCGAAAACCTTAAGATATGACACACAACGATGAACAAAAAAAACCATTGCACATCCTAAATTTGTTTCTAATTAGAATCCTCGAGTACATGAGAATAGGTATAAGGTTCAAGTTAACTTAAAAGTGTTAGTTTGTCATATTAGATGTGTATTTAGTCCGTACCTCTATAGTGAAGTAGTCAGTGGCGGTAAGTCCACGCGTGTGGCCGTGCGCTACAACTGCGAGCGCGTGCGCACCGAGCTGCGCACGCTGGGGCAGCCCGCTGAGCAGGCCGTGCCGCGAGTCCACGGCCAGCCAGCTGGGCGTCTGACGAGACGACTTGCTGTATACCTGCATTACGTATATACAAATATATTAACAAATCTAAAAGATAAAATACTGAAATTCCTGAAGCAATTTTACTAAACTAAATAAAGACTTAACACATAATCATGTGTAAGTATCGACTAATTTTGGTAATCCCTAGTAGTTCGCTACTTCGCAGTTAAATAACCACGAGGAAAGGATAGGCCCGAAATTAGTAGTAGACTTCGCGCAAGTTTTAATTTCAAAGATTATTACAAAATAAATTATGCATTTGTTATTAAGAAAACACGATATAAAATATATAAGTACCTTGTAAGCTACTACGTCACCGGAGAAAGCTTCTTTGGGTATCTCCATACGGAACAAATGCCCCACGTAGGCCGATGTGTCGGGAACACCCCATAATCTTCTTAGGCCATTTTTTGCTATTTCTGAATGGTTCGCTGTTAGTTCAACCTTGTAAAGAAAAAAGAAAAATTTACTTAAATTAATGTAGACAATTTTTTTTTGTATTATCTTTTGGTTCTTTCTATAAAGGTTAGTTTCATGTGTAAATACCTGATATTAGAATGTATTAGGAAGTTATGTATCGTATTCAAACATATTTTAAGTAAATACTGATAAGGGTTATATAATAGAATAGTTGCCTTCAATTTTTGATTTAATTCGTCACCTCATTTCTTCTAATATTTAGTGCAACGTATCTTCAAAATCCTAATAAATTATGTAACAGAATAAAAATTTCCAAATAAAAAATAAGTATTTAGTTCGCTCGTTAGTAAAATATAAAAATACATTTACCTTCCAAACATCTAAATATGTTCGGTATGAAAAAGCTTTCAGCGAAAAATTGTATAAGGAGCGAAAAAAATCTCGGTAAATCGCGAGAGCTGAAGTTGAGTGCTAACGAATCCTCACGACTGGTATACGATAATATTGTTACCTGACATATTGTAGGATTTTACGAGTTGTATACGTCGTTTTGGACCGTCTTCGAGTTTTCTTAATATTTACCTAAGAGGTTTATGCAGTGACATTTTATTTATAATTTTTTATTTGAATTAATTGACAAGCATGTTAAAATACAATAAAAAAAACTTCTAATCTGACGACAGTCTTTGAACATAATGAAAAATTACAGAATTACACACAAGATCTTGAAAATTGTTAAAATTACTTCATAACATTTAATATTGTAACTAAATGTATAACGATGGTATAAAGTTTATCCGTTAAACCAGGAGTACCGTCAACTTGCGTATCCTGAATAGAAAATTGTAGAGCTCTCCGTACATTTATTTATGCGCAGTACAGTGTATTGCACGTTTACAAAGCTCTCGCACAGTTCACTCTAGCCCAGTTCACTACACCGTGCCCGATTGTTTCGGGCAAATACTGTAACTGTAGTATAGTCATATCTATGCGTAAAATTCATCCAAATACATTGATTGAAACAACTTCATAAACTTATAGACCTCATGTATGGTAAAGGGCTAAAAGAAAGTAATTTGCTTCCTACAATGTCTATTTTCATCACTCATGCTTGTAGTGATCCACGGAGAAATTTTCAAGACAGAATTTTTTCCCGAATCTTATTTGGATAGCGTATATTCTAAACACTAATATACACAACATAAGATATACTCCGAACTTTATCACGATTTTGAAATTAGGTTTTTAACCATTTTTATTGAAAATTGACACAAATTAAAAAAATTTGGCAACATCCTTAATATTTGGTATATAATAAAGTGGGTACCTGGAACTCGTCATTGCTATCAAAATCGAAATCGTCATCGTTGCGTGAGATGGCCAGGGGGCACAGCACCAAAAGCAAGAACGCCAGCAGGGCGCAGCCCGAGCACCGCGCGCGCGTCATCTCCGCCTGGTCCACGACTGAACCTTGCGCCGCGGTGACCTCATAAACACGGCCCGATCATCTGTTGATTAATTCACACATCTCAGTAACAATAATACTATAGTGTTAGTAAACATTCAACAAATATTGCTATTGTTACAGGTCAAACAATTGTTCTATAGCATTAGTAACTTGTTAGGAATAATATTATTAAGAGTTTACAGTAAATTTTATTCATATCTGTAAAATACACATGCAGCTTTGGGAATATTGTTTTACTAGAACTCCATTGTTAGACCTTTATTCTCTTTAGCAAAAGCGAAATTACAATATGTATACAAGTATCGTATACAAGTAATACAGTATACATAGGTAACATATAGTATTATATACAAGTATTGCAGCAGACAAAATCTATGATTATTAATTGGAATTGTTGAGTTAAAAGAAAATATCATGTTAGTATAATTGTTCATCATTATCTTGTAAAGCTTCTGTTCGCTTTATAACTTGTGTAACGTCTAAGTTTCCGTATGATACAAAGGCGTGTGTTAAAAGGAGGAGGGTGTGCGAGCGGAAACGGCTGTGATAGTGTTACACAGTTAAAGGCGCGTGCGGCTGCATAATTATCGGACGCAAATAGCTCGCAGCTTTGAACCGTCTCGCGTCGTCTCGCGATCTACCACTACTACGATGTCGCGAAACCACTTCAAGGAATTTTAATGCATTGCTATTAAACTAATGAACACTCCAGCAAGGATATGATAAATGTATATTACATTTAAGGATATAATATTGCTCGAGTATTCAAAAGTCTCGTGCACACAACCGAAATCGTTCACTGGTGATTAAAGTATCACTGAAAAAGTATTATACGATAAACTGATTTGCATTCTCACATTGAACGTCATTTAATAGTTTAGCAATCTCTCTTCAATTTCCCACACTATTCTATACTAAAATGCTACCTTATTGACCATTACACGATTTTGAGAATAGAAGTTAGACAGTGACACCACAATAATACTTATTTCAGCTGTAAAAACATATCCAACTACAACATATCTAAATAATCTTTAAATTAAAATAAATATATGAAGTTGACCACGCGACAGGGCGTGGCAATAACGACTGCAACAGTAATCAACTACTTCTACACAAAGCATGACATTTTTTCAACTTACATTATGAACAATTATAGTCACTTTGTTTTCGTGACTTTAGCACAATAAAGGAATTTGTAATTTAAATTTCTATAAGTCTGCCACTCCAATTATTGTGGAGAAGTTGGCAGCCTGCGGACATAAATATACATTTAAGGATAAAAAGTGCTCGAGTCGGAATGCCTTGTCGGGTACAAGTCACCGTGAACCGGACATTGTGTTGGCTTTACAAATTTTTGTAAAAAGAATTATATTTTCTTTTTTCGTAAATATATTTTCGAAATATTATTTGTAGGATCTTATTTATAAAAATCTTTATTGATTTCAACTCGAACTTTCCCGATTCCCAGTCCTATAAAGATGTGTCGTAGTGAAGCTTAGCTTTTATCGTAAGTGCTATTGCCGTCTTCGAGCGGATTGGATTCATCCGTAGCCATTTAAAACTTCCTTGCAATATTTTATACTATTTAAATTTGATAGTTGTTTAACTCTGGTATTTAGTGATTTAGCGAGTTATAAGACAAGTGAGATAAACTTTTTAAAAGCTTGTAGCATTGATTTTAATTTGTTTTTATAATAATGACATTCGTAATTGATGTGGGAAGAAAGGGGTCTTTTTTACAGATAGGTTCTATTATTCCTTTATTGTAGCCCTTCGGATTGCAAATTAGATGTAGTAGCCAGATAAATCTGGTTACAAATTTTTTTTAATAGATACAAAAATGAATACACATTAAAAATATTCTACTAACGGTGGGTTTCCGAGTCCAAAATCTCTTTATAAAACATATCGTCATATCTGTTCATTATTTTTGACAAGAGGTAATTCAAACGGAGATTTTGGTCTCAAAAACCCACGATCAGACATCATTATAATGATGAATTAAATAATGAATCTGCAGCACCTGTATCTCAAAAAACGATGAGTTTCGTTTGAAGAACGTAAATGAAAAGCTTTTTAACCTCAACACAGTTTCCACGTTCACAACTAGGTCAATGTTAGCACATCTCTCTTTTGTAGAATTAAATCTTCTTGATTCAATTCAACCTATTACTGTTGCAAAATCATTAAATTTTCAATGACAGAATCTTTTCTTCTGCTAGATTGTATTTTTTAAGTCTTTTTGTTTAAGGTTTGATTCCTAAGCCTTATGCTAGCTGCCTCCTGTATTAAAAATATTATACTGTCTTGTGAATTCAAAATCGAATTGTTTAATAAAATTTAAATAATGAATTAACATTTTTAAAGAGCAATCTAACTATGCCCTCATTGTAAAAAACCTTCTTACAAAAAACATTAATAAAAAAAGTTCTTAATCATAAGTCATTATTCCCTCTTGTTCCATTATATTAAACGCTTCGCTACAATTTCTCAAAGGCGTAGTTTTTTTTCTTGTTCTTAATTTTTATTTTGAATTTAAAATTCTCTCAACTCCTTAGGGTAATACTTGTTCGAGAACATTTCTTTTGGTTCAGAACATTTCTATGTTTATTAAACTTGCCGTATCTGAATATTAGTTTTAAAATCCTCCGTTTTTATATTTTTGTACCCAAAAAAAAAATCATGTTTGTACCCAATAAAATGGGACACCGTTTTTTTTGGTTCCAAAATATTGAGTAGGTATGAAGAGTAGATGATAGTCATTATGAAGAGTAATATAATTGTAATTTTAGATACTTGAGATCTTAAGTAAGCAAATCATAGACAAATTTTGCACAACCTAAAGCACCGAGAGGTTAAACGGCCACAAACATATAGCTAAAAATATTCCTAGTAGCACTAGAATGTGCTTCCAAGTTGACTCGTAAACGTTGGATAGTTTTAGAAGCGAGCTTTTACATGCTACCAGTTACACGCCAGAAGCTCGAAGCTCTATCGAACTTTCCCTTGCCAAGAGGGTGGCTAAGAGGGTTAGTACAATGGATCTCCCCCGGCAAAATCTCTTATGAATATATGCATTCCTTATATAAATTGTAATCGAAAACAACAACTGATTTTTAAATTTAAGAACATTACATTAAAATTGTTATGATTTTTTTTGTTACCGACACTTACAACGCGTTTTCTTGAGAAACGAATTCAAACTAAAATAATTTTATGGAAAAACCAGGTGCATTTCTAGTTTTTGATTATGGGTTAATACAAAAGATAGCAGGTGTATCTATCTATTTTTTGGTTTACTTCAAAACCTGTACGCAGGTGATGATGATCTCTTGATTACATAAACAGCTTACGTAAAACCAGAGATATTGAACTGACAGAAGACATTTATTTTGTTAGATTTAAACCACTTCAACAAACTTAAATTAAAAAAATATTAAGAATTGCGTCATTACTTTTGACAAATGTTACAATATTATACGCCATTTCTTAAAACAATAATTGTTTCTATTATGTACTACTTTATTAGGTACCAAATACGAGTAATGTCAAGATATTTTTCTAATAGCTCCAATAACGTATATAATCTAAATAGCTTTCTGGAAGTTTATTTTTGCGACGGGTAACTTCCTAAAACTTATCGAAAAGTCCACTGGGAAATATAACGGTAGTGGCAGGGACTTGTCAGGATTACCTTTGACTAAGAGAAGATGTTTATTTTCATATTGTTTTTGTACGAATAATGAAATCGATAAAAACATGTTTTAATTGCCATTTGTCAACAAAGAATCTAAAAAGGTTTTGTAACTAAGTTTAAGGGCGTGTAAACATTTGAGGCATCGTAAAAATACTATAAGTTAATAAACAAAATTGTTCTCTTAACTTTACTATTATTGCTATAAACAAAGAGATATAAAAATGAATCCATCTTGAATAAATGACCTACTTCCTAAGGAAAACAACACAAGGATGCTAAGACAAGAATGTTTCCGGGTCCGGTTGCTACAAGCTTTTATTTTCCTTTTTTCTTTTCTTTCTTTGTACTATTTCTTTTATATTTTATTCCGTTTGAAATCTTCTGATCACTACAACTGCACTATGAATTTGAAATTTCGTACAATAAAAAAGATATGAATGCAAATTTACCTCTATATTATTGCCTATTTTTAATTAGGTATATTTTTAGTGCTGTATAATAAATATTATTTACACGGACTATAAATCCCGCCTAAAGTTTTCTAACTTTAATAAAAGGTATTTTTGAAAAGAGATGTTTGAAGGGGAGACTACAACAAACGAACCAAAACTCTGTACCCTCCACGTTTCCCCAACAAACACGATCTATTGAAAGTTTTAAGGGTGCGTGTTAGGTATATCGTCAATTTTCTTACAACTTCTGTGAAAATTAAATCAAGTAGATATTTCCTTTCAAAAACGATCATGCATTGGTCCATCGAGAAAGTTTCAAGGTGTTCGTGTAAGTGTAATTATAACATACCAAGCACACTTTGAAAAATCATTTATCGTTAAGACCAAAACAACAACGCTACTGTATTTATTTGTTAAGATCGCAGTGTTCCACAAAAATATAAATGTTCGGTCTCGCTGTTGTTCGACGACATTAATATTAGGTGTAGTTTGAGATATTAAGCTTAAAGATATAAAATATGTAATAGTGATTAATATTTCTATTATGTTAAAAAAAAAACAAATTATTAATTAACCACTGTCAATACGAAAAGCTTTGATATAAAATATGTTATAAGAATTTTGACCTTTAAAGTAGTTTATTTTGTTTTTGTATTAACTGTATTAACTTACAATCAATCAATGTACTTATAGCTGAGTATGAATGATAAGGTTTTATGTTTACAGTAATTATTTTAATTTAGCGAAAAAGGCAAAGGCGCCGCGGCGGCGGGCCCGCCAGGGTCGGACTGCGGGGAAGCAAGAGCGCTGCATTCCGTCCCTCGAATTTAGGTCAGCAGGCAATCGCAGCTGTCATAATCAGAATAATTCACGTTCCCGTCCGATTAAGTTACCTCATCGACCGACCGAGAATATTCCGACTTTATTATGAAAATGACTATTAAATATTAAAATCAAGTTAAGAAAACGAATTCAGAATTGCCAAGTTGTAACTTTGGTAAAAGACAAAAGTAATGCCACTTGATCGACTTGTAAATTGAGAATTGAGATTTTCAATTTTCATCTTTAAAATATTTGCAAGTTAAAAGTAGATACTATGAATACATTATTCAGCAGAATATACAAAAAGAAACATGCAAATTAAAACCCTAAGATTTAAATTATTAAGCTTGAAAATACCAACGTACATCTTACTTTATTTTACACTAGCCGTCGCCTGCGACTCCGTCAATATTCTTCCAGCTTTACAAATGCTTTACGAATTTCATCGGGATCCATATAGCCGTTCTGGATATACCTTTAAACAAACATCCATCCATCCAAACATTCGCATTTATAATATAACTCTCTAAGAAAGTTTGTATATATGGATGGATGCATGGATGGACCTTTGTTAGAAAGTATCTCCATAACTGTTGCATCTCTGTGAAATTTGTCATAGATGTAAACATAGTCCGACATAACCACCGCGCCTCTGGAAGAACACCTAGGCTTCTGATTAAGTTCTTTTTAAATTCCGCACGTATGGAGTCGCGGGCGATAGCCAGTGTATGATAAAGGAAACTAGCGATCTTTGTATGAATGTCGAGGTTGACATGTATGTATTTTAATACCATACCATTTGCACATATTTTCCGTACGATGTCTTACAAATCCATAAAAGTGGCTTAAACCCAAAACACTTTTTCCTTGTTAATTATTATCGATTAACAAAACTGTTGACCGGTGTCATGTGATTCAGAATAGGCATATGCAGTGATGCGTTCTTGTTTTCCTTGAACCGAGCTAAGGGCCGCCGCAAGGTGATTCACATCGCTTCTTTAACATTGTATTAAGACGAGACACAACACTTAGTGACATATACCTATTATTAAGCCATTCGACAGATACGTAAATTTCGAATAAAACATCCAGATACGTCGACGATATCGTGAATAATTTTATTGATGAAGTTACTATTCCAAATGATAAATAACCATATTGATTAAATTTGACATAGATGTAGAACATAGACTAGAATTAGACCATATAACGTCTATAAATACATCTAATTACAAATGAAAATGAAAATGAAAAATAATTTATTGCAATCCAAAAAATTAAGTTTAAGTTTACATTGAACCGTTAAGCTAAGAAACTTTATGGATACAAAAGGGTTGCTTTATAAGTATTGATCAGTACCCTCGCACTAGGCGTAGCCTGTATCGCGAGGATCCTGCTCTTAAGTTTTACCAAAGATCTGTTAGACGGCAACAAATTAACTAAAGAAAACCAAAAGTGCCATTTGTCTTAAAAGTAAAGTTAAATCATTAATACAAAATCTCCTTTAGCTTTATAAACCAGCTATTTAAATTACTAATTTTGCATTCAAAAAATTTCGCATGCATGCGGTAGAATGTGCAGTTACAATTGTCGCCAAAAATGTAGTATATAGTCTGAGTTGTGAAATAAAAATTGGTGGATAAAGTTTTGAAAGCCGCAGCTATAACAGCATTCTCCGAATTGCGAACGTCCGTCGGGATTGCGAACAAAATTATTTCGATTCGCAGCGGAGACTCGCCGAGGCGGTTTACAACCACAAAATTAAATTCAGACGAATTCGTTAAGAATTTGATGTAATTATTCCTATCTATATTAGCATAATTTGTTGCATTAACAAAAAAGAAACATTTTACTGGAGCAGTAAATCATTTAATTTTGATTAACAATTACGCCTCGTAAGGCAATTCATTTGTTATTTAGTTCGCGTCCTAAATGCGTGTTGCTTTGGCCTTATTCTGATTTGAATAATGAAAAATAATTTCAAGCTGAGAAAGGTTATGTTGTAATCACAATGGCTGTAATTCACTGCTGAATGTATCGTGCAAACTTAGGGAGGGTTTACTTTAATCGGATTACACCAAGTCGCTGTATTAATCGCCTTAGATTTTACACTACAGTAGGCATCCTCAAGCATCTTAGTCAAGCACTTTATATACTTTGTGGCTGGTTACTAGTCGTGTAATACAGAATTTAAAGGATAATCAGCCTCTGAATTATTATAAAAGTATAGTGCTGGTCACAAGTTGTTAGTGAGCAAGAGGAACTTGGACCTTGAAAAAAAAAACAATTGATAACTGGTGTATAAAAAGCAAATAATCAAAAATCGTTCTATCCATTCTTAACGACAGCTTATGTTGCATTTTTAATCTATTCGCTTGAAGTTTAACAGATCAAAGATTGAAATATACATCTTTTAAATTTATCTCCGATTAAATATTAGTTGTTAGGCTCTTTTGGATATGGATGAACTTTGTACGAGATTAGTCACTGAACTATCAAAACGATGGTAATAAAATTAACATGGTTTTAACACGTTGATTTGTACAGTGCATATTATATTAGTCGAGGTTCAATGACACTAACTTGCCAGAGAATCCAACGCACTCACTAATATCTGCTAAGTTAATTAATTACTTAAGTTAATTAAAAATTCTTACTGTGTTGAGTGAAATAGAATTAAGATGTGTACAGTTAAATTGTAGGCCATTTAGTTTGTTATTTTTAACTCTGATGTTATATTGTTGATGTGTTATTTATTGATGCAGACGCTCACCTTTACATAATGAGAACTCGCTAAATATATAGTTGGCAAACAAAACGCATAAATTTATACAAGTCACGTTATTATGTATGTTAGATGTGTCATAGTTAATTCTGATAATTATTTCTAAACTGACCACATATTACATTCAACGGGCAGAATTACTTGTAATTGAAAAACGATTATTGACGCTTTATGGAAAAGTGTGAAATTCAATAAAGAATATTGAATAAAAATAATTTGGTCCCGGTGTAGGCACTGTTAACACGTCCGTTTTATTGCATTACAGTATATGTTGGAGCGACAAAAATTGCATACTGCACTGAGCCTGGCGCAAACAAAGAGCGACAGTTTCAGTGTTTACATATTTAATGTTTTAAATTCAAAATCATATTAGAATTGAAAATTTCACTGTAATATTTAGTGGTAGTATGTTTATGTCACGAATATGTCATAATTTTTTTTTTTTTATCAAACAGCACGAATTCAAATTTCACTAATTCTCCTAAGCATTAAATATTAGACATTAAACAGAATATCAAAACAACAAGTAAATAACAGTTTTATGACACACTTCTAGTTGTTTGCAAACGTCACCGTCGATACAGACATAAATTCCTATATATAGCTCACTGTAATATATTACTTTTAGTATACGATAGGCATTAAACCCGGCCACTAAAGCGTTACGATTGAGGCCGTAGGCAAACATGAGAGGTCGTGCCAAAAACCGCGCAATTTTCTACATGCTAAAAGAAACTTTTGTAAGTGCAAATTACACTAAAATTCAACTAAACAAAGGGTACATTGAACTGAAATTAGCCAATAATGTAACGTATGAATCAATACGAATTAGTTTAAAAGCACTTCGGTCATTTGGTTATTATATATAATAAACCATATCAAAAAAGCATTTGAACCTTTTCCTACTTAAAACTATTAATAGTACTTTAATCATTTTTCGCGTAGACATTTAAAAGAAATATCAATCAGTTCCATTTTATATAAACCAAAGTTATATATAGCTCTACACCAGTGATGCAAAACAAACATCGTGATGCAACATACCTGGGCAGAAATTCAAAGATATATGTGAAATCACCCCTAACTCAGGGTAAGCTCCGAGACCCTCTGTGGGGACGTATAGTGAGCTGATGATGATGATACACCAGTGAATTAGGAATGTTGAACTCTAAACAAAGAAATAACGAACACAAGACAAGTGTAGCAAATGGTCATTAATTAACATTTCTATAAAAAAATCTTACATTTATCGAGCAATTAATGTTTATCCACATAAAATAATACTGTCTGCACAATGTTGACACTAACACCAGCGGTTCCACTTTCTGCATACGACAGGCGAGAGACATCTATTAGTTCGTTTTTGCTATACACAACAGTGAAATCTTATATTTTTACTGCTTTCACGCTCTATGATTTTAATGTAAAATTTTATCACGCCTTATGAAATAATCTATTCACTTGAATTATACAAATTCTAACTGCAGAAGAAATTAATAAATTCTAATTATATTTATGTAAGATTATAATTTGGACTTGTGTCTGTGTCTAGTGTGTGTAAATTAAATATGAAACGCTGACCAACAACGAACACATTTGACCCGAAATTTAATAAAAGTTAGGGTCAAAGAATAATAAAGTATTTCCTTCCCCTCAAGTATCAAAAATCTATAGTACTGCAAACATATTTTATATTGTTTTGAGTTCAAGTTATCGTACAGATTGTTCTTAAGTGCGTGCGCGTTAGTCTGTTTCCAAGCACCCATATTCTCTTTGTTTAAAGTTTGCGGGTCCCAAGAGGCTCTTTGAATTCACGGTTAATTACGGCAATGCTGGTAACAGTGCTATAAAAGTTTAGTCCGTCTTATGAATATACGTTTCCTTTTTTATTTCGAAACAGGAATTCGTAGTCTATTGTTTTGGCTTGAATTTAAAGTTGGTGAATTACAATTTTGAAACGTTAAATACGCTCTACTGTAATTACACATATAGTTTTCATGAGTTCGTTCTGTATCATTTAAACATGTTGTGATTTTTAAGAATTTCCTAAGTGTTGATATAAAAATCTTTACATAAGGTTTACACAGTTAATTATAAATTAAATGTAAATAAATAATAGATAAATATCTACGATGAAAAAACTAATGTATGAATACACGATTGAGTATTATTGATAAGCAAATCGCGTATGGTTTGCACCACATGGCACGGCACTGCGTGGACATTGCAGGCGCGGTGATTTACGGCCCGCAGACGCGTTTCGTTGGACATTTGGGGGAGCGCGAATTTATTCGTCTCGCTACTCTACACTTTGTTTTATATTCGTACAGCATATGGTATGGTATGGACAGTATGGTTTTTGGTTACTTTTTGTCACTTTTCATACAATTGTTTCTTTTTTAGTAATTCATTTGTGTACAAAGAATATATCTTTTTTCTAAGGATACTACGTTATTTATTCACCATTTTTTTAAACGTGGGTAACGTTAAATAATTTGGGTTTTTTTGGACATGTTTGGGCTGCAATCGTTTCGTTTTAGCGAAATCAGTTAGCTACTTGCTCCTTTGTCACTTATGTACTATTGAAAATTAAAAATAAAATATCAAATTAACATTTTCAATAAGGCAAAAATAAATAAATTAAAAACACAAATTTAAACGGATAACTAAATCATTTAAGCTCTCATTGTTAATCACATGAAATTATGCTCAAAATAATGTACACTAGTGTGCACATAAGTCAGGGTTGCGCTTACTAATGATTACATTTCATGTAACAATATACCACTCATTATTTGATAGGTATAATATCCGATCCGGTTGTTATTACGGTAACATAATTCGCTACAATTTTCAACATTTTACTAGCACACTTAGTAATACATGACATTAAAAAATTGATTGAAGAAACGAAGTGTTTGCTATCTTCATTTCAAACATTTATTACTTCCCATATATTTTGAACTATAATAAATAGTACATAATAGGATTTTTTGCTTTTGCCTAGTATCTAGATGTGTCGCAAGCGATTATCTTAATTTGTGTATCAAACATCTACAAGCCTTTAAGATAGTTTTACATGCGTAAGCATTATTTCGTATTTTATTGAGACTAAGGTTTAAAAAATATAATACGCATTATGCAGTTATCTCTGTCTACCCCTCTGAGTTAATGGCGTCATGCAGTCGCTTCAATGGGAAGAGAACAAAATACCGTTTAGAACAATGCTCCCATTGTGACAGGCGATACTTGGCACTGCAGTACAACATAGGCGAGCTGTTGCAAATAGACCTAGCTATTTATTTCTGTTACAATGAAAGCAGGCCTGTACTATTTTCGTTACAGTTTTAGTCGTACGAGAAATAGATTAATCTGTTATTGTTTTAAATAAAAATATCGTGTACTGCGTCAACTGCTGCTTAACGATCGCTTGAAACGTTTTAACAGCTCTATGCTTTCTAAAAGAACTGTGAAATTCATAGTCGCATATAACATAAGAAGTAGAGTAGAATCAACAGCAACAAAACTTTCTGAGTTCCTGTTTATTGTAGACCTTCTCGTCTGTCCGATTAACCTCTGATAAAATTGGATTTTTCTATATTTGATGTGGTATGGATTGGTTTTAAATTGAAGGTAAGTAATTTTATTAGGATAATTTGCAAAAACATTATCCCATATCTTTTTATATTTCTCTCACTTTTTCCTCTCTTGGAGAAATAATCCAATATGTGAAATAGCAGTGGTACCAAATGCGTCCAGGTCTGAGTTTAGTGCCCCGTCTAGACGGGAGGGTGCATGCTGGCTCGTAAATCACATCCCGTCATCTTTAGTACCATTATTTACAATTCTACCAACTACATACATACATCTAAAAGCCTGTAGAGGTCATTGACATTCAAGCTCGCATAAAACACGTGAATTTACATTTTGATTTAAGTTAATTTAGTAGTAATTTTATCTGACCTAGTTTCGTCGTAACATTTTATTTCCTAATTCAAATTCAATTTATGGTGACGAATTTTTTATTCCGCGCGGACGGAGTCGCGGGTAAAAGCTAGTCTATATATATAAAAGAAAGTCGTGTTAGTTACACCATTTATAACTCAAGAATGGCTGAATCGATTTGACTGAAAATTGGTGGGCAGGTAGCTTAGAACCAGGAAACGGACATAGGATAATTTTTACCCCGTTTTCTGTTTTTTTTTATTCCGCGCGGACGGAGTCGCGGGTAAAAGCTAGTTTATTATTAACAATAGTCAGAATATGAAAACCAAGACTAAATTTCGTCGTGGTATAGTTGTTTCAAGTTGAAACATTTAAAAAATTTCAATTACACCCAACGCGAGACTGTACAAACTGTATTCTCTAAGTGTAGAGAAGATTGCTCCTTCAGTACGACGACGACTTCAGCGAGGACGCAAGTTTGCCGGCGAGTGCTTTAAACTTGATAATTGCAACATACAAGATGCAGGCAAATGTAAAAAAATCCGTCGCTTTTCCTTGAAGTTTGCTGACGTGGTATTTTCATTGAAATAATTGTCTTTATTTTTATCGAAGACAACTAGAGCCATGACAGTTAGTTAAATTTTAAGTTTAAAAAGTTAGAGAAATAGAAAGCGTATAGTCGAATTCATACAGATGAAAAATTATAACAAACCTATCAAATAAACTAATTTACCTTTATAACGCAGTAATGAAACCAGAAATTATTGTATCGTTAATTTCAACACTCAGGGGCCTTAACCATAAGAAAGCTTACAATTACAATTTAGACAGTGTTTCAAATACATTTTAGTTTGGAAAAACGTCAATCCTTTTATATTGTGACTCTAGCGCATGTCGCCGGATTTGTAACAAATCATGGTTATTGAAACATTATGCGTAGAGGCTTGAAAAATGCAATCTTTACCAATGTTTAATGAAGTATTTATACCGAAAGCATTGTAGTGATATATATTTATTGTGAAATATAATATATCACCACTTTGACGTCAATAATATCAATCAGCGGTGGTTAAAGTGTTAAAACACGAGTAACAGTATTTTTTTAGAATAATAGGTACAGTGAATAAAAAATACAAATAGACATAGTAACATTGTCAGCCAGTGAAATGTTTTAAAATAAATTCTCATTTTCGACTATAGGTAATTGGATTTTATTATTAATCAATTTGGGCACTAATCTGTTGCTTAACATTATACGGTTGAATATGCTATGATAATGTACGCGTGGGAAAATTAAAATATTCATTAAGTAGACTTTAACATCCCTGAAATTAAATGTTTCACGCTTTATTTATGTTAAATTTATTCAATGCTTTGATAGACAACTTTCTTGTTATTTCGCAGTAGCGAACATTTTCAATACTCGAGCAACTTCACAGAATTGAATAAATTAATTACCGTCTTGTAATATTTAGGACGTCTTTTGTATTTTCACTCTCATCAAATGAAGTTAAGGAATGTATCAAATCATTTTCTCTATTTTTAATTTTGGCACATTTTCATGCTTTTTAGGAATACTGTTCGTTTCAAATGCAATTTCAATTGTATTTTCAGAATAAGTGTCATCTTTTATACAGGACCTTTTGTGATCACAATTTCCTTGAACAAACGGGGATCGATATGGTAAATCTCAACCTAGTAAATCTAAGATTGTAAGTCAAATTTCCAACGATTTAAAAAAAAGCTGTTCCCCGCGACTCCGGGCTAAGTGCGGGTTGGTTGACTTCACACATATCTTTGAATTTATTCACAGATATGTGCAGGTTGCATCACGATGTTTTTCCTTCAGTAAGAACGTCGGATAAATGTAAACATGTAAATCGAAACTCGAAAAACACATTGGTACATGGCGGGATTCGAACCTAGGACCTGCAGATTGCAAATCAAGTGCTTTTAACCTCGAATCACGACGCTCTTCCGTTGTTTACTCCTATTAAAATAAGTTTGAAAAGCAATGGACAATAAACGTGACAAAAGTCAGACAGTTTTGTCGTAGCGCCATCCAACTTTACGACAATTTTCAGACAAGAATCAGAAAATTGAGAACTCGTCTAACAGTTGTCCAAGATTCTATATAAATAGAATTTGATAAATTTTTAAACTTTAAGCGAAGAAATTATTTTGTTAAAAACATTTTTTCAAACAGGTTTTTGTCATGTAATTAAAAGTTGAACAGTTGAAGACAGATAATGAAACGCAATGCCAAAACTCACTTGTCTAGTCGTGACGGACGGTCTATCAGGAACTATTAAGATCTGTAAAAAAACAATAAATTGAGTAAGCATATTAACTGTAAAAGAAATATTAATTAACTAAACTTTTAGACGATAAAAACCAATAAAAGTCTTCTCACAATAGAAGCCTAATTGAAAATGATTGTAGAAAAAGCCAATGTTTCTGTTATAAAAGTCAAAACTGTAATCAAAAAACAATGAAAACAGAGTCAAAATTTCCTTTGTTCTTTTCATTGTACTGAGATTACACACAAATGTTTAAATTACATTTTATTTCACTGCGCCCAAAAATAAGATGAGATTATTGAAAATTACATTGTAAAATTATTAGGTACACTACATAATATCATTTCGAAAATATTTTCGACATTAAATTGTTAATAGATAATTATGTAAACGATGTAATTTAGCTGTGTAAGGATTGGTAATAACTTTGAATAGAGTCAGGGTTTGAAACAGAACGCAGTTTATTAACTCTATCAAAAGTTGTCAGAGTTGATAAGTAACTTTATATCCGCGTGGTACATCCACCCGCCTATACCCACCCTACATCCGTGACCTAGTTGCGGTGCTCCCACGAACTGGGAACGCAAATAATAATCAAAAACTCGAAAGCAAATATTAAGATACTCAAGAGTTCAAATCAAAGAGTACATTGACATATTTATACAGTTTATATTAAAATTTACCACTGAAACATAAATTCGCACATAAGAATGGTTTGACTCTACACCAGCCAATGGGCCTACGCTTTAGGAATAAAATAATTATTTGTTTAAAACGCCTAGATTCGTGAGACTATTCATTCCCAAATCCGAATCTTTATTTTTTATGCAAAAATCAGTTCTAGTTATATTAGCTAGATATAAAGGTGCCTGAGAAATTTGCAAACATGATTACCACGCATTCTCGATAGAGGGTCAATAAGCATCTTCATGGTGATAGATTGGCCCCATTCTTTAGGTTCTCTGTTCACCCTGAATCAGTGACCCAGTTAACTGTACGACCGGGAACGTGAAACTCGAGTACTGAAGACTACAATGGCGAGTTGTGAGCCGCATACGATTCTATTTCAGAGCATTGAGTAGAAGGTAGGCCGGTAACAAAGGCGCGTGAATTAAATGCGGCCGCGTTAATCTTAGAACGGCTTGGCTTGCGTTTGTACACACTGTAATTCAATGTTGAGCAAGCGATAACATGTAATTTAGGGGCTGTTTATCTTCAATATAGATTGTCAAAGTTACATAAGCTTGAATAATCATCACTATACTCGATGTCTTGACATTCATTGAATAATTTGACATTGTCAGTTATCTTACTAAACTAATATTATGAATGCAAATTTTAAGATGGATGGATGGATGTTTGTTTGAAAGTATCTCCGGAACGGATCTCGATGAAATTTGGCACATACGTACAACATAGTCTGGAAGAACACATAGGCGACTTATTACGGTTTTTTTTATTCCGCGCGGACGGAGTCGCGGCCAACAGCTAGTCAATATATAACAGCTTTTACACTGTAAAAATAAAATACTCATAAATATGTTTCATTCAGTTTGATTGATTTGTACTTTTATTTCAATTTGATTGATTCGAACTTTCGACCTTCATATCGTAAAACATACAACGACAGAACTACATCATTCATGCATGTGGAACTTTTTTATTACAAACTTTATATTCTTTTTTTTTATTGAAGTTGGACATGTTAGTAATTTATTAAAAAATTACCTGGCGATTAGCAAAATGTTAACATATAAATAACGCTACTTACCATAAATATCGAACGGGTATGTTAAAAAGGTGCAAATATTTAAAAAAAAAATCTTTCATAAACGTCTGTGAAAATTGTTGAAGTGGTTTCAAGTTGCTGTTTCAACAGCTGTCTGTCGTTTTCGCATTGATTGCCAATACCGTGGTGTTAATTAGGAGTTTTAACAACTCAATAAAAAAATTGATGTGCCTATAGCACCTCGATATCATTTTTAAATAAATAAAAAAAACTTTATTCGTGTGTTGTAAACTTACAAGAAGCCGAATACTTTGTAGGTGGTTTGCAATTAACAAATTAAACAGAATATAAACTATAGCTTCAACAGTGAACATTTTAATTAAAGATATCGGTTTGCTTCTAAACAAATCGGGCGTTCAAGAGCTTGCGATCCACTCTGGATTCGGTGCTTTTGTTTATTTTCTCATTGGCCGGAGTGAGGGCGCTACAATTATTTAGAGTACAATGTTAAAGGAATACTAAGCAGCTGAAAAGTGAGACTAAAGGTTTTTGTTTTCTTTATGAATCTTTACAGAATAATTAAATTGGAATGTAAGTCGCTATATTCAAGCAATTTTATTTTGTTCGTTTAAAAAAAGAATAAGTAACACTTATTTTACAAAAAAAAATATATCTTTATTGTATAATAAAAGATATGCAATGTAATATGAAAAGTTGAGATTCCCAAAATATATTTTTGCATTGTTTATTTATGTGTGCAACTGTTTCCACAGTGTCAAAAAAGTATTATGAATAACGTCTTCTATAATTATTATTTTATCTTACTAATATTATAAATGTGATGGATGTTTGTTATAACATATCTTCAAAACAGCTAAACGGATCTAGCTGAAATTTAGCATAAATATAGAATACATAGACTATTAAGTTTTTTTTTTAATGTGGTAAAGTTATATAACAGTTACATTTCGTGCAAGTCAAGTACAGGCGTACAAGCAGTGGTGAGCAAGGTTACATCTCTTACCGCGGACCGCAAGCTCGCATATTCGCTCAAGAGCTTCCAACTCATTAATTCCAAAACTTTAGCAATCGCCGTCGCTTTGAATTGGCGCGAAACTCGAGCCGAAAATGTTTTTACACTTTTAGGTGTAAGTAATTATACTTCTTTGCAAACGAACATTAAGAATTATAAATGTATGCTAGTAAACTATGGACTGTTATATAAATAGTTATATGCGGTTATTTATTTATTTATTTATTTATTCTTTAGCACTTTTATAAGTACAAGGAGGACTTAATGCCTAAAGGCATTCTCTACCAGTCATCCGGTATATGAGAGGAAAGTATAATTATGTGCAGGGCAGATATGAATTGAAGATACAATTTTACTAATACAATATTATGTAATACAGTAATATATTAGAAATAAATAGGTATAAATAAAATATTGTATATAATATTAATAAAACATTGTACATGTAGAAGAAAAAGAATAAGATAAATAAAAACTCTAGATTAATAAGTACAATAATAAGCTATAACAGCGAGAAGGCTACTTATGAATGGAGTCTCATAACATAATGATGCCGAATCAGACTAATTATAAGCGTACTATAATACGTATAATCGTTACTTGACCAATCTTTAAGTATAGTTTCTGCTAAATATCCACTAAGGCATACTCTCTTTATAAAGCAACACTCAGTGTGGCAGTAAGCCTAAAATAATATTGAAATCTCAAAACGCAATATAGTAGCAAAATAAATCACATTGATGCGTTAATAACGAATTAAAACGAGCTAGTACTCGCGTGTTCCTCGCAATTTCGTCAGCGCTGAATTTAAGAAGAAAAAAATTGCCTAAATTACTCCCGCAGACATCAACCACCTTCTAGAAAAATTCCCGTCAAAATCTGTCCAGCCGTTTTGGAGATTACCCGGAACAAACATGGATTAGCGGACAGATAGACAGATAAACAATTTAAAAATTGGTTTTTCGTTATAGGCGACACAAATATATACAGAGACTCCAATTTTATTGCTTGTATACATATAGAGGCTTAGCCATTTGAATGCCAGCTCATGCGCTAACAAACGGACACGATGAGACAGAATAAACATTGAGAAATTTATGTTGTTGGTTTTATCGTGGGTTGCCAATGTAAAACACAAGTACAAAAACTCGTTTTTCTATCTCATTTTTTTCAATAGAATGAGTGATATGAAAATAATCTTGTCCGCAGTGGAGACTCACGGTTGAAAGAACAATATGTCATTAGACTAAAAAAACAGAACTTTAATTGATTGGCAACTTGTGCTGTAAAGGCGATACGCTGAAATTAAAATTTTAATCCTATTTGGCTGAAAAAAATATCGTAAGACATAAACAGGTCTTGTAGTAGTAAAACTTGACAATTTACAGCGGGAAGATATTGGAGCATTTTGTTTTAACGAATGGCTGGAAATTGCCAGGAAATATGGACCAATAAGAACGCCTACCGTCGTTAACTTGCGCAACTTGTGCGAGAGGAGATAAGCATGAAATAAGAAGTAAAATTTATGTGTGATTTAAATGTACTATTATACCCGAGAACGTGGTTCCTTGCGCTGGGTGTTGAGATAAGGTGTTTTCAGAATTTATTTTTCGTAAAAAACCTGACTGGGCAGAATATGGAATTTTATTCATAAATGTGAAGCTAAAATAATAAATTACATAGTTTTAAAGATTTAAAACTTAAAGTAAATGACAAAATCTATATATATAAAAGAAAGTCGTGTTAGTTACGCTATTTATAACTCAAGAACGGCTGAATCGATTTGACTGAAAATTGGTGGGCAGGTAGCTTAGAACTAGGAGACGGACATAGGATAATTTTTACCCCGTTTTCTATTTTTTATTCCGCGCGGACGGAGTCGCGGGTAAAAGCTAGTTTTTAATAAAACTCATAATATAATTCAATTCAAGGTCTTAATTTATTATAATGCCTGTACTTTGTATGTTACTGCTGATGGTTGTATTGTAATTTGATCGGATTCTCACATGTTTACACCTCATGCGAGTTGTTAGGGGCAACAACATATCTAATATCAGTCTCGTATGATGGTTTCGCAACTCTATTATGTGAAACCTTCTAAATTACAGTCAAAAAGAATCGCTAAAAATTACTAACTACAATAGTTCAGGAACTTTAGTTACGTATTATTAAGAGCATGTTAGAAGTTCATCCAAACGTAATTTCAACTGTCGAAACACTTTTCAGATCTCTTATTCTCTTTGAAAGGCGAAATAAGAATAATTAATGGTTGTCAAAAGAAATTCTTATCCCAATTATATTTCTCAGGAGTAATTAAAAAGGTAAATGAGGGTTTTCCAAATCCTAACATAATAATCTGTCTATCATCAAACTACGGATCTCGGGCTAACTCGACGCGTTTTACCAAATTGCTTTTAATTGAGTCGTAAATCGATCGCAGCTGCTACCGATATTAATTAACGAGGCAATTTGGTACAAATTGAAAATGGGGGGAATGTTATGTACCCCGGCAATGGTCGCGTTCACCAGCATTTTACAAGCACTCAACTATAATGAGGTAATAAAATTGTCGATACGGGTCTATCGATAAACAATTAAACATAAAAAAGTTCCAATTCGTCTATAGTTGGTATAATCGATTTATTATTGTGCTATTATATTTTATTTATTTGGCATCTTGGGCAGCTGCCAAATGGAGCTCCATAGAGAATTTTTCATATGAAAACGTTTGAACTGAAAAATACTGTTTTACGAATTGATGGACAAAATTATAAAGATTCAATACTAAAACCAATGAGTTTAGCTTTTAGCCCAAACTAAATTGGATGTTTGGTGAGGTTTCATTAAAGTTCTATAATTAAATTCCTCTTTAATTTTATCAAACAACTGTGTGAACACAATTCCTCGAAGAAATCATTATAGTGTTGTATAATTTAATAAAAGTGTTCAAGTGTTAAGACACACATTTAATATATTTATAAAAGGGAATTTCGTCTGAGATATAATTGGGTAGAGGTCGGTGCACATTAGCGCCATGTTTCGACATTTGCCTGCGATGGACGCTCCGAGCAGTAGTATATGACGTCATCTAGGCTAACCAATTGTCACCAGTGCTGTGAAGGGCCTTGGTCCAAAAAATGATCGGTTACGTAATTTGGGAATTTAATCGAATATCATGCTGTTTCAAAATGACTCCCAAGTATGGATTTATATAGATTAATTAATACCGTGCTCATCGTTAATTAACATCTTGTCACTACGGGGTTCGGCGTAGTAAGTACTGCTCGTCCATATATCTATATCCGGAAGGGCCTTCTTACACACAATCCATCCATACTCACTTTGGTTTTTAAACGTACTACCAGTCGCTTATGCTTAAGTTTTATTTATTATAATAAAGGTTTTAAATTTTTACAGATAAATTATCCACGAAAGTCTGTCTCCACACAAGTATAACTCTAGTAACAATTTCTATATTAAAAAAGTAACCGAGCCATTATAAATTACTGCGATATTACTAAAGTTGGGGACGCTTTGTACAATCTCCATAAAGGCGCAATTTTTATTAAGTGGAAAATTAAAACCGCGCATACGCCATACACTCTTGCATGTAAAAAAGGATTTTCACCCAGGGAGATTGCTCGAATTACGACTGTAACATTTAAAAATAAATTTTTCAGTGAAATATTCGTTAAAAACGTCGACTTCAAACTATAACCTTTTTTAGATAGAAATGGATTGAGCGTAAAGTAGTATAAATTTCAGTATTTATATCTCAGAAAAAGGGGAATTTAAAACAAAGATTTGAAAATAGATTATAAGAATGATGGAAAATAAAGTTTAAAATTTCAATGTTGAAAAAATTTATAATTTTTGTAAGAACAAAACTGTGCAACTGATCTGCATGAAATCGAGAAGTTACGGTGCTTGATTGACGTAATAAGAATAAACCGGTAACCCGATCGTGACAAGTTTACCAAAGTAAAGCGACCCACTTATCAGCTCTACACACCTGATATACTAAACATTTTAAAACATCATTAGTAGGTACCTAAGTCCTTCTGTCGACTGATACACGGTCCTTCATGCGCACGTTGTTTACTATCATTACCAGAATAACAAATACATTTTATCAAATACTTTTTAAATAGCTTTGAGTGTAATACAAATTTCAATGTGTAACTGCAATTATCTGCAAATGTATAACCTAAAAAACTTTGATATGAGCAAGTAGTCTTTTACTATAGGACTTGTTGGTTGAAGGTTGTGACTGGCAAAATGTTCATTGATTAGATTTGAGACTTTATTAATCCTTTGAGAATATATTTAGCTACAAAAGGTATTATTAGCAGCGATAGGTATGAATGAAAGGACAGGGCCGGGTTGTGACTCCCGCGACTAGTGACCGATAAACTAGCGTCGGCGGGGTGGCGGCACGCATTACATTAAAGGTCAATGATATGTTAATCACACCTAATACAATAATATTCTAGAACATTCAAGAAAGCAAAAGAAAAGTATTTTTCCCACAAAAAATAATTTAGGACGGCTTAGACAACTCTTGCGTATTTCAGAGAACAACTTCGGACGTAAGAGGTCATGCCAAGAACTGCATGTTCGAAAGAACGTGATTTTTTATGTTAATGTATTTAAATTATTTTATAATGTCATGGTGATTATCTATACTAATATTATAAAGTACTGCACTTATTCTGTATAATTCTTTCACAGTTGGAAAGCTACACTATTTCTGGGTGACATAGGCTATATATAGATTTTTTAAATCCGCACGGACCAAGTCGCGGGTAACTGCTAGTTTTTAAATAAATGTAATAAAGTAATACTTAATCAATAAATACTAATTTTAAAATCAATTAAACTTATCAAATATATTTGAAGTGGTTCAATTTAATATCTTTATTAAGCTTACGAAACACGTTAACTAAATTATATATATATATATATATATATATATATATATATATATATATATATATATATATATATATATATATATATATATATATATATAGAACAACACTTTGGGTAAAACTTTGTCTATACGGATTTGAGCAGCGCCGGATTGGTCCGGATTTAAAGAGCTTCCCGAATTAGCGACCGACTGAGCGATAACTTTTGAACAAACAATGAAATTCCTTTAATAGATACATATTAAACCTCTGCATAGTACGTTCCAATTTCTTAAATTACATACCGTAAAATGATTTCATTTTAACACGTGTTTATTACCGTGATGATTGATTTCAAATAATAGAAATCATATGAAAATTAAGGAAAGAGACGATAAAAATACTATGTTAAAATACAATTGACAATTTTTATTAACATCCATAAATAAAAAAACACATAGTAAAAGTATTAAGTTCCAACAACGCAAAAAATAAATAAAAAGCTTTTACTAGAATTAATGTTGAATACGCAACTGAAACTGTAATTGCAAGGTAATTGGCCTCTTTTCCCGGCAAAATTACAAATGTACGGAGCAAAAAAACTAAAAAAAAAAAAACTAAACCACTACACAGTACGCCAGTTAAGAGATGGGTAATTAAATTAGAACAAAATATTTTAGCGAAAAAGTGGTCAGACTAACAAAAGGCATTGTAAACGACCGTAAAACATAAACATCCGTGGATATCGAATTACTTACCTTGATGTTGCCTGAAAAAGCTGTTCAAAAACATATTGCTATCCTTTACAACTCTTTGATAAAACTAAGATAAAAAAATGTTTTTTTGTAAAAGTGTTTCAGTAAAGAAAATTCACAGTAACAAAATGTTCAATTTCATGATCGCATTGTACACGAATGTCGTGCGTATCATTTTCAAGATCGTTTTAATTATTTAAAAAAAAATATTTAAGCGCATGCAACCATTAAATAGTCATAACATAACACATTGTCTCTTAGTTATGATATTTTTTAACTTCTTGATCACATGATTTGTTTTTAATTTATGATAATTTTATGATCTTTCAATACCTTTATTGTATGTTACATTTCGAATATCAAACAAGTATCTATTTAGTACATGATTTTTTTATATTATAACCATGAATAAAACTTAAAAATACTAGCTAAATATGTCCGATGATTTTTTTAATTAAACTAAATTGTTGATTCGGTTATTAACCAATCGACATTTAGATAAATCATAATTATTTATTTAGGCCAAGTTTGTGGACAAAATGTGGTACTAAAAGTAAAACATTATTAAAACGAATTTGTGGATACACTTTTACTGTTCTGTGGAAATTAATGGATAAACAAACTAAACGTTAATTAAACTTGTTTAACCTACTATCACAGAAATTTTTGAACAATGAATTTGATACCTTATCCCTTAGGACTCAGAGCTTAAATTTTAATAATTATACCTATAGAAGCAGATACAGGGCAGATGAGTAAACGTGATATGAATGCCGAAGTTTCACCACCATAAGGGCATAAAGGTGTGTAAAGAAAGCAGGTGTTGGTAGATGAAGGGTCATTACGAAAGTGCATATCAAATATGTTCAACGAGTTCATAGTCAATTAAGTATACAAAGGTTAATAGAATTATTTCTACTTACGAATAGTACTAGGTTTAATTAGCGTGACAATGACTTGTGAATTTGACTTGTGAACTATCAGTATTTTTATAATATACTATCTGTCGCCCTCGACTTCGTCCGCGCGGAATTAAAAAAAAAACTTAGTATCTTACGGGTTCTTCCAGGCTGTGTTCTACATCTATGCCAAATTTCAACGAGATTCATGCAGTCGGTCTGTAGATAACTTCTAAAAAATCCATCCATCCATCCATTTATACATTCGCATTTATAATATTAATAAGATGGTGGGAAACGAGCAAGTGGTCACCTGAATATGTCGAAACAGCAAAGCAACTGCTGTCCATAGACATCCGCAATTGCAGATGCATTGTCTATCTTTAGTCGTCGCAAGAGGGACGCAAAGAAAATGATATATCCCCTTCCTATGCGTCCCCTCCTTCGTCAAATTCACTTCCCCTTCCAATCCCTTCCTTATAAGAAATGAGTGAGAAGGGAAAGAGGACTAAAATTAGGCCTCCGGAGCACACACTTATCAGACGAAAAGAGGAATTACTACCACTTCACGCCTGTCTTCTGTGTGCCATTTCAATAGTTAATTATTATTTGGTTAGTTACTTTATAAAACCACAGTTAAAACAGAAATTAGTGAAAATCGCGCGTGAATCATATCATCATGAAATTAGACAAAAACAATTGAGCCACGCCCATATCGTAAAACATTGGAACTGGTCAAGTGAGAGCACGTTCCACCGTTTAATTCCAGTTGCTGATGTTTCAATTACATCTTTTTATTGAATAATAAACACTTATCAAGAAATAGAAAGTCGAATGATATCTGCAATAGTATTTATAATGTCTCTTAGTAGACTATGAGTTTATAGACCGTTGCTTGTTGCCTGAAAGCTATAAGATTTAATATGATATCCAGATTGAGCGAGCAAACGCGAGGAACTTATTCATCTTACGATCATAAAAAAAGGTTCTGTTAATCTTCGTAAAACTAATCATAAAAGCGCAATGTTTAGCTTCTGCTCCGAGCGATCGTTAGTCTCGAACGTTGATGGTACGGATTATGGTTAAACATGGCGGTTCACGAGTACGTCCTACCCACACATTTTCATTCTCAAAGTACTGAGGTGCATTGACTCCTGGACATGTGAGATTCAGCCCACTGTATGTACACAATACAGTATTAATTATGAAAAGTGTTGAACATAAAGTAAGCAAATAGAAATGACTGTGTTTATGACAGGAACTTTTATACAATAATGTGGTTTTTGAGTTGGGTTTTTAAAGTAAACTTGAGTAGGATGTCTTAAAATTGTATTGAGACTGGTTTGATCATATGTATGATTAAAAGATGTTAATATCACCTGCAAGATATCATTATCACAAACATAAAAACTATTGTGAGATTCACACGGTATAGACATAGTATCTATTCTTGTGTGACGGAACACAGATTTTCTAGCTACCACTCCTACAATAGTAAACAACGCGATTGTTTATTTTAGTTTTATAGTAATAAGTAAGAGAGATAGAATCGTTCCACTGAGATTTTTTTAACAGAAGACAATAAAAAAAAATTGAATGTTATATTCTTGTTGACATAATAGTGAAACTAAAGGAAGGTTTTCCCCAGGTTTATCTTGTGGTAACTGTTTGCCTTGGATTATTAAAAAAAAAAACTATAATTTATCTCTAGCCACCGCGTGCGTTATTTACTTTATTGGTTACTTTATATACTGTATATCCAATCTCAGTGTTATCGTGTTATGACAACAAACTGGGTCAATCTTAGAAGCGTTCGCTACATAGAGGATATTTATTTGATGTAAGTGCTATCACATGCCGACGAAGCTTGCAACGTCCTACAATTTCGAATATAATTCTGAAATGTATTGCAGATGTTACGTACATTTCTGATATTGATACTACTTCTAGTGAAAAGCCAAAAATATACCTTTGAAATATGAATATCTAGATTTGAATCAAATTTGCAGAAATATAATAATGTCCCCTTGTTCTAGTTTTCATAGATCTCGTAATTTTCTTTGAACTCGCGTTCTTATTCATTAAAAGTATTTAGATAATGTGATAACATAGTACATACTGGTACAGGAATAACACATTATTATGAAGTAATTAAGGCGACCGATTTAAATGTGGATAAGATTAAAGTTTATAGAGATCGGGTGCGTCTAGCAACAGGATTTAATAAAAGGTAGCGTTAAATGGATTAAACACGAGACGTACGTCGTATGTTCGGAGGCACCGCGGGCGACTGTAACAACCTCCACAATCTCATATTACTTAGTAACTCGGTAATTACGAAGTTGGTGCCGCGCTGGAATTAATTCGCTTAGTGCCGTTACTGCAACTTGACTACCATTAGTTTTGTACATGATGTGTAGCCGTTATAAAACAAAGTTGTCGAGTAATTGCATTCCAAATGATAACTATTATTTGCCAAGTACATATTTTTGTGATAATAAATATTAAGCAGTTCCATATCCGTAATGTCCATCTTTTGAATATCTACGTTTACATTAAACACATATCACCAATTTTTATTAGAGTATAACTTCGTAGTAGTAACATTTACGTTGACATCAGATAACGCTTCTCTTTTTAAAGTCATCTAGAACGATCAAACATCTTTTATAGAATAAAAAGTATTTGAACGAACTCTACATCGTGACTCAAGTGAACAACTATTCTACTTCGATGTAAGCTATTTAAAATATAACAAAATAATTAAATAGCGAACAAATATTCCAGAAATACGAACATGCAGTAAATAAATTTCGATAGGCAATTAAGATTATTTGTTAACTGCCGGCACCCAATCAGTTTAATAGCACCGCTAACAAATCAATTAATTACTGCCAATGCTGCGTTTCAATCTAAACCAATGGAAATATCTACGTCCTGCTACAAATAAGTTAAAAAGATGGACTCGACATTTTGAAAAGTAATCAAAATTCTAATTTGGGGAAGAAATGCACTCAGTCAATGACAATCCGAAGTTACCCAAAATTATGTCTAAGGCCCTTCTTACACAAGGCTATGTAAATCTTCAAACCCCGGCCATTTAAGTCGCTTAGCGATTTACGCAATACAATGTCATAGAGGTTCGTGCACAGGTACGCGTCCGAGACCGAATAGACGACTCGCGTCGACGTTGCCTTTTGTAAAGTTGCCTGTTGGAAAGGGTTTACAGATTGTACGAACCAAAAAAATAAGCTTCGACAAGCTACGAAATACTTTGCTGATAGACTTAAACTTATATTTTAACTTTGAAAGTAATTACTCCTAAGACAAAGTCTTAAACATAGATTACTAATAAGGTATTCGTAAAACACCTATCATTCTGTCAACTTTTATTTTTATGTTCAAAGTAATAGATCTCATTTTCCATTGATTAGTTTGACCACAACCAAAGCCACAATGCAGCGGTTACCAGTGCGACCACCCGCGCACTCAGCTGCTAAATAAAAACCCATGTCATCGCAGTGAAGGGAGCAACTTTCTTTTTCTTCAAAACTAAATATAGGCAATGAATCATAAAATCTAATAGTATGGACACAAAGCTTTCGTTTTACATATATGGTCTGTTCATCCTTATAATTCAGTGGTTATAAATAGATTATTTTTTCTAATTAGAAGGATCATATTTCTTATAAATCGTTCTAGTGGCACAAATGTATACTGAGTTATGCATATTTTAGTGAATTACATGAAATAAATATTTTGTTTTAATATAATGTAATCTTAAATCTTTTTCAGAATACGTAAACTAAAATTTATTAGTTTTATAAATAAACATTGCTTTAAATTTTCAAATGATTACATAACCATAAATATTGCTTCACTCTTATTGTGTTCAAATACTCGAAAATAGAATAAAAAATTTTGGTAAACGTCAATTCTGTCTATTAACATCGCAGGTAACAAAAACCAGCAACAGCAGACGGCAAAAATTAGCGAAGCAAAACACGATTGGATCAGTGAACTCCACATCGTAAGGTCATAAATAAACAAAGGCCATGTTTTGAAATAAAACAGAACAAGACAGGAAAAAAACAATCGATAGAGCGGGATGCGTGAGCCCCTGCCTTGCCGCTATTGATTTCATGCCTTGTCAATCTAATCCGACACTACTGTCAAAAGGATTCCATTAAACTTAGCCTATTTATTTATGCATTGGATAAAAAAACGAACAAGCCCCCAATGTGGAGAGTTTGAAAAGTCGCTTTCAAAAGTTTTACTTCCTGATGAGTTTTTTCGTAGCTAAGTTTTGTTGGTAGTCTATTGGGTGATAAAAGTTTTTGGAATACAATTTTATGGTTAAAATGAATTCTGGAATTTAAAAAAAAAAAATGAAAACCTGTCAGAAACATTTTCGAAACTTCTGAAAGTAAAGTTTCCCTTTCTTTAGTTTGTACTTGATGTTTTTAATTTGCTGATCTTTCTTTTACTGCATTTAAATAGACAAAAAAATGTAAAAATAATTCTTCGGTTATCGTTAGTTACAATTTCGAGTATTAAATTTGTAAGAAAAATAAATAAATAAATTTAACCAGAAGTTAGATGTCGATCGAGAAATATACCCTTGCGATATAAAATATATAAGGCTCTTTGTTACTTAATCGGAACTTGTTCAAAGAGATTCGGGACTTGTTCCCGGTAATACTGGTCCCTCGTTTGGAAGGGTTGTGTTGAATTAAGATAACGTACTTCTCTTTGGGGTCGAATTCTGTCTGGAGTAAATACTAACTACTCAAATATTGAAACTAAGCAGAATGATAAATTTTTCTGTTAAAGTTTTAAGTTTTTCGCATTCATACTAATGTTCCCACGTTTAAGTTCGAAGACCAATTATTTTCTCAAATAAAATTATAATTTTATGAGCCTACTATTTCTTTATTGCCAACCTCTGCTATTCTGAGAGGCAATCAAACAAAAGTAAACTAAAGGACCCAAAAGATCATTTGAAAACCCAGAAAAATATATTTTGGTTCACGTTATTTTGATTAATTTAGTTTTAGACATAAAATGTAAGGAAACTACTTTTTTGCAAAAACATAGTCTTAATTAACATTACTTCTAACTTAAAAGTAGGCCATTAATAATACGTTTTAATTAAAATGCTATTGTAAATTATAGTAGCGGTGTCTTTGAATTTGAACTTAGAGACCTCTATTATCTAATTAGCATACTATAATTAGCAATTTTATCGGTCACTTTTTTAAATATCGCTCGTACTAACTATACTTCTGAGTTTTACCATCCATTATTAATTATTTACATTAAGCCTAACTAATTAACGCGTTTTTCCCTAGTTTATAAACCAAATTAGATTTTCAATATTATGACAATTAACTAGGTAAGTACTAGGCGAACATAAAAGGCAAGTGATTACAAGTTCAGTGCGAAGAGAACACAAGCAGAGAGCGGACTCGGTACAGTGCGACGGAAGCATGGCGCGTGACGGCACAGCGTTCCTTGCACCCGTCGTCATGGTAACACGGATTTCTAAGCCCGATATCAATACATTAACTTACGAGCAGGGTTGTACATCTCTGGCTTTAATATAATTAACAAAGCTAGTCCTGAAACGTTTCAACGTAGCACAATTTTACATTATAAATATATTAATGAAGTTAGAAACAATTCAAGTCTAGATTTTATATGGTAGCAGGCAAACACAAAGGTAAGGTGCTAATGTTGCTAATGCTATAGACCAGCAGCAAAAATATTCGAAGCCATGGACGCGCTGCAAGTTTTTTCACAATGAGCAGTGGCACAGGGGAAAAAGCAGTAAGTTGACCTATCTATTAAAAACGATCATGACATCAAAAAACGCAGGACCGCTATCCCACGGGTATTGTCAATTCATCGTTTGTCGTAGATGGTGCTCATATAAATTTGCATTTCCGCTGATTGGAGGCGCGAGGATGCGCCGGCGACTGTCCACCGTCTACATTACCGCAAAGAATGCGTGATTGTATATATAAGCAGCTAAAACATACCTTATTACAATAATTTAAAGTCGATATTGTTACCAGCAAACAACTGCATTAGTTTTTTTAGGGTACAAGGATGAAGTTTTTGTAAATCGTTATTTGCTTCCAGGAAGTCAGAACTGTTTAAGCGATTTATTTTTTCTTCGACACTACAATTTTAATCGAGTTATTATTAAATCAAACTAGCTTTAATAATAACTCGTAAATAACTGGTAAAAACTAGCTTTTACCCGCGACTCCGTCCGCGCGGAATAAAAAAAAAATAGAAAACGGGGTAAAAAATATCCTATGTCCGTTTCCTGGTTCTAAGCTACCTGCCCACCAATTTTCAGTCAAATCGATTCAGCCGTTCTTGAGTTATAAATTAATAGTGTAACTAACACAACTTTCTTTTATATATATAGATAGATTAATTTAGAAACATCGTTTTAGTGACAAGATCTGTGTAACCTCAATTTAATACGAACGCGTTCATTGTAAATTATGCTCATCATTATTACATAATGTGAGATTGTGGATAGGATATAATTAACAATTCATGAACATAGTCGTAACAAATTGGTTATTAAATTATAATATTACTGAAGCTCCAGTCATTAAATTACTCAGAGTATTTAGAACAATTTTTACCTACTTATAGTACACAAAAGAGCTTATGTTGCCTCCTAACCATCAATTTTTCTTAAGAAATCTGAAATAAAATTATGTTTTATTACGTATGTTTCAGCAAGCGGACCGCATAGTAGCACTCGCCTTATTAAAGAATACCTCTGTAATAGACCCTAGTACAGCGCATATTGCTTTCGATTTACATCCTAGTAGTTTTAAAAGACGAAAGATCTTTGTTAAATAAATATTAATATACTTACCGCCTTATTACATTCACTTCACATAGGTAAAACATATAAGTTAGTCTTTCGCAAGAAGGTAATCTTATTAACTATGTTACTAATTTTATAAATGCGAAAGATTGAATGTTTGGATGGATGTTTATTAGAAGGTACATAGCTCTCCTGAACGGCATAAATGTAGAACATAGTCTATAAAAACACAGGCTACTAATTATTACTTTTTAATTCCGCGCAGACGGAGTCAGACACAAAAAACAGTATGTTATAAATCTAAGACTTTTCTTGTAGAAGAATTGGAATCAAATAGAAGTCTACAAGTCGCTTGGCAATTCGGATAGTTTAGTACTACCAACTGATGTGAATATTAAAGTGGTCATAACAAGTAACGGTTTGCAGGAGATATAGTTTCTAATAACAAAAAACTATATGATTATACTGATGTTTCTCATAATCGTTTTGTGTGTTATAAAACGTTCATGGGTAAAATAATCAATTAGTTTATTCACAACATATAAAATTTACAACTGGATAAAGCAGCTTCCAATATCAAAATAACCGAACAGAAAAAAGAATTTATAGTTTTAGCTGACGACAGAATTTTTTTTTGGCCATAAATACATTTTCCCGTATTTGTTTCCGGAATAGCTCTTATCGCAAAGATAACGATTTCTTGGAACAGGAGTAGGTAAAGATATAATTTATGTTCTTGGTACTATAATTTAAAAAAACACATTACGGTATCGTAATAAAATAGGACCATTAAATTAATATAATACATTTCGTGTATTACATTTTTTTAAATAAGAAACGGAATATCAAAAAATTGTTTATCCATACATGAACTAGGTATTTTCCAATAGAAAATCTTCGAATAAGTTTTATGAGATTGACGGTCCATACTTCGAATCAACCCCAGAGCAACGCCTCCCTCGAAATATATGAAATGGGGCACTTTACAATAGATGGATTTTATAAGGGTTGCGAATCAATAAGCCGACCTTATATATTACAACCGCTATAAACATAATGTTTGTAATAAATTCTACAATACAATTAAACGAAATTCCTTTTGTAACTTAAAATAAATAAATTTAGTAATTTTGCTTAATAATAAATTATTAAACATTTTTATAAAGAAATACACATAAGAAAAAATAACGTTTGCAACAATGTCAAGGCAAAAAAATCTTAGCATTGCGTGTCGTTATCACAGACAGATATCTCTTACCTTGAGATTGTGTGAACTGGAGATGAAAACAGCAAAGTGTCACAGTTTAAAATAAAATCAAGCACTATGTCACTACACACAATTTGGATACTGAGGCCATTCACAGAGCGTCACTTTGTTCACGAACAATCTCACAAGAGACAGGACACAACCGTCACCAATGACGAGCGGCACGCAACTGCACTTCACTTCAGTTCACTACGCCCTCTACCTCTCCCCGCGGCCACTATTGCCCCAGAGATCAGCTGGCAGGCCTTATTATTACCATTATTATCTTATGCCCACAGATTAGATCTACTGCCAGGCGTCTTGTTTATCAAAAGTGCAACAGAAAAAAGTTTCTTTGAAACATTTTAAATCAACTTCTTACTACTACAACTTCATATTTCAAAATTAGAGACGGATACTGACTTAACTGTTATAAATAGATTAGACAAAAATGCAATTTTAAAATACGCTCCTCCATTTCTTAAAAAAGTATTTTTAATTCAGAGTTCACAGAATATTGGTTGAACCTAAAGTAGGCATCATTTATCAAAAATAAAAACATGTTGTAACGTCCTCATATTTATGGTAGTGAAGTAAAATGGCGGAGAAACGAAACATTCCTCGTTTAATCTGAACATTTTTATAATGCGATCAATCAGTTACAACCGACAGTTCCTACATTTGGACCTCGACATAAAAATGTATTCGATGTCAATACCTTCATTTATATTCCTTCTTCTGAACTGAACACAATCGGAGATAAATTTAAATAGAAAATGGGTTCTGTTAAGTACGAGACAAAAATGTGAATAAAATGATTAACATATTAAGTTTAATTCTCTCGAGAGGGTTCTCTCTGCCTTTGCATCTTGGTATGTCACTTAAAAGGGTGTCTGTTGTGTTTTCACACATTTTCAAAGGCGTAAAAGGTAACCTCTGATATAAATATACAATCGAATGCCACACAAAGATAAAAAAAATACATATAGAGCAAAGTAATAAACTAAAAGCTCAAATAAAGTTTTGAAACTGATGAGATATCCTTCCTTATTCATTATTTATACTTTCGCAGAAACTTTCCTACAAAGAGCAATATTACAAACACAATTGTCACAAAGCACGTCAAGGTGGAGTTTGATTTATGTAGCGGCGGGTTCTTTGAGGAGTTTTAAAAAGGAATGGGGCGGTGCGGTAAGTCACGTGACCGAGCCAAAATTACAACTAATTTTTGCTCCTTACAGATATATTACGTTAAATTTTCATACAAATATTATTGTTTTGTATTTATACATGAAAAGAAATCTCTAGTGCATACGTAAATAAGAATCAAAATTAAGAAAAGTTTATCAAGTCCTTTTGCAATCTGGTCATACATACCTATTCTTCAAACTTTCTAAATGCCATAGCTTAAACAGCTGAACCAAATTGGACGAAATATGTAGTAAAAAAATCGTTTAATCATATATTTATGTACAAACACAAAACAGATATGGCACCAATCACAGTGTAATCGCGGAGTAGTACAAAGGTAGCGACATAAAGGTAATATATTCAATGGTAGGTGATTACGTTGCTTTACAAACTGCCCTGTGACGGAGCGCCGGTGAAATTGACCGGCCCCGCCGCCGAGCTTTTCATTATCAACTTGGAAATTTAGGGAGAGGGAAAACAGGAGGAAATTATACCCCGACATTTTTATATGACAAACCTTGGGCATGTTTGAGATTAATTGATGTTAGTATGAAATTGGTGACATTTTCATAGTTATGATTTTTAATTTATTTATCCAAAACGGAATAACAGAGACAATTATAAATGAAGTTCACATCTCATAACTTTGAGGGTTAAAACCTAAATGTTTCCAAAACCTAAATGGGTTAAAACCATTCATACAAACTCTGACTCGTGACTGAGCGTGGTAGAGTTCACATAAATTGCCATGGGACGATATTAAGGTCTAGTTATATTTTTAAATATTTAAACAATATTTATTATAAGTTTAGTCACAAACATGCGCACGGTGACGCATACTTTATGTTAAAGTAAACTCTGACGTAAGTCTCTTTTAATGTTAACACTCCTTTATGGTCAATGTGGTTATAAGATCATTTTTTTTCACTGAATATGTTATCACAAAGGGTGACCAACAAACAGCGAATAACAGATATCCATCTAAATAATATTTCATATTAAGATTTGTAATTACACTATTTACGTACTTGTTATTAGGATGTAACATAAAAAAAAAAAATTTTTTTTTTTCAGTACGAACAAATGAAATCGACTCCAGAGCCATAATTTTTCAGCTCTTTTCCTCCATTGCATCGGTACAGTATAAACTAACTACTTTTTCATACATCTCCTATCAGCTGTTCAGCTATCAATTCACACTAAAATGTAAATTTGATATCAATGGTACATTTTTAATAAAATCAATCATTCAATTTGTCTCCAGAGGTTGCCAGCTACATTTACTGCATTTAAATTCCCGTTAGAATCAATTCCAAACGTAATCGTTTTTGATACGATGTCTGCCAATTTCAATAAAAATTCAAATAAAATTTTCATAGTTTCAATAAAATGAAAACTTTATCGTGAATGTTAAAAAGATAAAATTCATTTTATTTTCATTGCTTAAAAAAGCTCTTTTATCCGTGAAATATGTGTGTAATGGTAGATTTTGATTTAAAATCCATAGATGTGCACTCAGAAATATCTAGCTTTTAATAATTTTATTTAAGCTATAACTTGATAAAGTTGCCGGCAAAAGGAGTGTTGGCCGTCGGAAGAAATCGTGGTTGCGCAACATCAGAGAGTGGACTGGAATTGCGAGTGCCGCCCAAGTGTTTCGCCTCGCAAGGAATAAACAGAAATATGGAGAACTGACCGCCAACCTTCGCTAGTTGGAGAGGCACCTCAAGAAGAAGAAGCTTAAGTTGAACTTAAGTATAAATAAATGCGAATATTCACATATAATATTCGTTGATCTTTCGTTTAAAACGTGTGGCGAATTTATCTCAAGACAAGATGAAAAACATATCGATCTTTCTCAGTCATATTTTGAAGTTTTTTATAGAGTGATAAAGTTATATTTTAACCGTGGTTTTCTGAGACCAAAATCTTAGTTTAAAACATATTGTTATCTGTGTTCTATCAAAGATTACAGGGATAACATTATGTTTTATACCGAGAATTAGGTCTCAGCAACCCATGGTAAATAATACTGGCTCAATATTTGCGAAACGAAAGTGCAATCTTAACCTGACTTATAAAATAAGATAACAACTCCTGCATATTCAATAGAAAGGTGCAACAGGTCGTAAACTGCGGTCACCAATGTAATTACATCGCATTGTTTTACTTATACGTAATCTAAGAGCTTTCAGTTTGCAGATGCGTTTATACACAACGCACGTTTTATACTTCCCAACTTATTTATATATACTCGTATAATTATATAGGGCTATAGCTTACTAACAATATGTCTTAAAAAATTATTATAACTACTACTTATAACATATACAAGCGACTTAATTATCTCGGAATTAAAAGAAAAATTAGTAAGTTGCCTGTGTTCTTCCAGACGATAGTCATATCTGTGCCAAATTTCAGCGGCATCCGTTTAGCTGTTTTAGACATACGAACATCCATCTGATTCATCCATCCATCCATCTAAACTTTTGCATTTATAATATTAGTAAGTATTAAGATTTACTACGTAGAAGTAATACGCCTTTCATAATTATGAATCAATTCAAATTGGTTTCAGAAATTGATAGTTGTGGTTTATAGTAGTATTACAGGATTTACCTTGGATTTATGAGACGAAAATCTCAGTTCAAGTCATATTGTTATCTTTGTTTCATCAAAGGTAATGACAAGGATGGTCCTTCGAGCCGGATTCGCATCATTCAATGTGCAAAGGATGACGATATGTTTTGTACAGAGATTTAGGTCTTAGAAACCCAGGATTAGCCTATATCATGAAATATCATTGAATAGAGTTTACAAATACCTACCATAACGCTATTTGAAATCTTTAAACAATGTTTTAAACGCCACGTTAATTTCATCTGGCACATTTTTGAAGACTTCACTGTTTAATTTAGACATCCATCACATACTATGCTGGTTATAGCCGGTTTATGCAAGATCAAAGAAAGATGATACAATGTGTAAATACCTAAGCATATTCCAACAGTCTGTGTATAGATATGTTTTGTATAAAATGTCCACCAATTTAGGCTTTGATCTTTAACGCTGTAAATAACATTCTCTTTGATGTGTCCCACTAATTTGGCTGGAATAAGCAAAATTATACGTTTTCATTACATGCAGACAAATGTCTTTTACTCTCTAACCAATTACTTTACCTTAATTAATTTTAGTATTATCAAACCTAAGGCTACCTAAGTTTATTCAGTCTGATTAATGCTATAATGTAAACATATTCACACTACGCGCTGTCGCCTGCGACTCCGTCCGCGCGTATTTAAAAAAAACTTAATTAATAGCCTATGTGATCTTCCAAGCTATATTCTACACCTATGCCAAATTCCAGCGAGATAAGGTTCTGGAGATACCTTCTAACAAACATCCATCTGAACATTCGCATTTATAATAGTACGAAGTAAGATTAAAATCGTACAATATAAGTTTAATAAACCGTAAATTTAATAAATCTTTTGTCTGATTAATTTGATACAAAATAAATATATTGAAATTGAAACTATGTATATCATGAAGTTTAATAAACCGGAATATAAATCACAACATAAGCCAGAAGCGATTTAATTAAAGTAACATTTACATCACAAGTGTTGTTATTCAAGAGAGTTTTACAATCAAACCTTTTATGGCTTTTGAATACCTTTAATTTAATTTCGCAAACTCATTTCGAGGTAATATAAATGTTAGCCTAATGACGCGGGTACAAAGTTTTTCAAGCATTACATTGGCATGTATTGAAAAGTAGAGTAGAGGCTTTATGACAAAAGAAACTTTTTCCCTGGGGTCAGATCAATACTCGTGCGGATTGCGGGGACGCAGGCTGGTCGACCTTTACAAAATCTGAACAATCCTACAACATAGTGCCCTTTCTTCCTGCCCCAAATGTCCTGGCGTTTCGCGAATAAACATTGAAGAAAAACAAAAAAAACATTAAAGAAACACGTTTTTAATCACGCAGGTATGTATTTTTTTAGTATTTTATAGGAAGGCTTCGCAGCCCAGAAGTATTTGTGTTATTTACAAAAGTTTACTGTAAAAGTTTTACGGTAGAAATTGCTGTTTAAATTTAAGGTTACCTTTAGTAACATTCTTAAATGTACATCTTAGTAATATTAAAACGCGAATGTTGCGATTTATGGTGGTGGTATATATTTATGGATAGATGGATGAATAGATGGATGTTTGTTAGAAGGTATATTCAGAACGGTTGCATGGAGCTAGCTAAAATTTGGCACAGTCTAGAAGAACATATAGGCTAATTCCACGCAGATGCAGTTGCGGGCGACAGCTAGTAATATTATAAAAACACACTGGACCGGCATTCAGAGAGGACGGAGTAGCAGTTTACGAATGAGTATAGACTATTCAACCATAAATTCATAAACACATGTTAGAACTTAAACTTCTTTGTATACATTATGACAATAATAAATTTCTTAAAAATACGAATGGACATAAAAGCTTTACAAGAACACAGAGAACGAATTGTTAACGGAAACAATCACGCTCACAACGCATTGTGGTAGTTATAAAGAGACAGAGTTTGAGACCCTTGGCGTCATTTGCTCACATTCTTTTGACTGACTTGTCTTTTGATTTTTTTTATAAAAAAGTCTGCGGCAAATATTATGTGGCATTAACAAGTATCCATGCGTGTTAGCAATCAGAACACCAGACTGTTAAATTACTACATTTAAGAACATCCGTAGGCATAGAAAAATTATTCGTAGTTCCTCGTTACACACCATACTTTATTCTATGAGATCCTGTTATTTATAAAGCCAATAATAAAACAGTTATTCCTCTTCTACGATCATATTTAGTTTTATGGTGCTCTTGTGTGAAGTTCATTTGCAGAAGCAAAGAATTCGGTTGCTATTTATACATATCTCTTTAAAAATCCCTGATTCATTTTGTGAGGTGCACATGGCAACAGGTCAACGTCTTATAACTAAAATAGAACACACTGGCCGATGCGCTCCTGGTCCATGTCTCTCGGCGTTCCTTCGAAGAATCGTTTCGACGTAATTAATATGTCAACGCTTATCACAATACGACACTTATGGTAGCACACACGTGGTACGATTTACTACTTCTTATTGAGCTAAGGTGACAAAATGACGATTAACAGTGATAAAGTTACATATTTACATAATGCATTACCGGTTTCACAGAGTATATCTACTTGGAATTAAACTATGACTACTTTTATATCAAATAGTTGATGACTTCAAAATTATGTGGAATAAATTGCTAATAAATCGTATCCAAGTGTGGCCACAATTACGACCTCAAATTGTAGCACTCTTTTCATTTGAAGTAATTTAATAGTCGCCTAGCTCGCGGTCTGGTCCCGGCCCCTAACCTATCAAGCCTCTGTGTGCTTCATTACGAGCGCAGGTCGTCGAACTGCCGACCTATTTTTAACATAATTAATGGGCAATTTTCATTTTACAATATATCGTTTGGATTGTTATCATAGTGGTATAAAAACAAGCTAAAGTATGTCAAACCTATATGTGAATATGTAATTTAGACAGAAAATTCAACAATAGCTTGTAAATGGAGAGAACTAGAGACATGCCTGGGCACATTTTGTTTTTTTTTTTATATTATAGAGTGGCAAACGAGCGAGCGGCCACCTTAATTCGCCGAAATCAATCCGACATCCGCAATTGCAGATGCCTTGCCTACCTATAATCGACGGAGGAGGAGACGCACAGAAAGAAAATATTTCTCCTTCCTATGCGTCGCCTCTTTTATCAAATCCACTTCCCCTTCCCTTACACCGGGCGAGCTGGCCTATTCGTGCAGCAGATGTTGTTGCTAGCGTCTACCAATATAAAAGAGTTAACAGTTAACTTAACTGCTACATGAGAGTTAAGCAAAACATAACATAAGGTAAATTTAAATTATAATTCTACCTCGTCAAATCAATTTAGATCAAAATTTAATGTAATTAAATAAGACCTGAATTGTATAAGGCGACATAAGTCTTGACTTAACGAGAAATTTCAAAAGCGCCCTAGATTGATACGGATACACAAAGGGATATAATGTTAGTCTAAATTACGTGACGCGTCAAGAATTCCACGAATTTCTGAAATTGTAGCACCAAATTAAACTTTCAAGGCGACGTGGAGAGAAGAGGGATGATCTACCTTCTACGTTACACGTATAGTAACGAAGTTTGTTTTAAGTTGTTAGCAAAATTATAATATTATAATTTAATATTAAATTTATGTTGGTTAATTAAGATTGGAGTATTCGATACTTTATACAAACACTTAAACATAATTTAAATTATAATAAAAACTATTTAAACGTAGTTTCATGCTTAAAGTCACCGTCAAATTTGTCGTTTATTAATAGCGTGAGATTTAGATGATGGTTTCTTTTTATCTTTTGTAGATATTTTGATGAACATCTTTGAATGTTCGAAACATACATTATATCAGTCAGATGTCGCTGGCATCCATAACAGTCTACAATTTAAACTTAACAAGTAATTACTGAGCAACTAGAACAAGAATGTGGCGTGACACAGTTCACTGCAGACGCCAAGTATTCAAAACGTCCTTCAAATCTATGTGATAATCAGAAACGGTGTCATTACGCCGGAACTCTTGTATACACACGGGACAATATATTAACGTTATCTCGACGTTTTGTCTATACGGTGCCAATTCATCACTGTCTAGACGAAATAACGTCCGCCGCCTGTGCATTAGCGAAAGTGAATTGATTCAGCGCGAAAAAATTTTGTCCTCTCTTATCTCATTTGCCATTTGTCAAGCGATGTCACTCAAGGATTACAACAATTTGATACAAAGTGTCCAATTACTTTTTTTTTTTTTTTTCATAGAAGTTTGGTCAATTAACGAAGAAATAGTTGAGGTTTTAGTTATTGGGATGACAACTTCTTTGATAAAAGAAATTATTTTTTCCATAAGAAGTATCTACATATTTCTTGTAATAAGTTACGCGATCGGCACAATCGCTACTTTTAACTAATTGTAAAGAATGGTGAACGATTACTGAGTAATGCTATTAATAGGGAATCATTGTTGAATTAATGATAACGATAGAGAACGAATGTTGTGAAACATCCAACAATATCTTGGATGGGATTATTCTAAGGATCCTGAAATTGAATTTTTACAACCACTTTTGCTATTTTTTGTCGACTTAACTAGTTTTATTTTTACGCGAAACGAGTCACTAACCTAAATATGAAACAAGATTTATTTGACGGGAAGATATGTGTAATAGAGCATGTATTCATTCATAAACAGTCATAAAATTTATGTCACTACATGTTATAAAGTGATGTAAAAATGTGCGATAGTATTGTTTGTACCTATATATTGCCTGCCGGGTGTTCCCGTAATGAAATACGATCCATATCCTCGCATAACAAAACGTTATTGTCCTGACATGAATAGCTGCTAACTTCAGTACGCATTTACGTTTATACCAATCTATTTGTTTACAACAATTAAATCCGGAGATTATTTATTAATTAGAAAGTACAGTTGTTTAATCATTTTTGTGAATTTAAAGAATTAAACGGCAAGTCCCGGATATCCTTGAAGTAACCAACTGGACGGATCTAACCATACTAAATGTTCGAATGCGATGCTACAACCGGGAAACTAACACGTGACTGCGGAGTGAAATGTACGATTCATGGAGAATAAGGTCGTGTACATAATGCACACCCGCTTGGCGCTGCGTGTGGGCTAAATTAATAAAAAGCTTGAGTTTTCGAACACGGTTCAAGTTAGTGCGTGATGTTATAATATTTTTACATCTTTAGGATATAAGATGTAACTTAAGGTCTAAGGGTCGATCGATATTATTTTCAATTTAGAAATTTTCTATCTTCAATGTGTATGAAGCTTAAAGTACGGGCGGTAACATCAACAACCGGTTATTGTACTCTAACGACACGGGACATTTTTGACGCTCAACAATTTCGCAATGGCCTGCCGTCTGTCTGTGAGAATAGCCACAAACTTCAGTGTTGTTCCAATAAATAGGTAGGTATGGATAATGCTTGTTGGTCCAGAAGGTGACGACACAGTCATATTATTTAAAATTAATGAAATCGCTTTCTTGGAACATTATATACATCTACAAAATTATAGAAGCGGCTAGTCTTTTATTTACGTGTGTCTAAACATTCTGCTACAGTCTTCAGAAAATTAGATGTGAGGAACTACAACTCCAAAAATGTATATTTGAATACGTGACTCCAGGGATGTCATCTTTTCAAAAACGCACGTCGTAAATAAATAATATCTAAGTGTAAATTCAGCAACCGGTTTAGAACAAGTAACACGAACTTGCGAAGTAACCAAGTCTACCTAATCATTGTATTAAATACAATGATTGTCACATATTCAAAGTTAAAAACAAATCATAAAAAATTTGATCAACAAAGAAGATCGGAGGAACGATTTATATGTTTTTCATGAAACAATTTCAATGCCTAGAAGATAGAAGTATTAACTGATATTTTTCGATGCACGTAAAATGGATTTTAACAAAGAGTAGACTGATAAAAGATAGGCCGCTAACTGCTCGGCCACTCTACTAGGAAGTATCGCAGATTCCAATCAACTACAGCAAAGATATAAGTTAAACATTCAGTGTCACCGCTGAGTTGAATGATTACATTACATTTTCATGGAAATAGTACATATAAGAGCATTCGTGAAATTCACGAGGTTTTTATTTGCAGTTGTTCTGTCCTAATTCTGTATTTGAACTGCGCGATTCTCTGACGATAAAAAAGCTTGTCTGGGAAGGAATCAATGTTTACTATTTCTCCAGTTATGCCGTAATATGGAAACATTAATGGTATTTGATACACAGAGCACCATAGATGTAAGTTCTGGTACACCATGCCAACAATGCCATCGACCTCAATTCATTTGTTCGCGATCAAATTGATTAAACGTTATTAGGTTGCGAGACTCCGCGCGCGCCGCACGCATCATGTCGACGCTCTCTAATAGGCTTAATTGGCGTACCCCAGTACCATCTGACCGGCGAAGTCGAACAATAAGTGTCGTCACCAATTAACATAACGGTACAAGTGGAGGAGCATCCATCTAGTTCTCCAAATTTTCCCAGCCATGAGAGAACATGAAGACATGGTCTTCATTAGATATGGATGATGCAAAACTCCTTTTTCGAAAATATTTAGGTTACATTCCTTGACAAGACTTGCACAGCCCTTGATTTCTATTAATTCCAGTTTTTTGGTTATTGGTTATCAGCTGTCGCCCGTGACTCCGTATGCTCGGAATTAAAAAAAAAAAACATATTAAGTCTATGTGTTCCTCCAGACTATGATCTACATCTAAGCCACATTTCATCGAGATCCGTTGAGTCGTTCTGGAGATACCTTCAAACAAACATCCATCCATTCATCCATCTAAACATTCGCATCTATCTATATCGCATATATCTATATATATATATAAAAGAAAGTCGTGTTAGTAACACTATTTATAACTCAAGATCGGTCGAACTGATTTAGCTGTAAATTGATGGAGAGGTAGCTTAGAACTAGGAGACGGACGTAGGAACTTTTTTATCATGTGTTTTTTTATTCCATGCAGTCGGAGTCGCGGGTAAAGCTAGTTTATAATATTAGTAAGATTTACACACAATATACAACTTTTATCCCGGCTTTTTATCATAATAAAACCCGTGGACTAGAAGACTGACTTAAAAATTAGGTTCGTTCTTTGTTCAAACTTAACTGTTTCGTTTAAACGTAAAACGTTATTAATATGCAAGTAAATAAACTTTAGCATTATTTAAGTAACAGACACGATCTCTATAATTTAATTGTGTGCTTGAAATTAATTAGTTAGAGCACATTTTTATAGATCGCAAGCACACGCGTTGCAATTACCCTTCATATGTGTCAATGTGACCGACAGTTAAGTAATAACGATGGTGTCATCGCGAAACAATAGATCGATTGCCGATACAGGTGACATGAGGATTATAGCGACCACGACTCACACAACGCATACTTGCATATAACTGTGGTTGACATATGCTACAGTATCATGTCACAGAAATAATTCCTTTTACATGCATCTTGAGGTATACCAATAAGAATTTAAAACGTATTAACATTAGATTTCTCTTAATGAAAGCCTTAACATTTTCGTGTTAGGTAACTTTGGAAAATTTTACTTACTAAAATAATCGCCTATTATCTCTAGACGGAATCGAAACAGATTTTGGCAATAATGAAATCACTGAAGTAGAAAATGCTATGGTTGCCTTAAAATTGACTGATTACGAAGAACATTTAAACATGAATGGATAAGAATCGATAAACTCTATTTAGACGGACTTTGGATCTCGCAGTAGTAAGTATAAAAAAGTACCACAGTGCAAATAATACACCGCACAATCGTGGTGTAACTGCGCCAGCGCATCGAAAAGCTTAAAATAGAGGTTGAGTCATCCGGCGGAACCGACGCAAGGGAGCTGCGGTGAATACGAACTTTATGCTTTGCTCTATTTGTTCAGCGAGATGCATTGTAAGGGATTAGACATTGTTGATGACGTAACAAATGTGTTACTCAGAATTGATTGTGTTTGTTTTATATTCACTTAACCAGTGCTATGTTTACATTAAGCATATCTGAATTCGATGAATAAAATAAGTTGGCATTGAGATTGCATGCTCGCAACTTAAAAAAAAAAACTTTTGTCACCCTTTTTGTCTTTATGTTATCTGTTCTAAATATGCTTCATTATTCTCTCGCATAAAATTACCTTGATTTAAAAACCTTGACTAAACGGTAAAGTAAATGAACACACAACATACTAATTCAGACATTCCGCTAAGCTTTGCACACTTTATGTATGAAAGCACCTTTGAAGGCGAGGGCAGACATTAAATTTTAAATGCGTCCCCGCAGCCATAAGACACGTCGCTGAGCTCTCCATAAATGCGGCAAATTGTCAAAGGACAAGTTTGTTTGTTAGCACAGTCATATAGCTAGTTTCACACATGGGCAGACGGTGATGCAGACCAGGAGGACAGTATGGTACTGCCATTGTTTGGACGCACACGTGGGTACAGAACATTATTTATTTTGACATAAAGTATGCCTTCAAATACTGAACTATCTACTTCTTTGCCCTCCTGTAAAACTCGCATTAAGGCCTAGAATAGAGAAACGAGCGCTTGATTCCATTTAAAGTAACCAGCCCTAATAACTCGACTATACCTAATATGGTACTAGACGTAGATCCTTTAACGAGACACTATCCACAGGAAGTGAGGTTTTTTCTTTAGCTAAAGAAACGCATCTATTTCCGATACGTTCATAATAAGGTTTCAAACGTAGGAAAAAGTAGATAATACTAAGAATAAATTAACATCGAGTGCTTTCTTTGGTAAATTTATTGCATGTTTATAAACGATAAACATTATTAAGCTAATTGGCAACGATTTAATTTGTTTAATCTCAGCAGTATCTAAATTTAGAAACTTTTCGTATGACAAATCAAAGAAACTAATATGAACTATTAATTTTCTTTTCTTTAAAACAGTACCTTACCTTTTTGGACGCCAAAATTTTATTACAATTTATTTGAAGATGCCAAAATTTTACAATTATTTTGTTTAAAATCTCAAAACGAATCTATTTCAACTCATTGCAACGGTTTTAAAATATAAAAAAATATAAAAACGTTTAAATTCGTCAACGATAACTTATCTATACCATTTAAGATTTATGTTACGAGAATGAGACGAGTTGTTAGGCTTATCTGCGCAAGCGGGTCGGAGGCGAAGCGAGAACCATTATCAATGTCAAGCTGTCCGAACTACTAAGTGTTGATAGATGTCTCACGACGCTTTAACTACAAGAAACAAATACTTTATGTGTGCTGTTTCACACATAATGAAGCATTGTTTTACAATTTATGGTAATGGATGAGTATAACGATCTAAAATGGAATACATGAAATCATGGCGATTTGCAAAGTGAGGAAAAGTTTTATACAATTGAGAAAGAGCCAACCATCATCATCAGCCCGTGTCATTCCACAGCTGAACATAAGCCTTCCTAAATGTTTGGTTTTAGGTTTGATGTCACCAGGTTGGTATTAACGTAAGGTATATTGACACAGGCAGTATCATCCGGTACAGTTATTTGACGTTGATCGATCCGTTTGCAGATCGTTTAAGAACAAGGTTGCGCATCGATACTGACATCCGGCCACGGATGACAACGCAATACTAGATGTAATATAAGGGAAGTACATATAAAGGACGATCACGGACATAGTTAAAAGATCAAAAGATAACATAGCACTAATAAAAAAAATTAACCTCATTCTATGTTTCTAAGAAAAAAAATTTTTGCTATAAATTTATCACCTTAAAACACGTTGGAAATTCCTTAATTTACAAGGTTCCAACGAATTTAACCTTTCCTAATTTCGCGACAGTACTCTCAGAGGGTTAGAAAATATGTCCGTGCTCCTTGAAGGGACGTTTTGCAAGAATATTCTAGACAATAGACGTTCATTATGCGAACAAATGGTAGCGTTGCTTTGTTACCTTTTAAAATATTTAAGCATTTAAAAAATAATATGGCGAAGAAAACAAAGAGGTCATCTTAAAGAATTGTGTAAAATAATAACAGTACAGACAATACATTATAACATATAGAAACATCGCTTGTGGAAAAAACAACATGGAAAACATTTGATAAGCAACAGAATAAAACTGGAAAGAAGCATTAAAATATTAAACGTACAGAAGGCAAGTTAGTTTATGAATACCGATATATTTAGACACACTGACACACGTGTTTCATTTCATCTATAATCATGTACGTCTTCGTGATTTACGATATTCTTTATATAGATTTTTGGTAAATCCCAGACAATTTGAATCGTCTTATCAAAACATAGCTGAAAACTACTAAAGCGAGCTTTATTTTTAGACCAACACTTCCCTTCAACAATGTTCTCATTTTGTAACATTTATTCTTTCGATTAAAGTCTTCATTATAATATTAATATAATATTCGGGAGTATAGTTTAGTTTTAAACTATACCGGAAAAAGGGTCTAGACAAACAGACAGACGGACGGATTGACAACAAAATGATCCTATAAGGGTTCAGTTTTTTGTTTCGAGGTACGGAACCCTAAAAAGACAATAAAGTCAAGTTTTTCTTACACTTTGCATTAAGTACAGAATCGGGAATTGAGAAAATGAATCTCTATTAAAAATATTGTATGCTGTTGATTCTATAAGAAATTGTAGCGTAGAAATTCATGTAGCGCAGTCACGCGTAAACCAAAGAAAGTGGGATTGACGAGAAATGACAGTTGGTTCAGAAGGAATAACACATTTGATAAAATAAATACAAGGGCGCAAAAAAAAGATCATTACTAAATTATAGAAGACACTACAAGAATATACCTACATAAAATAGGAAAATAATAATATAGCAAGTACATAAAAAAATCAAATCAGACATAAGAATTGTTTCGCCTAATTTAAGTAAATCGTAAGTAGCGCCTACGCAAATTATTTCACATCTTTTCATTTATTTTGGAACCCCAAACAATCTATAATTTATCAAGCAATTTATTCCTTTGAAATTCGATCAATAACAAGACAGCGAACAAAATTATGTAGATTAAAGTACTGGGAAAAATACTGAAGCATCACTCGATGTTGCTTTAAATATTCTACGTCCCTTTTCGAAATTATTATAAAAGGAATTCATAACAACGAGATGAAAAGGCCGTGAAATTGCTTTAGACCATTAAGCGACGATGAAAAGTCGAGGAATTGCGAGAAAATTCGCTTTTTACCGTCCATTAGATACATAACTGTAATGTTGAAACTTCGTTGTCGATAACGGCACGAGAAAAGTCCACAGCCGTTCTACCACTGCTATCGACTTCCGGAGCGATACTGACAAAAATTATTAGTTTTTTTTATATTTTCGTTCATAAATGTAGAAGAAAATCAAATCACATCTTATTTTCTTTATGGTTTCAAGATTGTAAACGGCAGTGACAATCTCGTTACAAGAATGTTTTTCTCGTACCTTTAGAAAAGAACATAATACATTTAACAGTGTAAATGAACAATTCACTACATTGGATATTTAGAAAGAGAAAAACCCTTGTAAGAAACAAAAACCATTCATTAAAGTGAAAAAAATTTTTAGAGTAGAAAACTTTTGCCTTATTACAGAACAACGTATGAATAAAAGATTCCACGGAGTACTATTGAAATAAGAAAAAAAAAATATAGAGAATAAAATATGAAAAAAGTTGAATAGAATGTTCTCTCCCATCTTTCTTGTGTAACATTAGAATTGTTTATTCGGGCGGATTAGAATAGTTCTGGTCTGATTAATTTCTATTGTTTTCATAATATATCTGTACTTTTTTGTGGTAGACAAATTAACATTCTGTAAAATTTTACCAAACCTTATATACCAACATGACGAAATCTAAATATTGGGTCATCAGGTACCACAATACCAACATAAAATAAATTAAAACAACAATAGCAAACATTCTTAGCAATTATATAAACTTTTTACAGCCACCAATTTGTTATTGTAAGTTTAAGCAAATGAAAACATTGATTCTTAAACAACATCGACGAAGATGGGATCGAGATATTTTGTTTATACAGTGCTAATCTGTGAATTTGTACCTACTTGTTTACGATCAAACGACCTTCCATTGTTTCTGCGTCCCCAGTTACAAGCAAAGTTAATTAAGGGCAAAAGCGATATGATCGCTTGTCAGTCTAGACACTTATTAAGTAAACAAATATTTCAACGAAATTTCTACAATAATTAAATTGGCAAATTACTAATTTAAGAGATTACCATGTGCTTGGGTAAGCTTCTAGAAGTGAATTAATAAGTGTATGCCAGTATCCAATGTATCCTCTGTGACAAATTAAATTGAAATCTTAATATCAAGTTCATTTCAGCCGACCTCTTGCAGTCTATATATTATCATTGAAGAATGAGATGTCTTATTATTTTAAATCAAACGCTTAAGTAATGTGGGTTAATGCAAAAAAAAATACTTAAGTAATAAATTCCGTAATGTAATGATATTTCAGACATAACCACATGTACGGGAGCGACAAAGTTTGCGTCGCAGAGGCGCACTGGGAGATACTCCCGAGACGAGGATTCCTACATTATTAAACCATCTTACGCATCGTCTCTGCAAAGATACAAACACGTGTAACAAGTTACATTACTAATTCCTGCTGCTTAATTAGATTTTTCTGGATAACAATACTTTGATTATCAATCAATTCTTTGCAATATAAGTAAAAAAAGTCACCGAAACACCATCTCCTAAACGTTATCCCAATATGTGTGTCGACACAACAGATTATTGTCCAAATTCGTAGATCTATCGTGCGTATTTCAATGGTTATTATCTTCATAAATTAGAAATCAATGACGAAAAAAAAAAACGATAGAGAGGTTCTCATTTCATAATAAATTCAAGCTTGAGCATAGATTTAATGAATTTAAGGGAAATTACAAAGGTGTATAACCAGTGGAGTGTAAAGGAAGGACAAAATCCGACACTAATTAAACATTGCCCAAAAAGATTTAGATTTAAGGTATGTTTTCACTAAATAAGTTAAAAGAAAAGGACTTATCATGTTACTAAAATGTAAATAATTAATTTTAGCACAACTCATTGTGTACATTACTTATTTGTTTTCTATTTCATTCTATCTCGTAGTGATAACAATAACAACTTTTGTATTTATTTTAATTTTAATTTAATTATTATATAATTATCCAGTATCGTTTGAGTCATTGCATTTTCCGCGCATGTTATAGAATTCTTTAATGATTAGTATTATTTGATTATTAAATTTATTTATATTATAATTGCGTTTAAAATATGAATAAATATTTTCATATTTCACGTTTATTGAAATAATTTGAATGAGACATGTAAAAGCAGGCGATAGTGTTAAAACGTAATTTGATGATGACGAACCAAAGCAATACGCTCTACTACGTTATTGTGGAATTTCGAACTCGATTTGATTAAAAATTTAATTTAATATTGCTTAAATAAGCTTATGCAGGTATTCACAAAATTTGAAATATTACACCATTATGTTAATAACTGGCAACGATAAAAAATAATTAATGGTGTTTAATTTTGATTAATGAAGCTGGAAATTCTTACCTTAATTCATGAGCTTGTCTCGATGAACTTGAAATAATTGACCTGAAGCAATAAAAAAGTGGTTAAACAGTTAAGTTACATTAAAACTAACTGGTATAATTATAAAATACGTTACTGTAAGGTCGATATTCTTAACATAAAGTAGACCAAAAACAATATTGTTACTCATGTTTAAAATTTGGAACACGTATTTTATCAAAAGTTCAATAGAATTTCTTCTCTCCTCATGTTCGCAACTTTACCGTCTCATATGGTTACGAATCAAATATCATCTATATATATATATATATATAAAAGTCGTGTTAGTTATACTATTTATAACTCAAGGTCGGTCGACTGATTTAGCTGAAAATTGATGGGGAGGTAGCTTAGAACTAGGAGACGGACATAGGAACTTTTTTATCATGTGCTTTTTTTTATCCGCGCTGACGGTGTCGCGGGTAAAAGCTAGTTTATTATATTTAAAAATAATAACAAAACATATCTCAAATTATCGTACATTCTGGTAACTTCTTGATTACCCTGAAGTACAATATTGTGTTGTTATCTTTAAACAAAATATACCAATAAAACCGCATTGACAATATGTATTATTTTATAACGCCCATCGTATATTTACAAACAGTTCAAATCGAGGTTACAAAAAAGGTCCACAACAAAACCAATACAATTTGTATACAAATCCCTACATGCGTATGGAAATTAAATTGCTAATAGTGGAAAAAGATTTTATATTCGTGTCGCGGGTGTGGAGAGGCCAGAATTCTAAGATGGCGTACACAATAGCTTCCCTCGAAAACGTTGCGTCAAGTTTTTCACATCGAGACGAGTGGCAGGCGAAGTGCAAAGTTAAAAGTGTTCACTGGAGAAGTTATGATTATAAATGATACAGGGGTTGAGCGTATGAAAGGAGTAGACATATCACTTACTCGCGACAAGCAAATGAAAGTGCGGGTTGTCTGTCTGAGGGCACATGGGTGATGTAAGTCTTAGCTATTCGGGTCTACATTTTACAAAGATAGGAAAGCTAAGAAAGGAAGCTAGGACAGGAAAGAAAGGAAAGGAATACACACATCATTGTTTTAAATCTATAAATAATTGTCTTAAATAAAATCACTACAAAAATCCGTACGAATACAGACCGCAAATAGGTCGATGCTTCTAATAAAATGAAAACATAATTTTATCCATCCCAGAGTCAAAATATACAGTTATACTTTTTAATTGCTTTTATTTGCTTAATTAATTACGAAATCCGTTTGAAACATTTAATAAGAGGCAGTAACTATTTTTAAGAACAACTACGGCTGAAAAAAACTGAAGCAGCACACGATGCTCGTTATCTGAGACGACGTAACGTGCCGTAATCAAAACTAAACAACAAAGGCCTTTTCGTATCTTCGAGCGAGGCCCGTGCTTATGCGATAGGTATCAGCTACTATCTGCTATGAAGTGGGTCAGCATAGTAGACACGCGATGAGCTCGAGCCGAATTCGTATAGGAACCAACTTCGTTCAGCATTATCGTACCATGTTTTCTTAAGGAAAAAGCAAATTGAAGGTATTTTAACGATAGCCAAATCTAAAGATACCAGAGGAAACGATGGAGAATGTTGTACGACTATTTAAGTTTTTTTTTTAATTATAACATTTTTTTAAACTTCAATACCCAAATGACGTCACTGCATACGTCCAGCGAAACAGAAGTTCAGTTTATTATTAAAATTAGTCAAGAAAGATTTAAAATAAATGTTTGTTTACTTTATAAACATTAAGATATGAAAGGTAAGATAAGAAGATCACCCTTTTTATGATTTATTATTTACATTAATTTTATCTATGTATATATATATTCATACCGATGACTAAGCGAGCATTGGGTATCTAATGTTTGATTTGACATAACTCAGCAGCAGTTTATATAAACATTTATAAAAAAAAACATTCGTATGAAATCGTAAAATAGCAAATGAAAAACTATGAATCAAAATAATAAATAACAAATTATGTTAATCAATATAAAATGTAAATAAAAACTATAAAAGAATAAGCACGACTGTGACTGAAACAAACGACCTCACCTTTCAAAACGGCTTATGGTACAGTCGGTCATAATGTTCGTATATATATATACTAGCTTTTACCCGCGACTCCGTCCGCGCGGAATAAAAAAAATAGAAAACGGGGTAAAAATTATCCTATGTCCTTTTCCAGGTTCTAAGATACCTGCCCACCAATTTTCAGTCAAATCGATTCAGCCGTTCTTGAGTTATAGTGTAACTAACACGACTTTCTTTTATATATATATATACTAGCTTTTACCCGCGACTCCGTCCGCGCGGAATAAAAAAAATAGAAAACGGGGTAAAAATTATCCTATGTCCTTTTCCTGGTTCTAAGCTACCTGCCCACCAATTTTCAGTCAAATCGATTCAGCCGATCTTGAGTTATAAATGGTGTAACTAACACAACTTTCTTATATATATATATATATATATATATATATATATATATATATATATATATATATATATATATACAGGTATTATACTATGCATATATATATGCAAAATACCTGCGTAAAACTTAATACTCATATCGTGCTAAAATTGTACATAGTCATACTTGAAACGGTGTTGATCAAATATTGAGTTATTGAGTTCCTAGTACACTGAGTTTTCTAGTAATTTGAGTTCGTAATAAGATCCTGGTAGTGTACGATCACGTTCAACATTCCTAGACTCGACTTGCTGCATATGCATGTAGCTGCGCCTTAATCAATGTAATTAAAAACTTCCTGGCGCCAGACACTTTTAATTAAATGAATATTTTTATATCTATGCAATTTATCGATTCATGAATAGATTTAAAATTTTGGTTATCAATGTGTAAGTAATTTTGACTTTTTATATTTGTTTTATTGTTTGTGATTTTGTTGTTGTTTATTGTTTGTGAATTTCGGGCACACGATGCACAGAGGAGACGAAAGCCTAGAGAAGTTCATAGTGTTCGGGAACACTGACGGCAAGAGTTCACGCGGCCGCTCACCATTCAGATGGAGCGTCCAAGTAAAGGGTTAGTCATCATTTGGTTTCGTGAGGGATCTGTCATGAGGGACACGCTGGACCGCAGTCAGTGTAAACGAATCATCTACTCCAGAACTAACTCTGATGCTGACCACGATCCTCAGACATGAGGGACCGATTCAAGAGACAGAGAGATTATTTGTGATAATTTGAAAACCCTGTAAAAGTTATTTTGTAGTATATTTCAATAAGATAAATAACAAGTGATGAAAATAGATAATAAATTTTTATAATCTTTTGTGTTGAAAAAAAGGCGATATTAAAAAAGATCGCTTTTGCGTAAAAAATCAAATATAAAAGGTTTTTTACTAGGCAACGTTTTATTATTAAAGTTTCACTAAAGCAAACGTGAAACATCGCTGGATTGTATACATTTTATTGTACAAAAAGTTATAGCTGAAGATTTCTACTACAAAAATGCGAGAACCTGAACTGTTATGATACATTAAATAAATTTACATAGCTACATTAATTCTTTCATTTCATTAAAACAAATTATAATTCGTATTCGTGTCGCTCTTCTTTGATCTTTCGAATTGAATCACTATTGTATTTCGGCTTCATTGCAACATTTTAATAAAGTCACTGTTAAAAAAACAATGCATTGATACTTTTGAGAACCCGAAAAACTTATTGTTGCGAGCAGTTTGCATGTCAAAGTTATTTATTATTCATTCGATTTAAAATTAAGCGGTCGATTAACTTTGTACGTGTTTGTCATTTAAATAACAAACAAAAAATTCAACTATTATAAAATTATAGTGTAGGTAACCATACAGGAAACAACTTACCATTGTAAATTCTTGCCACGGTTTATAATTTAAAAAGAAATAAAACTGTTGGACCGATAAATGTATAAAGGTGTGTGTTCGCTTGATTTATTAAACAACTAGCTATCGCCCGCGATTTTTGCCGCGTGGAATTTAAACAGAATCTTATTAAGTAGCCTATGTTTTCTTCCAGACTATGTTCTACATATATGATCAAATATCGGCTAAAACAGTTTAGCTGTTTTGGAGATACGTAATAACAAGTATCCATCCATACATCTAACCTTTTGCATTTATAATATTAGTAAGAAGTAATAAGTAAGAATAAATATGATAGATAATAAATACCATTTTATAGAAACTATTAAATACTGTGAGACTTTGAATTTTCCAGTAGCAAACTACTGTACTAAAACATTAGTCACTTCTGATAACAATATTTTTAACATGTAATGCAAAAGTGAAAACTCACAAAAAGAGTACACCTGTATAAGAGTAAAAATAATGTTGTCCATGAGATTCCATTAGACCTTAGAACAGATGAACCTAGAGTTTATTTCAGATTACATAAATGGTTACTCGTAAATCAAACGAATTCATATTCATACAATCTGGCTGATCTCCGAATATAATGATTTCTTACTTAATTAGTTAACTGTTGATATTTGAGACAATACTGTAGTAATTAAAGCACATTCTAGTTGCAAGTGTCATTAGGGCCAATCTATCAAGTGTATAAATTGCTCGCTGGATTCATCAAGATTAATCGACCAATGGCATGTGACACTTCCCATTCGGTCGCAAATGTCGTATGACATTAGTGTCATTTAGACCCAAAAAAAAGATAGAGTACATAACATTTTGATATATGTAATGACTCGTAAAAATAGAGAAAAAAATAACAAAAGGTAAAGACGTCAAAAAGTTGCTCCAAAAATCAATCACGAAGAATCAAAAATTCCGTCTGACTTGGCTGTGATATTAGAATATTAGTACTCGAAAAAAAAAAATGGCGATGTAAAAAAGTTACGAGTACGATTTGAGTTCGCTTTTTACTAATTTATTGTTTTAGTTCTTACGTCTACTACATGTGAATTGTGGCATTATAACATACGTATGACAGTCCTGGAAAGAAGAACGAATATAATGACACCTCATTGATCAAAACGGTTAGGCTCTAGACCACATTGTCGACAAAGGAATTTATATAGATAAAAACTAGCTGTCGCCCGCGACTCCGTCCGCGCGCAGTTAAAAAAAACTAAATGGGGGGGGGGGATTTATGAAAAATAGATGTTGGCCGATTCTCAGACCTACTGAATATGCTCACAAAATTTCATGAGAATCGGTCAAGCCGTTTCGGAGGAGTTCAAGTTCGAACCCCGTGACACGAGAATTTTATATATAAGAAGATTAACTTCCGCGCGAAAATATTATACCTTCCTGTCAGGTAAAAATATTGTTATCATTATTTTTTTTCGAGAAAATAAGAGGGATGACAAGATTCTTTACTTTAGTAGAAGAAACCGACGGTAAGGATGAGTCACACTCCGCGGTTGCTATGCGTGGTACTTTCGCATGGAACGGTCGGTGGCCGATGATGACCTAGTCAAGTTATGTAAAGTCTTGTCTACCTTGAAATTCTGAGAATATTGTGACAACTATGTACATTTTTTAGTGCTCGTTTTTTACCTTATACGAAAGAAATATAAAAATTATTAACAATAAAATGTAATGTTATAAAAGTAGCTAATCATATTCCTGGCCTAAATAAACATCGTTCGACAATCCAGAGGTCATTAGGTTTTTAATTCGAAGTTTGCTATAAACCAAGCAATAACATAAATGACTTTTTTCTACGTAACCGAACAATTCACGACCAAGAGTCCGTTAGAATATTATGCTTAAGTTGCAAGAAAACTTTTACTTTAACTAGTTTAGTTACGTTTTTATGTTATTAAAAAGCGATATTACTTCGGTCAGAGACCTGGTGTTTTGTCGCAGTGTTGTATGACGCTGGTGACGTCATCTACAGAGGAAATAGACCGTAACCATAATGACTATGACAACTTCCTATACGCCTAACGCTTACGGAAGCTAATATGTTAATTTCTTTAGTGACAGTCATTCGATCGTGTATTAAGTTTATTCACCTAATGATTAGTTTTATTTTATAAGCTTTATTAATGCAAAAAAAAGAAATGTATCTTTATTATATACTAGGTACAACATAACAATCCCTATAATTCAAAAGACTTTGAACAGATCAGAAGATACGATCAATAAGAGCAAATTAAATAGAATGGATATCCAAAAATCTTCGCACTAAAAACCACCAAAGTTCTTTCATTCTTTCATGCAATTAAAATGTAAATTACTAAAGTATGTTGTTTCGCTCTGTTTCTTACAATACGAGAGCAATAAACACTGATGATGTAGGGTCAACAGACGCTCCAGTTTATATACAATGAAATTGCGGCGGCCAATCCTTTGCCCATTCCATACGCTCCCATTGCCCGTCGGGTTCATTGTGGCAAATAAAGTGATTAATTCAGGACAGAATAGCGTTCACCGATCCATTCCGAATTAGGGTCACTATTGCCACTGCTAGCTTTGCGTCATCGAAACTATTGAATGAATAGATAGTTTTATAGTCATACCAACGGACTCACTGCTAGTCGTCCAATGGTCAATTAAGCAGTCACTAGAAAAAACTGAGTGTAGCAGTATGGATCTTGCAGAATAAATCTACACTAATGTTTTCCCAAAGCTACGAATTAACGAGTATGAGAGTGGCAGTGTATAACAGATATAGATTGTCTCTATATATATTAATAAAATTGGACTATCTGAAAAAAAGTGAACATATGTTGCATTTGCGTTACGTTTGCTTATAACAAAAAAGACATTTTTAAATTTTTGTCAAGTTTGACTTTGTTTTCAAGATTTTTTTGGAAGGTAGCTGATGTATACGAAGTAACTTATGCTATTTTCTTATTTTTTATTGCGCGCTGACGAAGTCGATGACGACTGGTAAGATGGGAATTTCTTTTTGAGTTTGTTGCGGCATCTAAGTAGGTATATTGCGACACCACGATACGTGAATTATCTTTGGTAAAATTGTCCTCGATATCAAAATGTTTACGTGACCTGTAAACAGTAGTTACGCAACAGTGTTTGTTTACTTCTTGGTATTACGAAACAGATAAAAAACATAATTATGAAATTTATTCGAATTACTTATATTTCTGCTTATAAAAAATTAACTACGAATACCTTATGTACATTTCATAAAATGTATTACTCTTCATCTTTTTAAATATTTGTTCCAGATACATATAAAAAGCTAAGATCTATTAATGATAAGATCCGAGACCTATCAATGTACGACATTTTAAAATTAGCATCCTCTCCACCTTTACCAATGACTTTCAATTTGCGAACATTTTAAATCCGATTTATACAAATTATAGTCTTAAATACTAATTTACTAAATTACTTTTCTATAGATTTCAAGATTACGTTTTTTTTTACTCTAATGGTTATATTTGGATTTATTTTAACACGTTAACTTGCAGCTATCTTTCGAAGTGAGTGCAACGACCCCAGGGTTACGAAGCCGTTCGCATGTTGTGAGTTAAGCTGCCATTGTTCATTTTGGTTGGCATTTGTTATTATGAAATGCAAATCCGTCACTAGTACGAAAAAATATATTTAAAAATATCTCATTTAAAAAACAATGACCGTATCGTATCGTCATCGACAAAATTAAATTAAAATTTGTGCAGCCTATCGGGGGTAAAGTACACCAAAAATCTCACACGGCGATTCGAAGGCGCTTATCGCAGATATTCGTGATAGACCCACAGATGTGTATGTGTACAGTAATCATCAAACTGTTTTCCTTCACCATAAGAATGTCGAGTAAATCATATGTTAATCGAAAAACACATTTGTACATGGTGGGATTCGAACCCAAGAACTGCAGGTTACAAGTCAAGTGTTTAACAACTGAGCCACAAACCGGAAATTAGTTATAAGTATATATGACATACTAAATAATAGCTTTTTAGTGACTTATGATATCTTAAGTGGGAAGTGAATTCAAAACTTTGATTGTACAAGTTATATCCTGATAAAAGTGGCAAGAATCATTGCAGATAAAAAAAGATTTAGTAAAAATCAGATCACAGAAGAAAATAACTGAGTTATACCAATCTTTGTTTAATTATTAAACATGGATTTCAGACACCAAGTTCTCCCTTTAAAACATATAGTTATCTCTGTTTGGTCAAAGATAATGACTGGGGTTATCCCAGTTATTGTTTAATACAGAGAATATGGTCTCAGAAACCCATGGTAAGTTAATGATTGAAGTAAAGATTTGTCATCTGCTTACTAATAAAATGCACAAAGATATAATCAATATGTTAAACCAGTCCACAGTTGCATGTCGAGCAATGCCCACGGTTGGCCGACGCCCACACAGCCAACATTTCTACTGAACGGGTTCTTTAGTAATATGAGATTATATTCCACTATCCGTAGAAAGTAAAGACTTGACTTATAGAAGATAATAATTAATTATTTGAAGGTAAAAACAAATCCACTCATTGCTTGATTTCATCAACAAGAATAATATGTACAGATCTGCTAAGACTGGAATTACTGGCAATATCATGCAATACCCTATTATACCAGTTATTTAAAAAAAAAAAACAAAAAAATGGGACCCACCTGCAAGCACTTCCTTTCGTTTAAAATAATTTTTATCAAAATCGGACCACCAGGGGCGGAGATTCGCGGTAACACACATAAAAAAAAAAAAAAAAATTCAGTCGAATTGATAAAAGATTTTTTAATCCACTGTATAAAACATCATCATCCTTCTCATTACCTTTGACAAAACAGAGGTAACAAAGATATGTTTTGTACAGGGATTTTGGTCGCAGCAATCAACAATAAGTGCCTTAAATATTGCATCAACTATTCACTATGTAAGGCTAACTCAGCCAATGTTAGTTTATTCATGACTATTAAACCTCATTAACAGTAGTAGAGGTTTAAATAAGTTGCATCATCAGCTCACTATACATTCCGACTTAGGGGCTCGGAGCCTTTTTTTTTTTTTTTTTTTTCAGAGGGAAATGCTTTATGCATACTCCGCGCCCCGGTGGAGGCGCGGTAGTTATGTGGGATTCTCTTCCAGATGGGAAGCATACCCACTAAACCCCTCTGTTCCTCCAACGCATGATGGAGGGGCTGCGGGCACGCTTTCGCTTAGGGGCTCGGAGCCTACCCCAAGTTAGAGGTGACTATGCCATATTCAACCACGCTGGCCGAATGCGGGTTAGTTGACTTCACATATATCTTTGAATTTCTTCTCATATATGTGCAAGTTGCAACACAATGTTCACCTTCACCATAAGAATTTTGGATAAATGTACAATGTATTTTGAGAAGCTAAAACACATTTGTACATGGTGGGATTCGAACCCAAGACCTGCAGATTTCAAGTCAAGCTCAACTCCTTAACTCCTGAGCCATTGAAACTCTTGAATATGTAAATGGGATAAATGGGGTCAAATGAGTTGAGAAACAAAAGTAAAATAAGATAAAAGCAATAAATATGACTATAGATTAGACTATATAGAATAGAATAATACTTTATATTAGGAATAAAGCACTAAGATTCGTGTCAATAATACCAGCCTTTCCTACTTTAGTCAGAAATAAGTGTGTCAGGATAGAAATATCAAACAAAAATAATGTAAGTTGTTTTGACACGGAACAGTGATTTTACACCACACTAAAACAAGAATCATATTACTAAATAAATAGAACTTTTTATTTATACTAAGGCTTAAAACTGAAGTAGTGGTTAACTTTATGTTTTAAATAGGTATCAATAATAAAGTTACAAAATTGAATGAATACAGATGTATATCAATTGTCTACAAAGTATCTGATATTAAGTTTTAGAGTTATATTCCCATGAGAAAAATAAATAAAAATCTTATTGATTTAGTTAGGGCTTTTTGAATAAACTTTTAACTTCGTAAGGTAGACACCTGCTTCTCAGTTTAATGCACCCGTTCAAAACTTTACTCGTTTACCACTTCCCTATCATATTTATATATAAACTGCATAAACAATCAAAATACTTAACAGAAATACTTACCGAGTTTCCTAGTGTGTACAAAATAAAAAATAGTTTAAAAACATAACATCACACAAATCTATCACTCCACAACACTATCTTAATCATATTGCCATCGCCAATCGCCAATGTCCCCGGGCGGGCACACCAACAAGCCAATCGCATTCGTATTCGGAATCGGAAGCAAATTCAAGTTTGACAGTAAGATTGTGTTCGGAAACGAGCACAGAACACGGGGAAGGAATTCAACTTTCTATCAAATTTGACTGAAACGTAAAATCACAGCAACCGTTATTATTATAGCCTTATCAGAAAAATAGAAACTCTCATCATGTTACGGAAAACCTACGGAACTAAAACTTTCAATGGCATTAGCAATTTCAATAAAAATAAAAAATTTGTTGCCATGGCATTGACATTGTTGATACTTACTATCATTTACTATATACTCTTTGAATAGTCGTCCAGTTGTCAAGGTATGTTTTGGTAATCGCGGTGTAATTTTTGAGTTCGCGATAATATGATATACTAAAAAATATTTATAACTATAGAGATAAAAATAGATAGGAAATGAACGTAGGATAAGTATACTGGATATAATTTTAGATGAAATTATTTGACATAGAAGTGTTGCTATATTAATGTTGATTGTTGCGCTATGGGAAACTCATGAAAAGATTGTTTTATTTTTGGTCAAGCTTTAAATTTGTTTTACTCAAAATCTGTATTTCCGTGTTTTACAATTTGGACGTTTCTAACGACAAGATTTACTGACGTAATTCGGAAAACGACGCAAGTACTAAGAAAGGTATTGCTTAACATAGATGTTTTGATAAAAAAATGATTGAAATGAGACATCTACTATACCACTAAGGCAAACTTTATTTTGCTTTTAAAAGTTACTGCCATCTAGCATTTCAAACCGAAACTATTTTTGTAGTGAAATTATGTTCAATTACGAGAATAGATGTCACTAACATTAAATTTCTTGGACTTGTTTGTATGAATTATTTTGGAAAAGCAAACACGAGATGGCGTTAAGATTCAGATTTAGGAATGAAATTGGAAACTTAATAAAACCTGAATCCAGATCGGAATACAAATTATCCAGATTGGGATACAAATCTACGGTAGATTATCTTTGACTGATCCACCAATAAAATAGCAAATTGTCTGTCCGAAGGGTCCTTCTGTGTACGTCAAAAGGTAATTAAACACCATCCTATATGCCACATGTAAAAAGTAAATCGATTATTTACGATAAAATTCAAAATGTAAATTGATTTGATTGTTGTTGAAACATCTGTGATTGTTCCCAGTGAGAGGCCAGCACGGGATTTCGCTATTGCTATTGCTTTAACGAGCTGTCACGCTACAGAGGGGGTTCAACATAGACACGACTATCTCATATTTTATCTATTTCTACGGATTTCGTGCCATTTCATTATTTCACCGATACAACTGTCGTTTGATCGAAAACTATGACGTTTTTTTATTCCCCCAATGTTTAAATACATTTAGGGACTTTTCACACATGTTTATAGATTTAACGTAATGATTGTATTCATTATTTCACTAAGTAGTGAACAGTCGAAAACAAATGCTAGATTTGTATTTAAAACAAACAGCTGTATATTTTTGTCGTAATAGGAACATAATACATAATTAATAATTAATTTAAAATGACATTAGAAAAAGTTATACTTTCAGTTGTTTTACTACAATTAAAAAGAAATGTCTAACTAATCGCACAGAATTCTTAGATAATTGTAAATCGGCGTACATTGTGTTACACGGTAGGTACGCGTACCAATATCTGAACTAGTCTAACAAAGGCGGGTCACGTGGCGGGACCTTGTGACTGGAGTAAGTTAAGAGAAATTAAATTTAGAAATGATTTTTTTTTAATTTCTAGAACAATGTATAAGAAAGTTTGTAGCATATGACTGGTTTCTCTCAAAGTTTGTGCGCAGTATTCACCTTCCCCTTACTTTATAGGGGTTCGTTGTTATTTCTAACGAAAACTTAATCGCTTGTGCAATGAAGTGCCATGAATTTCGCAAGTCGACTTAAACGTTTTGACAAGCGTTCGCATTTACATTATATCGTCGACTGCTCACCGAGTTGGAAAACTTACAATTAATATTAAAACATGCGCTATAAAATGAAGGCAAGTAGTCGGAAAGTATTCGCGTCAGTCGAGCTGTGCTTTTGACATGGCCATTATTTTATTAAACATACGAAAGATATCAACCGACAATAAAAAGCCAAGCTACTATTTATCTTACGCTTTTAGACTTAGAGATAGAAATGGCATATAAAATAATAATTCAGAGGTTGAAAACATTCCTCTATGTCCAAGGCGATGAGCAGAACGATGCAAATGATGAGAGCCCGGGTTTTGTTGTACAAAATGTAAAACGGGTTACAGAAATACAGTTGTTGTTTCAAATGTATATTAGTACATATTGTGTCGATCCTTAGTTCGAAGATTTAATACATTTGAAACTGTAATCGTTGAATAGTCTACAAAACAGTGTACGATGTTGTTATTTATTTTTCATCCCAGTTATATAGATATATGAATAGTATAAGTTATAGTAAAATCAACTAATACACACATATATCAATGATCCCGTAAATTAGAGATAATTAAAAAATATATATCTGAATCAAGATAAATAAGACCACAAGATCAATTTGGCTACGTAATAGTCGATAACTTCATGTAAGTTGTACTTAGTTATATTTAGTTTTGTCTTTTACATTTAATATAAAATAACAACATAGAGAAATAGAGGTCGGAGCGAGGCCAGGGCCACTGGGGGCGCATCGGAGTATCCACAATTTCACATCATCACTCCGTCCACCAAAGTAATCAGTCCGAGTGCATATACGTTCGTATGTAAATAGGACCAGAGATACCGTGTTTTCTAATGTAATTGACAGCTAAAATGGAATTGTTTCGACTTCGCAATCTATGGACTCTAGCGAAGGGTTTACCCCCATAAGGTTTAATAAATTCACTACGAAGGGTTCATTTTATTAATATACGTTTTAAATATTCAACTTGAGTGTTGGTTGATAAAATCGGGGTTAAAATAAGATTTTCATATTTTGATTTCATTTTATTACTACGGTGCCGTTTAAATAATATTTCTCTTTATTAAGTTTGTATATGTTTTACGCTCTCAATATTTCTTACTCTGTGATGATAAAATATTCTAAATGTGTTCTCCATTACGTTCAAATGGTTACGAAACAAATTCTATTTTAATGCCATAATACCGTGTAAAGTATCAATTAAAGGAGCCGATAAAAATAAAAATAGAATTTAGATTGCTCAACCTGTTTCATTTAGATCCTACGGCTTTTTCTTGTTATGTTACGTAAGAGTTGTTATGTATATTTTTTTGTATACGATGTTCATTGACTACAAGAAATTATCTAATCCGTTACGGATATTCACCATGATTACAAACGTTTCCAGTTAAAAACTGTTGGCTAAGACTTGTATTAAGAACCGCACTATGTCCTCATGAGATTTAGTTCTATTCCATCGTTTTAGCAGATTGGATGGACCAAGCTGACGGTCGCTATAAAATCGGCAGCGTGAAACGTTTCACGACACTTCATTGAATACCCCTTTATCCTTTTCAATTCCTTCTTTTATTTTTAAATTATCTTTTAAAATAACATTAATTCTGAATCAATACGTATTTACCTACGTGTGTTTTGATTTGAGATAAAGTAGGTAAGTAGGTACGCCAAAAATCTCATACTATTTCATAAACGTTCGCGGTTTCCGACGATATTTTCTGTCTACATTAGTGTCTTTTATTATCGCTTCGGCATTTTTATAATAGAAGTTTTTACTACTTATATATCTTGCCTTATTACCTATTTCTAAACATTGCAAAAAATCTGTGTGCCTATACACCGCCCGTAACCACAGTTTCGTACAAATTGCTATCACACACACGCGGATTCCTCGATCGCGACAAATTTTCGGTTGGTGACTCCCGCGAATGGTAAGATCTTAATTATGATATAGTTCTAAAGAACTATATCGGTGACAATTTATTAAAGATTTAGCAGAGCTGAGTTTATTACAACAACGACTTGACATTTATCACTGTTTATAAAAAAATAGTTCAATGCTATAAAAGGGAGAAAAATTAAGGCAGGGAAGTGGAACAAGATGGGCCATGCTTATTGCTCAATTGTGTAATCAATTCCGAGTTAAAGAAGGATGTTAGCTGCAGTTTTATGACAATAGCTTGTGTTAACGACCTCTTTGCCGTTAATTTAGTACAAAAGTACACGTTCTGGTAGTTTATATAAAATGGAATATTACGCTATGTTTTAATTTCAGTCTTATTTCTAAATAAATGCAGTGATATGAGAGGGATGCAAATATGTTTTTGTATTTATAGACCGACAAATTTATCTGACCCGGTGAGCACAAATCGAAATTATTTACGATAACTCACTAGCCCCCCCCCTGTCAATGTCATATGTTGATTGACAAAAGACCCTTGATGACGGAAATAACCGCGATAGTAGCGCCTCTTACCGGACAGATAAACTTGTTGTGCTATAGTTTTGTTTGCCGTTCTAATACATATTTATAACCTAAAATATTATCTCATACATATTTAGGAATCTTTTATAGTTAGTTTCATTGTGATTTATTTGTTTTTATACATTTAAGTAGAGATTGCTTTCATGAAACAGTTTTACAACTGTACGTTCAATGTCGGTGGCGTTTCGTGACCGTCTCGCGTTGCAATGGTTTAGCACGTTGTAAATTGTAACGTAAAAAATACAATGTTGCCATCATTTCGGCGGCCCACACAAATCTTGCACTATAATTTATTACACAGGCAGCCCCGAAACAATGGCGTAATGCATTATTAAGTATAGGTTTTTATAACTAAATATTAGCTTAGTTTATGATTTAAGGTACACATCATATTTATAGAATGCTTTTCGCGAATAGTTTTGTATTACGCATCGTTAAATAAACTTGGTAACAAGTATTCTTCTCTATTATCTCTTATTCTTCTCTAACAGAGCATATTTATTAAATAAATATCGACGCTGGAAAGCATAAACATTGTAACCCTTGAAATCGCGAATATGTTTTTCACACGTTAATAATTTCAACCATTATCAAACCATAAGGATTTTATTATAGGTTAGCACAAACTACACAACATTGCTAAATACCGCATGCTTGTAGGCGTATCAGCTCACGAGTTATGATTTTTTGGCTCTCCTGTAAAGTTCATACTTTCGGGGTTACAGCGTTTACGCTTTCCAGCGTCGATATGTTAAAGCAAAGGTTTTTGCTGAATCATGTTGTAAGTAGGCATTCATAAAATAATTACGTTAATCTATATCTGTAGTTAACACTATCATTAATAATGATAATTTCGCATTTTAGTCATTTAATTGGAATTTCGTTTTGATTTGGTAATTCAAAACTTGTACTTAATATAGTGTGCTCTTTATTTATCCCTTGGAGCGGTTTAATGCGTTGTTTTAAAGCCTTAAGGTTCGATTTACAACTTGTGCTTTGGATGAAGATTGAGGCAGGAGCCCTAACAGTTTTTTTGTGTAGGTGTAAATCTTAAAGCGCATTTACGAGGTTCTAAGTTACGGTGCAAGGGATAGAAAATTGGCGATTGTAATAAGTATTATAATTAAGTAAAAAAATAATAATATGGACGTACATAATACATGAGCTGACAAAGATTAAAATTGAAACGAAATATAAGTCTTTCTGTATGAATCTTGCTGAAGTTTCGGCGTTTTTTGTGTTAGTTGTTTAAACTTTTGTAAGGCATATAATAAATTTAATGTGAAACGGCTTACACTCAGGCGTAAAACCGTTTTCAGTACCGACTAGTTTCGACACCATCGGGGGTCCTTCTTCAGGATTCCGAAATACGCGTAAGTGGTAGCCGTTTCATATTTAGTTTAGGAATTTGTTTTAAAAATTCTAACACAACTAAAGAGATTAAAGACATAGTGCTAATTTATTATAACTTTTATTAATATTTGAATCATGTGAATAGTTTGGACCACGACGAGCGATCGCTGGCCGGTGCCATAACACCCATGAACAGTAAAACAACACTTTTAAGGGGATCATGAAAATTTTAATGTCCACACGGTCAAGATTTAAGGGCGCGGTCAAAACGGATGCCTCATTTTTATAATAGCAGTTTCTCCGCTAAGTATTTCCTAATGTATAACACGACATAAAACTCATTGTTTTGATATTAATGATACAAAATATAGAATTCTGATATGATTCAGTTGGGTGATTTAAATTGGGGCTTTTAACTTAAAATAATTTATGATTGAGGTGAATCTTTTGTAGTTAGAATTGTAATAAAACGAAATAAATTAAAATATACCAAATATTTATAATGTTTTAAGTTCATTAATGATTCATTATCCATGGCATTCTGAGACTAAAAACTCCTTTAAAAATGTAACATACATATCGGTTTTGTCAAAGATAATAACACGGCTGATGATGTGTTTTATTAAGATATTTTGGTCTCAGAAACCAACGGTAAGTAGTTACAAACATATGATCCTAGTCTAAGAATACGTTCTTATACATGTCTTTCCACAGTCGAAACTCTTGGTCATAACTTCAACATCGTGGAACTCTTGAATTCCATTTAATTTTCTTTGCTGTAAAGGTTACATAAAATATAATAAAATAAATTGAAAAATAGAACATAAAATTCTACAAAATCAATTTTATGATAAATTCAACTCAATATTTGATAAATCTAAATAAAAATCTAATATAAAATAGTGTCGGCTTTTCAATTATATGGGAACAACAATAAGTTATGAAACAAAGGTTTATTTGTAATGTTTCACTAGTTTTATTATCTTTCTTTTTTTCAGTTTTTGTATCAGGTATTATGTTAATTTTACGAGCAAAATTTTTGTTCATTTCATATTTTTTCCATTTTTATATCCATTCATTCAACCTCGTTACGCCCACTGCTGGGGATAGTCCTTCCCCAAAGATCGCCACGATGATTGGCCCTGTGCAATAATAATAATAATTTTTTTTATTGTTTGATAAATGCCATTATCAATCAGATAACAGCTATTTATGCCCTATGCCTTATAGTTGATAATTTTACTACTCATCTTTTCATTTACAATTTTAATGTAGGAAAATTAAATGCATCAAATATTATAATTGGTATTTCGAATTCATAAATAACCGTAAACAATTAAGAAGCGTAAATGTAAAAGAAATCAAAATGAATTTAATCTTTTATTACTTTTTATTCAAGCTTTGAATGTTACATTTATGAGTTAATGGGGAACGCGTGATACTTTGCTTGTCAAATTAGGCTTCCATTAGAAATGACATTTAAAAGGGATTCAAAAAGAAAGAAAAGAAAAAAAATCCAAATTCATATAACCAATTTCATATATTTTACGAAATCACATTTTTACAGTCACATAATACGTATTTTATTTTCCAGTTCCGTCTTTAAAAAGCACCAAGTCTATGTATGTTTTCCAAAAAGTGTTTGTAAATAATATAATGTTTAAATACGAGTTATTTATAAAGTCTTATATTATTTAGATCCAGTAAACACCTTAGAAGGCAAGGTCAAGACCAGGAACCACCACAAAAGGAAGAAAAGTTAATACTAAGTATAGATTATTTGTAAAATATAAGTTAGAAAACAAACAGTTCATGGATGGTTAAGTTAATTTTAAAATATGCTAGATTTTATCATTAAATGTAATTTAAGTTACATTATAAAAAGCTGTTTAAAGAGTCTGCTTGGGATCATATTAGTTAAGATAACCTAGAGTCCAAAAATTCTTTGTTTTCACTTCTTACATGCATGTTAAAACTCCGAAAAAAAATTAACTTTACGAAAAGAAGTTTGATAATTTGTGCCCATTCTGGTATTTATTTCACAAAATATATTTTTTTATTACAGCGAGAAATTTCAAGATGAGGACGAGGACGAGCTGCCTTCAACTTTCGACCCTTACAATGTAAGTATATTGCAAGTCTACATTACGCTTATTGGCAAAATATGAACTGCCTACAAATAAACAAGATTTATACATTTGACAGATTCATTGAAATTGTTACTGTATAAGGACAATAGATAGATAAAAACTTGAGAGGTTTCAAGGGACACCCGAATGGAACGAAGTTCCTTTCGATTAATTAGTGAAGGAACCAATGTTTATTCTATGAATAAAAAACTTAAGTCTTCACAAGAAGTACATTTTATTTCGATTAATTTTCGTTATATATTGTCACGTCGTTGCCATGGTGAAGTAGCGCTCATTGGTCGTTAACATACTTACTATAGCAAAAAGTGTCGTGACAACTTTTCGTAAGAATGTTTTCCGTCTAGCCCCCTTTCACAACGCGCGATAAGGAACTTCGTTTCAATAATGGACATTAAATATGTCATCTGCCTGCCCTTTTTCCTATAGATAGTCGGCCTCGTATTTACTAATCTTCCATACATCTCTTATTAGCCGTCATATTCACTTCCTTCTTACACATATTCTCTTACTCAATCTATCTATACTTTGTTATTCTAGATACAAGCTCAATTAAAGAAAGTTGCTACAAAATTTCCGGATGTCAACATAACGGTAGAAGTAATCGGCCGTACTGTGGAGTACAATGAAATAGTTCTATTAAAAGCGAGTGAATTACCAAACCCATCTCGAAGAGGAAAGTACGAGGATACTTCGTATGAAAAGAAGATAATTTTCATCGTCCACGGTTTGAGTGTAAAGGGGATAGACGATATACCCTGTCTTTCGAAAGTGTCGTATTTCGAAACACTTCTTCATTATTATTTCGAGTTTTTGGATAAATTTGACATATTTTTAATAGCAATGGCCAATCCTGATGGAATTAGTTTTCCGGTTAGTTTATTTATTGTAACTTTAGAGTATCCTCAGATTTGCTAATTTGAAATAATTTGTCAAGTAAAAGATCGCAAGTTTAAACAAAGCATAATACTTCAAACTAGAAATCGTTACAGAAGACTGGAATGCTTATATTATTTTCTCAATTGCAAGTACTTACTATGTAACTCTACTATATGATTGCAGCGACCATTTTGGAACAAAAACGTGTCTCCACAAAAAGCGTGTCCAGGAGTAGCATTGGATCGAAACTTCGATGTGGCTTGGAATTTTACTAGACTGATTAGTTCGTGTAGCCAAAATTATCCGGGATTCATGCCTTTTTCCGAACAAGAGACGCAAGCTATAAGGCGAATATTTCATTATCATCACCACAAAATAGTTGCATATATTAATGTACATGGAAATGGCTTTGATGAGAGAACTTTCAAGGTGCGTGAAACAACTGCAACACGCAGACCACAACTCCTTTAACAGTTAGTTAAGCATTCTGTTAGTGTAGTAGGTCCCACTAAATTTATACTAAGAGTCTCCCTTATTGACTAATTAATGTCTCCGAATATTACAATAAGACTAGGAAGGTGTGCAGAAACAAGCCTTAAACATTACACAGTTATGTTGTAAAAAAGTGTACCATTCATGCAGTTAATGCGATTGCAGCATGGTTTGTTTAGTTTGGATATCTGATTAAATCGCAATCCTATCACGTTTTAATAATATATTATTGATGCTTGAATTTTTCATTGTGCTGCTAATCTACGCCAGTTAAGAATCTCCCTTAACATGTATTACTATTTTTTTATTTCGTTCAGAGAATAATGTTGGTTGAAATGTCTTGTGGTTTTTGGTGTGTTATTAGTTTGTTAACTTTTTGAATGCTAGGGGGAAGCAGTATTGTACCCGAAAGGTTATACAGAATTTCAAGAAGATGATGACCAATATATCGACTTGAAGGGAGAGATCGACGAAGCTATCAGGAATGCCAGCTTCCGCCTCATGGCGGTCACTGTCGACAACCTGTACAGCTGGTATGGCATTATCAGCGGCGCCAGCGTCGACTACGCTTCTACGGTATGACATACATTAATTTTATACATACATTAATGTATACCTCATAGAATTTGAGAATGAAGGAATACTTATATACTTACAGGATACTATATACTTATAGGATATACTTTTTTTATAAAGGTGCCAGCTGAAAACCAGCGCAGGGGCAGTTTAGTCTGTCCCTGCTTCGCTGAGCTGGCTCCCTTTTGCCACACTTTGTGCCTTTTATGTGTCTGTTTTTCTTTTTTTGATTTTATATATATTTTTTTTTTGTGTGTGGCAATAAATGTTTTTTCTTTCTTTCTTTCTTTCTTCTTACTTATACTTAGTGGCACATCCTTATTCTTATTTTCCTATTCCAAAAAAAAAAACTGTCAACACATCTCCAGACGTCATGTGTCATGTGTTAACATCGGGTAATACTATTCGATCGTTTATGCCTATTTCAGGTGTTTGGTGTACCTTTCTCTTTGGAATTTGTGATGCAGCCTTATTCCAAGGTATTTAACTACAAGGAACATCAAAACGAGGTGGCATACGACTCGCTGAACGCGATATGGGGCCGTATAATTCACGCCGTCTTCCAGTACATATGGGAGAGCACTCGATACATAGAAAAGAGACGTCTCTCTAAATTTGTTAGGTATCCCAGAAAGTTTCAATTCCGGAAGCATAATAAAGTTTAATAATCCTGCAAATTCTTATGATCGTAAAATATATAGTAAAAGGTAAATAAAATAATTATCCATATCTTCTTCAAGTTATAAACGAGAATAAAGTGTATTTTTAGATCACATAATGGCGTACTTACGTAAGTTTACCTGCGGAAATTCCTGTCAGTAGTCCAAAAAACCGTAATTAATGTTAAGATAATAAAAACTATATTGTTAAAAGTCAAAACTGGACTCACGAAATGGAGTTTTGTCACTTTCTCTTCCACTTAAATCTTACTTACCTTACTTGGTGCGTCATGTGTGAAACATTTTCCTTAAACGTTAGTTAACCGACTTTTCGCTTTGTTTGTAATACAATACGCGTTATGTAGTATCAAAAAGTATGTAAGAGTTTAGTAATACGTAATGTGCAGTGCACAATTATTTAATCTCTACAATTATTTCTTGACAGTACTATAAAGTAAGTGTATATGTGTGCCAGTTATGTTTTATAGCCACTACTGCTGCATACGAAATAACCTAAAGAATATAAAGAAAGTGAAATTTTGTTACTTGGGTAGTCAAATACCATAATGTTTGGAATGTAATCTGGGTCATAGCAGTTTCAATTTAGAATCTAAAATATCTTAGGATCCGTATAATTTACACAAATATTGACAAATTTAATGTTACAGTACCATTGTGCGTTGCGTTAATTTACAATAGGACTGTCGGGATTGCTACTAACTATGAAACTAAGTGTCGGAATAGAACTCGATGCGATTGTAAACTGGCGAAGTGATCAAACGTTGCCATTAAAAGTACATAACCTGAATAGTATATAACCTGAATAGTATATAAGAAAAGATTTAACACGATATTAAAGATATCGGAACAATGGTGTCCGTTAGTGCGTAGGCGACGTGGCGGCACGGCGCCGACGCCATCAGTGTCACTCTGGTTCGTTAAACTCGACATGTTTTTCACTATCACAATCTACATTTACTTTCGCACGCGGATTCGCTTATGGAATTAAAATTAACACTTATCTGTTTGTTTGTGTGATAAGTCAATTCGTAGATTAGTAGTTGTAAAATACACTTATTTGGTTTCTATTTGGCAAAATAACAAGTATGACCTGATTTCTTAGTCCTTCAAATAATTAACAAACCAAAAATATTAGTTAACATAAAATAAAAAGCATAATTAAGTTACATAATCGACGAAATCCAAATTTATAAAAAAATATTTGTAACATTAAATTAAAAAAATATGCAAAATTAAAACATAATATGTATTTGTGTTATAATGATTAAGCTGACGATAAAATTGAAAAAAATAAAAAAAGGAAAACTCATTGTTTTAATGAAAAACTTGTCGTAAAACTTTTCACGGTAACCTTTTTAATTAAGCTTAAATAATCGTGATTTTATGGCAATCACGGTGGTCCTTAACTTGATATCTGGCTAATTAGGGTGAGAGTACCGTTACGGTAATTTAGAGATTGGAGACTCCTTCGACGTGCGCGTGCGCAGTCAGTGCGCGAGTGGCCGCGCGGATGAACGCTTGCGCGAGCTCTTAAATAACGTCAAAAATATCCCTGTTTTATTATTTTATTTCAAATCAAATTAATTTATTTTAGTTTTTTAAATGACAGTTATTAAAATGGCTAACAGAATGAACAGTTTAATTTTCATATTTGGTAAGTGGCTTTTTTAAAAACCTATTAAACTGATCTCAATTAATATTATAACTGTAAATTAGTAAAAATATTTAATTTGATGCATTAAGCATATTCTGTTTTTAAAATAAGAAATCTTTAACTCTTAATGAAACGTATTTATTTAATAGTTTGCAAAATAATAATCGTATTTAAAAGCAAGTAAAACTAAAATAAATTTTAATTTTTATACACAAAAAATACCATTCTTTAGTCACAGAACCTAGTTCACGGTGTATTCAGTTCCGCTTGGTCCATATAGGACGTTATCCACTTTCTCTTAAATGATTTTATAATGAACAATATATCGCCTTGGTTATAATATATAATGAATCTAATGATATATCAAAATTTGAATCATTAAAAAAGATTACACTTTCGATCAAAACATTTTCTTTTTAATGATATACTCTTACTTTTTATTTTATGATCATTAGTCTGCATTGCACGTTCTAAATTTAAATATTCGCTGTTCATATTATTTGAAACTATTCGAGAAAGTTTTTTTAAGTATAACCTATTTTATAAAACGTTTTTTAGGCCTAGTATTATTCATTTAATTGTACTTTATTTGTTTTAATAAAAAGAAAAATGACGGAGAGCGAAATGTTTCCTGTATTAATGCTTAGAAAATAACATATTCTTACCAGTTTAAGTAAATCGTATTAATTCCATGCACACAATAAACTATTATTACCTTAATTTAACTTAATATTATATACTAGCTTTTACCCGCGACTCCGTCCGCGCGGATTAAAAAAAATGCACACAAGATAAAATAGTTCCTATGTCCGTCTCCTAGTTCCCTTCCCTAGTTATCCTACCTCCCCATCAATTTTCAGCTAAATCAGTTCGACCAATCTTGAGTTATAAATAGTGTAACTAACACGACTTTCTTTTATATATATATAAGATTAGAAATGTTTAGTATTTTTAAATCTACCTGTTAGTATTCTTTTTGTGGTAACAGAACAAATTATAAAAAAAACTTTCGCAGTAACTTATTACGAATTAATTCAACACCACATGCTATTGGAATAACCTGAGATGATTGATTGAAAGAGAGTCAATACGTCTCCGTACCAAAACTACAATTATATCCTCGGTTTGTGAATTAAATACGTCATTGACGGCTACAAGTTTTAAAAAAATAAATACGAAATTATAGTTTTAAATGTAATGATAGCAGTTATATTTATTCTATTTAAGTTAAAAAAGTAAAGTAATTATATCTTCGAGAGTACTGACTCGATGACTAAGTTACCATGACCGTAAGTGGAATATGCTTAGTATCTAGGTATTGTATTTAATAAACAGCATACTAAAAACAATGTTCTATTATTTTCCAAAACAATGTTATCGCGCGGAAGTAATCGGATTTTCTTACTACCGTAAGATTATTGCTACACCAAGAATTATTGGTTACTACATAGTAAGGTTTATTATAGAATTAGAAGCATTCAATGTAATTTAATTTCACATGTTGGTAACTATATCCAAAATAATAAATCACAAGACAACAATTGCAGCCGTTCACGAATTTCAATAGAAGATTTCAGAAAAACTAGCTTTAGTTTTTCTAAACTTCCAGTGGTTAAGCTAGCCAAAGGATAAGGAGTGCGAAGAACGAAATCAAACAAGGAAGTACATCAACTACATAAAGTTCGGCGTATCATGTTTCATAATAATGAGTCAGATGCTGCTTCCTTATTTCTTCTGTCTCTATCAAATAAAGAGATCCTTTTTCTTCAACTGGCTGCTTTCAAAAGGCACCGGCAAATAACTAAAATAAATTAAACGTAAAACATTGAGTGTCTCTGGTCACAGAGGACAGATTATTTGCGAGGAGCGATTCTTTAATTTGTGAGGACATTTATCGTGTTTGGCTTCGGGTAATTGAGGTCTCTTTACATCGGCCGACGCGATTTGGCTTCACCAGGACCAATTCCGTACCGATTGATGTCAATAGGGCTGCCCTTTGATCTAGCGAATGAATCCCCGATAATTTTAATTTAATAAAAGACGGAGTTTTTCCATTGATATTAGCTGCCTAGGCCGACGAGAGAAAATTAAAGTCAAATTATAAAAGACTTCTCTTTGATGGGATTATTATTTTCTCAGTAAATTATAATTTTATATTTTAGTAAAAAAAAATCTGGTACTTAGCAACATTAATTTATATTAATTTTCTGCGATGTTCATTTTAATATAATTTGATTTTATATGATTTCATCTTAAAAAGAATATTAAAGATTTTTGTAATTAATTTTCATAAAATGGCAAGTAATTTTTTTCAAATATGTTAACAGAACATATTGTCAATTAGTAAAGTAAGAGCTATATAGCTTTAAATAATTATAATTTTCAATAAACAATAATGAACTAGCATAAGTGGTGCTTTAGAAGGTCTAGGGAAATTTCTACCTTATCATAATTTGAAAAATTTAATTAAAAAGTTATGTATTTTATGTATAGATTATTAATATAGAGGTAATATATATTGGTTTATACATATACTATTGGTTTTATAATTTTCTAACAGATGGCGTTAGAAATACAAAAAATCCAAAGAAATAAAATCTAGGATTTTTACGATAATTACTGTGCTACAAAGCCTGCATCTGAAAGATTAATTATTTCTTAGTAAAGTTTATCACAAAAATGTGCACCACACTGAGTGGCTCGGAGCCTACCCTAAGTTAGGGGTGACTAGGTCATAGTCAACCACGCTGGCCCAGTGCAGGTTGGTTGACTTCAGACACATCATAGAATTTCTTCGCAGATATATGAAGGTCGAGTAAATTTACATGTGTAAACTGAAAATCTAAAAACACATTGATACATGGCGTGATTTAAACCCAGGGTCTGCAGATTACAAGTAAAGTACTTAAACCTTGAGTCACCGACGGTCAAACATTATGTGACAGTATAGCTTTTGCAGAAAAGCGAAACGACTGTACCTATATATTATAAACTAGCTTTTACCCGCGACTCCATCCGCGCGGAATAAAAAATAGAAAATGGGGTAAAAATTATCCTAATGTCCGTTTCCTGGTTCTAAGCTACCTGCCCACCAATTTCCAGTCAAATCGATTCAGCCGTTCTTAAGTTATAAATAGTGTAACTAACACGACTTTCTTTTATATATATAGATTACTAGCTTTTTCCCGCGACTCCGTCCGCGCAGAATAAAAAAGAAAAAAAGAAAACGCGGTAAAAATTATCCTATATCCTATTCCTGGTTCTAAGCTACCTGCCCACCAATTTTCAGTCAAATCGATTCAGCCGTTCTTGAGTTATAAATGGTGTAACTAACACAACTTTCTTTTATATATATAGATGTGTGTCACTATCATTTGGACAGTATTATGGAGACTTGATGCTTAGAATCCAAATTTCACGAATTTGTTCTTTTGTTTAAGGAATAATTGGACTATGGACATCAGTAGGTTGCGGAGAGAGTAATGAGAAATACGACAAGTAAGTTAAATTAAATATTTTTTTGATAACTGTCAGTATTTTCATCGGTTTTTATATTGCATGTAAATAGAGAAAATATATAACCTAAAAATAATGAATTTTTCAACATTGATAAGAGGGTTTAATTTTACGTTAATATAGTATTACTATGACCATATTATAGGGCTATAGTAATAGTAATAGTAATACTATATAATAGTAAAATCATAATATTTACTTCACCTTTTAGTCAAATTTAATGTCTAGTAACTTGTAAATATATATCTTTTTTTATTTAATTTCTAGTTACACTCTCTTTCGGATATATCCTACAGAAGAATCACAATTTGATATCATAAATCTATTACAAACATCAAATAATAGCATAGAAGTGCTCAAAAAGAGTCGCGGATACAATGACAGTACAGATGTATTGGTCCCACCAGATCGAGTCCAAAATTTTGAAGATTTAGCAAAGGAAAATCACTTTAAGTACGACCTGAAAAGTCAGTACGGCAGGTATGAGATTCCAAATGCATTATAATGGTCAAATAAATGAAGTATGCGTTCTTAAGGTATATTGTTTAAAGTTGAAATTGCAGTGTACAAAAATAATTAGCTTAATATTTCACAGATACGGTAAGTTAGCAATGTTTCTGTGAAATCTGAAATATTTAAAATTACCGAATACGCTTCTTCTAATTTTCAAAGCAATTTATGATTTATGCGCAATTTGAAAAAAAAAAAAAAAAAAACTGCAGCCTTCTTGATAGTGACTTTCTAATCTTCATTTGGTTTAAAACTATTAAAAAGGGAATTTTGTTTAATAGCACTATTCTTTTACAATATTTACATTATAAAAGAAAAATTATATGTTTGTTAATAAACACTATAAGATGAAAATACATCCAAAAGTACATTAGTAGGTTTCTACTTAATATACTATTTTAATTGAAAACATTTAAACAAAAAAATTATTAACTGTGATATATGTCATACATTTTTTTTTATATTGAAAAAGTTAGCGCTTGACCACGATCTCACCCGATGAGGTGAAGATGTGGTCTAAAGATGGTACGCGCTAGCTTTGTAGATGCCTATTCACTCTACTCTTGAAGGCCCCCACATCGTACTTGGACGGAAAAACTGACGCCGGCAACTTATTCCTTCTTACATTTTAGGTCATTCGAATCTCCTGAGAGGGCACCAAGGCGGAGAGTTCTCAGGGGCTTCAATATTTACGAATACCATTCGTTTGCAGCCGTTAGTATTACATCTATTACACTGTTCATTTTTATGATATTCATAAATTTGGTAAAATAACATCCTTTTTCAGATACAAGAGTATATCGAGACCATGGCAAACAAACACCCGGAACTGATCAAGTTACAAACGTTAGGATCAAGTTATCAGGGGCGAAAAATGAAACTTGTTAAGATATCACAGAACCCTCACGCGGGGAATCCGATTATTTTCATAGATGCAGGTCCGTACAAGAATAAGAAGTAGCTTTAATTAATTTAGTCACTTACCCCTTAGTGATTAGCGCCTTAACTATGTGAAATGTAATTTGTAATTATAATTAACGTGTTGAACGTATACTAAATGTGGAATTCTCTTGCCTGTGGTTATCTCTGCTTTTTCAAAGAGGTTAAAACGATGATAATCAATATTTGGGTAGTGGTAACCGACAGTACACTCAACATACATTCTTAAATTGGCTAATGCAAGCTCCGTATGAATGTAGTCAATTCTATAATACTTGATGGTTCTTAAAACCTTACCAAAGTGCGCTGTTCATATCATCGTCCACAGTGATACTCCGAACTAGCTGTTAAAATAATAAGCATAAAGTCGCAAGTTACAGTGGTAAGTGGTTACAGGTATCCACGCCCGTGAGTGGGTTGCGCCCGCGATGGCCCTGTACCTCATCCACCGGCTGGTCATGGACCCCGAAGCGAGGAAGCGGGACCTGCGCGGTGTCGACTGGTACGTCCTGCCGGTCGTCAACCCCGACGGCTACGAGTTCACGCGCTCCAGTAAAGCTGTGAGTACATATTTATGGTATAGAGGAAAGATCAGGAAATTTATAGAACAACATCTTCATCTGGCATTGCCTGCTACACAATTAGTAATAAAAATCGGTAATCTCGAAATTCCTTTCACTCTTTTAAACTCTATATTTATATCGTTTTGAGATTAGTTTTTTGCTCAAACTTTGTCTGGTATCCGAAGAATATGCTACCAAAATTTATTTAAAATCTGTACAGTGGTTTAAAAGTGTATGGAACACAAACATACAACGTAATTAAATTTGTGTCTGTGAATTGAGGTAACTCTAGATTTATCGCGTTTATTTCTCAAACTTTTTGTATCTGATATAAAAAAGCCTTAAATATTCCAATGCATACTTTTTCATATTTAAATTGAATTGAAAGTTAAGATCCAATCAATTGCTTTTATTTATTGCTCAAGTGATAGGTTAACTTAAGAGTCACTTTTTATATCATTTTAGACCTAAAAGTTCGCCAAAATTTAGGTTTATAGTATTACATTTGTATCTATCTATTTCTGCTGAATTTATGTTAGATTATTGGTCTGTAGCTTGCGACCAGTATAACCAGTTTTAGTGTAATATTCATATAAACAAATTATCCTTTTTTATAAAAAACAATACGACTTGTGTTGAATTTATAAAATCAAAATGTTCGAAAAAGTCAAATTAAAAAGTACGTAAATACTTTTGATTGGTTTTAATGTAGTCTCAAGTAGACAGAAAAAAAGCTTGGCTAAAATTTTAATATCACTACAACTTTATATATTAATACTTTAATCCTCAAGAAAAATGCACCATCTAATGCTTTTTAATCAATGTAGAATCTTATAATTTTCTAGAATCGTCTGTGGAGAAAAACAAGATCTAAAAGTCCTATCTCCAATTGTTACGGAGTGGATGGTAACAGGAATTACGGTTACCAATGGGCCGTCAGTGGCGTGTCAAATAACCCATGTGATATGGAAACATACGCCGGTAACAAGCCGTTCTCGGAGCCTGAGACACAGATGGTGCGAGATGTGATGCTGTCGAACGCAGATCGAATAAAACTTTACGTGTCTTTACACGCTTATGGTCAGTACTTGGTGTACCCATGGGGTTACACCGCGGAGTTATTGCCGAAGCAATGGAGGAAACTGGACTCGTTAGCTAGGAAAGTATCACTGGCTGTTCAAAGTGCGGGTGGTCAGCCGTTTAAAGTGATGAGCGCTGGACAGTGGTACCCGGCGGCGGGTGGAAGCGATGACTTTGCGTTTGGCGCCGCTCACGTACCCTACTCTTATACAATGGAACTTACAGATGGATACGAGTTCGTATTCCCTGAGAACCGGTTAAGGAGTACCTTACCACAATTATACGAAGGATTCAGAGCATTCGCTTCGGAGATTCGCAATGAATTCTCTAATAAACGTTTGAGAGACCACGCATCGTAAAGACTGTTATGATTTCTGCAATCTTTGTAATAAAGTGTCGAAACTTTTATTGATTTTTATTTATAACCTAAATAATTTTCATAAATTTTTACAAACATGTTTCTTTTATGTTTCTGATTTAAACATATCCAAATTTATATCAGTGATGAAGTCGGAAAATATCCACATTATAATTTGTTTTTCATTAGCCGGTACGATATTATGTAAATATTTTAGTAAAATTAAGCTAATTTAGATTATAATTTACTTACTATCTTTTGATCATAGGATTTTTACAATTTGTTGTTCTTCAGTATTGTGGGTAAGTAAATTTCATATTTTCTGTCACCTTACTATTATACAAAATAATTCTGTATCACAACAAAGTTATAGCAAAGCAGTTTTTAATAAAGTAAGATGATAAAAATCTTTCCTTTTTTTAGAATGTCATTTTACCATCAGTCCTTTATTATACGCATAAATAACAAACATTAATTAGTTAAATTGTGTTTAATTTCAGATGTAAAGAAATGAATAGCTGCTATTCAGATATGTTAGGCGATTTACTAAACGCTAATGAAGTCCCGTGCGTGGAAAATGCCGAAATGGGGAGCACTGCTGTAAGATATTTTATCGACTCATTGATCTATCTATGCTTGTTGATAATACTTTTTTAATAGTTCCTATTGTGTATATAATTCACTGAAAGTTACATTTTAGCTTCATCTATTGTAATTATATTTTACTAACTGTCACCCGTGACTTCGTCGGAGCGCAATTATAAAAAAACTGAAACTAGTACTAGTAGTAGTAGTAGACTACTAGCCTATGTGTTCTTCGAGACTATTTTCTATATCGATGCCAAATTTCATCCAGATTCCTTGAGCCGTTCTGGGGATAATTTCTACCAAGCATATATATATTCATCCAAACATTCGTATTTATAATATTAGTAAGATTATTAAGTTTACAAATTATTCTATACTCATATTAGAACTACTACTACTACTACTACAAGAAATTAAAAAAAAAAATTAATTTGAGATGATTTACGTTTTTATTAATTCGAACACAGATAACAATCTACTTAAAGGCTATTGAGAAGTATTGCGGAAGATTCGTATCGGTTGATAATCGAACGTTAACTTATCAAAAACGAAATTTATATGAGGTAAGTTTGGTCATTTCAATGCATCTATGATTTTATAAGTTCATCAAATTCAATTATTTACATATCTAAATAAATTTATATATCGATTTTGAAATAAATTGAATTTTTTAATGTTTAATTTAATTAAAATCTTTATATATTGATAGTTTTTCACTAAACAGGTTTTGTGTTTTATTATTTTAGGTTTTATTAAAGCATCCTCACGAGAATGCGACAGTGAGGAGTGGAAGGCCTGTTATTTTACTAGAAGCGGGCCAGCAAGCGGGTATAGAGTCTGTCAACTTTGCACTGTTTGTCATTGAACAGCTGGTTGCTTGCAAAGAGAATCTTTACATGTTGAAAAACGCTCGATGGGTTATACTCCCCAGTACTAATCCAGACGGTAGAGAATTCACCAGATACGTAAGTTCTTAAGATAATATTACTCGACTATTTTTTTTTCTTCAATGTTTTACTTGCCTCCTTGATTTCACGTAAATTCGTGCCCAACAGTGCAGTTGATAAATATGATTTAATATAGCGTAATTAATCTTATTTTGATTTTCTTTTCCAGACGCCAGGAAATTGGCAGAAGAATTTAAGATTTTCTGAAGACGATCGTAGTGCTGGCGTAGATATAAGTCGAAACTTTGATGAATCTTTCAACGATTGTGGAATAATACTAAACGGCTTCGATCACAATTATCCTGGTAAAAAACCGTTCTCTGAGAGCGAGACGTCGTTCATATTGGACGTACTGAACAAATACAAAAATAAGTTGAGAGCGTACGTGTCCATACGACGCGACGGCCATGCGTTGCTGTATCCTTTCGCCAGCGTTAACAGCAGTGCCGTCGAAACTGATAAGTTGAGGGAAAAGGCAGCAGAAATCATTTCGAAAGTTAATCATAAATACGGTTTTATTGAATACTTGACCAATTCCTCCATAATTGAAATGAATAGAAAGCCCGTCTGCGGTCATAGCGTGGACTTTGTCTACATGAAGTACAACATGCCTTACGCTTACGAAATGCGCGTTTTTCTCGAGAGCGATCATAAAATAATGACAAAATTCCAAAGTCTACCCCGCGGCTATGATATCACACTTAGAAACGGATACTTTGCCGTTATAAAAGAGTTGTATAACATAGTCATCGAGGAGCATAGAAACAGAACTTATCTGCGTACTTCAAACGAATAATCTAAGAACTATAGCTCAAAGTATTGTACTCTTTCCCTCTCACGGTTTGTACTATATGATCGGTTAATGGGCGGTTATTACGGAAGCAGATGAAATTTTATAGAGTATGAGACCAAGGAAATCTTAAGATCTCGGAAAAGCTCGAAGAGAAGAGTCAAATGTTCCAACTGGGTCAAAATTATATACCTACGGATGGCGTCATCTTTTATAATACAATATTTATTTAGTACATAATGGTGTATCTACATTGGAGGAGTCACTTTTCCAGTTTTAGGAGGATGTCGGTCATGCGCGGCGGGGCGGGCGGCGGGCGGGTGGTCGCGGGCGGGCGCCGTCAGCGCGCCTGCGTCAGGGGTGGGGCCCGGCGCCGATCAGCCCGCTAGCACTCTGCAGTCGGCCGCGCCGGCGGGACCGCGCTCTCCTGATCTTCTCCGATCATTCGCTCCTCAGCCTTCCCGAAAGCCGCCGGTCGTGGAAATATTCGCAACATTAATTTTCCTAAGTTACTTTTCGTAATTTTTTTTAATTTCGAGTCTTAATATTTCTAGTGCCTTCTGATAATTTCAGTTTATTTTTAATATGTTTCAAGTATTTTACTGATTTAAAATTAAAATTGTTTTTTTGGGTTTTAGAATTATTTTGTGTTATTAATTTAAAAAAAAAATCGATGGCGGGTCCGAAGACATCGAAAGGTAAGTGATGACTAAATTTCTACTTTTCAGAATTTTTACATCAATTTTGGGCCAAAAATGTAACTTTGGATGTGGGTATGCGGAAATTCTAAGTGCGAAGGGGCGGAAGGCGGTGCCGTCGGCAACAGGTTGTAAGGCAGCGCCGGACACAGCTCGGAAACTCTCCTCCCGCCGCTGCCGCCGCTTTTCTCTTTTCTATTAACAGTTACCGAGCAATTTAGATAACGATTTTTTGATAACTACCCGCTGGAGCCCATTTTTGTCGTTTTTGAAGAAGAAAAAATTATTTTTGTCACACAAATAATGGGTCGAAGGGATTTTCACTAATCGTTCGATTCGGTCTATTTTACGGTATTGACGCGTCTGAATTTTTACATTGTGTAATAAAAAAATTATTATGCAAGTAATATGTCAAAGTTATTCTGAAAATAACAAATTAGACTTTTCTGTAAGATTTTTTAATGCGTTTAAAATAGATATCCAAAAAAAAAAATCGCATTAAATATCGACTAAGTTATTATGTCCAATAAAATACTTTATTACGCAATTTTAAATTACGAATTACTGAAATATAAAAAAAGTTACTTAGTTAAGTCGAATGGCGTGAACTAAATTGTACAAAAAGAAAATTTTATTTAAAAAAAGAAATATCTTTTATAATTTTTTTAATCCTACTAGACATACGATTTTGAAATATGTAATATTCATTTATTAATTTATTTCAATATGTCTAAAATCAGTTTCCGAAAAAAATTAACCCGACAAAAGACTTAAACGAAAAAAATCGCAAGACCGAATTTTTACATAAGCGTAAATTTTTTTATTAACATTCTGGAAAAAAAAATAGAAATTATATTTTTTGGATATAATCTCTTAAAACGGTCAAACGCCAGGGTACAGATAAAACTTGTGAAGGCTTCAGTATTATCAGGCACATGTAGGTCGGATAATAAAGCGGACAGCGTTACTTTCATAACTAAAGTTTGGAGTGTTGATAAGAACAGTGTGGGTATCGATCGACTCATTAGCCAGTCCGCTCGCGTATCGAGGTGATAAGCAATGCGGGTGTTACCACCGTGTGTCGCCCACATGACACTCGACATTTGCACGACTTGTTTTACGAACGAAATGAAATAGCTAAAATTTGAACGAAATTATTTTTCCCGTTTGATTTTAGCTATTTGATATTTCGTTGAGTTGAATTGAGAAAAGTTAGAATATTTTTCCGTCAGTTTTTCACTCCAGTTAGTTGGTATATTAAAATAAATTGACAAATGTTCGTCTCTTTTGAGTATATCAACATTTACGTATATTCAAAGATTGAAATTCAATGTTCAATTTGAATGATTTTTCGTGATGGTTTCTTTTACTTTGTTTAAATAATTACAAGATAACTGAGAGGTTTAATCATGTCAATTTGAATTAACTACAGATTAAGACTGCATTTTTTTTAATTTAAACTTTGTACTTACACATATAATTTTTGTGACATTACATGAGAAATGCAGTGATGTACTGGAGAGCTTAACTCCAAAAGAGTTCTCTTACAGCTAACCATAACATAGAGAGAGGTTGTTTAATTTTTTAATTCTAATATCCAATAAAAGTTACATCGAATAGAAGATACGGTATATTAAATATAAGGCTTGCGGACCCTTTGAAGTATCTTTGTAGTGAAAGGGGTCGACAACTAAAGAGACGGTATTGTAACTTCTCGAATTAAATTCCGTAGTCAACCAATGCCAGCTAACGCTTCTCGATTCTGTTATATTTAGTACACGGCGCCGCCAAATTTGAATTAATTCCATCGAAATATTTAAATAAAATAACGACATTTCTAACACGGCATTGCGGATTGATGTTATTTGATACTGAAGTTTTGGGTCCGTAAAATATGAATAAGCTAAAAACTTGATTGAGCACAAGTATTTAAGCAATTATTATTTTTCACCATATTATTTAATTATAATATTTCTAATATTTTTTATCGCGTTGTCTTGTTTGATCCTATCCTATTTTATTTATTTAAAAAAATAATTAAGAACTATTAAGGTAAACTCTTTTAAAAACTATTAAGGTTTTTAAATCTTCTAAGCATGTTTCGGTAATTCAAAATTAGATGCATTTGGACGCTCCTTATACAAATTGTTAATTATTCAATATAGTTATTTCTCAGACATAATGTAATACAAATATTTCGCCTCAGAAATCGAGTAAAGTTAACTGAGCCACGTTGCCGTTAAATTCTAAACGTTATCTTGGAAATTGTTAATTAAATGAACTTAGAAGTTATGAGATTAGTAACAAGAACGTTATGCGATCGCGTATCGTGTACGTCGGAACATTATATTCCAACTTACAGGCGCTTTAGTTTGTTAGAATGTAATCATATTCCACGACTACCAAAACTAACCTAACCCATATATACATATATAATGCCAATTATTCTTTAAAGAATATATTTATGTAAGTTATACATTTACATTTTTAAATAAAGAATCTTCTACTTTTCTCTAAGTTTAGTAGTTATACGTATCTAACATTAGTAACAGTACAATTGGTGCCTCATGCCTTTAGAATTATTACGGACAAATGTTCTGTAAATGCAAATTATTCAAACAAACATATTGCAGTTTTCTTCTCACAGGCGCAAGTATTAATTTCCTACACTTCAAGCTTAAGGCTATAAAACTTTGTTCTTCTAAACAAGAAGACAGCGTCGGTGTATGGTTGTATTAAAATTTCGAACAGCTCAAAACTTAGCCGCTTTTGGTGTTCATTACATTGGAAAGTTGGTTAAAATTCATACAAGTCCAAGTTCTAATGAACACTGTTCGGGGAAGTTGGCCGATAGAGCCAGCGATCGCTTGTCGTTCTTCCACGGCGCCTTTTTGTTGGATGAATGACGTAAAGCGACCGGCTCTATGCCACTTTGTTCCCGATTTAATTGGGATATGGATACACGTATTGATTACGCGCACGGGACGGCCGGCCGCCACAAAGTGACGTTCGTATCGTGTGACATGTTTCATTTGTTTAATTAATATACAATGGACACTTTTGTTACATTCGTTACCGAAAAAAATACCAGTAATTGACAGTATGCAATCAAAACCACTATGCCATGGTTTGTTAATTATAAATCGGTAACATTTTATCTTAAACTTAAGACTTCGGAATCAAAAGATGTTGCTTGTACTTTGGTTGAAGCCGGTAATATTTTACATGACTTTATTATAACGTCCCCACCTACAATAAATTAGTAGGAAATCCCCGAGCCACGAGACAATAAGAAACGCCGAGGTTCTGCGGCGGCAGACATTAGCCCTGTTGTTATTCTAAGTGGATTAAGGCCAACGCATTTCAGATCTGCTTAAGCTCGAATCCAACATTAAGTCTGACAGAGAGCTTACTTGCGGTTGCACTTTGTCCTCTTTCAATTCCCCATTTTACTTAAAAACAAGTAAACTTTTTTTATTGGTCAAATTATTCTATTCAAAAAAGGCTTCGCAGCTTTTTGTCTGTAACGGTAACATTAGCAAGTACCTCGAAATATTACTTTTGCTTTTAAATGTCTATTTAAAACATAAATTATTAAGCGATAATTATAACTTTGTAATTTTGCGACGCGGCGGCTATATTCAACGCATTTGGCTTCCAGTCAATAAAATTATCGTCGTTTATCAACAGATGACGACCCAACAAACACAAGCTTTATAAACACGGGGCGGCCGACAAACTCATTAGATAAATGAAAGAGTTTTACAAAACGGGGTGATCGGCACAGGCGGGTCGCGGTCGGTGTGATGGATCGACTCGCGGGAAAACGAGAACGACCCAACTTGTAATACTCAGTATAAACTAAGAAATATTGAAACTTGTTGGCATTGAGTTATACTTAAACCCCTTTTCCACTAAGACACTAGTCGAGCACGATTGCTATTACTATGAGCAATATAGCACTGGCATGCTCGCAATTGCTACTTCATAAATAGCATTTGCACGAAGTATGCCGCTTAGTGAAAAATGCCCTTACTTTCTTCTATTTGGCGGAGTATATTGTACAAGCACCCGGAGTTATAATGAGATACAAAACATTAACACGTTGTGTTAATTATCAGAAATTTCTTTAAAGATGAATATCGAACTTGAGATTACTTTGAGATCTTTGCTATATAATATTAATATAAAAAATACACACTTTTTTTGTTTTTATTTATTTATTATTTTATTACTTAAGACGTCAGCTGTACAACTTTATTAGATAAAACGTGGGGCCTAAGAGCCTAGCACGAATATTAAGGGCCTACCCGCGCTTTCGTAACATCATCGACAAAATATTATGTCAAAATTTGTTGGTGTAATTTACGCTCGGTAGGGGCACAAATTTTACCAATGACGTCACGAAATATTCTCACGAATTTTCGAGCTAGGTTCTGGTCATTTCATTGAATTATATTTTTGTTTCGGAATATATTATTTAGCAAGAAAACAACCCAAAATTATCTGAAGTATGGTACGTTTGATAGGTAATTTTTTTTAAGTAGGGTAAAGTTTAAAGTTAACTTGATTTCTAAGCAATGATGTTTCTTGGTAATCGAATGGTTTACGTACTCTAGTTTGTGTACAAAATATGATAGGTTAAATATATTTGTACCATATTATTACCTTTTTTTCACTAAAGTTAAACATAAATCAATATGAATGTAGTAAAAAAATCAGAGCAAGAACAGTTTTTTTTTTAATTTACCTTTTTAGTTATTTCCATAACATCGTTATATACATATCTTTGTTGTAAAAAAATAAGGATGTTGCAGACAGAAAAGCCGGAAAGAGGGAAGTCGTATAGTTTACAAGGACAAACCTTCATTCGTCTGTTTATTTGGGAAAGGCAAACGATCACTCACTGCGTGGCATTATCGATAAGAGTACATATTATTTTTTTGTGTTATTATACGAAACTCATATCGATTGAAGAAGAAGTATATATTTACCTGTACTTCTTATTGTTGTTTCGATGGGGTTCACTAAATGCCTCTTAATAGAAATCTACTATGGGACGATGTTATTGAGGTTAATATCTCAGGCCCGTATTGAGGTACGATAAGTTTTTGTCCCTGTAAGTGGGACAAAACTTATATGCGACCCTTCCTCTTGTATCACGCACAATAAAACTAGTAAAGTACTTGAGAAAGTCAACAAGTATGTGAGTGACTTATTTTATGCACTCCCATGAATTTAAATGAACATGAATTGAATGAAACTTACCTCCTCAAATTCTAATACGTTTTTTAAAACTTGTAGTGAATGACAACTGATCTTAAACAATTATTTCTTACAAATAAGCACAATTCGGTTGAATTAAAACTATTTCTAATTGATATAAGCAGACTTTAAAAAATTTATCAATCTCTAAGAAATTCGATTAGTTTTCGAAGAACCGTTAAATTACAAAATAAGCAACAAGTTAGAATTGTCAATTTGCTGGAACCACGGACCGGATGTAAAGCTCTGAAGCCGGATATCATTCGGTCGCCACAAGTGACGCTAACAGACAGTAGATAGTTTAAACAAAAGAGAACTTTAAACGACTTGATCCTCTTTTAGTTTTGAACTGTCAAATTTCTGATAACAATGAATAAAATTCTCTTGTTTTTGGTACTTAACATAATAAAGATAAGATCTTCTGAATTATAAACTACGAACTCAAAATCAGTTCCTATATCAAGTGTAAAAGTGTTGAAATAATGCGAGAGTACGCTAGGTAAAATGCCGGCGGTATTCATAAGCCGCGAGCCACTTTATCACCTGAGCTGAGGTTTACGGCAGCAGGCGGCAGGGGGCGCTGAGGAATGCGCGCGCGCTATAAACTTGTCTTTAATAATCGCGCACTTTCGCTGACATGGAAAATAGTTTACAAGCAGTCTGTGCTTACAGCCTCTGTTTATCTCGTCTTTATTACCCGATAGCGCCGCCTTCTTTCTAATCTCACGTATAAAAAGTTTATACGATTTTTAGGGAGCCTTTTACGGTTTACACTCTGTGCAGACGGAATTAAAGTTTAAATGCTTAATGAGTTGTTTGTGAAGCGCCCGATTAAAAGTTTTTAAGATTGCTCGCAGAGTTTTCGTGGCGTCGCTGTTACTGGCAATGAGTTTGAGAGTTCGACGCCCTATCACTTACGATATTTTAATTGCATTTAAATCTAATCTTACTAAGTTACAAACAATGTAATTTGTTTAAATGGGAGATTGTTATTACTGTTACTTTTTCATAAAGTTTTTTTTTTACCTAATTAACGAGGTAAATGAGGTTCTAAAAATAAAATCGCATCAAACAAATGATCAGACCGATACAATGAAATGTTGTGAAATGAATGATTTCAAGATTTAAAACGTGTTCATTTTAAGTACATAATAAGTTCAAAAACAAAATCAATACAGACAGACTTTTGTTACATAAAAGCAAACGATAAAGTATCTAAAACATTGGCAAAATGTGAAAAGTTACGAGTGGTGTGGTCTCAATATCGCGAAATAACAATATCAGCGGCGAATATCAGGAGTTTATTCGCTTGAAGTCAATAATCGCAGTTTCTAAGTCACTTAACGTAAACGAGTGGAGTGCGGCGAAAGCCCCGACCACTCCACTTCGATACCAAACGAAACGTACTCGTATTATATAGACTACGCCTAACTGGGAACTCTTATTGTACAATAAAAATGTTACGAGGTAACTCTATTCAATGATCGTGACTGTTATTGAAATCTTCGAATGTATTCGAGAAATATTAACGATAAACCATTGATACAGCAACGAATGTGTTCATGATTTGGTGTAACAGCGTTTGAACAATTGAATTTTATACTTCTGAAATATAAAATATGTCTGTGATGTCTCATAAAATTGACCATATCTTTCTACCACTACCACTATCTTTAGTCTAAGAATTTATCTTATACTTAAGACCGATTGATTATTTTAATCTATAATTCTTTAAATAAATATAATTAAATTTATTTAGAAATCACTTAATTGTAAACACATCATTTAGTTGTAATACATGAAATAATATAATACATAATACAATTTTTTTTTGACCAAAACTTTCCTGCCTAAACTATTAAACGCCAGTGACCGTGTAGCAGTATCATGCGTAGCGTTTAATAATTATTCTTGCAAAGAGTCAAGAATTATAAATTAAATTTAATATTAAGCAATAAAGGCCTGTTACCGAATAAGCCAGGTACATACAGCGTTACACATAACCTCATTGTTGCGGATAAGCCGTAAATCCCAAATCAATGTCAAGGACTTAAAGTCTTTGAAAGTTCCGGCGTCTGTTTCACTTTAAGGAGCGCTATGATCACGTCTGCACAGAGAGTAACACAAGAGATTATTCAAAATGTTTTCTCTTGCGTCTTGGAATTGGTGTTTTAATATTCTTGATTATTTATAATGCATGAAAGGAATTTTTAAATATACATTTGAAGTCGTTATTTTCATTAAATCGCAAATAAAATAGAGTACGAGCCATTTTACAATTTCTCTACATTATAAATTTCAAAAATTTAGCTAAAATATGATAGTTCTTGGTTAGTCAAGGCATTACATTTGATAATTTCAACAAAAGTTTCATAAACCTATAAATAACCACCGAAATTTTAATTGACGGTCAAAAGCAATAACACTTCACAAACACAAAATAACTAAAACAAGCGTCTATCGATGCAATTCCCAAAAGGATACGCGCCTCTATTTTCCCGTCGGTGAGCAAAGTCAATATGTCGTCGGATCGGAGATGAGTTATTTTTCCATAATTCTGGCTGGTGCGTCGGTGGGCGGAGGCGGGCGGCGTACGGCGCGCATCGAGAATTCCCAAATAAATAATAAATATGTCAGGTCGCGTGAGCTGAGACATGTGAAGGCATTGCTACCACAGAGCATTGCAAACTCGGTTATGTTTGTTTTCAGATTTCATATTCAACGGGATGGCTTTACTGTTTTAGTTTTGACAAAGTGTTTTGCATGCATGCATCACAGCTCAGTTTGAAGTCGTCAGTTAGACATTCGACATTATATATGGTTTGGGCTTTGCAGATTTTATAATAAATATTTTTAGATATTGCAATACAAGAATTAAATATTTTCTTTGAACTATTGCTAATACTACTGATACATATATCATGTGATTTTATTTGATGTATCTGAACATTTGGGTCCTGTGTGTTTGGGTTGCTGTAACGTGAAATAGTTATCCCAATAGTTTGACGGGGACGTTGCTGCGGTCTGCGCCTGTAGGGATTTAACACCCGCTCAAAAACTTTTACATTTTCACATCTTATATTATTCCATCAAACGTTCTCGAAGCAGCATGAATTAATAAACTATCGAGAGAAAGAGCCCGTGTAAAGTTATAAAAAACAAACCGGTAAAATGATAAGGGTTTTGTCAATTTTGTTTCTAAAAGTTATAAGGATACCTTTTACGTCACCTCATATTCCAAAAGTAAGTTTACAAAGAGACATATAAAAATTGTAATAAAAAAACTAAATAAATAAGCCTCATTCTTAATGAATAGCCAATTCTTCATTCTTAATGCAAAGCCCAGAATTCAAAGATTTATAACAAACTCTAGTCACATTCATCCGTAATTACGTTGCCGAATTTCATCAGTTACATGTATTTAATATTAATAAATATTTACGATTACAAAACAGTTTGTATGTTAAGCAGCTTATAACATTTCATGAAATTATGCTTTACGCATAAATCGCCTTACGCAACGTGACGGTGACGACACGTGACCGGCGCCTGAATTCTAACTCTCGAATTTACAGAGCGGCCTCCAGTCGGCAAAGCCGCATTTCACTACTACCATTCACAGAGGATCATTCTAAGTCCCATCAAATCCATGTTAATGGGTATTGTATGTACCCTTTGAGCTCTGTATTCTCTCTACATTTCTCTTATTTGTTATGTTACAAGTAACATGCGTCATATCCGTAGATTTGTATCCATTTCCCTAATTAAATAATGCTGCTATGAGCCCGTGTCTCATATTATAATAATATCTTCGCTTTCGGAATACCATTGTCGTTGTTTTTACATATTACTTTTTACTGTTCACAATACTGATTGTAAATAACTAATTCACAAGTTCGTCAATGACTTTGGATGAGTCTCACCAGCTGACATAATTTTATTTCATTAGTATACAAGCAAACGTAAATTATAACAGTTAATGTAGAGCTTTACTTTTCTTAGCACATGTATGTACTCGTATATATTAAGTTCTTTGCCATAACATACCACTGAGAAGTTCCAATAAAACATACATAGACTCCGAATTACTTTTATATAGATAATTTCCATAATCTAGCATGACATTTTTTATACATTTATCTATTGTCCACAGATATTTATAATTCTATTTCACTTGTGCAAAAAGACTAAATTAATCGATTTCGCAATGGATACATCGACATTTTCCAATATTTGTAACATAAATCTACTGCAATCCTATCCCATTTTCAATGGCATTGAATAAACGAGTTTCAGTTTTAATTATAACGAATGTAATAAAATGAATACGTATAAAATGACGATATCCCTCACAGCTTTACAAAATACATGCCGTTTATCTGTAATTCGGATTTAGTCGTGTATCCGGTGGCATAGGCGCGGGCTACAATTTGCACCGGATGCTGGTGCTACGGCGTAGCGGGTGCGCTATCATTCGTGCATGGACCATGTTGGTGGGTGCACGTGTGTTTAACAGCTGTCTGCGTTTTATACGATCACATTACGTCGCCGGTCTGCCGGACAATTGCTGCCGTACGTCGCATGCACGACCTCTCTGCGATTCCATTACACTAATTCGCCGGACATCCGTAGCACTTGTAAAATAACATAATCGAGTCACCACGTTGCTATCCAATTATCGCTGAAGAAATAAATTCTCAGCGAATTTCATAATTTAATTTACCTTATTTAAATAACCGATATTTTAATTGTAGCAACTTATAAATGTCTATTTTTTACAACCTCTGGAAGACGGTCTCATTTGGAATCTAGCTAATAAAAAGCATATACTAAACCTGCTTTTATAAAGTCAAAATGCTTAAGTAATGACCCGTTAAAGAGAGTAACCGACGAAGACAAACGAAGTGTTGTGTTACTCATAATACAAAAGAATGGATAAAAGCGCTCTCACCCGTGAGCCAACAAGTTAGCTACAGATTAAGGGCTTACATTTTTCACGCTTTGGCTGTGAAAGTGCCTTTTGATACTACGCCAAGTCTACTTTTAACAGATTTTGGGCTTTAAATTCTGGTCGAACAGTAGGTTAATTAACTGATAAAAATTGCAAACAAAAGTTTTTGTAACATTTGTAATCATTTTTATTGTATAAAGATGTATTTTTTGGTCTCCTGGTAAAAGAATTAAAGACTGTCAACAGATTTGTAATTTGCTTCAGGGATTCTGAAGCCTCAGTCCCATGGGTCGACACACAAATTGTATCTTCACCAGCCGAAATGCCCCGAAACATGTCACCCTTCGCCCCAACATAATTACGAGTATTTTAATAGCATTATTTCAATGTTATTTTTTCCTTCTTATTATGTACCTAAAGAATAAACTTACAATTAAAATACGAAATGTATCAGTTTTGCTTATTTATAAAATTAGAAATGAGTATAATTTCGTCAAATTATAGAGATCCGTCCTACTGAAGGCACTTACTATCTAAGTCAAATTTATAAGTCATTTAAATATAGAATTTCGTATTTTGCAATTCATTTATAAAATAAAAATAATAACGGAAACTAAAAATTACTTGTAACGTCTACTTAATTTTCTTATATAATTACTTAAATAATAAAGACATTTACTTAAGATGCTTACAATACTAAATAATTTTGTTTGAAATGAAGAACAAATATTAAATTTAGAAATACAAGGAAACATACGAAAGCAATATCGTATCTACGCTACGAATTTCGTCGTTTTGTGGCCGTGTGTACCGCTAATAGGGTATTATGAACTTCGACCAAGAACTCATGGGCTGAGGGCTCTTGAGAGAACATCTTGCGGGACGGGGGCTGGGGGGATGGGAGGGGAACATCGGAGGTATCCCGCGGTAGCGAGGCGAGCGAGATTACAAATGGCAAGATAAGCCTCGAATTAGATACAACGAATTTTGTATGAAGTTGTAAGGATATAAAGCGTCTTGTTACCTGCTTTGAGAATAATATATTAAGTTTATTTCACACACAAGCTTTTAAGTACGCGATATAAAAGCGCGCCCTAATAATAGATAAGTGAAAATTGTATGAGTTTTTTAAAAAAGGATTACATTTATAATTTAAGTAAACAATCTGTTGTAAAAATATAATTAAAAAGCTAAACATTACTAAACATTAACAATCACATCATGATACGATTCAGATTCTAACATAAAAGATCAGATATTATGGTGGGGACTACGAAGTTAGGACAAAATTACTGGGTCTGGGGTCGGTATATCAGCGGCTTAGTGGTACACGCGGGGAGCGATGCCCGGGGCTAGGGGTGCGGGATGCGGGGTCTGGAGTGCACAAACACAAAAACATCCCGCCCCCGAGCTGTTCTTAAATCTCAATTAAGGTATAAAACCGTGTCTCGGTCCCGCACGTACACTGAATTAAATTAATGGCTTCACATATTGCAACTGTTGCGGGACGGCCTCAATTAATTGCTTCTTTTTTCGTTCTTCCCTTATTCTTCGCTAAGGTTAAATGTTTTATTAGTCGGCGGAGTTTCTTTAAGGTACTTTGTCTAATTATTTGACCGTGACACGTTCATGTGACATTGATTTATTTCCCCAAAAGAAATATATTTAATTGGAATATTTTATCTGTTGCACCAATAGTCGGCTTGAATGTTGTTATTGTACGACCTCAAGGAAAACAACTGTAATGTATAAAAAATTGCTCATTTCGTCTGTTGAGTGTGCGTGGTGAAAAACTAAATTCTAGTCTTCACATTCCTATCCTTTTCCTTTCAATTATTTGCGAAAGGGATGGGTAGGTATCTATAGGAAGGGGAAATACCTTCTTTCTGTACGTCCTTTCCTCTGTCATTTTAAAGTAGACAATGCATCAACAAGACGACAATGTTGGAGAGCAGCAGTGGCTTTGTTATTTTAAAGAAATCATTTGGCTACTTGCTCGTTTGCTGCCCTATGCTATATAAAAAAAACATTATATAATATTGATTTAATATATCATTATTTGTTAAATTGAAATACTGCATAATCGAGCATCAGGTGCAAGTAATAAACCCAATTAGCGAGGCAGCCTCGGAGCGACGCGGCTCCTTCTCGCTGACTCAATCGAGTTTGGAAGCCGCTTACATTACCCGAAATTACTTTATAACACAATATTGTATAACTCAAGTTTAACAAACTTAAACTATTTACGTAGTCGGCGGTTTCCGTGTTCCGCGCCGCGAGCATGTTTCGTACAATATACAAGACTGTGCCCGCGACTTCATCCGCGTGAAATACTGTCTTAGGGTAGTATTTTAATGACTTATGCTAATTATTTTGCTTAAAAATAATGTTTTTTTAAAACAAAATATATTATACTTACAAAACATTCAAACAAACCGTACATAATCCCATACAAACTTTCATCCCCTATTCCCTCCTATTGTAATTATTCAAACTTCTGGGTAAAAACTTTTACAAACATTAAATGTCTTATTTATTTATATCAAATTAAAATCCTAAAAAATAAGTTTCAAATTTCTAACTGTAAAGAAAAAAATCTTTCATTCAAATTTCCATCCACATTTAGACCTTTTTCAGGCTATCTGTGTGCCTAATATCTTTTAAATCGGCTCAGCAGTTTTGGCGTGAAAGCGAGACAAACAGACAGAGTTACTTTCGTATTTATAATATTATAGTAAGGATAAGCTATGTTCGCAGCCTACAAATCCATAGAGTCATCGTCATGGCAACCGGTAAAACCCCACTGTGAACAGTCAAAGAGGAAAGTGGAATAATGATGCTATGAAATATGGCATTTCGCCCGCGTATAGCGTACTAAACATGACACATATTTTTAAGATACAGAAGAAGCGTCGACACCTTTTGAAGCGCTCTATGATCTTATTCCCTCTTATCTTTTTATCTTTTACCTTGTTTACTTTTGACCTTGAATGTTTTGCATATTGAAAATATCTTATATCACTGTGGGTTTCTAAGATGAATATCTCTGTATGAAACTTCTTCCTTCTTCATCCCTGTCATACTCGTAATATTTGTCGACAACACAGATAACAATATGTTTTATACCGAGATTTTGGTTTTATAAACCTAATGGTTATGGTTTGACTGTATAGTAATTCATAAACAACCTGCTCTGTATGGTCGGCACAGTATGTACTACTCCTCCATACATCTCTATCAGCCATCATATCTGAATTCAACCCCTTATTACGCATATGTATCCAGTTCCATTCATCTCACTAAAATTGTGTAGTCTCTGGACAATTTAATTGATGAAAGTATCAAGGCATGAGTGACAATATTTCAACATATATACTATGAATAGATATAGCATAGTAGCTTTAGTAGTGTCAGTATGTTAGTATATTGTTAGGTACTAGCACAACGGTATGCGACCGCATTCCGACCTGTATCTAGACATGGCGGAAATTAAGCGATTCATTACTCTAATTTACAATGACAACACATAATATGACTGGTCTAGAGATAAATAGATTGATATGAAATAATTGTACTGAACAATGCAGATATAAAGCATGTTAGATAATTACGTTAACTATCTTTTGTAATGAGAAACATAATTAACTGATAAAATTTCACAGTTGTTGAAAACTAGGAAAGATAATTGGTTTAAAATTAAATAATTTCTCGTGTCCCATTTTAAGCACAAGTTCTAATTAATAACTTTTTAAATGAATTCTATATAATATCAAGTTCTTAAAGGTTAAAAATACCAATTGGAAACATTCAATTACGAGATAATGCGAATTGATTCGATTATTTTTATCTGACATATAAATTCGTGCATTCGTTTACATTTTCATAACGAATGTGTGCATTTAAAAAGCTCATTACGTGACGTCACTACGAAGTGACATACGACTGGTCGTAGCCCACGCAGGATAATAACTTATTGATTTTTACATATTTTCACAAAGTCCAAGCTTATAAGTTGTCATGTCACCTGTATTTGTTATCAGTGATGTACTAAAATTGTTGAGATAAATATTGGGGTTAGTGATTGTACATAAAATTGTTATCTTCCTGATTCACCTAAATTACAATTCGAAAAACTTTGCAATAACTTTAAATTCATTTTAAACTTATCACTATGGATGTTTTATAGACTCTACGGTTTTTGCTTACTTCTCTATAGTAGAGATATAGGATTCTATTATAGCCATAAAAGTAATGTACACACAAATGCATTGAAGAAACTGAATCATTTAAACATTTTGAGTATCAGCTGTTGAGTTATTCGAATATCGTTTTATTTTTATGGTCGATAAAAAAGCTGTAACACTCCATACATCGGTTACGTAGACGTTACGAATAGCGCAAGTGAAACGCATTAATTCGCGCACTGATTGTTCGGGTTTATTAGGACGAGCTTTATTGCCCAGTGCGTGCGGAGTGCGGAGGCGGGCAGGACCGCTGCACGGATATTGTTCCACGTGACAATAAATAAGACGTAAAATTTTATTTTACAGCGGTAAACGAAAGAACCTAACGAAATTACATTCAATTACGGCGTCCCCGGCCGCGCATTCCGCGGCGGCAATAAAGGCTGCAAGCGGACGTTCCTAGCGTAAATTTTTCGGACATAAAACTCTATAAAAGTGAAGTTACTGAGATGTAGAGGTACAATAAATGTTTATAGAGGTGGGACGTGCCGCAGCAGGATTGTCCCGCGCCCACTCAATTAACTTTAGGCGGTGCGGCGGCCCAAATAAAAAATTCTCTTCCGCTTCCTCATTCGCAAAGCAAACAGGTATAAGTCAAATTAAGTGTGCAAAATAAGGTTGCATTAAATTAGGTCACGGGACCAGAGTGAGACTTTGAAGGGCTCGTGACTTATGGAATTTGAGAATAGCTTAAATAATTCAGTTTTTTGCACTGGCAGAAAATTTTACTATGCAAATGGTCTTTTACAAAGAAATTCCAACATTTTTAAACAGTTTTAAATTATGATGTTTTTGGATAACGGTTCAAGGAACAATAGATTTGAAAAAAAAAGGAATAGTATGCTTTGTAATCACTTATTTTGGTAAAACAACAAATATGAAATTTTTCGTAAACAATGGTCAATTAGTACATGTTAAAAATATTTCATACAAAACAACCAATCAAGATTTCAATCAGAATGAAAATTTCACATAGCGCTACAAATTATCCACTAACATAACTTTTCTTACCTTTCACAAAATCAGAGTTCCTCTCTTGCTTATTACGTAACATTACCCAAAGGACGTACGCGAAGCGAATACGACCCGCGGACATGTGTCATATATCATTACACGCATTATGAATCATAATTTTAAGTGGTTAAAGTTTATTTTTGCACGATACTCGTGAATGACATCGTAAGGCAAACGTTTCTTTAGGATGATGGAAAAGGTGCTCTCACGGGGACGACTTTAGGCCTATTAATCCTTACGTGAAAAGCTTGTCTAACCGTATTCCCGCTCGCGGCTCGAAAAGGGAGCGGGAAAATTAGAAAATCTCTTGGAGAATAATTTAAGACGAGGTAGCGGTTGAAAGGTTAACTTCGTTTTATCTCGGTAGTACTGCGGCACCGCGGGGCGCATTCATGTCATCGCAAAGCCCTCGGCTGCTCATTTTCGGTCGTTTAATTTGTGAATGCAGTGACGTTGCAAATTGTCGGGAATTAGAGGAAAGAACTTTGAAGTCGAGTGTTACAAATTAATACTCAATTTGTTTGGTTCAGTCAATCCGTTTATGAGCAAAACCTCTTAAAGTTGTTTGGATGGAAATGCGCAGAAGTTGTTTTTGGACACTTTACATTGAATTTATACGAAGCTTATTAAAGAAATAATTTAAAATAGATACTTATAATAATTTTACGAGCATACTTTAGGTACCAGTAAAATAATATACACAACATAATAAAGCTTAAGTACTGATTTAAGGATATAGACTTAATCATTCTTTTAATTAAAAAAAAAACTTGTTAATTTAATATTATGATAAACAAAAGACTATAAAATATTAACAATTTATAAAGAAGATAAATTACTTTTTAACGAGACGATTATTAACGAGTAATGTAATGCATTGGTTGCGATTCTAAGCGTGTTTTAGGAACATTATAAAATCAGAGGGAGAGCGCTGCCGCCGGCCATATCATATCGGAATTTCTTAATCTTCGAGCGGTTCTTTTCATATTTAATTAATCAGTAAAAGCATTAAATTCGTATGTTCAAAAAACCTCCAAAGTAAACATTACTTAAATAATGAATTTACCTAATACAATCCTTAATCAAGGCTATCTAAGATAATATTAAATAAATCATAAAAAAAGCAATATTAAAAAAACGAATTAAGTCTCAATTTGAGAAAGAACGAAGTTCAAACTTCATTGATCAAATAATCAGAAACCCTTAAAAGTATGTTTTTTCAATATTACAAGTAGGTAAGTAATTCAAGCCGCTAGACAGTTGAGCATCTGAGATTGCTCGTAGAGCCGCGCCGCTATCCAAACGTCTCAAACACAGGCGAAACTTCCCTTGCAAAAGTTCATCCCGTGATCTCATATTTTCGTATTTTTCTTGCGGAGGACGCGGAGCGTGAAACGTTAAAATATTCCATAATTTTCGATACACTTACGAGGATGAATTTCGAGTTAGTAAAGTGTAACAAAAATACTCGCTCTCAAGTTTGTCGAGAAACTTGAGAACGATTAACAAATGTGCTGCCTTCTGTTAACATTTATGGGGAAGTGGGGGCAAATTAATAAAGTTTTTGATTGTAAGGCGAGATGTAACGGCGGCGTCGCGAGTTTTGGGTATCTACTGTCCTAGTAAAATATTGACACAAATCCCTAACTTATAAAATCGTGCTTACGTCCCCGGTGTAGGCAATATGGGTTTTCCATCATTTTGATGTAGGGCCCCGGGGCGGCGCGGGAGTGGCCGGGTCGGTGCGGTGCGCGGGGGGATACCTGGCCTGTTGTGCGCCCCGGGTTTGTTTGCTGATCGATATGTGCCGGCTTTGTGACCGACACGAGGACCGCACTTATATTACCTTGTAATGCATTTCCGAGGAAACAAGTTTACGTGATGCCACTCGTGAAAAGTGAATTTGAAGGCCAGATACTTCGCGTCTGATTTAAGTGAGTATCTGCCAACGATAGACGAGTGGGCGGATATTGATAGTACGGATACGAATATCCCGGATATTTAAATATAATGTTACTAATATTATAAATGCGAAAGTTTAGATGGATGCATGGATGAATGGATCTTTGTTTGAAGGTATCTCCGGAACGGCTTAACGGATTTTGGTGAAATTTGGCACAGGTGTGGACTATAGTCTGAAAGAATACATAGGCTGCTTTTTAAGTTTTCTTTTAATTCTGCTCGAACGGAATCGCGGGCAAAAGTTACTTATATATAATGTTACCTCTATGACAAATACTTCAACTTTTTTTTTTAATTCAAATTCCAATTAGTACACTATTTTTGTGTAGCTTTGTATACGTATGTATAAATACTTTTGATTTCGCTGGCAACTCTTATAAATAAAATATAATAAATATAAATATTATTCTATCTGTTTCTATCTTTAATTCGGCTCTTAAGCACATATTTAATATTATTAAGGATTAAATCCTAACTATCGAAGTAAGTCTGATTCACGAAAATAAAGATCCGAAATTAATAACCAATAAACTTCGAAAAGCATTCGTAGTGCATGAAACAATGCTTAATCCTCGATTTGTAGAGGGTCTACGTGGAAATGGAAAAATATTTGTCTGGCGCGGGCCGTGCGACGAAGTGCATATATGCCTCATCTAAACTCAAACATTGCATTTTATACTCTAACATAAGTGAATATAGTTGATAACGCTTTGCAAAACAAAATATTCTATTTAGTGTAGCGGTGCACGTATTTTATGTGAAGGTTAAAACAAGCTTGAACGTGGTACGTGTGAAGTGTTATTTTCTTAAATCTCAGTTTAACTGTTGAGAGAAACATTTAACAGATAATTTTAAGCGTTTAACTTTAAGTATTCCGCTTTTTGTATTTTTTGACAAGATTTTATTTAAATTACAAAAACGAACTTTAATTATTTTGAATGTATTCGAAAACAAAGTCTAATCGAATTGTGTACCTTTGAATTGACTAGCATTGAATACAAAAAAGTTTCGTTCACTCTTGTCGTTTAAATTGTACACTTAATTTGTTTAAAACATCTATAAAATTTTGTTGATCGGAATCGATAGCGTTAACGATGTCGATACAATATGTAAATTAAGTTAGCGACGCTTAAAGTTGGGATGCCGTTAACGCGAATATGCATTTAGTGGTTCCTCTCAACTTTCTGAATAAGCGTACCCGCCACCCTGTCTGCGGCCGGCCTTATAAAGACATTATGCAAACATCGAGATCATAATATTATTAGGGTATAATCATAACTTCTGACATATGGTCCAAGTATCTAAAACAGTTAAAACTTTAATTTCCATTAATTTAATAATTTATGACATTAAAATTAAAAAGTTTCGTTACTAAATAGAGCTACTGCCCGCAACTTCATGTGAAAAAAGCAGATTGAATTACTATTCATTCATTACTATTACTACGTGTTATTTGAGACTGTGTTCTGTGTGCCAAATTTCAATAAGATATTTCGAACCATTGTAGAGTTAACAAGCAAATACGTTAATCAAACATCCCACAGGAACCGTATGCATTTCCGGAATCATAGGTAACACATGTGTTCTTCATCAATACCAAATTTCATCGAGATCAGTTTCGTCATTCTGGTAATATCTAGTAATAAACATCTATCCATCCATCCAAACATACGCATTTATAATATTAGTAGGATTATGATAACGTAGTCAAAATATGAACTTAGCATATCATTGTCTTTACTCGTATCAATATGTTAATAGTTATTAAGTCATCACAATTTGAATGATCACCCTTTGAAAAATAGATACCGAAAAATGACTAGCATAATTTACGATTTTTTTAGCTAATAATCATAAAAATTTCTTTACATATTTACGTAAAGACAATCGCTAGTTCTTGTCCTAGAGACGCAGGATAAAGACGAGTTTTAATACCGCTTTTACGCCGTGTACCCAGATCGAGTTTCCAGTACCATTCGAGTCGGATCACTTTACACTGCTCAATCCTGTTTTAATGGAGCTATTAGCTTTTATACGTAATGACCGTGTAAACTGGTAGCCGATTGTAAACGCACGTTTAATGTCTTTATTAACATTGAGGATATATTAAATGAATAGTTTATTTATTTAAGTAATTTTTTTTTTTTAGCGTGTATAATTACAGTTGTGTATTGTGTATCTAGTTATTTAACGATTCTATCCTTCAAATCGATCCAATGATTATTTAAATTAAATTAATTATAGTCTCTGGTACATTAAGTAATAGTTAATATACCAGAGACTACAAAACAAGATCGATCGAACTCTAAACACACTCTTCTTCTAAGATTGCTATTGTTATCATAAAAAAGTCAATTTACAAATACCTTGGATGATCAAAAATGTCCTCAGATCTATTATTGGGGTCGAATATTAGTTTACTGACATTTTGGGATGCTTGAAATTTAATTGATAAGACTTAAAAATCTTCTTTATATTTACTAAAAATCTGACATAACGATAAGTAGTAAATAGAGATTTAAATTTAATGAATTCACAGACAACATTAAAACAAAGTCCCGTTTTAGTTTTATTAAAACAAACAGTTTAAACATCCCCGGCTCTTTGTTTGCACGAGCGGAATATTAAAGTAGAAGAGTCGAATACACTAGAGACAAACCAAAAACGAAAAGTTGAACTTGTTGCGTTCAGAGAAAACTAATAAATGTTTGTCGCGGCGTCGCCGGCAGCGGCGCGATGCTGCAGTGTGACATTAAAGTTGGCCATAAAGTGAGCGTGCAATATCGAGTTAGCGACTCCCGCAGACCAACAAGACGCTAGCGGACTCCGCGCAAACTACTTAAATCTTGACGTTCTCGAAGAAACTTATGGACTTCGGATTATAGTGGTGGCTTTTCAATAGATAACGTAGTGGAGTGGATTTATAAACGATTTATTTTAACACCTACTTATAAAACAGTAGTGAATATTTTTGTTTGCAATTTAACGACATTGTCTTAAGTGATTCATATTTTAAACCAAGACTACTTGATAATTTAAATAGCCATTAAAATATTAAATAGGAAAGATGTAAGATGTAAATGAGTTGCCTACAACAAGTGAAAAAAATAATGAAGTAAATAGGAGAAATAAGTATGAAAACTGGTACTGGTTTTACTTTCATATTGGAATTATTAATACCATACATATTCAACGATTTACTTATTTCTCTTAGTAACTTAAAATAAAACTTGTTCAAATTGTTGTAAATTTGTACAGGATGTGAAGAGCTCGCAAAGCGGGGCCCGGGAACACTATTCACATTCAAATTGCTGGAAAGAAGCCACCTGTTGGCTGTCGCCGCTAGCACGGGCTGCGAATGTTCTCCAAAAAGATTTTATTGGTGGAAAACGGTTGGCTTCCGACGACAGATGTTCTGTGGAGAGATTTGCTCCTGACTCACTGGAAACTTGTTTGTAATCATTTTCGCGAACTGCAATGAATATTGGAACCTATCCCGCTCTATTTATAGTTTGTTATCGAATGTTTCAATTACTTAACATCTACTTTATGGTGAAAATCTTTTGTTAGAGAACATCTACTTTACTTACTTAAGAATGGGGTTCACTTAACTGTTAAGTATAACGATTGTTATGCTTAGAGATGAGAGTGTAGTTGTAATATTACGTGTATTCTCAAGCAATATTATATTTAAGTTATTTTGCTAGGTCGCCATAACTGGTCATTATCACCTAAGTAGGAAACAGGTCTGTTTACTTCTTAATATAGGCTTTTCGCCACGTTTTTTTACCGAATACTTATAAGTGACGAAATAAAAACTGGGAAAGTAGCCTAATCAAAAAGTCAGTTTTATGCTCCAATATTTTAGTGAGAAATAACATTAAAGTAAAAAGTCCAAAACAAACGGAAGCGAGCGATGTAATTGATACGTCCAATGAACACAAAGCTCGGCCGTAAGCCGCGCCGCGCTCGAGCCTCGCACGGACCAATTACCTAAAACACACAAGCAGTTAACCTCAAATTTCACTAATGAAAATTTTCCATACGAGTTCGAACCGCAAGGGCGCGCCTTATCGTTTATCTGAGGCTTATTGCCTTTCGCCAGTCGGTAATTAACGTACGTGCCTTCGCGAGCTGCTTCCACGAACGAGCCCCGCTACTCACCTATTGTCAACTTACTACGCTCGCTTCGTACTTCCGTGGACATAATTAAAAGCACATTTGATACCCCCTGGGCTGTCAAATAAAAAAGAAAACTCGTACAACAAAACGTTTTATTAGCGACGTTATCGCTGAATCTTTATTAGGTTACGATGCGATTGCGTTTATTACATAGAGCTACACCGCCCGCCGCTACGTCGGGAAGCGAACCCACGAACAAATGTAGAGGGACAAAAGAAAAGCCCAAAGAATTTATGTCGGCGTTGCCCGCCACCGACGCCGCGCCGGTCGCCTGTATCGATGTCGTTTGCATCTGAAATCTTTCGAGGTGCCGTATTAGAGAGGGGAATCGGCTGGGATCTTAATTTATCGAAGTTTTTATGGTTTAATTAACGGAATTCACTTAGGCAAGGGGCGAGGGACGAGGCGCGAGGGCGTCGCGCTGTCGCCGGCGCGGTTAGCGCTTTATTTTATACTAATAGATGTCCGCCCCGGCCGCGCTATAATTAGCACCGGGACGCCATTGAAAGTTTTAATTGAAAAAGCCTTTGTGCAGTTTTATAGTCTGTGAACAATTTTAGAGTGTATTTCAAGCGGCTGTGTCGTTCAGGACCGACACGGCGCGCTTTGTCCCGCCGACAGCGATGACTCGCCGAAATTCTCACACCATCATTACATTAACCGACAGACACATTTTCATGACCCAATGATCTTGAATGCGAAAATGTAACTCGATAATTCTTTGGTGGGGTCATATTTTACTCTATAATTACGTTAAATGAAAATGTGTGGGCCATTGTGGAAGCACTGGCTTAATGCCCATGTGCTGTTATAAAATTTATTGTATGCACTAGCTGTCGCCCGCGACTCCGTCAGCGCGCAGTTAAATAATGGGGGGGGGGTATGAAAAATAGATGTTGGCCGATTCTCAGACCTACTGAATATGCTCACAAAATTTCATGAGAATCGGTCAAGCCGTTTCGGAGGAGTACGGGAACGAAAACTGTGACACGAGAATTTTATATATTAGATAAGTTATTGTTTTAAATTTAGATATAAGCTATTACTAATATCGTTTTTAAGTAAAATACTGTACTAACAATTAATGGATGTTTATCTGAAAGAAATAAATTATTATTATTATTAAATATAAAATTGAATACTGTTTTAGTAAAAAGCCTGATTTATTTGCTAGCAGTACGACACCGGAAAGGTTTATTAAATAAATTGTCATAAAGTAATTCATCTTATTTACGTTCTTGTATAATCAATTCTAAATTAATTCACCCTTTTGAAAATTACAAATTCGGAAGTGTGTATTGCCTCTTGTCCAATTATTATAACGTTTATTCTCTACGACGTAAACAGATCCCTGTTTATTAGGGTTCATTATTAGAATTAATTTGTTTGTGTTATGTTCGGGTCGCGTACGGATCGGAGAAGGAACGGATCAAACCGCGCGTGAATCTGTTTTGATATTTAAATGAGGGTAGAGGCTTGATTGTAGCTATTCACTACCGCAGAGAGCAGACGCGAGCTCCCACAGACAATACTTTATCTTTTTTTTACATTAGGACGGCGGAAACTTTCATTCTTTTAATATTTAAACCATATATAAATGTATAAATTTCTCAATATGCATTAATATTTACATCGTAACTCGTAGTCATAATACGCCTGTTTATAAAAATTTTTACTTCGAATGCAATTATCCCCATAAACATGATAAAATCTCAATTATTCCAAATGATTGCGCGATCATTCTATATTTAGTGGTTTCTTAAAAACGGCAATATTTATTAACTTCCGTAAAGTAACACAGTTACAATGAATTCATGAATAATGATATCAACTTTCTTTGAAAATCATAATAAGAAAATTCTCAAATTTGAATTACAAGGGCTGCAAGAAAAGTACGCGGGCTATATCGGTGGTGAAACAATGAGACTTTAAGCCAAAATTGGGGCAATGAGGCGGGCAAGAGCATTGTTACAGAATTAACAGGGCCACTTTATTAAGGTCCGCCGCCGTAACAATAGAATCGCTAATTATTAATTAGGGTACCGTAACACGGAGCGGGAGATCGAGCGCGGGCTCCGATTACGAAGCCAATTAGCCAATAGCACAAGTGTCGCGGTGTCATGCGATCCCTCAGCCTTTTTCCTCCCGCTACGCTTCCACGCTGCTACGATATCGAGATGATTACAAAGTATTAATTGTCGACAGCACAAGAAAACTTTATTTCATTGAAAAGTTCATTTGTTTCCTATTTTATTTAAATAATAAAACATTCCATATAATACAATGTTGATGGATTTGAAACGGCTTTGTTTGGTTACAAAAACATTTTGCTCAATAGATTTTCTTCCATCCTGAAAACCAGATAACAGGCTTATTTACAAGTCACTCATATAACTATGGATCCAAACGATTTTATTAATAGAATAAAATCGAGGGATTACATGATACTAAAAAGAGTGCGTAACGCAACGTATCGAGGACATATCTTAACAAAAGACATCCCATCGCTCAGCGCCGGCCGCGTTCGCATCTCGACATGTTTTTAATAAAAGACAGATTAAGGAATCGCCTCGACGCTTACATGACTATAGTATACGCGAAAGAATGTCATATAAGACGTAACTCGCTTGGATACATTTCACACCTCGCTTCACGCTTTACCTAAATCTGTTGTCACTTCGGTACGATCCCCAGGAAATAAGGGTAGGAATCCCTCGGATAGTCGCGAGATATTTGGAGCTATTTCTCACACGAGTGCCCCCCGCGCCCATCCCCGCGCCGCTCTCTCCGCTGGTCCTCGCCACTTCCGGCAACTTCATCTCTTTAATATTTGAACATGCAGAAAGAGAAGTTGTGTTAGTTTGTTACCTGAGTTGCTTTAAAATTCGAGGAGTCGTCGACAAATGGTCGCTTACCTTTGAAAAATTTACAGCCGGAACAAAGCATTTTCATGATACACCTTAAATATATTTACGTGAACAAGTCTAGTTGTGAGGTAAACAAATTGTTGAAGTCATTTGAACGTAAATGGTTCCTCTTTACTCGTGTAGTGAAATGTTTTAATGCGTTTGCTCAAATACTGGTTAAGATGATACATATAATGGCATTAACACGTACAAGTATGAAGGCTTGTTATCATCGTACCGCAAACAATATATCTTATATTTAATCAACCAAAATTTATTTTATGAAAATAAAACTGAGAATGAAAATGGTGTAAATAAAAATGAAGGAAGGTTTGGGTAAGGTGTTCATAGCATCGGTCAATGAGACGGGTGCGAGCGTTTGGCGTAGCAGAGAGCTACGCCGCGTAGCTCCACCGCTGTACGTTCCATTAACAAAGAGCTGAGCGGCACCGCGCCATTTGTGTTTTTCCGAGCAGACAAATCGCCAACAATAAAACTCGGGCCTCTTCCACAATGGCCGCTCGCATGGCCTGCTTTTAATTTGCCGAACGTATATCGGATCGCGCAACCCGACGGGATCGCTTAAAAACACTCTCCGAGAATACTCTCCGTTTCGGTGTCGCGTCATACCAATGTTTTTACAGCGTGAATTGTAAACGCGTTCAACTTATTTTTACTTTTTATTTACTTAGAGTATCTACAATGGAACATCAGTAATTAAATAACGATCGATTACGTTAGCAATCTCCAGATTTCGAGAACGATACCGGAGTAGAGTGGAAAGTAATTAGAAACGCGTCGGCTCTCAGGCGTACGATGTTTTGTTGATAATTCAATAATCCTGCCTCGAGGCGGATCTCTTTTCACGACGTCTTTTCCCCCTTTCCTTCCCCGTCACTGCCCCCACAAGTTTTTTTTCGCGTTTCCGATAACGTTCCCGTGTAATCGGTTATCATGTTTTTTTTTTTATTTCTTTCACAATATTTAAGAACTTCGTAAAACTTTTCATAAACTTATTTAAGTACCGAATTTCGGTTCGATACAAATAAAGTTAAATTGGCAAAGTTGGCAGGAGATGTAAAAAGTGTGAGTGCAAGTGATATACCTAAAGATTCTTTAAAACGATTGCGCTATAACGAATTAAGTTATATAAATGTCCCCAACATTATATTATATAAATGTTGGGGAGTATATTTAAGTATTAGAAAGATATGAAATGATAAACGCTTATGTAGATTTTTCACATTTATGACGAGTAAAAGCCGGCAATAACGCGGCCAATTTGTTATGTGTCGACGTAAGTGAAAAATATCGCCTATGGTTAGTTGCGGGGATACGGGGCGTGCAGGGGCGTGCGAGGCGGTGGCGGGGGAGGGCTGCGTGTTCCCGTTTATGGGGAAATGGTACAATTAATTAAATTAGCACTTTAATGTATGCTTACGTGGATCGCGGGCGCGCCGCACCACCGACCCGCCGCGCTGTAAGCCACGCGAGCGCTTTTATTAAAACTATTTATCTTTTAAACGATATAGAACGAGGTTACGACTTTTTTTTCTTTCATTTCTGTAATATTGTATGAAGATAACTAAATTAATTTACTAGCATTCAATGTAAAGCGTTTCTACTGATATTGTTGTATTAAAACATTTGTGAATGTTTCGTAATGAAGTTGTAATGCGACCCGTACGAGTATATATGAGACGGGAAGAGACGTAACTATCGCGGTTATTTCTGTCAGAAAATGTGTTTCTGCTACAAAACGTGTAATCGTCCTAAACAGTCATAGAAAAAGACACCAAAAATACTTTACAAGACGTTACAAGACAAGACATTACGACAAGGATCGTGTGACCTTTTTTGACATCGTCACGGGTGCCAGTGGACTATCATAATTTAGTTTGACTTATGCCCACCGGGTAAGATAGCTTTGTTAGACTGTAATTTTGTTTCATATAAAAAAAACTTTTGTTTAATACAAAAAAATATTCATATGGAAAAAATAACTAAAAACGTATGTAGTTACTAGGTTATAAGGTCGTAGAGTACACTCTAATAGTAGAAAAGTTAAAAATAAAAATATCATGCACCTGTATACATAAATAGTACATAATTTCATGTTACGAATTAATCCACTTAGGTTGCGTTTCGATACGCGGCCGCGCCCGCCCGTTTGTCATAGCGCCGCGGACTGTTTCATTCATTAGTGACCGAGTTCATCGCTGACCACCCCCCACCCGTTGCAATTTACACCTTATAGAGTTGGTAATAAACTCATATTGCTTTAACAACGTCTGAATTAGCACTGCTAGTTCAATAATGCTTAATGGAACTGCTAGGGTTGGTATTTCTAGAATATTAGTAAAAACAACGGAATCAATTTTCCAAGTAATATGTGTTAATATAATACAGCATCAGTTTGACATGATTGACCTTGCGATAAAACTCGCAAGAACTATTGGCCTAGCAAGAATATTTGACAATAGCTTTCGTATCTTCATCGTCAATTATGTCAAAATGTCAAAATTGTTATGAGATTTTTCTTGTACTTTACACCCAATAGGGGCGCTTCGCAAATTTCAATACAAATTTTCTCCATGGCGATACGATGGCGATTTGACGATTGTCACTCATATGACAATCGCCCAATCACCATGTCCATCACCAATTCATATTCATCACATTTAACGTGTCTAAAACTGTTAACTGTTCTTCAAATATATTCAATAATCAAAGGATATTCCTGTAGTTACGTAACTGACGACTATAATGACAACATTATGATGGGTTAACAAATGTCATGATAGTCAAACAATATATATCTCATTCCTTTAATCTTCTCCACTTCGCTTCGTTGAAAATAATCGCTGAAGGATAATGTGTAGATGTCAGGCGATCACTTATCAGCTGAAATGTATTTTCTGTTTAATAACGATTGAACAAGACAACGGTTCAACAAATTGTATTTATGAGTGAAGTTAAAATAAAATTCATACTTATACAATCCTTTCTACTTTTTTTTTTAAATTACATTTTAACTCAATCGGTGCATACAAAATTTATACCATTCGCAATCCAAAATTTTGGAAATTTTTCTGGCCAATGTAAGTTGATCTCAGATTTGTTACAACCATATAAAGTAGAGATCACAAGTGTGAATAGGTATATACAAAGCTAGTGCATGCTTTCGCGCACTTCACCACTTAACGTCAGGCGGGATCCAGGTCAAGTTGGTTTATTCATTGAGTTTCACCTGAGCAATATCAAAACGTCCACGCGAACGAAGTTAAGGACAACTATAGTGTATAAAATAAATTGATACTAACTATCTTCCAGCCCTAAGTGGTCGAGTGCGCGCTCTTGGCAAAAATGATTTTATAGCTTATTCTTCGCTCGACTCATTACTCGATTGCCGTCTGCCGTGTTCTCTTAAATTAAATTCAATGAGTCGTTGTTTTTGCGTTTTCATTTCTAATTGCATTTTTTTTTTTGTTTTAATTGAAGCTGTGTTACTTTTTCAGATAGCTTTATAGTTATATGTTTATGATGTCTCTTATCCTTTAGCATACTCAGATAAGTATTTCATTTATAAATAAGTTTAAAACGAACTTTAATAACATGTAACTCAAAATAGACGGAAAGATTAAGTTTTAAACTTCTGACAAATTGTATAAAGTTTCGAATAGTTGATGTCCGTTCATAGAGTCATAATAAGAAAACTTTAATCGTAACGTATCCGCGTATTTGATTGGCATATAACTTGGGTCAGTGAAACCGACCCTTGGTGGTCCCAACAGTTCGAAGTAAGTAGTCCTGAGCAAATAGGTGCGGTAGAACAAGGGAGTGCGTTTACGGATTGGGGACCCATTTTCCGGTTCAATCATCCACTTGAGACGGCTTCGTTGTCTGCGAGCCCTAGCCCTAGCAATCGGCGACATCGCGATCGTCAAATCCTAAAAAACAACCACAAAACGAACCTCTTACTTGAATTGATTTTTATTTGAATTGTGTATTAGTATTTTCGGTATAGATTTTTGTACGCGGTAAGATTTATATAAAATATTGAAACGGTTAAATAATAAATTACCCTGTTAACTTATAAACATACGAGTATGTTGTTTTATAATCTAACAATCGTATTCAGATAGTAAATTAATCCAGTTTTCTAAGAATTTCATCACAAGCTCTCCATCAATATAAATAACTAGGAGAATGAATATTAGATTTCAGTACCGGAACAGAGGAAACTAAAGAATAGACTGTTTTTAATTCCTTGTTTATTTCGTTTTACATAGTTCAATTTGATTATATTATTTATTGATTTGATTGTATTACATATAAAAAAATATACAATTTACAATAAAAAAAAGTAAATAAGAACTTACGAAATTTTTTTAAATACAAATTGAAAATAAATAAATGAATAAATATAATTCGCTATTATACTCTCATAAAAAATATTCATCTAGAGGTGACTCTCCGACTAGTGAAGATTGGCGGAGAGTTCTTAATGTTAGCATCCCGCTATTTGGGCAAAACCTAATTACGTAATGAAATGACAACTCATAATAAGAAGTAAAAAAAACCACGATGCTCTATAGATGTATCTGTTCCACGATTAAGGGACGTCGAGTTTCCCCTATTGATTACCTAAAAAGCGGAAAATAAAATTGTGGTTGGCGATTCCGTAGAAGCACAATACAATCGATGGGCCGCCAAAAAACATCGCTAAAGAACCCAAACGGCTACAAGACTGTCCCTTAAAAAAAAGCAACACTTAACTGATTAAATTTCACTCACATGCCTCAAGGGAGAACCATAGTTAAGCACACTATTCAAGTTTTTATTTCTGTAAGTTAGTTTCCCTTCGTACTGTTTAAGAAGTTTTGTTTTTTCTTGATGTTACCTGAAAGTTTTATGAACATTGCTTATAGAAAATTAACCCTTTTGTAAACTTATCTATGAAAAATAAATACACATTTTACTATAATATTATAAATGCGAATGTTTGTATGGATGGATGGATAGAAAGATGTTTCTTTGAAGGTATCACCAGAACGGCTCAACGGATCTTGATGAAATTTGACACAGATGTAGAACATAGTCAGAAAGAACACACAGGGTACTTTTTAACTTTTTTTTTAATGCCACGCGGCCAGAGTTGCGTGCGACAGCTAGTAGTTTTACAATTTACCTGGTAGATCTGATGACCATGTGTGTATGTGTGTGTTCCCGGTATCATCATATAGAAAAAGAGATGTTTTTGAAACCCGCGAATGAAAGATCTCAGTCAAACAGATGTATTTATTAAATTAAATTTATTAATTTAATATTACTTATTTTATTTTAATAACCATAAAAGGTTTCAGTGCCTGTTTACAATAAAATGTTAGTAAAGAAATTCTATTTAACAAAAAAAAAGAACTAAACTTAAGTTTAAATTCAAATAGTACTTCAAATAAAAGGAGATTTAAACAAGCGTGACTGAAAACGGAAGTTAAAAATGTCGTAGACTCTTCGTCAATATGAGAGTTACGCGAGAGATGGCGGCAAAGTTTCCCCGGCGCTCCGCAATCTTTATCGAATAAAGCAGTTTAGTAAACCGCAGCCGAATTGCCGACCGCCGCCGCCCGACATTATCTATTTATGAACAAATTTAAATAGAGCGCGGAATTGCCTTTGGAGGCTCTACTAAAAGGGATTCGTTTAGTTTACAGCGTACTTCCCTTTTAGTTTTATTATACTTGGCTTGTAAGATTTATTAATTATGCCATCTTATGTTCGTCGTTGGCTTTTTGTATTTACTATTTTATATTTCAATTATTTACAGATGAATGGTTTGGACTATCAGTGCATAAAAATGAAAAAAAAAATGAAATTTAGTGCTAGGTATAGAAATCATCTATATAAAGTAAGAAAAAAAATGAAATTTTAACAGTAAAATAGTAAATATTTACAAAAAAAAATCTGAAAAGTCGAAAGAGTTTAAATTTTTATAAAAAAAAAAAAAACAAAAAAATGGGACCCACCTGCAAGCACTTCCTTTCGATTAAAATAATTTTTATCAAAATCGGACCACCAGGGACGGAGATTCGCGGTAACACACATAAAAAAAAAAAAAATCAGTCGAATTGATAACCTCCTTCTTTTTGAAGTCGGCTAAAAAGTGAAATAGATATTTATATTTATATTTATATTTATATTTATATTTATATTTTAAAAATAAAGTTTCAATAACGTAGTGTTACACAAATTTAGGAAAGATAATAAAGTTAAAAAATAACAGTCATTAGTTTCCGACAGTGGGGGTGGCTTAAGAAGTTTCTAGTCGTGATAATATAACAAGGAGCGTAGGGAGAGGCCGGAACTAGGATTTATACAGTTTTTATTACTTTTTTACGGGGCCATAGAGGGCGCTACCGCTAACAGACATCATATGCGATCTAATATCACATAATAACTCCGATACGAGACCACATGTCTACATCGTACTCGTGTTTTTTTTCATAGAATCGTGTTAGTGAGAACTCACAAAAAAGATTACAAAAACTAGTTTGTTTTAAAAGTGCATAGCTTAAACGTGTTTATTTCATATTTATAACATTTATCTACGAAGATATTAAAAAGTGTATTTAAAAAAACCTTTACCAGGCTTTTAATAGAATAAATTGATTTTATATAACAGCAAGAAGAGTTATTTTAAAAATATCTATTAGACGAAGAATCAACTATTCTTTTCAGAAACAACGCTATACAAATGTAATGTGAAATTCAATATAAAATCGTGAAGCACCCTCTTGTTCTAGGGACGTGTAGAAATAAAAATAAAGGCGGTGTTCACGCTCAATGGGCGGAACGAGCGAGTGTTGTCGCTTGATAAGGACGATACCAGCGCCTAGTGAAGGGTTACAAACCGACATGACGCGACGTAGACTATTCTTTAAATGCTTACCATTTATATTCTGAACTTTTCATTATTTAAATACATCATAATACTTAAAACAAGAATCGATCAAATTAACATTAAATACAAACAAAAAACATAAATTCAAATAAACCTGCGTCACGTTTTATATCTAAAAAAAATAAACGATTAAAAAGAACCATTACTGTATACTGTTCATAATGGAAACAGACCGTAAAAACGAACAAAATTTAACGAACAATATGAAAATGCTTGGAAATTTTGATTGAAATACAATGCTATTTACACAAGTTATTAATGCGGGTCGCCGCGGCCGACCAAAGGACCATCGTACTGCGCAAAAAGACTCAAAACTAAATACAATTTATGAAAGAGAATTCTTAAAGAGCGAAGACGCTCCAGCAAAAAGATAATTCGGTCTCCCTGCGCCCGGGGCTCGCGTTTGTCTTTGCTATTGTGAACTTTTATTTCGTTCACTTTTATGAATTATTTTCAGTTGTTTTTTATCACCGGCTAAATTCAAATGGCAGCGGGGTCGAGGTCTGCTGCAGCTCTGTTTGTTCAGGTCGCGCACAAGATGGCGGTTCATTTTAATCTGCATGTCAAATAACTGTCCCTTGATGAAACAAAAATTACTTTTCGAAACTCTTTTAAGTTATTTATTTCACTTGAAATTTCCATTTATAATAGTTTGAGAACGGTAACTATTAGAGTAGCAATATCATATTATCACTCTGGTAAATGATATTTATCTGATCAAATATATTTAAAATCATACGGTGGCAAACGAGCAAACGGCCATTTGGATTCGCCGAAATAGCGAGGCGACCGTCGCCCATACACATCCGCAAATGCAGATGTGTTGTCTACCTTTATTTAAAATAATATTGTTAATAATAATAAAAGCTAATATTGTAAATAAAATAATTCAATAATCATGTCTAATCAATGTTTTAATATTGCATTAATCCGTTATTCGTTTGCAACTCACGTCGTTACAGAGTTGGATGGCATTTGGAATTAAACGTTTGTTACAGTGGCAGGCAAAGGAGCCTGTTTGGTTCTTATTGTCATGTTAATGCCAGTGTAGCTTCAGAGTTAAATTAACACTCACACGGCGCTCGAGCTCTTCACAATGACACGGCTAATTGCAGACATCCTTCTGAACTATTAATAGAATAATTATCCTTGAATGTTTAGACCCCGGGGTGTTCTCAGGATTACATCTGTCTCGACATTGTTATACAATTAAACATAAACACAAATCAGCTGCTAGTATAATCGTCTATTCACGTAATGTTTTATGTCAGAAGCTTTTTTCCCAGATGTTAAAATACACGCTAATAAAATCGCGTTTCTATTCTATAATGCTTAAGTCGACGTTTTAAAAGAACAAGGATGCGCTGACAACGACAAATAACGAGTCTGGCGAGCGAGAAACAGACGCGATAAAAAAGACCGGAGGAATGCAAGAAACGTTACTAAAGCTTAAAAAATTTACACGCATAGTGAGCGCGCGGCCGGCCGTGAAGAATTCCCGGCTGAAGCAAAGCAGTCGGAATAACGTCGACAAACAGTAGGAAGCGTTGACGAAACAAATGAAAAAGAATACCCTCTGAGCAGTCTCAAATCCAACGAACGTAAAAGAGATTACCTACGCCCCAACTGCTTCCGACTTGTATAAACAAAAAACGTCTCAATTCTCAATTTGCCTGCTTTAAAACAACGCGAAATTGCCAGAACACGAGCGGAAGGAATATTAAGAAACGTTTTTAATACGACAACAAAGAGCGAATTAGATTTATTTGGATTTTGATTGTGACAGTGAGGCGGTGCGACAATCTATGACGTTGATTCGATTCATCAAAGCATCGTATGTTTAATTTCTAATCTTACATTGATTTAAGATATTATTTTGTTTCCCCTTGAGACTAGAACTAAGTTGTAACATTAATATCAGATGTTTCTTCAAATAAATATGATCTCTGTATATTTTATACTTTTCGTTGAATGGCATTTAACATAAAGAATTCATATAATTAATATATATTTAAAAAATCTTACTTAATCATAACGTGTTTACATATAAATCGTATTCAAATCGAATATTCATAAATCAATGCTTATATCATTTTTTATGTTTTAATTTTTGCTACAGTCATAGGTAATGTAAACTACCTATTGTCTAAGGTGGGTTTCTAAGACCAAAATGTGCGTTTAAAACATATTGTTACTTCTGTTTTGTCTAAAATAATGACAGGGATGAGAATATGTTTTATACAATGAATTTGTTTTCAGAAAACAACGGGAAATTAATATTTTTTTTATTACACAAGTACTGTCTACAAATATTTCTGTGATAAAATAACTATTTTAGTACTAAACGTTTGTATACAAATTGCTAAAAACTTTATGTTTCCACCGCTTTGCAATAAAGAGTCGCTTTGCACCGCAATATAAAGCCAGCGGATATATTTTTGCGTTAGGCTCCCTTTCGCTGATTACACGCAAATTGTTATAAATTGAATTTTAAAGCTGGCCACATTGCGCGCCTCTCCCCGAGACCTCCAACGCTGACTACAAGATGTAACGGGACGATAAGAAGGGGTTATTTGTACATCATAGGGTTGCCACAAGAACAAAATATTTAACCTTTACTATTAAACAAAAAAAAAACAATCTTTTATATTATTTTGTTTTTTCTCTATTATACTTATCGGCGTGACCATCTTATAAAAATATCTCACTGTTGAAATTAATTAAATAACTCTTGTAAATACGTTCTTACAATCGATTAATTGATTAAAACTTCATTTATTGTAATTTTTAGATTAATTTACAAACGATTACTAAATTCAAACACTTTATTGTAAGTCTCATGAGGGTATAAATAAGAATGTTCCGGCGGCACAGAGTCAGTCTCAGTACGACCGCCGGAGTGTTCAGAGCTCTTTAAGGAGGCAAAAACTCTGCTGAGAAATATAAGGATATTCATCAAAGGCTGCGTTTCATTTAAGGATGAGCAATGCTAAAAATGATGTTAGTGGTGCTGCCACCACTGACGTTGTGTGTTTCTCATACACTTCGGGCGGTGCTCATCCGACATCAGAAGTGGGATTACAAGAGCTTTCAGCCCACGAATTCACTTCGGTAGCTCATCAGCCGCCTGATGAAGTAGAACAAAATTCTCAGCGATGATGGAGATGATGCAGAAGATGTCCGAACGGCGCTCCACCCCCAGAAACAAAAGTCAAGATCAATGATATCTACCTCCCATCGTTTGATCCGGATACAAACGTCGGTGTACGAGAGTGGTGCCAGCACATAGATCAGGTAATCAAAGCTTATAACCTTAATGATTTAGACATCCGGATGAAGGTGTGTAGCCTGTTGAAAGGACGCGCCAAAATGTGGGTAGATGATTGGATGGTGACCACTTTTAAATGGGAGAACAGTTGACCGTATCGGCGGAGAATGAATTAACCCAAGAAGGTGATACTGTTTCAAATCAACCTCTTCCATCAACCTCTCGAGAAATACGTATGCTGATCATCAAAATAAAATTGTAAGTACACATTTTATTACTATTAAACTACTACCATAAAGACCCTCCGAGATATCTACGAGACCCTGCGAGACCCTACGAGACCCTACGAGACCCTACGAGACTCTACGAGACCCTACGAGAATCTACGAGAATCTACGACACTCTACGAGACCCTCCGAGACATCTATGAAAAATCTACGAGACCAATGTTCAGAACATTCATAGTCATAACATTCATGATTATTTGTTTAGTAATTAATTCGCAACATACACTGTTGATTAACAATAGGTTACTGATTAGTGACAAGTTGCTTACAGATAGCGAACTCAGAGAAATACTCTTCAATGATTACAGGTGAACAAACAGGTTTCTACTAGGCTGGTGCAGAGCGCGCACCGCCTGTCAGCATGGCCGTATCGGCGTGACCATCTTATAAAAATATCTCACTGTTGAAATTAATTAAATAACTCTTGTAAATACGTTCTTACAATCGATTAATTGATTAAAACTTCATTTATTGTAATTTTTAGATTAATTTACAAACGATTACTAAATTCAAACACTTTATTGTAAGTCTCATGAGGGTATAAATAAGAATGTTCCGGCGGCACAGAGTCAGTCTCAGTACGACCGCCGGAGTGTTCAGAGCTCTTTAAGGAGGCAAAAACTCTGCTGAGAAATATAAGGATATTCATCAAAGGCTGCGTTTCATTTAAGGATGAGCAATGCTAAAAATGATGTTAGTGGTGCTGCCACCACTGACGTTGTGTGTTTCTCATACACTTCGGGCGGTGCTCATCCGACATACTAATAACAAAGGTAAATTTGTATTTGTATTATTGTATTAGAAAGGTGAGGAAAAGATAAGATAGGCCATTGTTAACCTTACATAGTTAAATCGCTTAAAAATCTCATCGTCTTTTCCTATTTTATTATACAATAATTCCATAAAATCAAAAGTCATTTATAAATTTGAAGTAATTAAAAAGTAGTGTGCCAGCCCTATATATATTAACAGTATATAATAATAGGGATGATTTCTTGGCTCTAAGCGAGCGTTTCATAACAACAAACTTTCATCCACCCTCGGCCCTCGTCACTCAGTTAATTTTATTTACATTTAATTCTGCACGTTTTATTAAGGGCTCAGGGGTTTTTATGACTTATCAAATTATACTTGACTAATTATAAATATCAGAAAACATTATGTATGTATCCTTATTATTTAATAGTAAAATATTATAGTTTAAATAACTGAAGGGACTTTAAAATATGCATAAAGGGAAGTAAAAAAATATAGTGTAAGGGCGCAGTGTAAAAAAATTAAAAAGTATGTTACTACGAACTTACTGCACTACAAAACCAACAACATGGGCAATGTGAAACTTTTTATTATAAGTAGACGAAAAAACGGAAGTAATTGATTTTTGATAGATATTTATTTACTAAATTAAATAAGTAAATAAAATGAAAAGTAAATAAATAATACAGCGAAGATCTATACTTAAAATCACTTCGATAAACAGAAGAGTATGAACACTTTCCTTAGACGTAAAACCTAGAATTAGTGAGTATAGTTGGAGCGTCGTCGGACCGCGATTCCGCCGCATTATTGCGGGGAGCCGGCCTTTATTGCTCAATTTGACTTTATTTAACGCAATTCTCAGCCGGCGGGGGTAGCGGGGTTGTGCGAGGCGACCGGGGGACAGGGCAGAGGCTCCCCACGTCTCGGAGGCTGACGGCGAACAGATGAGGTCCCACTCCAATCCACTTAGCACGCGCCAAGCCCGTAGGTGATCGCAATCTACGCTAAGACTGGCAACGCTTTGAGTGCTTTCGATGCGATCTGCTAATGGGAATATCCATTGGACTTCTCTAGTTATATCGACGATGGAACTCAAATTTCCATATGAAAGTAAGACTTATATATTACTAACATTTAATCATACAAAAAGGGAATCTGAATGCTGATTTTTACGTGAAACTTGGCTACTTCAACTTGTCAACTTCTTCTCTTATGCCAGTTATATCTTCTCCGATTCTTTGAAAATCAGCGTTTTCATGAAAAAAGCAAACGTATTAAATAACAACAAATGAAATATAGAGTTACAGTATTTATATAAAAGAGGCGAATTCGCGTTAAAATGTAATATTTGATTATTTTATTTTTTGAAATCTTAATTGTTAAGAATAGTTTGCACGTTTCTAAATTAGTTGTACCTGCTTGGACGAAGCTGCAATTGTCTAAATGAAAATAACATCGTTGCCGGCTCGAGGGACCAATGTTTATTTTGGTATACACTAGCGAGTTTGTACTATGAAGTAATCTGGTTAACCGTCATGTTTATTGTGAGCGCGAGATGCGGCGTCAAGTGGGCCTCAGCCGTTGGCTTAGAGTTGCTACGAGGAGGAGCGGTGCGGCGTGGGGAGGTAAAGGGTGTCATTTTCACGCCGGCATATTGCCCGCCGCCGGCCTGTAATTGAATAATGAAATTGTAGCGAATTTCCACGCAGGACGCTATGATTTTTTTTTCGAATAGCATTCCGATAGGTGATGACGATTTTTTGCATGTGACGTCACCAACAGATGTACTCGTACGTATTAATTAATGTGTTAACTGCTGACATTAGTACTAAACTAAACTAAAAATTTAAGAAAAACTTTATTTCGGCACTCCAAATATAAGAATATCCCAGTAACTTGCTACTCTTAAAATCATTTTATTGGGGTTTAGAAACATTAAGCATTCATAATTAAATCATGGGTTGCCACGATATTCCTATGTCGCACTGATCTACAATGCATGGCATATTTCCAACATGTCATCCCTCTTCCAGAATCCAACGCCACTGAATACTAAACCGAATTTCCATTAACCATTTCTGTTTACGGTAAAATTTCTTTTCTCATCAAATGAGATTTATTTCCCTCGCAAAAATATGTAAAGTTGACGGTGCGCGCGAGACGTCGCGGTGGCGATAGCGCGCGGCAAGGGGCTGCTGAAATTAAAAGGATATCTCGGTAGTCGAGTCACGCGAAACATTAACCTCGCCCCGCAATAAACCGCGCCCTTAAGACCTTCATTCAGAATTAAAATTTGCCGGCTGATCTCTCCGAAGTGACTCTCTCTGATGGATTACGAACTCGAGCGTCGCCTTGTTTAATTCCAGCCGCCGACAGCCGTCGAGCGACGTCCAATTATCCCAAAACTGTCATTTTTAACTTCCCGACGACAGGAGGTAATACCAAATTCTTCAATTAACTTGATACTGTGTATAATGTGCAAACAAATTAAATATCAACAAGACGCCTGTCCGTCTGTATTTCCGAAATTGTGTTTAATTACTTTACTTTCTACTTTGCGATAAATGTAACGAGTTGTGTCAAAATTTGTTCAGTTAAAGTAATTTCTTTAATAAGTTTAATTACCCAAAGTAAAGCGAAAGCCAACAGGTTAATATCTCTGCACAAATTTCGGAACGGATAAAACGTTTATTAATTATTTTGAATTACAAATTGTGTTTTACATTTAATAATAATAATAAACTCATTTAATCCATTCAGAAAGCAAACAATAATTGGAAAGTAAACAATAATAATGTAAAATAAAAAAAAATAACAAACATTTTGATTAAAACATTACTCTAACTAGACACCAACCGTACAAAACTGTGACATAATAGACAAGGAAGGAAAAAAGAATACCTTTGTATTCAAAACACTAGAGCGACGATTATCACTACAGCATGGAGGTTATGTGCAAAACTGTCATAAAATGAGATTGAACTCATCATGATTACTAACTGCGTCATAAAACGGAACGACAACTCTGAAATAATGAATATAAAATGCAGTAAACGAGTTAACAGTCGGTAGAGAGAGCGGGGGTGCCGGCGCGCGGGGTACAGTTTTTTCTCAAATCATTTGTCGACGAGCACTTAGTATTCAAGGCGCGGCTGCTACGCGACTTACATATTTTATATTTATTACCACTAACATCGTCTATGTTTTAAAATTGCATCTGCCTTTAGAGTATGCATCTTATAAATTTCAATTTTTATAATGTTATATCATACGCACATTATTCGTATAACGTCTAACTTGTTAGTGTTTACAGAAAAATCCTTTATAACATTAGGTTTGGTATTTCTAGGATGTTAGAAACCACGTAATAAATTTTTTCAGGTACCTGATGTGCTAAAATAAAATCTTACTAATATTATAAATGCAAATGTTTAGATGGATACAGTCGATGGCAATACGATGACCATTATCACAAATACTTCGTTTTGAAATCCTATTGCATAATAAAGAGTAAAAGGAATAATTGTGACACAAACATGTCATCATTTGATATTAACAGTATGAGAAGCAAAAACGGCGACGTGTAAAATCAATAGACGTTGATAAAATCAATCAGGGTATAATGAGAGGAACAAACAATGACCCTTCAATAATATCTCGATATCCGCGCCGGTGTTGGCACAAGAAATTTGGCCGGGCCAATATCGAAGGAATCCCTTCGAGGGAATCGCCAATTTTAGGGTAAATCGAGGGAGATAATTATGTTTGGAGTTAGTTATTGAACAAAGTCAACACGCGGCGAGATTAGTTAGTCCTGTATCGCTAACGGGACACCGGCCATTCTTATTTATATGTCTACAAGATATACACTAAGAAAATAAACAAACATTAAACAAGTGTTAGAAGAATTTAAAAAAACTGAGGTTTTCGTGACATTTATATTCTTAATACGTTTCCGATTATTTAAAGAACCTATTTACAAAATTTCTACAGCCTATCTACCAGACACACACAGAGACGATAAACAGTTACTTAAATCTACACTAAAGGTTTTTATATCATCATCTCATTATCATCATAATTATTATCATCCTTTGTCTTCCCATTCCTGGACATAGGTGTTTAAGTTCTCTCACAGTAATAATTAAGCAAGTCTGAAGGCGCACGTGTTAAAACAACTAGCAATGGCCCGCGACATCGTCTATTATATGCCCGCATCCATCAGCTACCTTCCTGTCAAAACAGCTCAACCGTTTCGGAGGTTACCCGGAACAAACGCGGACAGACAGACATACAAAAATTTGAAAAGTTTTCTTTTCTTTATCTACAACATAAGTATATCATGTGTACGAAATGCGATTTTTTTTATCTTTACATACAGATCCTACAATTTTTTTAACATAGATATATTAAAAGTATTAGGTTTAATATTATTCAATTGAACGTTTTACGTAAATACTCGAACATTTAACATTCAGTTGTATACACCAAAAGCGTTGTAGAAATAAACATGACAACATAAACATAATGTTGAAAATGTTGAGGCAATCATTACACGAAACTAAACACTTTGCAAATTAGTGGCGACGTAACGTTGTCGTCTCGACTTCACACAGATCAAACAACTTGGCGCTCACATCCCTAAAATAATCCTAGAGATAGTGATGTGACTTTGCTTAATATTCGATAATATACTAAGTACATCACTAATGGTAAATATTCGTTATAAACATTTAATTATAAAATATACTAGCTTTTACCCGCGACTCCGTCCGCGCGGAATAAAAAAAAAGAAAAGAAAATGGGGTAAAAATTATCCTATATCCTTTTCCTGGTTCTGAGCTGCCTACCCACCAATTTTCAGTCAAATCGATTCAGCCGTTCTTGAGTTATAAATGGTGTAACTAACACAACTTTCTTTTATATATATAGATATATTCTTTATTTGTAGCGCAAAAACAAGAACCATTTTTAAAACAACTACTTAGATTTTATTAATTACAAAATTTCTACATTAAAATAAAAATTGCAGTCAATTTTTCTTTGAACATTTCGTAATCATATGGAAACTATTTTGAAACTGTTTGAAAAAACAACATTATTCATATTAACACCATTTCGCATCTCTAAACAACTGAATGTGATTTCGCTAATCAAGCCGGTGTCGCTACAGTGCGTTCCCTGGGGGCGCGAGCTAACCTATCAGTAAATTAAACTTAGGTAAAGTTCTATTTCGATATTAATTGCATACGTACTTTTACTATTGGAACTCTGTCACAGTAAACGATGTGAACAAATAGCGGCAAAAACTTCACATTGCATTTTGTAGTATTAATAAAAAAATATCCTCAGTCAAATTGTGTACAAAAAAAAATAAAGTGTATTTTAATTAAAATAATAATAATTTTTTTGAATTTGTATATCTACGTGAAATTAAAAACAATAATAAATCACCATATAATGGATTGTATTAAATAAATAAGACTGTTTTGTTGACATTATATTTATAATATTTATTTGGACGTCTCCATGAGTATTTGATAAACCTTTTCGGGTTATAACTGGAGATATATAAACGGTTTTCTTGTTTTAAATACGTTTTGATTACAATATTAATAAATTAATTTGGCGCGAGGAAGACTTACAGCGATAATTACAACGGGAGTATTTATCTGTCGGGGAATTAACATCTGTAATTAAATGTTAATTTAGATATTTGATGTACAATTTTAAAGGGATCAGTAATAATTTAGATTTATAGAGACACTTGATACATAACAGATTAATTTCACGTCAATCGAATTAATAAGGAACAAAATAATTAAGAAAAGTCCATTCTGAATATTTCTAATCCAAAATTAAAATAAATGACGACGATGTGTTATTTTTTTTAGAAATCTCACTAATATTATAAATGCTAATGTTTGGATGGATGGATGGATGTGTCTTAGACGTTATCTAAAGAACGGCTCAATGGATCTCGATAAAATTTGGCATAGATGTAGCACATAGTCTGAAAGAATACATAGTTTACTAATAAAAAAAATTTAATACCGCATGAACGGAGTCGCGGGCGACAGCTCGTGATTAATAAATTAACAAGTAATAAATAAACAGAAATTTTCTTTTAAGAGCCTTAAGCTTTTACAAGAATCGTGAAATTTATGTAGATTATTATTTTAATTTTAAAACCGAGCTATTTCTAACTACTTTAACCACTCAGAACGAGGGATCAAGTCTAAAACATTAACAAAACCAATAAAGTACTTACCTAAAATAAGTTTCGAAATTCACCAAACTTATTTCCCGCACTTGAACAGTCATTAACTCAATTAACTCCACCTTCTGTTTACACTTGTAAGGGATATGATAAATTAGATTTCATGACAGAATTTAGAACGAATTACGAGTAACTTAATTATGAACGTAACAGAATTTTTAAGTCTTTTATTAGCATAACTAGTTTTTAAGGCGACAACATAGACTTTATTTTGGAGCATTGTGCTTTTAGATTTCGATGATTGAAGAAAATTTAAACACTTGCAATATGTTACCCCTTAGTTTTACAAATTTTCGAATCAAGAATTTCGAATAGGGTATAGGTTATTCTTGCAAACTGTTAGATTTCAAGCTTAGTTAAAGTAATAAATAGGTCGAAAAGGTTTATTAAATATGGCGGATTCTATAAGAGAATGTCGCGGCTTCGCTTGTCAGTCGCTCGGGCTTCGTTAGCATTTTAATTACCTGTCGCGCTTCCGAGACGCGACCAGCTGAGTCCCGCGCCCTGTCCTTTACCCTATCTGCGTTTATAATGCTAATATGCATGCTTGAAGAATAGTACTAACAATTTTGTATTACCTTAGATGAAAAATCAGACCTAATCGCACAAAAGAGACAAAAGGATAACTAAAATGAGGAAAAATTGATATATTACTGACTCTATGCATAACACACCTTTTGGAATCATTAGCGCGGTGACTAAACGTTGTTTAGTCTGTAAAATATATTTTTTATTCATCAAATTAATAGTAAAGATATTATGTACATTTATAAGTTGACAAAGCGCCACAAAAAGCAGACAAAGAAAAACTCTATTAAGATACAAGAGGCGATATTAAAATGAACGGCCGAGTTAAATCTATACGCTGGCTGCGGCTGACGGGGCTTATTTTATGAAAGTTTCCTATTAGTTCCTCCTGCGCTCCTTGCTCGAAGTTTCTTTGTTCAATGTCGAGATTGGCAGTTCGATTATCCTTGGCTTCTGTAAAAAGGCATATAAAAATTAGTCTGTAATGTCCTAGACTGTTTAAGCGCTCCGCGGGGAGGCGAGACGGGCGACGCGCTTCGGAAAATTAAACCTTCTCAAATGCAAGCACCTGCTTAGCCTCAGGAAAAATGATCGCTTGCTAGCTTCCTCCTCGCAGCTATACAAATTAAATTATACCTTCCGGTTCATTTATCTTTTAAATGAGCGGATTATTTACTTCCAACTAATTATAAGATTTTGCACGCCTTTATGTTGTTTTGTTATAGTCTTTGTTGAAACTACTTTGTTAAAGTAATTAATAAGTATATAGTACTAGCTGTAGCCCCCGACTCCATCCGCGCGGAATTAAAAAAACTTATTTAGTAGCCTATGTGTTCTCCCAGACTATGTTTACTTTATCAAAAAAACTCGTTTACACCCGTGAGTGCGTATTTGTGTTTAGTACACGTAGTTAACTAGATTAAGACATAGCTTTTAACATAAAAAAGTAAAACTCATCATTTTGATACTTTGGCCATTATACAAAGGATCCATCGTTATTTTAGGAAGATTATTTGGTCTGTTTGGTGTATTAACATTAATTGGTCTGTTTCCGAAATTAAAATAAAATCAATTAATAATTATATGTCTACCAACATCCCCGAAAACAAAGTCTCAAGTTATAAAGAAGAGATGTTTCCCTCGGCAGAGCACGTTTACGTCCTCTTTATTATTTTTAAGTCTATCGGAGTTCCCCCAAAGGAAACTTTCACCTCTCTCCGGTCGCAGGATGAAAGTTAATTTCTTTTGGTGTATTTTAAAATTAATTTTGCTTTGTACGACCGCACGCCCGAGGACGAATTGTAAGCTCGCGAATTGTAAAAGCTTTTAGTTACAACGCCGCGGAAAAATCTCACTTTGAACATTTTAACGCCGTTCATTCGTTCTTTGTTGAGTAATTTACAAGTGATCTTTTAAGCTACAATTTTACGAATAAATGAATAATATGGGTGTAAAACTAAAGGCGATATCGATTGTTATTACGATGATGAAGTCGATTTAAAACATGAAATGTAACATTTTACATTTTTAAACTGGATGCATGTATGCATGATGTATTTCGTATTATTGAGCATACTTATTTTTGCTCTAAATCTATGTCGTATAAATTTGAATCCAATATTTATCACTAAATCCATCTGTAACATATTGTACATTGTCGTATTTTAGTTTCAAAACAAAAATAAAAACCTATAAAAGCTTAGTAAATATGATCAGGCGCGGAGGGCGCGGAGGTTGCAATGAAAATGCATCGGACAATTCGAATGTGTCCCCGTGCTGGCATATTTCATACTAATGTTTCAATGCAAGCCTCTATTCCACATAGACAATATATTTTAAAATATGCACATAGAAAAGTATCCGACACGATTCCGTTTGCCTTTGGTTTCCTTTAAAGATTAAATCTTTTCAAGTTGTTTGTTTTTTCTATTCTTTCTTCTAATCTTTTAAATTCTAAAACCTTTGTTAGTATTCCGAACATAATATTCTTTACATAGTACAAAAATAAAATAAATGTAAATACCATTAAATTATATGTTGTATGTATGTATATAAATAAAAATGAAGATGACTTACTAATTCGATACCTCATTCACCACTTACAGGTTCCTGATCATTGCCAAGTTAAGATAAAGCTTGATGCGCGAGCGATGTTGCCTTGAAACCAACCTTATTGCACCTAATGCGAAGGCCGAAGGCGCGATAATACTCCGTAATTATTACATTTGTAAAAGGTTTTAATGACTTTAAACCGCGAAGCAATAAACCTATCGAAATCGCATCTGCAATTCTCCTAGTGTTGCGGATGTCCATGGGCGTCGATGATCACTTCGGTGTTCGCGCCGCTCGTTTGCCCCCTTCTCTTTTATAAGTAAAAAAAATAGTTATTAACAAATAATTTTATATGAATTTACCTCTATACTTATTTTTAAACTGTTAAATATTTTTTTTTTCCACATAACATTTGTCGATATGAATACTTTTTCGCAAAGTTTCGTACTAGGCCCACTGATTATTACTACACCCTTATTTTTCTTTTTACAAAAACACGATAAATAATGCTTATTAGACGGACTGTTGTGTTGTTTGAAAATAGTGTCCTCACAGAATATCTTAACCGTCTCCACAGGTCGAGCGGAGAGCAGCACAAAGGGCGCAACTTCAAAGGCCGCGGCAAGGATCAAAGGGGCCGCCCCTAGATAACATAGTCGGATAAAACCTCCACCGCCGTAAACGTTTGATATCCGATTGTGGACTGAAGATCAACGGCCAGATGAAAAGGTGTTAAAAATCGTCTTTATAAGGTGGTAAGAAAGTATTAGTTGCTCTTTGTGGTTGATCTATTTTGTTAAGAGATCAAAAGGACCATTTAGGTTAAAGGAAGCGAAAGCCTCTTACAGGAAGGTAGTAAATTAACCTACGTCTTATTTCGTTTTGTGACAATTTTATTTACCAATGCCTTTTACAATCGTAAAAAGTGCAAGCAGATTATTTTCGATCAATAGATTACTTCACAGTCAAGGAAAAAAGTCAATAATATTTAATTTTTTATTCAGTGCAATCACAAAAGGGTAGGATTATTAAAATAGTCTGTCTCCGAGGTGCACTACCTCCACTCCATAGTATCTTTAAGTTTCTTTTAATTAAATTTCTTTAAGACTTGGATTTTGAGGTCAAATATTGTCGGTAGCACAACAATGAAAAAAAAAAATGTTTCAGGAGTCTTAAGTTTATATTAATTAAACAATTTGTACCAACTTAAATTTTAAATGATTAGGTTAGAAAGCAGGAAAGAATACGCAGTGGTAGCAAATCTCATGAAACACCGTATAGATGAACACAAGGCTTTATCTCGACGATCATGCGTTTGTTTCATTTCGCAGTTAAACCCGGTCAACGCGTGATGTCCGGGAGTGTATCCGGGTGTGTTCCGGAGACCGGATTAACCGGCTATGTCCGGATGTGCCGACAGCAGTATTCGTGCCGACGCACTCCATACAGCGATTAGTCCCACTGCCCTTCTTGTTCGAGTTCGACCCGGGTAATGCCCGGATAAACTTCAGAAACAGATGAGTAAAACCAAATATTATTTAGAACAATATTTCGTATTGATGTTATATTACTGTCTATTATTATATGTGCCAGCTTTTATGTTTCAAATAATCTGATTTAAATGTGAAAAGAAAAACTAGTCACTATTGTTAAATTCATTGAAGATATTACAGATTTTACTTAATACAATTCTTTGGATAATTTATGCAAAAAATATGTTGTGATTATTTTTTTCTATCAATATGTCAAAAAGTTGATTAGATTGAATTAAAGAAACAACGAAATTTCCTTATATGTAGTAAATTGATAGCGAATAAATGTTTCGGTAAAGCTACGAGTATCCAAGGATGCAGCGCTGCGGTATCAACAGGACGAAGATAATTCATACTTGATGGTCACGCGTATTCTTGGGGAATTAACACACATTTTGAGATGTTATTGCTTGAGAATACACGTAGTTGTCGAGGAGAAAATCATCAGTCCTTGAAGAAATAAAAAGTGAAGATGTTGCAGAAAGCTTAGACGTTGCATTCGTACAAATCTCTAATGAACTACATTATAGTACCGGTTGTTGAGATAGTCGTACTGCTATAGTATGCGGCTCATTAAGTTATTGTCCTAGTGCAACGCTAAGTTTACTACAAGAATCGACAGGCGACGTGAAAATAAGGTGTTACGAAGCAATTAAGATATAGCCTCACCAATAATATAAAAATTCTGGCCAGGTGGTGATTAAATTGCCTACTTTATTACACCGCTTTCGAATATACGCAAAGAAGTTCAATATTTTTCTGCAATATGTGATTGATTTATATTCATGGTCAAGCTATACTTATATATATATATAGTTTTATTGCATATGTCTATGTAGTAATTGTGCGCATGTTAACGTCTTAATATTTCATTGTATTATAACCTAATTTGATGACACAAGGAGGTTGTTATGTAAGCTTTTACGTATGTGGCTTTGTATGTATGTAAATTAATTTATAATGGCCTAGAACTTAAACGAATGAATCGATTTTAAGGAGTGAAGTGTCATTCAATGCCTATTCTTCCTTGGAGTGTAAGTTCAGTGACTCGAGTTTATTTTCATAAAACTTACAATCAGGAATTCAAATTATGTATTTGATGTAATTTATCTTGTTATGATAATTGTTATTTTCAATTATATGTATTTACTACTGCTGCAACTAATACTATATATGTATTTATATGTCATATGCCGTTGTCATCTTTGTAAAGGGCTCTTTCTTATTGATATTTACGTTCACTATGTCATATAGACGGTCAATTGAATTGTTTTTTTATATATTTTTATGTATTTATAAAAAATAATTGAGTACCGCTAATTCTATTTCGTTATTTAACTTCTTTTAGAATGTTACTAAAGTTATTTAACTGTATTAGAAGCAGTTGGTGTTGAAGTTAATGCAGAGACCGTGGTGAAATGCAGCGAACACCAGCAACATCGGGTCGACTGAGCGACATTTGACGATTGTGGAAGGCAAGAATTGGTAAGAAAATAATTTTATTTAAAAAACAGTAAACAGAGAAACGTCAAATTCCATACATGGCGGCCATTATGATACTTGACTTTTAAGGTATTTTGTAAAAATTGTGAGACATAGTTAAGTGATATTGTGAAATACAGGTAGCTAATGGTGTATAATTATATGAGAAATAATCTTTCATCAGATATATTTTGGAATGTATGGGACATAGTTTTGATTTTTATAGCGATCTCCGCTACCTATTAACATTTAAAACCATAGATATGATATTTTTAGTTTAAATGTATTCTACTCTATTGTTTAAAATGAGACAATTTATATCGTTTTGAGATACGAATACTAATACATACTAAGGGATATGATTTTTATATACTTATGTTTGTTACAGATTATGCTGAGAACACGCAGAAGTTATTGTAACTGTATCTTAAATCAAATTTGTTTTTGTAAATAACGTGTAATAAACGTGAAAATGTAAAAATCTTTAGTAAAATTTGTTTTGCAATTTGTAATTATGTAATAATTTTGTGAATACAACGAATTTATAAAAAAGTATTTCTTTCATTAATTTCTTCCTCTTAAATATTTATTTATACACACAGAAAAAGAAGAATTATTTAAGTATAGAAAAAGGTCTATTGACTGTTTACAAAATAAAAAATAAGGTTTTGCTTGGGGGCAGAAATGAAATAATTTATAATTTATCCAAAAGCTGTAATATGTTAGAATGTAATGACAATATATTATAATAAATATATACTATAAGAAGACCAAATATAGGATGAAAATAATAGTCAACTTTTAATGAAATATTTAATACATTCAACTAAATATCTGTAAGAAAAAACAAAGCCGACTTCCAGCATTTGCAAGCATGTTCCAAAATGACAAATCACAAACACGTTAAAATCCTAATAAATATAACTTTACCTAAATATTTACATATGATGTTTTAATGGCAGCGACGGCTTAAACACTACAATCACCTTTTTGTAGAAACGACCAGTTTCAGAGTTGCAAATACGACGACAGAAGTAACACATCACAAAATTCAGCTAAGAAGTACTGTACTGTACTGTACTGTAGATTGGAAACGTCATTAGAACCTAACGCCTAAAACTACAATAGTTTGTTCTTCCTATACTTTACACATTGTTATTTTAATCGGTTCACAAAAAGAGAATGTTAAAATTGCAAGATAGTATGTTGTACTCTATGTAGACAAACAGCAACTTCGCATTTATTTAAAGAAATAAATCTATCCATCCAGTCTATATCCATCTTATGCAATCACTTACCCTTCTTTACATTTTTTATAAGTACCGTCTGAGCATCCCATTTCATGAAATTATTTTTGACCAAGAATTTTAAACTTTATTCTAAGCTAAAATAGATATATAAACTGAATATTCATATTCAAAGCGGTTAACATCAATGTTAGTGTTCTAATCTAAGTCGTCAGCCTCAGGGGAAGCTCTAGGAGCCAGCCTCACCGCAGTCGCCGCGTTGCCGTTGCCCGGCGGCGGCTCGTCCACAGACAGCACCATGTTCTCGTTTCGTCTGCGGTCTAACGTCGCCATGTCAACTTTGGCGACTCTAATGTTGACATTCTCATCGCTAGCCGAGGCAGGCAACAGTTTTTTGGTGCTCTCAAAATCGCCCGCAGCCGAATTATTACTTTTAACCATTCCGATATCGCTGTCAGATTGTTTTCTTGTAATCTCCTCAATTTTCATGCCATTGTCACCAGACTGGTTGATAGAAGTATTCTTTTCGGAGTTCCTTATTAGATCATTATGTTGATTAGACAACGGCGAAGGTGCAATTGTATTATCATCAACAGTGTTTGTTCCCGTTGCTGTTGTCTCCGGGAAAGACAATCTTGATGGCATGACTTCACCCGTATGAGTTGTATTAGTCTGTGCGGTGGATACCGAAGGCGAAGTTTGAGTTGTAGATTGAGCGGTGTTTTGTACAGTTTGCGTGGTTGACTGTGTGGTAGGCGGAGTGGCTTGTGTGGCGGTGCCGGGCGCGTCGTGATAGGCAGCGCCGCTAGCCAGAGCTGCGATCCCCGCTAGCCCCATCATGCCTCCCATACCATGGTGAGTCCGGAGGAGTAGCTGCTGCAGGTGGGCCTGCTGTAGTATTACAGGCAACTCGTAGTGATGGAAGAAGTACAACATGGAGTGCTGCGAAGAAAAAATAAATTAATCAATCATGTAGTCGTGTGTGACAACGGGTAAGGTAAATATTTTAAAGCGTTTTGGAGAAACTGCGCCACCTCTTAAGGTAACCACAGCACAAAGTAAAACTTCTACAGACAAATAAATGAGCAATTCATGACAGTACTGGCGTCTCGTCTTTATTTATTTCTGGGTCAAAGTTCCCTCCCCTCATGGCACCAGACGTAAGTTTTAATTAAGAAACTTGTGACTGCTCCGACTCAACTTTTATTTGAAATTATATTTCTGATCCCCCTCGTTTTGAGTTTTTTTTTTCGAGCAGCGTGAAGGTGTAACGGGTTAACTTCGAGGACAAGTTTGGACATCTTTATGATTTATTATTCTTCTCGTGAAACACGCCACGAGATAATTGAAAAATATTTACGATCTCTACTCAATGACAAATCTTGTAGTCATTTTAAAATTCCAATTTCTCTGAGACTATTAAGGCTAGATAGTTGTTATTTTAAAAGTTGTCTAGATTTTTTTAAACATTTGATACGCGTTACGTAAAAAGCTACATAGCTTTTTAGAAATGAAAATTGATTCTCAATTAACCAAAAGCCGCCGTCACAGTATGTCGATAATGAAAATATGTCAGTTAAGCGGTTACTGTACTGGCGCACAGTAAACGGCGGTGATGCCTTAATTAACGAGATCCATATCCTAAATCAGGTTGCGAACATCGTTACTGCAAATATAAAAAGGATCAAACGTTTAAAAGGTATTTAATGGACAGAGATGATGTCCTTTGTAACGTCCATTAAAACGGGCGCTTTGAGATTTACCTCAACCCCTATTAAATAGACAGCTGCTGGTAAGTGAATTGGGCACGAATTTTTGTTTATCAATTTTAGATCATTTTTGTTTTGTGTTGATTATGGTTGGGGAGTTTTGTGAAACGACGACCTTTCGAATATTTACTTTAGAGTATATACTTTTTATGCAGCGAGTCATGACTTTACATCTCCACATTAAAATAAAATTAAAAATACCGCGGGAAATCTCTTTGACATCGGTAAACTACGGTAGGCAAAACTAAGAATTAATTTATCTTAAAGTCTCCCCATCTTTAATATTGGATCTAGTTTTTGGGACATAATAAACATACATAGTTTATCAGTGAATCATATCCACACATTCCAAATTGATTCTTTTATTTTCAAACGAGAGAAAAATGGCAAAAAGATGTTCTTTGAGATAAATTTTTTAACCGACATTCGCCTCAAACACTTTAAGAGCAGCGCGTTGATTATGCCAAGACGGTAGAAAATTCTGACGAAAATAAAGTTATTTACATTTAAAACGCAAATAAAAAACACAACGTAGTCTAAGGAACTTTACTTTGTCAGGTAAAAGATTTTTCTTTCTCAAATATGAAACGGTTAAATTTTTTAATAAAGAATATACTTTTGTGAAGAGATAAAAAGGAAAATCGACCGTTTCACTTGAAATCTAATTACCACTGCTTGCAGGTAAAGTTTGAGTTTAAAAACAGATGCATATTATCGATAAAGTCACAGGACTATCGTATTCTCAGAATTGTTTGAGTTATGATATCATTGATTGCTGCCAAATGGAGATGTGTTTTGAAATTGACACAGTAAGCTTTCGTAGTATGGTAGTGTACACGTACACTATCTGTCAAAAGCAATGACACAAATTCTATAAATGATTTTGCATCAATGTATTTGGTAATCATTAAATATTTAATTTCATAAACGAACTCCTCAAATTAGATTAACATTTATATTAAGAGATTATTATTATTATTGATGAAGTGATGAATTACCTCTTACTTAGGTAAATCGCTAAAAATGTTTACTAAAGTAAACTTAAAAGTTGAACCGTAATTTGCAAGAAATCAGCACGTTTATTACACTAGGGTCAATTTTTCGTTATCGCGCACGAGCCTGTTGATTTAGGACTTTGTAGATATCTAAACTTTATTTTAAATTTCATATAACTTACATATTTAAGGTCTTATCAGAGATTAGGAAAAAGAGTCTTTGATTTTTAAAGATAAATTTTGAGAAAACTCAGTGTACTAGCGATATGATTTAAAAAATAAAATTATTTCTATTGTAATATACTAATACTATATCAATCGTGTTTAAAATGAATGAACCGAAGGCGTTAGTAGGGAATGGTATGCGCGTCGCGTAGCTCGGAGTGCGAGGGGGATGCGGGGTTCGACTGGGAAGGGCACCGACCTCGTGAAATATGATTTTTATTAATAAGTTGACACGCTCGATGATTATAAGATAAGCCCCCACTTTGCATTCCGCAGGCCCGTCATGTTTTTCGACTTCGCTTTTGCCACACAGCCTACTCAAATCGGGCCTCGCCTCGGGCCCTATCCCTCTTACGCGGAGTAGGTATACTTAATTAATACAATATGTCTGTTATCATTATTCCGTTATGGAATTTCGATATAAATTGCAGACCCGTATCACTTTTGCATACCGTTATCGATAAAGTCTTGACATTAGCAAACTGTCAAAAAACTCTTGGATTCCATTTTTATTTCTAACGTAATTGTATGAACTATTAATTAGTACGATCTGAAAATAAACAACATTATATGTCGATAACCTAACGATAGAAAATTAAATCTATTAGAAACAAAATGACAATTTTTAAAAAAGTATTAAAGCAAAGCAATCAAAACCAACATGGAATGTTTATTGCGACAGTACGAAGACTTCATTTGGGTCTATCGCGAACAACGGTCTGGGCAGTGGGAAATGTGGGCAAAGTGGGCGGTGAGGGGCATTGGGCAGTGGACAATGGACAGAGTTCCGAATGGTCAGAGCGGCGTGTTATTAACTTCCGCATACGACGCATTCGGAAATAGAACCGGAACACTCAATCTTTGAAATAAAACTACAATCAGAAGGAGCTTTATATGAACTTTAACGTAGACAAAGTGATATAAGTGCATAATTTATACCAAAATATAGGAGAATAGGTAGGCATACATATTAAGAATTTTAATAACATTTACTGTTTCGTAATTTTTTTGTATACTTATGAAAGCAACAACAACTAAAATCATTTTTCCAAAAGGAAACGTTATAAAATAAATAGTGTATATAAAAATTACTATTGCAAACGATGTATCTCAATTGGTTCGAGTATTGATACGCAACAATTGACAAATAAAGTTATATAGAGATAATTATTTCTTCTTACTAATTACATCCTGTTTTGCGAAACTAACAGGACATTAATTAACAGACGGATATAATATTTCCTTCGGAGATATATTCTAGGTATGAAGCGAGGAAAAGTGATCTTATTATTTATTATTTTACTATATTCAAGATATAAATGAAGCGAAAAAATTAAGGTAAGTTTACATGTTGGCTTATTATACGGATGTAGGCAAACAATTCACGGCCATAGCATACTCATTTTTATGGAAAGAAGTTACCGGCGCAGGCGAACACAGACAACACTGTTTCGACGATGCGTATTCCGTCTATGTCCGTTCGTCGCGGAATCACATACCGTGGAAATATGTCGTAAAATACTCAAAATGAGATATTCTTTTTGTTGTTTAAATACGTCATGATGAAATCTCTGAGGACAGTCCTTTGCGAAAAAAAAATTCAAATACACCAATGCCTACTTGGACTAGCTTGGTTCTATGCTACAATATAAACTTCTAAATTTGGTATCCGGCTCATTATGGAAGATAAGCAAACAGGACAAACTTAAATTTAAGCTTGTCTCTACAAAACTAACCTAAAATAACTTTATGGTCGAGTATGGTTAAGTCAGAAAAATATAGTCGACAATTGCTGTTGTATTTTACATCGACAACAGTAAAGGTCTGTGAGGTGATAGACGTCGAGAGCGACGAGCTCACAATAACGGCACGTGATTTGTTGACAAATGCCCACAAACTCAGCCACGCTTTCCCACTGCAAAGTTAAACTATTATGAAAATAAAAGTACGTTCGCATGTCTTTTTAATAGTAGAATACAAAATAAATTCGTTAAGCAGTACCCTTAGTGGTGGCAAGAAATCTATACTAAGAGTCTCCCTTAGTGACAAATAACAACTCATACTTGTAATGGTATCTTTTAGTGTCTTTAGAACATTTTATTTTACAATAATAAATCGTTTATTTTGTCGTTGTTTATTTTTTTCTATGAAAATTTTATATCGAATAGTTATTTATTCGAGAATCTATAATACGAAAAATGTGAAAGAATATTAAATAAAGATTCCACTTCACAGCCTATCCTATTTATGTGACAAAACAATCTGAATGTTCTACATTTACGGAGAGGGTTATTAGCGATTTTGAACCTTACAATATTAATAACAGTCACGGAGATGCGGCAGAAAGCTAATAAAGTACAGACAGCCAGTTTATCTATTAACTGTCCGAGGTGGAGAGGACAGCGGACACCGCCCGCGGCGCCCGCCTCTGTATCAAACTGCCGCTGACAAATACATGCCGCATATGTAATATACAAAATGGCTCTCAAAAACACAATAAATATGTGCTTACGATGTTTTCAAATATCTTTGTTTTTACAATTTTGTTTTTCAATCTGAGCATTTCTCGTTTACTTCATAAAAAGAAAATACGACAATGAAAATAATCTTAACTGTAATGATTTAGACCTTTTAGTATTTACCATTCGAGTTGAAATTGTTATAAATCGTTAGATTTTGGTGATTATTAAATTTATTAAAGTCTCAGTTACGCATGTTCCCACATTGCCTTGATCTAACAAAACAAAATGTTGCAAATAGTACGTCCTTCAGGTACGGTTTGCAGTTCATTGCGCCTTTGATTTACGACCCTACCGCAGGTAATACATGAGTAATAAACAAAGAATGGTTATAAATTAGAATACTCACTTGTATGAAGAGCCAGGAGGTCACCAAAGCCAGACTGCTGTACTGTCCATTGAAGCGATAGTGATACGCGTAGAACGAAAAGTGGTACAGGTAGAAGAATCTGGGGACAAAAGAAAATTCATTTTAGTTATCAACGCCTTAAGCAGAGATGCCCTAAAGTGTATTAGAGAATTCCTAATACATCTGTACAAAATTTTTGTCAATAAAATTACGTACAGATCTTGTTTCGTAGTCAAGTTTTTAATTGAACCAAGACATATAGGGTAATAAAAAGAACAATAAAACAAAAATAATGTTTGAAATAAATATTACAAAAATTATAGCATGTACGATAGAAACGGAAATGTTATAGAGAGCTAGAGAGTTAAATGATCTAGGAGTATGTGTTCAGTACACACTATATAATGTGGGTCGATAGAAGCAACAAGTGTAGACGCGGAAACGATGGCCGGACATCATTAAGATCTTATTGAAGTCGCCCTTTTCCTTCCAGCATATCCTTCGAAGAAATGTTACATTAATAACCTTTACATAACACCTAAATAACATTTATATTAGAGATTTTATGATTATATTAACTTGAGAGTAACGTACTGGATTTAAAAACATGGTTGCTCAGTTTCACTCTCTCATACTAAGATAAGGAAACGATCTTGTATGTTTGCAATAAGGTTTATTTGAAAAGGCTCATTTCAGGCTAATTATTTCATGAGCTACGAGAACGTTATCATGACATCACTATAAAATTCATAAACATACGCCGCGCCGTTATTACAAACTTATAACCGTGGTTTTCTGAGACTAAAATCTTTGTACAAAACATATCGTCATCTCTGTCATTATCTTTGGCAAAACAGAGATAACAATGTTTTACTATACAGCTTCTTTACATTATTTTGATACTTAAAACAAAATTCAAATCTCTTCTCATGACAAGTGATAAAGCGCAATGATATTCACAAATAAAATAAATGTCGAAAGGAAATATTATTAAGCTCTTCTAAGTGGTTGTACAATTGGCAGCTCGGGCCAATCGTTCGCGTATTTTCGTCTCATCTTAACCATTACGTTCGTTATCTCCTTATTTCGGTGGATAAATTCGCAATGTGCGACGCTGTCGACAAACGGGCCCCGGAAAGGGGAAATGTCACCTCGTTATCTGAAAAAGGTTGCGATTTTATTTGAAATCGATATTCAACAGGACATACATTTTCTCTCCGACTGTGTACCTTCTCTTTAAGGTGACTTTTACACGCTTGTTATTATCGATACAAGTATCCGAGTTAAACGAGAGTCATTTGTTGTAACTTTACGTCCATAGAGTTACAGAAAATAGACTTCCAAGTTAAATTTTAAGCCAGTAAAAGCTAGTAAGTTACCATGGAAAAAGTAATGAATGGTACATTTTTTTACATTACAAATATCTCTTACAATTTATTTTATAATGCATAAATTTTCAAATTAACATTAAAATTAATTTAAGAAATAAGACAAATTTAAAAATAATAATAAGGTCGTACGCAGTTCATATTCCGTATAAAATATGAAAAGTCGAATGCCCATTTACAATTTTCCTTATTACATCAAAATTATTCAGGAGCCAGATAAGAGGGGCGGGGACTGAATCTTGTTCGACTAACTCGGTGAGAAATCACTTTCGCCTCGGCCTTTGATCTCTGCAGCGGCAAAGGAATGTTATTCAGTAAAAACATGCAAATTCGATAAGGTATAACGCAATATTAGCAAGAGCAGTCGCGCCAACGGCCCCGCGTTAATATTTTGAGAGCATTACAAATGTTTTAAATATTATCAGCTACTTACAAGATCTGACACCCATTATTGGATAAACTAATTTACAATATATATCTAGAAATAAAATTATGATATTTGAATTAAACAAGAATTAACATAAACTAAAGCTAAAGTAATATGTGCTGTAGTTTTTTTTTCTTATTAATCAGTAGGTAAAGAAAGGCACGAAAAGCTAAAATTTCAAGTTAAAGGCAAGTTTAAGTAAATATTTAAAGACTATATGAGCAAATATAAAAATAGTCAAAGGACCGTTATTCTGTTCAATTTTGCTTTGTTGTTATTTTATGAGTAAAGCGTCCTGTCTAATGGAACGCTGAAATTGAGAAGAATGTTTTCAATTAGGATATAAAATGTTTGATGTACACTGTGATTATCTTATCTAGTCTTTGTAGAAGAGCACTTAAATATTTCAGCTTCATAATGTTGCTTTCAACGGCATTAATATTATAATATGTTATTCTTTACGTTATTAAATATAAAATAATTTGTTAAGTGATGTTTAAATATAAATAACAAAAAAGTTGAAATGGTAATTCACTTCAGTGGGCCAAGCACGAATATTGTTGTAAGTCGCCTTATTATCGTCATCGTCAATTACGTCAATATACGATGGCGATTGTCATTAATATTCGTGCTACGTCCACAGTTCATTATTGTATTATGTAACATTAATTAATTCATCATTAAACTAATACGATTTTTTTTAAATGCAGGTTACTATACTGATGACTCGTCATATTTGAGATGACGACATGACATAATATATTATAATATGTATGAAAAATTATCAACATTATGATTAACTGAAAAATTTAGTAATTTCGAGTCCCAGTAATTGAGCGACGTATATAACAATTTCATTGACTACGCACATCTGAATAAAATCAGCAATGGACCGAGCGAGCGGCAACCGCAGGAATCCGCAAGCCCGGGCGCGAGCTAACGAAATGAAATTCCGCGGACATTCCACTAGGTGGCGCAGTCCGCGGCCACGCTGCTACACACCACAACACATTACCAAATATTTAATAATCCAGCTTTAACGATTCAAGTTTATTAATAACAGCGCTGTCGATACAACGAAATTTAAATTCAATGTAATAATGAATGTAGTTAATTCCGACTGCAGCACTTCAAAAGTTTTGTTTGAAAATATTTCAATATTGAACATATTGAGCACATCATGAAAATGTTAATATGAACTCGTCTGAAAGTCAAAACGATGATAAATTTTAAACAGTAAAAATGATATGATATGTCATAGTATAGTCATTTTTTTTTTACTTATAAGGCATTAGATGGTCTCCTAAGAATACCCTACGAAAGTTACAAAATCTATGCAGGTGTTTAGCAATCATACAAATATCGTAAAAAGCATAACATACTCATACATAAACTAATGCTTCACTTAAATTGCACCAAAGTTTTTGGTGTGATAAAATTTTGAGTTAAGTTTGAACTTGTTGAATTATTATAAATATTATATGTACAAAATCCTCGAGAAAGTCTAAGTTGGTGTCGATGCTAATCGAGGAGGGAACTTTCAGCCAACTCTGACAAATGCGGTTCAACGGACAAACTTGCTTCAGTGGGCAAGTTTACTGCAGCTCAACCGCCCGATACTTGAAAGTCAACCGACTTGTACAGGAAACTGCTCACTTTTGTTGTGAATGTGTAACTTACACTGTACCACTATTGGGGTCTTCGCTTCATAGAGTTGTTTATTCACAATGTTGTGTAGACTGAGCTATGGATCATTCTAAAAATATGCTAAGACAAATTTAACCGTAAAAGAAGAACGAGAAAAATATTTTGGCGTTGGCTTTATCTATCCTTAATTAAAAGTAAGGAACCTTTTTTTTTCTTAAATAGAATTAGATGTTTTTGTACATACGTTTCATCTATGTAAACACATGGCAAATACTCTACATAGTGTCAAGTACTTATCGGGTTATCTATGTGGATCTATAGGAATTGCAAGGATCTTAGTATTTCAAAGTAGTTTATGTATATTTCATATGTTTTGGATAGTCAAGGGCGAAAGAGTCTCCTCCCCCTGGAGAACCCCATGTATATATATGTTAATGTGTACTTATTAACTCTAACGCCGATAAAGAAATCAGAGATATACACTAATTACCTTCCTGCTGTTGTTTCTATTCTATTTTATCGTATTGTATTACTACCAGAGTATCTACCTTATGCAAATAAAGCACAAACAAAGATTTTTTTAAATTAAATTATGAAGTCTGATAAAACTGTTAATATAAACAAAATCTTTTTCAAATTTTTGAACTGTTTCCTCAGATATCAAACAATAAATTATTCGGGGTTTTTATTTTTTTTTTCTTTTCAGAACCGTTTACAAAAGTTTTTGTCTTGTTTTTTAACGTTAGTAAAATGAAAAATAACAGTCTAGAGATTATAACTTTTTTCTAAAGCATAGGCATTATCAAACATCTTTTAGAAGTACAATCAAAGAAGATGTTATAAGAGAAGATTTTATCACATCAACAACATTTAAAATATGCTCAACTTCAAAACTAAGTAGTACAGTTTTGTAAAATCAAATTACTCCTAAAGTAAGGGTTGGGTAAAATTTTTAAGCGAATTTTACTACTTTGTTTTTATACTATTTTTTTACTAGTAACATTTTTACTTATAAAATTCAGGTCCAATGGTCCAAACCACTTTAATACTCATGTCGCTTTTACCTAAAAATACCTTATTATCATCATTATGCTCTAAATAAAAAAGTCACATATACGTAAGTAGCGTCGGAAGAGGCGGCTTATATCACCAATGTTTATTTGCAATAAGACGTGTGTCGACGATGTTATTAAATTCCCGTCTTTTTTTTCCCTAATCTCGTCGACACAGCCCGCGGGTCCTCATCGGAAATGGTATTATTTCCCGGCAGAGGCCGCCCGGAGCGGACATCGGATATACCCCGCTAACAGTATGCCATCTACACCCTTAACTCTTGTTCTAAAGATTTCACTTATTTCCTCGCCATCCGTTTTGCATCCCTTTGACTGCAGCGGTAAGTTCAAATTCAATAAAACTTTGCCGACATTGTACATTTATTTTAAAGTTTTTAATTACTAGGTACCGTTTCTTGTTCTTAAACTTAAGATTGTGTACAACTATTTTTGTTTTATTTATGTGTACAACTATTTTTGTTTTATTTGTTTAATACGCCACGTGGTATATATCGATTATTGTACATTTTAAGTAAACAACTAATTAAATGTAATCAACTATCTTAAATATAATATAAAAGCTAAAATATATCATTAAAAGGAGTCCCTTTAGGCAAGGTTCCGAAGATACTGGCAGCATTCCCCCTTTGAATAGCTAAACTAATTCTTTGTCCGAGGTAGCTGCCAGCTCTTCGGTCTCCTGTGATGTCGACTAACCTTTTTGCTACTTCCTTAAAAAGCTTTCTAGCGCTAGGACCCCACGGACCAAGGGTCTCGACACCGAATGGGACAAATTCGTATTCAGTGCCCAGACCCCTGTATTTGTTCGATTATTGTATATATTCATATACTAGCTGTCGCCCGTGACTCCGTTCGCGCGGAATAACAAAAACTGAAATAATAGCCTACGAATTCTTCAGACTATGTTCTTCATTTGTACAAAATTTCGTTGAGCCGCCGAACCTTCAAATAAACATCCATGCATCCATCTATCCAATTAAAGTTATAAATATAATATTAAATAACATATAGTATTTAGGTTTATATATATTATTATTAAATATGCTTTATTCATCAATTGTGTAAATGAGATCATCATCATCATCAGCTCACTATATGTGACTAGGTTATAGTCAACTAACTACAGACATATCTTTAAACTAATTCCACATATACATACTTTTATTCCGTTGGCCTTGCGCTCAAAATGCAACAGTGCGCAATAAAAAGCGAACGCTTTTTTAACGCGCGATATACGAATGAGGAGTAAATTTCATTTATTTCATGCTAATCCACAAAGCAGCGGTCACTTTGTCGGAGTATCATTAATCTGATTATGGCAGAGTTAATGATGCGTCGACGTCAATCATCCGCTAGACAAATGAAACGAGAGCGCGCATTTCCCACCTCAATACGTGAAATCGTATGCTTTAATTAAATTTAACCCCAAAACTCCACTGCACTGACACGTATATTTATAAACTAAACAAAATAAAATAAACTAAATTAAATAAGATAATCCTTGTTACCTCTTTTATTGTCTACACAATAAAGACTAAAATATGTATTGTACTATGTATGTGTAAATAAAATTAAACTGAACTGCAAAAAGCATAATGTTATTCAATTTGCACCGAAAAATTGACTGAAACTAAAATATAATTCAACTAAACAAAGCTATGAATTACCTATGCAAAGAATACTTAATTCGACAACCAAAAAATTAAGCACTCATGCTATATGCTTCTATAAAACATACAATGATTATTTTTATAAAATCATATCTATCAAATAATTCAACGTAAATCGGATGAGCAATCAAAAAATCGAAATCTGTCGGTTGCCCGCAACAGAACGTCAAACATTGCAGGAATCTACGTGATGCACGAAATTTCGTGTGTACGTTATAAAATTAATTAAGATTCGTGAAATACGTTACAATTTTGCAGTAGTAGGTAAAATGTAAATACAGGATTTAATTAATTAAGTCATCTCCCTTTTCACACTCACGTGAGGTAGGCACACAAGGTTTTATAAACCTTAAAGTTTTGGCTTAAGTTTTTACGGCCGGCCGCCTGCCTGTCGTCAACCCTTGGGAGGAATATGTTAAAATTAAATATAATATAAACTAAATAATTATAGCTAAATAATTCAAGATACACCATAAATAAAATTGAGTAAGAAAATATTATTAATAGAAAAACTTTAAACTCTTGTCGCTAGTAGTCAGTGATCACCATATACTTCAGTGTTACTGTTATTCTATGTTTCTGTTATTTAACTTATTAACAAACAAATAAAAACCTCGTAACGTTTTGTATCAAGTGGAACGCTGCGGTAATTAATTAACTAAGAATGATAATTTGTTATTACGCCTTATCGTCATGGCAGGATCATATCGACGCTGGAAAGCATAAACGATGTAACCCTTGAAATCGCGAATATGTTTTTCACACGTTAATAATTTCAACCATTATCAAACGATAATGATTTTATTATAGGTTAGCATAAACTACACAACATTGCTAAATACCGCATGCTTGTAGGCGTATCAGCTCACGAGTTATGATTTTTTGGCACGAATGTAAAGTTCATACTTTCGGGGTTACAGCGTTTATGCTTTCCAGCGTCGATATCTTCTATATATATAAAAGAAAGTCGTGTTAGTTACACTATTTATAACTCAAGAACGGCTGAATCGATTTGACTGAAAATTGGTGGGCAGGTAGCTTAGAACCAGGAAACGGACATAGGATAATTTTTACTCCGTTTTCTATTTTTTATTCCGCGAGTCGCGGGTAAAAGCTAGTTATTAATAAAAATTTAATTAAACTCTATAATTTGCAAATAATTGTGATATAAAAATCATTATTTCAATCGAATTAAAAATGCAAATTCAGTGAACATTTAACATTCTTTACAAATACATATTAAAAACATATAGAGACTTGTTCGAAGCGTCCGGGGTTTTTCACGGATGGTATTCGTCGCTAGGCAGCCGCATTGTGCGGAGATGTGCCACCTGCGAGAGCTTATATGCCATTGTTCCGCAACTGCCGTCCGAACTCCCAACTTGCGCCCCCGCTTATTGTGTCACAATCTACTTAAATATTTTTCCCTTTTTTCAATCGAAAGAATGGAAATACGCTAAAGATCTTATGGGCGAATTTATGATGAGCATTTATCACTGTAAAATATATTCTAAAATTAAAATTAATTTAAAACTTAATGTTATAGCTAACAAAGTACGGTTTTATGGCAAGAGTCTTTATCTTAATTTTTATCATCGTATTTTATTGATGAGAAATTTGAATAGAATTTTATAAATTGTTGAAAAGGGAGCTTGTTTTTTTTTCATTTAAACTTTCTAATACTTTTTCGTTGACTGCCTTCTATTATAAAAAATCTAATAATATATGGCGATATCTTCATGTTATAACTATCAAAGTATCTTAAGTTATAACATGTCTCGGGAATCCACTGGCGCATTTTTCACTCTGGTATAATGTTATGTTGTTGATGCATTGCTTTCTTTGTTCCAGTTTGCCACTATAGTGCTTTTCCAAGCAGAGCATTGTTATTTCTCGGAAGAAAGCTGAAATATTGTGGCGGCGCGGTTCGCCGGAACAAGTCTAGTGCACGGTGCACGAATATCATCTTTAGAACGTACTGTTAAGGGAGAAGGGAGATGTCCACTTGGGCTTTATTTTCGAAAACAGTGACGATGAATTGCGAAAAAGAGTTTTACTACTTGGCGATAAGAGTTAACATCGAGTATAGGTGGTGAGTCGCAGGTGCACGTTATCCCGCGACTGCACAGAGCGTGAATCACATCTCCACAGCGCCGCATATTTCTCGTCCCACCCGACGTGTCACATCCACTTCTTTTTCATAGTTTTGAAGTAAATCTTGAAGTAATTTTGACATAATATGTGTAATGTGTCGAAACTGCATTCTTAATCGGCGATTACGCTTTATCTAAGAGCGAAGCTACTTTTTTCAGTCGGCGGCTGAAAATACACTTAGTTTGATTATAGCCTAATAACTTATATAGTTTTTGAATTTGCTATCGTATCCTGTTAATGGTTATTCGAATTAATAGCCGGTAGCACCTTTGTCTAGTGGATAAGAATATTTTATCATCGCCTCAGTTTTCTAACGGTGTCTTCTTACAATAATGCCAAGTCTCTAACAAAGGGTACATTATTACGACGGCATGATGAAAAGGGTGTATTTATTAAAGTAGTATAATGAATGCCGTTTAACGTGTCCGTGGGTTGTGACGGGCATCTCAAACCACTGAGAGCAGTCCATTAAGTTCTCAGTGTCACACACAATAGCGCACAAAGGAGGCGACGGACGACCGGACGGCTCGGCGCGACAGGTAACCGGATATAGGTTATGTGCTCCCAACAAACATTTATCCTAGAAGTCAAATAGAAACTTTATTTTGCGACTGAAATCGGAAATTAAACATGGAATCTATAATAGCATAATATTTGATACCCAGGAGCTCTGTGATAAGAAACATATTTTTATGTTTTCAACACTAAATTATTTTCAGGTCTTAAAGATTACCAAAGTGACAATTCGTCAATGTAAAAAATGTTTCTTTAAAAAAAACAAAAAAAAACATTTAAGAATTTCATGAGAGGCGACAAACATCAATTATATCATGTCTCAGACTAGACGATGTTTTCTGACATGTTCGAGGTAGCAGATAAGGGCGGGAAGGGTGGAGTGAAAAAATGAAAGAACGAGGCCCGAATAAACACAAGAGAAAAAACGACATCTAACAATAATTGAAATCATAGCTCGCTTGACGCTGGGGAGTGGTTCTAAGGACAAGAGCACACAGCGAAATTTTCTAGCATAAATAATAACTATTTGTAACAAAGTGGCTTCGTGAAATGTCAAAATAAGGCAGAAGTTTGTGCTTTACCTTAATTAGTGCCATCGTCTTTCGAACGTGAGAAATATTTAAGGCAATTTACGAGTGTACGAGTTCATAGTGCGTACCAGACTTAATACGGTGCAGAAGCCATGTGAGAGTACCCCCTAACCCGCCCCGACCCCGCACCAAAACAGCCGCAACGGTTCCCTCTCCGTGCTTTCCATAAACTTGTCTTTACTTTGGCTTCAGTTATTCGTTCAATTTCTTCAACAAAACCCCTTTCATACTTCTCAGAAGACGATCTTCTTTTTACAAAAAGACTGCAATATGTAATCAATCTACACGAATCGCATAAAAGGTAATAGAGATTATAAAAGGAAAGGAAAAAAAGATTGGCATCATTCTCAATGGGACTGCGATCCCCCGGCAATCCCAATGCCATTATTAGTGAGTTAACTCAATTTGTGACATATTGTTTGAGGAGAGCTTAATAACAGAGGCAAGAGTATCGTCATGACTACCCTTGATGTGCGCCGTTGGAGCGCGGCCGACGCGGTGCGACGGGGCCCGAATTACCACCACAAACTAACGACCCTTGAACAAAATGTCGTCAAAACATGTTATCTTTATCAACATTAATAACATAATTGGCTCATCATGAATGAAACATTTGTGGATAATATTTCAATTTATGTAACTTTATTAATCTATGTAAATCTAATTATTGATTTAAATTGTATGAAAATTATAAAATGTGAAAATAATTATATGAATGATATATTCAAGTGCATTCAAGTCTTTACATACATATATCATTTAAGTATGTATAAACAATTATTGTTGTTACAAAATATGTAGGAATTTACAAACTTTAACCACACTACCTCAATGATCAAGCCTGGATGGCTCGTATCGTAGGTCGATCGATCGTAGGTCCCATGATTTAGTAAAAATTACCCAATTAGGTACGTGTATTATCGGGATTGTGTATAAATAATGTTAATTAAAATAATAATGACATGGAGGGTTGTTTATCTTAGTGTGAATATGTTTCATAATATCGAATAGACAGTGAGAGGGACGGACCGGATGGAGGGAGGCGCGCGGCGGGGCGCCGGATGTCACGGAAAAATTGCTACTTCCGACGACAAGGGGCGAACATGAGATTATTACAATGTACAGTGACCTACGCTTCCTGCTTTGAGCTGTAACAAACTCATCGCAGCATAAAATAGCGGAATAACAATATTTAAGTACATTTATTTTTCAAGAATGAGCTTTGGACATGAGAAATTATTTGATACTAAATTCGCTCACGTCTTACTATGTATTTAACATGAGTAAATTAGTTCTGTGAGTAAATTAATAACTAACAGACTGACAATCACAAAAGGTATCTTGCATACTGACTGGTGGATTGTTCGTGGCTTGATACGTTTTCAATTGCAGGCGGGCCGCGTTGTCGCCGTGCCAATTTCGCGGCATTCACAACAAATTACGTATTAAAGCGAGTGGAAACGCAAACAAAACGAGCCGTGCTCGTGACATGAATACAGAAGTGTACGTGCAGCGACGACAGGTGCAATGCGCTGCAACTTCGCACCAGTGACAAGCTGACAACTTGTGACCCTATACATAATCATTGTATTTGTTTAATCTTACTAATATTATAAATGCGAATGTTTGGATGGATGTTTGTTTTAAGGTATCTCCGGAACGGCTCAATGGACCTTGATGAAATGTGGCACAGTTGTAGAAGAACATAGTCTGGAAGAACATATAGGCTATTTATTATGTTTTTTTTTTTATTCTGGGCGGACGGAGTCGCGAGCGACAGCTAGTTACAATTAACTATCATTTTCTAACTACCTACCACCTGTCCGAGGATGTTGATAATTGTTTAAATTTATGTTTATTTCATTGTTAACTTATGAATCCTAAGCTTGATTAATTTTGAAAAACCTTATTTGCTACTGTTTTTCCAATATTTAACCTAAACTGAAAAATATAAGAACTTAAAGTTTCAGATGAATTATATTACTGTTTATAAATTTCAAAATGAAGTAATTTAATTTACCAAATTGCCTATAACCTTCCGACTTATTGATTTTTAATACGTACCGTCCCTAAACAAGCAAGAAATAAACAAATATACCTTAATTAATCTCAGCTTACCCTTTCTTTTTATTCCATTAGCGTCTTAAGGCTAATTACAATGGGATTTAGATGTTTGTGTATTTTTTTCTAATTAATTAGCGAATGAAATAATTTCTTATCTGGTTCGTAATTTTCTAAGAGACTTATCGATAGGAGCTTTTTAATTAATCCCTTTTAAAAAGAAAACAATTTTAACGATGCTAAAAACGGTAAGGACAATGAAAATCGTCAAAAGTAAAGTACTTCTACGAATTTTGTTTTTCAAAAACAAATCTAAAATTCGGCAATATTCTAATGTAGGCGATTTCTTAAAAATAACAAAAAGTGATGTTTAGGCCATGCCACGGTGTGGGCACGGTCGCGCCCACAGATTTAGGAGACTTCACAGCGAGTTTTAAAATAGGAATATGACATTAGTAAGTTCCGCACAACAATGTATTGTATTATATCAATAAAAGACAGAATTATCAATTTTAGGGGTATCAAATTGTATTTTTTTTTTTTTTTTATAAGAGAAGGGGGCAAACGAGCAGCGGGAACACCAAGGTGTTCATCGACGCCCATGGACATCTGCAATACCAGAGGAATCGCAAATGCGTTGCCGGCCTTTGAGATGGTGATACGCTCGCTTCTTGAAGGACCCTTAGTCGTACTGGTTTGGAAATACTGCCGAGGACAGACCATTCCACAACGCGGCCGTGCGCGGCAAGAAATTTCGCGAGAACCGCACTGTTGTGGAATGCCAGCCGTCCAGATGGTATGGATGGTACCTGGCGGTCTGTCGGGTCGTCCGATGACGAAACTCGGCGGCAGGAATCGTTCCAAACAGTTCTTCGGAACACTCCCCGTGGTATAAACGATAAAAAATGCAGAGGGAACTGACGTCCCTCCGCAAGGCCAGAGTATCAAGCCGATCGGTAAGAGCTCGGTCGTTGACGATTCGAGTCGCTCTCCGTTGTATGCGGTCAAATGGAAGAAGCTAGTACTGGGGTGCTCCCGCCCAGAGGTGCGAGCAGTATTCCATTTGAGGCCGAACTTGTGCCTTGTATAGTGTGGTTAAGACTTTATTTTTCTATTCAGATGATAATTCCAAAACATCAATCGAAATCTATTTCTTTTTTTAAAGCGTCAAAATATAAATTCAACGTATGATTAGCGATCCATACTTTCACTAATAAAACTGTCGTGAAAAGGCGGTTTATCAACACGATATATGTAAATTGAACCGAAGGTAAAAACACAGTACGACCAATCAAGTATCTTGTAAATTGCTTCCAGACAGAAACGTTGATTGGCTCGTTATGTAGCTAAAAATAAATGACATATTGAATATAAATATAAAGAATTGGAATGAAATTAACATGGTGCGCGTTCAAAGACGCAGACAGCCGGTCTAGCCGGCGACAGGCGCGCAGACAGCCCGCAGCGCAGCTACGAATCATGAATGCCTAATTACAAACGTTTGAGTAAATAAATTTTCTATTTGGCCCGGGTCGGGTCGCGTTCGATAAAACATTAATCATGATTGAGCTAAGTGGCTTATACTGGAGGGATAATGGCGGGCAATGATCGCCTGCGGGGGGGCGGCGCCACACTGCCGCGCGGCTGGACGCCGAGCGCCGCCCGTCGCCCGCCGGCACTCCGGCCGCACCCTGTACTATTGACGTACAACGTGAGACTTGTGTGATTGATAAGTGTTGGTTAAATTACTGTTTGTTTTAATATCAAAGGTTGAGGGGAGATTGAGTTACTATTGGTTCAAAAAATCGACATTCATCTTATATACGTTTCTTGTCTTTATGTAATAGTTTTATGTTGTACTAGCTAGCGCTACTCCGTCCGCACTTAATAAAAAAAACGTAATTAGTAGCCTATGCATTCTTCCAGACTATGTTCTAAATGTATGTTCAAAATTTCATCAATATCCGTTGAGGCGTATCTAAACATTCGCATTTATAATTTAAGTAAGAGTAAGAAGTAAGATTAAAAATAACTTATTTCACATATTTAGTAGACATTGCTTACGAGGATCCTGAAACAATGTGACCGTAGTTACAGCGACGACATTAATACTATCATAATACAATTTGTATTTTCACAAATAAACATACATAGGTGCATTATGTTTCAGATATCGGTAGTTACTAGTTAATCAAGTATTGTCAGATGTACTAGAAAATCAAACATTAGATTGACAACGGATCACCGAAATATACAATCTCTGCAGTACTCATTCTAAAGTGATATACTACTTGGAAAATATACGAGCACAATAACGCAGATATTTTGTTCGAAGATCGTCTTGAACATAGTATTCCTATCGTGTGTGGAAGGAACTATAGTAAGTGTAAATGGTTGTTCACATCAGTTTAGTTGAAAATGTTTCATTTCTATGATCTTTTTTACGTTGTAATCGTTATGTGAGCAAACGAGCAGCGGGAATACTGAGCTGTTCAACGACGCCCATGAATATCTGCTATTGGTATAAATTATTTCAAAAATGTACATATCGTCTGTACATTTTGTGAACAAACTAAGCTATTAAGACCACAAAAAAAGTTGTAAACGTTCAACTTTTATGTGCACGGTGGTACAAGAAATTATTTGTATATAATTTTTGACAATAAAAATGAATTTGAAAAAATAAATTTCGTTTAAAATCGAGTGCTATCAGGTATTAAAGTACTTGGTAAAATGATGATAAATTTCATAACATCGTTGAATTTGCCTGCTAATTTTATATCAAGTGGCTCAGACATCTACTTGTAGCACTAAGCGTTTCCATGAGTTCTTAAGTCGTAAGCTACTTACAATATTTGCAGCATATTTCAATATTAAAATAAAAATCCGTAAATAATTCACAAAAGGTCTGACTGTTTGAAGAAAAATAAATTATAATTTTCTAGAAAAGCACAAATTTTGCATGGAGTTTCGTTATCGTTTCCATTATATTTTCTGGGTTGTTCCAGAAGTTACAGTTCGTATGAAAAACTCGGAATAATGTTTCAAAGACATTTGTTCGGGAAATACATTGGTCCAAGAAAGTGTAGTTTTAAATTGTACTTACGTATATTTATATGAAAAAAAAACAAAAATGTCTCATCTATGTAATTACAATATGTTTCTCAAAGCTCCAAGCTATCTAGAGTTGGTATGAAACCCTTACAAGTGAATGATTACAAGTCGCTGTGAATCCACAATGGAAAACACAAACATCGGCTCAAAGATCGGCCGCGGGCTGTGCTCTGTTATTGTTTGTATACTGAAACTAAACCAAGCGCCGAGAAAACCCTTACCATCAAACTAGTTTCTTGTAAAGACAATTTATTTTCAAGTATACGCTACAGGCAATCGACTTTTAAAATCTTGAAACGACAAAGATAAGAAAACATAACGTAAATGAAACAGACGTGCAAAGATTGGCCTAACCTTCGGAAAAGAACACTACGACTACAATAATGAATTTTAACGATCAATTTACTGAATAGTCCACGGAGAACAACACAGGGGTAATAAAATTTTCATGAAAAGATAAAAAGTTATTAAAATTAAATTAATCCCTTCTTACTATATATTTATCTTACTAATATTATAAATGCCAATGCTTGGATGTACGTATGTATGTATGGATGGATGAATGGAAGGATAGATAATTGTTAGAAGGTATTCCCGGAACGGCTCAATAGATCTTGATAAAATTCGACATAGATGTAATACATAGTCTGGAAGAACACATAGGCTACTAATTATATTTATTCGTTGAAGTCGTGGGCGACATTTAGTAATTACAGTATACAGTGTCTAGTAGTTATCTTATGTAATGAAGATGCCCTATTTAATAGTACAAAGTGATTTTATTGGGCAAAGTAGTCTATGTATGTACTATGTTATAATCAACCAATAAATAATAATAATAATACTTTAAAATTACTAAAATACTTAGACTTGGCTCACGAGATTACCGCCATGTGGCGTATGAAATCGACTACCATTATTCCGATAGTCGTATCGGTGAATGGACTGATAGCGAAGAGCTTCGACCAACATCTTAAGAAGCTCTCGCTAAATAGTTGGATTAAGGGCCTGATACAAAAGGCAGTTATTTTAGAAACCGCACGCATAGTTAGGAGGTTCCTGTCTCTGTAGCCCTGACCACTGGTTGTTTGAGTAATGGGATTCCGCAGCCGGTGGTATACTATTTTTTATATAATATATTTTGTTAATTTTTTTTTATAAAATGTATTATATAAATAATAAGATAATAAATGAATAAGGAATAATACTTATAAGATATAGACTATGGGTATATCAATATTGTAAGAGTCTGTAAATATGTTATGCCCCTGCGAGAATAATACAAACGTTTATTTTTCATATTATAATCTGTCTCAAAAAATATTAAAACAACATTTTTGAAGCATTTTTGGTTTTGATACTATTAACGCTAAAACTACCACTCAGCATGTTAACAAAACAAAAATCTGAGTCAAAACAAGTAGCGTTATTATAATGAGAAAAGGCCACATAATACGTAAGAGGTGTACACAAGTACAGCACTCTGCGGCCCGGGGGAAGACTAGGGGCCAAAGGGTGGGTCCACCGGAGAGCTTTTCCCTGTCACGGGGCATAACACTAAACGATAATTCCGATACGACGCCGATATTGCGATCGGCTTCCGATCTTTAAACGACAACAATTGTCGTAAGTCGACAGTTAATGGAGTTGGCGCGGTTGCCAGATCTTTCCTAGCGTGTAAATTGTATGCAAATTTTAAAGTATTACGTAGACTATTGTAAAACCACTTAAAATTTGAATTTATTTAAATATCAAAGTCGTATAGTTTAACTTTAAACGTTTTATTCTTAATAATTCTTTCAAAAAAGACAAAACGCTAAAACCCTGGAACTAATCTTAATTACATCGTCATTAATTAGCCAATAATATCAAAGTAATTGACGGAAAAATACTGAAATGTACGTAAGAGATTCGAGGTATACTAACAGATGTAATTCTTGTTAAAAGTTTGTTAATTTACTCTTGCCAAACAAAAGGAAAGCGCAAACTTGAAAACAATCAAATTTAAATATTCTGTTTACTTGAAATGTTTCAGACTATTAATTAGGAAAAGAAAATTTTGTAATGATTCTTAAAATTAGAAAAGTCTGAACCTTTCGTAAAAAATAACAGAAAGAGTTGAGTAATTTTAGGGTACAATAGTAAAGTACCAACATAGTACCGAATTTCTTCGGATGTTTGCCAACCGCGTTTTAGTAAGGATTCATCCTTTCAAGTTGCAAGACTCATTTCAACATCGACTTCCAACAACTTTGAAATATTCTTTGAGGAAATATTCTGTTGAAATGTAACCGGAAAATTTAAAGTCTGCAATCAGGATCTAAAATATACCATAATGCGGTTAATATCAGTCATCATCATCAGCCATTAAAAGTCGATAAAAAATATTTATCAAACTTTTCAAATAATTGAGTTCTTACATCGTTTTTATTAATTTCAAACAAAATCAAAGTCTCGGAATACAGCTAGTTCTTTCTACTAGAGAATAATGTATTCAGGCGTGTTCGAAGCGAAGCATCGGCAACACTAACAAGTCTAACGGCAAGTAGTTGCGCTTCGCTCGTGTAAGAATCTCCTCACTCGATAGTAATTGGCAGCGCGAACTTTCGCTCTACTGGTGCGAACATCCTTCTACTTAATAAGGAACTCGTATTACACGCCGATTGATTAAATACCAACGGGCGACAATATTTACACTAGAACAAGATGAATATTGAAATACTCCAAAAAATACTCTTAAACTTTTAACCGCCGCTGATTTATATTTTAAAGACGAGATTTATTTATAAAAGAGTACATTGTACCCTATAATACGTATCAAAAAAACTGCTTCCGGTATAAGTACATAATTATTTATTTAGCAAGATCGGAAGCCTAGGCATATTATTCACGATTTCTGGTTATGCCTAATATCAGCCTGTGATAAAAGGATTAACAATTTTAAGCTAATGAAACACCGTTTACATTTTTTATTGTAATGCACGCGTAAGGACAGCCAGAATTTTTAGATTGCTATTTTTTAAGGTATTACCATATTTTTAAGTTAAAATATGAGTAATTATTATAATAAAAGGGAACATTTATGAATATAGAACTAAAGTGTAATTTTCTTAAATTTCATACCGACTACACAAGGTGCTACGAAAATTGCTACAGAGCTACGGTTCGTAGCACTTTTGAAAATTAGAATTTTTTTTATGGGAAAACTGCGTTAGTTCAAATTGAAAATATCTGATATTCGAACAAAAACTTTATACAAATATAAAGACCGTACATCATCAATTAAACTTTTCGGTTCAAACAAACGGATAAACCACGAGTTCCATTTCAGTTGTCATGTACATTCATCATCATCATCATCAGCTCACTATACGTCCCCACCGAGGGGCTCGGAGCATACCCCAAGTTAGGGGGGACCAGGCCATAGTCAACCACGCTGGCCAAGTGCGGGTTGGTTGACTTCACACATATCATTGAATTTCTTCTCAGATATGTGCAGGTTGCATCACGATGTTTTTCTTCATCGTAAGAACGTCGGATAACTGTACATATTTAATCGAAAAACACATTGGTATATGGCGGGATTCGAACCCAGGACCTGCAGATTGCAAGTCAAGTGCTTAAACCCTGAGCCACCGACGCTCTACATTCATATTTATTCATATTTTTAAGTTAACCTTTATTGAAACTTATTATTGATATGTGGGATTGACTATTCATTAACAGATAGCCCTACAGTACTACAATTTACAGTAATAAGCTGTCACAAGTAAAGTGCTGTCAATGTCCTCTCTATATTTCATTACATTTCAATGTCTGTATCCGACTATCTTTTTATATTTCATAAAAGACAAACATAAAAGAAACACGTAATCAATGAGAGAGAATAATTTCCACTCTTTTACGACAGACCACATTATAAATATTTAGGGAAAAAAAAAAAATAATTTCGCAATAACAAGTTATAACTCAGAAATATACAACTTATATAACTATTTTCTCCGTAAAGAGGGTTATTGGAAAGATGACAGTAATATTAGCGTACTTCGGCTCGCTCGAATGCATTCACTCATGTGACTTCATATCACGGCAAAGAAATATTGAGTTATGAACTATTTCTGTTACCTTTAACACCTCTTAATACTAACCGTCTTCCAAGTACGAAACGTGTTCCTTGAGAATACATTTTTTTTATTCGATAGCACGTTTTTCATTTATACAAAGTATTTAGGTACCTAATACATGACGAGGAATTTATTTTCTTTCATTATAAAAGTTAATTTGTGTATTTGGTCACAAAATCTCGAAAATACATCAAATTTGTTTACATCAATGTTTGTCCAACTTATCCCTATATATGAATATATGAAAGTTCAAATATTCTTATGAAATTGAAAAGAAACTAAAATTTCCAAGATAAATCATTGCAAACTGATCGAGAGAACATCGAAACCAATAAAATCACTTTATTATTTGTGTATAAAAAGCAGTGGGAAACATAATAGCGTGAAAACCTTCGTAACCCAACTACAAATAGCATCCGAAAACGAAACCAAACAAAATTCGCTCGAGATCGAAGTGAGCGGCGGCGCCGGGCGCGGGGCGAGATGCGCGGTTCGAAGGACGGGGCAGGCTCACAGTACTGATTGAAAGCAAATAATGAAATCATAGGGAGCGAGCGCCGCAAATACTGTGAAAAATTGCACTCAAGCCCTCACTACAATGAATGCACGGACAATGAAGCTGTAACAAAATACACCGTACACTACTTTTTTTTCATAAAGCCCTGTGTTGAATAGGCAAACACGATAGAAAGTGATGTAGCCGAGAGATTTTTTTTAACTCGTGATGGTAATAGAAAAACGACACAAAAACTACGAACTTTTCTACACTTTTATCTGTTACCTATTAACTTGTCGATATATTTAGTTTAATTTTTGCCTTAATAGACATCTCTATTAATTTCGTAAATTGCTTAAGTTTATTTATATTCTGTTTTCAATCATGCTCTTGAAACCTTTACAAAAATTAATTTATAAAATTTAATCTTCTAAAGGTTTCGTCGCATAAAGTAATAATGCTTCATATTTTGAACATTTACCGGAAAAATTAATTAAAAACTGCATCAAAAAAATTACAAGAACAAAGAAAGCCGCTCAATATTTATGATTTTAGTCGCCAAGTATAAGAGTCTATTCTTATAAAAATGTTGTCATCTATTTTTAAAATGTTGTAGTAGGAGTAGGGGCTCAGTTATCCGCAACTCCACGACAAGCGCGTATTTTGCGTGAATTAAAATGTTGTAACAAGAAAATTAAGTTTGTACAAAAAGCACGAAATAATAAACCTTGAAACTGATCCGCCCTGTATCATCAATAAAAAACTTTTATCCATAAAACATTTAATACGTCTAATAGCGATAAAATATCGCCCTACCTAAGATATCCCAAGTCTAAGTACAATGGCCTGTCACCGTAAAGAAAGCGGCCAAACATACGCCGCAAACACAGGTGCGCCACGCCGGCCGTGCCCACTACAAACAAATGAAAACACCACTTGACCGATGATCCTCGCCGTTCCTTACTTATAAAATTACTAACAATCGTTGTACATGAGTCGATAAATTGCATTATACCTACATACTTACATACAATTTGTTACGTACCTACACCGGTATTTAAGCGAAAATTTAGATATTAAATGAATTGTATGACTCAAAATTCTTTGGCTCTCTTTTAGATTAATTATTTTAAATATTAAAAGATGTTTGCGAAAAATTGTTATGTTCTTATTTTCAGTTATTCAACGAAGTCGATTATGAAAATGGGATGTCAGAACTCGCCGAGCGCCGAGGAGCCGCCGACGCGGCGCGACATGCTCCACGCCTCTTCAATGTACCACACAATAAGTACTTAAGAAATCTATGGAATTATCAAATGAACTTTATTGTAAATTACTTTGAATTAAAGTCCGTAAACGTCTTATAATTATAAATACAGCCGTAAACATTTTGGCCGCTCTATTTTTTTTTTTTAATGATATGGTGGCAAACGAGCAAGCGGCCAACTGAAATCATCGAAATACATAGCTTAGCGACCGCCGATAGACATCCGCAATTGCGGAAGCGAAGCTATGTAACTTTAACCGACGGAGGAGAGGATGCACAGATAGATTTCCTCTTCCCATCCTTTTCTTATGAGATAAGGGTAAAAAAGTAAAATTAGGCCTCCGGCACGCACACTTAACAGGCGAGTTGCTTCCACTTGACGCCTGTCATAATCCTGATTTCATTGTTATTATTGCATATATTTACCACGACAAAAATAAAAAAATGGTTTATAATAGTGATTCGGTGTTAGTTTATTACCATTTCTTAGAAATTCTCAAACATCAAACCAAGCTAAAACCGATGGTTAAATTATATCCTAATTTATGTATTTATTTTTTTAATAAAAAACTGAAAGAAAAATTTTATTATATCTGCAACAAAAACAGCCAATTAGATAGGATTTAGCATCAGTAAGACACATCGAATGTTTATAACAGCGCCCAGCGCACTCCATAAAATATAAGCTCTTTAACGGATTAAAACTGGCACAAGCCGGTAAGAAGAATTAATATTAAACAATAACATTATTGTTTCAACCATCATAAACACAGAAAACGATCATTTAAATAGTTTTATTACGAGGGGAGGTCCAAAAGTTCGCGGAATGAAAGGGTTGTCAATGAAATATAACAATAAATTTATTTTTCCTTTTCAATATAATCACCCTTAAGTCTAATACATTTATTCGATCTATGAATTAATTTTTCTAAACCATCGAAAAAATATTTTTTGTCTTTGGCCTCAAAATGGGCCGAAATTGCCTCCTTCACTTCATTATCGTCGGAAAATTTCCTTCCCCTTAGCTCTTTTTTTAAATTTGGAAATAAATAAAAATCGCTAGGAGCCAGGTCTGGACTGTAGGGTGGGTGAACAAGTGGTTCGAACCCATGTGTGTGCAGAGCAGCCATGGCAACTCGGCTCTTGTGAACCGGCGCGTTGTCTTGCAAAAGCAACACACCCTTGGCCAATTTTCCTCGACGTTTTTCTTTAATTGACTCCTTTAACTTTTCTAATATGAGTGCGTAGTATTCTCCGGTTATAGTGGTACCTTTTTCTTTATAATCAATGAGTAATATTCCCTTACAATCCCAAAAAACAGTGGCCATCAACTTTCCCGCCGATTCTGACACCTTGAATTTTTTGGGAGGTGGTGTACCCTTTTTGTGCCATTGCATGGTCTCCTGTTTGGACTCAGGTTCAAAGTGATGAACCCATGTTTCATCTCCAGTAACAATCCGCTCCAAAATCTGCACGGGCTCGTCTCCACACAACTCCAAAAAGTGCTTAGACGCGTCGACGCGCTGCTGTTTTTGAAGCGGCGTGAGCATTCTCGGCACCCATCTTGCACTGACTTTTGTCATGCCCAGGTGGTCGTGCAGGATACGCAAAATAGTTGTATCTGATACTCCAACAAATGCAGATAATTGTTTCTTCTTCAAACGTGTGTCTTCGAGTACAAGTTTTTCGACTTTTTCGACGATGTCTGATGTGGTGGCGTCAGCTGGCCGCCCAGAGCGAGAGTCGTCTTCAATTGAATCTCGACCATGTTTAAAAAGACCATGCCACTTATAAACCATTGTTTTACCAGGGCACTGATCTCCATAAACGGCTTCCATTTCATTTAAAATGGTTTGAACGTTTTTTCCTTGCTTGGTAAGGAATTTTATCACAGCGCGATGTTCAATTTTCTCCATAGTTGCAGTTTGCTTCCGGATTGACTTGTTCAGCAGGCGAGTACTCGTAAACGAATGGCACTATAGGGTTGAAATGTTATATATATACTAATTATGAGTGCCCAATTAGTATGACACTAAGCGAGCTACCCTATCCCCACTCCATCCCCTCCATTCCGCGAACTTTTGGACCTCCCCTCGTATAATTTTACTAGTAAAGAATTTTTTTTCAGACGTATATTTTCTAGACATATAAATTTTGCAATAAAAAAACTCTGTAACGTAATTATAAACCGGCTAAATAACGGAGTCCTCGTATTGATCGCGGATTGTAATTAAGTTGAAACGTTGTCCCCCATAGGTCGCTCACCACCAAACATCGGTGTGCGAAATTGTTTAACAGAGCAATTACATTAGGCAATGTAATCGTCGGCCGACGTAATGAAGTTAAGCTTATCTGTCGACGGATCAACGCGACTATACCCTCAATTAAAATCTCATTACCAAAGACTCTCGGGGGAGCCACAATGTAGCAAGACAACGCGCAACAAGTTCTGTACGACGTAACATCCTTGATTACAATACGATGAGATGTGTAATCTGAATGTTTAGGATTGAGCCAGACGGTCAAGTCAGTGGGCAAGATTGTAGACGTGAAATAATTTTAGGTTAATTAAGGTAGAAAAAAATATAAGGTAACGAAAGCAACATAGAAGCTTTTTTAAATACGAATGAGTCCAATAAAAAAAATTAAAATCAATAAGGATTCCGCCATTGCTGGATGATGTTGTCGGATTTTACCACGAGTTTATATTTATTCTCATTTAATTGTTGCACAAGTATTATATCTGGTGGAAGATTTCAAAAGCACAGTGAAGCGTATAAAGTGAGAGATGTAAATGAGGCTGCGACGGGCGCCACTGTAGGCGCCAGGGCGGGCGCCGAGGAGGCCGTGGCCCGCGACTAATCGCTCTTACGCAGGGATGTCACCTCGATGTTTAGTCATTAATGAAACCGGCAGCAACCGTATGTCTACGAAACATTTCTCATTTATTAAGTCAGTGGCGTTTTAATAATCCTTCTATATAATTACTGTCGATGCGTTAAACCAAGATTAACAGTAATTTATGTATCGATTTTAATTAAGTTTGTTTTAATGATTGTGGTAGCGGTGTTACGTTATAAAGAAATTTCAAAATCGATATAGTGAAAACTTAATTAAACCATGGTGCTGTAACAGAAATAATCCTTTTATAAATAACCGACGTACACAAATGATGTAAAAATGTGGTCAGCTTTACTACGAAACGATGAAATGTTAAATAGCGAATATTCATTTGCAAATGAAAATTATTACGGGTCTTTTTCATTGGAGAAATAAATCATTAATATGTGGATACGCCGTGGACATCCATTATTTTAATGAGTATAATACATACAAAACATAACGGATTATTCTACCAAATAGGTTTTACCCTAACAAATTTATGTTCAAACTAGGTGTTGCACGCGAACTCGTCCTGATGAAACACATACTACTGAAGAAAATGTTAATATACAACATATTAACATTTTCTTCAGTAGCTTTCATCCAGACCATAATTAGGAAAAATGTGGAAAAAGCTTAAAATGCTTCGTTTCGATAGCTAGTGAATAAGTAATACTAGTACCTTATAAATGTGCAAATATTTCTCGTAAATTGTTGAGGCGTAATTAACAACAGGTAGCAGCCGTCAGTGCGTTCTGCACACGCCTCAACGAACATAACACTGTAAGATACGTCAATAAAACACTGCGGTCGGATGCCAACTGATTTATTACTTTTTCATAAGTACCTTCAATATACTACACATCTCTCTCCTAATTAATAACATTTTGATAATCTATGAACTAAATAAACTTACAAATTTTTTTTTTTTTTAAATACATTTTAACAAGTTTAACTTACATCTACTATTTTCTTCCTCCACCAAGTGAAACTAATTATTCATCTTACATCATATAACTTACTTTATGTTGATATTAATTATTACATTTTACTAATATCTAACAAAAAGCTTGTTTAATCAAACGAAAAGAAAACCAAAGGAAATGCGATAAATGTGACCAAGTGCTGTAACGATTTTTTTTTTTTTTTACTTGACCTTACTCCATCCCTTTCCTTCGCCATTCGCGACGAAGCGCTCTTTTTGCCCTCTCATTTAATTCTCCGGATAACGTGCTCACCTGGTTGGAACTTCCGGGAACCGCCCAGGTGCTATCTTCAGCCTCCGCTGGCCCTACAGCCTCAGTGGTCGGCGCCGACGCAGTGCCTGTGTCACTGTCGGGCTGCGGCTGAGCCGTCGTGTACGCATCGTAATCAATATCGAAAGTATCACCTTCATAATTGTTATTTCTATTCCGCGGTCTCGTGTTGACGTACTCATCCATGTTACTATAATTATCCGATTCGTTTTCTATGTCCCATGAGAACCTATTGTTACTCCGAGGTAAAATTTGGTCCGTGTGCCTACGGTCTACATCCCCATCATTATTCATAATTTTATACGACACCTGACCGGTTTGTTGTAAAATTTTCCCTTCGACCCACTTATGCTTATTAGTTGAATAATTTCTAGATAATATTTTATCCCCTACCTTAAAGTTTCTAGCGAGTCCCGAGGAGTTGAGTACTTGTTTGTCCTGCGCTTCCTCGACTATTTTTGCGGTGCTCGGGCGCTTCACGTCTAGCCTGTTACGCAACCGATGTCCGAGGAGCGCCACCGCGGGCGCAACCCCTGTTGTTGCATGTTCACAATTTCTATACTGCATTAGAAACCGATATAAACTAGTATGGATGTCCCTACCTTCTATAACGGCTTTCTTAATAGTTTTTTTTACTATTTTAACACAGTTCTCGGCTGCACCGTTACCTTGCGGTCTATAGGGCGAAGAAGTTATGTGACGTATCATATTTCTATCACAAAATTCCCTAAATTCCGCGCTTTGAAACGGAGGCCCGTTATCCGTAACGAGCTTTTCCGGTAGGCCGAACCTCGCAAATAAACTTCTAAGAAATTTTATGGTGTGATACGCCGATGTGCTACGTATTTCCTCCGCCTCGAGCCACTTACTATGGGCATCCACTAGGATAATATAATACTTGCCGTGCAGCTGCGCAAAGTCAGCGTGCAGTCGCTGCCAAGGCGCGGCGGGAAACTCCCAGGGATGGAGGACGGCGCGCGGGGGGGCGTCGCGTACGCTGCGACACGCCTCGCACTTGTTTCCTATCAACTCGATATCTTTATCGAGTGCCGGCCAATAAACATAATTCCTAGCGATGGACTTCATTTTTACAATGCCTAAATGACCATCGTGAATTTCTAACAGCACGCGTTTTTGTAATGTTTGCGGTATCACCAGACGATATTTATACAAAATACAGCCGTGATCAATATTCAAATCTGCACGTCTGACATAAAAAGCCTTTTCATCATCTGAACACTTTCCCGGCCAGCCAAACATAATATATCCAAAAATTCTACTTAACAATTTATCTTTAGTTGTTGCTAATGCTATTTCTTTAAAATTAACTGGTAAAGTTTCATCAACGTACATTAAATAATGTTTATCCGGTGCACTCGATGCGCCGCCGCTGCCGTCTCCCTCTAGCGGCAAGCGCGACAACGCGTCCGCGTTGCCGTTGCACTTTGATTTTACAAAATCAATATTAAAATCGTACGCGGCTAGTTTGGCGGCCCAACGTTGTAGCCGACTCGCCGCAGTCTGTGGAATACAGCCTTTAGGTCCAAAAATATATACCAATGGTTTGTGATCAGTTTTTAACGTGAATTTCCTGCCGAATAAATATTGATGATGTTTTTGCACTCCGTACATAATAGCGAGCGCCTCTTTGTCTAATTGACTGTAATTCTTTTCGGCGTCGGAAAGCGTCCTGGAGGCGCAGCTTATAGGGCGCTCGGAACCGTCGGGGAAGGTGTGCGCGAGCACCGCGCCCACGCCGTACGCGCTGCTGTCCACCGACAGCACGACCGGAAGTTCCGCCTCGTAGTGACACAACACCTTGTCGCTAGCTAAAATGTTTTTTATTTTTCTGAATGCGATTTCACAATTTGTATTCCAACACCACGACTGATTTTTTTTTAACAAGGCATACAAGGGATGGAGTAATGTACTTAAATTAGGAACGAATTTGCCATAATAATTAACTAATCCTAAAAATGCCTTTAATTGAGTCACGTTCATCGGTTCCGGAGCCTTCACGATCGCATCAACCTTGGCCATGTCCGGATGTAAACCGTGCCTATCAATAATAAAGCCTAAATACGATACACTCTCTTGTAAAAAATTACATTTATTCAACTTAACAGTAAGACCCATGTTTGCCAACCTTTCTATTACCGCTCTCAGATTTTTTTTATGCGTCTCCCTATCTTTTCCTGTAACACAAATATCATCTAGGAACACTACAGTATTCGGTAAGCCCCTAAGGGTCTCCTCCATAATTTTTTGAAACATTTGTGGAATGCAATTTAAACCATAGGGAGTACGCTTAAATACATAAGTACCAACGTGTGTGGTGATGGCCGTGCACGCCTGCGAATCGGGGTGGAGAGGTACTTGCATATACGCGGTTGTCAGATCTATTTTTGAAAACTCCTGCCCACCGCTTAGGGCCGCAAACAGTTCCTCTATTCGCGGAAGCGGATATTGATCAATTTTTAATTTCGGATTTATTGTAGATTTGTAATCGCCGCATATGCGGATGTCCCCGGATGGTTTAATGATAGGTACTATAGGTGTACCATAATCGGAATGTTCAACTTGATAAATCGATCCCTCTTTTTCTAGACGATTTATTTCCCTCTCCACCGCGGTGCGCAATGCGAGCGGTACGGGCCGCGCGCGTAAGTAAACCGGTTTGTTATCAGTCAATTGCAAGCGAAACTGTTTTTTACATTCACCTAACTTATCTGTAAAGACGTTAGGATAATTATTTTTTAAATCTTCAATGAACCGATTTCGCTGCTCGTTAACATCAAGTGAAATATTATTAATACATAATCCATTTATATTAAATCTTTGAATCCAATTTCTACCTAACAAAGGACGACTACCATTCTTGATTACGTACAGTTGTAAATTATCTTGAAAATTATCATCAATGGACGCGTTTACTACAATATATCCAATCGTTTCTATACGCGACCCGGAATACGAACATAACTTAATCGAATCCTTAAGAATTTTATAGTTGGAAAAAAATCGCTTGTAACAATTCTCATTAATTGCCGAAATCTTACTTCCAGTGTCTAGTTCACATTTTAACATTACATCACCAACCTTAACGTCTATAAAGTAAGGCTTATCTCCGCAAGAAACCGCACAAATATTATACATTTCACAGTCGGAGTCCTCCTCCACAAAATTGTGTCGCGTGCCGGCTGTTCTACTATTCGACGCTTTGCACATTATTTTTAAATGCCCTTTTACATTACATTGGCCACACGTATATTGCTTAAAACGACACTTATCTGCACGATGTGGTTTACCACATCTCCAACACGGCGGTTGCGCCGCAGCCGGTCGCGCCGCCACGGCCGGCCCGCTGCGCAGCGCGTGCAACGGCTCGCCGCCCGCCTGTGAAACGCCGCCGCTTGCGCTCGCGCTGACCGCCGTCACCGCCGCCGCCACGTCGTCGCCGAGGTCCCTGGAGCGCACAGCACCGCTCACGCTGACGCGGCCGCTCACCCGCTCCACATGCTTCTCCGTGGCTTCCAAATTTAGAGCTAGCTCCACCGCCCGTTTATAGGTTAATTTCGCATCAAATAGCAATCGTGATTTAATCTCCGTGCTCCGCAAGCCCGTGACGAATTGCTCACATAAGTTTTCTTCTAAATTCTGGGCAAAATTGCATGACGAAGCTAAATGTTTTAACTGTTGCAAAAATTCGCCGATGCTTTCTTCTGCCTTTTGCCGTCGTTGTCGAAACATTTCCCTTTCGGCGTACACCGAACGTTGCGGTTCTACGTGACTTTTTACAATTTGCACTAACTGTTCGAAAGTTTTATCCTCCGGTCTATCAGGTGCACACAAGTCACACATCAAATTATATGTACGATCGCCTACTAACGTCACCAACGTGGCGACCCGATGCGTCTCCTTTATGTCATTTAGAAAAATAAATTGTTCTACACGTCGCACATATGTTGTCCATTGTCCACAAAACAAATCGAACGGTTCGATTTTACCAAATGGCATGTTAACACTTTTAACTAATTACTTCGCACGCGTACAATATAAAAAAAAATAACCCGCCTCGTCGCCAGTGTAAGATACGTCAATAAAACACTGCGGTCGGATGCCAACTGATTTATTACTTTTTCATAAGTACCTTCAATATACTACAAACACTTCGATTGGCGACAAAGTTCACCTTCTTAGACCTTATGAGGACATGAAAGGTTTAAACTAATACTCTTTTTTTTTTGCTATTTCACACATAAATTCAATATTTTTTGGGTTGAATTTAAGTTTGTGAGAAAAGATAACATAAGCGTCATAACCAACAGCATAATAACAGCATCAACACTATGAATAAACGTTAATAGGTTGGAGGTTTTCTGAGCACGGCTCTGGGGCAGGGTTGCGGTGCCGACCACACGACAACCGCACGACGACCGGGCCTCCGCATCCGCATAAATCTCCGCGACCGCCAATTAAGGCCGCAACGACAATTTGTTCCCGACACCGCCCGCCTCCACCACTCGACACGCACCGGGCCCAAACTTTATATTAGATCGATAGTTCACTCGACGTTGACGATATCCTATCTGCAGATAACTTTTATTCGATGCCACGATTTTCGAGCGATTAACTTATTACAACTCTTCAGTATATTTTCCAGATTAAAACTTTTTACACAAAAATTTAGAGCAATGGAATTATAATTATTCTCGTTATTCTTGGAACTGAAACAAATCTCATTTCCAATAATCTCACTAGGTATTAAGTATATAAATACTAAATTAATATATTATATATTGCATCACATATTATACGTTTATTTTTGATCATCTAACATCACAAACTTTACCTTTCAAATGCAAAAACATCAAAGATAGATAAAGAACTATTCTCATGCATATTAAATATAATCCACGCCAGTGTTTCGATTTATTTATAAGGTTGTTGCGTGCGCTGAGGCGGCGTCGTTAGGAGTCTCGTCTCGTATGTCATTTTAAGGATGTGTCAAATTGAAGGCTCCGGCGGGCGTCATAGCGAGGGGAGACTGATTTATGCCTCGGGGCCCTGGCTTCGATTAGAGTTTTATTCACTCGGCCGAGGTCAGTTTTCTTGTCCGTAATCTGCTTTTCTTTAGTGTTACGAAAATAGTGTAAAAATACTCATCAGGCTCTGTAGTCTTTTATTTATTTTCCTTAGAGCTATACGTCGTTTTAAGTAATGACGGCCGCACGATTTAAAATATGTATACTCTGGAACACTTTTCGCTCTTGACTACGTAACGAAGGTAATGCCGCATGAGGGGTAGACATAATTGCATCTTCTCGGACAAGCTGTCATCGTAACATAATGTAGTTTATAAACTGTACTCGGTTAGGACGAGATTCAGCACGACGTTAACGCAATAAGGGTCAGTGACGAGGAGTCTGCGGAGGCAGTAAATGTGCGGGCTTCAAGTTTGGAAGTGGTTAAGCGCACTTCACGCACATACAACACAGTTATAATTTTATCTGTTCACCATTCTTACAATGAAACAGTTATTCTGCTAGGCGTCTCAGAGAATAGTAAATAATTATTAATACAGATAAAGAAGAAAGTGAATGCTCTCATGGTATCAAACATATAAGAAAGAAATCCTTTTTTTTATGTTTAGTATGTGTCTATCAAGAATGTGATTTTATGACCTTCCAAATCGTAAATTACGATAAGTGACATTGTAAGACAAACTTTAAAATATAAAACATGAAAAACAGAATAGTACAATATATTAAGTTTTAAAGCAAAGTCACTTACTAAAGAAGTGTCCTAGTACAAAATCTTGGAAAGAAAGAATATTAAATATTGCAAGTAACGATGTTATAACAATATTTTGTACTTTGTATAATATAAACAGCGCTGTAGTAATTTAATTTTGTAGGCAAAGGCATAGTGCCCTTGTCTTTGTAAAGTATACATTATTGCTGTGACATGCAGGTCGAGTAATCATCAAAGACTTCTGTATCGACGTTGGCAGTTAATATTTTCTGCCTCCGTCTTACATAATCTCTTTTTTGTTAAGTGAAGAAGCTTATTTACCACAATGCAACATGTAGATATTTGTTAAAATAAAAAGAACATGGTAAAAAACTGTTATTTGGATATATTAACCAAAAACTTAATTAAATAAATAACGAGTACTGAAATCGTAAATGCCCAAATTTTCAGTAAATGCATAAGCATTTTTAACGCTCTTTAAAGCAATAATAAATAAAAAGAAATAAACATTTAATTGACTTGTCAAACTTATTTGTGTGTACATAAATAGTTGTAATAGATTTTAGATAATATGATCAACTGAGAAAAGTAATAGATGGAACTACACTTGCAGCTAAGACCCGTATACTAGGGCCGTGTTGTTTTTGCAGGGCCGGGGCGGTCCTGCCTTCGGGGCTAAACTAGCCCCCTCTAGAAGGAGGGGGGGTCACGGTGCCGTTTTCAATTTGCTTTATTTGCGCTTGTTTTAATAGCACTCACTCTTCTTATTGCTTGCGCGGACGACCAACCAAATTGCTTCGTGCCCGGGCGCCTTTTGATTAAGAACGATCACGCGCTACGAAGCAAGAGTAAAAACAAAGTGGACAATTGCTTGTCTAGGGAGATATGAAGGGCGAGATACGGGATATAAGCACTTGATAAGAAGGTATAATCGAACAGACAACTTTTTCTTGATTCAACTTGACTACATTAGTGCCACAAACCAACGTTAGTTGCTGATTGGCGACCATTTTGTTGAATTTTTCTTTTCCTTCAATAATCTGTATTTGCTTTACTAAAAAAAAACTTATAAACTCATATGACTGTCATGGATCGAATGATATAATTGGTGCTAGTCTAAGTTGTAGATCTTAAGTAACGAAATTACTTCATTTTTCAAGAATGTGTGTGGCCCTACCTTACTAAAAGTGTCATTAACATTTTGTTACATTTAAAAGCAATGGAAATAAAACGTATATAGTTGCACCCAATTGAACCTATATCAAAGTAAAAGCTCGGTCGTTAACTTGACAATATTTAAACAGCATTAGTGTCGCTATAAAGAGACTTCAGTGACGTTCGTTCGCAAATAAACGAATGGGACGTAACAAAAAATAACGAGCAATAAACATACGGTAGCAAGTACAGTCGGCGTGAGTATAATTTAATGATTGTGCGGTGCGGTTCATTGGTGCGGCCGTGCGTGTCAACAGGGTGACGGTCGCATTCTGTTGTCAACAATCAAATGAACTAAAATTAACATGTGTATTGAAGTGTCCGATTATACCTGAACTGTTGCGAATATAATGACATATTTTCAATAATGATAATCAAATGTTTACAAAAACCTAATGAATATTGAGGTATATCTTAGGAGAGGTGAAAGAGATGGATGTATCAAAGAAAGACGTGGAAGAAGAATACGCAAGGTAAATGATTTTAAAATAAATAAAATCTATTTTGCGAGATACTTTGATTAAATCAAGATCCAGAAAGGGTTAAATGATTACACCGACAGAATTCATCTGTGAGTATTCTTGAAGAATCCATAGTAGTATTAGCTATTAAATGAAGCTGTCATGTCAATATAAGTTGCAAACGAATACACGCTACCAGTATTTGGTGATATAATAATATCAGATACTACCACATACTACTCTATCCGTGGATATTGTAAATGAGCACTGTATGCGACTCTTCAATACACTAATTAATATCGCGCGGTCCACAACCGAGTACTTTTCAATGAACTGACGCGAGCCACGGCGCTAATTGGATGCACATATTGTTGGTGAAAATGCAACAAAATATTAATGACCTAAAAGGCATTTTGTTATGTGACAAATTACGTTGAGGGTAATTATAATTCGCCGTGTATAGAAATCAATTTCCAAGCTTTTGTTTTTAAGCGAAGCGATACTTCAACACAATGGAATATTTTACATAAAGAGTTCTTTGAAGTATTATATACACTCGTCGTAGTCTGTAGATTTTATGCTGTGCATTTTACACTGGTCATGAATTTGGTAATTAATCGCTATGTATCAAATCTTACCTCAACCAATGCCGCTTGGCAATGGACGTATGGCAGCAAATCGCATCGTACTGATCGGCTATCCACACGATCAGGATGATGTAGAAAGCCGTCGTCGTATCATTGAAGAACTCCGACATTATTGCCTCCATACCTGTTAACAAGAAAATTACAATTTATTTTCTAAGCAAAATGGTCAATCCTTTAAAGTTTTTGTTTCATAAAGGCTCTTGTAGTTTCCGATCACAGAGATTGATAGGTTAATGATTGATGAATCTTACGCTTTACAAATTACGTCATAAAAAAGTAGGTATACATCTTTAATTCTAGTTTTAGGTGTTCTTAGAAAGGGTTACATGCGATGTATAACCCTTTTACTTCCTTCTTAGAATGTTTCTCTACAAAGGAATATTAATATTACAAAACTACAACATCCGTACAACTTCAAACGTCTAGTACCTTTAATATGGAGCATGTAAGACATCCCAAGCCGCAAGTTATATCCAGCATAGCTTAAAGCGACGGCAGTGACTATAAATATCGCGGGTCGTGTGTGATACCGACACCGGAGTCGTGTCGTCTGGTGTCGGGGTGTCGGCATGTCGGCGTGCCGGCGAACCGGGGTGTCGGACTAATTAGGTGTCGGCAATTACCCGCTAACGACCGAAATCCGAGCCCAACACCGCTACTTTATTAACCACATGCAACGAGCCACGGCGACCGATTCATTCACCAGCAAGCTCTTAGACAGTGCATTACGCAAATTTGTGAGCTTCATTGCGGGTGAGACGAAGCTCATACGACGTGCAATTTGTTTCGTGAAGCACGGCAAGTGCACGTTTTTTTTTTAATATCCTTTAAAAGCATGAATAGACTACTAAGGAAAATATTTTCGCTGTATCAGAAGGTGTTAAAAGCAGAAGCTCTGCACGAATTTGTATAAACAATTAAGATTACATATACACACAGATAACTGCTAACAAATATTCAAATTTCACTTAGTACATGCACAAAATTGTATATAAAGTAGTATGAAACTAGACGCGTTTCTCCAATTTTCCATACGTCTACGGGTTTGTCGGCGCGGCGTAGAAATCCACTGCATTGGAGAGAATAACTCAATATAACACGAACAACTGTCCGGCGACGCCGCGGTCCCGTCCCTATTTGCATTTTGATGAGGCCTGACACTGATACAATAAATACGTTAGGCTTGTGACGCACCCGCGACACCGTCATTGCAAAATTAAAGCCACACAGTCTAAATAGTGCTTTATCATATTCCACTATATACTATGTCCTAACCTGATATTATGTCCTAACTTGACGTTATGTCCTACGGCAATAGAACGTCACATTACAAAATAACTACATATATGTACAAAAATCGAATATCTTAACTATTAATAAAGAGACTTGAATATAATCTTGAAAAACGTAAAAAAATTGTATAAACGAAATGTTGCTAATGGCTTTATTTGCAATTCTATCTGACATTTTCAAATAACAAATGTATCTATTATATTATATTATAATAAAGATAAAGACAGGTCCTATTGTTGAATCTATTAGCAAAATATACCTTAGCCTACTACAAGTGTGGCTCCGAAGCGGGAAGCTAAAAGTTACCGGCAGTTACCAATTCATGAGAGCGCACAACGTAATCCTGAGCGAGGCGAGTAAACAAATTACCAGAGCCGGGTCGTACCGGGTCGCTCGGGGTCGCAGCGGGTCGCGCTGTCGGCTCGGCTTCAGCGTGCCGCCGCTATTAATTTTAATTCCGACACAAGACGAAGATCGCCTCGGACGGGCGGAAGGCACGCGCCTCAAACACCGAGAATCACTCGCAGTGCTATGCTAAATCATTGTAGGATCACTGCCAATATGTCTCATACCAATATTAGGCAAAACTAAATGTGTCTCTTCACTTCTAGTAGACACACATACTAATAATAATATTTATTATCATCATACTAAAATAGTTTTACAGTCTTCGTCTTCATCATACAATTCATCCGTATGTTTTTTAATGTAAACAATTTTTTTTCTTTCGATCGTCAATCGTTCCTTATTTTTTTACTGTTTAAAAGTAAACAAGGAAGAGTAACATTACCGGAGATTTGCATAAAAACTGCCCGACAATTGGACGCAGTCGGGCAGACGTCGATAGGTTTACGCAGGCGAGCGTGTCAGCTGCAGGCAGTGGACTGTGGGAGGTCCGTCATCGCCGCCGCTGCAATGGATACAGGTTCCCATCACGGAACCGATCGGACACAGTACACACAAACGATTTTTTAACACAGTGCGACCGGCAAAATAACATATTTTATCTAGAAATAGATTGAACGCTTATTATATATATCATTTATAGTTATTTATTATATTTAGATGTATATATATATTATAAAAGGAATATACTGCGACTTTGGATTTTTTACATTCAAGTAGAAAATAAAGTATAATTCATTTACAAAAACATTTTTCATTCATATTTAATACATTACGCATTTTAACGTTTCGGACATCGGCATTTTGATGTAAATCGTTTCATGATATTTTAACATATTTAATAATTCAACAACAGTTTAACAAATTAACCGTAGAAAGATACGATGCGAAATAAAAACAATAATAAAGTTTGTAAGCGTTAGAGCAGTAAGCTGGAGAGCAATCCAGGAGGGTCCTAGCTCCGGAGAAATGCACACAAATTGTTACTTCTTCCCGGGGTTTAATCAAGGGGGACACCCGCCGCGTCCGCCGACGGCCGCGCGCTTCCTTCAACCTGGCGTAAATTGAGAATAATGGATACAGAGTGCTATTTTAGGGTTCCTTACTACAAACGCTGCTCGTTTCTTAATTTTTTTAAGGAAAAAAAAATTATACATAATAATAATACAAATATTTCTTATACATTGAAAAATTAAGCAATACCAACGACCATACAACAGGTATACATGTTTTACTTCGGTGAATCTGTAGTTTACGAGTAAATTACTCCTTAATTTGGAATCATAAATTCAATTTCAACTTTAAGTTACAAATATAGATATGTATTTTAAAATAAAGCTAAAATGTAGAATTTTTTCTAGTAAATCGTATGGTTTATACGTTAGGAAGCGTCTATATCTTCGGGTCTCGCCAATCAGATGCGCTTGCGCCGGTCAAAGCCGAACCCGGCGACCGTGCATTGTATATCCGTTTTTACGATCTCGTTAGTGCCAGTAATCGCGACGTTGCACGATCCGGATTACGCCTGTGCATTATTAGTGTTTTTATTGATTCACTCGGCTGCCGTCGTAAACTGAGATTATTATTCGCACACCCCCTCCCCATGATAACCCCTCCCTTACCCTTCTTTCTCCTCAGTCATCCAGCCGAGTTGTTTTGTCACTTAATCGCCGGCGATAACAACATTTAACGACGGCTAGGTGACTGGCAAAATTCCGCTCCGATGTTTAGTGCTCATTCTATTTTCATTAACCATTTACCCACTTAATGATCCAGATCGTACGGGATTGATACAATGACTTGAAGCCGTAAAATTAAACCGTAGCGTGACCTGAACGATATAATCAAAAGGTTATCAAGTGTAGTTCAGTAAACCGGCTACTGGGCTCCTTGAGACGTACAACAGACATAGTTTGTACACTATGGAAACAAGTTAACAGTTGCTTGAAAACAAACACGAAAAAATGCTGCTTGAGTCGAAAAAATTAAAATAAGGTTTTACAGTCAAAACCGTTTATGGCGACAACGTTTAGAACAACATACCGGTTAAAATGACCAAAATCAAAGGTCCTGGCTGAATGTCATATGACCGCTTTATCGAAAACATTGGTTTTTACGACATTGTTTACTACGACATACCGCATTAAGCGACCACATTTGGTTAATGTTTTCGGAGAATTATATCTGTAGAACGACCAGCTCAGCTGTATTGTAAACAATTTAAATAGGTAACAGTATCCACATCTGGCACAGTATAATAGTCAATGGCTATTATCGTAAAAGTAAAAGTAAGTTTAGGGTCTTTTGTAATTCTTAGAAACAAAGCACATGCATGCTGTAGCCTCAAGGCCCGCTTGGTCATATCTCTTATGTCCAGTGTTACCAACCCTACTGTTTTAACAGTAGATTTGCTGTTTTCACCTTGATTTCAATGTTTTCTGTTCATTCCTATTTTCTACTGTTTTTCAACTAGCGTTCAGCGTCACCTATTACACTGCTATGCAAAAGTTACGACCTGCTTTATCTACTACTGAAACACACGAGTTCGTTGATGTAGATCAGTCTATTGCAATTTGTGCACCAGCTACGGAGGATGATATTGTACGTGAAGTTCAAGAGGAAAATGAAAATGAACAGGAAGACTCGGAAGAACAATTTACAGTGCCAACTTTGATTGACGGTCTTAATGCTGTTAGTGTATTACGAAAGATTGTTCTTTTTAATGAAGAGTTACACATGCAGGGAAATTGTGACGATACGCTGGTTAAAATCCAACGTGAGTTACAAAATGTGTATGCACGACAGAAGTGTTTCAAACAAACTAAAATTACAGATTTTATGCATACAAAAATGATGGAAAAATGATATTGTTCTTTTATATTATACGTTTGTATTGAAGTAAACAAAATGCGGTTTAATTTCCTACATGAATATACATGTCTTTCCTATTAATACCTGTCACCGGTTGTTACAACTATCGGTTTTTACGACTCAATATGAGTAGTCCCTTCGATGTCGTTATAACAGATTTTGACTGTATTTGTTTTCAAATATATCAAATATATTCGAATTCATAACTCAAAATAGCATATATTATTACACTATTTTTATATATATTTAATATAAAAAAATTGTAAAGAGTTATATAAATAATGCAACGTGAAATATGGTAGAAAGCAGCAAATTGAAAGAGGGAATTTGTGAGCTAGGAAGAGGGAGTTAGGAATTTTGTTCAAATACTCGGAAAACTAGTTACGCACTCAAAGCGTTCCCGTGTTTATGAAGCCAAATATAATTAGTTAAATTTATATTGAGATTGGCTAAATAAATAGTAATATTTGCAATTTGCTTACGATTTTCAAAGAAATAATAAAAAAGTTATCTTGTTTTATATATTTACTTTTTAGTTAAAGCAAACCATACATTTCATTAAATTGTAATGTAAATCAATATTTGGACTAAAACACTCATCATTTTTACAATTAGTACTAGCTGTCGCCCGCAACTCCGTCTGCGTGGAATTAAAAAAAAGTTATTAGTAGCCTGTGTGTGATTCCAGACTACGTTCTACATCTATGCCAAATTCCATCGAGATTCGTTGAGTCGTTCCGGAGATACATTCAAACAAAAATTAATCCACCCATCTAAACTTTCGCATTTATAATATTAGTAAGATTAAGTTAGAAGTAAGCTATCAGACATTTTCATCTAGTTAAAATATATATTAACATACTACAAGTCAATATGTTTTGTACATGTGTTTGATGAGTGGAAATGTATATAATACTACTAAATTAACGTTCCATAATCTTCAATTTTACTCCAATGTTGCATAAAATTGAAAGACTAAAGCGATGTCTACGTCGGGTAAGTCATTACAGTCACGGCCTAGAGCTTGTAGCTGCCGCAAATACGGCGACTCATCACCAATTTGTATCGCACGGGGCGCATGCATGCTAATAAAGCCCATTGTGCACCGCCCTTCCTCATCAGATTAACTCTAAACCTGTTATCAATGATCCACGAAAGCTCGCAGACATTGACTCAATCTAGTATACGTACTAACAAATGCTACGTATCTGTATTATTTAAAATAACCCAAAATGTTTACATATAGAGATTTTTTTAATATTTTCTCTGATTTATTACATATTAATTTAAATACATCTTACTAATATTATAAATGGATGGATGGATGGATGGATGGATGTATGTATCAAGGTATCTCCGGAACGGCTTAACGTATTTTGATGAAATTTGGCACAGATGTTGAACATAGTCTGGAAGAACACATAGGCTTCTTATTCCGTTCATTTATAATTCAACGAGGACGAAGTCGCGGGCGACAGCAAGTATTATATATTTTATCAATAAATTTTGATTTATCGCCACTTTAAAAGTACGTTATATATATTTTTTTTTAATTAAAATATACTTAAGGTATCTTTTACCACCATTTTTCTAACCTAACTCAAGTTACAAAAAATTAAATCTTCATAAAGATCTCGGAACAAAATATAAATAAGTCCACTTTTAGAAATATCTATGAAATATAAATCTGATAAAAAATCCGTTAAACATGCTTCAGTGTCGGATCCGCCCCAGGCAGCCGAATGGATGAGTCAATGATTATAGCCGTTGGAGAGGTTAATTTCGATAATCCGTTTGACGCTTGTCGAATCTGCCTCCGATACCAAAGCTGAGTAAACCGGATTACTGTCAAGTAACCATTTCAACCGTTTCCCGAATATGAACAGTATTATAAAGTATATAACTGTACTGTGTATTTAGTAATAGATTAATAGTGAAATTTTATCATTTTAAATAATTGTTATTAGTAAATAATTTCAAATCATGTTTGATTCATATTTTTCGAACCATAAAGTAAGTTTTTAACGTCGAATACATCTTACTAATATCTTACTAAGAGAGGGATGGATGAATGGATGGATGGATGGATGGATGAATGGATGTTTATTTAAAGGTATCTCTGGAACGGCTAAACGGATCTTACTACTTATTAGGATTTTTATTTATTCCGCACGAACAGGTGCGGGCGACAGCTAGTATAGTTAGCTAGTAGTTATATATGGTACTTTTGAAAAACACTTAGCACTGTGCTAACAATTGTTATTATTTCTGTCACGAAATTTAAAAATCACGTATAAAGACGGTAGCTCTTATACCTATAGTGTACCCATATACGGTCACTTCGCTATTTTTATCGAATTTAAGTGGCCGCGTTCTTGTTTGCCACTGTATACTATAAAAAAGCATTCATTCTTGCAGATTACTACTATTATGAGTCACTACATTTACAATAGATATAATAATTCAATTTACATATATTAATTTACTTGGTGCAATGTAAAAATCTGCTACCGGTGTGTGTGTAGACCATGACGCCTAGTCAGTAGTGCCTCAGTCGAATCAACATTTACCATCAGATAGAATTACCGTCGCACCACATCGCGACGCGTCAACCTAACGTAATTGGTTCACCGACCGACGGACTCTGGCATCAGCTTTTTGCCGTACCACCGGAAAAAAAAGCAAACTCCGCCACTAATTCAATAACCTCCAGCACTTCTAGCGTCCATAGCGAAAGAAATACAGATTTTCGAATATTTAATTTTTTTTTTATAAAGGAAGTGAAAAATGTTATTAAGTTTGCGATACTTAAATTCCCCAGCAACGCGTCAAGAAATATTATTAAAATAAGGCTTAGTGTCCCCAAATATTGCAATTAAATTTATGGTGGTGTAGATCTTCTTTTTGTTTTATTATGTTACTAGCTTTTACCCGCGACTCCGTCCGCGCGGAATAAAAAATAGAAAACGGGGTTAAAATTATCCTATGTCCGTTTCCTGGTTCTAAGCTACCTGCCCACCAATTTTCAGTCAAATCGATTCTGCCGTTCTTGAGTTATAAATGGTGTAACTAACACGACTTTCTTTTATATATATAGATAAGATGGCAAACGAGTGTGCGGCCAACTAAATTCGCCGAAACAGCGAATCCGCCGCCCATGAACATTGCATTGCAACAGATGCATTGCCTACATTTAATCAGCGGAGGGCACAGAAATAAGATATTTTCCCTTCCTATGCCTCTCCTCCTCCGCCAAATCCACTTTTCCTTCCCATCACTTCCTTTAAGAAAAGGGTGGATTAAAATTAGGCCGCCGGTACGCAAACTCATCAGACGAAATGCGGAATTGCTTCCACTTCACGCTTGTCTTCAGTGAGGTCGTAGTATTTCACAGATCGATCCGACTCATTCGTGTACCCAACCATTTGGTTGCGGGATCTACCATTGTTACATTTTTTCAAAGCATTTTAATGAATAATGGAAGAAACTACAATTAAAAAAAAGATAAACAATCAATATGATTCCTAACGCATGATATTTAACGTATGTTGCGATTAAATTGTTCGCATACTGTTAACATCGGAATGTTTGCATCTATCCAACTAATTTCCAACTCAGTTAATACGCATTACATCTATTTTATCAAAGTAATAATTAGATAGAGCAATGCTATTGTATTTTGTATTGCATAAATCATGAACGTTCCAAAAACCATTTCATTTCAATTAAGTACCCAAATTAAATAAACAGAGATACGTCAAATTCCATACAATGCGGCAGTTAGCCTGTTCCATTTTTACGTAAAGTGATATCGTATGCAATTCGCAGTTAGCTAATGTTATATTGATGACGTGAGAAAAAGTAATATAGCGAGTATAAAGCGAGAGAAAAGTAATTTAGCGAAACAAGTTTGTCTATGTTGATAATCTGTTTAGGTTTAAAGATCTTTATTTCTCATAAAAAACACAATGTTTCACTTACAATGAGAAAAATTAAAAAAGAAGTAGATATAACATACAGGCTTGCGGGTTAATACGTAATATCGATACAGAATACAGGATTAATATAAAACAAAATAAACCTTAACACAACTATAGAAGAGAACCTAAATTGACAGGAATTACAAAGTTATATATGTAGATAATATTGAGAACAGATTATTACAGTTCAGCGATGATATATGATTTAAGTTTATTTTTGAAAACATAAATACTGTTACAATTTTTTATCTCGTCCGGCAGTTTGTTAAACATTTGAACGCCTTCGAACAAAATAGTTCCATAATTAGTTCGCGGAGTAATAGATTTTAATTTGTGTTTGTTACGTAAGTTATGTTTGTTATCCCTTTTTTCGAGTTTAATGTTAGACTTAATGTTTTTATTTGTTATGTTCATTATGAGAGTACAAGTCTTAAATTTAAACATTTGAGTGACATTAAGTAATTTTGTTTTGTTATAAAGTTCATTAGTTGGAGTTCGGTAATCAAAATGATATAATACCTTTATAATTTTGTTCTGTGTTCTTTGTAATGAAAGTAAATTAGTCGATGCTGCTGATCCCCAGATTTCTATTAAGTACTCAATATGCGATTTTACTAGAGAATTATATATAACTGGCTTAACTCTTTTAGGAATACAGTGAGCTGCTTTGTAAAGAGCTCCTAGGACTGCTTTTAATTTTGACTTAATCGTTTCTATATGCGGCTTCCATGTTAGTTTGTCATCTATCTACTGAATTTAAATACATTTCGTGAACACAATGTAAAGATACAGTTACAGTTTCAAGTAGTAAATATGACAAATACAAAAAAAACATGACCGGTTACGGAGCAAGGTATATTATATTTGAAATGTCAAGTACATTGCATAGAGAGGTGAGTGTTGTGTGTATAGAGGATAGGGGACAGGGGAGGGGGAGGAGCGAGGCCATTCTCGAGAGTGTGCACTCCGGCCACGTGCAATTGAACGCCATCCGACGTGGAAATAGATATGCGACAAATGTACAGAGAAACGTATATGCATATATCTCTAGAGAAAAGAGACGCCTTGTGAAATAGACACATATCAATGCACAAAGAGACTAGACCTCTCATTGATGAAATATACTTTAGTTGAAGCAACAGTACATATACATGTATAATTTAATCCTTCTAGAATACATATGAGGGCAAAGAATATACTCTCTATATTTGCAAACATATATACATATCAGTAAAATCCTTTGATACCTTTCATCGACTACTACTGACAACATCTTTCCTTAAAAAGATAAATCTTTCTTTTTCAATCGTAAAAACCGTATCTTTCCTGAAAATATAACAGATACCTACGTTTTACTTTATCATTTTATACATTCATAACATTATTAAAATATTTGCCATCGACAGAAATCCCAACAGACAAGGAATAGAAGTTAAAAAATAAATTATGTGACAGAGTCAAAGTTCATTAGGCATTTGAAAATGAAATACAACTCCAGTGGCCGCTGGGGAGCCGAGTGCAAGCAATATCGTACGAATCGATTTAAGCCACGATACACTGCCGTCTCATTGCTGTGTTCAATGAGAAATAAAAACTAACAATTTCTTTAAAAATGTGTCCACAAAAATAATTTGAATCAACACGTTATTAAAGTCGTGTAACATTTGACATAGGATTTTGAATATTCTCACTACATATAGATACCGAAAATAGTATTTTGAAATATTTATTATAATTTAATCAAATAAGCATTTATATAAAGTAAAACAAAATTTACTTTAGTTTTAATAGAATAAGGTGACAATGAAACAAATGGTCACCGCCAACGCCAACAATTCGCCGACGAATAGCTTAGAATAGAATAAGATAGCGAAGTTTTTTTTAATGTTTTTAAGAAGACACACAGAAAGAGGAATTTAACCATATCTATGCATCCCCCCTTTGATAATTTAATAACCTTAATTGTCAATTTTTTTACGTAGTCTAGTGATCTCTACATTTATATTACAGTACCAGTTTTCTCAGTTTCCATGGATTTCTGACCATCATTATTTATGGATATCTATTAGAATAGACCGTAACAATTTAAAGATGCGGTTACATGACGCCATCAAATGAACACACCTGATACAATCAAAACTTGTGGGGGCGAGGTGCAGACGAGGTGCGTGCAGCCCCAGACGCCGGATGTTGACAATTTACGCAAACTGACTTAATTCTTCGATGTCTCAATTACTCTTTGAGCGTTAAGTGACGTTCGACGGAAGTAACAAAATATTAACGAGGGAATGGGGGAAGAAATAATTGAATTATAATCGCGTATCCGGCACTATAAACATGTTACCCGTTACCCAGTAAACTAGTTATTAGTGTGCAAGTACAATCACATTATTTCCAAGCTCTGTACTTTATGCCTAAATGTAATGACTGACACTCTGACCCTTAAATAAACAGAATCTATCCGACATAAGGAAATAAATAAATTTTATTAGTTACTAGTTTTTGCCCGAGTCCCCGTCCGAGTGGAATAAAAAAACCTAATAGGTAGCCCATATGTTTTTCCAGACTTTGTTCTACATATGTGCCAAATTTCAAAGATCCGTTAAGCCGTTCCGGAGATACGTTCTAACAAACAACCATCCATCTATCTAAACATTCGTATTTATAGTATTAGTAAGAAGTACTTCATAAGTTCAAGTTCGAACAAAATATTTTTACAATGTGTGTACGAAAAAAAAATTATAGCATGAATAGGTAAACCAATATCCGACTGATTTGATAACGATTGTGAAAGACTGATTGTGATTAGTAACATAGCAGCATTAATGTCGTCGACTCATTTTTCTCATGCTTATACTTGGTGGGCAATTTTTTTTTTAGAGTATATTGTATTTTAACGATTTGCCTAAGATGGAAAGTAGAGTTTTTTATAGTGTAGAATATATGATAGTCGGGCAAGTATTCGTTGCACCGACGGGAGTAGGTATAGTCTACTCTTGTGTTTGACTTGCATCCGCCCACCGGACGCCGCGCGATCGCGAACTAATTACACCTCGAGGCGAACACCGCTCAGCGTCCGCTCTTCGCAAACTTCGAAATGAATCATTAAACTCGTATGTGGGGTGTCCTGTGGTATCGGATCTCGCTCGTTGTCAGACCGTTTTCGATTGTTGACATATATTTCATGAAGAGGATTTTAATAACAGATTTTTATCCTACAAACAGTCGCCCGCGACTCCATCCGCGCAGATAAAAAAAACTTAACATCAAGATCCGTTGAGCCGCTTCGGAGATATCGTCAAACAAACGTTCATCCATACTTCCGTTTAACTGTGTTTGCGCATAACATATTACAATTAAATACTTGCTAAGGAATGAATTTTCTAACTTTCTTGAAATACAAAAGAAATTTCAATCAATTTAAAGATTAAAAAAAGTGCTGTTTTGTTCGTGTTTCGTTGAAAAACCCAAAGCAATTTAGATTTATATACTGACACTAACAAAAAGTGCAACATTTTGTAGTTTGCGTCGTGTTCAAAATATAACCAAATATTTATGCTACCTTGCTCCGTTTCGACAAACTAATAACACGCATCAATTAATACTGAATATCATGTGCATGCAACATATTGGATATTCGGTGTTTCAAGTAGTTTGAAATAAAAATGTATTTTAATCCATTGCATATTTATAATTTTTTTTTTAATTTGATTGCAAATAACATTTGACGTGCAAAATAAAAAAAATTTAGACATTTACAATCAAAAAGATTACAAAATTAAAAATATCAACAGAGTTTTACATTCTATTCTATCAAAAAGGTAGAATCTGAGCGCCGGTCTCTATTTGATTCAAAAAATTATTTCAAAATAGTAAAATTTTGTTGGTTAATTTAACATGAAAAAAATATATATATATATTTGAAAGTATATTAAAATATTCACATCGATTCAATATTACACAATAAATGTAACATAAAATAAAAAAGTATACTTATCGAATCAGAATACAGAATCAGTTACGAACAAATTGTATTATTGAAAAACAAACTTGAAACTAGACGCGAACTTTGCTAGGAAATAATAAAAGTATCAGTGGCACTCAGTGCACTTTCAAAGTATCAGCAGACGATAGATGAATCAAACGAGAGTTCACAAAGCTTCGGTAAATTGTTGCACTCCAGACACAAACATTATTACAAACTCAAGTCTCCAACATTAACTTATAACTAGATGCCAGATAGTGTTACGTAACAAACGTTAAAATTTCTTACGTGGGTTACTGAGCGCAAAATCTCCTTTTAAAACCCATTATTATTTCTATTTTATAAAAGATAATGACAGGGATGAGGATATGTTCTATTCAGAGATTTTGGTCTCAGAAGCCCATGGTTAGTAAGTCTTTATGAGGTACACTGTGCTGAGTGATCAAGTTTTGCGGTATTATAATAGTTGTTACATTGATATAAAATAGCATCAGTTCAAAAAGTAAAATATCTATAATTCTGTGAAATCAAACATATGTACAATCGTATATTAGAAATAAATAGCCTTAATTTAAAAAAAGAAAACCCGATTGACTCAGGTTATGACACTCTGGGAAAGACGACGTAACGAATGATACTTCATTGGTCCAAATCAGTTCAGTCAATCAATCGTTAAGGGTCTAGACCGTCACAATGGAATTAAAATGTACATAACACACCAATATCCATAAAACCAAACTTTCAAACGGGCGAAAAACAATATCCTCTTGTCAGTCGGGTTACAAATGTTAAAACCAGTATTAAATAACTTTCATTCTATAAACAATAAAGCAAATCCTTAAAAAGAAAATAACTGAAAACAGCAAGGCGTGGAGTCACTCGAAATTACGTTTCAGAGCTAACAATAAGAAAAAATATAGCTAATTTTCTAGCTTTATATAACGCTTCAGGGAAGACACTGTAAATACAATGCAGGGCTGCCACAAGGCGCACGCCTCCTTTGAAGTAAATTATTGAAGTATAATTAGATCGTACAACACAGCGCTACAAAAATATTATATTCTTTGAAACAATTTAAACATCTTCGTTGTAAATCTCAGCTAATATTGGAAGCTGTCGACAAAATAAACTAAATAATTATTCAATTATTTCAAACTTATTTTTTTATTAATTTTCGTATCTAATAGGGATATAATCGTTTTCGCTGCGTATAACGTTAATATCTCAGTACCATTATGTCATAAGTAGTAGACGAAATTTCTGTCCAATTCCAATATTTTCGATGACTGGGATATCACCCGATTCGTATTTTTATCCGAAGTGTACAGTCAAGTTTATTAGATTTTTTTAATTATATAAGGCTAGTCAATAATGATTTTATTTAATAAAGATTATAGTAGTAAAGAACTATTTATACGAGGTAGAACGGTCGCGCATGTAGCTTTAACGGACAAATGAACTCAGCTCGGGTGACGCGCTGACAACATATCGGCGGTTGGTGAATTATGCCAGCATTATGAAGAACGATACAACCTAAGTCATACATATTTAATCTAGATGATAATGCCGACAGTGACATTACAATCCATAAGATGAGGGTAAAAATTTAGAGTATGTATTATATATTACTAGCTGTCGCCAGCGAATTCGTCCGAGCGGAATTGAAAAAAATCTGAATAAGTAGTCTATGTGTTCTTTCAGACTATGTTCCTGTCCCTTGATCCGTTCCGGAGATACTAATATCCATCCATTCATATAAACAGTCGCATTTATAATATTAGTAAAAGTAAGATTACATTGAACATTTTATTAACACTGCTACATTCAGAGTACAATAATGCGATCAGTCCGAAGAAAAAAGTTACATTTTATATAAAGAACCTAAAGAAATGTAATTTTATTCATCGGGTGAGTTTGACGAAATGGAAAATAATATTTACGGATTGGGAAACATTCAAAGGGCACACTTAGTGTCTACTTAATGAGAGTGACTATTTGTTTTCTATTAACTAAATTTTATGTCGAAATTTTTAACATTAACGATTATTAACGGTATTCCAAAAGCGGAAAACTAAATAATGAAACTGCTCTCTGTGTGGGCATGATGACAGTAAATTGAATGGGCCGGGCGTGGCGGTGTGTTTGCGACTCTCATCAATCACCCCCGTATGGATTCCATTTTAATGCGGCGTCATCGACGTCTCGTGTGCCGGTTGACGTCCCATCTATTGTTTCACTTATACGGAAATCGGTGCTTCTAAGAAAAAATAAAAAACGATAAATAGCCATATCTTTTATGTCAATATCGATGGCCACAAAACAGCAAAGGCTAATAAAAGGGAACGAGTAGGTTGACATTTCTGGAGTCACGTCTTATATAAACTTAACTTGGATTTAACACGTTATTGTATATTTGATTGGTAGTACAAATACTTCAGTCAAATAAAAGCCGTAAAGATGCTGCGTTTGTGATGAGATGGTGAAAATGACAATATATGATTAAAAATAACGTTTTAAGGAAAATTAACGCTTGAAAAAACACTAACAAAAATGAACGTTTGATGAATGAATAAAAATAAATAATAGGGAATGTTAAAAGTGATTTGCAAAACCTACGAGCATGTGAACCCAGGTATTCGTATAAATGTGGAAGCTGGACATGTATCAAGAGCAAATCAAATTACTGTGGAAACTTAAGTTTCGCTTGTCAGTCTTCATGTATTTACTTATTACAAGCTACCCTCACCCACGACTCAGTCGGCGCGCAATTAAAATAAACATATTAAGTAGCGTGTGTGTTCTTCCAGACTATGAACTACATGTACACTAAATTTGTTTGGCCGTTCTTGAGATACCTTCAAACAATCATTCATCCATCCATTCATCCTTCCAAAGATTCACATTTATAATATTAGTAAGATACGTATATATTATTTACATAAGTATATATAAGTTTTAATTCCGTATAGTATGCGCACTATACTGAATCAAAACTGTAAAAATGTTAAATTTGAAGCTTTGAAACGGGACTAAACCATGAAAGGTACAGTAAAATAGCTCCCTATGAATAAAACGAAATAGGATTGCGACTCGCCAAAAATGAATACGTGAATATTGTACCATATTTACTTAAAGCAGTAAACTGAAAAGTGTGGTTATTAAAAGCTTTGACCCTCCATCGCGACGACAGAAGCAGGCGAGGCGAGAGGAGCCTCCACCTCCTCTCTACAAACGAATTTTCGCCTATTGTATTTACGGATACGGCAAATTAAATCCCCATTTGTAAAGGAGGAACACCTGAGGGGGAGAGGGCAGTAATCCACGGACGCTCGCCTCCATTGTCGCTCGGCCTTCGCTTGTCGGGCTTAAGAGCTTCGCCACGATACTACAATCTACAGATATTTTGCAAATTAATAACCAATCACGACAATATGGCGAATGATTCCACCAATAAATCTCTTTCAAAAAAAATAGATATCATAGATTAAGTAGTAAATGTTGTAAATAGTAATCAGTAAATTCAAGATCTAAAAAGATAGGTTGGGAATTAGATACGTTGCTTTCAAAATCGTACGAGGGCGTATCGACATAAAGGTGTAACGCTTTAAATTGGGTCGCTTCACCGCTGGCTAATACCGTTGGCCGAGCAACGTGCGGTGCATAGCACAAACACGGCCGATTCATGCCGCGCGCCGCTGCGCCGGGATTACTAGCCCCGATGGATTATAATTCGTCACGCGCGTCCGAGATACCTTATTATACAGTGCAACCTGAATTCGGCGCATCCAAATAAAACCGTGATGCAGTCAACGGTAAGTTAGAATTTGAAGATTCCTGCGAACCAAAAAAAAGCATACCGTATAACCTGGTCCAAGAATAAAAAGTTTTTTTAAACGGACATCAAAGTCTCTCAAAATCGTACTGGAATATTGCTACGCATGCTACGAAATAAGCAAAACAATCAATTAATGCAGCAGTGATCCGTTCCAGTCTCATCGACGTTTCGTCTGATGTTAATAGCCATTCATTTCTATAGTTAACAAAAAATCATATGATTAAAATTTTAAAATGTAGTATAAACTATAAGTGTAATTTTTAACAGCACAACAATCTGACCGGAATATTGAAAAAAAAAACAATTAGGACAACCGTTTGAATGAATCGTATTTAGTGCGGGGCGCACTTCGTTTGATTGGGCATTGTTTCAACGTTAATACGGCGCGCGCTGTGTGCGATGCGAATCCAATTTTCGGACGCGACTCGAGCGGCGCCTAGCCTCCACTATCTATTAGTATTCAGAGTACGCGGCCTACGTGCTCGTAGAACGTGATGCTACGCGACGCCAAACAAAAACATGACGACCGAAATAGGTCCGACTCCGATGTGCTTTTATATCTCCGATTACGTTTTCATTTGGAAAATTTCCGACCGTGATCCGAAAGTTTGGAGATTTTAAAAATCAAGCCGAGTTCTAAAACTCTGAAAACTTGATTCTTGGGATTTAACCAGTTTTATTTAGTTATTGTTTTAAAAAAATAGAATAAGAGTATATTTATATATCACAGCTTAACATCACTATTATTATTGTAAGCACTAGGAAAACAAAGGTACAGTTTGATTAGAACCTTTTTTTGTGATATTCTTGATATCGGTTCTATCAATCAATTTTAAAAAAAACTCAGAGAAGGTTTTATTTTTAAGAATATGAAGTTTTAATCGGATGGTAGAATTAAATGTCTGTCTGATGAAGACCCAGATGTAGATAATAGAAGTTTTTAAACGTGCCGAACTTCTCGCAGACTGCGGTGAACGGATTGAAAGTAATCTCTCTCCTGTAGACATTTTTCAAAATGAGTGGCGGGAAATCAAGATAGCATCGTTTGTGAGTTGGTTCAATATGAAAATTCGTAATCCTCCAACATAATAGATAATGATAGAAACTTATATCTAAAATTCTGAATCTAAAATTGTGTCAAGCTTTTTATTCTTTTTGGTGGACTCTTTTTTGTTCTTATAGGTTTGTAAAATATTCCCTAAGCAAAAATAAAATATATTGGCTATGAATAGAAAAAGATTGAAATAATTAGTTAATTCGCCAAATGATTTTTTATACTTTAATAATTAATTGTGCTTTGGCTCAATCTACCTCATGCGTAGTTAATCTGGAAATTAATCTTTACTTCAAAATAACAGTATTAAACATTACATAAACAACACAAAACGCTTAGAAAACGTTGAGAGCAATACGCAAAATACAGCGCAAATTTGAATTGGAAAGTTGTCGGAAGCCGTAGAAAGCGTCGCGACTCCAGCGATATTAATCAGACGATATGCAATGCGGGCGGCGGGCACACACGTGCCTAACTTCAAGATTAGAATTTCCGAGCCGGCTCGTAACAATAATTGAGTCAGGCGAACTGCAATTTGTACTGCGAGTTTACTGCTGAACTAGATGACTTCGTCACAAACTACCGCTGCAAATTGATCGCCAACTTACTTACATATACCACAAATGTTTGAAGCCATGTATAAACATCTGTTTACTGTTGATAACATTCTTCAATTTTCTATGTCAAAAATCAACTAAAAATATTGTAATTGTAGGTAACGACAATTAATACCAAACCTAAAACATTATAAATTATGAACAAAGTTACTTAACAGTTATATGAATGGTATGGTAGTTATATGGTATACAGTACTTCAGAAGTCTATCCTAATATTTAATACAAGTTTACATATGAAGTAGTGTAGACAAATAAAAACGCGTCACTTTTGTATTATTTCCTCTCCTTATTTGAACTAAAGAAATCAATTTTAAATGAGCTTTAATTAATCCTAATATGTAAAGATTCGGGCAAATAAGGTGGCAAACGAACGAGCCGCCACCTGAATTCGCCGAAATAGCGAAGCGACCGCCGCCCAAAGAAATCCACAATTGCGTTGCCTACCGTCTTTTTTGGCATATCAAACATATACATATTACCTAGACACTTTACCTACATGAAATTACATGCACTGGTATGTAGATACAGAGAATAACATAGTGCTATAAAATGAATAAAAAAATATGTATTAAAATTACAAAATAACATTTTATACTAATAAAGACTAATTGCAGACACTTCAGAGAAATAACAACGACGCTATAAGCTCCTTGTAAATTCAAAAAGGTTGAGCATCTCAAAGAGAAAAATAAGAGGCATCAAACGCCTTGAATATTATCGCGAAATACACGTGTAACCTCTAATAAACTCCTACGTACTGACGTCATGGAACGCCTTTCATAGAAAATATATACACAATTATCGATGGAAATTATCAGTACCGAAAACGAGTAAACATCTCTCCAATTAAGCACGATTTCGGAAAAATATCTTCATTTCATTTGACCTTCTTCGTACTATTCTTAAAAATTACCTTTTAGACGTAAAGCTTTCAATTAGAGAAAACTGCGGGAAAAATATTTTCATGCCTTTTGAGATTTGCAATGCTATTAATAGAATATTTCCGAATAAATAAATTATGTTTCACGAAATCATTAAAAAACAGTACTTTGCAAACATTATTAAATTACCGAGATTTATTAGCGACCGAGATTCTTACGGTAAACGAAAATAAATACAACCAGTCCGCACTGAACCAGCATGGTTGACTAAGGCCTAGTTAACCCTAATTTTGTGTAAGTTGCGAGCCCCTGAGTAGATATATGAGCTGACAACGAACCGTAATAATTGTTGTCTTAAAACTTTAAACATGTACTGTATTATTCCAAAAATACTATTAGACACTGTTTAGTTAAACACGTGGTTTAACCGCCGCTAATTGACAGTATTGAAATTAACATGTTTCACCAAAAATATGTATCACCACAATGACTTCCGTATAAGTACTTCATTATTTATTGCATTTCGCAAGCCTACGCATAATAATGTTTCAATAACCATGATTTGTCAAAAGTCCGCGCCGGGCGCTAGAGTCACGGTATAAAAGGGTTGAGGTATGTTTAAGCTAAAATATATTTGAAACATTGTCGAAGTGTATTATGGTAAGGCCCGTAGTGTTCTATGTTTTAAGGGAACTTCAATTCAACAATGTACCAGGAAGCTTTCACGTGACTCACGAGAAGGAAAGCACTCGCTCTGGCTATTGAACTGAACGAATTTTATCTGGGTCGAAAGTATTTGTTGAACATGAGCGCAAGAAGGAGTGCTTGGCGGAGTGGGCGCCGACGGCGTCTGGTCGGCGCAACAGGCTCCCCTCCCCCAATTACCCATACCACTATCCCCCAACGAGCAACAGGCGCCGCACCCGACTTACTTGTTGAATCGACCGACCTACTAACGTTTCAATGAAGACGCTCGACGCGCCAAATTATCGCTATAGAAATAAGGATCGCCACAAATAAGTCTGACGAATAACATTTGATACGTTAGTAGCTTCCAAAGTGGGAACGAACGAACGGTATTATATACAATTCGCCAAAACAAAGTAGAACTATATTAAGATTCTTTTTTTATCTCAAAATTTAAAAGCTTATATAATAAAAAACGTTTTACAACAAATTTAATCAGGTGTCCTTTTCTTTTCATCTCGTTACTTTTACTCAGTAAAAGCATTAATATTAAATAAACTACAACTGAAATAAGGCTTTGATACATAAGGAGAAAATGTAATATTCATTTTGAAATTTCTTTGAAGGTGAACTACTTATTTTTGACGTTGAGTATATTTAATATCCACATACAATCACTTTATTATTATATTACTTTGCTTTATAATATTTGCAAGGAAATTACAAAGAAAAGAAACACATCATTGAATCAGTTACACTCCCACTGATACAAATATTTGGACACAGTGTAAAGAAACTACACATTGTATTGCTTGTAACATAACTTCCCATATAAAGTAATCGAATTTTGTTCCAATATTGTTGCTGCTTATTGCTTACTTTGTACGAAATTACCATAAAAAACGGGACTTTGTCATCACAGAGGTAAAATCAATAGACTTATTCGTTATCCTTTATTGGAATAACATAGGATCGTACAACATTTACTATTTTACTTTCTTATAATGTTTAGTTTAACTAACCTTTGAAAATGCCTCCGAATGCAAAAGAAATTCTAAAGCGCCTTGAAAACAAAAATTTTTGACCAATTTTAAATGTTTCCCCAATCTTTAAATAATATGCTTTGATTGATGCTTTTGTCTTTAATAAATTTAATTTGTAGTGGTTGATGAAAAATATTCGTTCAAACAAAATTGGACCAAAAATTAACCGTTTACTTACGAATATGTTATGTAATTATTAGAAGGGGGCATTACATAATAAAAACGTACGAGGATGTTCAATAGAACCTAAATAAATCTGATAAGCAGTACCAATTTCAAATACCCAAAGAGATCTGCAAAGTTATAACGTATCGCATTACACGATCGTTGCGTCTGCAAAAGCCATAAGAGCACTTCAAGGCGAGAAGCTTCGCCGTCACTTCGTCGTGTTTGAGTGTTGCGCATTTAGACTTAGCTCAAAGACGTTCGGATACGTCGGTAGCAGACACGTTTGTTAATAGTGGAAGAGTATTACACTGTATCTTGTTCAGTCAGTAATGTTACGAGTGTACCATTATAAGCAACGTCATCGTAGATATTTCCAGTCAATTATAACGTGGATGCATTCAAGAGTACGGGGAATAGTCATATATTAACCTAGCGCATACCATCTTTCACCCTCATTACCACTTAACGCCAGGTAGGATCATAGTCAAACGCTGGTTAATTTTTAAAAAGATGCATACTTTTATTCATTAAAAATTACCAATGTACTTTAAAGCAACCGGCAAACCGGTAAACTAAAGTGATATAGTCAAAGGTTACGCGTTTGTATACTATTTGATAGTATATAGCTTAGTGTAAAATCTTTGTCTCGATTCGAAACAATTGATGAATATTTTAATAAAAGAAATTTGCCAAAAAAATATGCTCCTTTACCTAGTTTTGGTAATATGTTTTTACTTGATACACTTCTATTTTATTTCTGTGTTTACTAACGACACATCTTTTTCACCGCTACTGTGGCGCAAACTCAAGAATATCCAGTATCGAAACACACTTTAAATGTGCATTTCCATACGTTTATCAAAACAATAACAAGATATAATATTGAGCACTTTGTGAAACTTAACTGTTATCAAGATAATTGAAGCTTGATGAGCTTAACAGATTAGCTAGGATTTAACTATTGACTTACCGACTAATGCCAATATGACGGTTAACAGGGGCGCTGCCGGGAAGGAGACCGCCACATTGAACTCCAGCATTTGCAGCAGATCCACTGGAACAAATGTACCCAATCAATAAACTAATAGCCTTAAGTATAAAAGTATGGACAGTCATAATCGTAAAACGTATCCCACCGCACGCTTTTAAGCCTAGTACTATATAGTAAAAAAATTAGTTCCTTAAATTAAAGTTTTTTAATACCACAAATAATATAATATATAATAGTATAATCTAATATATAAAATTCTCGTGTCACAGTTTTCGTTCCCGTACTCCTCCGAAACGGCTTGACCGATTCTCATGAAATTTTGTAAGCATATTCAATAGGTCTGAGAATCGGCCAACATCTATTTTTCATAAACCCCCCCCCCCCCCATTTTTTAACTGCGCGCGGACGGAGTCGCGGGCGACAGCTAGTATAATATATAATAATACAATATAATAGTTCAACAGCCGAGCCAACAAATTAACATGAAACAAAAAGATACCAAAAATAAAGGTACAAAGGTATTTTTATTAATTCAAACAAGATACATAAAGCAATTGTTTCAATTACTTCAAACAAATGTTAGTGAAGTCTTTGTGAGTTACTAATTCTAAGAACAAGCTCATCATTTTAAAATGATGGTCTTGTAAATCTATAAAAAGGATGATATTTACTAAAGCAGATAACGAACGAATCAAGGTTACATATGACGTCATATAAATGAAGCAAAGCGACTATCAAGTTACACAAGCAGACATATATACGATGTTACAAAACCATAAGCCGTTCTTCGCGGCCCCCTAGAGTCGTGCGCGCGAGTTCTCCGAGCTTTAACGCGATCTTACTGCTGTTATATGAATTTTTCATGCGGCACAAGGAGTAATGGTGTCGCACGAGACGTCGGATCATTCTTTACGATCCGACAACAGATACTTTTAACATATAGTTTATCCGTAAAATATTACGCTATACGTACTTTGGATAATGTATCTTACAATAATTAATCTGCCTGTTTCACTGTTTTATTTATTCTCTTTGAATATAACTAAGAAATTAGTGTGCATTAATTTAATCTAAACGTATTTCAGTCACACGCTGATGCTGTTTGCAACTGAATGAAAAAAGGGTCTATAAAAATGAGTTAAATCGGATCGTGAAAGTCGTCGGAGGCTTTCTATAGGCGAATGTTCGGAAGCAGCGTATTCGTAATAAGATAAAGGTTTTATCGTCTTATCGTTAGCACAGTTCACGTGCGCGGTGTGCCGGCCAGCAGGCTTTTCGGGCGTGTGTTTACTTATGCCGGGATTATCCCTGGCATTTTAGTTTCGTATCCACTCTATTTTAGACCACTCTTTCTATCAAGTTTTTGATTCCGCCCAAATAGATATATAGCTGTCGTCCGCGAATATGTCCGCGCGGAATTTTAAAAAATTAGTAGCCTATGTGTTCCAGACTATGTTCTATCAGACTATGTTCTACCAGACTATGTTCTACATCCATGCCAATTTTAATCGAGATCCGTTTTGCCGTTCTGGAGATACCAGACTGTAACAAATATTCATCCATCCATCCATCCATCCATACGTACATACATCCAAACTTTCGCATTAATAATATTAGTAAGCATATTTCGTGAATAGTATGTGTTTGCACTTGTTTGCATTAGTGTTGCTTATAACAAAGATCCAATTTTTTAAATTTTTGTCTCTCCGGAAGTCCGCGTTTATTCCAAATAATCTCAGGAACGTTGCCTGATTTTGCTAGGAAGATAGCCGAAGCATGAGGGCGAAGATATTATAGGCTATTTTATTTTCTGCGCAAAGTTTTGGATAGATTTTGGCGCATAAACGCGGTCTTAACAAAACATCACAATTTTCCTGTTTACAGTTATTGATTTTATATTTATATATTTCAACTCAAAATCGTATTTTTAGCCGACTTCAAAAAGAAGGAGGTTATCAATTCGACTGTTTTTTTTTAAGTAATGCCATCTTTTAAAAACAATACTAACGTCCTAACATAATCAATATGTTAATCGTGACCTAACGCACAAACAAAATCTCTTATTACGTATCAGCGAAACAGATAAACGTGAAAAATTGTAAATTGCAACGTCATCGTTCATCGTTCATCATTCGAAATTAATTCCGGAGTCGCTTTTCCCGGTCGCCGTTTCGTTGCGTTCTTTCTACGATTTACAGCGCGGATTCATATTGCCGTAAAATATCGACGTGTCAAAGATATTAAACATCATGCAATAAGATTTTAACAAACAAAACGCCTGTATCTACGATGTAAATACTCGTTTGTCACCGTAAAATTGTAAATAACTTTACTTTGAAATCTTACTAACCGTTCCGTTTACAATGCAAGAAATCTGCATGAAAGTGGCCTGTTTGTTTCTATAATGGAATCAAAGTGAGCAAATTACTCTTGAAACAAGCGAGTACCCTTAACGCTGCGAACAATAGAGTGAGTAGGTAAGTGGCATCACGAGAAGAGGTTGTCAGAGACTGTGAACTGGCAGCCGAGCCCTAATTAGAAACATGATACTTGACAAGAAAAATTAACCTCTTCCGTACTGTTTATGCAGAACCTGCTTTATAATTGCCCATTACATACATAAAATATAAAGCGAAGCTAGCAGTTAACAATACCAAAAATTATATAAAGAATTCACAGTGTAAATAATCAGATTTCGACTTATTATTTTTTACTTAACAATTTCTTTTTCAAATCAATGAGCAAATAACACGTAATTTCTTGAAAGATATAAATGTGTTCTGTACAATTTAATTATTAATAGTCTCTTTCAATAATTTTTGTTCAAGCAAACGTAAAAAAGTATCAAATTAAAATAGACAAGGTTCCTCCTCCACACATATTGATAATTTAATATAACCGTTGGAAATTTTCCAAGGTAATGTAACATGAAAATAAGCAACAATAGAAACACCTACATAATAGACGGCGCCCTCAGCTACTTAAAGTATTACTTCGCGATTATTTGATACTTAATACGGCAATAACAAACTCTCATTTCATATTGTAGCAAGAAACACGTTGTATTTCTTTGAATACCAAGTCATTATTTTCCCCTTCGCTTTGATACCTTCTTATATATTTTGATATCAAAAATACGGTAGAATTGAGGCAGAAAATAAAACAGGCTTCCACGTGTTTTTTTTTTATATATAAGGCAAACAAGACGAACATCGAGGTGATCAACGACGCCCATGGACATCCGCAACACCAGAGGAAATTACGTAGCAAACGGTCTACTGTTGACTTTTAAGTGGAAATGGTCTCACCATACCTGAAATGAACGTTTATAAAAAACCCGATATAAAGTAACGATATATCGAATGTAAAGGTATAAATACATTTCTAAGCAGGAAGGTAAAATAACTATACATTAAAAACTGCTATTCTTCAGAGGCTTGCACGCTTTTTTTTTTTTATTATTTATTTATCTACTTATTTTCCTTTTCGCCTCCATACCTTCCAATACTTCAGCTATGAAAGATTACGCTCTATTTGAGAGCGAAATAATTGAACAAATTACATCACAAATCGCCTTACCGGAGCGAAATTCTGCAAATTAGATACTTAAAGGATTTTTGATACCCACGCTCAATAAATTCTCCGATGTATTTTAGGAGTTTTTAAAAATATTGAATTATTATTTAAAGATTTCAGACGTTTTTTTAATAAAAAAAACTTGAGAGGTGTCAAGGGACACCCGGATGGAACGAAGTTCCTTTCTATTAATTAGTGAAGGAACCAATGTTTATTCTATGAATAAAAACCTTAAGTCTTCACAAGAAGTACATTTTATTTCTATGAATTTTCGTTATATATTGTCACGTCGTTGCCGTGGTGAAGTAGCGCTCATTCGTCGTTAACATACTATAGCAAAAAGTGTCGTGACAACTTTTCGTAAGAATTTTTTCCGTCTAGCCCCCTTTCACAACGCGCGATAAGGAACTTCGTTCCAATATCAACTAGATACTTGATGCATTACTTCAAAAAATACTGTTAGAGACTGTTTAGTTAAACACGTGCTTTAATAATTTGACCGCCGTAGGTTGATATTATTGACGCGGTTATGTTTCACCATAAATATGTATTACCACAATGCTTTCGGTATAAGTAGTTCTTTATTTATTGGTAAAGATCGCATTACACAAGCCTGCACGTAATAAAGATTATTAATGCGAATGTTTAGATGGATGGGTGGATGGACGGATGTTTGTTTGAAGGTATCTCTGGAACGGCTCAACGAATATTGATGAAATTTGGACATAGTGGAACATAGTCTGGAAGAACACATAGACTACATTAAGTTTTTTTTTAATTCCGTGCGGACGGAGTCGTCGTCAATAACTACGATTTGTCAAAAACCCGCGTCGGTTGCTAGTCACGGTATAAAAGGGATGACGTATGTTTAAAAATGTATTTTAAAAACTGTCTAAGATTTTTATGGTTATGTCCTTGTACTTTATCATATACTAGCTTTTACCCGCGACTCCGTCCACGCGGATTAAAAAAGTAGAAAACGGGGTAAAAATTATCCTATGTCCGTTTCCTGGTTCTAAGCTACCTCCCCATCAATTTTCAGCTAAATCAGTTCGACCGATCTTGAGTTATAAATAGTGTAACTAACACGACTTTCTTTTATATATATAGATGAGCAAATGATCTCACACTATTATGAAGAAAAAAGTTTATGTTACGTAACATTTCTTTGAATATAATTAAATAGAAAAATATTCCCTGAACACAAGCGTCCTTTACGAGTAATAGACAAATAATTAAATTAACCTACCTATCAAATTAAATTAAAAACAAGCGCATAATAATATATAGGAAAATTTCTCATAATATTCTTGTAATACGTATAAGCTCACCGCAATGAGACGGTATGTTAAAAGGCAAAGGAAGGGAACGCAATTTGCTCAAAGAAACGTTTGCGAAGGCGAAGCCTTGCAACCGAACCGACGACAAATAAACCTGGATTTCTAAATTACCCGCCTCCGTTCCGTCCAGGTATACCTTCGTCTACGTATTGCATAAAGAATTAAGTAAATAACTACATTAATTTTCCCTACCACTCTTAAGATCAACCGTAGACGTTTGCTAGCACTACGCTGTTAAATAAATATGTACTTATTTTATATACATAAATAGCGAGTATCATTCAAGCAAAAAATAAGCTGCTCCAGTCTCTATAAATTAATGACTTCTCCACTTAAAAATCTTTAAGATGTATTTACTAAAATAAATAAATGAAAAGATCAGATTAAAATATGTAAGACAAAGCCATTAGATAATAAGGAATATTTTTCGTATCGTCCATTAGCAACATAAAAAATGGCAGAGAATGTTTAAGATTTTGATAATGAAAAACATTTGCAATAAATTCTCTTCGAGGATTCGCATAAAAATACCTCGAACCCCCTTTGTCGAACACTTCATTATCCCTTCGGAATAACCCATCTAACTCTGATATTTAATTATTCAAGTAATGAGGTATATTTTAGAATTTTAAACATAAAAATTCAAGTAATAAATTTTTTAAAATATTTTTTTTAATGCCGCATAAAATTGCGCAACTTCCACACTTCAATTTTTATACAATAAAAGAATTTGACAATAAGCTTATAGTACTTCAATTTAGAAATCATTAGGATATTTAACAGACACACTAACTAAGCTGATAGAATGTCGGTAAAGGAAAACATAGTTATGTAATCTGCATATATATGCGAAGAAATTCAAACATATGTGTGAAGTCAACCAACCCTCACTGGACCAGAGTGATTGACTATTGCATAGCTCCTAGTTGGTTACATATATGAGCTGAAGACGACGAGGCTTAGGCTTACGAAACCTTATCTATTGACATCCCCTTTGGGAAAATAGAAATGACATTACATAAACATTTTAGCTACACACTTTAAAACCTGTCTAGCTTCTATGGCTAGATTAAATCACAATTAAATGCGAAATATTACTTCTGATCTGTCGGAGAATTTAATTTCTTATAGATTGCGCTGTTAATTAAATGTTGAACAAATATATATTGTCAGTAATGATGCGTATAAATTACGTCGAGGTCCGCGATTCGTTTGTCATGAGCCCGCTGCGGTCCTTTTGTACGAACACGCGGGGCATCGATGTGAAAATAAAATCGTTTAATTGAAGCTGTTAAAAGCAGTACCTAATATAAACCTCAACGATAACAAAACAAATGTGGCTACTTTTTTAAACTGCATTTACTATCAACCCAAAAATTTGTTTATTTTGATTATTTGTAATGATCATGAAACTTCTGATAAATGTGTTCTATTGTAACATCCTATTTGACCTTTTATAGACCATGATATAGAAAGGTACATCTTATATATATAAAAGAAAGTCGTGTTAGTTACACTATTTATAACTCAAGAACGGCTGAATCGATTTGATTGAAAATTGGTGGGCAGGTAGTTTAGAACCAGTAAAAGGACATAGGATAATTTTTACCCCGTTTTCTATTTTTTATTCCGCGCGGACGGAGTCGCGGGTAAAAGCTAGTTACTTATAATTTATTCGTTTAGAGTCAATAAGTTTGCATTAAGTAGGTAAACTACATTCGCTGTAAATCAATGCATTGATCACAGAAAAAAATTGCGATCATGTATTAATTTAAACAAAGGAAATACATTTCTACTACAGAATCATAATATTACGCAGATGAGATTAAAGCAAGATCTGATAGCGCCTCTTATCGGAGTTCAATACGATATCGGGACAATTGGTAATCCGGTAAACGGTCTTGGGTCTGTACACAGCTCGCTCAAAGAGGACATATATAAAGCTTTGTGAACTAACGCTCTAGAGTTTATCGGATCACAGGTAATTTATACATATTAATAAAATTGAAGTGTCAATTTAACGAACAATCCATTTTTAAAATGTATGTATGTCTGTATATCTGTCCGCAAGGCCGCTTTTGTTGCGGTTAATCTCCGAAACGGCAGAACCGATTTTGACGGGACTTTGACGGGAAGATAGCGGGCGACCTCTAGTAAGGAATAAAAGCAAACGACTGTACAAAATAGTAAGGTGTGTATCTACGGTGAAACGCACCGTGGAAACACGTTCATCATGGTTTGGCCCTATCATTAATTAACCTATTGGCGTAGCATAAACTGTATTCAAAATAAAAGACTGACTACCTGGGTCTTACCTAAGAAAACTTTCGACTCTAGTAGTATTAAACCTATTTAATTTACTGGTCATTTAAAAAAAATAATTGAACTAAGGTCTAAATTACAACGAACAGCGTAAAAACTAGAGCAAGTGAGGAACTTAATCTGATTGTCAGAATATTTCTCAATATTTCCGGGCAGGGGATGTGTTGTCATAGAGACCGAATGGATCCCATTGAAGAGATTTTCTCTCATCCGATATTGTGAGTTTGAATAGTTCATTCTGCAAAATCGAATATCAGCTGCTTTGAAGTGATATAAAATCGTGTATTTTTACAAAACTTATATACAACATAATCTACTTTAAAAGATATTAATAAACTTAAGAACTGCAAGACTAAATGCTTAGACATTGTAGTCATCGGTAAATACAATAATTTTACAATTAAAAGAACAAATTATATTTATATTATTTACGAAAAAGGAAAACACTTATTATAAAACTGAAAATACTTATCCACTTGAAGCGGTAAGTAGCGGACACGGTGCAAATACGGAAAGAAACAAATTATCTCTACCTGGCTAATTGTCTACGGATCAAAGTGGCAGGGAGGCAGGGCTAGGCAAATCCGACCTGCGTTTTGTTTCACTTTTTTCATTTTTAACAACAAACAGAGGGTGGGAGTAGTGGGTGGGGATAGCCACGGGCGCTATTCGCAATTATTGTTATTACAAAGAGATTGCCGCTGAGCCGGCTCAGAACTGGACAGTTTTTCATAGAAATTTATTTCAACAACCTATATTTTCAAAATAAATCATTTTATGTCTGAGAAAATTAGCTTTATCAATATTTATTTTAACAAACATATTATTTTTAAGTAATGAAATTAACGCTCTAAGTAACTAGATCTGGAAGTTTCTTAAACTGTTAAAGTAATAGTAGTGTTAAAGTATATAGACAGAAATTGTGACATTAACGTCAGTGGATCTAACACGAATATTGTGTGCAACGTTTATTGCGCGTTAAAAATATCATACTAATTTTGTCAAAATTGACGATAGCGATACGAAAGCAGATATTCGTGCTTGGTCCACTACACTATTTACAACAGTACAGATGAATCAAAAGACACACTGAACACGACACACTGTACAGATACTTCGATGTATACCAGTGTACCCTGCATAGTGTCATAGTGTCTAAATATGGAGGCAATATTATATTTTAATACAAGTATTTCAACAGTGTAATAACATGTGAAATTAAGGCTAACGATATAATTTAAAACATATCAAACATGGAAGTAAGTAAACCCAAATGTAATTAAAATATTTTAAAAAAAAACTTACCAATAAAGACGAAGATCTGGTGGTGGGCGTACCGAAGCAGCATTGAAATCGACACCGTCTAAAAAATAACAACGACTTTATGAATACAAACTTTTAGTAAGTAACATAAATATTACGATAATCTCGGTCATTTTACGAATGGTCCAAATAACATATAGTAGAAAAGGCAACATTTAGCGAGGCCCGTCGTAGTTACTTAAATGGATTCAATCTGAACTAAGCGTTTCATTAATGAAATTCAATCGCAGCGAGGCGATGGAGGGAGCAAATGATGTGGCGAAAAGATTGATAGCGGCCTTCGAGAGGAAGGGAACACCCCACCTTTTCGCACATGCCACTCGTACTTTGAGATGCAGTCAGTAGAGTTAAAACAATAAATCGAAACAAAATAGGTATTGAGATTATAAAATAACATTTTCGTAAGATATAAAACATTCCAGCAATCTAAGTGCTCATATTGCATTTTAAAGAACAAAGAAACCCGACAGAACTTAACCCAATGACACTCAAAAATACGAATCTATTCACACTACAAATACGATCTAGCCGTTTAGGTTACAGATTATAACAACGGAATGGACATATGTCCAAAAACACCAAACATTATACACATATACAGGTCGAGTTAAAATAAAACGAGTAAAAAACTTAAATAAAATTATTATATAAAAAAAATATTAAATATAATAATAGGATATATATAGATAAGGATAAAATTTTATAATGGAATTATTCAAGTTTTCCGATAAACCTTCTTCCCTGTGTAATAAACATTCAGTGCAGCGTGTAAGCAGAGAATTATTTTCGTCGATGGACGTCAGGATTATAGGCGAAAAAAGTGTATTGGCAAGCGAACCGTGGTGCAAGCGCGCATCAAGCAATGGGCCGTGTGTAATTCGGCCACCGGGAAACTGTTAGTTTTTACAGTGGCCGTAAAATAAGGCCGGTGGTGCATCGATCGACTACCGCTGTTTATATTAAAAGCTATTGAGGCGCTATTAGATTACTACGAGAGGAGCTATAAAAATATATTGACTCTTTCCGATAACAATCGATCAATCGGATCTTACTGTTTTACATAATAATAATAAGACATTTAATCCGTTCAAAGACAATTGCAACACACAATACAATATTTTTTATTTTATTTATTTATTACATAAAAAGAACAAACTTAGCCTAGGATTACATGTTTCTATTTCTATAGGTACTAACTTAAGGTAGGTATGTAATTTATATTAACAAAACATACATAAAATAAAACAATGATGTAGGCAAATTTGTTACATAGCAAATTATTCAGCTGCCCTCCGTACTAGTATAAAACTGTATTACGGCAGGGCAGTGTTTCTATTACTAAATTATTATTACCCTTTTTTTTTACATAAAATTAGCAACGAATGGACTTGTTTCTAATGATTTGTATTCGCATTGAATGTCTAAGTCAATTATGGTTCACTACATGAATGAGTTTACGAGATTTGACCTACTCGAAACCATCTCTTCTGAAGTTTTTAAATTTTACCCTATGTACTGGTATGTTATAGATCTTGAGATGCTAATACATGAAAGTTATATTCTGAAAAACATATAGATATTTTTCTCGCTTATAGAGGTTTTCTCCCTTATCCAATTCTCACTAATTCAGCTTCGACTGTATAAGTTACCATCTGTTACTTATCCATATTTTTAACAAAAAAAATCAAATATTATTTTATAAAATATTTTACATTTTGTATTTCACAGAGGAAACAAAGCAAATGTAACTGAATACTTCGACATGTCCATTCTTCGAAAACACAAAGCATCGGACTGCGATAAATAATAAAATCCCTTTGTAAAATTTCACAATTTACTTTATGCTTTGACAACGCGATTCATATAAAAAACTGTATATATGATAGGCAATATGTTCGCCGCTTGACAATTGATTAATGCAATTTCTCTACGTCCTGACGTCGGAATATGGGATTAGCATCGCCGGTATCTGGTTTAGTACAAATCTATCAATCGCATCGAATATATTGTTACAATATGTATTAAATAAATACCACGTTAACTGTATAACGAATAAAATTATCAACTGTGAATAATAATTATGCTTACTGTTTGTTCGGAACATCACTATTCCGTGACGTCATCGGTGCGAGTGCACGCGTCGGTAACGCGACCGTTTTGACAAGTCATTACTGCCACGAGTGTAACAAGAAGATGTTCAAATGTTTAAATGTTATATATTACAATAAATCGGCGTAATCAATTGGTGACCCCGACGTGATCTACAATAATATTTCGTATCGACGGGATTCAACGCATATCTCATCTCGACGTGATCAAAATATTCCATCCAAACCGTCTCCGTGCTAATAACGCAACCATCTTGAAGGAAGTTGCCGGCCAAAGGCTGCAGACATATTTCCCAGGGAAGTGCCAGTTTTTTTCCTTTATTAGTATAACATTCCTTTCTACCTCGGTCTGCGTGAATATCGTCGATAATCCGCGAGGAAAAGGTAAATTACTTATATACGTAAAAATTTAAAGTTGTATTTTTTCACTAGTTTCTCGTCAAATTTATTATAAAACTAATTCAAATCGTTTTTGCCGAGTGCATTTCATTATAAGCAACCTAATTCATCCAATAATTGCCACCATATAGATAAATTAATTGCATTCAAAACACTGTCATACAGTTGTAAATACATCTACCTACTTTGTTTAGCTAAATTATATTTCTTGTTAATCGTGATTTCAGAGTTTTCACTCATTAGAATATATTCTAAAACACATTCGCCACATGCCAATTCCAGGTGCAATCCGAGTTTAAGCCGTGAAGCCAGTAATCGCTCAGTGAATTCGACGGCGTACTGCATCAAGCGCCGCGGGCCGACACCGGTAGTGGAACCAGAGTGCTGTCACCGCGCACCATTCATACATTGTAAAGTACTTGCCCATTATTATTTAGTCGACCGTTTCAACGAATAGGGATATTTACAAGTATTATTCTCACTAGGCTGTGATACATTTTTTGAGCTCACACGATGGGTGAATTATCGCAACTTATTAAGCAAAGAGGTAACATCAAGGCTAGGTTAACGTTATTTCAAAAGTATTTAGCGCCTTTGATGGATTCAAAAGAAACTAGTACACTAAGGACAAATGAACTTAGTCTTAGATTAAATAAAATGCGAGATCTGTCATCGAACTTCGAAGAGGTTCAATTACAGATCGAGATGTTGGATGAAGACAGTGACAAACAATTAAAAGAACGCGAAGTGACAGAAAATTTATTCTTCTCTTTAATCGCTCAAGCTCAGTCGCTGCTGGAATTTTTGGAAAAGTCTAACAACACTGAAACTTCATCCAATATTAGCAAGGGTGGTCGTCATTTAAAGCTGCCCCCATTAAAAATCACGCCCTTCAACGGCGATCCAAACAAGTGGCTTACCTTTAGGGATTCGTATTTATCACTCATTCATAACAATGAAGACATCGACGATATTAGTAAATTTCATTACCTTAAATCGTATCTAGAGGGCGCCGCGACTTCAGTTATACAGTCGGTATCCGTATCCTCGAATAATTATTGTATCGCTTGGAACTTACTATGCGAGCGGTATAATAACAAACGACTGTTAGTCAACGAACATCTTAAATGTTTATTTTCAATCGAACCACTGCAGAAAGAAACTGACAGTGGCATTCGGAATTTAATTGACACTCTGTCTAAAAATCTTAGTGCACTTAATTCGTTAGATGAACCCACCGACAAGTGGGACACCATTATTATTTACATGGCGTCCATGAAGTTAGATAGTGTCACGGCTGGCAAGTGGGAGGAGTTTCGGAGCAATAAGGATTCGCCTACATTAGACGAGTTTTATTCTTTCTTACGTCGACAAGCAACAGTTTTGGAAACTACAAATGCCAGGAAGCCATCCATATTTGAGAAACGTCACAGTGTTCCAAAGGTTAAATCATTTACTGTTTCATGCGTAGACTCCCCCCCCAGCAAGCGATGCGGCATCTGCAAACAAGAACATAGATTATACGAATGTAACAAATTCAAATGCTTGCCTGTAGATGAACGCATTGCTAAGACTTCATTACTAAAGTTGTGTACCAATTGTCTGCGCAGTGGTCATCAGTCCTACCAGTGTAGGCTAGGTGGCTGTAGGATCTGCCGGCGAAAACATAACACATTGTTACACAAACCACAAGTACAACAAACGCCCACACAAAGCAACACACAATCCGTTCATACTACGCCATCTACAGCCCACAGTAAAACAAACAGCACCGAAAACTCACCCAATTCTGATCACGACTCCACAGCATCCAGCCCCTCCACCGTCGTGTCCATGACTGCTGCCTCCAACAATCAAGCTCTTCTGTCTACGGCGTTGGTCAAGGTGACGCACAAGGGCAAAACTGTCAAGATGAGGGCGTTGCTAGACTGCGGCAGCCAATCGTCGTTTATCAGCGACAGGGCCCAGCGGAAAATAGGTTCCCACAGAACAAGGGATCATCATCGAAATGTCTCCGGCCTGGGTAACACCATTTTAAATATAACGGAACACTGCACCGTACAGCTACATTCTTTAAATACCACATTTAGCGCGGCTATCAAGTGCTTCGTCATACCTCAAATTACAGACAACTTACCTCATGCAACTGTACATACAAAAGACCTGGGCATTCCTGACAACATCCATTTGGCCGACCCAATGTTTTATCAGCCAGCCGAGATCGATATTCTACTAGGCGCTGACATCTTCTGGGATTTAATCGGTACAGGTAGGATCAGTTTAGGGCCGCAACGACCGGTTCTGCAGGAAACGCACCTAGGCTGGATAGTAGCTGGCCCCATGGGGGGGAAATATTACAACAGTAATAATTCAAAATTAAGTTGTCACTTTTCACGGGATATTAGCAAACAATTAGCCAAGTTCTGGGAACTTGAAGAAATCCCATCAAACAGTAACCACACACAAGACAATCATTGTGAAACATTATTCACCCAAACTACTCATCGAGAGGATGACGGTAGATTTTGTGTTCAAATTCCTCTTAAGGAATCCACAGAAGTTTTGGGCGAATCATACAACATAGCTGAAAAAAGATTCCTACAACTGGAGCGAAACCTAAAGAAAAAACCTGAAGTCCAAGAGCTTTATCGAAACTTCATTCATGAATACGAACGCTTAGGGCACATGACTGAAATTCCAAAACCACCATTCGGCTGCTACCTCCCGCACCATGCAGTCATTAGGGAGTCGAGTGACACCACTAAACTTCGTGTAGTCTTTGACGCCTCTGCCAAAACTACCTCTGGAATATCGTTCAACGACATACAACATGTTGGGCCAGTGGTACAAGATGACTTATTTTCTATTTTATTGCGTTACAGACAGCACAAGTATGTAGTGTCAGCAGATGTGGAGAAAATGTACCGCCAAATTCTGGTGCATCCCAGCCAGCGTGTGCTGCAGCTCATCCTGTGGCGCGACGATCCTTCGCAGCCGCTTAAAATATTCCAGTTGAATACAGTAACCTATGGTACGGCGTCGGCACCATTTCTAAGTACAAGGTGTTTGTTGCAGCTGTCGAAGGAATGCAACGATAAGGTCATATCTCAGTCAATCAAGGAAGACTATTATGTCGACGATTATTTGTCAGGGGCTTCATCGGAGGCTGAGCTGCGCCACAAAATCCAATCAGTAACGTCCACTCTCAATACAGCACGCCTGCCTCTGCGTAAGTTCCGAACCAACGTGCCTTCCATCTTTGATAACGATTCGAATACGTTAATGCCCAAAAATCTAGACCTTTCTTCACAATCAAGCGTGTTGGGCTTGAAGTGGGATCCACCTAAGGACATCCTATGGTTTCCAGTCAGCATACAATTGGATGAAAGGGTAACCAAGCGTACTATCTTGTCCAATTCAGCTAAGTTATTCGACCCACTGGGCCTGCTGGGGCCATGCACAATTATTCCAAAAATACTACTACAGAAATTGTGGCTCACAAAACTCGATTGGGATGATCCAGTAAGTCATGTTGTAAGAAAGGAATGGCTGGCCTTTGTAAACAATTTGAACGCCGTATCGAAAATTGAAATTCCGAGATGCGTCATCATTAGCGAACCGGAAGTCATCGAACTGCACTCCTTTTCAGATGCGTCCCAGACAGCCTATGCTTCTGCAATTTACTTACGATCCATTGATGGCGCAGGTCAGGTCCTTGTCAGGTTACTTTGTGCCAAGACTAAAGTTGCTCCAGTGAAGAGCACTACAATACCTCGTCTCGAGCTTTGTGGTGCCTTGCTTTCAGCACGACTAAGCACCAAGGTGTTGACTGCACTTCGCTGTAAGGTACACAACGTTTTTCACTGGACCGACTCAACAGTGGTTTTGTGCTGGCTATCTTCTCAAGCCAATGACTTAAAGCCGTTTGTGGCAAACCGCGTTGGTGAAGTGCAAGAATTGACTGCGTCAGCCTCCTGGAGGCACGTTCCTGGAACTCAGAATCCAGCAGACTTGGCATCTCGTGGATTGAACCCAAGGTTAATTAAATCATCTACATTGTGGTGGGAAGGGCCACCGTTTTTAAGGAAAAATTCATGTGAATGGCCTCAAATGGGAAACTTCAAGAGCATGCCCAACGAAGAAGTACCTGAAAGAAAATCATATTCCAAATTACACACTACAAATTCATTACTCACTACCAATCATACACACGTACAACCTACACCTGACCTGTCCAGGTTGGTGAATTTTGAAAGACATTCAAAGTTCACTACCCTGCACAGATCCATAGCTTATGTTCTACGTTTCATAAATAATTTGCGTAAGAATCACCCCAAAACTACAGGGCATCTAACTCAGAATGAATTAAAGTCATCCCTACATACATTAATCAAATTACATCAGAAAGAATGTTTCTCAAAAGAAATTAAAATATTAAATTCTAAACAAAACTTACCGTCTAACTCCCACGTGCTATCCCTCAGTCCATTTATTGATGAGAATGGCATATTGTGCGTAGGTGGCCGTATCCAAAATTCCAATGAAACATATGAGAGAAAACATCCTATTCTATTAGACACAAACCATAACTTTACTAAATTGCTATTTACTCACAGGCATAACCAATTGTTACATGGCGGACCTCAACTGTTGCTCAGCGACCTAAGAAACAACTACTGGCCTTTAAGAGGCAGGGTACTAGCCCGGAGCACGGTAAATAATTGTAGATTGTGTAAACTCATGAAAGCTAAAGGTTTTAATCCCATAATGGGAAACCTACCTGCTTCGAGAGTCAGCCCAAGCCTTCCATTCCAGACCAGCGGAGTCGACTTCGCTGGCCCTTTTCTCATAACCGATCGCAAGGGTCGCGGTTGTAAAATAACTAAATGTTATTTATGTTTGTTCATCTGTTTTGCAACCAAGGCGCTGCACCTTGAAGTAGCGAGTGATCTAAGCACAGATGTCTTCATTTTATGTCTAAGACGGTTTATATCGCGTAGAGGTAAGCCACTGGAACTTTATTGCGATAACGGCACGAATTTTGTGGGTGCGAACAATGAAATCACAGCCTTTTTACGGTCAAGTAATGAAAGCATCTCTGGTTTTGCTGCCGATGAAGGAATTAAATTCTGGTTCTCACCGGCTTATTCTCCCCACTTCGGTGGGCTTTGGGAGGCAGGCGTTAAGTCTGCTAAATTTCACGTCACTCGCATATTGGGTGACAAACATTTAACATTTGAGGAGTTATCGACTATATTCACGCAGATTGAGGCAATCCTCAACTCCAGGCCATTAACTCCTCTCTCCTCTGATCCCAATGACCTGAATCCCCTCACTCCTGCGCACTTCCTGATCGGTAGACCACTCACATCGCTGCCTTCAGAAAACCTACTAGATGCAAATCCAAGAAGACTCGACCGATACAGATGGCTCGAAACCATGCGGCAACACTTCTGGGAACGCTGGAGGAACGAGTACCTGAGCGAGTTGCAGCAAAAAACTAAATGGCGAGTCAAGCAGCGGGGACTGCAGGAAGGCGAGTTGGTAGTCATCAAGGAAGCTAACGTCCCACCATTGAAATGGCGAATGGCCCGTGTCCACAAATTATATCCTGGATCAGACGGAATAGCAAGAGTCGCCGATGTCTACACGGCGAAGGGAATAATCCGCAGAGGTGTCCATAACCTCTGCTCCTTGCCCGATTCATCCTCATAAGAAACATCTCGAAGATCCGGAGACTTCGAGGGGGGGGAAGATGTTCGGAACATCACTATTCCGTGACGTCATCGGTGCGAGTGCACGCGTCGGTAACGCGACCGTTTTGACAAGTCATTACTGCCACGAGTGTAACAAGAAGATGTTCAAATGTTTAAATGTTATATATTACAATAAATCGGCGTAATCACTGTTAATAAATAGCTGTTTTCAATTTCTAATCTTACTGATATTATAAATGCGAAAGTTTAAATGGATGGATGGTTGATTATTTGAAGGTATCTACGGAACGGATCTTGATGAAATTTAGCACAGGTATAGAACATAGTCTGAAAGACCACATAGGCTACTTATTGAGTTTTTTTTTTAATTTGACATAGAAAAAGTTGTGTCACAACATTACTAATAGCTGTTTATCCAAGTATTTTGGGAGACAAACATAAGGCGTGTTAGGTAGGTATAGACGTTACGCTCTAAAGGTGGAATTCGGAACCGTAATAAACTTTGAAAGGGCTGTAAAAGAGCAATAACTGTAACTCGGGAAGAGTCCTGATTTTAGTGGCAAGGAGGGACCGCGTCTTTACTTACGTATTAATTGATCTATAACACAATAGCGTATTACACTCACATGTGAGGTAACACTATTACAAATAATATAAATCCGAAATTTTGAATTTATATACGAGTATGAATGTTTGTTTTCGTGCAAATCCAGAACAGCTAATCGCATCCTAATTAAATTTGTTACACAAATAACTTTCAATCTAGTATTAAGTATAATAATAAAACAAGAAGCAAACATTACATAAAAACATTTTTTTAATTTACCAAATTTTTTATTTATTAACTTTTAGCAGAAGGTTTTATTTGGAAAGGACGCCATCTATTGAATCACCATAATAACAAAGCCACTTACAACAGCTGTTAAGAGAAAGTAAAGACAACTTTTATCGACAGATGGCAGGCTTACAAAAAACAATTTTCATGTCACCCATACTTGTAGAAAGTAAGCCTAGCAAGAATATTTGCGACAAACATTTTCTAAGCGTCACCAACAATTAAGTCAGAATTAGTATGAAATTTTTGGTGTACTTTACGCCCGATAAATTTGGGGCACTGCACGAAACTTGTTGATGACGATTTGATAAGGATACGATGGCGCTTGTCACAAACATTCGTGATTAACGCACTGGACAGACAAGTTTGTTGGACTATACAAATAAATCAGCAATATTCATAATTATATTCCTAAAATGTAAAACCAATTGAATTATAACAATTGTATTCAACGATCAAATAAACCAATACATAGAGATGTTAAGATATTTAGAGTGCTCTTAATCAATCTTAATCAATTACACTTTAATTAATTCGTCATTATCTCTCGTCACATAATCTAGACTGCGGAGTCAAAATAAATGGACGGAATATTAACAACCTTCGATAGCTGATGACACAGTGCCGATAGCATCATCATTACAAGATCTCCAAAAGATTGTTGACCGGGTTAACCTTTGCAGCGAGAAAGCGGGTCTAAAAATGAACGTTAGGAAAACGAAGCTCATGGTTATATCAAGGAAAGAAGTTAATGACGACTGCATAACAGTGGCCGGCCAAAAGTTGGAGATGGTTCGTAAATATAAATACTTTGGTACGCAGCTAAATGAAAACTGGGAAAGCGACCAGGAAATCAAGACACGTATCGAAGTAGTACGTAATGCATTCCAAAAAATGCACAAAATTTTTTGCCCCAGTGTCCTTGGAATACATTTGCGTGTCCGCCTTCTAAAATGTTACATCTGGCCCATCCTTCTATACGGACAATAAAAGAAGATCTCAGGAAACGTATAGAAGCGTTCGAGATGTGGGCATATAGACGCATATTGGCCATAAGTTGGACTCAAAGAGTGACAAACGAGGAGGTTCTGCGACGAGTCCACCAAAAAAGGGAACTTTCGCAGACTGTCAAGATGAGAAAATCTCGGACACGTGCTCAGGCACGACAGATATGATCTCCTCCAACTCATCCTGATGGGAAAAGTTACCGGCAAAAGGAGTGTTGGCCGTCCGAAGAAATCGTGGTTGTGCAACATCAGAGAGTGGACTAGAATTGCGAGTGTCGCCCAACTGTTTCGCCTCGCAAGGGATAAACACAAATATGGAGAACTGACCGCCAACCTTCGCTAGTCGGAGAGGCACCTCAAGAAGAAGATTATCTCACTGTACGTCCCCACAGAGGGGCTCGAACACTACCCCTGAGCCATCGAAGCTGTTAATTGACTACTAAGCATTATTATTCTACACTATTCTATTAATTCTACCCACCATTCTATTTTCATTAAAAATTTAGACTAAATAATACCAAAATAAGCCCTATTTTAACATTTTTCTTACTTTATCCAAGCTTACTTACTTTACTTTAAGCTTTACTTTGCTTATCGCGTATTTACAACCACATTATTTACACAAAATGCCATAAATAATAATAGTAAAGCTACATGGGAATATAATAGTCCGGGAGCCAGTGACAGATTTTCATGACCAAGTCCCTCCCAATCGAAACTTCGTAAAATGCATAAGGGACTGATACTATGAATACTCGCGACCGTCGGCTGCGACTCCGTGGGTGAGTTTATAAGTTTCAGTAGGTTATAGATGCTGTTGCGTTACACCTTTCAAGGTACCAGCTGATATATACGACTAATTCATTTTTACTATTATGACGATTGAGAAAGCCGACCCCACCACCATGTGGGATGTAAGCTAGGCAGAGAGAGAGAGAGTTTGCGCAACTCACTGCTACATAATTGATTATTTTGTAAGAAGAGGCGGAGTTTACCTCGGAACAAGGTAATTTTTCTATAAATTTAACACTACAAAGGGACTTGACTGTACGTAGCAGCTAACCATGACCAGCGATAAAATTTAAATCTGTACATAATAATAAATAATTCATATTTCTTTGGACATGATGTATTTTCGTTTCGTATAAAAATCACTTTTTTTAATTTATGTCTGTCTATATGTCTGTCCGCAAGGCCGCGTTTGTTCCGGATAATCTCAGGAACGACTGGACTGATTTTGACAGGACTTGGACGGAAAGTTAGCTAATGAACGCAAGCATTTTATTGGCTACTTTTATTTATTTTACGCTGACGAAGTCGCGGGCGACCGCTAGTGTAATCATGACAATACTTACAAAGACTAGCATAATGAAGAAGGCTGCGATGTATGAGGTGCGTGACGTCAGCATTGAGACAAAGCGATAGTGCTCTCCAGTTATCACGTTCCTGTAACAAATACACGTTTAAGGTGAATTTCCACTGTTGTTACACATGTATTTAATACTAGCTGTGCCCGCGACTTCGTCCGCGTGAAATACTATCTTCGGGGAGCATTTTTTGAGGCTAATTATTTTACTTAACCTACGTACTATGCTTTGATGTATGGATGTAGAAGAATATACAGAGAGGTTTGCCAGGACCGCGCCAAATTTAGGCACTGGGTCTCTGCCTACCCCTCTGGGTTACGGGCGTGAATTTTGTTGTTGTTGTGGTATTTTAATTAAAGTTATAAAAAATTACAACAAAACATTTTAAACTTACAAAATATGCACATAATGACATGACGAAGTATCGTACAAAATTCCACCCCCCCCCCTTTCAACCCCTTACAACCCCTTTTTTGCGTTAAAATGTAGACTTCCTCAGGCTCTAAACTATATGTGTACCAAATTTTATTTAAATCGGTTCAGTAGTTTCGGCGTGAAAGCAAGACAGACAGACAGAGTAACTTTCGCATTTATAATATTAAATGGTAAGGATGTAAGGATTGCCATCCCTCTCATTCGTGTTGAAGAAACAGAGATAAATATAATACTCATATATTACGATAGTTCAAATTCAAGGTTATAAAATGCATTTAAAAATTGTACTTCTAATTATATTTGCAAATACGTCATTGCTAAAGGTCGTTATTATGAATAAATTAAGTAATTTTTGGATTTATTTTTTGCTTTTAATACAGAATAATTTTTATTATCATTCTGTTGAAAACTATCTTACTGATATAAATGCGAATGTTTAGATGGATGGATGGATGGATGGATGTTTGAAGGTATCTCCGGAACGGCTCAAAATATATTGATGAAATTTGACACAGATATAGAACGTAGTCTGGGAGAACACATATACTACTTTTTTTTTTATAATTTTGCGCCGACGGAGTCGCGGACGACAGATAGTTAAAATATAAAATTTATTTGATACCAAATGGTATTAGTATAGGTTTAGTAGAATTTCTTACCTTAAATAACCTTTGTTATCCTCTTGTTCAGCCAATGTCTTTATTGAAGCCATGAGAAGGTCATCATATCCTAAGAACTCATCGAGAACGAACCGTGAGAAGGAATCCCCGAAACAAGCGTCTTTTTGAGGATCCAATGTAACTATTTTTACAGGAATCTTGAAATGCAAACGAGCACTGGGCGTAAGTCTTAGAAAACCATATTCTAATGAATACTCGAGGATGTAATCTTCATCTGAAAGTTAAAATATACATATATAAATAAACTATCAAGTTCATATAAATGAATGATGGTATGTCTTATATAGTGTTAAGTGACTTTTTACCCACTTAAAGTTGTTGGTATACATTTTGTAGCAGATATGTACATTAAAATAAGTGATATAAAAGCCTCCAGCATATTTATTGTACCCAAAAAAGCCTGTTAGTTATACGCAAATTCACTATTGCTACCTATGCAAATGGAATATGGCTGAACTTCATTTTATATATGTATTTATTAAAAAAAACTTACCTCTTGAAGTGTCATTAGCGGCTGCCACATCAAGAGATTCCTGGAAAAGAAACAATGAAAACTATTAAAATTAAATGTCACAAATTATTACTTTTACCTACAGCTCTATCTATTAAAATTAAATGTCACAATGTGTCAAATAACTTGAAAAAAACACAAGGACATGAAGACTAGACTATAATATAACTTCCACAATATACATACTTCAGATATTTTTGAATCTCCTTCCAACTCGTCTACAAGTCCCATAAGTCCTTGCCATATTGATGTTGTTGGTTCCACATCTACTACGGGCATTATCGTTGTATTAAGATCAGGCTCTGGATTATCAGGCAATGTGTCCTTGCTTTCAACGAAATATGCAGTCTCCATGATTTGATCTTGTGGAACTTCGTCTACATTCTCATCAAGGACTCGGGTGATGTTCCCATAATCAGTTCCATCGCGAAGATATCCATCTTCCTTTATATCTTCATTAGACGACGATTCTATATTGATGAATCTGTAAATATGGTAATAAATATATATATTTATTAACAATCGCTGATTTATATATTATAAGTACCATATATAATGAAATTCCAAAAGCATTTTATAAAAATAATCTAACAGCGTAATAACGACTTAAAATCTACTTATAAATAGTCCTCACAATAATATAAATTCAAACAGCTCGTAAATAAACTAAATGTCAGACATTACGCAATGATGGTAGGAAAGAGACCTCCTAGTGCAGCAGTGCATGCTTCCTTATAAAGCCTTTTGTGAGACTACCTCCACAGTACTTCCGTTCCTAACATAATATTATTCCAAAACAACATGGACGGCACTGTCCTATCTTATCATTTAACAAACTCACTAAAATAACTGATTAATGATAATAATTAATTTAAATGAATGAATATTTTGTAGATATTAAACCGTATGGCATACATCTTCTCAAAAATCACAACACATACTAGAGTTGTTGTATTGGGCATTGCCTAACGAAGATTTTGTAAGAGCAACTTACTTTTAAGTAAACCACTTCAGTGTCATATACTTAAGCAGTTTTAGCAAGAGTTTACTTAATTTTAATTAATAAGTATGTGCCCATTATTGTGGCAATATCTAAATAAGAGTTATAAGAGTCAATGACCTTGGTTTTATGTTTTTTTTTTTCAAGTTTTACTTAAATATACTTGTTTTTTATTAATGCCTTTTTATCAGCATTAGTTTAGTTTACTTTGCAAATAGTAAAAAATCTTAGGTAATCTTAAGTAAAAAATCAAGGTCAAATCTTAATATACATTACATAGATTTTTTAAATGCAGATAGCAAACTTATCACAGTGATTTTTTTTAATAGACAGATAAAATTAATAAAAAAACATTATAACAAGATAAAGTTCAATAATAAAGTTATGCAGTCAATCAACTCCTATTAACCTCTGAATATCAGTCAACCCTACAAGACTTAGGACACTTGTAAGAAAGACTCTTGTCATTAATAAATTTATTGTCATCCACATACATACTTATAACACTTTTTAATACTAATCATGACATTCAAAGTCCAAATGTATATTATCTATATTATTCAGCATTTTTTCTTTTTTGCCGAGTTAAAATATATGTGTAATGTACAACAGTTAGACTTTTGAAGATAAAAACAAATAGGTCAGAATTAAAACATTAATATCTGTTATATTTTAGTCTAATCCTCAAATAGGTCAAATTTATTAACTAAATTCTCTGTTGACATAGTAGAAATGAAACTTTTGACTGATGTTAAATTTACATGTACAAACAATAAATTTTGTAAATTATTATTACTTTACAACTCAGTTTTACAATATTTACATAAAACACCAATGACAATACACCTCCACTGGAACTGCTAATAAACTGCTAAGTTAAGTCTTTTGTCTCACTTAATCTATGTCGCCATGATTTTTATGTATAAAAGTGAACTTACCAAGCGAATTGGTGGATAAACGCAAATGTTTAGATGGATGGATGGATGTTAATTTAAAGGTATCTCCGGAATGGCTCAACAGATCTTGATGAAATTTGTCTTAGATATAGAATAGAAGTCTGGAAGAACACATAGACTACTTATAAAGATTTTTAAATTCTGCGTGGACGGCGTTACGGGCAAAAGTAATAATAAAATCTACTCACCCTTCGGTAGCTAAAATTCCAAGCATAGAATTGAATTCTTCCTTGTCCCTTTTCAATTTTCTTTCCTTTGCATAGCTCTGTTCAATAGTATAATCATGCGCAGGATTTTTCAATATTTCCACACGAAGGATGCCATGTCGTGGCCAAGAATCCTTCACATGATTCAGGCAAGTTGTTGGTGTTCTTGAGAATGCTATATGAATATATGCAAGAACAAAAAATGCAACAAGAGCTTTTAACAGCACAAGGAATTCAAAAAATCTTCTAACAGGCCTTGGAAATGTTCTCGCATATGCAACTGCAAATTTGAAGAACAAGGCATGAAATAGCCTCTCTCTGACGTTGAAAAGCGGGTTTTGATTGTTGTTTCGGTTATTACGATTCATCATTTGATTTACCAATGGACCTCCGGGTAAAATATTATTTTCAGGATTAACGCCAGGTGGAAAATTATTCATTGCGTTAGGCCGACCAGCGTTACTCATTTCTGTGCAAATTGCACAGGTATGAAAAACTTCTTAAGGATTTCCTCTGTTTAATGTTAAGATATCCACATTTTACAAAAGACCTGGAAAAAAAGTATTATGAAAGCTAATGATTTGAAAACTTATCTTAGACGCATAACGTCAAATTTTATATTTTAGTTTAAAATTATTAGTTTTCGGAGATCGATATGTCTAAATCGATCTGAATTTGGCAATGACCCTAAATTACAAAATCATGGCGCATTTGAGTACTGGCTCGAACAGAATTCATTAACGCGCAATAATAAATACTGTACAAATTGTAATGAAGGGAACAGCTATGCAGATGATCATGAAATTACCTACAAAAGTAAAAGTTATCAACAATCAAAATAGTACCTAAATGTCAAACACACTATCACAACACAATTATATAAGACTTTCAAAATGAATTCTTCTGATTAATTTATACTGATGTAATACAGGGGATCTTTTAAATCAATTATATGTGAAAAATAAATATGTGCCACTATTTTAATCAACACATGAATTAATACAAGATCTGTCAAATTCTTGACATGTCATTCCATATGTTCCTGTGTTCATTGTTGTCATGTTGTCAATGGTGCGTTCAAGTTAGCCATAGGTAAAAATTTAGAACTGCTTAAAAATTGGCCTAGAAAATTATTTCAATAACGAAGAAATCAAGTAAACGTGCATCATAGATAGTGCTTTATAAAATGTCTCACTCAAGTCGTGTATTTGTAATGATTAATTTTCGTGTACATGATGTTCTACTTTGCAATAAATTAAACTAACTCAATTCAAACGAGGTATTAATATAACATAAAAATCCAACAACCTCCATAAATTACCAAAACGAAACGAAAGCTTTACTAATAAGTAGTATTTGGTGAAATGATAGGTAAAGATTTTAGAGATTTTAGAGATGGCAACTTAGCAACGTTGATGTTAACTTACTATGTTACTCTTGATTTCTAGCTGTCGCCTGCGACTCCATCCGCGCGGAAATAAAAACAATTGTTAAGTAGCCTGTGTTTTCTTCTAGACTATGTCCTATATCTATGCCAAATTTTATCGACATCCGTTAAGCCGTTCCCGAGATGCCTTCTAACAAACATCTATCAATCCATTCATTAAAATATTCGCATTATAATATCAGTAAGATAGGCACCTATGTGTTTTTAATAGATGGCGTTAGAGTAAATAATTCAGGAACGAAGGAATATTTGTTTTTATATTATTAGGTGGCAAACTAGCGAGCATGCACCTGAAATCGCTGAAATAACGAAGCGACCTCTGCCCATAGACATCCGCAATTATATATGTGTCGCCTACCTTTAATTGATGGGGGAGGAAACGGACAGAAAGGGAATATATTTGTCTTCCTATGCTTCCCTTCCTCCATATAATACACATCTCCTTTCCATCCTTTCCATTTAAGATAAGCATGGTTTAGGAAAACGGTTTAGATTAGGCACGCACACACATAAGGTGAAACGCGTAACTGCTTGCACTTCACGCCTGTCTTCTGTGTGGTCTTGTTATTGCACCAGGCGAGGCGGCCCAATCTTGGAAGATATGTTGTTGCTGGTGGCTTCTACCATTGTTTATAAGTTTGAGTACAAATTCAGTTTAATTCGGTAAGTGTAATCTATATCAGTAGACCACAGCTTAAAACATAACTATCTTACGTACATAATTTTGTTTTCAGGAGCACTTATAGTAAGATTACATCCATAGAATTTTTTACATCCATTTATGATAAAAAAAACTTAAAAAACTGTTTTTTATATATATTTTCTATTTGTTGACTTTCATATAATACAACAGTAGCCATAATTTTTCGAATCATTATCTGTACAATACTGAGATTTATTTCGAAAGGTTCACGTTTTTAAAAGAGCAGCGCGTGTTCACACAATACCCATGGAAATGGAACAAAGATACGTCCCAGACCCAATGTATGACTGATGCCTTAATTGTGAGTGTCATGTCTTTTGTAGAAACTTTTACAGAACTCATCCATTGATAGTAATAATTACAATTGACAGCATGACGTATGTTTGAAAAGATTTTGAAATGAAAAAAAAAAATACCTGCCTCGAAACATATTCCGTATCTAACGACCTTCTTTAATATTATCAAGTGTACTAAAGAGCAAGGACCACTAAGTAGTTAAATAATACACTGCATTTTCCTGAATTCGGAAAATTCTTCATCACACTGGTAGCTATAGTACATTTCATAATAAAGTCAAACTACTATAAAACATTCCATCTATAGGTATATAACATTTATGTAGAGAAAATGTTTATGATTCTTACTCTGTATATTATTTATTGCGTAAAAACGTAACTGTGAGAAAGAATCGACTGCAACACCTCTCCAAAAAATATTACTATCTCCGTTTGCTTAAAGATAATAAAAGGCAAGACAATATGTTACATGGCTTGGTAAGAGTTCGCTTTTTTCGTGTGTCCTTTAATTCTGTATCCATTAAAGGTATTACGCATTTTTATAGATAAAAAAAAAACACTTGAGAAAAACAAAACAGTATCGCCCGCTTTCTGTTTAATAGAACATGTCGGCATCCACATTAATAGTACCTATTCGAAAAAACAGAAAAAGATGAAGCCTTGGAGATAACGAGAAGTAAACTTAAATTACGTACCGCTCACGTTATAAATATTGAAGAAAGAGAGAACATAGAGTAACCATAATGTTAGGAAGTCAGTTACGAAATCTAAATATTTACACGTAACGGACTATGGCGCTTTCGTTCTACATGGTACGAATAAACCTAGTAAAATCTAAGACTAAATAGCCAACTGACTATGGTGCGACGAAATAAGAGGCGAAAAACTACATCCCCAAAATGCTTCTCCGTCCCGTTGACACATGTATTGTCATTTCTAACATTCTGTCAAAAAAAAATAGAGACAACAATTTTTGTCTATATTTTTTCAACCGTTGTTTGTTTTTGTTTGTTTTAACAAAATAAATTTTTTTAACAAATTAAAAATAATCTCGTATGTAATAATGGTTACCCTAATGTGTAGGCGAGGCTTGAAAAAATTGATGTCTCAATTATCGGTCCGGCGCGGGGGGACTGCGAGGTGCGGGGTACGCGGGGGATTTCGAATTTATATCATTCTCACGTTTCTTATTTCCTGTACTTAACTCATCTTGTTTAAATATTTTATTGATTGTATTTCTCTGAATTTTAAATTAGTTACATATTCTGTTTACGCTACATCTATCTGTGCAGATGCAATGATCTTTTAACATGTTTGTTGATACATTAAAAAAACGACATTTACCATGATGACTATATTTAGCAAGATGACTAATGTAGCTAATAAGTACCTGGAGGTTGTCAAAACGTTTCAAATAGTACGCTATGCATTTGATACGCTTTTCTACGCATCGCAATGTATTTCATTATAAAAAATAAACTATTTTAAAACCGACATTCGGTCAGAGTCGACCCGTAGAGTACTTAAAACTATAGTGCGGACTATAGATAAAATAAATGGATAAAACGTTGTCTATTTATCACCCCTCGATGTCAATAAAAACATTTCCACTATCAAAGATTCGTTCCGCCTTAATCAAATATTCTTATCTTCATTTTCGACGCAGCTCTCAAAGCGTAACTATCTCTAAAGTAACATACCAATTAAAAAGTAATAATTTAAGAGGTCCCAAACACATATCTTACAGAGATAGGATCAAGAGGCTATGATTAATCGCTATACCAATAGATACCTTTGTTACTTTGCTTTTTAGGTTTTTTTTAAATAAATGACACCACAGAACACAATATTTCTCTCTGTAGCTTAAAAAAAATTGCTTCTTGTTTTTTAAAGGTATACAAAAATATATAGTCCAACAATTTTACTTTATGCGTTTATTTCTAATTTTACAGTTTTTTTTATTTTTATTTTTGTATTTTCATTACATTTTGATTTATTTATCTACTACTAGCTTTTACCCGAGACTCCGTCCGCGCGGAATAAAAAAAATGCACACAAGATAAAAAAGTTCCTATGTCCGTCTCCTAGTTCTAAGCTACCTCCCCATCAATTTTCAGCTAAATCAGTTCGACCGTTCTTGAGTTATAAATAGTGTAACTAACACGACTTTCTTTTATATATATAGATAGGTAGATCTGTCTCCTTGGTGTATGTATTTAATGTTTTCCACATATTATTTAGTTTACATATACAATATTTTTAATTAAAAATTTAAACTTAACTTTACTTTTTTACAGCTTATAAGCTGAGCAAAAGCTTCTACGCCGACACTCTATTTGCGATTGTTACGAACACATATATTTAATAATTTAGAAACAATAGCAAGTTTAATTTTTAATTCTTTCCATTATTTAAATAACTATCACAGAGAATGTTAAATACTTCTTTTTTCAGTCAATTAACTGGTACAAGATAATCCGCTATGAAACGTTAGATTGCGTCACTGTTTGGCTCTGTGCTTTTATAAATATTTGCTCAGTGCTGTGTAAACTAAACGAACACTACAGCAACGATACTAATGCAGTTGTAAACATTATTAAATTCAAACAAAACTAACATCTCAGCAAATGAAATAAGTATTATAATCCTTTGATGACAGATTGTGGTCATTGTTGAATTACTTTCTTAATTTAGTTCTACCTGAGTACTACTTGACAGCTCCCGTTTTGAGAGTAACTCATTGTTTTTCTTGCTAAGTCGTTTATCTTTATTTGCTATTATGATGTGTTTTTAAGCTTTAAGGAGCTTTATTTTCCTTACAACTTGGCGTATGTTTTCTTTTATAGTGTAAAGCATAACCATACATAGTGTAAAGTATAACCAAAATGTTTCGAGAAACATAAGAAAATGAAATCACACTAAACTATTTTATATCTAAAAAATAAATAATTTCTTTGACTTGTATCAAATAAATAAATAAATCGACACCCCACGTATTCTGTTTCAGTACCGGTTAAAAAAGCTTTTAAAGGAATTATTAAACTGACGAGGCGGCAGGCGTTTCTACAAATTGATGTAAACTTTTGCATAAACGATATATTTGATTTTTTAACATATGCTCTAATCTCCGATAATTCTAAATTATTTATAAAAAAATTACAAATATATTATAAAGTTACATTTCAAAAGTAACCGTTTTTGAAACGAATATATTCGTTTTAAACGCTGCACGTCGGAGCTACGCCGCGCCGCTCCGGTACCATTGTAACCTTTGTAGGTATTTGGATCTTGAAATAACATAGGTAACAAACCTTTGGTATAGTATAGTATCTTTTATTTCTAAAATTTTTTTACAGTACGGGATGAAAAACGAACCAGCGCCCACAGCTTGTATTGTTTTTTTATGATATTATAGTTGACTTAATCTGAATAAAACTAAATAAGTAAAAAAAAAAACAAAAGCCTTACACCGGAATACATCTACCACCTTCCAGTAAAATTTCCGTTGCAATCAATTGAGACGTTTCGGAGAATATACGGAACAAATTTGGACTCTCGGAGAGACGAACAAATACAATGGATCAATTTTAAAATAATATTTTTTGATATCAATATCTCAAACAGTTCATGAGTAAGAAATATGTTTTTTTTTTATATATTAAATACAAAAACCCCTTTTTTTTACAAGATACAAATAAGGTCCGTAAATTGTTGTAACTATGTATGTATATCGTGTCATGTGGTTTTAGTATATGATTTATTTAAGAAAGTTAAAATGTTGTGCACCTCTGTTGATGCAGTCGTTCGCATCCAGCTGCGATATCTTCATTTGGCGGTCGGCAGGTGTCACGTGGCTCTACATCTCTCTCCCTTTATCCCACAGCTTCAACTACATCTGTCCCGCTCTCTTTTGTGCTCCAACTCAGTAAGAAAGCTTAGCGGGGTTTGTAAGCCATAAGTTTTTTTGGTTTGCTTCGAAGGTTTTGTTTATTTCTTTAGCTTTCTGTCCAATGTAAATAAATGTCTATGAGAACGGGAAGCAAAATTAATTTTTGTATACATTTTTATACGTAAGTAAATTTAAATATCTTGGGAATAAGATAAAATAGTTCAAAATATTTTTAATTTATAATATTGAAATAATGTCAAATAAAAATATCTAAAAAAAATATATTAAATATGTTAACGAGTAATTCGTTATGGTCTTATCATGATACCGTCTTTATTTTCATAATAAAACAATGATGTAGTGAGAACAAAGTTAATGTTGAGAGGACGATCAATCATGGACCGATTGGTTATCACGGTCAATAAAATCCCGTCGTGTCTTCCGGGAATCGAACCGCGCTGCTGTCGGCTGTCGGCTGCCGCTACCTGATTCTGACATGACAGCTTTTATGCCACTCTGAGTATTCTATCATTGTCACTACTTACTTAAGGTAGACACTACTTAGTAACTTTACGTATCGAAAAATAATTTTTAACAATTTATAGAAAGCAGACACGATTTTACATCCTAATTTAATTTATGATAACATGTTACAAATTAGTATTTGATTGACATTTATGTGATTTTAATTTACTTTAATTTGCAAAACGTATTTTTGGTAATTCGTAATTTTCGTTGTACCGAACGAAAGACATCAACGCGTTCACTGTGAGCAGATTATAAACGTTCTCACACAATATCAAATTATAATAGAAAACAATTTAAATATTTAGTGTAAGTATAGCTAATGTTTGTTTCTGAAATTAATAGTGTCATAAAATTTGGCATATAGAATGACTAAATAGCACTTATAAGTTTTATAGACAAGTAAAAAAAGAATGTAACATGAAAACCTTTAAGTAATCGTCTATCCATGTAGGCCACGGACACGAGTAATTTTTATCTTCATCTTTACACGTAGTAATTAATTATATGAAGATAAAAATTCGATTCGTGACTATTACATTTTCACAGATACGTGAATGTATCTTTGTACACATTTAATAAATACAAAGTAGACACACATTTGTACATTTGACACATTGTAACATTGTAAAAACAAACGAGTGATAATCACAAGAACTAACCGAAATTCAACATAACATAAATATACAAAGTAATATATATGCATAAAATTTCATTATTCTAAACATTGTTTGGTTTAATGTGTGCAACAGTTCTCGAGCAACAATCGTTAAATTTAAAGCTCAAGGACACAATTCACTAGCTAGCTATGCAAGTCCGATAAAATATCAACAGTGCAGATTATTACAAAACTTTCTTGTTCTAATAAAATCTGACAATATATGGTTAGTTTGCAGAAATCTATGAAAACTTGTTGTCAGTTGCGGGATTTAGATTGAGTAGTATTTTGAAACGGAATTTAAAAAGGATATGTACAATTATGTTTCATTAACTAATAAAATATAAAAAGTATGGACACTAGGAAAAAGAAATTCGAAATCGAAGCATACAATTTCCGGGCAATTTAAAGGTATATATTATTAAGTTTTTTTTTGTGGTGGCAGTTTCGGTGTCGGCGTTAATGTCCCGTCCACGGAACAGGTTTGCCGCGATCGCTCGTTAGTGCCGATGAAGTTGTTAAACGCGACGGCTCTCGCCTGCTTTTTGTTATTGTATTGCCTTTTATTCCACCGACGCAAAGCCTGCAAAAGATGTATAAGATAAAGCTAAAGTTGATTTTTTTATGCACTTCACTGAAATCATGATGATTGACATTTGATATATTGTTACGAGTAAGATTACGCTTTTTTTATTTTAGACTGCTTAGAATTTTTAATAAGCTAACTTTGATTTATATACATGTTCATTTTATTCAAAGAAAACGATTTGTTAATATATTACTCTTTTGGACGTTTGCTAGCAATTAAAATGACTGAAGCGACATCACAACTTTAATTTACATTTAAAAAAAATTACATTAAAATTAAAAATGTACGCAACCTTACTAGCATTTCCTGTCAATTAGGGTTGTTAACATGTTAAAAATTCAAATTACTTTTTTAATTAAAAGCATCACCTGCAGTAACAATGGATGGCCCGCAGACATCTCGTGGGTGTCAGTACTTCGCTCCACACCCACTTACTAACAATTTATAGCATCACAAAGCCACGCTCGGTATTGTATTTTAATGTTATAACCACGGAGAGCATTTGTACCGCATGAATTGGAATACATGAAGTTTTACTTCAAAATATAATAACCTAGCTCTCGCTCGCAAACTAAATTTATAATTTGAAGAACAGAAAAGATTTAACTTATAATTTAATTATTATTATTACTTAAAATTTTTTTTACTGCTTGTGAAAATCGTCAACCTATAATTAATAAAAGCCAAATATACTATAAATGTCAATTCGACGCCTATTTCATTTTGGTTCTACGTAATTTTAATCAAAACTATTAACATCGCTTTTTATTAGTAGCGATTTTGATTAGCTTTTATTTAATTTTAATACAACAGTCTTTTAAACTTGCAAATTTATGAAGAAAGAAAAAAAGCCTTTAATATACTCGCGTACATTTGAGCTAACTTCCCGATAAACTCCCGTCGAAATCGGTTCAGCCGTTTCGGAGATCACCCGGATCAAACGCGGCCTTACGGACAGATATATGTACAGATAGATAGAAAGATGGATTTTGTTAATTAGACGTATCATTGTTTGATAGTAATCACCAAACGACTACACTAAACATTTACAACATGGTAAAGGTAAGAGAATGAAAATGTATTATAACCACAGATAATACAATACTGTACTAGTAAATAAGAATACTAGTAGATTATTCTATAAAGTATGTATTTGTTATATAGGGTCCAAAGCCGCGTTCCCTGAGCCCAGCGCCCCGCTAGCCTCGGGCGCGGCGCCCCGGCCTCTCTCGACGAGTTAATCAGACATCTCAGTCTATGGTTCTCAAACATTTTCTATTTCTTTTCATGTAGCTAATAAAATATATTTATATCACGGAATCTTATAAAGATTGTGCGTAATGTTAATAGATGCATTTAACCCTAAGCACTGTTTCATTTGCTATATGTGACTTTAACAATGGAATTACCCGGTATTTACCTATGTTTTTAATTTTTTTTTAAATGAAAAATTAAAACTCACTAAATGTTTTCCCATTTTCCTTCCCACCACTTCGTTCTCATCTAATGTATTTTCCAACTTTTTCGTATATTTGTGAGTAGCGATAGTAAAATGACATCTAAGGATCCGCTTACTTACTTTTGCCTCACACTTATATAAGTTTAAGGAATACGGTACGGAACAGTTTAAACAGCGTGTTTGACCAACATAACAAAAAATTATAAAGTTTGGGAGCAAAGATCGAATAATGGGTACATAATGACTCTATCGGCGGCGTAGCGGCAACGCTCGAGTCGGCCCTCACTCCGCACTGCCCGCCTGCCCGCGTCTGCCCGGTGCCCGGTGCCGACCGTCGGCAGCAAGTTCCTTTCCAAGAACATTACGCTCATTTACATTATCATGCCCGGATTAACAGCTAGCAATATTTTATCCTCAACATGATTGTAAATCACTTCATTTACACGTTGCGAGTTGTTAATAAATTGACGCAATTAAATAAATATCGTAATTACAACTGTCAAATTTAGAGCATTAAAAATAATTTATATACTCTTTGTATTAAATGAGATATTAAGAGTTTTAATAAAATATGCTCTAATTAAAAAAAATTTGAACGACTGCCACATCATTGGCTTAATTACTGAACCAATATTTGACCAAAATAATAAAGCACCTAATGCTTATATTTGTTGTTATTTCACACTTGTACTTAGGTTATAATTAATTTCCTAACTCGTTTGACAAGCTCACGTATCACAGCTACAGAGTACAAGTAATGAAGTCCTCATAGAGCGCGGGCGGCACCACAAAGCGCGCTCGCCTTTGAAGCTGCCGACAACAGCGTGGAGGCGATGATTCCTTTATAAAAACTCAATGATTTATTCCATGTTCATTCGCCGTCGAACATTGAGGTCTCTATATCTGATAGGGCTGTCTCAAAATTATTCCAAATTTACAACTTCATTAAATTAGTAAATAACAATAACTTTGTTATCTTTCCTTAAGGTTTTTTACCTCGTTTACGTCAAACGCAACGTTTACATTACCAGTTATTTTATTACACCAACATTAATTATACTGAAAAATGTCCAATGCTACCTCTGATATTTTATTGCTTATTCGAATAAGACTTCATAAATACACAAATAAGTCAGACACAGAACTTAGCTTGTAATAATTAAAACCTAAGAGAAAGCCACGAAAAGCTTTGAAAAGATTCTACTTTAATTACTTTACTATACTTTCGCGTAGCTTTCTACCGCGTACTGCCGCGTTGTGGAATGGTCTGTGCTCGGCTATATGTCCAAACCGCTACGACTTCTTCCTTCAAGAAGCGAGCGTATCACCATCTTAAAGGCCGACCACGCATCTGCGATTCCTCTAGTATTGCAGATGTCCATGGGCGTCGATGAACACCTTGGTGTTCCCGCTGCTCGTTTGCACGCTTCTTTCACAAAAGTTCGAGTTTTATTTGTTTTATAATTTACTTAAACTTTCAAAGATACACACAAACTTTAAAATATTACCATAATAAAACGAAGGTATATTTGAAATTTAAAGTAAAATAACAATTAATGTATATTTTATTACGTTGGTACTTCAGAAAAGCTTTAGTTCGGCCGAGTTCCATGTCTATCTTACAACAGTATAGTTTTTATAACCCCTCATTCTTTATAAGAAAAAATCCATACCATTGTTCCTTCTCTGGTGTTAAAGCTCACGTTTTCGTGATGTTTTTGTGTCGAACGACATTAAAACTTTAGTTTCGTGACCCAACGGTTTATACCCGTCTTAATTTTAAACGTCCGACCCTACGAACAAAGCCTGGACTAGATTGTTAAAAATATACTATTATTTTTATGCAGAAAAACTTTAAAGCTTAAAATTATTTATTTTAAATAATAATATAAATGTATTCAATTAAAACATGTTTTGTAGCACATATGTAACAAGTAAGTGTGAGTGCCAAGTTGTGTGACATTTTATTTTGTCAATTAAAATTGCATGCTCGTAAACTTATGACTTACCTTAAAGACAATGTTAGTAGTTATTATATTTAATATCTCCAAAACACTCAAACGTCTTCCGATACTCGAAGAGTGTTCTAGTGATCGTTTATAATTCGTGGAATTACCGGCATTTTAACAACAATAAGCAGTCTATTTAGAGGATAATCTAGGATAAGTTTTGTGAAGGTCTTCACTTAATTTACGTTAAGCAGGAAGGGATACAAAACTAATTTGTTTTCATAACAATACAAGTAACGCCGGTAGTCTACCACTTGAAAATTCATTTGAACGTAAGAAAGGATTTTAGAAATAAATATTAATATTACTTACTGCTTACAGGAAGAAAAAAAATACAAAGATAACATGGATGGATTGTTTTAAAGTGTATGTGTTTTAAAATGATATGTGTGAATAACGCCTGATAGAGACATGAGAAATAATTCATCTATAGATTTCCATATTCCAACATTTGGTACTTACGATTTTGTTGAGCGTCTGTGGTACTGTGGTACTGACATTCAGAGACCTGCTCGCTTTTATTCTATAAAAAGTAGATAATATCTCAAATCTCCATGAAATCAAATATCAAATAACGTTGCTAGATTAAGCAAATGACAAGTTAATCTCTTTGAAAGTCATGAAGCAAACAAAGTCATTTTGGGCGCGCTCGTCAGATGGCGCAAGAGTACGGTAACTATTCGGTGCGGAACCATAATTACAGCGTCGGTGATTACCGGCGGGTAAATGCTGGTGACGGCAGACCACACACCGACATACCTTCAATGTTTTCGAAATCAATTCAGCTTCTACTTTCTTGTTCGTGTTTACATAGACGAGAAACTAAAACTCCAGAACGGACGTGATAAATGTGACCTAAACATTTTATGACACAGAACATTGTATATCGATTTAGTTTTTGCTGTAACTAATTCAATAGTACAAACTTAAACGATGTAAAAGTTTTTTTCTTTTAATTAAATTAAACACTTACAATTTCATCACTTTTAATAATATTAAGTAAATTACAAGGTGCTCAACTTCATGAGTCAATTACTCAACTTAAAATTGGTGAAATCCTGTGAAAGATAACTTATTTAGAGGTGACTTTTAATATCTATTTTATAAGTACATATCAGATTAAGTTCTCAGCAAAAGCTTTAACATTGTTATACGAATAAAAATGAAATTCAAATACGTACATTCAACGGTCGTTCCAAGACATTCACGTCTCAATTAAGTAAACAATTGGCAATAAAATAGAGCCTCCTCGTTGCGCGTCAGATTTATGACGGTGCGTCAGACTGGTAGCTATTTACATACGCTGTCATATAAGTTATTGCAGACGGAAGCAATAAAGAGTAGTCGGGGAAGGCTTTTGAAGCGCCGGCTGGAGGAAAACATAACACAATTGGAATTCTAACAAAAGACAATTTTAATAAAAGAAGTGGAATTTTTTCTAAATTGTAAAACATTGACTTATTGTGTAAAAACATCATTTTTAAATTAAATAAAAGGTACTCATAAACAGCAAAAAAACTTGAAGAGAGTTCACTGGAAATTAACACGAATTACCCAATAGTCATTCGGTTAAACCTCTTAACCAATCCACCAAATTATCCAATTCGATAGACAATTCTCAGTGCGTATGATTAGATGCCATAGGAATAGTCAGTAACATTATTTAGATCTGCTAACAGTAACAAGCTCGTGCAGACTATTGTAGCGCTACGAGAGAGCACTAGGCGTGGAACTTCGTGCACCAGCTGAAGCAATGCATCGAACTCGGTGGTCTAGAATAAAATCATAGGACTAATAGTTGGTTTCTGAGACCAAAATCCTTGCATAAAACACATTGTCTTTGCTTCTACATTCATACATCTACGAGATAAATATTCATACATTGACAAAACATAGATAACAATATGTTTTATACAAGGATTTAGATCTCAGAAACTAACGATAAGCCATGTTTTTATCAGACCTTTGTCGAAATTCCGTTGCACTAAAATTAATGTATTAATAGTTAAATATAATCGTTAAATCATAATAAACTAGCTTTTACCCGCTACTCCGTCCGCGCGGAATAAAAAATAGAAAACGGGGTAAAAATTATCCTATGTCCGTTTCGTGGTTCTAAGCTACCTGCCCACCAATTTTCAGTCAAATCGATTCAGCCGTTCTTGAGTTATAAATAGTGTAACTAACACGACTTTCTTTTATATATTAGGTCTTTACATATGAAATTGGCGTTTTGTATGGGAGGAACAAAAAGTCGAATATTTTTTAATATAATATATTTAATTAATCAAAGTATGAACCATTATTTTCTATGCACTTTTGCCATCTCATAGGTAGTTCATTGATCCCTTTACTAAAAAAACCAGTCGGACGGGAATCAATAAAATCTTTGAAGGCGATTTGGACTGCCCCATCGGAGTTGAATTTTTTCCCTTGCAAGAAGTTATCCAAATTTCGAAAAAAATGGTAATCTGTTGGAGCAAGGTCCGGGGAGTACGGAGGATGTCTTAGACTTTCCAATTGAAGCTCTTCTAATTTAGTAGCCGTCTGTTGCGCAGTGTGTGGTCTAGCGTTGTCGTGAAGCAGCAGTGGCGTGGAGCGATTGACCAGCCTAGGTTGTTTAGCCGCTAGCTTTTCCATCATGGTTTGCAATTGCTGACAATAGACATCAGCCGTAATAGTCTGGCCAGATTTGAGAAAACTGTAATGAACAATACCGGCACTAGTCCACCAAACGCTTACAAGTAACTTTTTTGGGGTTAATTTTCGCTTGGGGCAGGATTTGGCTGGCTGGCCAGGATCATACCATTGCGCTGAGCGCTTCCGATTATCGTAAAGAACCCATTTTTCATCACAGGTAATGATTCGGTTTAAAATACCTTCATTATTGTGCCGGTTTAGTAATGTAACGCAACAGTCGACCCGCGTTTGCCGGTTTGCTTCAGTCAATTCGTGAGGTACCCACCTTTCAAGCTTTTTAATCTTCCCAATTTGCTTCAAGTGAATTAAAACAGTTTTATCACTAACATCGCAGCCTGCAGCTAACTCGGACGTGGTTTGCGATGGATCCGCTTCCACAATAGCCTTCAACTCTTCATTATCAACTTGAGTCTCAGGCCGTCCACGGGGCTTGTTCTGCAGATCGAAATTTCCAGAACGAAAACGTTGGAACCAAAAACGAACTGTGTTTTCTTTTGCAACACGACCGCCATACACATCATTCACCCTTCGAGTCGTTTCCGCAGCACTAGTGCCACGGCGGAACTCGTACTCGTAAATAATGCGATATTTTAAGTTTTCCATTTTGTAAAATGAGTGACGCAAACAGAAAAAAACAGAAGAAAAAAACAAATGAATGACAGTCATCGAACCACAAATACATGAGTCTATAGCTGTACAAATTTTAATTTGGAATTCCTTACCAAAGAGGAGAAATTCGTGATTAAAGTGGGCAGTACGAAAAACGCCAATTTCATATGTAAGGACCTAATATATAGATAGATAAGCTGGCAGAAACCAGCCAAGAATTGCTGCGACATATATTAGTTTCATGATTCTATTATCACAATATATTATAAGTAACACTTACGAGAAAAAGGCTATACTAATGTTAAATTAGTCCAGTATGGGCACCGGTAAAATTAATTGGATATTCTTAAAACTCCACTCTTCCGAAATAAATTTACTTGTTCAGAAATTATTCACACGAGTACTTATGATTTTTTGCCTAGTAATGCCACCATGCTTGTGACATTACCCGCGTATCCTTTCCCACGGCGAGGACGTCGCGTCGCCAAAATGATCACGTACCCGCCATCGATTGCCGTCTCTTAACTCGGGTCAGCAATTCTCTAGAGTACTTCAAGTGTAGTGGTGCTCATCATTTGGCAAATAACTACCTCAATAGGGAATATCCTGATAGGCGACATCCGTTCTTCAGATTATCGTGTGAAAAAACTGTTTTGAAGTAGCCGTTCAGTAAAATTGAACAATTTTATTAAAGATTTACCTAAACTAATTAAATAACGTCTTCAATCTTGTGTAGTTGGGTTTAAACATTGCCTAATTTTACGTAACTGACCGTTTCATTGTGACCTCTCGTAAAACAACAAATTTTAAAGAGTTAGTCTAAAGGTGTAGTTATATGATTTATGCGTAGTTTGACGGGTTTGCCTGTTTTTAATTTTTTGTTAATTAATTTTACGCGTAGCTTCTTATTCCACTCAATGTGGCGTCGGAGCTTTCGTATTCCAGGTGCAATAAATCCGGACGCCTAATTTTAGTCTTGTTTCCTTTCCACTCTTTTCTTATAAGGTAAGGATGGGTAGGAGAAGTGGATTTGTCGGAAGAGGAGATAAATAGAAATGAGAAATATTCTCTTTCTGTGCGTCTCCTCCTCCGTTGATAAAAGGTAGACAAGGTGGATGACGATGAACAGCAGCCGCTTGCTCGTTTGCCACCTTAAAAAAACGGTTTTATTACTTAATTTTGCATTAATACAGTCCCACATGTCATCATTAAAATGATCCTAGTGAATGACTGATTAATGAGGATTTCAATGTTTGTAGCAAGACTGGCAAAGTATCATTTATCAATTCATTTCTTGATACATATTTTATGCAGTGGTTTCGCATGTAGATGAATTGTTTTTCTACGAGAGACCGCGCCGTGGCAGGGCGCGGTGGGTGGTCCCAATTACACGGCCCTGTCCTTTGCGCCACACATAACTTTGCGTCATTAACAATATATACAAGAACTATGTTAACTAAATTATCTCCATTGGATTTCAATATCTAAATATAGAGTCGACCATACAAATCGTACAAACATATTAATTAAAAATCTAGAGCTCAAACTAAAAATGCTGTCAAGTCTGAGTAAAGGGTCATTGCAAGACTGACAGGAGGATATATGAGTGTGTAAGTACAAAGGTTTTAATGTTTATATGCTTCTCAGTGTTATATTACATATACCAACAAGGATATCGGACTCGGTGTGCATAAGTCAAACTAAAACTAAAGTTATAATAAAATAAATTATAATAGCCCACTAGCGCCCTCCTCTCAATGTCAAAAAGTATCATTAGCCCCTTTTCGTACTGTAGGTGTTATTTCACATTTTTTCTTTTATGTAATTTTCTACGCCCATGTAGGTTTTATATTTTTTTCTGATAGAAGTAACCGCGACAGCAGCGCCACACCGTTTCAGATATAATATAATTGCATTTTGTGATTTAAATAAAACCAAAAAAAAATAGAAAACAGAAAGTTTATTTTTAATTTTTCTCATCCAAATAAATACAACTAGAATGCTTAAAATGATTTCACAAAAACGAAACAAATGCAACAACTTTTATTTTTAAATACTAAACCATAAAACCTAATCAAAATAAATTATTATTTTTAATTTAAAATACTTTGTACGAATTTTCTTAAGAATATGAATTACATAAAAAAATATAATATTAATTATTTTATGTACAAGAATCAATACTACACTAATAATCTCACTTTGGTAAACTGTGGTTAATGAATTACACATATATTTTAGTTGTCGTAAATTAAATATAACTTCCCTTACAATATTCCTTAACATTTTTCTTAAAGCTAAATTATTATCTTAATAGGCACTCATTCAAACTTAACCTAAGAAACAAACGAAAAAAACATTTGAGCACAACACACAAAGTAGCACACGGAATCATACTAAAAATATGTTAAAGAGGCAGTCAACACAAAATACTTTTATCAGAAGTCACATGACTAACGAGAACGAGTTTTGAAATCAATTCTTCAGTCATGGCAGGACATGGGCAATAAAACTTACAACAGATTAATTTAGATATTAAGATTAGACTCTACAGGCGATTGCTTCAGTTGAGTTCGGTTACAAGTTTGAATATACAAAAACAATAAACTTATGAAATAAGGTTGAACTAAATTACCTCTATAAGTTGGTCCCCCAGATACACAATATAAAGACATAGGTAACATAGTTATTATAAGATGGCCACGGTTACATCTGTCTGTAGACAATTTTTACATTAGATACTCATTTAAATTTCTTTTTTACATTATCATCTCCTATTTCTTTATATTTGTAGATCAAATGGTTGCTAGTTCAAATAGATAAAGTAGCTACCGCTAATCTTACTAATATTATAAATGGATAGATGGATGTTTGTTAGAAGATATCTCCAGAACTTCTGCATGGATATCGCTGAAATTCGACATAGATGTAGAACATAGCCTCGAAGAACATATATAGGTAGGCTACAAATTAAGTTTTTATTTTATCCCGCGAGAACAAAGTCCTTCTTGTTCAATCGACTTCCGTATGTACATTTATCCGACGTTCTTTCGGTAAAGGATGAGGTGATGCACATGTCTGCGAAAAATTCAATATTTTTGTGTAAAGTCAACCAACCCGCACTGGGCCAGTGTGAATGACTATGACCTAGTCACCCCTAACTTACAGACCTGATAATGATGAAAGGAGTCTCGGGCGAGAGCTAGTATTTAATACATTCACTTTGAAATTGAAAATTATAAACAAGCACTAAGAAATATCATCATCATCATCACCTCACTATACGTCCCCACCGAGGGGCTCGGAGCCTACCCCAATTTAGGGGTGACTAGGCCATAGTCAACCACGCTGGCCAAGTGCAGGTTGGTTGACTTCACACATATCATTGAATTTCTTCTCAGATATGTGCAGGTTGCATCACGATGTTTTCCTTCACCGTAAGAACGTCGGATAAATGTACATATGTAAATCGAAAATCGAAAAACACATTGGTACATGGCGGGATTCGAACCCAAGACCTGCAGATTGCAAGTCAAGTGCTTAACCCCTGAGCCACCGACACTCTCGCGCTAAGAAATATGAAATAAATAAATTTTCATTATGCTACAGTGAAAATCAACTGTCACATGATACGAGAAAATAGATAAATTGCAAAGAAGAGACCCTTCATTATTATTCTTTGCGTTATCGCGTTTGCATTATGCATCGCGACATGTTTCGGGCGACGAAACATTAGTTGGCAATTGTTTGCGAGACGCATACCGAATGGAATCTGTATTGACATTGATTGTAATGTATACAACATTGTTGATTCACTCTCTTGATTTAACCATGTCTGGAATTTGATATACGTTCATCAGAAAAATATTTCTAGCATAATTTATATTATTAGATTAAATTTTCGTTATCGCTCTCTGTGGGTGAAATATATTTTAATTGTGGTATAAATTGTTTTAAAACATTTATAAGTGGATTAAAAAATATGTCCTCGATTCTCAGGTCCTATGATTCAATTATAATTGATTTTTAACTAAAGAAACACTTGTCCAAAAACACATTTGTCGTCCCTTTAATTCTCTATGAAAAAACAGAGATAACTTTGAAAAAGTCAACGTCGGTGAAAACTTACGATAACAGATTCTAACAATTCATGTATTTCGAACAGGTTCACAGTTGTATAACAAACATTATACAAGATGAAAAACAAACCGTCATTCAATATTGACAAAAATTAATTACGAGTTCGAAAACAGTTAGATTGTGTTTTCTTTTTGTGTGTGGATAGAGTTACTCGGCGCGGGAGTACGAGCCCTTTTGTAGGGAACCGGTTCTGCGACTCTTCATTACTGCCTCTTCGGGGTATACTGAGAAACCTTGATTCACGCCGTACTTGAATTGGATCATTTTTAAGGCAGCTTTTAATTATAGATTTCCATTTATTCTGTGATATAATAATTGCTGTCATTATTGATCTCAGATAGAATATGAAAGATTCTAGTTACTATTCTCAGATATACCATTCTCATGCTACTATCATTCGTCGGTAAAATCACAAATTGGTCTATCAGCAACACGGTAATAACGACAAGGAAGCAGAAAATTTTAAAACATGATACACACTATCTCATTTCGAATATGAACGATATCGCCTTACAAATTAATCTGGCTTAACAATTTTCGTCCCTAAAAAGCCTAATATTATATTCTTAAGTAGAGAAAAATGGTCGCGCTAATGAGTGGCCGGAAAACAAGAGCGTTTCCAAAAAGGATGTTATAAAAAGATAAAAAATGACAAGAGTGACAGCGGAATCCCGCGCGCGCGTCCGAACCGCGTCCAAGATCTGAGCAACGATTAGTGTCGCGCTCACCGGAATTAGCCACGGGAACAGACACTTCCTTAACTACAGACCGACTTAAGTGTTCCGTCAGTCGGTTTTTAATTTTGTGTTCCATCAGGAGTGTAAGATCGATAAAAGAAAAACAACATAGAAATCACAAATCAGTAATTTGATTTTGTTTAAAAAACTAATGTATTTTTTAAAGTAGATTTATACAGACTTTGTCGTCAAACGTATAAATTTTATTATTATTAGCTTTTTAAATTTGGCAAAATATTGTGCATCAAAGTACATTAGCAAAACAATCAAACTACGCACGGGTCGATATAGCAAAGGGTTTACCCACAGCTTAAACAACTTGTGTTAAAACATGATCTTATACTAAGTTTTTAAAGAGCAAGATAAGGATGGCATGATGTTTTAATACATCTGTTTAGACAGTGGAAACTCACTTTGAGATTTTCGGCGGACACTAGATGAATTAATAAGCTCGGCGCCGTAACGTCAGGCATCCAATCCAACATTTGTCACCGGACCACCAGCGCGGCCATATTTATAGCGCGCCCGTGGGCCCGTGGGCGGCTGCAGCACCGCTCTATCTCGATATCTGTATTAACGCGCACGCATTTAGACATATATACATTTTCGCCCACGTGTCGCCACGCGCATGGCGTAGAGTCCCCATTATCGCCATCACAAACCGTATTACTTGGACTAGAGAGGTCATAACGCGGTACGAATGTTTTAAAAACTGACCTAATTATGGACATACTGACAGATTACTCCATTATCACTAGAAATCGATTTGGGCTATAGTTTTGATACTTTCCATGTTTAATTTAAGTGTGGTGCCAAACGTAACAGAACCCATTGTGTAGTATCTATTGCATAGTCAGAAATATTAATGTCCAATTTATTTCATTATTAAACTTTTGATTGACTTACCTCTTTAAACTTCATGAATAAAATAGAATATTGTCGATTCGTAAATAAAAACTTTGCCTCTCAAACACACACAACTCGCACACTCAAATCCATTTACACGCCCTTGTTGTTCCTCGCTTAAAAATAATAACTACGCATAAATTAACTTACAATACTGATCTATACATTTTTTACAAAATACGTTGTACTTTGATGGATTGTCTTTATAAACTAAACTGAGGTAGACCTAGTTAGAATCGGTCACGTGTTATTTAAACAATAGAACAAACAAATAAGCGCTAAGAAGGTCGAGAATTGTATAGAACTAGCTGTTGATGTGTTTGTTTCGTGTGGTGCTTTCTTGTGTGTATTAGTGTGGTTCTTTTGGTGTTTGTGAAAACATAATCTGGCGAGATTGCTCTGCATTCTGGGGCAATCGAAGTCCTCATCGCCGTCGCATCTGCATTCGGTTAGTGCTGCCGCTTTTTCCTGCTTTTTTAGTATTTTAATGGAATTGAGGCATCGGTTGGAGCACTTTCTGCCGCGGTACATGGAGCGGCAGAGTTGACGGTAGTAGCTGAGTGCAGTGGAGCACTGAGCATCGGCGAGGCAGATCATCTGCGACAGTCGGCAGGATGATGTCGCATTGGCTGCGCCCTTTACCACCTGTGACCGGCACACTTCGATCCTCTGCTTCGCTTCCTCGCAATATTCATCCTCACATTGACACTGCAACAAACAAAAATGGTTATTTTATCTATAGATACGATTATCGAATTCGATAAACAGTACTTTAATAAGGTTAGATAATTTAACTTGCCATTTTACTTTAGTTGGCAATATCTATAAATACAGATTAGGATCTAGCAAAACGTTGTTGATGGGCTTTGAAATGTTTCCATGTGCATTTCTGCAGAGTAATCTCTTAAATCTGATCATCCTTGTGGTAAAAACACCTCTATATTATGTACAGTAAAACTAAAGAAATGCAATTGAACTATTTTATAACTACCATGGCTATAAGATAAATAAATATACAGATCTAATAACAACATAGAGCTGACGCGAAATACGTTAAATAGCCATTACTCCACAAATGCATTTTTTATTGCATGTCATATATTCTGAATATTTATGTTCATGCGTATGGGTATGCTTTAAAAAAAATTATGTTGAATCCTTCTAACACATACACAACTTTAGTATGATGTTTTATATCCTATAATATTATAAACTTTTTGGGGGAAAAACTATAAATCTGGTGCGAGCGTGGCGTGGCTTGTTCGTAAAACTATTTTACTGCTCCAGAAACATTCCGGCCGCTATCAAAACAAATTATGTATAATAAAATCACGTTAGAATACTATCTCTGGAATTAAGTTCACAAATTTTATATGCGTCAATTCGAACAGTTCTAGATTACTCATCGTGGGTTCCAACACCAGAATCTATCCGTTTTAAATATATTGTTTTATACAGAGAATTTGGTCTCAGAAACCATCGGTAAATAATACAATTGATAAGTGATTCAGAAATGTACGATTTTAATTCACTTTCGGTAATAATTGTAATACTCGTACATATTTAACGTATCAACTATTTTTGGCAACTATTATAAAGTCTTTCTATCTTTGGTAGGTAATGTTAATGATATTTTGAGTGATTCGTAGCTGAAGATTTACTTGTACATTACAAAATAACAACTAAAGTATAGTATTAAAATAAATTTAGCAAAATCTTTACAAGACAGAGCAGTTTTAAAAGGCAATTTACTGTAGACTGGTATAATATCTAGGTCTCATTCGATAAGAAAATAAAGAGGGCAGAGCGTTCAGAGCTTGTCTCTTACGTATTTTTTGTGGAAACCGCGACACCTGCTCGGGCGAGCGCTGCGGTGGGTCCCGATCAAGACGTCAAACCTCAAGGCTGAATTACGGGCCTTTCGTTACACCGAGACACCGACCGGCCGACCGTGGACTCGACCACAATAATCACACCTTTACAACGGCATAATTAGACAATTGACCACTCCCAAAACGAATTATCTAAAAAATTGTGTCATTACAATGCTTGATTGAATAAATTAGCGCTAATGTTGCTATTTAAGGATCTATTTCATTATCCATAAGGATATTTTTGTATAACTATTACTTTCTGTTCACACAATCACAATCTGTCACAGTATACAGATACGTGTTACGTAAGGAGCGGAGTACAAATTTACTCATCATCATCATCATCATTAGTTCACTATACATCCCCACCGAGGAGCTCGGAGCCTACCCTAGCTTAGGGGTGACTAGGTCATGGTCAAACACGCTGGCCCAGTGAGGGTTAGTTGACTTCAACAAAATGAATTTCTTCTCAGATATGTGCAGGATGCATCACGATGTTTTCCTTCACAGTAAGAACGTCAAAATTACTATATTAACATAATATATTTAGTTAATACATGTTTTACATCTTTTTAACAACTTTAACAAAAGTAATTATTTAGAATTAAATTGGCTATATGTTGTGTTTCATACCAAATAATAAAAAATTAATGTACTGCTTTGTAGAAAAACGGTTACCGAAATCAACGTCATCCATTGCAAGCACGTATTAAGTTTATAGGTAGGTAAGAGGAGGTGTAAAATGATTACTGGTTTTTCTACTTTAAATGAATATCATTCGTACAATTTACTAGTAAGTATAAGGTGTAAAGACGATTTATATATAATAAGTAGTCGACATTTGGAAACAGCTGCAGCAAAACTACAAGGGGGGTCCGATACCGTATTATACTTTCATTTGTTTTTGTTGATTCAACTGCGATTACTACAAGTGCACCACGAATTTCCGTACAAAACATTATTTTTACAGACAACGAGGATGAAAATCTCTTATTAGGCAAGTGCCTCGAGAGCTTAGGGTCGTATGCCTACAAAGTAGTAACTTATCATTGCATGAACGACCTAATAGTTTCAATTTATTATAACTATCAAAGAGTTTAGTCGCATTAACTATACGGGCACAATTCGAGTGCATTGTGTATGAGGGACAGTTTACGGGGTCATCAACCGAGACCCTTGATGGCGTTGCATCGCGTCCGACAAATCTGACGTCTAAATTAGATTTTATTACGGAGCGTCTGCGTACCGCAACACGCCATCTTATCGCGACACCCTTCATTGTATCCACTAGTACGTGTAAACGTTGATAAAAAAGCTCCAATAAAACTGGACTTGTATCTCAATTGAAAAGGATGCGCCTATAAACAACTGGTCGTGAAATTTTATTGTGACAAGTGACCTTTGATTGTACCAGCTTGTGAGAATATGAGTTTATGAATTTAAAATCACATTGATTACAGTATGTTTAACAACAAGTGGGAGCCTTGACTCTGATAACATGATCTTATTGAACTTTTATATCTTTTTTATGTTTGTTTGTCGAATCTGATTCAAAAGGGTAAAGTTTTCGCGCATCTGTATCTGTCAAAGGCATGTTTGTATATTTGTATTTTTGTAGGTAATAAGTTCAATTACGACCGCCTGCAGCCGAAACGATTGATTCGATTGGGACTAGTAAATTCGTATTCTTCCCTTGTATATTAAAGTCAGTTAGATTTCCTTAATTTTTTTCTTAACAAATAGTGTTTTTAAATCTTACGTTCATAAGCTCCTTGCCCTCTTCAGCTGTGGTGAGAGCGATGAGCGCGTGCTCGCATGGTTTAGGGCAGACGCTGGTCGGCTCCGAGAGAACATCACCGCACAGGTACATGTAGTTATTGAGAGCAAAGCCACAGCCTGTACGGTAGGCGCAGCGGGTGCGCGCCTCCGTACAAGAGATGGCCGTAGCCCGCAGCATGTAAACCGCGAGCAGCGTGGCTACAGCCCACATCACCTGGAACAAAGTGCAATAAAATAACACAATTGTTGTAAATTTTGTCTCTAATACCGTTTATATCCCAGTACAGAAACTATGAATACGACATAGGAATTATTTACTCTATATAACAAAAAGTTCATTTGGCAAAAGATCTACCCTTTTAACAAAAATAACACTCTCTCCTGAAGTATACATATAATATTTATAATGCTACATCTATAGCCATTTAAATATGCTACAATTCGTAGTCTTTTGTCTATTCCTATCAGAACAAAATTCGTCTAAAATCGTACAATATTACGATCATCTAAATCTTTACAGTGATAAGCAATGAAGTAACATATTGTAAGTACAACATGCTTCATATGCAAACACATAGGCTTGTGTCGCGGGCACGATAAGTAGGTAATCCGGGCTCTGTACCCCTTCTCGGAAGTCCCGGACCGCTCCGTAAACAAACAGAATCATCTCACGTCCACTCGCTATCGGCTACCAGCTTACACCTTCTAATAGGGAAGCTAGTTTGAAAAATATTTTTTTTATAATGTAACGGCAAGACAAACAATACGTTATCTTTGCGTGCAAAAAATATGCACATTTTGTAGATTTTAATTATGTATATGTTTATCATAATGCTTATTTGTATTACATTAAAAATTTTAAGGCCCATTACATACAATAACTCTACTATTGTTTTATTATCATCGATTATATTGGTCCCTATTAGGTAGAGCAAAAAATATAACAGAAATACTTCCAGAAGCAAGATTATACAAATTAAAAAAATAGTTCGTAAGTAAAAGTTGTCAACCCTACAGGCGAGTGACAAGGGTCGACGGCCGGCTGAGAGTCACGGATGGTAAAAGAAAACAAGTGACAACTTAAGATGTCCAACTCGCACGAGCACTTCAACTTCTACATTACAATAACAATAAAACACTGTGTTAAACTAAATTAGACCTTATTGTTTTAATTAAAGGACTAATTATAAAATAGGAACGAGATAAAGAAACTTACAAGCATAAAATGGATTTTTTAAATAAATCACCTACGCAAGAATTATCGCTTATGATCAAATTTGTTGAAAGAAACCAAAATTTCCCCCTTTGTAATTTTTTACTTAAATGTATGGAGCAAACTTATTTCCTAAAATATTTGCTGTGCTCTATACAAACTAAAGCAGATGAAAAAAAAGTTCTAAAAGACTCAAATCGTGGAATCGTGACACAAAAATAAATAAGTTAAAAATGAAATACTTTGAAAATAGACATAGACGGCATGGTAACACAGAGTTATATTGAAATACGAGAAAGTCATCGCTATGACAATTTTACAGCCCGACGAGCTGTTAGCGGATGGGTGTGAAAAGCGTCAGTAATTGCTTAAACATAGTCGACATCGCGTAAAAAATATACACTGAAAAACTTAAAAATTTAAACTGGAATAAATAATCTTGATAAAAGACAACAAGCATCTTTTTTTCCAATAATGTAGTTCTTATTTCTTTTTGCGTAACAAAATACGCTTATACGCGTAACGTAGAACGTACATAAGTCCTTGTTACGCGAATTCTCTAGTTATCGAATCGCAAACGACAGGGAAAATAAACCACCATCATAAAAAAACCTGCTTAGTGCTGTTAACGCATGTCAATAGTGTCGTAAGAAAAATTGGGCAATTAAATCTTAGGTTAGGTGGCAGAAACTACTCTTTACCAACATTCCAAACTGCATGGTCCAAAAACTGCTGATTTTATTGGCCTAGAGTTATGAGATATAAAATAAGAAAATTGCATTAGCACGACTACTTTTGGGAGAAACGTAACGATACCTTGGCGGCTCTAACAAGGAGCGCAAACAAAACATGCGCCTGCGCAGCTAACTTATTGCCTGTCGTTAAGCGAGAATTGCTTGTACAAATAATTACCATATTGTCCGTGTCGGGTAGAATATATTGCTTTGCACGGCTTTTCAATGTGCCTTTTTTTAATATAGCGTTTAACTGGACAGTATTTATGTCAAAACCTGCAAAAAGCTGTGTCTGAAATTATTCTTTTTTAAATTTTTCTGCATCACAATTTATAAATTAAAGTAAAATCAACCTGCCCTTATCCCTATGGAGGGTCGGCACAGTATGTACTACTCCTCCATACATCTCTATCAGCCATCATATCTGAATATACCCCCTTATTACGCATATCCTCTTTCACACAATCCATTCATACTTTCTTTGGTCTTCCTCTACCTTTATAGCCATCCACATTCAATCTCATTACCTTTTTGTTTATATGATTATCATCCCTCTGCATAACATGTCCAAACCACGCTAACCTTCTGCTCCTAAATTTCTCGATAACTGACGCTACTTTCAAACTTCCTCTGATATACTCATTCTTAACTTTATCTTTTTTTGTCACAAGAGATTTTGCAAAATGCTTTAATATAATACCTTTATGTGCGCGACCACTGGCGAAGCATTTACATAAATAATTGAGAACAACAATACGTTACCTGTATGTATTTGTACAGTATCTCTACTGTTATAATAAGACGATAATTTTAGCAGGTCTAGATACATTTATCTGTTAACCGTGACGCTGTAGCGTTATTTCGGTTGGCGGCGTCTGTTATCTGTCAGCCGGTGATTCGCTTTAATTCAATTAGGTCACGGTATCACACGGTGGTCGCCTGAAGATATTGCGTCTACGTTTTGTTATTAAACGATAAAAAGAACTCACAACTATAGTCTGTGACTATAAAAATTGTGATTACTAAATTACCTGACCTGACAACCCTAGACAGACGTGACAGAAAATATAGACTCATGAAAGAAAAAGTTATTAGCAATTAAGATAAAGGTAAAAATAGTTCAGGTTAGTGATTTTAATATCAGTCCTAAGCTGGGTGTCAAGGATGTACAACAATAAAGAACTTTTGTAAGGCGTAAAGAAATCTGCATTTAAATTTTAAGAGCGGTTTTTACGTATTCAATTATAACCTCATTATACACTAATTCTAATAAAAATTATGCACTAATTCTATGTAAATTTATTTGATCTGACTAAACGAAGTAAATTAGTTTTAATTGCTAATTAATTATATCACAGCAATATATCAAAATTGATGAATGAATATTTTGCAGACAATTTAGTAGTGTTGCACAAGCCCGGGGTGCTTTCATTACACGAAAACAAGCGATCATGATAACGTTATCTGCAGTGATAACACGGCCATTACAAGCCAGAGCTAGCCTACTTGCACCACGATAATATTCAACCTAATTACATACTGAAATGTTACGTAACTTTTACCATTGTAAAAATCCATACACGCCAAATAATATTTAGACCAAAGTTTATTAATTTCATTAAAAAAAACAGATAGTTCTTCATGACTAACGAGAAACGAAAAATCTTACTAATATTACAAATGCGAATGTTTGGATGGATGTTTGTCTGAAGGTATCTTCATAACGGCTCAATGGATCTCGATGAAATTTGGCATAAATGTAGATCATAGATATTACATTTTTTTATCCGCGCGGACGGAGTCGCGGGCGACAGCCAGGTTATAAATCTGAATTAAAAAAAAAACAAATTGTATCACTGATTCACAGAACTATATCAAACCAGTTAACTCAGTAAAATATAAAGTCGTGAGAATATGTGAGTTGCAAATGACATGCTCAGGTGCACCCGTTATGATGAGTCTATCAACGTTTCTTTAACTGATTATACTTCCTAGTAATCTGCTTTCCCTATAAGAAATTTAATACTATTTATTCTATAACTATTCCTAGTATACCTACGGCAATAATAATTATCAATGTAGCATTTTATTACGAACTTTTTACATGTCATTTATACACATTAATAAAATTGGATTGTCTGCATGTATTACTGAAAAAAAGCATATTTCGTACACTTGGTGTATATTTGCGTTGCCAATAACGAAAAAGCGAAAAAACATTTTTTTTATTGTTGTCTGTCTGTCCGTAAGGCCGCATTTGTTACGGGTAATCTCCGAAACGGTTGGGTTGATTTTGACGGGACTTTGACGGGAAGGTAGATGCATGTAGCATATTATAGGCTACTATTTTTTCTGAGCTGACAAATTCGCGGGCGAGAGCTAGTAGATTAAATAAAAACTAATTCAAATGATATTGTTATTGCAGTTTTTTTAATAAGAGTGACAGAGTGACGATAATGGAGTTTTACTTCCTTTGTTTATTTTTTACTTTTCACCATTACAAAAATAACATTTCGAATTTAAATTGAAACTGAATTAAATTTGAAAATAGAAGAAAAGTTTAATTAAGTGCTCGTACAAAGCTGTGCAGTAAATAAAATGTTACTGCAAGCCGTTCTGCATTTCTGAGTAATAATATAGCGACATAAATACGATGGCCGTGACAGTGGAATGTCGCCTAACTTCAGAGAACCAGTGCATCGGAACAGGACACCGGATTTAATTGTCTTCATACTCTTATTCTTTTAAACAAACCATACGATAGTTTCTATAACCACTTTAATTGTGATTAAAAGTTTCTCTTAAATTTTTAATTTAAACAATCTTCAAAGAATATTAGAAGGTAATGTATTTGCAATTTATTTATACTCGTATACGCGATAAGTATGTAAAGAAAACGAAGACTTCAACAAGTAATCTACGTGGAATTCAACAAAACGAAGTTGATTGAAAAGATTAGTTTAAAATACTTTAAAAGATTAGTTTATAAATCGGCATAAAAATCGGTAAAAAGTAAATCTAAAAAAATATTATCCTTGAAAATCTGATGATCTGATGATGAAGCAAACATATCGAGTTTATACAATTAGCGTGTAAATAGTCATAATCTACTTAACGTATTTTTACGTTATACGACTTTGTGACAACATCACCATCTTTTATTCAGTTCACGTACAGAGTATCTCACTTGAGCAATTGACCACACTTCGAGATTTTTAAACAACAAAAACTCATGCGGGTTACTGCGAAGAATTTTAAACTTCCCATACGTCTCGGATTCCTTCGCGTGTTTGAGTTTTTTTTAATGCTGAAGTGACGATGTAATTTAAAGAAAATATTATACCGTTTGTCCTGTGAGCAAGTCAAATTTAATTTCAATTTTATTTTGAAAAAATATATGTATATTATTTAACAACATACGTTAATTGATAAAAGTAATTATGAATACAGCCTTGAGTTTTAGGGCCAGTGGTATTGGATAATAATGGCAAATTTTATATTACTTGGTTTTAAAATTACATTTGTTTTTAATAATTTATTACTAAAATGTAATAACATTTATCGTGTTACGATGTTTTGCTATCGAGAATCGCGATCAGTCCTTAGGCCATCATTATCAGTTTACATCAATTATCCCAAACACAAACATTCACCTAAATATCTCTTCAGCACTCTTCAAATCTCAATTCAACACATAGAAATAATTCTGTAAATACGACCTTAATTTCTACTCTTCTAATTCAAGGGTTTTCTTTTTTTACTGTACCTTTAAAACCGATGACATTATATGAAGTGGTTTCAAAACACATAATTCAAGTCCAACAAAAAAACAACGGTCATGCATCAAGAAAAGATTTGGGGAGACAAATTTTGACGCACATGGCACGCAGATGCAAGCCACACTTTGAACGCTACACATTTTTCAAACATTCTCAATAAATCGTGACATATTTGTTTTTTTTTTCACCGAATGTTACGATGTATTCGTGCAGTTCTAAGCTATAATTTGATATTTTAATTTTTAATGCTAATAAGGTCAAATAAAAGTAAAGAAAAATAACTAATTGTAAAAACAATAAACCGGACTGACTGCAACGCTATACTACGATGAAAAATACGCATCGAATGGAATACATAAAAATACATACCCGGGAAAGACATATCAGTTAAGCTACTTCTCAGTCGGGCAAACATAGATAAGTATTAGTGCAGATTGTAATATTAATTCTAGAGTAACTAAGTGTACAAAGTTGTTATAATTATTACATATTAACTCATAACTATAATGGTAGTATTTAATTTCTCAAAAGCCAATTGTGCTGAACAGGAAAGCAGTATCCCGAACGCGTGACCGAAATCAAAACATGCACGGATTTAGGCATCACGATGAATTTCGGCGGCACCCTCCGTAAACTGTCCATAAAAATTTAACAAAGGAATTGCCATTATTATGGCACCCCATAAAATACGCTCATAATCTTTAGGCGTATTAAAAAACATTTTCCATTGCAATAAAATGAATTTATATCCAGAACTATGTACATAATTCTGAATAAATTCCAACCAATTTTTCGATCCGGTACAAAATATTTTTATAACCTCTAAATAATTTCGTTAAACTGAAGTTCTTACAATAGTATCGGGGCCGTTGCAAATTTTAAAGACAAAAAGTCAAAAAGAAACTTTTCCCTGTAAAGTTTTTGTGACAACCGAAACTTGAGTTTCGCAAAACGATTACAGAGCGGAAAATTATGCTAATTTGAGTTACAATTCTTAGTAAATACGAAGGAAGACAACCGTTTCGAGTGGATCTATTTTAATGTAACTGTATCGAAATAGTTCTTGATTTGATTCAATCCGTGTTACGCGTGTATCTTTGCAGCTCTTAAGCTTTTTAGTCTTGACTACTATTTGATATCAACTTGTATAAGTAACAAGTATATTAAATATCCTTACATTTTGTTAAGTGTTTGGGTGCGTTTTAACGCATTATAATTTACGCTTGTAAAAATAGCAGTTGACGTAATTTATCTATTTGTAAATTGTTTGTTATTCAATAAACGTCTGTAACTATGGTTTCTACGTCAGTAGAAGTACTTACGAAGTGAGAATAACAACATTACTATGGGCAGCGTGATGTTATTAATCATTTTTAGTCTATGACTACAGTTTATGAATAATACGTGCAACCACTGGAATGGTGGAAAGATTGCGAATACGCGTGCCATAAAACTCACCAAAACTTCTAGACCTTCCTTTTTTTTATTGTGCGGCGCTATGCCGCCCTCTCGTTCTCCCCTGGCGTGTTTTGGCCAAAGACCTTATCTAGACTTCTCTACTTCTTTTACTATCTCCGTCTACTCTAGTCCTTCCTTGCACAATAAAAGTATTAGTATTTTTTATACGAAAAGCAGCCAAACGTGCAGTGGGTCGCATAATGTAAAAGTTATCCTACGCCCATTGACATCTGCAACACCACAGGGAGCGCAGATGCCTTGTGTGCCTTTAACAATGTGCATAGATTTACTTTAAGCTTTCTTTTAACTGTGAATCAATTATTTCACATTTTAACGTGTGTTTATGACTAAACTATAATTATTGAAGATAATCTAAGTGGTTGTTAAAATGAACAATATAGCAATGTAACAATTAGTTCATCATTCGTTGAAAGAAACTCCATTAGTTATATAATTTTTTCATGTAACTCATATTAGAACTATTCATTAGAATTGGAAATTTTAAGCGATTGTAATCTTAAGATGCATTTAACGTCTCAAGTAATGGCCGGCGATATATTTACGTCAGACAGTTAACAGCCAGTCTCATTATTTCTAAGCACGTCTTCGCAACAGTTAAGGACACGTTAAAGCGTACACAATACTGTGTTACCGTCTTAATCAATGTAACCATTTCTATGCACGATCCTATGAATAGAAATAGGAATTCGCAACATTCGCCAATAGTTGTCTAGAATATTAACTGGAATAAACGGCTAGAAAAACACTTCAGCCGATGTCTAGCTTTTTTTGTGTTTTGGCGTAATGCCGAATCTTATTCTTGTAAATGCAAATGTTTGGATGTATGGATGCACGTTTGTTAGAAGGTATCTCCAGAATGGTTGCATGGATCTCGCTGAAATTCGGCATAGATGTAGAACATAGCCTGGAAGAAAACAAAGGCAACTAATTAAGTTTTCTTTTGTAATTCTATTAATATCATAAAAGTTAACGTTTAAGGTATTTCACAGTCTTGTCCATGGGACATTTTAGTACCAGTTTGGAAGACGATCGCTTATCTTATTAAGAGTGGTTCTTTGCTTTGACACACTGTATTTCTCACAGCGGATCAGCTAAGCGCAGGGAATAGTGTATCGACAAAAATTAAAAAATGGATCTGGTACAGGTATCTGTTCAAAATATGAATAAAGTAATGTTTCTTACTTTTGTTCCTTTTGTTTTGTAATTTTAAATTAAAGCTATGAGAACATAGCATCTCTAATCATAAGAGGTTTTACCCAACCGATGGGAGAATTATGATTGGCAGTCGACTCGATTTAAAAAAATTATCGCACTATAAGATTTAATATAATATTATAATTAAACCTTATACCGGTTTTTTATCTTGAATTTCCACTGCCGGAACTACTTGGCAAAGTATGTTGTTATTTCGTTGTTTTTAAAATAAAATGAGAAGGATGCCTATACGTCTTTAACAGCAGTCAAAAACAACAGTTAACGATAGCTTTTATATATTTTATTACATTGAAATTCCACGGATTGTGATAAACTTTGAAATAAGTAACTATTAATTAGTTTTTGCTAACCTTACTAATATTGTAAACACAAATGTTTGGTTGTCTGTTAGAAGGTATCTCTAGAACGGCTACATGGCTCACGATGAAATTTGACTTATGTATATATAGAACATAGTCTGGTAGAACACATAGGCTACTAATTAAGTTTTATTTAGTCTGCTAGTTATGTATATTTACCTTATTTTGACAAGCAATAAGATAATACTAACTTTAATTATTACCTACTTAAGTAACAATTAAGTTACCCCTAACTCTACACGTAAACTTAACTTATTAGTTTATGAATTACATCGACATCTATTTTCACTTTTATTAGAATACAAGTTTAAAATAAGATAAATCTACGTACTTTTACTGGTCCGCTCTCGCTGTGGTCACATGGCTTGTTGTGTTCATTGGAAAGTTATTTTTTATTAACAAGTTCTTATAAAATACACTAAATCATCACTATATCAATGCAAAAAATAACCATCACGATACAACTGTAACTTAACAACTTTTGTTTACAGTTTACACTATGTTTTTGTTTTGAATTTTGCCTCGTTTTACGGAACAGAGAAACGACACATAAAAGACGTGCGTTTAGGTCGCACGCGCGCTTACGATTGAGTAAAATTAAGTTGTGTAGTGTGTACCGTGAGCAACACAACACACACACTTCTTCGTTCGTTGGGATGACAGCTCGGATGTCTTCTTTTCTTGTAGACCGTACGCCCAACCGATGCAATGTAGAGTCTGGCATAATCAGAGCCCCGCGTAATAGACTTGTCGGTGATTTTGTTTTTGTTTTAGCGTTCAACAACCGGTCCGGACGTACCGAATGGAGATTGTTCTCGGGTCGCGAGATCTAAATCAAAATAAATTACTATATTACGGATTAAATTTCTTTGAACTTTTCGAAATTCTTATCAAGTAATAAATTACATATCTCTGAAATAACTGAATCAATGGAATGTAACAAATATTCCTTTCAATGTAGAGATTTTTTTAATATAAATTCTAGTCTTTTTATTTCTATCCACTCCTGTTGAACTCTGACGCGACGAATGACCTCGCTGTTGAGAATCATATCTTGTGATCATCTTATATTGTAACTCTTAACCTACTTACCTACTATCTTAATAATATTATAAATGCGAATGTTTGGATGGATGGATGTTTGTTTGAAGGTATCTGCAGAACGCCTTAAGGGATCTCTATGAAATTTGCATAGATGTAAAACATAGTCTGAAAGAACACATAGGCTACATAATAAGTTTTTTTTAATGCCGCGCGGACAGAGTCGCGGGCGACAGCTAGTACTTTAAAAAAGTGATCCTACATGTAATCTTACAATTGTTTAGCAAGATTTCTTTTAATTTTTTAAATATCCCTGATTTATTTATAATGTTTTCTTTTCTGTAGCAAACTCTGAGAACATAATTATACAGATCTCATATCGGCCGACGAATATTTTTTGTGGAGCGCGGCCGGACTTTAAGTACTTATTGTAATAAAAAAACTTTATCTAAAAGTTGCGTTGATTGAGTTGTTACGCGGGAGCCGGAATGATTTCATGCTCTCGCTCACGGCAACCGCTCATGGCCGGCAGGCGGTGTTTTATGGTCTTATAGATTATTACGTTCCAAAAATGGTACCGTTGGAAGGATTTTTTTTTAAGTTGAATAAGCCAGCGTTTCACTACGAACCTTTTGTTGAGCATAACACGCTCAATGAAAGCTTATATTGAAATTACTACTCTGGTATTTTAGATTAAAGCTAAATAAATTACTATATTAATTAAACGACAAACTAACTAAATGACTAAAAAAGCTATATTGAGATATATTCAGCTTCACTTTAATAGCTCTATAATGTACCTACTCACAATAAAAAACATGATCATAATAACTTAATAACAAACAAAATACTTAAATGTCTACAATCCCTACAAATCCATGGAGATAACTCAAAAACTACTTGTCAGTATTTCATTAAAAAATAGACCCATGTTGAATAAACATTCCCTTTGGAATTAACAAAAAGATTTTCAACTACTAGCCACCACCGCAGCCGATCTAACTTAGACCATCGGCTAGCATAGCCCTTGAGTGTAAGCTAGTTCAAAGTTGTGTGCAGTCCCATCGTCTGTTAGTAATATTCATTTCTTTATTAAGTCCGTGAATTGTAAGCAAGAATGTGCACGTTAATGACCTCGATCTATCGAAAAGCCGTTGGAAAAGTATACATTTTTATAATTGCATGCTCATATTTTAAAAAAATAAAATAATTATGCCAAAAAATGGGTTTTGTGCATATTAGAGGATTGCAAGGTTATCGGACCAGGTGCGTAGTGCAGATTGTGAAAAATCTAAATGTAAAACCTACTTAGGCATAGATGAAGACAATAAGTTATATAGGGATGTTACAAGGCTACGGTATACCCGTTAAAGACCTTGCAGTTTTTTGACATTGGGCGTCTATAACTTAAAAGGGTTACAAGTAAGCAAAAATTTCCTGACTTCTATCGAAAGTCATCCATATTGCAACTGTTACTGAAATGCAACTTATGTCATTAGATTTTGTTATATCTTTATGGAATTTCTAAATCATGAAAATGGCAATATTAAACTGCTGCTACATCGTTGGTCGACGCTGTCAAAAAGTCAAGATGAGTTTTCCGACTGACAAAAGATCCTTGTTGATCAATCAATTTCTTTTATAACGGCGGTCCTTTTTTACTTTGCCAAAATCCAATTTATAGCTTTATAGAGCTTTGTCTGAACCTTGTTGAATCGTGGAATAATTTTTAAGACATTGACAGTTGACAGGGGGCGCAGATAGCTTTGTCGGTCTCTAAATATTCTAAAAGTGAATTCATTTCTATCAAACGATGTTACTATTTGATTTTTACTTACCGCTAAAAAAAATATAAAAAAAATGTCTACCATGTAATAAAATTTATCGGTACGATGACAGCTGTGAAATTGTCAAGGCAAGGGAAAGAATTTACGAACGAAACTGTTTTTAAAACCGTTCATGGTTCCGTTTCCACTTTGCTTACTGTCAAAAGTTCGAGATTTGTTTACCTATTTATTCTATTGCACTTTATACTTAATATATTTAATGTAAAACACTATGGCTGTAAATCCCATAAAATATTTAAGTAAGGATTTAATTGATAAACCAATACCTCTGGACGTGTGGCTGCAAGGAACAATTGAACAAGTTGTAGGAAATAACATATTAATAATCTCAGATAACTTTGGAAAAGTGAAAATAACAAAATTGGAATCAGCTGATGGGGTCGTGGATACCAAGAGTTTATGCAAAGGTAAGTAAAATGTAGCAAACCAGTTTAAGAACATTACGACTTAGAAACATGGGACTCATACATCGTCGATCTCATCACATCACTGATGCATGTGTCCGTCAGTATTTTCAGTCAGCAGTGCTTATCTCTATCTATATATATAAAAGAAAGTCGTGTTAGTTACACTATTTATAACTCAAGAATGGCTGATTCGATTTGACTGAAAATTGGTGGGCAGGTAGCTTAGAACCAGGAAAAGGACATAGAATAATTTTTAATCCGTTTTCTATTTTTTATTCCGCACGGACGGAGTCGCGGGTAAAAACTAGTAATTTATATATTTCTATCTGCAGGTACATATTGTTGCATAATAGGTGTGGCAGTAAACACTAAAGGTCTTCCAGAAGTTCAGGCCACTAAATTTATAGACCTGAGCATGCAGCCTCAAATGAAAATGACTTGGGAGACTGAAGTACAAGAAGCACAATTATTACTACAAGGAAAAATATTACCAACAATCAAATAAAAAGGTTACATGATTAAAAAAGGTGGATTAAGATGTTAAGATGACTAAAGTGAGAGAAGATAGGTTGATCTGGAGAATGAAAAATTGGTTCGCGGAACCTACATGATTGTTATAAGGACAGGGAGATGATCAAATGAAAAAACATTATATTTATAAAACAGTCTATTTTTCCCCAACCTCTACAAATATAATCTGGAATGAAGTATAAAAAATATAATGATGGCTCCTACATATACTATAGTATGTTTCAAATGCAAATTTTGCAAGACAAAACTTTAAACATCAATACAATTAATTATGCTGTCTCAAACATATATTAGACAACATCTACAATTCTTTCCGATGTTACATTTAAATTTACACCGTATCTATAAAGTTTTTTAAAAAAAATATAAAACAGGGGTTAAATTGCAGCATAGTCTACGTAGGAGCTATCGATTTATTTGTAATTTAAAGTTCGGACTGTGTATACATTCACATAAATCACATAATCTGTATATGTCCATAATTTTAAAAGAAATATTTAAATAATGATTTAGTTACGGTTTTATGTGAATGTACAAAAAGTACAAACTCATTGTAACAAATATATGTTACCGTGAACAGTAAACTTCTTGCATGTTAACTCATAAAAATCTAGCAACATCAATTTTCTCTAAATATAAAGTGTTTATAAAATCAAATATATTTGTAACATCATTATTAAAAACAAAATAAAATATATTTGCAATATAAATTTCGAATAACCAACAAAATTATTAATTAATAAATAAAATGTAAAACGGCTTGACTTTATCACATGCACCATACAATAGACATTGAAATTGAAATTATATGAATGAAAATCAAATTCAACATCAACTTATTGCAAACTACAACAGTTTGTAAAACTATAAGTCACAAAATTGTAAAGTACAATAGGGAAACTTGGCGGTGTTCCACTTTTAAAGCTAGTTGTTTCAACGTTTTGTTTGATGCAGCTTTTAAATGTGTCTATACTAAAAAAGTCTAATCATTGTTACATGGCTGATTGCTTTTTATTATTATCTCGTCGTTTGCGTAACTCACTGCTACCTAATTTTTTATTTGTAAGAAAAGGCCGAGTTTGTATTGTTGCAAGGAATGTTTTTCTGTAAGCGGAACACTGCGGATTTCCGTGCCTGTGCATATTCATGATTTATTCATTTTGTAGACTTTATAATGTCTATATTCTAATTTCGTCTGACGTAATATTGTTTTATTTATTTGGCCTTGCCAACAAAATATGTTACGAGTTTTACATGCATTTTATATTTTAGTGATACCACACCAATATACCTATATAATAACCGAAATAACATAATCCATTTACCTTAAATTGTTACATTTTGAATACAAATATTGGAAGTAACAACCCATATATATATTTATAGTTTGGATCCGGATTTTAAAAGAGGTTGGAGTTTCTGAGCGAGCATCATATTCCCGGCAATCTTCAGCTTGCCTTTCAAAAATGCAGTTTGTGGGTTGAGACTACCGGATGCTAAGGCTATGAGGTCTTCATCCGATAATGTCATAGTTGTATCCGGTTTACCACTTTTCGGTGCACCTTCATGAACTGACCCGGTCTTGAGGTCCAAGGCTTAATGAAAGAAACAATTTAATTAGTTAATTTACAATAAAAATTTGGCTTATTTAAATTAAAGGTCACCAGTTATAAGTAAAATTACGATATGCCTACTGCCCTGAGATAACTGCAATAAGACAAAAGGTTGCAGATTATCTTTAATAGACAGAAATGTTGTTGATTTTCAAAAAAGGGTAAACTTTTCCTTGTTCTATACATCCTCTGCCAAATAAATTTCTTTTTCCTACCTTTTCTTATCAGGAAATGTCTGCGAGAAGACCATAATTGTATGAAAGACTGGTTGATTAATTTTTATAAATATTAATTTGAATACTCACTCCATTGCTTGACTGTCTTTCCGTTCTCAGTAATATTGTAGAGATAGACAGCTCCAATAGATTTAGCCAGTGACGGATTGGCTTTGACTTGTTCATCAATCTTTGCAAACAGTCCATCACTCTTTAAGGATGATGATGATTGCTGACTTGGTGCAGAAGATGCTGCGGTACCACTCTTGACAACTTTCTTAAGATCAACGAAAGCACCTGTATAAAATAAATTATATCAATATTTGTGTTAGAATTAAAGTTTTTTTTTTTGCTATATTTCAAAATTCTGTTATATAGTAGTTAGTTAGTTTAGTAATTTCAAGTAGTGAGGAAAAGTCACAATAATGAAAACTAAAAAAATTACATAAATTTTTAACATAAAAACAGGTACCTTATGGTATTTAATGTATTTGTTTTTGAGAAAGTGTATCACTATTCGAAATGCCATGAAATTTAAAATTGACCTGAAATAACAATATTGCCGGTTTCCTTCGTCTTGGTCTGGAAATGTACCCGTGTACCCTCCACCCACATCTCAGTGGCGAGAGTTTGTCCCGGCAGCACTGGCTTGGCGAAACGCGCCTTCACAGCCTTCACCAAAGATGCATCATTACCGCCATATCTACACAGAATTAAAAACAATATGTAGGTTTTATTCCAACACATTAACTGCCACTATACTTGTTCTTGAAGTTTACTTAAATATAATAGTAGTACTGAAAATGTTAAACATTAACAATTGTTCTGGATTTTATCTCGTTGCTTGGAACTTGGCAATTATTCTGTAATTGGAGCACAGCGAAGGGCCCTGACTGTACGTGAAATGCATAGTCGCAACCTACTCATTTTTATTTTTCAATCGCATGTATGATTGTGCTGACCTAGTAATTTGTTAATTATATGAAAGGCAAGCAGCCACCTGAATTCGCCGAAATGGCGAAGCAACCGCTGCCCATAGACGCCCGAAATTGCAGATGCGTTGCCTACCTACCTTGTATCGACGGAGGAGGAGACGCACAGAAAGAAAATATTGCGCCTTCTTATGCATCCCCTCCTCCATCAAATCCATTTCCCGTTCCCAAGCTTTCCTTATAAGGAAAGGATGGGAAGGGAAAGAAGACTAAAATTAGGTCTACGGTCCGCATATTTCACAAGTGAATTATTGACAGGGTCATAAAGTAAAAATAAATGATTATCAATACACTTACTTGGCTAGAACATGTCTTACGGAAAATCCGAGTGAAGCCAGGCCGTGGAGGATTGGCTTCTGATGACCAGCAGCTGTCGCTACGTTGGGGTCAATGTGTAACGGGTTCAGATCACCGGACAATCTGAAAAGAAATATTTTTAGCCGACTTCAAAAAGAAGGAGGTTATCAATTCGACTGTATTTTTTTTTCTATGTGTGTTATCGCGAAACTCCGTCCTTGGTGGTCCGATTTTGATAATAATTACTTTAATCGAAAGGAAGTGCTTGCAGTTGGGTCCCATTTTTTTTGTATTGGTGTAGTACTCAAAAGTACACAGACAGACACTTCATGTATATAATTTTTTTATTCGATATTGAATACAGACCTTTCAATTTTGATATTTATAGATTAAAAATTATATGGAATTAAAGAAACATACTAAGTAGTAAATGTGTTCTTCCAGACTATGATCTACATATATGCTAAATCATCGAGATCCGTTAAGCCGTTCCGGAGATACCTTCAAACAAACATCCATCCATCCATCTAAACATTCGCATTTATAATATGTAATATTAACCTGTAGAGTGCCGCTTGGTCTTCGCTGGTCTTCTGCTCAACGACAGCATCAGGCGCTCGTTTGGGCGCAGCGGCAACATTCACCGCCTTGCTGCTGTTGCGAGGTCCACCGAAACCACCCTGACCCAGCACGAACACGTGCTGCTGAGTACGAAATACCAAACTCTTGTTCTGGTATATCTCACCTAAGGAAAATATGAAAATATTGTTAAACATATATGTTTAAATTAACAGTCCCCCGCGACTTCGTCAGCGCAGAATTAAAAAAATAAATAAAAAGGTATGCCCACACACATTTGCCCATCCGACGGACAGACAGACCAATAGAAAGATACAAACATTTTAAAATATAATTTTTATATAGTTTTTATTATTATTATTATAAAGCATCACGTACACGAAATATGTTTTTTTTTTTATTTTTTATATTACATAAAGACACGCCAATTCTATTTTATGTTTAGTTAAACTTTTACACAAGAAAAAGAACACAAACTCAACCTCAGTGAAAAAAAAAATACTTCACTATTTTTAATGAAAAATGACATAAGGTAATTATTACACAGATATCTTTGAATTACTTAACTTCGTTGAAATTCGAAGTTTGTGACATTTATTTGTAACATTGATTAGATTTTTACAAGATGGGAAACGAGCAAGCGGTCACATGAAATGGCGAAACGACTGCTGTCCATAGACACTCGCAATTGCAGATGCGTTACCTACCCTCAATCGACAAAGGAGAAGACGCACATAAAGAGAATATTTAACCTTCTTATGCATCTCCTCCTCCATTAAATCCAGCTCCTCTTTCCATCCTGTCCTTATAAGAAAAGGGGTAGGAAGGGTAAGAGGACTAAAATTAGTCCTCCAGCACACACACTCATAAGACGAAACGCGGAATTACTTCCACTTGACGTCTGTCTTCTGTGTGGTCGTGGTATTTCACTGAGCGAGCCGGACAATTCGTGCTACTGATGTTGTTGCTGGCTTCTACCACTGTTGGTAATGTAAATGTGAAATATTTATAAATAATACTGACTGTTAACAATGGCCACCGCACTGGATCCCTTGTCCAGGATATCTACCACGTAGTTACGTATCGTGAATTCGCCCTCGGTGCCGGGGAAGTCGCTCACAAACTCTATATATTGTTCTCCGTGAAGGATCTGAAACAATAGTAATCAAACTGTTACTGTTTTGTCAAAGATAACGCTTTGTTGGAAAAAAAAATAGCCTATGTGTGCTTCCAGACTATGTTCTACAGCTATGCCAAATTTTAGCGAGATCCATGCAGCCGTTGTGGAGATACCTTCAAACAAACATCCATCTATCCATACATTTGAACATTCGCATTTATAATATTACTAAGATAAACCATAGTCTGTGCCCATTCGAGACTATACTCTTGATTCATTTAGTAGTTACCTACATAGAATGGATACAGTAGACATACATATAGATAGTATTTTTTCTTCCTCAAAATACCCTAAATTGTCAAGTCTAATTTCAAAAGAGGGCTAGTATTTGACATCCAGGAATTATTTTTGTAATAATTTTATAAAAGGTAGTTTTAGTTTTCTTAGATGGCAGCACTGCTCGACCCCGCCACTCTTTTGTGACAACTTCCGGCGAATGGATTGAGAGTGGTGGGGTTGAAACAGCGTTTGATTATTGAGTCAGGAGCTCGGCCAGTCGTTGGATATCCGTCGATGTGATAAGTCGTCTAGTGGAAAGACAGTCGTCTAGTAGAATTGACCGTTAGAAATGTTGAAAATGGAATAAAAGTATTCACTGTGCAATGAATTGGAGTTTTTCTTGACATTTCAGAAGTGGGATATAAAAATCCAGGTATGAACGCCCTCAGAATTTTAAATACTAATTTACATTAAAAAAAAAAAAAAATTACTTTAAAGTACAAAGTAGCTATAACGCTTGTTAATTTTTTTTTTTTTTTTTTATTATTTTATTTTACTTTCGATACTGCACAAATATGACACTGTCATACTGCATTTGATCACGAATATTTTCCAAAAATACAAATTATGCATATCTTCTATCTATCTATATATTTATAAGAAAGTCGTGTTAATTACACCATTTATAACTCAAGAACGGCTGAACCGATTTGACTGAACCAGGAATAGGATATAGGATAATTTTTACCCCGTTTTCTTTCTTTTTTTTTTAATTCTTCGCGGACGGAGTCGCGGGTAAAAGCTAGTATATATATAAAAGAAAGTTGTGTTAGTTACACTATTTATAACTCGAGAACGGCTGAATCGATTTGACTGAAAATTGGTGGGCAGGTAGCTTAGAACCAGGAATAGGACATAGGATAATTTTTACCCCGTTTTCTCTTTTTTATTCCGCGCGGACGGAGTCGCGGGTAAAAGCTAGTGTTACAAAGACTTTTTATTGAGATCATTATTTACGTCATTATAAAAAAATATTTATTTAATGTCTTATTGATTTGTAAGTATCGAATGTGATTTTAACTCGTATTTTCACTTTTCTTTATTTATATTTATGCTACCTATTTTGAATTCTTTAGAATTTTAAACGTTTTACGGGATATTTGGAAATTGAATATGGGTAATGATTTCATAGTTATACAAGCGAGACCCCCCAACAGGGAAATAAATAATAGAGGTTTCTATTTTATTATGTATGAAACTTTATTTGTGTGTGAATCATTTACTTACTTTTTATTTTTTTGTATTTATGTCTATTGAAATTACTCGCTTCGAACGATTAAACAGTGGAGAAATATCATGTTTTTGGGATACCGATTGAGCGAACAATGAACGTTCGCTGGATAATGATTGAGCGAACAATGATGTACGCTGGATAATGATTGAGCGAACAATGAATGTTCGCTGGATAATGATTGAGCGAACAATGATGTACGCTGGATATTGATTGAGTGAGCAATGATGCTCGCTGGACCGTAGGAAACGAATGACTTTAAATTTGACTGAGACTGAACTTTGATGTAAATAAGAGAGATTGAGACATGATTCCAGGGATTTAATACATTTAGATATGACGTATTGAGATATGATATGATTTATTTCTCAAAACTGATAGATTAAATTGAAATTTTTCGATTATTTGATCAAAAACTCTTAAAATCGGTATACATGAAAGTTTGATGATGAATATCTTTTGAACGCTTAATTTAATCGCCAAAACATAAGATACCATTTTTATAGAGCAGTTAATTTGCTACAAAAATTTCAATTGCGCATTCAATAATAGCCATTTCTTGTCGAGTTATAAAATTCATAAACAAAAGTGACATTTGACTTAAAATAATCAATCTTAAATCTTCAATATTAGTGAAATGGTGAGGTTTACGGAAAAAACATAAGATACCTTTTTTGTAGAGCATTAAATTTCCTACAAAATTCTTAAAAAAAAAAAAATTTCTGTACGACCAATTAATGATGAGGAATGAATTATTTTCTATTGGACTGAGAAAAAAATGAAAAACTGCGACGCGGAGGATCTTCCTATTAAAATTAAGAGTGTATTATATATAATTTGTATCAAGGATTAAAAGGTTCTATACAATTAAATCAATGAGTATAATATGAAATAATATCATTTGCATTTGAAAGAGGTAAGATTGGGCTTAAGAAGTATGAAAATTTTCCGGAAAACGTAGTATGAACTCTTGGCACTTCACATATATTATGTGCGGAGCGTTGAATGAAGATTAGCTCGTGATTGTATGTAATTGATGAGTGATGATGAAGGATAAGAGCCGGTATATATAGTTGCCTTACTGTAAGAACTTTACATTCCCTGTACAGGTTAGCTGTTGGATATCTGTATGGGCGGTTTGTGCTGCATTTTAGTATACCGCGTTGGGCTCTCTCGAGTGGAAAAAGGTTTATTTTATTTGAACCTCCCCAAGACGAAATACAATAACTTAGCACAGACTGACATAGGGAGTAATATAACATTTTAATGATGTCTTTTATATGCACAAACCCTGATGTTTTGAAAACTGCAGTTAATTTTCTGATTCCCTGAGTTAATTGATTACGCTAAGATATCTAATTGAGGTAACATTTTTGTATGGTCTGGCATTTACACATGATATTCGGGAACCTGTTTTGGCAGGTAGATGAGGTGTGTGCAAGTAGAAAGAGGGACTCGAAATTCTGCGGGTTCTCAATGGAAAATGTTACATGCTTTGTTTTTCTATATTTAATGTTAATCTATTATTTCTGAGCCACATTGAGATGTTGTTAAACGCTCCCTGGGCTGATGCAAAAGTCTCAGGCCAGGTGTCTCCTTGGACAACTAAAACTGTATCATCAGCATAAGTGATAATGATACCGCGATCGACTGGGAGGTTGCAAAGCTCGTTTATATAAACTAGAAAGAGGGTAGGCCCTAGTATACTGTCCTGCGGAACACCACAGCTAACAGTTAAGGAGTCACTTATATGAGGTCCTATCTTTATGCTCTGTGTCCTATCCGAGAGGTAGTCTTTGAAAAGGTTAAGTTGAACATTTTTGATTCCTTGTTTTTAAGACCTTCTAACTTGTTTAAAAGTAGCGGTATTGGCACAGTGTCAAAGGCCTTTGCAAGATTTAGAAATAGAGCAATACTCTTTTTTCTGATAGTTTTTGGCGACATATTCTGTTAATGTTAGTACAGCATTTGAAGTCGACCTATTTCTTCGGAAGCCAAATGGATTTTTAGAGAACATGTTGTTGTGTTCTAGATAACTGACCAATCTATTGTTAATTATCTTTTCAAAAACCTTCGATAAATATGTTAATATGGAATTGGGCCTGTAGTTACCAACAATCATTTTATCATCACTTTTGTGCATAGGTATTTTTTTGCCATGTTTAAGAGATTTAGGAAAGACTCTTGACTGTAGGGAAAGATTAACAATGTGTGTTATGACTGGTGCAAGTAAGTAACTATTTTGGCGTAGTACAGCGGAGGGAATATTGTCCCAGCCCATGGAGCTATCGATTTTTAACGCGTTAATGGTGTTCAGAATTTCAGGTATATCGGCATCTGTTAGGATCACGGAATTTAGTATTGTATTAGTTGGCTGTAGACTATTACTTATATCAGTGTCGGGAGCAATATTTTCTGCGAGAGCTTTACCTATATTAACAAAATAACTATTCACATCGTTGACTGCTTTTTTTTTATAGTTGGTTATTTTCTAGAAGATCTTGTGATACCTTGGGAATTGTTTTAAAATGTGTAATTTCGTTTATGATTCGCCACGTTATTTTCATATTTTTCGCTTTACTAGCTTCCCTCAGACGTTCTATTTCATAATTGGCTTTTGCTTTTCTAAGAAGGGTTTTACAGTGATTTCTATAACGTTTATATGTCTCAATAAAAATAACATTAACAGGTTGATTTCGTAATTTCATATGCATTCGATCTCTATTTTTCATGCACCTTAATAGTCCTGTCAAGATCCAGAGTTTTTTTTAGTGTCTGGTAATTGGTTTAGATATATTATCTAAAAGATAGTTTGTGGCCAAGTTACAATCAGCAGTAATAAATATTTTTGAGAGGTCTGATGCTTTGATTGTTTCAGAAACTTCTTTGTAATTAGTCTTGGTAACAGTGATAGTGAAAAAGGGTTTTGTTTGGTTAGTATCCATGACTAGGAAGGAATATGGTATCGTGGTCGGTGAGAGCATTTTGAACATTATGTTCATATCACCTGTTATTACGATGTTTTTTTTTTTATATAATTCTTAGATGAGATTAATAGTTCTTCTAATGATTTAAGGAATGGTATTACATTATGAAATGATTGCGATCTGTTAATGGACTTTAGGATAATACCATTTTTTTATTTGTTATAATACAGGTAGCATCTGAAAGTTTATGTTCAGAGGAATCACAGTGTAAATAGTTTTTAGTATATATATCATTATGCCATCGTTTTAGTTTTTTTAAAAAAATTCTAGACTACTAGTATTGTACCCCTTTATTTAAGGGATACATAAATTGTTAAGCCAGCATTCTAATAAAATAATGGTGCCAGGACTTATTGCTATTCTGGAAAGAAGTAATAGGAAACCGTTAAAATTGCACAATATACTCTTTATATTCTGTGTTAGAATCTTTAGTTTATGTGTTGGTGATTTTATTAATGAGTTGAATTCTTCAGATGTGCAGGTTTGTGACTTAGTTGGTACAATGTTGTCGATGTTATCATTAATTATTGAGATTTTGTGGTACATTATTTGTATGTCGGATATAATTAAGGGTACATTAGTACTCCTACCAAAAAAATGAATGGATATAAGTACTACGTTTAGGGCTGTTTGTTTTGTAAAACATCAGAGTGCCTTAGTATGTGTATACATAATACGACATATTAATAGAGGTTTAAATTGATAAAACGTATGTTTTGATTTTGTAAACAAAATTCGTGCTTCGTTATTAAGTAACAATAACAGTTTTCATGAAGTTGATACTATTGGAGGAATGATGTTGTATTTTTATTGTCATGAGTTTTAATAATGTTAGTTGATAGTGTGAAATTGATATTTATATCATTGTATATAAGATATTGTAGATTAGTAATATGACACGTATATTGCAACTTTTATTGTAACTTTTCATAAATTTAGTGTACATGAGTAATATATAATGTTCTCGAATGGTAGTAGTAATAGGCCGTACAGTGTGTTGATGTTTACACAGTACCAGTATTTACAAATTAAGCAACCGTAATATGGAACATTAATTTCAAGGTTAGCATACTTGTAAGATAAACAAATTGGGGAACTAATGTGAATTTTATAAGTATGCCTGGCATTGTACACTTCTATGATGCGGTGGTAGTATGTGTGATAAGAGTAAGTTGATTGTTGGCAGTTAATTGTATTATTTTGGGAGTGTTGATTTTTATGTTTTAGTAAAGTGTGTCTACATATTACATTTATAAAATGAACAAGCAAGATAACATTATGGACGGTATATGTTATACAAATGTGTTCAAATATTGTACTACGTAGAATATTTTATTTTGTGTCCGTAATGAATGTAGTTGATCTTCGTTTTTAATGACAATGCCCCTTCTGTTTTTCGTAAAAGTATTTTACCATTTTTAACCCAGCTGTGAGCGTATTTTTCTGCCTTTGCTAATTCTCTGGCGAGAAAATGTACTCTTCTAATATTTGTTAATCTCTTTTAATCTTTATAACATGTAAACTGGAATGACTTCTCCGACGAAAGGAAGTTGCTTGGAGTTTAGTTCGTCAGTTCTGTTTTTTCTGTGCTTTTGACAGACGCTAGCACATCCATTTCAGTCCAAGTATTGGTAAATTCGACAACGACTGTAGACGTTGTGGAGTCGGCTCATTCTTCTCAATTTGAACATCCAAAGTATTAGTTAGGCGCTCAAAAGTTTGTAGGAGATTGGATTTGGATTCTGCTTGTTTACCAGGGACGTTTCTTATTTCAACGGCTGTTTTAAGAGGAAAACGTTCCAAAGTATCTAATCGCTGTCTCTAATAATTATTACATAGGTTGAATACTTTTATGAGGAAAATAGATACTTTTATACCGTTTTATAATATTGTATTATAGTTATATTGTTAAATTAAATTAAGATTTTATTATATTGGCTTCAAAATTATAATAAGTAACTTAAGTTAGTAAGTAATTAATTGGCAGAGTTCCTGATGTTTTAGTGTGCCAGGAGGCTACACATTTCGTAGGATGGCCGAATGTAATAATTTTATAAAAGGTAGTTTTAGTTTTCTTAGATGGCAGCACTGCTCGACCCCGCCACTCTTTTGTGACAACTTCCGGCGAATGGATTGAGAGTGGTGGGGTTGAAACAGCGTTTGATTATTGAGTCAGGAGCTCGGCCAGTCGTTGGATATCCGTCGATGTGATAAGTCGTCTAGTGGAAAGACAGTCGTCTAGTAGAATTGACCGTTAGAAATGTTGAAAATGGAATAAAAGTATTCACTGTGCAATGAATTGGAGTTTTTCTTGACATTTTGTTTAAAATTATTTCTTGTTACTTACGTTTGTAAAATCTGCATGTTTTCCAGGCGGCATTGACTTGCCGACGATCGGGGACTCCATAACCATCCCCGGTAATATAAAGAAGGTCGGCAGTGCGGAGAAGTCTTCATGGCTCTCGTACAAGAATTTCAAATCGCTAGCATTGACGACAGAAGCTCCAACTGTAAAAAAAATGTATTATATAATGTATAGTTCTTTTCAAATAACTTGGCGGTCCAAGATCATGGTCTCCCCGCATCCCGCTACGCACAAACACACCTAACATTTTGTACTGCTCAGCGACTCGCGCTAAGTTAATAACTTATTATCTGACAACTAATGTACGTACATAACACAACGAGGAAATTAAAAAATAAAAACACTTTTTGACATGAGTCGTAGTCGCCTGTAGCTCGCGACTCCGTCCGCGCGGAATTAAAAAAAAACTTTATAAGTAGTCTAATTGTTTTTCCAGACTATGTTCTACATCTGTGCCAAATTACATCGAGATCCGTTGAATCGTTCTGGAAATACCTTCTAACAAACATACATGCATTTAAACATTTACATCTATATATATAAAAGAAAGTCGTGTTAGTTACACTATTTATAACTCAAGAACGGCTGAATCGATTTGACTGAAAATTGGTGGGCAGGTAGCTTAGAACCAGGAAATGGACATAGGATAATTTTTACCCCGTTTTCTATTTTTTATTCCGCGCGGACGGAGTCGCGGGTAAAAGCTAGTTTATAATATTAGTAAGATTATATTGATACGTGACAAGACAAGATTATATTGTGTCAAAGGTGGACATTAACTCGTTAATCCGTTAATCATTAATTAACGAAGTTAACATTTTGCTTAACGGATTATCTTTTAAGTAAACTTTAAAAAATGTTAACGCTTTTGTTAACTTCCATTAAACTCAACTTCCGTTAAATTAGTCCTTTAAACGTTACATTAGAAACTTGGAGAACGACAATATGTATTAATCAAAGAGGAACTCTTCGAATTGACAAGTGCATGAGTAGTTGCAAACGGCGCGCCCGAAAACGTTATGCAAAATAAATTCTGGATACTAAGTGGAAATAGACCTTAACATTTGACCTTCGCTTTTCGTATCTATTTAAAAAAAAGACAAAGTACAACGACCTTGGATCCTCATATAATTTGTTTACACAACCATAAGTATTTTATCAATAAAGATTTGATAAGGTGTTTATTAGGTATTTAACAACAATGATATATTTACTAGCAGTTGCCCGCGACTTCGTCCGGGCGGAATAAAAAGAAATCTAGTAATAAGTGTAGCTTCTCAGCAGTGAATTTTTTTTAAATCTATTCAGTAGTTTCGGAGCCTACTCAATGCAAACAAACAAACTATCTAATATTTCCTGTTTATAACTTTCTTTCTTTCGAAGTGACATAAGCGAACACGTTCAGTGGTAGGTTTATGAATCACATTTACGGATAGTCGTTCCTTATGAATGTGCAAAATAATGGCGTTGGCTTATTTAAAAGTCTCGCATACTACTTTTACAGCAAAATTCACATTTCCGTAGTATAGACCGTACGCAAAATGTATGTCGGCGAACTCAAAAACAAACAGATACGAACTTTAACATCCTTTTTAGTCCTTTACAGGATACATATTAAAAAAAGCTTGAATGACATAGTAAATTATCTGTTCCCAGAAGTCTCTCAATAAAAACTTTGGACCCCCACTTTAGACCTTAGGAAGATGAATTGACAAAAATCTCTTATAGTATTGAACAACGAAGTAATAGAAACCCATATGCAAAATTTCAAATCTCTAGACTACGTATGTACGCTATTAAAAATATTAATAGATACGAACTTATATCTACATATTTAGACCTTTAGACTACACCCTGGACAAAGTACAATGTCCATTGATATAAATTGCTAACAAAGTATATTATCAAAGAAAATTTGATAACGTGTTTTATCAGGTATTAAACAACAATGATATATATTTATTTTATTTTTTTATGTAATGCAATAATATTTTTGTGACATTTTATTAAAAACTAGCTTTTACCCGCGACTCCGTCCGCTCGGAATAAAAAATAGAAAACGGGATAAAAATTATCCAATGTCCGTTTCCTGGTTCTAAGCTACCTGCCCACCAATTTTCAGTCAAATCGATTCAGCCGTTCTTGAGTTATAAATAGTGTAACTAACACGACTTTCTTTTATATATATAGATATATTCCTTATTCCAATTAAAGTCTTCGTTTAATTTTTTCATAAACAAACATAAATTAGCCTTAGGGGGCATAAAATACGTGAGATGTTTAAGGGGGGGTGGGGTCGAGTTAAATCTCACCTAATCTTACGTTGGAGGGAGGGGGGGGTCTCGGCAAATATCACATATTTTTTTTCTGAATGAAGCAAAAAAAAAAACAATTATACTATTTTGGTCCGTTTTGTTCCAAATTGAAGGAGCAGATGATTTTACTAATAATCTCTAAAATTTAAAAAAAAAACAGCTCACGTAATTTATAAACGCCCCCTTACATATTATACAATATCCAAAATTATGACACGGAACAAAATACACTGAAAAAAAATTAATAACGTAATGGCTACTATTTAAGAAAATTATAATTTCTTATCATTGTTCCAAATTAGACCTTAATTCATAATCAATTGATTTTTTTAAATTATTATGTTATATACTATTGTTTCACGTATCAATATAATCTTACTTATATTATAAATACGAATATTTTAATGGATGGATGTTTATTTAAAAGTGTCTCCGGAACGGTTCATCAGATCTTGATGTAATTTGGAACATAGCTTGGAGGAACACAACACTATTTATAAAGATTTTATTTAATTCCGCGAACGAAGTCGCGGGCGTCAGCTAGTATTAAGTAAAATTAAATAACACTCACATTAGAAAAAAAACTCTCGCTCAAAGGTCAACTATTAACTATTATATTGACGGAAGCAAATTTAATTGTTTAACATTTCCACATTGAAGATTTATAATACAATGGCTTATTATTATTATACTAGAATACAAACCGTAACGAAAAAAAAAAGTAAAAAAAAAACTTCCATTGGTTAATAAAACTTACTTCCAAGGGCATATAGAGCGAGGTCCTTAGCGTTGTAAGTGTAAGTTGACCAATAAGCTTCATTTGCACTGTCTAATTTACTTCGCTCTTCAAATTCCTGTGCACAAAAAGTTTTTTTTTAATTTTCCCTTTTTAACCTGTACATCCATTGACAAAATAAAAGAAAATTCAGCAACATATCCTAGAATACTATATCTAGCACTCACCTGTAACTTTTGCACCAACTCAACGGTGACTTCGGCTAGTTTCTCCTTGTGTTTAGCATTGTTCATGTTCACAACTTGAGGCCACGCCTCCTTCACAGATTCTATTGTCACTGGATCCGCTGGTTTCTTCCTGAAAGTATAAAAATATTAGTATCTATAACGTTTTTTATATCACCTATAATCGTCAGCGGAGGAGAAACATTTAATAGGGATATATCCCCTTCTCATGCGTCCTCTGCACCGTCCAATCCACTTCCACATCCCATTCCATCGCTATAAGAAATTGAAAAGGGAAAGGGGACCAAAACTAGACCTTTAACAACTTGACATAATTTCCAGAGAAGTTCCACATTTGCTCAGCAATTGTTTTCTTTAATTATGATTGGAACAGAAAAGATGACATTAAGTAATTCCACAAATCAGACAATGTTTATATTCTGTATTCTTAGCAAATAAATTAATTGAAGAAGGATTTTAATTCTATAGAAAAAAATTATAATAAATAAAGCCACTAACTTAAGAACGGCTCCTTCTGATCGCACAAGGTGCATTTTGGTGGCAAAACCCAAAGTAGAATCAACAACGCTGCCAGTGTCCGGGAAAGATTCATGCGCCATGTAAGCCTATAAACAAGTAAAAATGATTACTCTTAAAATCCTTATATTATAAATACAAAAGTATCTCCGACTGTCTGTCCCGCTCTCTGCTGAAAAATCGGTTGAAAGGGGCTGAAAGTGTGGGTGGAAATTTGTATGGAAGTATCCTCATTTTACAGTAGAATCTTATAACTTATATTTTAATCCGTTAATTTGATATAACATAACAACAAAAAATATGTAACTTTTCATTGGATGAGCAACTTTATACTTACCACAACGGGAGCGATGAGTTCAGGTTTCATAGCTTTGAACATCTCCGGAGGCAGGATGTCCTCGGTGAGACGAGAGGCGGCCGTGGGTACGATAGTGTTCACCTTGATGTTATATTTCGCACCTTCAATGGCCAGAGTATTCATAAGACCAACCAGGCCCATTTTTGCTGTACTGTTTGAAAATTTAACTTATTTTTACTTCGCACGGATATACAGTGAAAACTCTATATAACGTCATTCAAGTTACCGTTAACTTTATGTCGTTATATGGAGTGAAGTGAAATATATTATTTTTCTTTTCTGTAAATTATGGAACTCCGTCAAGCAATTTCGAAGTTACATGGAGTGACATTATGATGTATTTACATTTATTATGACTAGGAAATGCTTTCTATTGGTAATATACCTGTAGTTAGCCTGACCAAAGTTTCCGAAGAGACCGGCATTACTGGAGGTCATGATAATGCGGCCATACTTTTGCTTTCTGAATATTTCCCACGCAGCTTGAGTAGTTTTGAATGCACCTTTCACATGTACAGCTTGAATTAAATCCCAGTCCTTTATGAATAAAAATAAATAAATAATTATTTTTTTCTTTCAAGTACAAAGATCTGATTCATTGTTTTAGATGTGCATGTATTTATTGTTTACTTTGACTTTAGTTTTTATAAAAATGCATAAAATATATTTGTTAGAATTTCAAGACAGAAACAATGTGTGATAAGGACAGACAGATGATGATAAATTATATGGTCCTTTTCAAATATCTTGGCAGCCCAAGGTCATCACAAACAGCTAAAACTGGGTTCTGCGCAACGACTCGGGCGAAGTTAGGAGTGTGATCAAATGTGTAAAACAGTAATTACGTTATCATTGTCGGTTATTGTTTACGATTCATACATCCATCTCTAATTTGTCAGTAATGTAAATGTACTCAATTATTTACGCAATTAACAAAAATAATTAAGTGTATTTTAGGCATTTCAGAAGAGTTATAATTATAAAAACGTATTATCACCTGTTCGGACATTTTTGGGAAACTTTTATCTCTAAGTATACCGGCATTGTTGATTATGATATCAACACGTCCAAATTTATCTATAGCTGTTTTTATTATCTTCTCTCCATCCACAACGGAGTTATAATCAGCAACCGCTTCACCACCTACAGACAAACAAGATTATCATAAACATCATAAAGATAAAAAACATCACAGTAGAAGAAGGCTAATGAGCAGCAAATTTTCTAATATTAATTGATCCGACTCCCATGTGGATGTCCATTGACATCAGTACCAGAGGAACTGCTTTGTCAACCCTTAAATGATCTACACTCCCATAGATTTTTGTACTCTACCCTTCCCTAATGGAAAATGTAAATTAAATATGCTAAAACAACTCCTAAACTATAGTACTACTACAAAAAAAATATTGCCATATAATTTTTTTTATATACATACATCCTTCTGACTATATATAACATAAATATCAACTAATCATATATTTGGTTAATGTGTTATTCTGTTATAATAGTATTCTGCTAGATATCATAGCTAGCTAGTAAAATAATATACATATAAAAGCATACTATAAATTATATTAAGATCGGTGTCAGTCATTGACTTGACCTTTGACTCAACAACACAATACAACAAGTCTGCAGTGTACTAACAAGTTATAAAATTAAAAAATCTTTAACACACTTATTTATGATTTACAATATCTCTAAAACAAAATTATTTTAAATAAGTAATTTAAAAATAAAAATTGGTAATTTCCTAATTTGCATAAATATTATTATATAATGACTATAATAGTTCATTTGAATGATATTGTAATAAAATAGAGTATTTCCTTAAGATGTATTTACTGTAACAGGATGAAATAAGTGTTTACCTTATGTGTTTAAGTAGTTATTGGAATTCGATCTATGTACCTACTGATCCATACTGATCTGGTCTTATTTATGAATTTATTCAAAGACTAGCTTTTACCCGCGACTCCGTCCGCGCAGAATAAAAAAAAATAGAAAACGGGAACGGGTAAAAATTATACTCAGCCATTCTTGAGTTATAAATAGTGTAACTAACACGACTTTACGACTTACGAATATATATTATAGTAACAACAAGAATATAAGTTATAGTTACAATTCAAGTTGTTTGAACAAATAAATGAATTATCAAAGAAATTCTTAATACATTTTGCAACATTAATATGTATATAACAGATAAGAGCTGCATGTAAATAATCTACTGCATAATGAAAAATATTGTAACAAGTATTGTTCTTTTATATAAAAGTTTTATATGTTATTATACGTTTAAAGTTTTATATAGTCAATGACTGTCATTGTGTTGGTTGCAATTGATTTATATGTATTGAAGACTAAATTTATTTGATTCTTAAAAAGATGTATACCTTTGCTTTTGATTTCTTGAACAACAGCATCCGCAAAAGTTGACTTTCCACTGCCATCCCTGCCCCCACCAAGATCATTGACTACCACTTTAGCTCCTCTTGATGCTAAAAGTAATGCGTAGGCCTTGCCTAGTCCTCCACCGGCTCCGGTAACCACGGCTACACGACCGTCAAAGCGAAGTTGCTCCATTGTCTACGAATATATTTAATGTAAATACAACGATTACAACGCAAAGATTCAAAGTTTACTTTTTACTATGTTACTTTACTTTTACGTTACTTGTACTGTTTTAATAATCAATACAAAAGGTGCAAAGTCCAACTTGTTTAATGCGAAAATGAACTTGCACTTTAAGAAACTAAATAAAAATTATCACACCAGACTACATTACCTATTCGAAAATAATAAAAAGTATGTATAAAAATTTAAAACTGTAAAGGAAACCAGGGCGGCAAACCTTTGCAATGTAAATGGTAAACTAAACTGGCTGAATGGCAGAACTGGCTTATTAAAAGTCCTCAACAATCTTATCGCCTCTTCAATGATAAATGCAAAATGATAAAATGTAGTGATGTTAAAAATAATCGATTGTGAAAAAAATCGATTATTTTACGATTTTTATGGAACGATTATTTATTTTACAAAAATCGATTATATAATTTATTCGATTTTTCAAAAAGCGCTATCGATGAGATATTTCACGACCTGTGACATGTAATAAGTTCAATAAAAATTTCTGTAAATGAACGAGTCAGTTTTATATATTTTTATATTCTAATTCTTATGCCTCCTAATATTAAATTAAATGAGAGAACAACTCTCCCTGTCTCACTTTCATGCTAAAACTACTGAACCGATTTAAATGAAATTTGGTACAAAGATAATCTAGATCTAGAGCAGAGCAGATCTCTCGAGGCCTAAATTTACAACACGCAGGCACTTAGACGTTTCAAATTTTCAAATCAATTTGTTTTATTTTGTAGATGGAAAATGGTTAGAGAGTTGTTGAGATAAAAGAGAAATCGTTTGAGAGTTAATACTTTTTCTGAAATAAATATTTCAGTTTCGGAATCAAAAGTTACAAATATATTTATATCAGAGTAAAGGAAAATCGATCTGTAACTTTCGATTCCGAAATTGAAATATTCATTTCAGAAAAAGTAGTGAAGAAGTATTAACTCTCAAACGATTTCTCTTTTCCCTCAATTACTCTCTAACCATTTTCCATCTACAAAATAAATTTGAAACGTCTAAGTGCATGATTGCCATATTTAATTCGGAAAAAAAGGAAAATCGATTTGTAACTTTCGATTCCGAAATTAAAAATTTATTACAGAAAAAGTAAAAACTCTTAGACGATATTTCTTTTCTTTCAATGTCTCTCAAACGACTCTTTAACTAGTCGCATTGAAAAAATAAAAATAAAAAATAAAGTGAGGGGCCAACTTCACACAAAAATTCGAAATTGTTTTAACAGAGAAAGTAGGAACTCTCAAACGATATTTCTTTTCTCTCAAACCCTGTCAAACGATTTGCGTAAAAAAATGAAGTGAGGGGGCCAACTTCACGGAGGTACAGGATTTGACAGCATTATTGATAAACGTTATTTTAAATCGAAGCACGACAGTAAGGAAGCTTCATTAAAAATATTGATGCTGTTGTTGTATAAGTTTGGAGACCGAACATAAGACTAATTTTCACTAAAATTTATTATAATCATAAAAGAAGGAGATTACACTATGAATATACACAACAATCATGTTATAAATGATCCTTTATCTAGTTAGTATCGACTTAAATGTTATGATGTTATTAATAAATTAATGTTGTTAATCATATAATTCTGTTTTTAGTTATCTATAACGAAGGCCACTGGCGACTAAGTAAAGTATCTCCTTTGTTTAACATACAATCAAATGCAATTAAATTTAAACAATATGCATCAAAGATTCGTCAAGGTATAATTACTGCAATTCCAGCTAAGCCTGGTATAAAATTTTCGGTACTTATAGAGGCACAGCCATACCTGAAATACAGTGAAGATGATGCTGAAGCTTTTATGGTATGCATATCTGTATTATTCAGTTTTTAAGTTAATAGTTTTCAGTACATAAATGTGCCACCAACTGGTTTGAGCCTACCCTAAGTTTGACCAAGTGCAGATTGGTTGACTTCATACATATATTTTTGCAGATATGTGAAGTTAAGACACTTTCTTTCACATTATTTGAATATCGAACAGAATATAAAACACATTGTTACATTACATTGACCTGTGAACCTCCAGATTGCAAATCCTTTGCTTAACCCACTGTACCAACAATGCCTAGTATAATTTATAGAAATTTATCCTAACTAATTTGTACTATTAATAGATCACTGTGACATCTCCAGAAAGTAATAAATCTAAATTGGTATATACCTGTATTCTTCTCTCATGGGGAGTTTCTATGAAAGTGCCAGAAAGTATACATCTACCTTTCATGTTGGAACATGGTGAGAAAAAGATTGGAGCATCAGTAAAGACTACATTACAAAATTTGTTTGACTGCACAATTAAACAGTTTTATTTTTCACAGGTATTGTTTAGTTTTGTAAAACAATTGTGTCAATTTTGTAGTAAACAGTAAACCATAGTGAATTTATTTGCATTGTTAAAGAATTCTCCATATGCAGAACAAGCTGTCGCCCGCGAATCCGTCCACGCCGAATTAAAAAAACTTAATCAGTAGCCTATGTCTGCTTCCAGACTATGTTGTACTTGTGTCAAATTTCATCAAGATCCATTCAGCCGATCCAGATACCTTCAAACAAACATTCATCCATCTAAACATTCTCATTTATAATATTGTTATTACGCACGCGAGTCTCGCACCACAACCATACAATATTAGTTTTGGCGATTTACATTGCCTTGTGTATGAGGGGCTTTACAAGTAAAATGTAATTTTACATCAAGTTATTCAATTTCTTAACACAATTTTAATTTGTAGCATCAACTCTTACGATTGGGCTTTGGGTTTGTTGAAAATGATACGTCACGTAGCACCGATCCATTCACATTATGCTACACAGTAGTAGCCGATCACAAAAATAAGCTGAGCTTATCATTTGAAGTTGGGGATGTGAATATGATTTGGCACCGGTAAATATATTTATAGTAACAGATTACATAAACTTAGTAATTCTTATTTTATCTTCTTGCAGTAGAAGTGTATTAATTATTCTTTCAATATTTTAGAGCAAAGGGTGATTCCACAGCATCATCAAAGACAGATAAATTGGCTTATCAGATATTGCAGAATCAGATATTCTTCTCAATGCAGTTAGACGTGACACCTCTAGATCTATGTGAAATAAATCTCACCAAAGCTGAAGTGAAATCAGACGGTACCGTCAAAATGAAAACTCCAGAACTTGTGAATTGCGTATTTACGATGTTGAATGAATTCATCAGTTCACAAACTGTGGCAAGTAATAATACAGTTGATATATAGCATATATTTTATGTTCAATATTATAAAAATGTCATAAATCATGAATTTGAACAAGCTGGTTATTTATATGTAAGAAAGAATGTTTTATGTTTGTTGTTAAGTGAAAAATAATTTTTCTTTTACTGGAAAACTGCAATGTTCTGTGCATGTGAAAATAATGTGTGTACATCTAAAAAATACAAGTCTGAGTAAATTAAGAGATATAATAGTAATATTTTACCTTAATTTAAAAATATACTGAAAAGTAAATTTGTATTTTAAATAAAGTTGGTACAAAATAAATACACAATTTGAATTTTATAACATTTACTTTAATGGATTACGCTTTACAAATGTGTGTTGCATAATATAACCTTATATAATTATTTTACTACATTACATGTGCTAAACTTAAATATAAACAATTTCTTGTAATCATGTCCTTCTGTTGAATTGCAAGCAGTCCTTTTTCAGCGATCAATTTGCCTTTGTTCTTGTGCAAAAGATCTGTAGGCCTTCACAAGTTTCTGTCATGTTATATTGAGAATAAATACAATTATAGCAAGGTTCATTATTTTATTAAATAAGGTACTAAAAAGGTAAAGTATGTTAGTACATTAACTTTTATGTAATCTGGAATTACATAATGTCATCACAGAAATTTCATTTTGTGTTGTTATAACTTAAAACTATAAAAGTATAGTGTCTCTTGACCCAAAATTTATGTGTAAAAATTAATCTGTAATTTATATAATACACATAAATTAAATTATTCCGTAGAACACATTAGCTTTCTTGGAATTATGTTATTTTATTCCTTCCCTTTTAAAATTTCAAATATATTAAAAACATAAAATGTTGACTGTTTCAATGTATACATTAAATGAAATTACAAACACAAATTCTGTATTTAAAGTATTAAATAAAATATTGCACTTCATTAATGAAAAATAGTATTGATAAATGCCCAAACAAAAACACAATTAGAGATTTCACAGGCATGTTTTATTATCTGTGAACATTTAAACATAATATAAACATCTGGTTTGGCATATTTTGTATTGTATTTGAATTTCAAATATATGTATATATATTTATGACAAAGATTTATAATATAACATATAGTACGTAAGCATACAAGACTTAAAAGCATTTTAAAACAACATATACAGGTCAATAATTTTCCACTCCTGGTCAAACGTTAATATTTTTTTATATAATTTTACTTGTAGAATTACACAATATGATTTGAAACTTATGTCTTAACATTTATATCTTACCATTATGTACTATATAAGATGAGAAACTGCATCTACAATGTAAATAAACACTTATAAAGGTATGATAAGACTGTATTTAATTTTGAATCCATCTATATTTGTCTGTAAATAACTATTTAAAATGAGGAGAAATAGAAAACTGCATAAGTTTTTTTAAGGTACTATTCAAACTACCAGTTGTATATAAAAACTAGTTTTTAATACTAAAGTCGCGTTATAAGCACATATGAAATGATTTTACTAAACAATGTCTTGCCAAAGTGGCATTACTAAAATTATTATAGTGAATGCAACATATACCATAGCGTACATACTATCCTAATAAATCCGGCACACGGTAAGTTTCCGACCATAGTTTGTTGCACACAGCTGCACTCCCCCTGTAAACATTTTATAAATGGATGTAAAATAAGTTCAAGGTCAAGGGGTTAGTGTCAACTCCCCTAAAGAGAAGAAAGACTAAGACTTCTTACAGTAAGTCATTGCTTTAGAAAGCTGGTTAGAACCATGGGTAGCCACCATTAAATCTTTACATTATATTCCATAATTTCGTCAGTGAAAACCCGGTTATTCTAACTATGCGGGTACAGATATAGGCTGACAATGAGTGTCATACCTTTGCTGAGCCCGCTAGGAGCCAACCTGTCCGCCTCAGTGTGTGCAGTGCAGCACCTAACAGCAGCCGCCGCCCGCTGCGCCCGCGCCTGCGCCCCCTGCGCTGCCCGCACCACCCGTCGAGTGCTGCGGGCCGATCTTGATGCCATTTGCCTACAAAATTATAATTATATGGTAATGATGTTTTAATGTGTTTGTAATATTTAAATTGGCAGGTTTAATATGAGATAATAAATATATATAAAAGCATCATTAACATTCTTGAATTAACAAGAAGTGTAAATGAACTGCACTTACCTCATTGTTGATATCAAAAACGCCTTCTTGTATTTTCTCATAAATTTCTTTTGCAGTATTAATAAAGGCCTCTTCAACATTTGCTGCGGTCTTGGCCGATGTCTCCATGAACACCAGACCATGTTCACGTGCAAAAGCTTCCCCTTCCTCTTTCTTTACTTCACGTCGAGATTCCAGATCACTGTAAATATGAACTTTAATTGAAAATACACACAAGAGTTAATAAATGAGTATCTATAAGTTTATTTCACACATTCAGTGCCTTGCTTGGCAAGTTCACCTTCATGTATTGGAAACATAATGAAATGGAATATTTTAATGGATTAATATCCATTTAAAAATGTATAATTACCTCTTGTTACCAATTAACATGATGACCATATTGGAGTTGGAATGCTGCCGGGCATCTTCAAGCCAAGTTGTCAAATGGTTGAATGTATCCCGTCTTGTGATGTCATAAACTAGAAGTGCACCCGCTGCACCTCTATAGTATGATCGAGTTATTGACCTATAAATGTTAAATTATATGGTTTTTAACAGTGAATAAGACCTGATGATATGTAGTGATGTTGCTAAAAGATGGTACATGCTAGCTTAGTACACCCAGAGCGCTGGTAATGCAAAAACCAGCACTGGTTTTTGCATTACCAGCGCTCTGGGTGAGATTTCTAACGCCCCTTTTTTATCCATGCCTTAAGGAAAAGGGGCTTATATGAGACTGAGCACTATGTGGTTGCCTAACCACAGCCTACACTAACTCTAGTACTATATTCACCCTACTCTTGAAGGTATCCACATCAAAATGGAAAAACTAACAATGACAACTTGTTCCAATCCTTATTGTGTGTTATACTATCCACAGATGGAAATAAGTAAGAAAATTCTCACATACATAATTTGCAAATTATGAATGTGAAATTAATATCTCAGTTTACTCTGTTCACAATGGATACATAGATGGATAATAAATAAATAAACTTGATTAGATATTTTAAATGTTAAAACAAAACATTGTGCTCATATCAATAATTAACAAAAATAACACAACTATAAATATTTTATGCATAGATTTTATGTTTGTTTCTGCATATTTCATTTGTGTTACACAAGAATACCATAAAGTATAAGGATAGAACTATGTAACTTGTAATGGAAAGTGGAAAATTTACATCAAAATATATTATATATAACATAACTTTATATTTTTAAACCAGAGATAGAGAGAGGTTGAGACAGAGAAAACATGTGCTTTATGTGAATTTTGGGCATCATTGCAAAATCATTGAAAATTTAAAAAAGCAATCTTTGTTATAAACAAGACAGAAATAAAATGTAATCTTAAAGCAGAGAATAAAACAATAATTAGGTCAATGGATTCTTATCAATAATTTGTTTACATGTAACTCTAGTAAGTCTTTGTCTGACTACCTGAATGCCTCCTGGCCAGCAGTGTCCCAGATCTGTAGCTTGATTTGTTTACCATCAATTGTAATCATACGGGCACCAAATTCCACACCAATAGTGAGATCATGTACTGGTTGGAATCTCTTGTCTGTGAACTGCAGCAGTAAACATGACTTGCCCACACCTACAGACATAGTTTACGTAATTTAAGTGCTTTATTAAATATAACATGTTTAATTTGTGGTTTTCATATGACTAAAAAAATTGTCTGTGTATTTAGTAAAAAAAATAGTGCAATCAAGTTACCCAACAAATTCTTGAATGATATAACACAAAGAATACCCTTGAACAATAAAGGAATAAGGTCAAAATAAGTTAACATTTATTTGCGCAACGTTTTTCGTTCGATTTGATGAAAAGATTATAGATGAGCGTAGGCGGAACACAAAAGGTTTTACAATGGCCAATCATCCCTTTAATAATGTAATTCTTTATTTTATAATCTAAATGACGGCTTTTACTTTGACAAGAGCATGAATAATGTAAAGTAGAGCTTTTTCTGTTTACCGAATCAAAAAGCAAAAATGACAATGAAGAAAAAATTTCAGGAAATAAAATCAATACCTGTGTCGCCAATGATGATGTATTTAAACAAGTAGGCGTATGCCATTTTCTTCTGGTTTTACTATAATTATTACAAAGAAAATGTAAATTTAGTATATATAACACTCTCAACACCGAATATTACAATTACGATACGACGCAATTTTTATTAATCTCACAGCTGGGTTGATTCAGTATGTCATTGTAAAATTTGTTAAAACCTGTTAAAACTGACAATGAGACAATGAGTGAGCAGAGCAGACCATAGATTTAAGGATAAAATAAAATGGCATTGCTTGACTACTGTTTGGAAATGCCAATTTTTTATTACCAGTAAAATTTGAATTACTATTATCGCTTTTCATTTGACTTTACACAATCTTTATCGTATTCCCAAATTTAAATTCTATGATTTCAACTTTTTCTGTGTTGTTAAAAACCTTTGACCATAAGAAAGCGGACTATGTAAAGATCCGCCTCGGTTGTTCTAAATATAATGGATTTATTCAGAGGGTATAAAGATAAATTTAAATACGATTATGCTGACACATATATAAAATTTAAACTTCTTTATGAATTAATTACTAGATCAAAAATTAACGCACTTTCACTTAACGAGCACATAAGCAAGCAACTTCAATTCGTTTTTATTTGACAAAGAGAATGCGCGCGTTTTACAAGTTATCTTACCAGAGGTAAATCCTGTATAGTAATCGATATAACTAATTAACCGCATCAACGAGATTAGCACAACAGAAAAATTCGCAGACGGACAAACAAACAGCTTGTTATAGATTTATAATAAGTATTGTGTATGTATATATGTAGATAGTTAGTCTATTTTACGATGATTAGTTTGTCAACTATAACTATGTATACTCTGCGTATTATTAATTATTATGTTAATTTTCGTCTATGGTGATAGTTGCTAGCTGTCAATTATTGTTCTTCAATAGGTTTGTTTTTATTTAATGAAATTGATTCCAAACAGTCTTAGTGGCAGTTAAATGAAAAGTGATAGAGATAAAAATGTAAAATCGTATTAAACCGTGTCTGTTTTTCTTTTAAAGCATTTAAAAGTGCCATCATTTGTTAACCTAAAATTTACAATGCCGACAAATAACAAGTTGTGTTTGTAATAATGGATTCTTCGAATGAGGCAGCGTCTGTTCGAAATCCTATTAAAGAAGGACGTGAGAAAGAGGAAAGTAAGGATAATAAAGGTATAGATAGGCCGGTGAGCCAATTCGTTGGGATTGAAAATGTGTTTACATCAATGTCACAAGAACGAAGTTCTAGTTTTGCCCCAGTAAATGGTTCTCGACCTTGGTCGAATGATGATTCTGAACAAAGGGTTAACCGAACAAAGGAAAGTAATTTAGTAAATGACACCATTGGAAATACATTTGACGATAATCAAAAGCAAATGGCCAGTAATGAAACAAATAAGAAAATGCACAGTATTGAAAGTCCAAGTAAAGTTGAATCAGCTTGTGATAAAACACTCGATTCCAACAGTGAGAAAGCATGTCAGAGATACAAGATGTATGCAGATAAATTAGGCAACACTAGCTGTGTGAATGGTCCTTCAACAAGTGGCATAAATAATTCCTTTGATAATACTGAAAGTGGTAGCATTCGAGAAAATAGAAAACGGCCTTCAACCCTCAAGCTAGATAGACCAAACATAGATGACAATGATAGTTCAAGTGACACTGGTAATGATGATTACTCATTGGGTTCTGAAGATGGCTGTATTTACACATACAGGGGAGGTGAACACTTGGCAGACTTACCAAGTTCCTTTTTTAGCCTTGACATGGGCTTGCCCTTAGATAGGCATCTCCCATTGCTTCCTAATTATCCAGTCCCTCAGCAGGGGCCAGCTAATGCCAGGGAACAAGGCTCAAGAGCATCCAGCCCGGATATGGACTTTTTAGAGATGGATTTCGATCCTGGGCCTTCTTGTGAAGTTGATACAGATGATGAATCAAGCCCTGATGCTGATTTAGAAGTGGCAAACAGTTTGCCAGAAGAAATTGAACCGGTAATTAGGGGTACCACACCTGAATATTTGCCTAATCCTGTGGTAAATCCTCAACCATCTACTAGTTCAGCACATAATGACATTGAAACACATAGTCTTAGTATCCCCTCTACAAGTTGTGGACAGGATTTGCCCCAAAGAAATTCAGAAGAAAAAGTAACAAGTGATCAAGAGTATGGACCATATATTACACATGTGAACTTTAGGGGTGAGCAGTTTTTAGTCAGAAGGACCATGTCAAGTTGGCCAAGTAATACTTTGTCTGGCTTACATGTGTCTAATGGAGATTTGGTATCCCCAAGAGAAGTATTAAATTGTGAGTAACATTTTTAATTAGCTCTTTAAATATTTATACTACCTTCATATATTATTTCAACCACTTTTAAACCAACTTTCCTTTCTCCACTTTACCTTTCATGTAAGAGGTTCGTATAATTAATAATTTACCTTTAAAATGCAAATAGACCTGATATTTCCATTTTGATCAGAATCTGTGTATTCAAACAAGTAAATGTTTTTAATTGATATGTTTTTGTGTTTTTTTAGATGAAGAAGATCATCATGATGGAGCACATACTTATGAAATCAATAAAGGAGAAAGACCAACTGGAGATTCAGTAAATATTCCAACAGCCCTTTACCATATCACAATGGCTAAGAGGCTTATAATTCAGAAGACTTGCTCTGATGTTGAATGTCATGATGAACATGATGTGGTAAGTATAACACACAGTTTAGAGAAATGTCTATATGTCGGAAGGGTAGAAAATGTCCGGAACTTTCTGGATCTTTCTATAAAAAGCAATCATCATATTATAATGTTGAGATTACCATCTCTAATAGACATTTACATTAATCAAATTATTTTGAAAGAATAAAAAGAAATATTTTAAAACCTAAAAAAAAAAAATTTTATTAAATGAATCAAACATTCTATGTTCATTTGCATTGATAATATAAATTTTGGATGGTCTGAATTTGATGATATAAAACCTATGTCCCTGGGAATTGTAGAGTCGAGATCAAGGTGCAGGATGCAGCAGTGATGGCGACACAGGATGTGTGGAGCCCCCTCAGTGCATGGTGTGGTCGGAGCGCGAGGCTTGTGAACGACAGGTCACTCAGATCGGCACATCTGCTTGTGGGGCAACCGCAGTTGTAAACGTTTTTGTGAGTAATATTTGACGCACGTGTATTTGAATGAAATCAATAGCATATAATTATTTGTTGCTTTAATTAAAATAATATGCTAATAATGCCAATAAGATAATTTTTAGAAAATAGTGTCTAAGGGACAACGATTAATGTTGAATTTTGATGGTTGAATTTATTAATTAAATTACAGGTCACGGAAACAATTATTACCACATTCAAAAAACTCTTCGCAAAGACATAATTTACTGCATTAGAACTTCACATTGAGATAATGAGTGAAAATGTTTTCCCTTAAATTTTCTGAGCAAATTCATAAGTAGAATTTATTATTTCTAGATTGCTCTCGGTGTGCCTGTGAACATTGAACGAATTAATGCAGCGGTGGGAACGAGACTAAGGGCGAATAATGCGCCTATACCCAGGTAATGTATGTATACAGCAGGTCCAGTCTCTACAACATCTCATATGTAATTTTATCTTTCTAAAATAATATTGTAACAAAATTCTACTATATACTATGTGATGAACCAACATAATGTCAAGTAAAGTCCTGGAGTAAGCAAAGTAACTTTAACAATGGTAGATACCAATAACAACAACTATTGCAATGTGTTGGCTCGTCCGAAGCAATGACACAACCACACACCTCTTTTCCTTCCCATCTTTTACTTATAAGGAGAAGAAAGGAAGGGAAAGTGGATATGACGGAGTATTATATGCATAGGAAGGGGAAATATTTTCTTACTATGCGTCCATATCTTCATCGATAAAACGTAAGCGACGCATCTGCAATTGCACATGTCTATGAATAAAAAAAAAGTTCTATTTGAAACGAAAATCTTTTTAGGATGCACTACGATCTCAGAAACTCTTGTCTGCTTGGGTACGCATTTATTTTCAGAAAATATTTGCACGTGGAACCAAGTGAATGACGTATCTTTGATGTCAAACATACCTAAAAGTTTAATTTTTGGTTTGACGTCTTAGACACGTTAGGGGAAAAAACTGAATGACGTTTCTCAGACGTCAAATGTACCCAAGGTTAATTAAGTTTGATCAGAAAAATTCCGATGGTTCTGGGACACATAGAGGACAAGCATGTAGGCTTGTCCTCATTTATTTAGTTTATTTACATAGAATTTTGATACAAATTCATTGACTTTAATTGGACATACTCATTTTATGTTCAAATGCTTAAAGCAATTTTATTTTTTATTGTGTTGAGTTCGTAGAGTTCATTGAGTTGGTAGATTTGTTGGCTACAGATAGTTGGTTAAAATAAATTATTCTAAATATAAATAACTAGCAGTTGCACGCAATTCCTTCAACACGAAACAAAAAAATAAAACAGTTAATATTGCCTATGTTACTTTGGGATAGTGTAGCTTCCTAACAGCGAAAGGCTATTTCAAATTGCTTGAGTTGAAATGCAAACAAACAATTAAATCATTCCTCTTTATAATATTGGTACAGATATAAAGAAGAGATTATATTATTTACTTAGATATTTGCTGTCGCGCGCCGTCGCGGGTTGTACTGCGGCTGACTTGGTGACAGGAATACAGAGAGCTTCTGATGGGTTGGTGACCGCTCGGTTCTTTCCTATGTATCCAGAACGTGCCATGTCCCTATCCCATTGGCTCGCTGACTGGATATCTCTTGGTTAGTTAAGATAATACATAATAATTCTTATATTTTAAATAGATTATTTAGTTGCATGCCTAAATAACTGACTCTTGTACTGTGTGTTTAAAATAATGATGAGTGGGTAAAAGACTTGAAGTTTTGAGTAAAAAATGTTTGGGTAAATATTTTTTTCTGTATTTAGAAAAGATTTAAAATAAATGTATTATTATTTTAACATATTTTTTATACAGGTTTTTTTTTTCAGTTTGTGAATAATACGTTTCAAATAATCTTGTGGTAGGGCTTTTTTATTTTTATTGAATCTCAAAAAAATTGAAACTGTTTTTTTCTTTGTAGGTGCAGTACCAATATTGACATTAAATCTTCAAGCGGGATGCGAAGGGGAAATTCCCGATGCATGGCATCATCAAATGGTGTTCGGTGTATCTCCTCGTGGTATATATCTCTGCAACCCTTGTGAATGTGTCCCAGAGAGGGCGCTGTGGCCGCGTCTCACCTCGCCCTCGGTGTTGCTAGTGCGGGCCAGAGACATCATTGCCAGATTAACTCCGAATATGGATTTAAGTGTGCTCATGGCCGTACCGGATAGAAGGTTTCATACTTTTAATGTGCTCGGTAAGTTTACAATTTTTGGTGTACAATTTTATTACATAGTTATTTCTTGTTCTGTTCTCTTTTTATTTGACAAAAATGAAAAAATCTCCTTATAGTTTATTAACAATGTTCGCCTTCATGACAAATCAAAAACTCAACGAAAGTGTAGATTTAAAATAAAAATCTTAAGAAAACCTGATTTACTGTCCATTTTTTGCTGTTAGCGGTAGTAACACACTTTAGATCTAAGTTATCAAACTTAAATTTGCAGATGGCCTTTATTTAAATTTCTTTTATATTTATCTGGGTCAGATTGAAAAAAAAAATGAATTATTACAACATTATTATTATTAGAATCGAATAAAGTGTAGAAGCTCTAAAAAACATGACTCTTCTTTCTGTGATCGCGGGTCGTATGTTTGTCATGACTGCTGTATATAATGAACGTATTGTAGGTCAAGTGGCGAGTGTGATCCGCGAGTGTCGTGCGCGCGGGTGGACGGAGCAGGGTGCGCGGACTAGACATGTGCGACTGCCGGCGTCTTACCAGGCCGGTGTCACCGTCGCCGCCCTCACCGGCACCGAGGCTCATCGCCGGCTCGTACACGCCCCTCTACCACCACAATGCCGACCTTACTAGGTAATTTTTTTTTCGGGGGGAAATCTTCAAAAGATACCTTACCTTGAGGAAGAAAGACAGGGTTATCCGGACTTGACTCACCAAAATCTCCTGGTTGATCATCCTCAAGTTCAACCGGTGAGAGTTCCGGAATCTCCAAAAGAACACACCGGGTAGTTAACACTCGTCTTAGGAAAATACCATCCGTACTAGGTACGTACAGCTCGTACTAGGTACGTACAGCTCGTACTAGGTACGTACAGCTCGTACTAGGTACGTACAGCTCGTACTAGGTACGTACAGCTCGTACTAGGTACGTACAGCTCGTACTAGGTACGTACAGCTCGTACTAGGTACGTACAGCTCGTACTAGGTACGTACAGCTCGTACTAGGTACGTACAGCTCGTACTAGGTACGTACAGCTCGTACTAGGTACGTACAGCTCGTACTAGGTACGTACAGCTCGTACTAGGTACGTACAGCTCGTACTAGGTACGTACAGCTCGTACTAAGTTCGTACCGCTCGTACTAGGTACGTTTAACTCCATCATAGGTACAGTCAAGGTGGAAACATTCTTCACGTTAAAAGCTTCCAATTTTTGAATACCTTTAAATTTGATATGGAAAGTAAGAATTTGTTTAATTTTATCACTGCCTCAGTGTTACAACATTAATTAGACGTAATATTAATTTAACAAATTAATTGAACAAAATAACTGAAGATCTTACGTTACTTTGTTCTATTACGTAATTTGAGTCAAGATAAAAAAAGTACATTTGTCATAAAAATATTGATGGGTCCTGCGAATAAGGGCCAATGTGCAAATTGACAACTTTCAGAAACGGATCTCAAAGATAAAGCCATATAGGAAAGTAGGCCGCTTAGGCAATTATCCTATAGCAAAAAGTTACATTTACACCTGTACATATGTATTTTGTTTAGCATGCTGGTAACTAAACTTGGTGTTCCCGCTGCTCGTTTGCCCCCTTCTCTTATATATATATAAAAAAAACTAAACTCAGGTGTAACTTTTAACATGTGAAAATAAAAATCATCAATTTGTTACTTTGGCCCATATACATAAGACCCATTGATATACTAATTCAATTACATTGCACGCGTGTTACGGTTATGTTATTTTGCTTCCAAGAAATATTAGTAAAACTTATTAATTAATAAACAATATTAATAAAAATTCCTTTTAACAGGTACTCGAAAAGTATCGGACGGATATCGAACAGCGCAATAATTTTCTCTCGCAATTTGAATCGCGATTGAACAGTAACCATATTTAGAATACCACCGAATTAAAAATTAAAAACTCATATTTCTGTTATAAATCTATTTAGCTTACATTTTTATTAATTGCTACTAATGCTAATGACCTATATTTGTACTTGAAATCTATTATTGCGCGTAAAAATTCTCACAAAATTTACGAAAAAAATATACATGTCTATGGTTGGCTGTCAAAGTATACGGATTGAGCGAGACGAACGTATACCCGAGCGCCGGAGGTGCGACAAAGACAACATCTATTTTGTTCGCGTTACTTATTGCCAACTTTAGAAACGTAAATATTTTTGGACAGTTTTTGTGAGTGTAATAAATATAATAGCTTTTGTCACATGTAATATTATTGTGTGGTTAAATATTTTATATGTATACACTTTGACAGCTTTTAATATGTCAATATTATAGCTTAATTTTTAATATGGTGATCGGATGTTGAATTTTATATGTTACAGAAAAAAATATATCTTTCCTTTTTATTTCATTAATTTTAAGTGATTCAGGAAATAATTATGACAAAAACATTTTATCACAAGAGTTCATAACTGCTATAACCAGTGCCTGTGCCGCTACTAGAACCCTGGGTGTAATTTCTACGACAAACCTTTTTTATTATTAATTTTGGTAAGGGATTTGTCAGAGTTATGTTAGACTGTGTAATTGTGCGGTCGACCAACCGCACCCTAGTACAACGCCGGCACTGGCTATGGCATATTCATATTTGATTAATATTCACACTCACAGTTTTATGGTCCCTAAGGGAGACTTGAGTTACGAAAAATCTGTATCGAGGAACTGCTTAAATTACAGACTTTAACTCTAAGTATAGTACTCAGTATTTGTTTTGGCACTTCAGGAACATGAAGGTGACTCTAAAATTGAATTAACAATCGATTTTATGGCGTCAGTTCATATGTTATATTCCCAATGAGGAATTAGAAGTCTGCCCAAATTGGGCGTAACTATGTCATTGACAACCACGCTGGCCCTGTGCGGGTTAACTTCACACATATCTTTGAATTTCTTCGCATAAATGTGCAGATTGAATCACGATGTTATTCTTCACAGTAAGAACATCAGATAAATGTACATATGAAATTCGAAAATCAATAAACATATTGGTACATGACGGGATTCGATATTTGACGTATAGATATCGGTCCGGTGAGGTCACGGTTTTAATATTATTTGCTATTAAATTTATTTGCTACGCAATGTGTGACAGAGACAAAACCGAAATCTGATTTTCACTTCTGATGTCAACCCTTACATTCTCTTTGAAAAATAGACGGAACAATATGTCACTGTCAATCAATGCAGTCGATACCTAGTAAGTGTTGTGCCCGAGGTATGATGTATCAAATCAAATGCCGCGTACTGTAGTTTTTATTTGTCTATAATTTAGATCATTTAAATTATAACTATTGTATTAACTTCGAACGTTATTTTTCATTAAGGCTTGTATTATTTTTTATTAGATTCGCTCAAAAGTTTATTCGTTTATTGTATGTGTTTGGTTGTAGTTTTGTTATTGGCTAAATTCTCTTAGCCATAAAATAATTATAATTTGTACATAATTTTTGCTAAGGAATAATATATTAGTCAATTGGTGCTTACTAGTCAAAATTATTATAGCACGACCATTTTTATTAATATGAAAGAATATAACTCGCCCTTAATTTTGGTACTGAAATGCGCTACCGTGAAATTCAATTACCGTGACAGTGGAGAGAAAAACTGAAAGCTCTAAGTAGGTGGCGCTAGAGCCAAGAATCGGCTGACATCTGTCATTTGTCAAAGTTTTGAATTCTAGAGATAAAAAAATCTAGTCCTTTTTGACTGGACTGGAATTAAAAAGAACTCCAAAGCCGGAATTCATCCACAACTGGAAAGCAATGGATTAAAATTATGAGCTATCTTTAATTTTTTTAGTGAAATTTATCGGAAGTAGTTACTATGACTGCAATCCACAGAGTACTTTTAACCATACTGTGGAAAAGACAGTTTTTCTCCCCATTGACTTTGATGACAATTGTGTCATATTGTCATTGTTAACACATTGTTGACCGGTCACGAGATAACACGTGATGCGCTTTTTTTCGCATCGCTGTTGTTTTCTCTGTTGGCGAGCGAGCATACAGTGCTATTGTTAGTCAGTATAACACAAGCTATTTCTCTCCCTTATAAAACCCGCCAAATCTTTTGTTGTAAAAAATGTTTTTTCTTCTTGTAATTAATAGTGGACCCCATCGTTTTTATTTCGATGAATAAAAAATGAGTAAAAAATGTTTAATAATTAAAAAAATTATATATACATTACACCAAACTTCATAACATGGTGACAAAATTGCCGGTCAACAATGTGTTAAAAATAAAAAGACGGAAGGTATGTGTGTTTAAAGGGTTTGGAAACCTATAGTTATAACATTTATTTTTATTGGCACATCCAAAAACTTAAATGTAAGAAGTCATTTTTACATTCGACATTGCAGTGTTAGTTCAAGCTGAGATAAAAAAGTAAGCGTTTTTGAAGTGTTATAAAAAACGGGTCTATCGTAGAAACACCTTTAAAACATTTCATATTGCAACGTCTTCCCTAATTACACAATAAAACTGTAGAAGAAACATTTCTTGATGTACCTTTACTTAGAAGGTGTCGTGCGATTTATTTAAGATCTAAGGACGTAGACGTGACGTAGCTATTAAAAAAAGCATTGTATATATTATATTATATTTTTGGATTATACGATGATAGAATAACATTTTTTTTTCTTATCCCATTCCTTTTAAGGACTTCTGATGAATTCAGACATTTAACAGTGGTAGACGCCAGCAACAACATCGATTGCACGAATGAGACGGCTCGCTTCGTGCAATACCTTGACCAAACAGAAGAGAGGCATCAATTGGAAGCAATTCCGCGTACAGCCCCTGATGAGCGTGTGCTGCAGGCCTAATTTTAGTCATCTACCCCTTCCCACCCTTTTCTTATAAGGTAAGATTGGGAAGAGGAAATATATTCTTTCTGTGCGTCCTTCGTCGATTAAAGGTTGGCAACGCATCTGCAATTGGGGATGACTATGGGCAGCAATTGCTTCGCTATTTCGGCGAATTCAGGAGGCTGCTTGCTCGTTTGCCGCCTTATGATGTAAAAAAACATAGAAACAAAAAAAGCTGCGCTTAACATTGGCAAATAAAAAAGTGATAAAAAGAGTGATAATAAGTGATACGAAACCATTCCCATTACTTATATTTATATACTTATATTCGATACATTAGATTTTAAACTTTATAAAATGGCACCTTTTTAAAAACAGTCTGATTGGATTTTGGAAATTTTGTTGAAGTTGAAGAACTTAATTGGTTTGCGAAATGTTGAAATAGATTTATAAAAAGTTCAATTGTTTTGTTGAAATCAATAATTGACTGAGATCGATTGGAAAATTATTTTAATTACTTTGTATGAAACGTGATACGAAATTATTCGATCACGTTTCTCGTTATTTCGACAGTGGTTCTTCAGTTTACATCGGATAAATTAGATGAATTTTGAAATTGTGAAAAATACGGCGGATAAGCAAAAAAATAGTTCTATTAATATTTGATTTTGACCATGTTGTTGGTTTAATTATTTCGATTAAACGCTTTTCCACAAGCGACATTCGGATAGTAAGCGTCAACCACTGTTTTAAAAAATTCAGCCGATGGCAGGGCATTCGCGGGAAGCGATTCAATTTTCTTTATGATTCTATCATAGGTGGCTTTTTCCTCTCTGTAGTAAATGCCGACGATGCCAAGTTGTTGGTAGATATCACGGATCCGCGCCACGTGGTCCGGCTGCCAGCTGCCGTAGTGAGCGTAGAATTCCTCTCTCTGGGCGGGTGAGCAGCGCTGAAGGGCGGTCACCGCCAGCCACGTGCATTTGCCCGCTTGGATGTCAGACCCCGTTTTACCAGTTTGCTCGTCGTCATCATAATAGTCAGTGAAGTCGTTCTAAAAATCATAAACATTGATTTTTCCTTAATCTCGACCATAGTTTTTGATCTATCGTCAATTTCGAGTATATGTACCCAAATATAAATAATGAAATTGCAATAAAGTGCGATACTAATATATTAGAAGTCTTAAAAAAGCAAAAAAGTTGCAAGTTTGTTTGTTGACTTCGTTAGTAAATAATATGAGCTTAAGAACTATCAAAAAAAGTATGAACTAAACGAATCATTTTTTATAACTACACGAAATGCAACAAAGTAGAGGAAGACAAAAAATGGTCTTACATTTATTTGGCTCCAAATTCCAACGTCTGTTAAGATATCATCCACATATCGACATGTATCCTTGTTATAATTCTTTGACAGCACCAGAGCGGACAGTATGGGAAACTTGACAGAATAGTATGCGTATTTGTACAAGGCTATGTTTTTGTACAAATCCATTGTGAAGTTTTTGTAATTGCGTTGTTTTGATGTTATAGCATCCAAATATTGACCAACGTTACAAGTGAAAAAGGCCTGTGAAAATAAAATAAGAATAAATCTATAACGCTTTTCGTGCGTAATAAGTTCCATTGTGTCTATCTGTAGCCTGAAACACGCAAAGCCCATTGGGACGAGTACCTTACTCATCCGTTTTTTTAATTAATATTGGTTTCGTACACGTGGAAGTTCACGGTTAGTCAATATTACTATTATTATAAATGCGAAAGTCTAGATGGATGGATGTTTGTTAGAAGGTATATCAGGTATATCCGGAAGCTTAACGGATCTTGGATGAAAATGGCACAGATGTAGAGCATAGTTTAGAAGAACACATAGGCCAATTATTATGTTTTTTTTTTTTCAATTCTCGAGGATGGAGTCGCGGGCGACAGCTAGTCAAACATAACTAGGATTGAGGGAAATTGTGAGTAATGACCTCGTTGAAGAGTTTAGCAAAGTCAACAAAGAGCTGTGAGGAGAAGTTGATGTGTAGCAATTGCATGATGAAGCTGCGGAGCATGCTGGCGTCATTGCCGGCCAGCGAACCCACGTCCGCCAACATGTGCCAGCATGGTTTCCCATTGCGGAACGTCGCACCGTCCTCGATGTCGTCCAATATAAGAATATATGACATCAACTGAAAATTTTATGTATCGATATAAAAAACTGAATAGTAGTGAAATCGATAACTTCATGTTAGAAAACAATAACATCTTATTATTATTAGTAATATAATAATAATTATATTAATAATATCTAAACATACCAATTCAACGCACCAAGCTAAAACATATTGTTGATTTTTCAAATCGCCTTTTATTTTTTCAGATTCTAGTAGTTCATGGCCAAGTATAGTCAATTCACCTTGAATTGTTTTTCGTCCGCGCATGTAGTATTCTGTAATCTAGAATTTTAATTGTCTTATTATTTCAACTCTTAATTATATTCACCAACAATGTTATGGTAACTAATAAATAAGTTGCAGTTCATTTCTGAGATTGTGAGTAGCCACTGTTGTAACACATGTATAAAACAAACCTTTTTCTCTGTTTTTGGAACGAAGTTCCTTATCGCGCGTTGTGTAAGGGGGCTAGACGGAAAAAATTCTTACGAAAAGTTGTCACGACACTTTTTGCTAGCCATTCAAAGGGGGAACGCTGCCAGTATCTTCGGAACCTTGCCTAAAGGGACACCTTTTAATGATATATTTTAGTTTTTATGTATTATATTTAATCTAATATTTTAATTTTCTATATATATTAAAAGACATTCACTTTGTGGTATGTGGCTTTTTGCTATAGTAAGTATGTTAACGACGAATGAGCGCTACTTCACCATGGCAACGACGTGACAATATATAACGAAAATTCATAGAAACAAAATGTACTTCTTGTGAAGACTTAAGTTTTTTATTCATAGAATAAACATTGGTTCCTTCACTAATTAATCGAAAGGAACTTCGTTCCATCCGGGTGTCCCTTGACACCTCTCAAGTTTTTTTAATTATTTTAATAAACAATAACAAAAGCTTGTTATTAAAATTGTTACATATATGCCTACAAGGAAGATCGTCGACGCAGCAGTGCGTTGACTTCGCCGCGACCCACTTAAGTGGACACGAGGCGCTGAGGCAGCATTGGCACCGATATTTCATAATTATTAATTGTAATAGATTAAGCAATTCCAATCCTGACTTCGGAGGGAACATAGCATAGTTAGTAATAAGTTTTAATTCGTAATTTTTTATAATTAAATTAGTTAGTTTAAGTTAGTTTTTATAAGAATCAATCTCGGTTTTTTTTAATAATAATAAAAGAGACGGCAATAGCGGAAACTCTCCGTAATAAACACTTACTCTTTTCATTCTATCACGTAATTCATCATTCTCCAAGTACTTAGTCTGCTGAACTCCTTTGTCTATTATAACGGGCAGAGAGTTAATAAAGCTACTGTATTCCTCCTGAGACAATATTTTTTTCTGCTTTTGAGGAGGACGCCTGAGGAAGAAAATACATGCTTTTTTATTACTTCTGCTAAAAACAATAGCCGTGGAGAAGCTGCCCGTAATTTCAAGTAACCTATAGGGCAGTGATTGTCAAACTTATTTCTTTCACCCCTTATCGCCCCCTCCAAGATTTAAAACGCCCCCAAGGGGCCGTTATCGCCCACTTTTGGAAACACTATTGTAATTGATCCTAGGTTAATATGAGTGATGTCTTTAATAATTTTTTTAAGTGAAAGCGAAAGGAATTTATTATATGTAAAGTAAGAATTGTAAGGGAACATACCACTTGCAGCAATTCCTGGAGATATTCAGCAACCATTTAGTCGGTACCATATTAATTGGGAATACAGGATGTAACAAAATATACGTGTAGCTCACAGCTCCAAATGAATATGTAATCTGTCTGTTTTAACTAAATTTATGTAACATTTATAAAACAAATTGCTGTATTGCAAACGATAAATCTTTTTTTTATTTTCGTTCACGATGCCGGTTTTTTGTTAATTAAAAACGTAACTATTTTCCTCAAAACAAAACCGGTATTTGTTAAATTCTTTTTGTATAGTTTTTATTAACATACAAAAATGTTAATCAATTAATAGAATACAAAGAAACTTCGACTGATCTGGTTGATTAATATGTCACTGCTTGCAACTGCTAAGTTCAACTATATATACTATTGACCTTAGAATCTGCACGAGCACATTATGAAACCTGTATTGCAAATTAACTAGTTTTATCCAGTTAATGCTGACTAAACCACATCGCCGATGATGGTTCCGCTTAGGCATGTATCGTAGACGGGCTTGGTGACAATGAAACGTAACGTTAATTTTTATTTTTCAAGTAATCGATTGATTATTTATTATTATTATTAGGACCAGGGATTAGTAGGTAAAAAATACGTCAAATTCAAAAAGTTGTTAAATTAATGGCCAGCGCTTGATACGTTAAAAAGGTTGATCAACAGTTGATTCAAAAGTTGGTTGGTAAAAGACGGAGATGCCGTTGTCAAAATATGTGTTAAAAGTTGAACGTGTAGTAAGTCTCGTAATAGTGTTGATGCTGTACACCGGGTCGTGAAGTAGGAGTGTTTGCGTTAAGCGTTATCCTCTTCCTATACTTCTCCTCCCCCATCAAACCCACTTCTTCTCATCCTTTCCATGTACTAAAAAGGTGAAAATAGAATGAGATATAGAATTTGGCCTCTGCGCATACATATTCATCAGACGAAAAGCGGAAACATTTCACGCACTCCTTATAATTATTAAATTAACATCAATCGACCATGTTAAAATTCGGTTTAAAAGAGCCAACTTCTAGCTTGACTCAGTATAGAACACGAACAATTTAAGAAAAACTACAACAACGGTGACAACATGAACATTAATTATTTATTTAATAAAATTTTACTTTAATTTTACATTCATCATTAATTTTATCATTCGAACTTGTTAAAAAAGTACGGTTATTAAAATAGGTATGAGATACAATTTTAATTTAGCAGTTAGCAGAAATAGAACACGGGACTACCAAGGCAGAGCTTGCCTTTAAGTGAAAATAGAAAGTAATAACAATTATGTTATAAGATAGGAATAGGGTAGGTAGAAGGAATTCGCGGAAATAGCAAAGCGACCGATGCCTGCAATTACAGATGTCTTGCCTACCTTTGAACTACGAAGGTAGGATTGCACAGAAAGGGAATATATCATTTTCCTATGTGTCCCCTTCTCCGTTACGTCCATTAACCATTCCCAATCGATGATTACGTAGTTAATTACCCAAACAAGTTCCATTTAAGTTTCGGCCATCTTGTTCATAAAGTTAACAATAAAGCCGTTAATCAGATGAGAAGTTAATAAACATAACAATATTATTATATAAATAACACATTAGATGAATAAACTTTGCTACTTTCCTAATGTCAACGATATTCCACAAGTGACATTGGGATAGTAAGCGTCAACCACTGTTTTAAAGAAATCAGCCGATGGCACGGCATTCGCGGGAAGCGATTCAATTTTCTTTATAATTCTATCATAAGTGGCTTGTTCCTCTCTGAAATAAATATCGACGATGCCGAGTTGTTGATAGATATTACGGATACGTGCCACGTGGTCTAGCTGCCAGCTGCCGTAGTGAACGGCGAACTCCTCCCTCTGGGCGGGCGAGCAGCGCTGTAGGGCTGTCACCGCCAGCCACGTGCATTTTCCCGCTTGGATGTCGGAGCCCGTTTTACCAGTTTGCTCGTCGTCGTCGTAATAGTCAGTGAAGTCGTTCTGAAAAACATAACAGGAATATTGATCATTTTTTATCCCTCATCTCGACCATCGTTTTTGATCTATCATCAATTTCGAGGATAAACTCAAATTTGTATGTATAAAGAAAATACAAGGGTGAATATATGTATTAGAAGTCAAAAAGAAGCAAAAATTTGCATATTATGAGAAAGAATTGCATGTGTACCTTTAGTGTAGGCCTAGGAATAGATGGATGGATTACGTGAAAGGCGACATTCAGGAAGGAAGGTGAAGACTGTTAGGGCGCCTGAGAATTAAGATTATTATTGTGCACTTGTCGTCGATTGAGTGGGATAGAGATATTAAGTTAGCAAACTGATACATCGTCCCCGCTACTTAATAACCGTTTATTAATTTATAACGTATCATTGTGAAAAAAATAAAGATTAGTTTTTTATAAGCACCAAGTTATCGATTTGTTAATATAAAATATTTATCCATTTTATTAAATTAATTGGCCACGCGATAAAAGATACATATGTTATTCGTTTAAAATATGGTTTTTGATATATTTAATTGTAAATATTCTAATTACAGCATTTAAAAATTTTAAAATTTCTTTACCTTTTTTTTTCCACAAATATTCAAAATATTGTCAGCAAAAATAATTAGCTTTTATACGTATCATTTTGAGGTTTAGGGTTGCAATTATAAGTACTGCTTGTACTTTAGTTAGATGATGATTAAGTGGCTGATCGACGAATTATAGAAAACAGATTAAAACTGACGTTTGATAGACGAGAAAACTGTGAACGACCCCTATCACTACCACGTCAGAGGCGTCGCGCTTTGCGTCTAGTTTGACCGCACTTAAAGGTGGATCTACGCTAGAGGAAAAGATCACGAGCTAAGCATAAGCTGTGCCCCTCTACTCGCAATGTCTAGACGAAGAACTAGCCATACAATAAGCCTAATGCAAAATTATTTGTGTTCGTGAATAAAAGACCTGCGGGGAGCACAGACCAGCAGGATTCGAGCGCTCGAAGCGTGATCTAGAAGACGAACACATAGAGTAGGATAGGGACAGGGAGGTGATTATGTATGACGAAATTAACTCTATATACTCGAGCTACATAATTAACAATATGAATTACAGTTTTATAGTAGACAAAAATTGGGTTCCTTACATATATTTGGCTCCAAATTCCGACGTCAGTTAATATATTGTCCACAAGTTGACGTGTATCCTTGTTGTATTTGTTGGAGAGAATCAGCGCACACAGTACGGGAAAGTTTATAGAGCCGACAGCAAATTTATAAAAGGCAATATTTTTGTAATATTCCATTGTAAAATTATCATAATTTCGATTTTTAGATGTCGTGGCGTCCAAATACTGTCCAACATTGCAGATAAAAAAAACCTGAGAATAAATTTCTAATAAATTTTTTCTTTAGCTTTACTTTGTTATGCAAATTTGATATGTAAAAATCTAAAAAGAATTTGATATGTAAAAATTTGATATTTGATGTAGAAAAGCCATTAGGCCAAAACGCCGAATTTCAGCAGCGAAAGGCGAATTTGATTTCTTAAAGTTCGAATTTGTTTCGTAGTCTAGCAGTCAGTCAAATACATATAAGTACGATGTATTGTGAATCGATGTGAGTAATGACCTCGTTGAAGAGTTTAGCGAAGTCTACAAAGAGCTGTGAGGAGAAGTTGATGTGTAGCAATTGCATGATGAAACTGCGGAGCATGCTGGCGTCGTTGCCGGCCATCGAGCCCACGTCCGCCAACAGGTGCCAGCATTGCTGCCCGTTGCGGGTTGACGCACCGTCCTCGATGTCGTCAACAATGAGAAAGTATGATAGTATCTAAAAGAAGTAAAGACCGGTTTGAATGACTCAGTTTAAAATAATAATTCACGACACTTTTACCCCCACAATTCAAGATTATACTAAAACAATTGAATATTTCGCTCCAACTTTACCTTTACTTTACATTACCTTGACCTATTTTTTTATTCATAAATAACTATACATATCAGACATTTAAAAAAGTCCTTATGAAATGTTGACTTTAACTTACCAATTCAGTGCACCAGGCTAAAACATATTGTTGGTTTTTTAATTCACCTTCGATTTTCTTGGGCTTTCTTAGTAGTTCATGGGCGTAAACCGTCACTTCACCGTGTATTGTTTTACGTCCGCGCAAATAATATTCTGCAATCTAAATATTTATATACATTTTCATTTCATAGGAATTTAATTTATTAATTTTGACAAAACAAACCCTAACAACTATTTTACACATATCACATATTACTAATAATAATCTTTAATAATAAAAAAATATAATCATCAATTTTCGAGTCCAATTTAGTGAGACATTACAATGAGGGAGAAGATTTATTTAGTAACGGTACAATATTAATTGTGAAGCTTCACAGATTAACAATAATCAACTCACTACCGTTCCATCCACCTTACCCGGTGGAAGCATCGAATTTGATGTTCGAACATAGACCACATAGTCTAATACCTGACATAAATTACATGAAATGCCTACATAGCTAGTGATGATATCCAATCCAATGACTCAGATGAAGGTACAATAGCACCATCTATTATTATTTACTGCTAAGTTTCTGGAATTAATAATTTACTTACTCTTTTCATTCGGTTACGCAATTCATCTGTTTCCAAATATCGTGTTTCTCGTACCCCTTTATCTATTATAACGGGTAGCGAATTAATAAAGTCACTGTAAGCTACTTCTGACAATATTTTTTTTTGCGTTTGCGGAGGACACCTGGAACAAAAGACCTTTATCAAGGATATAATTAAGCTTCTAAAGATAGGCTTCTGATTTGAACGTAGATGTGCTACCAACTTTAATGAAATCCACGATACGTTACACATCTGAATCTAAGTCGCATATTGGGCTATGGATAGAGCGCGGTGTTTCTCTTTTTCTCTCGTACTCAAAGTGTTCCAGGTGGAACCCTCAGAGGTCGTGCTCTAGTGGGGGATAAATTTAAGTGTTCACGAATTGAAGAATAAGTATTTCAGCATTCAACCACTAGCACACATTAACATTTTTGTTCTAACGTTCAATATCAAAGTGAATATGAAAATATATAACATAAAATAAATTTTTGAAAATGTGTATAAAGTAAATTAAAAGAAACGTACCACTTTGAGTAATTCCTGGCTAAATTCAACAACCCTTTACACGAAACCATTTCGTGTACTGACTTTTAGTTAACCGAACATGGTATTTATGAGCAAAAGCCGGTTTTCTGTGATTAAGATGTTTGCTTAGAAAAAAAATAATATGCAAATACCCTAATTATTTATTTTGATCATGAAATAATTAAGATCGTTAAACTTAACATATTGTATGTATGTCATCGTGTTTACTTAATGGTTGTGTTGTTTTACATTATTACAGTCCAGAATGCAATGTATGGGTTTACATTTTATTTTATTTGTAATCCAGTGCTTATTTCGATCGCTGGACTGGAATACTATAAACTAGACATTATATAGTATAGTAAGGACTTTCGTACACAAGGCAATGTAAATCGTCGAAACTAATATTGTATGGTTGCGCCGAGAGAATCGCGTTGCGCGTGCTCTATACAATCCTCGCTTCATGAATCGTCAAAGCGCGTCACCTATTCGGTCAGTACTGGACTACCGATTACATGTCAAATTGATAGATTTGCTCCGCCACCTTGAAAATCGCGACAACTTTTCTCACGAAGATCTTGATAAACAGGTAGCGATCAACTGGCTTTGGCGATGACTGATAGAAATGTAAGCGACGTGCGTTGTGTAACATTGTATTGCCTAAGTCGCTTAACGACTAAAATCGCCGAGTTTCGAAGATGAATGGCCGGTGAAGTACACACTTTTTCAACAACAACAACAACGACAAAATAACTCACGCCCGTAACCAAGAGTTGTAAGAAGAGACTCCGGACCTTTATTTGGCGTGGTCCTGACCCATCTATTTCGCTTCTTCTACATTCATCCATGCACGTCGGTTGCGGGTGCTCTTAATACCGCCCTTCTTAAGTATTTCATCAATCTGGACGGTATAAGTTCGACTGAGAGGGCCCCGACCAACACTGCCGCTTAATTTCGCGCCAAAAATTTCCTTCATTATTCTCCGTTTCAACGTGTCCGCAGAAGGCGACCGGAATACCCACTAAAACCAGACTGCCCTCTCACGCGTTACGGCGGGGCCACGGGAAACGCGTTAGCTTACTTCCGTGACCCCGCCTGCGTTTGGCCCTTAGGGGCCCTCAAATTTGAGGCGTGGGGAGAAGGGCAGCAGCGAATTGCCGCCTCCTTTTCCCCACTCTTCTCTGTCGGAGCGGGGGCGCTAGGGGATCCCCTTCGCGCTCCCGCTCCCTCTCCTCCTTTTGCGAGATGACGGTTTCGTAGAAGGAGGAGACCGCGTTCCAAGACCTCTCACTTCCCAACATGGCGCGCACGACGCCGGGAAGTGAGAGGTCGCCGCCTATCGCCGCCACCAGGGTGCGGCGCTCTTCTGTCCAGGCGCAGCACACTTCGAGTGTGTGCTGCGCCTGCGCAAGAGTGCTTGCGTTAAGCGTTAACCTCTTCCTATACTTCCCCTCCCCCATCAAACCCACTTCTTCTCATCCTTTCCATGTACTAAAAAGGTGAAAAACGGATAAGATATAGAATTTGGCCTCTGCGCATACATATTGATCAGACGAAAAGCGGAAACATTTCACGCACTCCTTATAATTATTAAATTAACATAAATCGACCATGTTAAAATTCGGTTTAAAAGAGCCAACTTCTAGCTTGATTAGTACAGAACACGCTCAGTTTAAGAAAAACTACAAAAACGACGATGACGACATGAGCATTAATAATTTATTTATTTAATAAAGTTACATTTCAATAAATGATTCGACCTTATTAAAAAAGTACAGTTATTAAAATAGGTATCAGATACAATTTTAGGTTAGCGGTTAGCAGAAATGGAACACGAGCCTACCAACGCTAAGCTTGCCTTTAAGTGAAAATAGACAGTAATAACAATTATGCTGTAAGATGGTAAAAAGCAAGCGGCCAACTTAATTCGCCGAAATAGAAAAGCGACCGCTGCCTGCAATTGCAGATGCCGTGTCTACCTTTGATTACGAAGGTAGCATCGCACAGAAAGGGAATATATCATTTTCCTATGAGTCCCCCGCCATATTAAGTCCACAAACCATTCCCAACCAATAATTACGTAGTTAATTACCCAGAAAAAAGTTAAATTTAAGATTTGGTCATCTTGTTCATAATGTTAACAATGAAGTCGTTAATCAGATGGGCAGTTAATAAACATGACAATATTATTTCGTAAATAACACATTAGCAGTTAACTCAATAGATTTAGCTATTTTCCTAATGTCAACGATTTTCCACAAGTGATATTGGGATAGTAAGCGTCAACCATTGTTTTAAAGAAATCTGCCGATGGCACAACATTCGCCGGAAGCGATTCAATTTTCTTTATAACTCTATTATAAGTGGCTTGTTCCTCTCTGAAGTAAATATCGACGATGCCAAGTTCTTGGTAGATATCACGGATGCGTGTCACGTGGTCCGGCTGCCAGCTGCCATAGTGAGCGACGAACTCCTCTCTCTGGGCGGGTGAGCAGCGTTGCAGGGCTGTCACCGCCAGCCACGTGCATTTGCCCGCTTGGATGTCGGAGCCTGTTTTACCAGTTTGCTCGTCGTCGTCGTAATAGCCAGTGAAGTCATTCTAAAAACATAACAGAAATATTGGTCATTTTTATTTTATTGGAACGAAGTTCCTTATCGCGCGTTGTGAAAGGGGGCTAGATGGAAAAAAATCTTACGAAAAGTTGTCACGACACTTTTTGCTATAGTAAGTACGTTAACGACGAATGAGCGCTACTTCACCATGGTAACGACATGACAATATATAACGAAAATTCATAGAAATAAAATGTACTTCTTGTGAAGACTTAAGTTTTTTATTCATAGAATAAACATTGGTTCCTTCCCTAATTAATAGAAAGGAACTTCGTTCCATCCGGGTGTCCCTTGACACCTCTTAAGTTTTTTTTTTTATCCCTCATCTCGACCATCGTTTTTGATCTATCATCAATTTCGAGGATAAACTCGGAGGATGAACTCAAATATGTATAACAAAATTACAAAGGCGAGAATCTAATATTAGAAGTCAAAAAAGAAGCAAACGGTTGGATGTTATGAGAAAGAATTGCATGTGCAACTTTCTAGGGTAGACCTAGGAATAGATGGATGGATTACGTGAAAGGCGACATTCAAGAATGAAGGTAAACCCTGTGATGGCGCCTGAGACTTAAGATTATTGTGCATTTATCGTCGATTGAGTGGGATGAAGATATAAAAGAAGCAAACTAATAAGTCATTCTTGCTAGTTAATTAATCGTTTATAAACTTATAACATATCACTGGGAAAAAATACAAATACTAATATACTTTATTGTGCACTATCATGGAGTTACAAAAAAAAAGTACAACAGGATTTTCACAAAAGGCGGTCTTATCGCTAAGCAGCGATCTCTGCCAGACAACTACTTACTACCTTTGAGTAGAAATTAAGCTAAGTAAATCAAATCAGTAGGGTGCACACGAACAGTGATAAGAAATATAAATAAAAACAATAGAAATATTAATAAGAGAAAATAAAATAATACAATATTTCAGCAATATATAGCCAAATTAGAGCTGCAGATAGTGATCTTTGACATGTTTTTTAAACGATATAATACTTTTACTGCATCTAATAGAGAGAGGTAAGGAGTTCCATAGTTTCACAGCGTAAACCGTAACCGTGAACGATTTTGAGTACAAAGAAGAAGTGTGTGAAGGAGTAAGAAGAGAAAAGTTTGTACTAGAACGCAAGGTGTGCTCATGAGTGAGGTATGTAAACTTAAAACGTTCTTTCAAATAATGTGGAGCAAGTGGATTGAACAGTATATTACAGTATATTAAAATAAAGATTGTTTTCAATTCGACCCCTCCCATGGTGGTCCGATTTTGATAAAAATTATTTTAATCGAAAGGAAGTGCTTGCAGATGGGTCCCTTTTTTTTAAATAACGATAAGACTAGTAGATTTTGAATTTAGCTTCAAAATGTTTTGCGAACATTAGGGACATTTTTGCTTTTAGCGCTTACGTAGGCTAAATTATAGGACCTACATAAAATGATGTATTGAAGAATTGTAGCTCTTTAAATGTGCTAAATAAAAGTCCGGGATAGCATATATCTATCTTTTATGGTTTTCTCACAATAACCATTTTTTTTATTCAGAAACATCAATTAAATTCATGCCCTATTTCTGACGCGATTATTCGAGTTCAGAATAAACCCTTATGTAAATAAATATATTCATTATGAAGAGAATTTAATGTAGATTGTATTTGCCCATGAAACTATCATTCTGTCTAATAGTTTAGGAGAAATCGAAAGAATAAAATTGCTACTGCGGCGCGCGGCTGTATAAAATTAAAGGCACGCTACGATGTATTAGCTCGTTAATTTTCAATTTGTATACCGATTTTGACAATTATTTCTTTGTTTAAAGGATAAGAGGTTATCTGCTGCATTCTAAATTAGTTTTTGAATTAAAGTACACACATATTAAATAGGAAATTCCTTTTCTTTTTTTTTTATTTGTCTTATTTCCGTCCTCCGTATTAATGAAATTTGTAATCGAACTTCAAATTCACTGAAAATTGAGAAAAAAAATAAAGAAGAAAAAAATAGTCGACTTCATAAAAAAACAATCTTAAATACACTAAAAAGTAACAAAATAATGTCATGAAAACCCTCTAAAGAAAGTTCTCTTCTTTCTTGTAACATGTCTATATTGTTTAATTATTGTTATTTTGGAGTCGGTTTCGGCCTAAGTAGGGACATAAACGTAATTATGTCTAAGACATCTCAAATATAAAATGTCACCTATTTACTTCGGCCGACACCGACTGCGATATAACAATAATTATACAATATAGACATGTTACAAGAAAGTAGAGCACTTTCTTTAGAGGGTTTTCATGACATTATTTTGTTACTTTTTAGTGCATTTTGTTTGAGATTGTATTTTTATTTGATATGTTTAATTGTAAATATTTTAATTACAAAATGAATAAAAAATCTTAAGTAGTTTTTCTTTTGATCACAAATATATAAAATATTATCCATGAAAAATTAATAAAAACAATTAGCTTTTAACCCTATCATTTTGAATTTTAGGGGTCACTCACGCAATTATAAGTACTTCCTGTACTTCAGCTAGTTGATGCGATTAACTGGCTGATCGATGAACTGTGACGAGAAAACTGTGATTGACTTATCACAACCCCGCGTGAGTCGTCGCTTCTTGCGTCTCTCGTTTGACCGCACTTAAAGGTGGGTCTACGCTAAAGGAACCGAGCACAAACTGAGCCCCTCTACTCGCGATGTGTAGACGTAGAACTAGTCATACTATGAGCTTAATGCAAAATTATTTGTGTTCGTGAATAAACCGACCTAAGGAAAGCACAGTCCAGCAAGATCCAAGAGCTCGTTTGAGGCCGGAAAGCCGGTATATGCCACATGAATTTGTGCCCGGCTTGTGCTGGGTTCGTTTAGTTCGATCTATAAGACGAATACATAGAGAGGGATAAAGACAGGGAGGTGATTATGTACGAAATTAACTCTAATTATATACTCGAGCTAATTAATAATATGAATTACAGTTTTATAGTAGATAAAAATTGGGTTCCTTACATTTATTTGGCACCAAATTCCGATGTCATTTAATATATTTTCCACAAGTTGACGTGTATCCTTGTTGTATTTGTTGGAGAGAATCAGCGCACACAGTATAGGAAAGTTTATAGAGCCGACACCAAATTTATACAAGGCAATATTTTTGTAATTTTCCATTGTAAAATTATCATAACTTCGATTTTTTGATATCGTGGCGTCCATATGCTGTCCAACATTGCAGATAAAAAAAACCTGCGAATAAATTTCTAATAAGTTATTTCCTTAGCTTTACTTTGATATGCGTAGATCTGAATTTGATATGTAAAAATCTGGGTTTGATATAGAAAAGCCGAATTTGATTTCTAAAAGTTCGAATTTGTTTCGCAGTCAAGTAGTCAGTCAAATACATATAAGTACGAAGTATTGTGAGTAATGACCTCGTTGAAGAGTTTAGCGAAGTCAACAAAGAGCTGTGAGGAGAAGTTGATGTGTAGCAATTGCATGATGAAGCTGCGGAGCATGCTGGCGTCGTTGCCGGCCAGCGAGCCCACGTCTGCCAACATGTGCCAGCATGGCTGCCCATTGCGGCTTGACGCACCGTCTTCGATGTCATCAACAATGACAAAGTATGAGAATATCTGAAAGAAGAAGTAAAGACCAATTTGAAAGACTCAGTTAAAAAATTATTTTATTAATAACAGACCAATTTTACCTACACAATTCAACATTATACTTAAACAATTGAATAGTGGAAGAATCGAAATTTGCATTTTACTTTTTACCTGGACCTATATTTTCTTTACTTATTTATTCACAAAAAATGTATATATATCAGATAATTAAAACAGTCCATATGAAATATTGGCTTTAACTTACCAATTCAGCGCACCAGGCTAAAACATATTGCTGGTTTTTTAAATCACCTTCAATTTTCTCGGGCTTCCTAAGTAGTTCATGGGCGTAAATCGTCACTTCACCGTGTACTGTTTTACGTCCGTGTAAATAGTATTCTGCAATCTTAATATTTATTTACATTTTCATTTCATAAGAATTTCATTTATTAATTTTGAAAAAAACCCTAACAACTATTTTACAAGCTTTTTTTACCTTTATCTTTAATAATAAAAAATAAATATCGTCATCGATTTTCGAGGCGAATTTAATGATACATTACAATGAGGGAGAAGATTTATTTAGTAACCGTATCAATATTAATTGTGAAGCTTCACAGATTAACAATAATCAACTCACTACCGTTCCATCCACCTTAACCGGAAGCAACGAATTTGATGTTCGAACAAAGACCACAGAGTCTAATACCTGACATAAATTACATGAAATGCCTACATAGCTAGTGATGATATCCAATCCAATGACTCACATGAAGGTACAATAGCACCATCTATTATTATTTACTGCTAAGTTTCTGGGATTAATAATTTACTTACTCTTTTCATTCGGTTACGCAATTCATCTGTTTCCAAATATCGTGTTTCTCGTAACCCTTTATCTATTATAACGGGTAGCGAATTAATAAAGTCACTGTAAGCTACTTCTGACAATATTTTTTTTTGCGTTTGCGGCGGACACCTGGAACAAAAGACGTTTATACAATCAAGGATATAATTAAGCTTCTAAAGATAGGCTTCTGATCTGAACGTGGATGTGCTACCAACTTTTAATGAAATCCACGATACGTTACACATCTGAATCTGAGTCGCATAGTGGGCAATGGATAAAGCGCGATGTTTCTCTTTTTCTGTCATTCTCAAAGTGTTCCAGGTGGAACCCTCTGAGGTCGTGCTCTAGTGGGGGATAAATTTAAGTGTTCACAAATTGAAGTTTGTTCTAACGTCCCATTTCAAAGTGAGTATGAAAATATATAACATAAAATAAATTTTTGAAAATATGTATTAAGTAAATTAAAGGAAACGTACCACTTTGAGTAATTCCTTACTAAATTCAACAACCCTTTATACGAAGCCATTTCGTGTACTGACTTTTAGTTAACTGAACGTGGTATATTTATGCGCAAAACCCGGTTTTCTGTGATTAACATGTTTGCTTAGATAAAAAAATTATATACAAATACCCTAATTATTTATTTTGGTCATGAACTAATTAAAATTTGTAAACTTAACATATTGTATATAAAATACATATAATATGTTAAGTTTAAAAATATTATCGTGTTTACTTAATGGTTGGTTTACATTATTACAGTCCAGAATGCAATGTGTGGGTTTACATTTTATTTTATTTGTAATCCAGTGCTTATTTCGATCGCTGGACTGGAATACTATAAACTAGACATTATATAGTATAGTAAGGACTTTCGTACACAAGGCAATGTAAATCGTCGAAACTAATATTGTATGGTTGCGCCGAGAGAATCGCGTTGCGCGTGCTCTATACAATCCTCGCTTCATGAATCGTCAAAGCGCGTCACCTATTCGGTCAGTACTGGACTACCGATTACATGTCAAATTGATAGATTTGCTCCGCCACCTTGAAAATCGCGACAATTTTTCTCACGAACATCTTGACAAACAGGTTCCGAGCTGGCTTTGGCGATGACTGATAGAAATGTAAGCCATGCACGCTGTGTACGAATCTCTATAACATTGTATTACCCAAGTCGCTTAACGACTAAAATCGCCGAGTTTCGAAGATTTCTTTGCCTTGTGAGCGAAGGGCCTTACTTGAAAAGGAGCTGGGCGGCAGAGACTTCAAAATGAATGGCTGGTGAAGTACACACTTTTTCAACAACAACAACAACGACAAAATAACTCACGCCCGTAACCAAGAGTTGTAAGAAGAGACTCCGGACCTTTATTTGGCGTGGTCCTGACCCATCTATTTCGCTTCTTCTTCATTCATACATGCACGTGGTTGCGGGTGCTCTTAATATCGTCCTTCTTAAGTATTTCATCAATCTGGACGGTATAAGTTCATCTGGGAGGGCCCCAACCAACACTGTCGCTCACTTTCGCGCCATGAATTTCCTCCTCTCAACTTCGAATTAATCTCCTTTCAACGTGCCCAAACCCACCAAGCATAACTTGTAAAAGTGGATGTTTTGAGTAGAGTTGAAACTCTACTCAAAACATCCACTTTTTTACTTCCTTCTTTTACACCACATTCTTCCCTTATAGCATTATTCCTGATCCTATCATTCAGAGTCACTCATCAGTCTTTTGATCGCATTTCCACTGCATTAATTTTACTCTCATCCCTATTCTGATAAACCCAACTCTCACTTCCTTACATTAATGTAGGAACTGATACCGCATTATGAATCGCCAGACGTACATAAACACATTTTGACTTTAAGTAACGTACCAAAAGCTTCGCTTCTTTTCGCTATCTTTGCTTTTATTTTCATCTCAAACAAACTATGATGAAACTATGATATGATGGCATACTAGCATTTTAGAATCTAGATGAGTTGCGCAAACTTCATTACATGCCGTGGTACTCTCGACATTTTTTTACATGTTAGAATTTAAAATTTGGTTAAATGATTTGAAAACTTCAAAAAAACAGTCAAAGTAATTTCTTTTTGTACTTAAAGTATGGACGTTTTGGTCCTATTTAACTGCAATTAATAGCTATGTTACTTTGGTAGTTAAAAAAAAAAGCATTTTGTATTAACTACCAATTGCAGGGATTATGTTGATATTTGTAACCACAGTGTCTAATCATATGGTGTTGGGTATCAAAAAGAGTTGTTTTTTTTAAATATTTTTCTTCATTTAGTTATCGACTTGGCCGTGCACCGGCTTATAGTTGAATTTTTGGTCTCGTTGTACTATTGAGTGATTTAAAATTTATTTAACTATACAAGACAACGCAAATGACATTCTTTGTATTTTAATTAGAATATTATTTAATGACACCATTAAGGCGGAGTGCAAACTTTCCTGCAAAAATAAAATAATAACATTAAAAAAATATGGACACAATTACTATTCAATACTAGCCTTTTCCCGCGACTCCGTCCGCGCGGAATAAAAAAAAAAAGAAAACGGGGTAAAAATTATCCTATGTCCGTTTCCTGGTTCTAAGTTACCTGCCCACCAATTTTCAGTCAAATCGATTCAGCCGTTCTTGAGTTATAAATGGTGTAACTAACACGACTTTCTTTTATATATATAGATTTACATGGAAAAAAATCCTCCTTCAGTAAAATAGAGAAGATTCTATTTAAAGATATTCCCAAGTAGGGTTGGTGAAAGGCAGGCGGCAGGCCGTAAAAAATGAAGCCAAATCTTTTAGGTTTATAAAACCTTGTACGCAGACCCCAGACTTGTGAGTGGGATAAGGTCAGGGAAATTATTTAGTTTTATATGTCTAATATTTTCTTATTTAAGTCTAAGTATTTCGACGTTTGTAATTCTTCTACCGGTAGTGGACGAAATTGTTTGGCAAATAAAAGGTTTTGGCGTAGTGTGTGAACTTAAAGTAGGAAAAAACTACATGTCATGCGAATTTTGACTTAAGTTTAGAATTATTAAATTAAATTCAAACCGTCTGTTATCTGATCATTTTATAAACAAATATTCGTTTATTTTATATTCATTAAAAGACTGCCATTGTCATAATTGACCTTTGTAATGAATAATGTCAAATCAGCTCGCAATGATTTAATTAAACACATTCAACGTAAATTATGTATCGATAGACAGGACTTCAGGAACCAAAATGAAATCCACTACTTGGTACTACCATTTAATAAGTTCAGTTGACACGCCAGCATATAAAGTAGCAATTGTTTGTCCTTAGTCAAACGGGTCGTTATCACGAAGCACGATGATCTCTCTAAAAACAATAGTATTAACTCTATCTTATAGCACTTTTTCTAATATTGACTAGGGGGCGCTAATGTTGTATTGTAATGTTTTAATGTTGTATTGTATTGTATTGTATTGTATGTAAGTTTCCGTGACTATAAAATGTTACATTACAGTTACTCAATTTACTTTACATTGTAAATTTTTAACTCGTTAAAAATTGCTGTTAGTTAATTTATTTCTTATATTTACTACTAGCTTTTACCCGCGACTCCGTCCGCGCGGAATAAAAAATAGAAAACGGGGTAAAAATTATCCTATGTCCGTTTCCTGGTTCTAAGCTACCTGCCCACCAATTTTCAGCCAAATCGATTCAGCCGTTCTTGAGTTATAAATAGTGTAACTAACACGACTGTCTTTTATATATATAGACTAGCTGTCGCCCGCGACACCGTCCGCGCGCAGTTAAAAAAAAAAATGAAAAATAGATGTTGGCCGATTCTCAGACCTATTGAATATGCTCACAAAATTTCATGAGAATCGGTCAAGCCGTTTCGGAGGAGTACGGGAACGAAAACTGTGACACGAGAATTTTATATATTAGATAATGGATAAGCAAGGATATTCGACAAAAGTTACTGCTATATTAACTTTGCTAAAATGACAAATATTCCGACTAGAGCAGATTTGGCTTTGAATTTCATCTCATTTTCTTTTATATTGCGGTCCGAACATCTGTGGTCATTGAGTTTGTTGAATTATTTTTAAGGCTCTGCTTAAGATTGTATTTCGTTCTAACTATGACAACGTTCAATAAAATATTTTTATCTCAAACCAAATTGAAAAAAACATTATCTTCAAAAAAGAGTTAATATGGAGATGAAGTGCATAAAGCTGATTTAATTAAAAAGCAAAAATTTACATCATTCGCTAGCGACTTCATTAGCGCAGAAAAAAACCCTATAATATGACCCGCGTGTGCATTAGCTACCGTCCCTTCAAAATCAGTCCAGCCGTTCCGAACATTAACCGAAACAAACGTAGCCTTCACATACACACAAACATGTTAATAAATACATTTTTGTTATAACCTACGCAATAACATCATGGTGTACGAGATATTTATTTTCGATACTACATGCAGACACTTTCCAATTTGATTAATATGCATAGATTATGGTTGAATTTCGTACAATGGCGACCACTATGTATTATAAATACATTACAATTATGCTATTTCTTACCACGTTGTTGTACTTATTTATATATTCCTCCATTCATTGTTATATTGTTATATTATAGTCTTGAGGGCAAAAACCTCATATTTATTTATATCAAATCAGCAGCCTAAAAAATAAGTGTCACGATTCTAACTGTAAAAATAATGATAATTTCATACAAATGTCCACCCCCCAATTTTAACCCCTTGCAACCCTTTTTACGCGTTAAAAAAGTAGCCTTTGTCATTTCTCGGGCTCTAGACTAAATATTGATAAGGTAACAGCAAAACATATAAAACAAAATATTCATCAAAATCCCCCAAATAAAATTTTATCCCCTCTTATTTAGCACTCTTGCGGGTAAATTTTTTACAAAAAAAATATTTAAAAATTATTTACATCAAATTAGCAGCCTTAAAAATAAGACAGAGTTACTTTCGCATTCATAATTTTAAGTAAGGATTGTTTCATTAATTGTTTTTTTTTACAACTTCCTGCTTGCTTTGTAAACCAAACCGTAAATTGTCTTTCATTTTTAATATGTGAAAGATCGTATTTTTTTATCAGAATTCATATGGATGTAAATTATTTACTTTTCGTGCTTTGTGATTATTACCTTTTGTGAAATAATCCTCTTTAACTAAATGAGTGCCTATGAATATATAAGATAAGGTTCTTCGTACACAAAGGAACGTTAATCTTTGAAGTCCAGCAAGTTCAGTCGCTAAGCGACTTAGGCAATACAATGTTATAGAGGTTCGTATACAGCGTGCGTTGCCGATATTATTATCTGTCATCGCCAAAGACAGTTGCTCGCAACCTGTTTAAGATCGTCTTGAGAAACGTTGCTGCGATTTTTCAAGATAGCAAATCTATATGATCCAGACTTCTGTGTCTGGTTTACTGGCGATACTCTGAGGACTACGACGTAGAGTACTAAAGGACTCTTAGTTTTAACGGAAGACCCCAATCCCCAAAACTTCGAAACGCAGCGATTTTACTCCCGAGTCCCATAGTACAATATTATAGAGGTTCTTACTCAGCTACTCTACAGCTAGCTACAGCGTACTCGACATTTTATTCTTGTCGCCAAAACCAGTTGCTCGCTACCAATTTTTCAAAATCCGCTTGAGAAAAGCCGCTGTGATAATCAAGATCGCGGACCAAATCTACACAGTTAACATTTTGTAAATTCGTGTTAGCCGTATAGTCGCTATGCCTGTATTGGCTGAATACACGACTCGAATCAACGATTCAACGTTGTGTGTATGAAGCGCCGTACATCGCGATACTTGCGACGCAAACATACAATGTAAGTTTCAAAGATTAACGCTTCCTTGTGTATAAAGGACCTAATATGTGCACTTTATAAGTAGATACTTATATGTGAGTGTCAGTTGTTTCCGCCCAAACAGTTTCTGCACTCAAAACGATCAACAAGTCGTCCAAATTAAGTTTTATTTATTTATTTAATTTTATTTATTTGAAATATGTTACTAAGTAAATGGTTAATACGAGGTTTTAGAAGTTCTGCTATTTGGTATGTGATTTTTTTATCTATATCTATACAATTAATAATATTGGATTCCATCGTAATATCCAAAAATAAATATTTCTTAAATACTTGCTTTTATTTTAACGAAAACCATTTTTTTATGTCTGTTTGTCCGTCTGTCTGAAATCCGTGTTTGTTATGGTTAAATTCCGAAACGATTGGACTGATTTTGATGGTTCATTTACTAGAAGGTAGCTTATGTGTTCGGGATTAAATAGTTTTTTTTTCTCCCCGCTGACGAAGTCGCGAAAAATTGCTAGCATTAACTAAACATGCAAGTGAACATTTGGTTTTCAATTGATGAAAAAATATTAAAAAAATTATCCATTTTCACGTTGCGGCTTACAAACCCCCCAAGTTGTCCTGTTTCTTCCGACTCTCATAAAAATTGCAACAGTATCTGGTCACTGATAATGATTTGTACCCGGAAAAAAAATTATGTAAATAGGAAATTTTATTTTATTTATGACACTAACCTAAGATCATACTTAGTTTAATCTTTAGAGAAAAATTAAGTAATAAAAATAATAAATTAAATAAGAATTAATTAATTATTGTTATTAACTAATTACATAAATTTTTCTCAAATCGAAATATTCGTTATAAGTTTTCATTAATATTTGTTATCTTTTTTTGGACCAACTTATTCGAAATATTTATCTATTCGATATTTTTACTAGATAATGTTTTTAAACTGTTTTCTATTTAGGTACGTATAGGTAAATAAATAATTTTATATTCTGGCCCTAGTCCATCTTGTTACTTTTGTATTTTTTGTTTTATTTGAGTAGCAATTTTAAGGAATAAAATTAATATATGGGTATATATGAGTTACTACCTGTCGCCCGCGACTCCGTCCGCGCTTAATTAAAAAAAAAAACTTAATAAGTAGCCTAAGTATGTGTTCTTCCAGGCCATGTTCTACATCTCTGCCAAATTTCATCAAGATCCGTTGAGCCGTTCCGGAGATACTTTCAATCAAACATCTATCCATCCATCCATCCATCTAAACATTCGCATTTATTATATTGGTAACATAGTAATAAATATATTTCGTTACAGCCGAGCTTCAAAAGCTGAGAGTATGTTGCAAAATGGGGATTATTTTAACAACACGCTCTCAAAAATTGTCGCAGACGGATTGAATGGCAGTGAGTTTTCGAAGACACCGTCACTTATCAATAGAATAAGCAAGGTAAGACAAATATTACTATTATTATAAATGTTAAGATGGATGGATGTTTATTAGAAGGTATATCCGGGTGGGCTCAACCGATCTGGATGAAATTTGGCACATTTGTAGAACTAGCTATCGCCCGCGACTCTGTCCGCGCAGCATTAAAAAAACTGAATAAGTAGCCTACGTGTTCTTCCAGACTATGTTCTACATCTGGCAAATTTCATCAAGATCCGTTGAGCCGTTCCCGAGATACAATTCAAACAAACATCCATCCATCCATCCTTCCATCCATCTAAGCATTCGCATTTATAATATTAGTAAGATGTAGGAAAAAATCTGTTATTAGTAGAATCTCAAGTAGTTACGAATCTCAAGCAATAACGAGTTTCTAGCAAATGGTCATCATGATGTTGACATCTTTTGGGACTCCATGCCGCGATTTTTGGCCTCAATCGACAAAAGGGATCTCGGTTTAATCTACCACCAATGATACATGTACTTTTATTGTTTTATTTCTCTTTTGTTCTTTTTTATTTTTTTATCTTAGCTACAAGTTGCTAACTACATAGTAGCCATATACATTTTTGGATACAATCTTTTTATCTAAAACTTGTCTTGTGAATGCTGTGTACGCCTGTTATCTGTATGTTCCTCTGTTTTTATTGTCTGTGTGTTATTTGTACCTGTTCGTGTTTGTTGAACATGCAATTGGTGTACCTCTTTAATAAATAAATAAAATATAGTCTGGAAAAACACATAGCTAGTAATCAATATTCGATTGTGCCTTTTTATAGAATTTGTTTAAATTATTCTTTTTAATTATTTATTAATAATAATAAATTTGTATATTTTCAGATGACGGAGTACTATACGGCTGAGAGAATACCTCTTCAGGGTCACATGACGCTAATCGCCTACGAAATGTTAGAGAAATCGGAAAACATTACTGAAAAATCGATGTATCAAGCGGAAACTGTTGCTTGCGCAATGGAATTGGTAAAATAATTACTTAACAATATCTATAATCTATAAGTAACAGAATGATTGGTAAATCGACAATTTTTAATCTTACAAGTAATATGTGACCGTAATTAATTATCTAGTTAAAAAACATGTACTTGCTCACATGAATAACAATGTAAACTTTTGGCCTACCATACACAAGGAAACGTAAATCTTTAAAACTAATGTTGTATACTTGTGACGCGAGTGTGGCGTAGCGCGCGCTCCGTACACCCAACATTACACACAAGAAAGCGGAGATTTCGGTATTTACTTGAGCATGGCAGTTAATAAAGGGGATCTTGCACCCAATCAAGTACACCCACCGCACATAGTACTTTCCATATGAGTGTTGAGTACAGTCGATGAGGCTACTAAATAAAAAAAAAAAAATTACAAAAGCGAAATATATTGTTTGCCAACCAGGCGGAACCGAGACAGGTCTCTTGTTAAATCGGAAATCTAGATCATAATGTTAAAATAGCTTAAATAAAATTATTTTTTTACTAAAAAAAAAAAACGACGTAGTGCATCTCCGACATCAAAATAGCTGAAATTTTACATGCTATTTTTGCCACTGGATACAACACGTCTTCTAATTCGGTTAACTTCTTTCTGATTTAACAGCATTTTTACCTTTCTATTGTAAAAGGTTTAGTTTAAATTTATTTAACGGATGGTTAGATTTTTGTTAGAAGGTATCTCCGGAACGGCTCAACGGATCTTGATGAAATTTGGCACAGAAGTCTGGAAGAACACCTAGAGTACTTATTAACTTTTTTTTAATTTCGCGCGGACGGAGTCGCGGGCTAGTAATTTATAATTTCTTTCAGTTACAGTCGTATTTCCTTATCATGGACGACATAGAGGACGGAGCGACGTCACGACACGGGAAGACTTGTTGGCATTTACTACCCGACGTTAAGACATTGGCTCTGAACGATTCAAGCATATTTCGGAGCACTATACATGAAATATTGAAAAAATCGTTTAAAGGACCTCTTTACATTAAACTAGTGGATATATTTAACGATGTATGATTTTTAAATATTACTTTTTAAAAATAACAAACTTTAAGGTTTATAAAACCTTGTGTGCCGACCTCACGTGAACAGGATAAGGCCAAGGAGATGATGACTTTTTATTATTACTAATAAAATAACTTTCTTTCGTCTGACTTCATATATTAAGCTTGATTAAAAGTAGACAATTTTGTTGGGAGTTGTGATGTGACAAAAAGGTAGTCGATAAACAATTAAATATATTTGCTAAATTATTTTTTCAGGCGTTTATACACGTAGCTATTGGACAGCATTTGGACGCAATTCTCTCTAGATCCAAAGATTATTCATTGTTTACTCAAGAAAACTACGATAATGTAGTCAAATATAAGTGCACATACTACACAATGAAGTTACCATTGATGCTAGCAATGATACTGGCCGATAGAGCGGACGATGCATCTTACGAACTCGCCGAAAATCTATGCCGAGACGTCGGCGCTTTATTCCAAATGAAAGTAAGTTTCCAACAACGTTTTTATATTGTTCATTTCAAGCAATTGATAGTAATAATATAACGTTTAATTTACAGAACGACTTCATGGACTGTTTTGATTTGGAGTCTGAAAGTGGTAAATCTGGTACCGACATACAAGAAGGAAAGTGCACATGGCTAGCTGTGAAATCTTTGGAGCGCGGTAACCCACAGCAAAGAAAAACTTTCACAACTTGCTATGGCAGCTGGAATCCAGAGGATGTCGAAACAATAAAAAGTCTATATAAAGATTTGGATCTTAAATCATTGTACGAAGAACAACAAATAATACGATACAAAATGTTCATGCAAAAAGTTCAAGAACTACCATCAAATGCTACGCCTACACCTCAATTGTTTTTGAAGTTGCTTCAAATGGCTCAGGGTGGACAATGAGAGAACAGCCACGATCTTCCTATATACAATCTTTACTTAAGTCGTTATTATTAGATATGGAATTATTATAACAGTAATAATGCAATAATATATGGTTCCAGTTAAAATTGAATTTTAATTTACGTAACATCTGCATTACAACAAAATTTCAACGCTCAATCGGCGGCGTCGATTTTTCTCACGACCTTTTTGTCTGATTCGGCTGTGTATCACTAGTTAGGGGGTGGCACTACGTACCGCTTCCTGGCATATATTACACATAGTAACATGCTACCCGATTCGGTATTCTTTTCTTTAATCAAAAGAAGGCAAATGAGCTAATGGCCACCTGAATTCGCCGAAATAGCGAGGCGACCGTTGCCCATAGATTTGCTCGAGTCCTTGCGGGTGTTTAATAATAATAAATTAATAAATAATAAATGTTCGAGAATAAGAACACATTCACACAATACTCAATATTATATTATACTAGCTGTCGACCGCGACTCCGTCCGCGCGCAGTTAAAAAAAAAATGGGGGGGGGGTTATGAAAAATAGATGTTGGCCGATTCTCAGACCTACTGAATATGCTCACAAAATTTCATGAGAATCGGTCAAGCCGGACGAGTACGGGAACGAAAACTGTGACACGAGAATTTTATATATTAGATATTAAATTAATGAATATTATTTTAAAACAATTTGTTTCACGATGCATTCAGTCGGACCTGAAACTTTCCTCTGGCATGGGTCTTTCCACCGCCGTTTCTCATGCCCAAGGTTTTATTTCACCTCAACCTAGCATCAGGGATATATCTTATTGTCGATGGAAGAAGGTGTTCTGGAGAGCGGAGCTGAAATGGAGAGCAGTAGCACCACTCTTCACCCCAAGGAATCTCAAACAATTCTTGGTCAACAGGACCACGAGATTACCACCTCCTCAAGACCACGACATGATTCTGGAGATCTGAAAATGTGGGGGTGGAAAGACAAGATAAAATCATGGGATTCTAGCCAGGTGGATTTACTGAAATCTTCATGGCGAACTTCTACTTTGAGAACCTACAAAGCACCATGGAAGCGCTGGATATCATGGGCACGACAGCATTAAGAGTTAATACTTTTACTGAAAAAAATATTTCAATTTCAGAATCAAAAGTAAAAAATCGATTTTCCTTTACTCCGAAATAAATATTTGTTTCTTAACAGTGGTAGATCCCGTAACAACAATATTTGTTGGGTGCACGAATTGGCCGGGTCGACCTGTGCAATACCACGACCACACAGAAGACAGGCGTGAAGTGGAAGCAATTCCGCGTACAGTCTGATGAGTGTGGTCCGGAGGCTTAATTTTAGTCCTCTTTCCCTTCCCATCCTTTCTTAATAGGAAAGGATGGGAAGGGGAAGTGGATTCGGCGGAAGAGGGGACGCATAGGAAGAAGAAATATCCTCTTTCTGTGCGTCCCCTTCTCCGTTAATTAAAGGTAGGCAACGCATCTGCATTTGCCGATGTCTATGGGCAACGGTTGCCTCGCTATTGTGGCGAATCCAGGTGGCCGTTTTGCTCGTTTGCCACCTTATGATATAAAAAAAAATGTATGGCAATCATGGACTTAGACGTAAATAGAGAATGGTTATATAGTGATTGAGATGAAAGAAAAATCGCTTGAGAGTTAATACTTTTCCTGAAATAAATATTTCAATTTCGGAATCAAAAGTAAAAAATCGATTTTCCTTTTTTCCGAATTAAATTCGGCAATCATGCACAGAAACGTTTCAAATTTATTTTATAGGTAGAGAATGGTTATAGAGTGGTTGTAAGGAAAGAGAAATCGTTTGAGAGTTGAGAGAAATTTTTGAGATTTGTAAGTTTCGATTCCGAAATTGAAATATTTATTTCAGGAAAAGTATAAACTCTCAAACGATTTCTCTTTTCTCTAAATCACTTTCTTACCGTTCTCTACCTAAACAATAATTTTGAAACGTCTAAGTGCACGATTGCCATATTTATATCGGAGTAAAGGAAAATTGATCTGTAACTTTTGATTCCGAAATTGAAATATTTATTTTAGAAAAAGTATTATCTCTCAAACGATTTCTTTTTTCTCTCAATCACTCTCTTACCATTCTCTACCTACACAATTTTGAAACGTCCTATATTTAATTCGAAAAAAAGGAAAATCGATTTGTTACTTTCGATTCCCAAAATTAAAATATTTATTACAGAAAAAGTAAAAACTCTCAAACGATATTTCTTTCCTCTCAATGTCTCTCAAACGACTCTCTAACGATTCGCATTGAAAAAAAAAATAAAGTGTGGGGGCCAACTTCACACTAAAATTTGAAATTGATTTTACGGAGAAAGTAGGAACTTTCAAACGATATTTCTTTTCTCTCAAACCCTCTCAAACGATTCTCAAACGATTTGCGTAAAAAAAAAAACCAAAGTGAGGGGGCCAACTTCACGGAGGTATCGTTTTGAAGTGTATTTATACATAACATATTTTTTTATTCATTGTTCCTATTTTTTTTCTTTTTTGCAAGATATACTCTTATTTTGTTTATTAGGATAGGCCCTTTTTTAGTTTTTATAATAGCCGCCTAACTGTTTTTTTCCTCTTTAGTCAACAAAACTGTTTAAACTTAAAGAATGAGTAATAGTGATGAAGATTTATTATGTTCCGTTGATTTGATTAACTCCGACTCCAGTACTTCGGACGACAAATTGTTTTCTTTAGGCGAGAATCTCAATAAAACGTTTAAGTTATTTCCAAAAACTTTAACATCTGCCACAACAATGCACAAAGTATTCCATCACACATTGCAGACCTTCACGAATCATTTGAATCGTCCCACATTGATGCCATTCTTGTCTCTGAAAGCTGGCTCAAGCCGTCTATCAAACCCAAACAAACCCTATGCCTACTCCAGCTCTAATTCATCAAGATCGGTTGATACCGAACATACCTTCTAAAAAACATCCATCCATACATCGAAACTTTCGCATTCATAATATTAGTAAGATTAGCATATTTATTATTTAAAATACATGTCAGTACAACATATTTTAAAAGAGGTACATACCAAACTGCGGAACTTCTTAAACCTCGAACAAACCACTTACTTAAAGACATTGTTAGACAAATTAAAATTGACTTTTTATTTTTTTATTAATATGCCTTCTCTGTCGAGTGACTAGTGACTGTCCACAGCTACTCTGTTGAAGATTTGGAGTCGCATTATATATATTTTATAGCCTATGCATACTAATATTTACTGGGCGGAACAAACTTGTGGGTCGCAAGTTATACTAGGTATATTGCAACATAAAGTTAAAATAATTGTTTCTTCATCATCATCATCATCATCAACAGCCTTTATCTGCCCACTGCTGGGCATAGGCCTTTCCCAATGCCTTCCACAGTACGCGGTCCTCCGCCTTTCGCATCCAACAACTTCCCGCCGTGCGGATTATGTCGTCGGTCCACCTGGAAGGAGGACGCCCCACACTCCTAGTCCCCTGCCGTGGCCTCCATTCTAGGACCTTTCTTCCCCATCTGGCGTCGTTGGCCCGACAGATGTGACCGGCCCATTGCCATTTCAGCCTACTGACTTGGAGAATTATGTCGTTTACATTGGTTCTCCGTCGAATTTCTTCGTTCCGGATTTTATCCCGTAGAGAAACACCGAGCATAATTCTCTCCATCGCCCGCTGAGCGACTTTTAACTTATGGGCTAGCCCCGCCGTCAAAGTCCAGGTCTCCGCACCGTAGGTCATTGTGGGGAGGACGCACTGGTTAAAGACTTTCGTCTTCAGGCATTGAGGTATTTGCGAGGTGAGGACGGAACGAAATTTTCCAAATGCTTTGTTTTGTTTTGTTTCTTGATTTGTATAAATTAAAATATTTCAATTTTTTATTCATCATCATCATCAGCTCACTATACGTCCCCACTGAGGAGCTCGGAGCCTACCTTAACTTAGGGGTGACTAGGCCATAGTCAACCACGCTGGCCAAGTGCGCGTTGGTTAACTTCATACATATCTTAGAAAATTTCTTCTCATATATGTGCTGGTTGCATTACGACGTTTTCCTTCACCGTGAGAACGTCGGTTAAATGTACATATGTAAATTCGATAAACACATTGGTACATGACGGGATTCGAACCCAGGACCTGTAGATATTCCTTGTAGGAAAATGTGTATTACTAACAACAACAAAATGAGACTCTTCGAACCTACATATAATTTGGCAAGTTAAAAAGGGAACGAAACCCGGCGATTTCGTACTTACACAATTCATTGTCATTAAAGTTCATACACAGCGCGCGTCGCTGAAATTACTATCTGTCATGACAGTGTATGACAGTCGCTACAATTTTCAAGATATCTGAAATCTATACAGTTGACATGTCTTCGATTTGCCTCTACTGAACGAATAAATGACTCAACATTGTGCGTAAGTGATTTTCGCGATGCAACCATTTTTCAATTCCTATTTTTAGCTTGCTCAATGACAATACACGGTTATTTATTAATTACCAGAAAAAAAAGAAACACGTAATGTAGAATACATAAGATCTCAAATGTGTAGTCGTTATTTTTTACGCAACAATGATGAAGTTAACAAATTGTTTTTTTTAAAAATCCTGTACAAACAAGGATACGGTTCGTTTTACTAACCAAATTCTACGAATATATATTTTTTTTATGATAATGGCTAGGCCAACGCAGGTTGAAGTGGTCGGGGAGAAGATATGTCCTTGCGGCTTTTAATAAATAAAATGTGCAGAAACTATAGCTACACGCATTTACTTTGTGCGCGCACGCAAACGGATATATTTATGGCAATCCACCAATATCTACGTTTTTAGGATAATCATTCGGTATTGATTTACATTGTTTTTATTTCTTAAATAATGATCGCAGTTAATGGAATATGATACGTTATTAAGAGTGCACAAGGCCACATGACGATGATGGCCTACGAAGTGTTAGAGAATCCTATCGACCGTAATGAGAAGAATTTATATAAAGCGCAAGTTGTGTCGTGCGCCATGGAATTGGTAATTGTTTTTATATCAATTTATTTTTGTCATGTTGCCAAAATCAGATAGAGAAAATTTCGAAGAATAACTTGTAAGAATTTCATCAAGGTCTTTAGTCAATTATCGGTACTGGGTGTCTTAAAAACATTTCCATTTAACCAACTCTTCTTATAGTTTAGCAGACGAAGTTTATCCTAGCAATTCTATATATCTTTGTCTAAACCAGTTTCTACTTCATTCTCTTTTTGTACAGGCAGTATAGTTCAGTAAAAGGGAAAAACAAAAAGTTTCCAAATTAAAATAACATAAAAACCAAGTGCAAAGTTTTAACAAACATGTTGTTTAATTTTATCAAGTTCTCATAAAAACGATAAATAATTTTAATGTAATTTTAATGGAACCAACAACAGAGCTGGTGCGGCTTGTGAAGCGGCTAAAAAAGCTAAAGCTAACAAATACAGGGGTCTAGGCTCTGAATATGAATTTGTCCCATTTGGTGTCGAGACTCTTGGTCCGTGGGGTCCTAACGCTAGAAGGCTTTTTAAGGAAACAGCAAAAAGGTTAGTCGACATCACAGGAGACCGAAGAGCTGGCAGCTACCTCGGACAAAGAATTAGTCTAGCCATTCAAAGGGGGAACGCTGCCAGTATCTTCGGAACCTTACCTAAAGGGACACCTTTTAATGACATATTTTAGTTGTTATGTTTTATATTTAAATTAAATCCAAATCTCTAATCTCTCTCTCTCTCTCTCTCTCTCTAATGTAATATTCTATTATGTAATCATTAAGAGTATTACTGCAATTTCATTTTAGTTTTTATGTATTTTAATGCTGCATGACATTTTTTTCCAGACACAATCATATTTCTTAATTATGGATTTCGATGACCAATCTAAGACACGGCACGGGCAACCGTGTTGGCATTTGTTGCCTGAAGTTAACAATTTAATAATGAACGACGCCTGCATGTTCCGATGTCTCATAAATGATATACTTAAAGCTCATTTAGAAGGTTCTGTTTACATCAAAATGATAGATTATTTACAAGGTAATTTTGTTTGTTACATTTTATAATTAAGAGAAGAAGTCGTAACTATAAACTCTAAATAAGAATTCTGTGAAATAATGCCACAGTGCAAGCAATAACTTTCATTTTTTTACTTAGATATACTTTAATAGTACATTTTAATTTAATTTTTAAGCCCAAAACATCTCTCGCTTCCTCAGAACATCCTACCAAAGTTTAATCAAAATCTGTCTGTAGACATATCGTTTCAGTTTCTTAACAACTGAAATCGTAACATTTTTTTTACAGATGAACTTATTTATCGCAATTGGCCAGCACCTGGACACTATGATTCCTAAAGCAAAAGATTATTCTTTGTTTACGCAAGAGAACTATGATAAAATAGTAAGATATAAGTGCACGTTCTACTGCTTAGAAATGCCAATAATGTTAGCTTTAATTCTAAGCCAAAAAGACGATGAAGCAACATTTAAGCGCGTGTCTTATATAGTCCGTGACGTTGGCACCTTGTTCCAGATGATGGTTAGTATCAAGTAAAAAAAAACTACGAGTATACACTAATTTATTTATTTATTTAGATACACCAACAGGTAAATTATAACACATGCACAATAACTATTATAACAAAAGCAAATTAAAAACTGAATTAAATTATAGGTGTACACATCATACAAGTATAACAAAGCAACAAACGGAAACACCAAAACTTTATATAAGTAAACAAAATTAGTAAGATTTATGTGATGAAGCTAAATATGTAATAAAAAAAAGAAAGAGGAACAACAAAAATCAATTACAACATCTCGAAGATATTTTTTAAATCTAGACAATTTGTTAGAGAAGATATCAAGTTAAATTCAAAAAGTGTTAACGCTTTTGTTAACTTCCGTTAAACTCTACTTCCGTTAATTTAGCCCGTTAATCGTTACATTAGAAACTTGGAGACGTGCTGTCATTTAGTTTAAATTACGCGCCACGCCACGCTCGTAAGTTCAGCTATGTTCGTCGACTGTCAGGGAGTCGAATGGTTAACGAACGAATGGATATATGTGACGTTCGCGTGCAAGTGTAATGCATCAGAGCGTCCGGAAAAGACGTGAACAACAGGACAAAATCAAAAGAAGGTTCGAAAACACTTGACTGAATTCATACTTTTACACTATGTCCAACATGAATTGAATCCAACAAAGTGCAAGTATATGATCATAGGTACTAGAAGGCAACGAGAAAGAATTGAAAGTCATAAACCGCAAATAAAACTTCGTAACAAAATTTTAGAAAAGGTACATGCAGCAAAAAATCTGGGTCTGCAAATGGATAGTGAACTGCGCTTTGTGGATCACGTCAACACGGCTATTAGAAATGCGTTCTATCGGCTAAAAGTCCTGTACCGTGTGAGGTGCTTTCTGACAGAGAGCGTCAGGCTAAGGCTGGTGGATTCATTGATACTGTCTCGGTTCAACTACTGTGACGCAGTTTACGGACCCAGATTGTTGATTAAGACGCAGCGGGCCATACAACGTGTGCAAAATGCTTGTATGCGCTTTTGTTTTAACATACCAAGGCGGGAACACATTACTCCATACTATAACAAGTACAATATATTAAAAATGTCCGGACGCCGACTGTTGCATCTGGCTAATATTACCCATAAAGTGGTCATCTGCAACCGCCCGAAATACCTCTACGAGAAGCTAGAATGGAGAAAAGACACGTCAGTCCATCTTACTAGGTGCACTATACAAAAAAAAATGATAGTTCCAAAGCACAGTACTACTGGCTTTAGAGGTGGTTTTAAGTTTTCAGCCTCGAAGGTTTGGAACGATCTTCCTCCACCACTAAATAAAATAATATCGCATTCAGGTTTTGCAAAGAAGTACAAAAAAATTCTACTGGAGTCACAAACCAATCAATGACGTAAATAGATAAGACCTATAGAGAAACAGTTTGTTATGTATTTATATTTATATGTATATCCTTTAAACACCTTAACCTTTTTTATTGTTTATTTCTTTATTAATTTTTTACTCTCCATATAATGTTATTGTTATTGAAAGTCAAAATTATTATTAACTTCGCACAAACATTGTTTAAAAAATTGCACTATAATTCTCTTTTTTTGTTATTTAGTTTAGTTACCCTACACCTAAGTGCATATGTTGTGAGAGCAAAGGGGCCTGCTGAAAACCAGCTCAGGGAAGGCCGATGTCGTCCCTGTATCAGCTGAGCTGGCTACCTTTTGCCACGTTTTTAATCTTTTTGTTTAATTTTAGTTCATAAGTTTCTTTTGTGTGGCAATAAACGCTTATTCTATTCTATTCTATTCTATTCTATGTCTAATACTTGAGATAAAAATACCACTAAATGACTCCAGGTTCAATTGCATTCAAAATAATCAAGTGTGAAATGTATAGTGTAATTAATATAGTGATTAACAAGACCTCATAATCTCCCGGGCCTTTTCCCACTCACGTGGGGTCGGCACATAGGGTTTTACTTTTTAAACCTTAAGTATTTATGGCCGGCCGCCTGCCTATGGCCAATCCTACTTGGGAAGAATATCTTGAAATTAAATACAATATAAACTATTGAGAAATTGAGGAGCAGAAGGTTAGCGTGGTATGGACATGTTATGCGGAGGGATGATAATCATATAAACAAAAAGGTAATGAGATTGAATGTGGATGGCTATAAAGCTAGAGGAAGACCAAAGAAAGTATGGATGGATGGATGGAAGGGGGTAAATTCAGATATGACGGCTGATAGAGATGTATGCAGGAGTAGTATATACTGTGCCGACCCTCCATAGGGATAAGGGCAGGTTGATGACGAAATATAATATAAACTAAATAATTGTAGCTAAATAATTCAAAATTACTTTTAAAAATACACCAAAAATAAAACACAACATCAAGTTCTTGTCTTGATAATCGTCCTGTATTGGTTTTTTAAAACATTATTCACTCCAATAGAGGAGGTCGATTCAAAGTTGCGGTATATTTGCATTATCAAGTGTTATACATTTATTTTTCCATATAGTGAAACAAGTAGTGTATTTAACGATGTATAATTTTTAGATATTACTTTTTAAAAATAGCTTAAACTTTAAGATTGATAAAACCTTTTGTGCCGACCTCACGTGAACGGGATAAGGCCAGGGAGATGATGACTTTTTATTATTACTAATAACATAACTTTCTTTCGTCTGACTTCATATATTAAGCTTGATTAAAAGTAGACAATTTTGTTGGGAGTTGTGATGTGACAAAAAGGTAGTCGATAAACAATTAAATATATTTGCTAAATTATTTTTTCAGGCGTTTATACACGTAGCTATTGGACAGCATTTGGACGCAATTCTCTCTAGATCCAAAGATTATTCATTGTTTACTCAAGAAAACTACGATAATGTAGTCAAATATAAGTGCACATACTACACAATGAAGTTACCATTGATGCTAGCAATGATACTGGCCGATAGAGCGGACGATGCATCTTACGAACTCGCCGAAAATCTATGCCGAGACGTCGGCGCTTTATTCCAAATGAAAGTAAGTTTCCAACAACGTTTTTATATTGTTCATTTCAAGCAATTGACAGTAATAATATAACGTTTAATTTACAGAACGACTTCATGGACTGTTTTGATTTGGAGTCTGAAAGTGGTAAATCTGGTACCGACATACAAGAAGGAAAGTGCACATGGCTAGCTGTGAAATCTTTGGAGCGCGGTAACCCACAGCAAAGAAAAACTTTCACAACTTGCTATGGCAGCTGGAATCCAGAGGATGTAGAAACAATAAAAAGTCTATATAAAGATTTGGATCTTAAATCATTGTACGAAGAACAACAAATAATACGATACAAAATGTTCATGCAAAAAGTTCAAGAACTACCATCGAATGCTACGCCTACACCTCAATTGTTTTTGAAGTTGCTTCAAATGGCTCAGGATGGACAATGAGAGAACAGCCACGATCTTCCTATATACAATCTTTACTTAAGTCGTTATTATTAGATATGTAATTATTATAACAGTAATAATGCAATAATATATAGAGATGTATGGAGGAGTAGTACATACTGTGCCGACCCTTCATAGGGATAAGGGCAGGTTGATGAATGCAATAATATATGGTTCCAGTTAAAATTGAATTTTACTGCACTGTCGTAACATCTGCATTACAACAAAATTTCAACGCTCAATCGGCGGCGTCGATTTTTCTTACGACCGTTTTGTTTGATTCGGCTGTGTATCACTAGGTAGGGGGTGGCACTACGTACCGCTTCCTGGCACATATTAAACATCATAATAAGCTACTCGATTCTGTATTCTTTTTTTTTATCAAAAGAACGCAAATGAGCAAACGGCCACCTGAATTCGCCGAAATAGCGAGGCGACCGTTGCCCATAGATTAGACATATTAATAAATGTTCGAGAATAAGAACACATTCACACAATACTCAATATTATATTATATATTAAATTAATGAATATTATTTTAAAACAATTTGTTTCACGATGCATCAGGGATATATCTAATTGTCGCACCTCGATGGGAGAAGGTGTTCTGGAGAGCGGAGCTGAAATCGAGAGCAGTAGCACCACTCTTCACCCAAGGAACAAGGAATCTCAATCGATTCTTGGTCGACAGGACCACGAGATTACCACCTCCTAAAGTCCAGGACATGATTCTGGAGATCTGAAAATGTGGGGGTGGAAAGACGAGAAAAATCATGGGATTCTAGCCAGATGGATTTACTGAAATCATCATGGCGAACTTCTACTTTGAGAACCTACAAAGCACCATGGAAGCGCTGGATATCATGGGCCCGACAGCATAACGTCAATCCAAAACACCCCGAAAGATCTAACTTAGCACAATTTTTAGCAGACCTTTATATTAAATTAAAATTCTCATATAACACAATACTTCTTCACAAATTAGTTGTTAACATACTCTGTGTCGTGGAATTATCTGGGAAGTTAAAGGAAAATGCGCTTGTAAAACAAAATTTAAAAGCGATAACATTAAAAAATCCTAACGTTCCCAAGCCACCTATCTTTGACATTAAAACCAATTTTATGAACAACTACTCTATCGACAGCACTAACATTTTTCAAACGGTCAGGCATATAGTAGCCCTGTTATGTCTATGTTCGGGTCGCCGGATACATGACTTGACTCTTTTTAGCATTGACAGAGATCAATTCATTATTAAGAATGACCATTTTATTCTGTTATCTAAATTTGCATCCTAAACAGATTGTTAAGAATACAGACAATCAGGGTGGAAGCTCATGGCAAATACTCAAAAACAAAATTTAAATTCTGTATTTTGGATAAATAAAACTATTAAAATTTTGGACGAAAGACGTAAGAACTCTGTTTTCATCTAATTTATTCATAACATTGCGAGGGCATCTATTGTTAACATCCAGAACCGTTATTGCAGGTTATTCAAGTCGCTACTGAAGGCAGCAAGCATTTATGCTACACGGAGCTAGAAATTGGATTGACATTTCTCTGGATGATATTTTGGAACAAGGGAATTGGAGATCAGTAAGAACCTTTCAAAATTACTACTGTCGTCAAGTGATGATCTTTTCGGCAAATACTAATCGCAAAAATAATTTGTCTACGTTTTTTGCTCCTCCAGTTGATTGTGATGTTGATAATAATTTATAATGGTTGCATTTTACATCTAAGTATTTCAAACATCAATATAGTTTTCAACTTCAATGAGATGAATTTTGTAAAATCTTAGTCTATCGGAGTTATTTCAGTTTTTTACCTACCTATTCTGTGTCGTTGTTGTTTATAGGTAAAATTAGTTTCTTCACACAGTATATATCTTTTGATTTTATTTATAAATTATGATGTACAATGACCCACCTAACCGAGATATCTTATTTTGGATATTTTATTTATGAGTTATATACATATACCTAATATTTCGTAGAGGAAAATGCTTTAATATACTAATATGAAAACAATTTATCACATTGGCGTTTCAACTCACCAGGCAATAACAAACAGGACTCGATATGTATAAGCTTCTACTAAGGTAAGTATATACTAATCGTTTTATTTCAAGTAAAACGTTTCTAATTTTAAAATTGGTGTAATTAGTAACAATTCTGCTACTTCACAGTTAAAAAAAGCATGTAAACAATTAGACAGTAATTTATTAAATTACCGGAAAAAATACAGTTACCTCATCCTATTTAAGAAATAAAAACAATGTAAATCAATACCGAATGATTATCCTAAAAACGTAGATATTGGTGGATTGCCATAAATATATCCGTTTGCGTGCGCGCACAAAGTAAATGCGTGTAGCTATAGTTTCTGCACATTTTATTTATTAAAAGCCGCAAGGACATATCTTCTCCCCGACCACTTCACCCTGCGTTGGCCTAGCCATTATCATAAAAAAAATTATTCGTAGAATTTTGTTAGTAAAAAGAACCGTATCCTTGTTTATACAGGATTAAAAAAAACAATTTGTTAACTTCATCATGGTTACGTAAAAAAATAACGACTACATATTTAAGATCTTATGTATTCTACATTACGTGTTTCCTTTTTTTTCTGGTAATTAATAAATAACCGTGTATTGTCAATGAGCAAGCTAAAAATAGGAATTGAAAAATGGTTGCATCGCGAAAATCACTTACGCACAATGTTGAGTCATTTATTCGTTCAGTAGAGGCAAAGCGACGACATGTCAACTGTATAGATTTCAGATATCTTGAAAATTGTAGCGACTGTCTTTAGCGATGACAGATAGTAATTTCAGCGACGCGCGCTGTGTATGAACTTCTATGACATTGAATTGTGTAAGTCCGAAATCGCCGGGATTCGTTCCCTTTTTAACTTGCCAAATTATATGTAGGTTCGAAGAGTCTCATTCTGTTGTTAGTAATACACATTTACCTACAAGGAATATATACAGGTCCTGGGTTCGAATCCCGTCATGTACCAATGTGTTTATCGAATTTACATATGTACATTTAACCGACGTTCTTACGGTGAAGGAAAACGTCGTAATGCAACCAGCACATGTAGGAGAAGAAATTTTCCAAGATATGTATGAATTTAACCAACCCGCACTTGGCCAGCGTGGTTGACTATGGCCTAGTCACCCCTAAGTTAAGGTAGGCTCCGAGCTCCTCAGTGAGGACGTATAGTGAGCTGATGATGATGAATAAAAATATTGAAATATTTTAATTTATATAAATTATTTTAACTTATATGTTGCAATATTCCTTGTATAATTTGCGACCCACAAGTTTGTTCCGCCCAGTAAATATTAGTATGCATAGGCTATAAAATATATATAATGCGACTCCAAATCTTCAACAGAGTAGCTGTGGACAGTCACTAGTCACTCGACAGAGAAGGCATATTAATAAAAAAATAAAAAGTCAATTGAAATTTGTCTAACAATGTCTTTAAGTAAGTGGTTTGTTCGAGGTTTTAGAAGTTCCGCAGTTTGGTATGTACCTCTTTTAAAATATGTTGTACTGACATGTATTTTAAATAATAAATATACTAATCTTACTAATATTATGAATGCGAAAGTTTCGATGTATGGATGGATATTTTTTAGAAGGTATGTTCGGTATCAACGGATCTTGATGAATTAGAGCTGGAGTAGGCATAGGGTTTGTTTTTATGTATTACTAACTGTCGCACAAGATTCCGTCCGCGCGGAACTAATTCAACCAATTTTATCCTCTATATTTAAACTCCTATTGATGTTCTTTTTCCATTAAAGATACACCTTTTTTATTTACTGTATGTATATTTTTTTCATATCTCTTTCCAGTTATATATTTCTTTTTCACTTTTTATAGTTCATAGAACATGTGAATTAATCTATTTTTTTCGTTATAAAATGTTTTTGGTATCAGGCACAGTGCAGTTCAACAAACGCAATCATCGAAAGCGGATTGGTTGAACAGGACTAAGCGTTTCAATAACACCCTTCAAGAAATAGTCACTAATGTGATGGCTAACGGTGAAGTTGGTAAAACACCATCACTAGCTAAACGTTTAGTTAAGGTAATAGTTAAAAATTAAACGTATTAGAAATACTCTGGAACTAGATTAAAAGAGATAGGAGATGATGTACCGAAAAAGGATAAATTCTTTTTATATACGTTCCTTCCCTCTTCAAATTCACTACTCTTTTCCATTTACTCCTTATTAGAAAACATTGGGATAGGGAAAAGGATTAGAATTCTTTCACTTTCGTTTTTTGTGTGGTAGTTGTATTGCAGCAAGATATATTCGTGCAGCAGCTTCTGCTTCGTCCTTCAACAGCAGCGACCATATTTTGGACGTTATAGTTTATTAATTTTCTTATGTACCTATATTTTTCGTTCGCAGTTAATGCAATATGATACGTTATTAAGAGTGCCTCTACAAGGACACATGACGATGATGGCCTACGAAGTGTTAGAGAATCCTATCGACCTTAATGAGAAGAATTTATATAAAGCGCAAGTTGTGTCGTGCGCCATGGAATTGGTAATTGTTTTTATATCAATTTATTTTTGTCATGTTGCCAAAATCAGATAGAAAAAATTTCGAAGAATAACTTGTAAGAATTTCATCAAGGTCTTTAGTCAATTATCGGTGTCTTAAAAACATTTCCATTTAACCGACTCTTCTTATAGTTTAGCAGACGAAGTTTATCCTAGCAATTCTATATATCTTTGTCTAAACCAGTTTCTACTTCATTCTCTTTTTGTACAGGCAGTATAGTTCAGTAAAAGGGAAAAACAAAAAGTATCCAAATTAAAATAACGTAAAAACCAAGTGCAAAGTTTTAACAAACATGTTGTTTAATTTTATCAAGTTCTCATAAAAACGATAAACAATTTTAATGTAATTTTAATGCTAGATGACATTTTTTTCCAGACACAATCAAATTTCTTAATCACGGATGACTTCGATGACCAAGCTAAGACACGGCACGGGCAACCGTGTTGGCATTTGTTGCCTGAAGTTGACAATCTAATAATGAACGACGCCTGCATGTTCCGATGTCTCATAAACGATATACTTAAAGCTCATTTAGAAGGTTCTGTTTACATTAAAATGATAGATATATTTAACAAGGTAATTTTGTTTGTTACATTTTATAATTAAGAGAAGAAGTTGTAACTATAAACTCTAAATAAGAAATCTGTGAAATAATGCCACAGTGCAAGCAATAACTTTCATTTTTTACTTTGATATACTTTAATAGTTCATTTTAATTTAATTTTTAAGCCCAAAACATCTCTCGCTTCCTCAGAACATCCTACCAAAGTTTAATCAAAATCTGTCTGTAGACATATCGTTTCAGTTTCTTAACAACTGAAATCGTAACATTTTTTTTACAGATGAACTTATTTATCGCAATTGGCCAGCACCTGGACACTATGATTCCTAAAGCAAAAGATTATTCTTTGTTTACACAAGAGAACTATGATAAAATAGTAAGATATAAGTGCACGTTCTATTGCTTAGAAATGCCAATAATGTTAGCTTTAATTCTATGCCAAAAAGACGATGAAGCAACATTTAAGCGCGTGTCTTATATAGTCCGTGACGTTGGCAACTTGTTCCAGATGATGGTTAGTATCAAGTAAAAAAACTACGAGTATACACTAATTTATTTATTTATTTAGATACACCAACAGGTAAATTATAACACATGCACAATAACTATTATAATAAAAGCAAATTAAAAACTGAATTAAATTATAGGTGTACACATCATACAAGTATAATAAAGCAACAAACGGAAACACCAAAACTTTATATAAGTAAACAAAATTAGTAAGATTTATGTGATGAAGCTAAATCTATATATATATATAAGAAAGTCGTGTTAGTTACACTATTTATAACTCAAGATCGGTCGAACTGATTTAGCTGAAAATTGATGGGGAATTAGCTTATAACTAGGAGACGGACATAGGAACTTTTTATCTTGTGTGTATTTTTTTTATTCCGCGCGGATGGAGTCGCGGGTTAAAGCTAGTATGTAATAAAAAAAACGAAAGAGGGACAACAAAAATCAAATCACAACATCTCGAAGACATTTTTTAAATCTAGACAATTTGTTAGAGAAGATATCAATTTGAGACGCATCATTTATGGATTGTGCGATATTTGGACACCATCATGCGTGTTCAGATGGCGAAATCGTTCCAAATTTCGCTAATTCTTTTTTTGTTTTGTTTTCAAAATTTCAGAATAAGATATGAAACAAAGAAGATTTGAAAGAAAAAATTAAGATAGTTGAGCGGAACATTATAAAATGTGGAACATTTGAATTAATAATCATAGTTAAGACGTCTGTCGATTCAGTTAGTAATAAAAAAAGACAACGAATGACCTTGTTCGCTTTTTGCAAATAATGTTTAATGTCTTTTTTTTTCAATTTCGTACTAATTTAAGAGCGAAGATCGTGTGTTGATAATACATTACACACGAACACACATGAAAATAAAAACACAAGACACACGTATCCTTACACACAGAAATGCAATGAGTGATAACTGTAGACTGACTCAGGAGTGTAAAGGTTAACGCGCATTACTAAATTACTCGTCCACTCGACACTCGCCTGGTGATCTTCTCGGCGACGTACGCTCGACGAAACGATATATGTATTATGCTCGCATGCACGGGTGAATCCGGTCTCCTAGGCATTGGCGAGGTGTCATTCGACATCAACGATCGCCATGTCGCGAGTGTACGCCAACCGTGAAAGCGAGAATGACTTAACGTTTTGTTAGCAAATTTTTACCTTAATCTCGTTCAATCGACGACGTCTACAAAGCACGGATGGCTAGGGATGGACGAATGCGTGTTGAATTTTATGTGGGTTTTTTACCCGATTGACCCAGCTGCGTAATGTTTTTCAAACGTATGTATGTTGTTTTATCCAATTCACTGAGCAGTTAGTGTTTACTTTTGTATGTGGGTTTGTAATTATTTAATTCTATTCCATTATGACCAGACATTTAAAACAATATGAAAACGGTACATATCATCAGCCTTAGCGGATGAATCAATTTTGCCAACTGAGGTGGTGAGGATCACTAGATTGGTATATTCAGTTTCATTACAGGCTTCATTTATATTACAATTATGTTATTAATTTACAGAATGATTTCACAGACTTTTGTGAAGAGGAGATTGTATTTGATAAAACCGGTACTGACATACAAGCAGGGAAATGTACTTATTTCGCCGTGAAGGCGTTGGAGCGCGCATCTCCTGAGCAGAAGGAAATATTCAAAGCCTCGTACGGCAGCTGGGACCCCGAAGACGTTAGACACATAAAAAACTTATACAATGATTTAGATTTAATTTCCCTTTACAAAGAACAACATAACTTTAAATACAACAGGTTTTTGAAAAATGTTAATGAATTACAATCCGACGATGTCCTGGCACCAGAATTGTTCATAAAATTGATGGAGGCTTCCCAACTAAACAAGTGGAAAGTATACTAACAATCAGACCTTCTCAGTAATACTGAATAAAGATTTTTGGCTGCCGATTTTTATGGTTTTTTGGATTTTTGGATTTGTCTTCTATCGTCCGAAATATTGTAAGTTTTTACATGAATAAAAAAATAAAATAAATAAACAAGGACGTGTTAGCTACATCAATTATAAATAAAAAAATAAACTATTCTAAATATAATCTTAAATTTGTTTATTTATTGTCACGCCGGATAGCTTATCATACTAATATTATAAACTAGCTTTTACCCGCGACTTCGTCCGCGCGGAATAAAAAAAATGCACACAAGATAAAAAAGTTCCTATGTCCGTCTCCTAGTTCTAAGCTACCTCCCCATCAATTTTCAGCTAAATCAGTTCGACCGATCTTGAGTTATAAATAGTGTAACTAACACGACTTTCTTTTATATATATATAGATACGAAAGTTTAGATGGATGGATATTCGTTTGAAGGTATCTCGGGAACAGCTCCACGGAATTCGATAGATGTAGAACATAGTCTGGAAGAATACATAGGCTACTTGTTACGTTTCTTTAATTACGCGCGGACGGAGTCGCGGTCGAAATTGCGCTTAGATGACCGCGGCTACTAGCTACCGCAAAATAACTACTGAGGTTATACATCTATGCCTTGTCCGTTAAGCTGATTAGTTTGAGAAGTCAGACCAAAAAATGTAGATTTTTTTAATAAGGCAATTAATTACATAACACGTTTCACAGTGAAAGGACTTATATGCACAATTAACTACTATGAAAGAAAGAAAGAAAGAAAGAAAGAAAGATCTTTCTTTCTTTCTTTCTAACTACTATGAACGATAAAATCGTTTATTTAATAAATTTTATCGAAGAAATAAGTACTGTAATGAAAATATTTACGACTTTTTAAATTATTAAAATGATTTGGCTTCATATAAACAATTAGCTGTAAAAATACACTCATAACTTATATAACTTTAAAGAATTCGATAGATGAAGCCACAAAACATGAAATACGATTGCTAAATTATTTTATCAGGCGTATACATTTAGCTATTAAACAACATTTGGTACAAACGGATCGTAGTCCAATTATTTCCTTGGGGTTCAGACTCGATGGAAGGTGAGTTCCTACTGAATAACTGGGATCTTTATTGTGACTGCAGTGAAGTCACTGTTTAACCTAGATGAGGCATTTAATGTTTTACCAGGCTTAAAGTGGCAGAGCGCAGAAGGCGCTAATCCTAAACTTCGTAAATAAAGTCAGAGATTTGGCTCGGGCCGTTATCTGAATCCGCATCGGGTTACATCGACTTACGGTCGGCTGCTCGCTTACGGTCCATTGTTTATCATTATTTTTTTTTAATTTAATATTAAAACATTGACTTATGAAGTACAAACAACAAGATACATAGCATAGGCTATGAAAAATATTTCCAGGTACGAACCGATACCCCTATTTCTAGACCTTTAGACGAAATTTGAAAAAAAAAAGCTTGAATGACAGTGAATTATCTGTTTAAAAAAGTTTTTTTTCTCTCAAATTATAAGTAATTCTGCTTGAGAAATAACATCTCCCCATACAAATTTTGGACCCCCCTAAACCTAACCTTTAGAAATTTTATTTCTTAAATATCTTTTATGGCGCTCAACTACGTAGTAAAAGAAACCCATTTGCTAATTATTAAGTCTCGAGTCCTTGTGTCTCTATGTTATGAAAAATATTTGTAGTTACGAAATTATACACCCATCTCTCCGTATAAACTTTGGACCTCCACTTGAGACCTTTAGAAGATGAATTTCGCAAAAATCTTTTATAGCGCTCAACTACGTAGTGTTAGATAGTCATATGCAAAATATCAAGCCTCTACGCCTGCTACCTACACTATGAAAAATAAATATAAATACGAACTTTACCTCCCCTTTTTAGACCTTCAGAGGTCAAATTTGAAAAAAGTCCGAAAGACGTAGTTAATTATTTGTGCTGAAAGGCGTTCATCTCAATTTTGAAATAATTTTTCCAGAAAACTTCGTCTGCGTAAAGTTAAACAATTTTTACCTCCCCTTTTTTGACCTTTACTTTACTTTAGAGGACAAATTAAAAAAAGCTTGAAGACATAGTTAATTATTTGTCCTGAAAGGCGTTCATCTCAAAAGGCATATGCAAAATATCATGTCTCTAGACCTCGTACCTACGCTATGAAAAATGAAATATAAATATAAATACGAAATATGACCCTCATTTTTAGATCTTAAAAGTTAAAACTTTTAAAAAACCCTAAAAGACCTATTTAATTAATTGTGCTGATAAAAAACATTTATCTAAATTTTCATGAAATTCTGCCCAAGGAATAACGTTACTCCATACAAACTTTGGACCCCATTTTGAACCCTTAGGGGACGAATTTCGTAAAATCCCTTCTTAGTGGACGCCTACAAATCAACAGGAACCTCTGTGCAAAATTTCAAGTCTCTAGACCCAGCGGTTTCGGCTGTGCGTTGATAGTTGAGTCAGTCAGTTTACTCTTTAAATATAAAGATGATATCATCTTTACATTACTATTCGTTCTCTCACTTGTTCCAAATAAAATAAATAATTTATTCGACAATAAAAGTCGACTTTTATGGTTGAAAAAAATAAGGTACTGTTTTTTCTCGTACTCATCAATATTATTGAGGTCAAGTCAGTGTTTCTTAAATGTCCCTTCCCTTCAAAACATTGTGTTATGCAGAAAGGAATATTCGTTGAATTTTATCGATGCATGAATCATAAGAATACTTTTTTTACCATATTATACTACACAAAATTATATATATATACTCTGGAAAGCGTAAACGCTGTAACCCCGAAAGTATGAACTTTACAGGAGAGCCAAAAAATCATAACTCGTGAGCTGATACGCCTACAAGCGTGCGGTATTTACCTAGCAATGTTGTGTAGTTTGTGTTAACTTATAATAAAATCATTATCGTTAGATAATGGTTGAAATTATTAACGTGTGAAAAACATATTCGCGATTTCAAGGGTTACAGCGTTTATGATTTCCAGCGTCGATATATTTTTAAATCAGCTATGGTTATTACTTTATTCTACCTTTCTATACAAAGATTTAAGTGATGAAAAAAGTGAAGACTCCTTCCATGCGGCTTCATCCCCATGAAATTCCATTATTATTTGGTACACGGAAAAACTTTGTTTTATTGTTAACATTGCGTAAAACTTTCAAATTGCAAATGTCAAAATTCAAACGCTCAAATAACAACGAAGGCCTTCGCCATTGGCTGAGAATTACCGTTACCATGGCAACCATACATCTTTGATGCGGTAGGCTCGCAATTTTTGTCCCTTTGTCGCATAACATTTTTTTTTCGACTTACCTTTTAAGTTAGAGCAGATGCGTCCATGAGCGTTAGGAGGGCGGGAATTCCAGCTCGTCTGGCCTCCATAGCCCAGAGGTGACGGGTTTGGGGGGAACAGTAGCTTGTGCCTATTATTCGGGTATAAGGCGTGCTTTAGATCCGTTGCACCTTTCGGGAACAGTTTGGGGAGTCGTTTACTCCCTCCAGAGAAGGAGCTGCACAAGCGGCTGGAGCACGCGGGACCGCGGAGGTGTAAAAGCGTCCCCTAGCCGCGCCACCATGCTCAGGAGGAACTAGATAGATCTAGTGGATATTCTACCTGTCTCTTTCGCAGTAGTGGCTAGTGATAGGGGGAAAGTCCCACATAACCACCGTGTCGTCTCCGAAGAACGCCTATGCGTAGATCATCCCTTTCTAAAATAAAGGTACACCGGTAATATCGGTAGTCAATGCCGTTTTGCTAGCGACTTGAAGAAGCAAACGAGGTGGCAGCACTGTGTAACAGATAGAAATGCATCTTCTATCTATCATTTTGGAATGTGTTGCCTGATTCGTCATGTATAACTTGCGACCCACTAGTTTGTTCCGCCCAGTAAATGTTTGTATGTATGTGCTATATTAATGCGCCCCCAAATCTTCGACCGAGCAGCTATTGAAAGTCACTCTACAGAGAAGGGGGAATATTTAAAAATATATAGAAAAAATCATAAGTCGGTTAAAAATTGACAAAAAATGTCGCTAAGTAGGTGGCTTGTTCGAGGTTTTAGAAGTTCCGCAATTAGGTATGTACCTCTTTTAAAATATATATTATGTTGTATCGATATATATTTTAGGTAGGAAATATCAAATACCATACTTCATACTAATATTAAAAGTGCGAAAGTTTAAATTAATGGATTGGATGTTCGTTATCACATCAACAACGTTATAAGTACATATACATGTTCAATCATGTAGCTCCAAAACAGCTCAATTGATCTGAATGAAATTTGAAACAGAGATAGATTACTGTCTGAAATAATACAAAGGCTACTTAAAAAGTTTTTTTTATTCAACGCCGGAATAGTCACGGGCAACAACTAGTATATTTATAAATACGTATTAAACAACTCTAATTACTAATTTAAAAATTTGACTGAAATATACCAATCGAATTACCCGTCAAATAACTCGTTTACACTGAGTTCACAATAGAACTTAGATACATTTAAACCTGCGTAAAAAAATACGCGAGAAAAACACGACCTTCCTTAGGCAGTCGGGTAATAATCCAGCAATGAATCAATTTATCGCGTCTCGAGGACAGCAAGATAAGGATATATTTACATATTTTAAATACAACACTATTTTATTACAATCGCCAGGTTCTACACAAAGTGGTTCATAAAAGGAATTTATGGATGTGGATCTACTAATATGCATTTGGATTCTCTTTATTTAGTATAAATGGTGTCCACTCTATAAGCTATCTTCTTTTAAACTCCAGTTGTCGTTTTCGCTTTTTTTTCTTCCTCTTTCTTTTGATCTCTCCTATAGTTCTTTTTTCACTTTTTATAGTTCATAGAACGTGTGACTTAATCTATTTTTTCCTTTATAAAATGTTTTTGGTATCAGGCACAGTGCAGTTCAACAAATGCAATCATCAAAAGCGGATTGGTTGAACAGGACTCAGCGTTTCAATAACACCGTTCAAGAAATAATCACTAATGTGATGGCTAACGGTGAAGTTGCTAAAACACCATCACTAGCTAAACGATTAGTTAAGGTAAAATCTAAATATATTGTTATGAATAGAATTTGGAGAAACAAAAAACTAAAACGTTCCGATGCCGAAATAAAAGGTATTTAAACTGCAGCACCCAAAGACGGGGACATTTGGGCAGGTTTACTGTTGATTTCAGTATAGGAATTCATAACCGAGTGTGGCAGTTTAGATCAGATTTTTTTTAACAAGCCTCAATAAAAAAATACATATCTTTCGCAGTTAATGGAATATGATACGTTATTAAGAGTGCCTCTACAAGGACACATGACGATGATGGCCTACGAAGTGTTAGAGAATCCTATTAACCTTAATGAGAAGAATTTATATAAAGCGCAAGTTGTGTCGTGCGCCATGGAATTGGTAATTTTATTGATATAGATTTATTTTAGCATCGATTATTATCAATCTTGCTGTTCGAGATAACTAAGACGCCTGTTTCCTCTATGCTTGTTATTGTGAGTGTACATGAGCTGTGACTACATAAGTGCGCTCTCACCTTTTTTTCTACTTTTTTTATGTCGCTTATGCATCTTCTGTGAACATTAAAACATCACCCAATAAAATGTTTCTGCTACATATTAGGTTATTTAAATGACGGAGATAACAAAATAATCATCAAATCATTAACCTGCTTATAAATACTAATTGATTTCATTAAGAAAAACGGTACTCATCAAAACAATATTCTTTTAATGTTATATAAATACTAGATGACGTTTTATCCCAGGCACAATCCTATTTCCTTATCATGGATGACTTCGAGGACCAATCTAAGACGCGACATGGACAGCCGTGTTGGCATTTATTGCCCGAAGTCAATAATTTAATTCTGAACGACGCCTGCATGTTCCGAAGTCTTGTAAACGACATTCTAAAAGAACATTTGAACGGTCCCGTTTATACTAAAACGATAGACATATTTAATGAGGTATGCCTTTACTTACTAAAGTATAATTCAAGAAAAGCTTCTTGAATGAAATAATCAACGTTAAAGATTTTATAATCAAATGGCATTGTAATGGTGAAATAAAAATGGCTAAACTCTATTTAATCTACGCTCTTAGTGCGGCTTCCTTGTGCGTATGCTTACATACGCAGAGTGAATGCCGCACACTGCACCACACACAACATTTGCACTATTACAACTCAGTATTAATAAATATAACAAAAAAGTAAAATGTAAAGTAAAAATTTTTAAAATTGGATAAATAAAGTCTCTGACTTAACTCATGTCAGGGGGTTACGGGAAAAAAACTCTATTTAATCAAAATAATGTCATAATTCAAGGTGGAAAGGGAATAGGATAAGAATTTAGCCTTCGACGTGTACACATCAGAGGAAGTGCGGAATTATTTCCATTGCACGCCTGCCTTCTGTGTCGTCGTGGTATTACATCATTCGCACAGCCGCTAATACTGCAGCAGTTTCTACCTCTGTTTACATAAACCGTTTTATTTTCAGATGTATTTATTTGTAGCTATTGGCCAGTATCTTGACAACACAATTCCTAAAGCTAAAGATATTTCTTTATATACGCTAGAGAACTATAATAAAATAATAAGATACAAATGCACGTACTACTGCTTAGAAATACCAATTATGTTAGCATTGATTTTATGCGAAAAAGACAATGAGCCAACTTTTGAGCGCATTAGAGACATTGTACGTGACGTGGGCGCCTTATATCAGATGATGGTGAGTATAGAATAATAAAAAAGAAAAAAAACACATAAATTATAGACAGCTAATGGCCAGATCTACTTAAAATTACTCCATACACGTAAATTTTTGTGTGTCACGTTTTTGTAATTTGTTTTAATTTAAGACCGCACATCGGTTGTTGACTATGCGTTACCACGAAAATGCGTTTAAGTTAAGTGCCTTTCGACCAAAAAAAGGTAGAGATTTCCATTAACTTACATAAGAACGAATGTTCTTGGCCTACAATAACAATATTGATAGTATACGTTCAATGTTTGTCAGTGACACATTTTCGTTATGTCAATTACAGTCATAGTAGTCATGATTAATTTACAGAATGATTACACGGACTTGAGCAATGAGGAGTCTAAATCGGGCAAAACTGGTAGTGACATACAAGAAGGGAAGTGCACTTTTTTCGCCGTGAAGACGATGGAGCGCGCGACTCCTGAGCAGAAGGAAATATTCAAATCTTCGTATGGCAGCTGGGATCCCGAAAACGTTAAACGCATAAGGAACCTATACAAAGACTTAGATTTAATTTCCCTTTACAAGGAACAACATAATTTTAAATACAACCAGTTCATGAAAAATATTAATAGCCTTCCATCAGACGATATCCTGACACCGGATTTATTCATGAAAATGATGGAGGCTTCCAACCTGAACAACTGGGAAATATACTAGCCCTTAAGAACTGTAAGATATTTACAGTTATCGTTTTTCGTTGTTGTAAATTGGTTAGAATCATAAATTATTTTATTGTATTAATTTATTTAATTTTATATTATTTAATAGTTGAATAAAATAGAGATGTTCACAAAAAATGTGTTTTTAATAATTAAAAGTTCAATATTTTTCTTTGAGAAATGAGAGATGGTAGATGATAGATGATAAATGGTAGAGATGCTATTTATTAGTCGATCTTATCATCCAGTATTACCCAAAAAAATATCTATGGGCTGCGGTCGCTTCGCTATTTAGGGGTATTCGTGTGTCCGCTTACTCGTTTACCACCTTATGATATAAAAAAAAATATATTATCTTATCGGGATTTTTTAATACGATGTTTTCTGGCTAGTACTCATAGTTGATAATGAATGGTTGTTTTTTTTCTCTTTTTTTTTTACACCTGACAAAGAAGCCAGCCACGTCACAAGAAAGAACAATGTGATGAGCTAGATCGAATATAAAAATTGATAAATATCATTTGTCTCATGTCGAATGTCGGCCGTCCAATTCTCAATTTTTTAAATTTGTTCCAAAATAAGCATTTAAGAAGAAATACTTACACTTTTTACCCGCCTGATTCCGTAATGTTTTTCGCGCGTATGTATATTTTTAAATAAGAGGGATTGTACACATGTCAATTCCACTGTAACCTCCTGTAACACGACTGAACCTATTATGACAAATGCTATGATCTTCGATTCATATCATCTCGTATGTTCTTTCCCTGGGTATCATACATAGTCAGTCGAGTTTTGAAAAAACAAACAGTATGTATTTTTACCTGTATAAATACATATATTTTTAGACCACTTATAGCATTCCCACAACAGTTAACCAGTTTCACAACAATCGGAACAATGGTTTTGGAGTACATACATAACAACATTAATATGTTTTATACTAATTTATTAAACTTGTAAGCATCAGATTAGTTGTTATAAAAATAAATAAAACAATTACTTAACTATTATTACTATCTGACTTTAGTGTTCATTGGACGATTTTTAATTAAATTTTAGGAGTGTCTGATTCTGGCACTCCTAAACCGATTGTTCCGATTGTTATAAAAATTTTGTAAAGTGTTCTGAAAATGCTAGAAAGGAATTGTGGTTTAAAATCTATAAAAAACAGTAAAATTATAAACAACAGAATAAAAAATATGCCCGTGTGCTTCAGCTACATTCTCGTGAGAGTCCAGTAAATATCGGTCCAGCTGTTATTTTTTTTTTGTTATCAGCAATATATAAATTTTATACATCACGTGTACGAAATGTGATTTATTCGACATTATATCCAAACACTCAAATTTTATTAATATGTATGGATTTCAACAACTTTATTTCGATTTTATTTATATTTTATTATTGGCTGTCGCCCGCGACTCCGTCCGCTCGGATTTAAAAAAAGATAATAAGTAGACTATGTTTTCTTCCAAAGTTCCAAATTTCATCAAGATCTGTAAAGCCGTTCCGGACATACCTTCAAACAAACATCCATTCATGCATCCATCTAAACTCTAAACATTCGCATTTATAATATTGATAAGATTTATTTTACTCCAAGAGGCATTGTAATTTGTAATGCATGCCACTTTGTATGTGCATATAAACTTGTCTGCATGTGTTACCGTAACGCGCGAACATCGGTAAATTCTCAAATTTACTTGTTAATGATTAAGATGTACCAACTATTTGTGGTAAAAATCAGAATAGTTATAAGATCTTTGCATATTTCGACAATTTACCACCATTCCCTTTTTTAGTCCTCAGACAGACGATTACTTTAAAGATAATCATTATTAAGATAATTTTATTTGTTATTTTTATAAAGGAAATATTTTTTTTATTTAATTGATGTATTTAATAATTTTTGAAAAAAAAAAACAAATTATATTCTTAAAAAAATATCAATACTTATGGTGTATTTGAAGTAAATCTTATGATTAAACAAATGAAATGTGATAAATACTGTTTAATGTTTAATCTTAGACATAAAAGCATTTTTTTGCATCTAAGTATAAACAAGGTGTTACAAATTTCAATATATGGCACCAGACATTACCGGTAAATCCTAGAATTAACCGTAGTTCTGATCTTTACAGTAACATTGTGTATTAATTTTGTAGGGCGTAGCATTCGAACTTTACGTTCTCTTAATATATAATTCAGTTTTAGCAGTGCGCTTGTGCTGTCGCTTGTTGTTCATTGTGCGCAAGAGTTCTTTACAAGTTTATAAAAAGAAACAAAATGTCAAATAGAAATTTAATAAACAACCGGTAAGTGTAACCCTAGAACTCCGCTGTACTTGTATTGATACATATTGACATTATCTTTTATAAAACAGCGGCAACAATATGCATCGATGCAAGTGACACGCCAGTCGAAACTCACAATCTATATATACTAATATATAGATTGTGAGCATATTTGTATAGTGTGTGTATATATATATGTATATACACACTATACACAATAATCATCAATGCTAAAAAGATCTATCTATATATATTAAAGAAAGTCGTGTTAGTTACACTATTTATTACTCAAGATCGGTCGAACTGATTTAGCTTAAAATTGATGGGGAGGTAGCTTAGAACTAGGAGACGGCCATAGGAACTTTTTTATCTTGTGTGCCTTTTTTTATTCCGCGTGGACGGAGTCGCGGGTAAAAGCTAGTTAGAAATATATTTTAGTCGTTGGCTGACATGCAGCACTAAAAAAACAGTGTCAGCGGTCGTCTAGTAAATTATTAATCAGATTAAATGTTTTCGAGACTTAACAAAAAATAGATTTAGTTAAATGAGTAAAGTCGCCAGCTAACAAACACAAACACATAACTGTCTACAGTTTTAAGTAAATTACCAATAAGTTAAGTTTTATTTACTTCAAAATAGATGGCTCTCTTTACATAGTACTTTACACAGTAGATGACGCTAGAAATACTATAAGCCCATGTTATGTTCTACATTAAAAAACATAACATACTAGCAGTATCCTGCCACTTCATTTGCGTGTGAGATGAATAGTCAAAAAATCCAAATAGGTTACTCATTTATTTGTACCGATGAGTATAAACTGACAATTTCTTATTTCTACACTTCATGCCTATCTTCTGTGTGGTGGTGGTATTGCACCGTGCTGCAGCTAACTGTAGTTATACGAATATGTATGTAGTTGTAACATAATATTCAATAACGCTGGATCATTGCAGTCACGGCTTATATTCGACTAATTTTTTTCTAATAAAAAGCCCTTTACTTAAGACACGCTATAGGCTATATATTTTCACGCCATTAAATTTAGGGTGTGAGCAAATTTAAAAAGTGTTAGGCGAGAAAATCACAAAAATTACAAACTAATAGCAGTATAGATGGATGATTATCATGGTGACGGTAATTCTCAGACTGGCGAAGTCCTTCGTTGTCATTTGCAATTGAAAGTTTTACGCAATGTACAATAAAACAATGTTTTCATGTTTAACAAAAATTAAGGAAATTTCATGAGGATAAAACCGCACGAGAACAGTTAGTTTGTAATCGATGTTTATTTCGATGTCATTTGTGATGGAATTACGCCAACGGAGGCTATTGTTTAAATGTAAATTCTATGTAAATATTACAGTTATCTTCATACTATGCACGATCTTGTTAAAACAAATAGCAATTGAATCACTTTTAATACTTGATTTTAATGTTGTTTAAGGACCGAAGAGAATCATTGCTTTTCGTCACTATCGAAAGAGTTTGTAGCTAACTATCACAGAATATTCACCGAGTTAGTCGATGAAGCTTTAGCAAGAATTCCTTATTTAGACTCTATTGAATTAAAGAACCGGATTAAAAAAGTGAGTAATGTAAACTAAGATCTTCTCGATTTTCGAAATGCTTATAAAGATTTTTTAATTCATGATATTTTAAATTTTAGATGGCTGGCTACTATGCACTTGCGGAAAAACCAATTTTAGCTGAACTTTTTCTCTATACGTACGAAATGCTCGAAGAGCTTAAAAATTATGACGAAGTAAAGAAACGTCAAGCGTATGCATTGGCTTGTGTGATGGAAATGGTATGTTTAAAGAAGTCATGTAGTTTTCTATTTCACTTTTTTATTAATTTACATTATAAGGTTGCAAACGGCCATCTGGTTTCGCCGAAATAGCGAAGCGACCGCTACCTAGACATCCGCACGTAGATGCGTTGCCTACATTAAATCGAAGGAGGAGGAGACGTACAGAAAGAGAATATTTAACCTTCCTTTGCATCCCCTCCATCATCAAATTCGAATCTCCTTCCCATCCGTTTCATATAAGAAAAGGAAGGGAAGGGAAAGAGGAATCAAATAAGGTTTCCGGCACGTACACTCATTAGACGAAACGCGGAATTGCTTCCACTACTTGTCTTCTGTTTGGTCGTAGTATTGTACCGGTCGAGCCGGCCCTGTTGCTGGCATCTACCACTGTTAAATTGATACTTAAAAGACTTACTTATATAAATTTAAATACTGAGACATGATTAAGATTTAATTAGAGGAATTAGAATTAGAGTATAAATAGTATATACTCGTACAATGCGAAATATCTTACTTATTAATCATACTAATATTATAAATGCGAATGTTTAGATGGATGGATGTTTGTTTGTTTGAAGGTATCTCCAAAACGGCTCAACGGATCTCGATGGAATTTGGCATGCATATAGAACATATTCTGGAAGAACACATAAGCTATTAAGTTTTTTTTTTCAACCCAAGCGGGCAGAGTCGCGGATGACAGTATGACCATAAAATCGCATTCGGTCACCTGGTGTAATGTGATGCGTTGTTTTTTTGAACAGAGGATAGAATGAACTGAAAAAGAATATTTTCATTTCTTATAACAAAGGGAGGGAAGGGAAAGGTGACAAGAATTTGACGCCGACCAAGTGCTATTATATGCCTCTAAATTATAGCGAATAGGTTCAAGGTCGATCCAGTCGTTTCGGAGATTACCTAAAACAAACGCGAATTTTCGGAAAGACCGACAGAGTAATTTTTTAGCAACGGGTCTTTCCTTATAAGTAACTGTGTGGGTATGAAATATATGTTTTTTTTTTATTTCTGGACTAAAGTTTTCTTCAACAGGGTACTTCTTACTTCCTTATAATTGACGACATGGAGGACGATAGCAAGATACGCAGAGGCAAGGTGTGCTGGCATCTGCTGCCAGATACTGGTCCACTGTCGTGGAACGACGCTTGTATGCTGAGAAGCTTTATACATGAATTTATACAACTCAATTTTTCTCAAACTGCCTGTTTAAAAATTATTGCATACGTTAATCAGGTGCTAAAATTAATTTCTACTAACATAGAAGGGTTTTAATATATACTTTTTTCGCTATGCAGATTCTTAGTAATTTAGAACAGTGGCGGGTAATAGAGTCGAGTGTTCATAAGTTGAAGAAAACAACTAACAGCAACAACTCCTACCTGGTTCAATAGTTGGTGAATGACACTTATCAATTTTATTTTATAGATTTATTTATTGTCAGCGGCTGGTCAGTATCACGACATTTCAACGTCGGAGAAACAAAATTACAAAAATTTTACGATGGACCAATACAAAAAGATAGCCGAATTAAAAGCGGCATTACCTGCTATCAAGGCTCCCATTATTTTAGCTCTCATTTTGGCAAACAAAGACACAAATGAAGTAAAACAGCAAGTGCATGATGTCTGCAACGATATTGGAGTTTTGATTCAGATAAAGGTAATTTGGGCATTAAAATTACATCCAACACAATTTTACTGTCTTACATTCGATTACAATGAACGATCTGTAGAAATAATTAACCAGATAATATATTTGCTACAATTTTTAAAAGACCTTATTGTCAAAATATGTAATAACTCTTCAGAAATCGTAATCACCCAGTTAGAAATCGTATTACCACCACAAACAAATAAACTTCAAGTAACATTGATAAAGTTTATTTAAACAATTTTAATGGCGGCTTTACATTAGCAGCGTGAATTCACGGTACAATTCATGTCTTCCACATTGAAAAAAAAGAACATGTTTGATAAAATCATTATTTTAAATATAATTATTAATAAAATAAAGAGAATGACACGAGGCCATGAATATGGATGAGTTAAGGGGCGCGAACCCTTTCACGCAGGGATAAAATACCGACTTTGATCGAAGAACAAAGCGTAAACGAGCGCAAGCACACGTGAACCCCGCAAAAACCATCCACATTCATGTTCACGGCCGTTCGCGGAGCTTCGTGGCACTAATGTGGAGCCGCCATAATTTGTTAAAAAAAGGGCGGTATTAAGAGCAATAGAAACCGACGTGCATGAATGTGGAAGAAAACGGCACTTACACTCATCAGACAAAACACGGCGTAACTTCCGACCATTCGAAAGAGCCGATCCATTCGTATAACAGGTGTTATTGTTGCTGGTGTCTACTGTTAAAATATCTTTTTCTCCCTTTAGAATGACCTAATGGATATGTACCGATCAAATGACTCTGATTTGAAATCTTCTACGGATATACAGAAAGGAAGATGTTCCTGGTTGGCTGTAAAGGCATTAGAAATGTGTAACATAGAGCAACAAAGAATCTTCCAAGAAAATTACGGAAAATGTGATGAAAGTTGTGTGCAAAAAATTCAAGAATTATATAATACGTTGCAATTACAACAGATATATGAAGTTGAAAAACAAAGAAAACATGAAAATTTCTTAAGAAAAATTAACGAACTACCTCCAAACGCCATACCTAGTGCAGATATTTATAAAAAGCTTGTTTCGTTAATCGAAAAATTCAAATTGGCATAAAGGAAAGGGTTTTTATTTATATTTCTATTGTCCTCCTCATCTCCAATGTACCCGAAATACATGGGTATTACAGAATAACGAAGGGATACGGTTGTCTTATTGACTTAATTAACAGAGGTTTTAGAGATTCCTGACAAGTACTGTCCAATACTTCTCCGGCAGAACTTGTTATTATTAAAAACTATACATATTGCGTTATTATTATAAATTATAGTTTAGTATAGTTAGTACAATATAGTTTAAAGTCAAAGTATTCCACTTATACAGGTGGTAGATGTTATTTGTTTATTGGATGTTTAATTCTACAAATAGAAATTATATACATAATTATATTAAATTATGACTGAAATTTAGTTGGATTTATTTTATTATCATTTGCGTTCGACATTTATTTAAAAAACAAAATTATAACAACATTATATATATATAGATAAACTGATCTATGTATATATATAGATAAACTGATCTATGTCGTCAGCTCCTACACGTTCCTACCGGGGAATTCGAACCTACCGAAAATAGGGGTAACTAGTTCTTACTCAACCAAGCTGGCTCAGTGCGGATTGGTTAACTTAACACGCGATTCTTTAAATTACTACGTAGATATGTTGCAACCTGCACGATATAGCGATGTTTTCCTTTACCGTAAGAACGTGGAATGTATATATATTACATATCTTACGTCTTACTAATATTATAAATGCGAATGAATGAATTTAGATGGATGGATGGATTTCGACAGCTAATTAATATATACAAATATCGACGCTGGAAAGCGTAAGCGCTGTAACCCCGAAAGTATGAACTTTACAGGAGAGCCAAAAAATCATAACTCGTGAGCTGATACGCCTACAAGCATGTGGTATTTAGCAATGTTGTGTTGTTTGTGCTAACCTATAATTAAATCAATATCGTTTGATAATAGTTGAAATTATTAACGTGTGAAAAACATATTCGCGATTTCAAGGGTTACAGCGTTTATGCTTTCCAGCGTCGATATATAAATTTGAAAAACACATTGGAACATGGCAGGGATTGTAAACCAGTAGATTAATAAGGTTAAGCAGTGCACTCATTACTCATGAATAATCTAGCTTTAAGGTAACCACTCCTCGTCCACCCGGCAGTCACCGCCCCGCCTCGTGATCGTATTAAAAATAACCAAAAAGTCCACAGGACACCTATATATTCCTTAACTAAAGTTAATAGATATATGTAATAACACTAGAAAACAATGAAAAGAAAACATTCGTATCAATATTTAAGACTAGCTGTCGCTCGCGACTCCCTCCGTGCGGAATTTACAAAAAACTTGATAAGTAGCCTACGTTTTCTTCCAGACTTTGTTCTACATCTCAATGCCAAATTTCATCAAGACGGTTCAGCCGTTCCGGAGATACCTTCAATCAAACATCCATCCATCCATCCATCTAAACAGTCGCATTTATAATATTAGTAAGAAGTAAGATGTGAAAATTTTTGTTTAGTTAGTAGGTAAGTTATTCAGTCACAAATATACATTGTTAATGTTACAAAGCAATCAAATAACACCATAAATTTTTTACTTTTTTTACTTTATTAGCAATCTATATACAGGGTGGCCCATAAGTCCTTTGAAAAGTAAAATTTGAATAAAACGAACAGGGCGCGCGTGAGCGGTGCAGGGGAAGCGGGGGGAGTAACTTCGATTTCTGGGAATTTAGTCGCGATGGAGCGTTTTACCGGAGCGGACCGTGCGTTTTGTGTGCGCGAGTTTTATAAAAACGACAATTCGGCAACCGTTGCGCGGCGTAAATTTCGAGAACACAAAGGTTTACACAACTTTGACGACACTCCAACTCTTCAAACGATTAAGAACTGGGTTGCTAATTTCGAGGAGACCGGTTCGACGTTAGATAAACCGCGGTTGGGTCGCCCACGGACGTCACGTACGGAATAAACCATAGACACAGTGACACAGTCTATTCGCGAAAATCCGACACAGTCAGCTCGTAAGCGCGCCAGAGCATTAAACGTATCCAGGACATCGTTACAACGGATTTTGAAGAAAGATTTACATATGCACCCTTACAAAATTCAGTTGGTTCAAGAATTAAAGGAAACTGACGGTATTCAAAGACAAAATTATGCGAATGAAATGTTGAATCCGTTTACTTCCTTCAATAAAATAATGTTCTCTGACGAGGCTCATTTCCATCTTAACGGGCATGTTAGTAAACACAATTGCCGCTATTGGAGCCCCATCAATCCAAAACTTAAGCATCAGAAGCCCTTACACAGTCCGAAAGTGACTGTTTGGGCCGCTATGTCAGCCCATGGTATCCTAGGGCCTTACTTCTTTGAGGATGGCAGAGGGCGCGCAGTTACTGTTACGTCGGAGCGATATGTGGCTATGATCGAAGAGTTTTTCATACCAGAATTGCAAAACTTTTCAGGCTTTAATGCCAGGACGTGGTTTCAACAGGATGGGGCCACTTCTCACACCTCTAACACTGCTATGCCCGTTATCCGTCGACTTTTTCCTAGCAAAGTGATCTCTAAGAGAGGAGACATTTCCTGGCCTCCACGTAGTCCAGATCTGACCCCGATGGATTTTTTTTTGTGGGGCTACCTTAAGGCTAAAGTATACGACACAAACCCGCGGTCAATTGAGGCCCCTAAAAGAAAACATCCGCAGAGAAATGACAAGCATTTCAGCAGTGACGTGCCGCGCAGTCATCGACAATTTTAGACGTCGTTTGCAAGAGTGCCGTGATCGCAACGGATTACATTTAGAAGATGTTATTTTCAAAAAATAATTCCCGTTTTTTAAGCTTTTTTTGTAAATAAAAATTTAATTCATAATGTAATTAGTTTTATTTTAATAATTTTTTTTTCATATCAAAGGACTTATGGGCCATCCTGTATATAAAAGAAAGTCGTGTTAGTTACACTATTTATAACTCAAGAACGGCTGAATCGATTTGACTGAAAATTGGTGGGCAGGTGCTTAGAACCAGGAAACGGACATAGGATAATTTTTACCCCGTTTTCTATTTTTTATTCCGCGCACACGGAGTCGCGGGTAAAAGCTAGTTAGCAATAAAAAAACTTACAAATTAACATTGTAACTTGCCGGTAACAACTAGATTAGTGATTCCCAAAGTCGTCTAATTGGATTGGGGGTCCACAGAAGGTGAGAAAAAAAGTTGTTCACAAATTGATGATAAAAATTTGCTACAATTGGTTTTCAGAAATCAGTAAAATTTTAAAAGTGGTCTAAGAAATTAAAAAAAATTTGGGAATTTTTGAGCTCTGCTATAAAGAGTAAAAAAGGGATACCAGAATTTTTAAATAAAAAACGTACTTCTGTTAATAATATGTCATTTGAAAATGAACCTTATTCTATTTGTTGTTGAGTGTAATTTTGGATTTTTAAGAACTATTTATTAGACAACATAGTGAATTCCTTTCCACATTTGAGTAAAACTAATTTTCCAAATCGTGCATAAGAATGATAAGAAAAATGGTTTTATTTTTAGTTATAAAATATACCAAGTTGTAATGGGTTCATAAAACCAGTTCAGTCACGAGACCATTTGCTATAACTTTTTAATGTCTTCAAATAAAAGGTAATATGTAAATCTTTAGTCACTAGAAATGTTAAGGTCATTAAGTGACTCCCGGATCATGAGGTAATATTAATTAATCCGCAAGAATAGATTTTATATTATCAAAGCTAAATATAAAAATACAGCATCAATATTTTTTAAATAACAATTTAAAAAATAGTTACAAATCTATAGAAAATTGATCTAAAGATAAACGGAACAGACTATAATTATATCTACTGATAATTATATACCCATACGATTCAAATACATTATCATTACCACGTGAAACTTATTCCTTCCTCCTTTACCTATATATTACAGTTAATTTTATGAAATATGGTAATACTAGCTGTCGGACACGACTCCGTCCGCGCGGAATCAAAATAAAAACTTAGCTTATAGGTTCTTCCAGACTATGTTCTACATCTGTGACAAATATCACATGTAGAACATCCATCAACATCCGTTGAGCCGTTCCGGAGATACATTCTAAAAAACAATTAGTTTAAAATTAGTAAGATTACAAAGAGATTACTAGATTTGCAATGTCAGATGCGTTGCCTACCCTCACTCGACGAAGGAGGAGACGCACAAAAAGAGAATATTTAACCTTCCTTCTCCTCTCCACGCATCTCCTCCTCCATCAAATCCACCTCCCCTTCCCATCCTTTCCTTATAAGAAAAGGGGTATAATATTCCCTATATTTGATACATATTGCACCTAAGCGCGTACGCGTAAAACCTCGTACTTTAATGGAAAATGGGCCCCAAAATGTATCCTCCATTAAATCTACTTTGAGAGTCGGCTATCCAGGTGACAGCGCACACCATGTCCTTAATTATTACGCTTTATCAATGTTTAAATTAAAAATACATAACAATTTTTGCTACCAGTTTGGTAGCCGTCGTCGTGTCTTGTGTGGTCACTCACAATGGTCAATGTCGTGGTTCAAAGTTATAAGCCATTTAGGATTAACCGACTCGTCAACTCCTCGCCCAATCGGCACCGCCCCGTCTCTCGATCGCGGTGACATCTACTAGTCGCCGCCTCTACGTCGGCGATGGAGCGGGATAAAGACATACCTATACATTTGTTACCAAAATATTTATTCGGTGTCGCCGGTTGGACCAGCAGTGGAGCAATGTGCGTTTACATTTAATTGAACAAAACATTACGAATTACACGAATACATACACGAATTATGAATAACAATTGACATTATCATTTATACATATTAAATATTTAAATATATTACTCTACAATACAGCAAAACTTCCTTTGTTTCCCCGTTTTCCTTAAATGTTCAGTACTGTTAGGTATCGTTGTCTAAGCGAATATCTTCTAATAAATCGTGACTGCAGGAGGTAAACTCCGACGCTACTAAACTAATCTGGATGAAAATTAACTACTTCTGTGTACCATATTGGATATGAGCACCCCCGGTCCAAGTAGCGTGGTAATGCGTGCTGTGTAATTATCATCAACTCAATATACGTCCCTACCGAGGTGCTCAGAGCGTACCCTAAATTGGGGGTGATTAGGCCATAGTCAACAACACTGGCCCAGTGCGGGTTGGTTGACGGCACACATATCATTGAATTTCTTTTCAGATATGTGCAGGTTGCATCACGATGCTTTCCTTCACCGTAAGTACATCGGATAAATGTACATATGTAAATTTAAAAACACATTGGTACATGGCGGGATCTGTATCCAGAATCTGCAGATTGCAAGTCAAGTGCTTAACCCCTGAGCCATCGACAGTCTGTATATGACGAGCTGTATAAGCAGATAGGTAAATAAATGATGACTTACCATTTCGATGCCCCGTTCACCGCAAGAGTGTGATCTCAGGCTGCGTACGATAGATGTAGCGCTGATGCAATCCATATTACTTTGCTCACCGCTTCTTGTCAACACGTATCCGTATTTATCAATACTAACTACTTTTATATCGAGAAAGCGCGAATCAATCATTCAAAACGACTCTCATGCCAACGGTACGGCGACAACTGCTCTTTCCGCATGATCCCACGCGCGCTTCAATCCGTCGAGATTTTTTCGGAGTACCCACTTCCGCGAACACCAAAATCAGTCAGTGTACCCACGTTTAAGTTGTTGAAAAATATATCACCACGAAAAACAAAAATAATTATATAACATAATAATTGTCATTTAATTCAACTATACCAAAAAATATGTGTAATTTGGTTCAACTTAAAAGATAAGATAAGATATTTAAATTGTTTACTTTAATAATTAAATTACAAATATGAAAATGAATTCTTTCATTGTATACTTACAACAGACGCGTTCGTTTTTATTGGAAAACAGTAATACTATGTTTATCACTTCATAAGCATTAAAATTTTTATATTACGTTGACATTGAGACGTAATAAATTTATATAAATAACAAAAAAAAGAATCAACTATAACAAACACTTCTAGATCGTTTATAAAAATACAAATTGTATATTATGTAGCTATTACGCCATTTTTTGAATAAGATTTTTTGTAATAATGACACGTTTCAGGCTATTTTCACGCCATTGAGCTTAGGTGGTGTATAATATAAATTGAAAAAAGAAATGGTTATGTTAGAAAGGGACAAAAATTGCAAGCCAATAGTAGCAAAGATGTGTGGTTGCCATGGTAACGGTAATTCTCAGCCAATGACTAAAGTTGTACGCATTGTAATAATAAAAAAAGGTTTTCTGTGTAAAAAAAATGAATGGAATTCCATACGGACGAAGCTGCACCGGAACAGCTATCTTACTGATATTTAAATGAAAACGTTTGGATGGATGGATAGATAAATGGATGTTTGTTTTAAGGTATCTCCAGAACGGCTCAAAGAATCATGATGAGATTTGCCATAGATGCAGAACATAGTCTGGGAGAACACATAGGCTACTTAATATGTATTTAATTTCGCGCAGACGGAGTCGCGGGCGACAACTAGTACTTTATACGTATCAAACTTGAGAGTTTATTACAAACGTTAATAACGATACGATTAGTATTTCTAACGTCCATGTAAATTAACCTTAATGATAAATTAACGACGTTTATGTACATGACATCTAACGTTCTTCTGTTAAGCACAAATTACTAGCCTTTTGTTTATAAATACCAATGTTTTTCAATACTACGAGTATATACAATTTTGAGAGACGATAACGCTTGAGCGACGGGCCGCGTCCGTGAAATAATACCATACCAGTACCACTCACCCTGATGAAGGGCCCCCGATGTGCCCGAAACTAGTCGGTGCCGACACCGGATACATATACGGGAGTGTTTTAGCTGTTACTAAATAAGTTAATGATAATGTCTCATGAAAGTTTCAATAATTTAAAAAGAAAAAACTCAAAACTCGGCGCAATCGTTACTAAATTGGGAACAAATGTCTGATAATAGTATATAAGCGCTGTGCTGCCTAGTGTTAGTTATAAATAATATTTTACAAACATACATTGCAGTGGTTTATTACTGATCGTACAAGGAGAGTTTAAAATTTAAAAAAAAAATAAGAAAACAGATTTAACATTGAAATGGTATCCTGTAAATGGTTATTAAATATCTCGCGACATTGTGCGAATTGGTGAGTAAACGTAAAAAGTCACTTCTGAAAATTATTTAATTTTTTACCATCAGACAGGACAGAGATCATCCCTCATTTCATTATATTTTTTTTCTTCAAATTAAACTATATTAAAATTAATACCTTAACCATAGTATATACACTTCTGATAAATTTCAGTGAGTAGAATATGTACAGGTGTTGTCGTTCTGTAAAACAACTATGTACCAACTTGTCATTTATATTAAACTAAATTACTCACTTTAAAGCACATAACATCACGATGTTTTCCTTTAGTATTTTGACGTTGCGTCGGATAAACATACATACATATGAAATTTGAAATCGAAAAATTCAGTTCGTCCGTTGTTCCTTTCAACCAATGAGGAGAAAAGCTAGAAATTTCAAGTACGTAGCGCCGGCATCCTCCTGTTCTTATGTATTTGTCATTCTCAATCTGTCAAAGTTTTTATACGTAATTCATAAAACTTTTGAGTGTAGACTCGGAACGGAAGACAGTAGTCTTTGCTAATCAGCACAGTTGATCATGCGACAACTAAGTTTATAATGAACAAAAGGTAGTTTTTCTTCCCATTCGTACTAACCATCGTTGTTGACAAAGGCATTGTCATACGAGTACCTAACTTGTGGTTGGGGTTAGAAGTTCTTAGTAGTTCCTGGCATTTATACCATCTCTTTTACAGGCCTGCGACAAATAGACCGTTGATTATATCGCAGAAATCGTACACCAAATTGTATGATACCTTTCCTAAAATAATAAGAAACGGATTGGATGCATCGCAATATTTGCCAACAGCAGATATTAAAGACCGATTAAAAAAGGTAAAGTAATTTGTGAAACGACTAATTTGGAATGGTGATTCATGTAAATATTTTATGAGTCTCTGCCAAAGATTATTCTCTGAAATTCTAAGCGATAAATTACATTAAAAATAACGAAGTAAACAGTCAATTGGACACTAAAGACTTATAGCACCTATATAATTGTTTTTTTCAATGTTAGAGTCTTTCCCAGCTACGTCGCCGTTCCAAAACTTTTATTCCAAAAGAAAAGGCTTTTAGGCAAACGGAAAATAGAGGTCCACAAAAGAGGAAATGCTTTCTGTACGTCTATTTTTATGCCGATTAAATATAGATCTTTCCTTTATTTCCTTCATTGCAGATGTTTATGGGAAGCGATCACTTACTGTTTTGCCTACGTACTGTTATAAAAAAAACATTATTCTTTTGTTTTCAGGTAATCGAATACCACACTTTAGAGAGAGTGTCAGTGCAAGGACAGCTTACTGTTTACGCTTATGAAGCGCTCAAACATAACTCCAACATAACGGACGAGACCAGGCATCAAATAAACACACTAGCTTGGTGTATCGAAATGGTATCCTTTATACTTAATCTTATTTACATTTTAAATTTGAACAGTGGTAGACGCCAGCAACAACAACAATTGTTGCACGAATGGGCCGGCTCTACCGGTGAAATACCACAACCACACAGAGGACAAAAGTGGAAGTAATTCCGCTTTTCACCTGGTGAGTGCGTCCCCGAGGCCTAATTTTAGTCCTCTTCCCATTCTTTCTTTTCTTATAAGGAAAGGATGGGAGCGAGAAGGGGATTTTATGAAGGAAGGACGCATAGGAAGGGGAAATATTCTCTTTCTGAGCCATTTCGGCCAATTCAGATGGCCGTTTTCTCGTTTCTTACCTTATAATATAAAAAGTATTATCATTTTAAAATGACACAAGGTTTTGACCGTGACTTTGTTCGCGCAAAATTAATAAAACTTATTTGGTTGCCTTTGCGCTATTCTAGATACTTATCTATTAAATTTAATTCAATTCCCTTTAGCCGTTTTGAAGTTACCCGCTAACAAATATCCATATATTGAACTTTCGCATATCTTATAATAAAATATATAAATAAATAAAAGTAAGAAGAAAGATTTATTCAATATCTCTATCTCTATTTTACATATGGAGCGTTTAGACAAACGGCCAATTAATTTAATTTTGAACCTGGCTTTCGAGCGAACCAAAAAAATATATTTTTCAAAATTTTCAATTGCTTTTGTTAATATGTGTTGTCAAATGGCTTTGGGTGTAATTCTGCGGACGAACATTATTTCGTTATACATATATTTTTTTAGTTTAATTTGTGAATTATTATTTTATATTATAATTAATTTTAAGAAATTCCTCTCAAATAGGGTTGTTGACAGGCAGGCGGCCGGCCGTAAAAACTTAAGTCAAAACTTTAAGTTTTATAAAACCTTGTGCACCGACCCCACGTGATTGGGAAAAGGCCAGGAAGATGACGATAATTTTTTTTTAGTTTCAATCCTATTATTTGATCATCGACGATATAGAAGATGAAGCAACTTTAAGGAACGGCAAGCCATGCTGGCATTTGCTACCGAATGTCGGCAATTTGGCTCTTAACGATACCAGTATGATGCGAAGTTTTATTTACGAATTGTTAAGACAAAACTTGGACGACGAAATGTATACCAAAATGTGTAAACTCTTTAACGAGGTATGAGCAATACTCGAAATACTTACAATGAATATTACCATAATGTTTTATTTGATATTGACTGTTTTGTCTTTTGTTTTAAAACTCATTTTATATTTATATCCATTCTCTTAGGCTCACATAAGATCAGAATATGGCCAGTACTTGGATTCAATAACTTCAAAATGCAGAAACTTTTCAAAATATGACATGCAACTGTACACTAAAATATCTGACAGTAAATTCACTTTTTACTCTATCAAATTTCCATTATTGGTGGCCCTCACAATGGCCAATAAGTTGAACAAAACCTTAATTCAAAATGTAGACAATACAATGAAACATATCGGAAGTTGGGTGCAAATGCACGTAAGTGTAAATTTTAACTTTAAAATTCTACAAGTACGAAATAGGTAAAGGTAAAATTGGTTATAAATGTAAAAGAAATGAGAAGGGTGAACTCCAGATTCACCCTTCTCGCGGAACAAACACGGTCTTTCCGATAGACGGACAGACAGACAAAAAATTTAAAATTTTGTCTCTTCGTTATAAGTATGGTAAATACATCATGTACAGACAGACTCCAATTTTTAAACAATTAAATTAATGAACTTAAATAAAACTCACATTTTAGAATGACATATTGGATTGGTGTGATGAACTATCAACTGGGAAAACGAATATAGATATAAAAAAGGGCAAGTGTTCGTGGTTGGCGGTGACAGCCCTGGAAAGATGTAATGCTGGCCAGAGAGAAACGTTTCTGACGCGGTACGGCAGTGATAAAATACAAGATGTCGAACAAATATTGCAATTATATGAGACTCTGGGATTGCGAGATGTATTTTGTCAGGAACATCAGGCACGTTTAGATACGATCGTGAAACAAATCGACAGCTTGCCAAATGATTCTACACCGACATCGAAGTTTTTACGTGATTATATTGAGAAAATTTATCCATTTATTGTATATTTACCAGAAGCTCTAGAATACAGCAAACAAAAAATGAAATAAATATGGTGAAAGTGTGATTACTTAATTTTATTGTAATGCATATTTTTACATTCAGTTTTTTTATTTATTATCGCGTGTGTAGATATTTTTTCTTTATTTGTCAAAGAATAAGGATAACAAGACCACAAAACTGGGTTTCCTTCGAGGGAAGGAGTAAATTACTTTCATTTCAAATATTTATTAGGTTAGTTTAGAAATAAAAATTCGTTCCATTGAATCGGAACAAAAATAATACAAGCTTTTTATTTAGCATTGTAAACAACATTTGTATATTTTGACGTTAAAAATTTAAAGATTAAATCTTTAAACTTTCAATTTTAATTTTGTTTTTCTTCGTTAAATTAGCTTGTTATTAGAAGTCCGACAACGCAAGCATAGTCTCTGTCCGATAACTATTGTCACATGCTTAAAACTAAAATACTCTGTAATAAAATTTGTGCATTATAAGAGTTAAACATCACTCATGCATGTATTTCTTTAGATTTTCGGTGTAACCCCTAAAATTTTGAAAGATTTCTAAGAAAAAGTCGACAGATGGCGTTGAGTCTTTTGGTAAATTATGAACTTTCCTTAGAAAATTATCATAACGAGTTTGTTCTTCTTTGCGATAGACTTCGGCTAATGATAGTTCATCGTATAATTTCCTTATTTGCTGCACATCTTTGGGATCCCAACTTCCGTAGCATTTATTGAAGATTTTTCTTTGCTCAGGATTGCACAACTCGAGGGCGGCTACGGCTGGCCAAGAACATTTGCCATTTTGAATATCATGACCTGATTTACTCGCTACTGATTCGTCAACATCCAAGTAATCGATCAAATCATTCTGAAACATCAAAATTATTATTATATATAGCTATATAAATATAAAAATTTGGAGCGAAAGCCGTTTAAGAATTAAAAATAAAACGTAAATTAAACCATTCATTCAATTTACGTTTTTAAAGATAATAAAGGTTAAGAGCGTGGACATCCGATCACGTGGTCGTGATTTCAAATATAGCCATTCGACTATTATCGTAAACCATAGAACAAGTCTAGAGTTCAGATGAAAGTACAACAAATATTACTAAATTCTCAAAAGTCAGCTAAGATTGTAATTTAAAAATACAAATATATAAACTTACGTGACTTTGTATAAGAATTCCTAGATCAGTTCCCAAATCATCAACAATTGCGAAAGATTCGCTATTCAATTTTTTACATAATGCAAGTGCTAGAAGTATCGGTGATTTCACTGAATAGAATGAGGATTTATATTTATTCATGGCGTCAAATTTTTCTATAGTAAAATCATCATAGTTTCTAGCTTTAACAAACTGTGCATCTATCAGTTGTCCAATTTCTAATGTGTAGTAAATCTGGAAAATAAAAATAAGAATAATTGTAACTACAGACTAAAGTGTGGTCGATAAATTTCTATTGGGCCGATTGATCGGTAGGTCGATCGGTCTAACAGGAAACACAAATATGGATTATACATTCCTAACACTCATGCATAATGTATATTAAATCCTTGTTAAAGCTATGATAAATATTTCTTGTCCGCCATATTAGTCAAGAAATCGTGTATTAATTTATTCCAGCATTATTGTAGCATAAGGTCAAGAAATAATAAGTAATGGGTAGTTAACTCGACTGACTGTGTGATCACTTTAAAATATCATGGAAAATGTGATTCAATCTACACTTTACTATTAAACAACAATATTTGTTGGGTTTCACCAACAAATATTGTTCGACAGGTGAAATACCGCGATTACACAGAAGACAGGTCTGAAGTGGAAGAAATTCCGCGTTTCTCCTGTGTGTGCGTGGCGGAGGCCTAATTTTTGTCAAAGTTCCCTTCTCATCCTTTTATTATAAGGAAATGATGGAAAGGAGAAGTGGATTTGGCGGAGGAGGTGACGCATAGAAAGGTATATCGGCTATATGTAATATCGGCTTTCTATGCATCTTCTCCACACTTCATAAAAGGTTCACAAACTGAGGGTGGTTATGGTAGTAATCGACTTAGTTTAATGTTTTCCTCGCACAAGAGGTTACTTTGAAAAAATCTCGCCAGATAGGGCGGGGCGCGAGGTAATGTAAGTCGGTAGTATGTGCATACCGGTTGTGAATATGTTCCGATTATAGATAATACTAGCGATTTAGGATCAGTGACCTTTGATTAATTCACGACCGGATTCGGTAACGCGCCTGGTGCTTGGTGATACGGTAACGTAAATGGTGCAATATACGTGCAATATTTACATCAGGGAAACATAATTTGTGCACAGCAGACTAACTCAATTGAGGCTTGACAGGGTGACAAGGAATTTGGAAGCTGTGAATGGGACATCAATGTGGTAAGGCGCGTTCCTTAATTTATTTATATCATTAAATGTAAAGTAGAGTAGTGAAGTCGGGCTGCGAGTTCCCGATTCCTTTTTGTAAGCGCGGAAAACATAACCTATCTATATCGTGTTATTTTTATATTTAAACTTTTTACTCACCGTGTCAAAAATATGCATGACTTGTGAAAATAAAGGTTCATGCACATTTTGTCTTACAACATCGGTTATGAAGCTTCTAAACAAACTGGCATCGTTCACCGCAGTCATGCCTACGTCGGGGAGTAGATGCCAACATGGCTTATTGCATCTGATCTTACCACCGTCCTGCATGTCGTCTAATATTATAAAGTATGATTGAATCTGAAAAAAAGTTCAAAATAAAAAATAAGATAAGTTATAAAAAATCATGGGTACATATTTAAATTTGTATTTTTAATTTACGTAGCAATATAAAAAAATATAAAAACAAAGATATTCCTCTTCTAGTTAAATTTCTCTCTAATTGATTATCAGATGAGAGATGAGTTGATTATCACAATTTTTTTAAACCATCGCCATAATATTTGTAGTAACTTACCATTTCTAGAGCTGAGCCTATAACATAAGCTTGATGTTGAAACTCCGCACTTTCGTTACTATTCTTCTCTAACATTTCATAGGCAATTAACATCAATTCAGCCTCTACGGGTTTTTTCTCAAGAGTGTTGTATTCAGCTATCTAGAAAATGATAATCATACTTAAATACCATGTCAGTAGACCATTTCGAACGACAAATTAAGGAAACATGCCGCTGGTGCCACCTATACAAAGCTTTCAGTTGTTCTTCCCATTGGAAACTTAAAGGATGAACTTTCACAACAAAACAAGAAAACAAGTTGGGAATTAAATAAATGAAGTTTGCTCACCCGTTTAATACGATTTCTTACTGATTCGTTTTCGATAATTTTTGTTTTGGATAAAGTATCATCTAACAAAACAGGCAAAAACTTTGGAAAGTCATCAAAAAACTTTCGGGATAGTAATTTTTCTTTTTGTAACACTTGACTCTGCGTTTTAGACCTGGAATAGGAAAAAATATTTAAAAAAACATTTTCACCAAATTATGACACGATTAAGAAAAGAGTGTACGACTTAAATGGTAATAATAGGATCGAACTGGAGGATTTAAACTTAGTAAGATGTCCCCACATAGAGCGGGATAAAGCCAGGGAAATGATTGTTTTAATACATTTGCAGTATGCATCTTTATGTATTATAAAAAAAAAATATTAATGACATGAAATAAAGATATAAGTTGCCACAAAGATGTCACAGGTTTCGAATATTTCTCCGTTACATATCTATATTAAGAGTTTGTTAAAGTGTCTATAAACAGACCTTGACCTCAATAAGACTCTTTGTGGTAGTAATTAATTCAATGTTTTTATGCAAAAAAACTTGATCGCCATGAAGTTTTATTGCTTAACTAGCGGTTGCTCGCGACTAGATCAGCGCGGAATTAAAAATAACTAGTCTAAAAAGTTAGTCCCGCACTTATCACACCTTACAGTAAAAGTTCTGTAAATTCTGTAAAATCGGTCCAGCCACTACGGAGATTACTCACAACAAACACAAACGTTGCAGACAGACAGACTGACAAAAAAAGATATATACATATATTTAATTATATATCTAATATATACGGGCAATATTCCAAGTATGATACAGATTTCAGGTTCATCATCTATATAAGGCACGCAAATTGTCTTGTTGCAACAATGTCATTACGCTTTTGTAATCAATACCTACAAATTAAACAAGTATGTATATTTACGAATTGAAAAAACGCTTTTAGTATTCCTGCGTGCATCGGCTACCTTCCAGTCGAAGAGTAAGTACAGCTATTCTTGACATTACCCGAAAAAAACGCGGCTTTGTGGATAGACAGATGTAGAGACAGACAGACAATAATTTATTTTTCGTTATCAGCAACGCAAATACAATGTGTATACGAAATATGATTTTGTTTATATATTACATACAGACAGCCTTATGTTAATAATATGTTATGTATATGTAACACATAATAGCTTTTTTTATGTAGGAGATGGGGGCAAACGATCATCAGTGGGCCTAGCACTAATATTTGTGACAATTGCTCAAAATTAGTATGAGAATTTTCCTGATAGAGGTGCTGCACACATTTTATAGATGATGCTACGATGGCGGTTGTCACAAATATTCCACAGATTGATTTATTTGATCCGACGACCGTGTGTGTATCGACGGACCCAATGAACCTAAGATGCGGGTCTTGAAGGTCTTTTCTTAAAGATCCCTAAGTCGATCGAAATAAATGAACGTTTTCATCGTATTTTTATTTATAGAATAAGTTCTAAACATATGATGAATTTTCTTAACTAGTACTAATACTGATATTACTAAGATGTTAAATGATAGTCAGAAATGTCTAAACACTACAAAAAAATAATTATTTAGTCTTTACTGAAACAATTATAATAAACAAAATTTACTACGTTCCCTAACTTTCATCAGACAGGCTCCATAAAGCCAAAGGCCAAAGCCAAAAAATTTATGCATATTTTAAAAATAAATTTATGAAAATGAAGAAAAATAATCTATATTTGGCAACGGGAATTTATTCCTTCATGTTTCTGGATGATTCCATATTATTTCATATTGTTAAATTACATTTGTTATAGTAAAATAATGTTTTATGCGGAATCCTGAGTAGAGTCTGAGTGTTGGGAATTTTCTGTTAATAACAAATTTCTTTACGTGCGGTAAAATTCTTCAAATACATTTTTCTAGAGGTCATTCTCCAGAACTCCATTACACTGAGACATGTTACTTCATTAATCGTTCATACGTATTGTCATTTCTTACATTCTCTCTCACAAAAAAGAAAGTTAAATGCAAAAAAAGTCGTATTAATTTTTTTAATAATTTCAAGGAATACTTACCAAGTTGAACAACTGCGAGAAAATCTTGACAATAATCTTACCGGTAACATTATGATATATGTTTAAAAAATCCACTTTTATTACGAATTGTATGAGGTGTTTCGTCCTCAGTAGTTAACACAGTAATAAAACAAATATGTAGCTTGTTTTTATTTTACCATATAATGTTAATCGAGTCTATGAGTAAATTAGAGATCCGAGATTATTTTGAAACGCTAAAACCTACTTGTTTTTTTATTAATCGATTAAGAAGCGTGTATCGACAGAAATTACAGAAGATAGATAAATATGAAGGACAAAATCTTGGCGCGTTAACGAACCTTTTTATAGAAGAGAATGCTCCGATAGGAGCATACCCATAAAACCACCTGCGGTATGCTTTCGCGCTCCTCTGCGGCTCCACCTGCGCTAGTCGCCGAAGCGGCTCCTCCACTAGGTGAGGACGAATCCCACCAACCTCCTTTAGAAAGGCGCGACTTCCAGCCCAAACAGGTCCTCCAGAACCTGTCACCACAGGACTGTGGAGGCGGTAAGTCCCTCCTTCCCAGTTCCCATCGACGGATCTGAACTCGGGTCCTGCCGTCGAATCTCCCAACGGCCGCAGAGAGGCAGGATAAACCGGTGCAATCCTACGTTCCCTCCACTACATTGACCACAAAGAGCTGCAGGAGAAATAATTGATACGGAACCCCACGTGTTATTCTCTTGATAAGTCATAACCTTAATAAATGTATAAAAAATAATAAGTTTAAGAAATACTGCACATAAATTCATCTTCTGCTTTTCTTAACGGATACACATTATTCTCCCAATGTTTGTCAGTTCAAGTTTTGTACAAGGAAAAATGTTTGTAAAATCTCATGCAGAGGTAAAATATTAAGTGTTTGAGTGTTTAAGGTTAACAAAGAATAATAATCAAACGTAAGAATGAGAACAGTAAGAAAATAAATTTATTTTTTACACCACTTTATAGATAAACTAGCGACCCGCCCCGGCTTCGCACGGGTGCAATGCAAAATATACCTACTACAGAATAAATGCACAATTTATTTAAGGTACTTAAATGGATAAGGATTAATGCTGTATTGTTTAAAATCACTTCGTAAAAGAATAAAAATGGTTATGCTGGGTTATCCCTAAGAGATAGACATATACCATCGCGGACTTTTTTGTTGAACTTTTTAAGGTGAACAATACTGTAGTACATTATTTTGGTCTATCTCGTAGGGTTCAGCCAGCGTTTGCAATATAAGCGCAAAAAAACGTGCTTATTTACGACATCACATTAGAAAACTTTAAATTTATCAGTGTTTCTCTACTATATTATGCATTTATTATACATACAAACCTTTCTTAAGAATCACTCTATCTATTAAAAAAAACCGCGTCAAAATCCGTTGCGTAGTTTTAAAGATCTAAGCATACATACGGACATACAGCGAAAGCGACTTTGTTTTATACTATGTATTGATAAATTAATCGTATTTAATAGATAAATCGTGTTGGGATTCAAAAATAAAATACGAGGAAAATAAGAAACAAAATCATATGAACTTGAATTAAGAAACTATAGTATTTTAAGATAAAAATTAATATATGAGACTGTTTTCTATAACTTATAATCTGTTGATGTTCCGCAGTAAACATTTTTAAACAAGTTGAAAAAAGAAAAGATTTTTAATGCATAAAATATTATCTATCTATATGTTCTTTCTTATTGGGACTATCATGAATATTTGTTACAATCACTTTCGTATCGTCACAACAACAATTTGTGCTAAAATTTGTCCAGCGCCCAATCAAGTACACCAAAAATTTCATACTAATTTTGATGCATTGCCGGTCTTAAACGGAAGAGTACGCTCTTTTCTTTCTCTAAGTCGTAACCGTTTGGAAGTACCGCTGAGGACTCAATTTACCACAACGGCTGTGCGAGGTAAAAAGTTACGAAAAACCTCGTCGGTTCTTCGAGTTCCAGTCATCGAGATGGTAACGAGAAAATTTAGCATTTTGTCACATTTACAGGAGGTCTACTAGTGAGCTATAAATTATGATATTTATATTGATAATTACAAGTGAAGTCAATCCTTACTTATATATTATCCTTACTTCCTTATAAATATTATAAATGCGAAAGTAAATCTGTCTGTCTTCTCGCTATCACGCTAAAACTAATGAACCGATTTAAATGAAATTTATTACACAGATAGTCTAGACCCTGAGGAAGGACATAGGCTACATTTTAACGCGAAAAATGGGTTGTAAGGGGCTGAAAGTGGGGGTGCAACTTTGTATGGAATTATCGATATTTTACAGTTACAAGCTTGAAGCTTATTTTTTAGACTGCTGATTTGATATAAAAAAAAATGACATTTGAAGTTTGCAAAAGTTTTACTTTCAAGGCTGCTATATAACAAATGGAATAGGGGATGAAAATTTGTATGGGAATATATGATGTTTATGTGAATATTTTGTAAGTTTAATATGTTTTGTTGTAATTTTTTATAACAAAAAATAAAATTGGCGCCCGTAAGTCCTACATTTGGCGCGGTCCTAGCACACCTCTCACTATATTAAAAATAATTAGCCTGAAAAAATGCTACCCGAAGCCACTATTTCAAGCGGACGAAGTCGCGGACAAAGATAGTTTCTTAATATTTTCGTCGCCAATTATTTTAAAATGTTTAGCAACCTATAATTCTTTATCATGAATATGGAATTCAACAGATTTGGTAGTGATACAGAGTAAAAATGCTATCAAAAAGGTCGAACTCTAAGGTTACCAATAACAATTGGTCAAACTAGTCTAAATGGATGTGAAGAAGTCAAAGTCAAAAGCACGTGTTAGATACAATACAGAAAAGAAAAGTTGTGGAAGATAATACCTGATTAACATTACTTCATTATAATCACCAGGTAACGTAATCAGCGATGGATTATACCAACTAGCATAATATAACTACCCACTGGCACCAGTGAGTGTTCCAGTATTTGGAATGGCAGTCTTATTTGACGGCCATTCCCGCATAACTGGAATAATGTGGACGGTTAAGCCAATGCCATTCCAATGCTGGTAAAAAAAATATATAGACATATAGCAGACATTAAAACTTCCAGAGGAACGATAAGGAGGGCATTTAATAAAATATGCCTGCTCCCTATAATGCAAGATTAGAATATCACTAAACTATCAATCCTTGAAACAACTCTTTCAACGGGGGGAGTATATACGCGCACGAGCCCGCGCGAGTGACGTCACCGCACCGCAGCGAGCTGGCACCGCCGCGAGCGCCGCTTCCCCGTCCCGGCAGTCGCAAACACACCACACGTTTCTTGTTTTGGGGAACTTTTATCTGGACGGCGTATGGGGTGAAAAAATAACGAGACTGCCTTTATTTTAAGATCCATAAAATGTCATTTTTTACATCAGGAGGTGGCAAACGAGCAAACTTCCACCTGGATTCACCGAATCATGTAATGTTATGGACGTATTACCCAAATCAAAATACAATTATGTACCCGAATTGATAAAAAAATCCGAAACCGGAATGCATCTGTAGCTGAGGATAAAGTATATTGATAGAATGAATGGTACTAAAACAGGTTTTTGAAGTTATGAAATTAGTATATGTTTAAAAATTATTTTAACCGCTTTCTCAAACTCATTGTCACCGTAGTCAGGACGATTCGACAGCTTGTATTGGACTGGAATCATAATCATTATGAATATACTATCGTCAAAATACTCCATTACAGTCTAGCGCTACAGGATTATTGGTCTGGAATAGTCATAAAAAATGTGAAATTGGCTTTTGGCAAGCTTTGGTATCAAAAAAATTGTTAAGTAATTAAAAAATATTTAGTTTAAAAATATTATAAAACAAAAAAAAAAGTTTTATGTTTGCTAAAAACTCAATTAGCTATTGTTATGATATTTCTAAAAAAAAAAGGTTCATTATGGCCTAAATTACTCATGTGCTTAGTGTAGAGTTCTCATAAACATTAAATCTAAACTGAGAGGGCCATCTTCTAATCATTATTTAAAGTTTATCAGGTTTATTCTAAGGTTTATCAATGTTTAGTTAGTTCAAAGTTCTCATTACACAAAAAAAACAACTCGTGTATTTCTAATCTTCATGTGGAAATGTTTACAACATTGCTAAATTTATCATGGTTATTTTTTTCTCATATAATTTGAAATATGCTAGACGTTTTCAAAATGAGAATAGTGATATGAACATTTTCTATGTGACGATGTAAATATGTATAGTTAAATCTGTTTTTGTGTAGGTAACAATTGCATTAGATTAAGTACTAGCTGAGGCTTAGGTGATACCTTATCATAATGCAACACGTGCCGTTGCAAAAAGTTTCCACAAAATTAATTTAACTGAGGGCCACCATCGATAAAATATGTTAAAATTGTATGAGATTTATTGGTGTACTCTACGCCCCGTAGGATCTCTGCACAAATTTTGACGCTTTGATGTGACGTTACGAAAACTTTCTTACGAATATTCATGCTATATCCGTACTTTTCCGAAACGCATGAAGGTTTATTTTAAGGGACATAAAATAAATTTTATGAAAATATATAAATATTTTTATTTTTACTAAAAACATTTATTTATAAATAACTAGCTTTTACCCGCGACTCCGTCCGCGCGGAATAAAAAATAGAAAATGGGGTAAAAATTATCCTATGTCCGTTTCCTGGTTCTAAGCTACCTGCCCACCAATTTTCAGTCAAATCGATTCAGCCGTTCTTGAGTTATAAATGGTGTAACCAACACGACTTTCTTTTATATATATAGACTAGCTTTTACCCGCGACTCCGTCCGCGCGGAATAAAAATGAAAAAAAAAAAAAAAAAACGGGGTAAAAGTTATCCTATGTCCTATTCCTGGTTCTAAGCTACCTGCTCACCAATTTTCAGTCAAATCGATTCAGCCGTTCTTGAGTTATAAATGGTGTAACTAACACGACTTTCTTTTATATATATAAGATTTATCGTTTTATTTACTATATATTTTAATTTTTATATAAAGCGCTGTATAGTTGCTGTTATTCAAGCCTATGTCATTTCTATTTTAAGAACATTATATTCTATAGAAGTTAATTAATAACTAATGTCAATAAATAATAATCACCTTTTCATTAAATAGCTTATAGTCCTTGACCATTAACTGGAGTAAATGGAGTAATAAAATTCCTTTCAGGTATAGTTAAATGATTTCATGAATTTAATATAAATTTAATAATTTTAGGTTATATAATTATTTTATTAACTCTATATCAATGATGACGATATAATAATAATATTAAATAGCGCTCATTGAAACATTCGATTTTAATATCGACGGCGAAATATCTTCTGTATATTGATGTATAAAATCAAAGATCTTGTAAAAGAAATCAGCAGAGGGTGTCGCATTATCGGGTAATTTTTTTATCTTCTCTAAAACTGTTTTATTAATCCTCTGTTCTTCTAGACGATAAAGATGTGGTAAGTTTATTTCTTTGTACAACTCCCTAACACGTTCAACTTTCTCGCTTTCCCATCGTCCATAACAGTTCATGAATTCTCTTCGTTGTTCTTCATTGAAATGTTGTAAAGCCGTCACCGCAGGCCAAGAGCACTTTTTCTTCTGAATATCCGAGCTGGTTTTAACTGGCGCCGAGTCTCGGTCAATATAGTCCATTACATCGTTCTGCAAAAGAACCCAATCGGTAAAAATTAAACCATAACCTTATAATTATATTAAAACAATATCATAAATTTCGCGTTACCACTATTAAGCGTGTATGCCGGAGATCTGATTTTTGAAAACTCGTGCTTCCTACCCCTTTTGTTGTAACGAGGTTACGGATAGGAAGGGGAAATATTCTCTTTCTCTGAGTTCCCTCCTCTGTCGATTAAAGGTAGGCAACGCATATGCAAATGCGGATTTACATACAAAAATGGGCAGCAGTCTCTTCGCTAATTTGGCGAGTTTAGGTAACCGTTTGCTCATTTGCTATTTTGTCGCCCACGACTACGTCCGTGAGTTAAAAATAACTTATTAGGTAGCCTATGTGTTCTTTTAGACTATATTCTACATCTGTGCCAAATTTCATAAACATCCGCTCAGGAGATATCTTCTAACAAACATAAGTCCATCCATCTCAACTTACTCATTTATAATTTAGGGTCTTGACTGTATTTACTTTTAGATAATGAAGAACTCTTTTATCTTTGTTATCGTGCCCTTACAAAACGGTGTCATGACGCTATTAAACATACTTGTATGATTTCGTCAGTTATCACTTACCATTAATAATTTAATTTACCAATTTCTGAGTTTTTTTTTAATGACTACCTATGGCCCACAAATTTTCCACGCGGAATTAAAGAATAACTTGTAAATAAGATAATTTAGCTTTCAAATGGCAAAAGAATTTTTGAATTCGGTACAGTTGTTATTTAGTTTATTCTTTATATAGAAAAATACAAATCTGTCCTCTTTATTATTAGATACATTAATGTTTAAACACGATCGCTCTTGATGTCTGTCCCCGATTCTCTGAGCTGGATTATTTTTGCCACACTTTTATATCAAGACGAATTGTTGCCCGGGATGAATAAACAATGATTCAAGTTTTATTATTACCTGCATTTGTAAAAGTATACCTAAGTCCGTGCAAATTTTATTCACATTCTCGTACGAGTCTTGACTAACTTTGTTGCAAAGTTCTAACGCCAGAAGTATCGGCAATTTTACGGTGTAAAATGATGATTTGTGATCGTTTAAAAAGTTGTATTGTTCCACAGTAAACTTGTTAAAATCTTTCGATTTTGACATCATAATATCCATGTATTGGCCGATATTTATTGTTAAGAATGCCTGTAATTCAAAAGGAAATGTTAATCTGATTCTTTGTTAGGAAATTTGATAGATTAACAATAACATTATCATGTTAGGTTTTGTGCAAACTTAGATAACTTTCAATTTATCGACATTGAAAGTTTCCGATAGATTGACAACACTATTACTTGGTTAGAATTAAAAAGATTCAAATATGTTTTAAATAACAAGGTAAAGAGTACAATCAAAATGTTCCAACATCGATTTGACAGCGAGCTGTAAAGAATAATACCTCATTGACATAATTTTCCACCTTCGTTGATGTGTTCTGATCAAAGTTATTTTTGAGCATTTCGTAAATAAAACTACGCAGCATGCTGGCGTCGTTTATGGCTAACAATCCGACATCTGGTAATAAATGCCACGTTGGTTTACCACAACGGGTCTCAGAATTATCTTCCATGTCATCTCCTATAATAAAATATGATTGTACCTGAAACAAATTAAATTAAATTTTTAATTTGGTATCTATAATATGTCCCACAGTAGAACGTCTGATCGTTTTGTGGGACGAAACCATTATAAGAAGCCATCAGTGAATCTAAACATTCGCATTTATAATATTAGTAAGATGTTATATACGAGTAATACATACACATGTAGTAAGATTATGAACGATGGTTTATTAAACAAAAAATATTTTTTATTACCAATTCAACAGCCCATGCTAAAACTTGCACTTGATGTAATTTCTCCTCTGTCAAATCTTTAGATTCCGCAAGCGCATCGAAAGCAAGAAATGTAAGTTTGCCCTGTATCGGTTCCCTGGCAAGAGTGTGATACTCAGATAGCTGAAATTAAAAACATTAATATAACGAAATGATTATCAACATTTCGGCTTACTATATTACGAAACAAAGACGTGTATCGTCATCTTACGTTCAATTTCAAAAAGACAGTGATAGCAAATTGTTTTGTATAAGGATATGAAACCATCGCCGTACTGCCTTCAACGACAGATCCCGGTGATATTGGCCTAAGTTGTCAGTCCACTTAGGAAATCTACCAGGTCTACTTATATTGGTTTTCCACTGATAGGAGCTGTAAGTGCGTTGAGCTGTTTTGGAAGTGTTCTTTTCTTTAGATAATAACGATTAGTCCAAGCAGCGTCGGTTTTAACCTAACAGCACCTTGGGCCAGTTATCTACAGTGTACCCCTTTTTACCATGTCTTTGCGGGGAGGGGCGAGAGGGTTTGACAAGGTTAGGTGAAACTATAATTCGTAGACCTGTGGCGCCTTGTTTAGTCTAGAGCTCTGGGCAGTCCCCCAACCGCGGGCTTACCCTAACGCTGGTGACGTCTACAAATAGGTCCTATTGGTGTACGAAAATTTTAATTAAAGTCTAAATTCGCATTAGAGTTATGAACTTTGACAATTATTTATTACATTACGTATTCAATAGACGAAAAAACGCATTATTATCACGAGCATCGATCCTCGTGTCGTTTTTACATCTATTTTCCAAGGGTATTAACGTGCAATCTGTAATCAATAAATTTTTTGCCTATTTTTGCGTACAAAAAAAAAATTACAACTTTATTTTTTAGCCCGGATCAAGTCATGTATAAATGTTTTCAGATATCTTGGTTGCTAATTAATTCGCGAGAGTCGCTGCGCAGAACACAAATCTAGGTGTAATGGTGCGTGGCGAGATGCGCGGGGCGAGCACAGCGTAGTGAGCTGATGACTTTGGGCTGCCAAGCTATTTGAAAATAAATCATAGAAAACCAACACAATAAATAATATGCATATAATATAATGGATAATTTATATGCTTGCTTAGTTCCCCTTCTCCCTCTTTTTTATAAGGAAAGGATAGGAAGGGTTTGATGGGGTGGAGGGGTCGTAATAGAAAGGGTAATATCCACCTTTTGTACGAAGTCCCTTTGTCTACCTTTTAATTTGTAGCAAATGTCTGTACTACAGGCAGAGGTCTCTTCCCTATTATGCAAAATTAGATGTCCTCTTGCTCGTTTGTCACCTTTTACCATAAAAAAACCTGTCGGTGCATTTATTTTTTATTCATTTAAATGTATATTAAACTATATTAAACTAGCTTTTACCCGCGACTCCGTCCGCGCGGAATAAAAAATAGAAAACGGGGTAAAAATTATCCTATGTCCGTTTCCTGGTTCTAAGCTACCTACACACCAATTTTCAGTCAAAGCGATTCAGCCGTTCTTGAGTTATAAATAGTGTAACTAACACGACTTTCTTTTATATATATAGATAGATAATTTCTTACATTCTTAATTCGTTCCTTGATCTCTATATTATCTTCATATTTCTTCTTGGTTAGAGATGTTTTAATAATTTTTGGTAAATAATATGGAAACTCGTTGCTTAAGTTGGTGAAAACATCAGACGGTTTGCATATAGCACTGACTCTGAGAAAACATTATTTGATTAAAACATCAATGTTCTTATTTATTTTTTAAATTTTACCCTATTTAATGTCTTATTAACACCTAGAAAGTAATAATATACAATATACATGTACTTCGAATGATTTAATGAGTTCATGTATATTGTTTAGAAGTCTATTGTTCGTGGGAAAAATATTAAAATATAAGGATAATTAAGAATAAATAGAAATATTTCAAATTTTGAAAGTCTTCATCAAGATTGGATTTTTTAAACCTACATATATTCACTTTTATTCAATATTAAAATATAACCATGCATATCTTAAGATACCTTATGACAAATATCAATCCATCCATACAAACGTGCATTTATAATATTAGTAAGATTTCAATATTGATTAGTGCGTTGGATTTAAAAAAATAATACATTTTTAAATTAAAAAAGATACTTACGGAGCAGTGTAGTGTCTACAATGTTTGATAACATTCTGAAACAACATTGTTTTTTTGAAAATTAATCGAAAGATATAAACAAAGACAACAACAACCACGAATACACAATCACAAATAAAGATTTCGCTTGAAACTTCTTCTTATAAGAATACAATTATCCAAGTAGAGTAGTACAGTAGGATTTGTTTATTTTACCTTTTTCGTTAACTTTTTTCATTTGCTAAATATTTTGTTTCTATGTTTTTAAGTATGATATTACATTTTATTTAGTAAAAATTAAATTTTTGTTTTAATACGTGGAATAGATGGCGTTATTTCATCAATTAGAGCGTCGGTCAATCGAGTTTTTTTTTAATTAAGGTTAAGTGTTTTTCTACAAAATACTTTGTAAGAGTTCCGCTTAGTATGACGTGTTTGTTATTTTCCTTCGATGTCATTATAAACGGTTTTAACGGTAATTACCTTTAGCATTTGTAAATATATCATCAAGCGTTAGAAAAATACAAAATTTAGTTATCGACAACACTAGTTTAAATTTTCATCAGACAATCACTATAATAAACTAAATTACCGGATACTAGTCGCTGGTATCGAATTAAATATAAATATAAATGTAGCCACTTTTAATTAGTTTGTTTAGGTGTAAATAAAAAAATGGTTATTTGCTGCTATGTTTGTCGCGTCTACATAAAAATACCATAATGTCTTGTTCTTTACTTTTTATTGAAGAGTAATCACGACTAGTTTTTTTTTGTAACTTTTATTGTTCATTGGGATAATGACTGCTGTTTACAATGAATTATCAAAGCCACTTTAAACTATGCTGTAGTGAGTACATCATAACATCATCAGCTCACTATACGTCCGCACTAAGTTAGGGGTGGCTTCACTCATATCTTTGAATTTTATCGCTCATATGTGCAAGTTGCATCTCGATGTATTCCTTCACCATAAGAACATCGGATAAATCTAATATATAAAATTCTCGTGTCACAGTTTTCGTTGCAATACTTCTCCAAAACGGCTTGACCGATTCTCATGAAATTTTGTGAGCATATTGACTATAAATGTATGTAATGTATTATAGAACAATTGAATTAACATGTAGGCACATATGTAATTACCTAGTTTTAAAATAATCACAGGCACCCTCCGCCCACGCTTCCCTTTTCCCTCTATACCTGTGCGACCAAAACGCAAAGGGAAAGGGAGGCGTGGGCGGAAGGTGCCGGATTATTGGACGTGCCGATCTATCGAAGTGCCGGATTAGTGAGATTGTACTGTAACTTTTATTATCTTGAACCTTTAAAACTATCCAAGGAAATACCGATTCATTATATTTAAAAAAAATGTACACTATAAACACCACGCACATAAAAAACCTAGCTCAGGGTCGCTGCAATCGCTTTCTTTGCAAAATAACCTACAAGTGTGCGCGCAAAAAAAAATCCTTTTTTTCCTGCAATTCAGTGAGATTTTTATAATCGTTATATTCCTGTTAATCTGTATAATCTTAGTAATATTATGAATGCTAAAGTTTAGATGGATAGATAAATGTTTTTTGAAGGTATCTACGGAAGGGCTCAACAGATCTTGATGAAATTTACTGTTCGTAAGAAACGGGATTCTTACCACGATTAGGCTGTTTGAGCTCCCGATATTTCGGCACAGTTGCATGCGCCATGTTCACGGGTTGACTGGTGTTTTGCGGTAGTGTAAAAAATTTTAAAGATCATTGATTCATGGTGGGATTCGAACCCAGGACCACATAACAAGTCTAGTGCTTAACCCTTGAGCCACCGACGCAAAAATTTTATCAAAATCAGAAAAAAAATTCGTTGACTTTGGCATTTTTTTTTTATTATTGCCTAAAATCTCTTATTTCATGGACCATTAAAACTATCTAAGGAAATACTGATTAATTATATTATTTCAACATAAAAAAATGTACACTATAAACACCACGCACATAAAAAACCTAGCTGCAAGCCGCTGCAATCGCTTTCTTTGCAACGTAACCTACAAGTGTGCGCGCAAAAAAATTTTTTCCTGGAATTCAATGGGATTTTTATAATCGTTATATTCCTGTTAATCTGTATAATCTTACTAATATTATGAATGATAAAGTTTAGATGGATAGATAAATGTTTGTTTGAAGGTATCTACGGAATGAATTCTTACCACGATTAGGCTGTTTGAGCTCCCGATATTTCGGCACAGTTGCATGCGCCATGCTCGCAATGTTCAGTGTAAAAAAATTTAAAGACAGCCGTATCGATCTACCTTCTTTCTGATTCGGAGACCACTACTAGTGTCCGTTCTCACTGCACAATAAGTACGCACTCGATGTTATTTTTTGTTGTCGACAAACTACGCTCACTGTGTCCACATTTGTGTGCGTACTCGAAGTCGGTTGCTGTCCGGTTTTGTTGTAATACTGGATCACTGGATTCCAGGCACTCGACAATTTAAACCCATCTTCGCGATTGAAATTTTTGTATTTAGCAATTTCAATCGCTTCTCTTACCAATCTTGGTATATAGTGGCTTTCGAAAGTACCTGGGGACTATGAAGTTCGATCCAGTGATTGGTGGAGGGGTCCAAAACCAACCTAATCGTGGTAAGAATCCAGTTTCTTACGAAAAGTATATTAGTAAAAACCACGAAAGTTTGAAGTTATCGATGAAATTTGACATAAACGTAGAACATTATCTGGAAGAACATAGGCTTCACCAAGTATTTCTTAATTCCGCGTGGTAGAAATTGCGGTCGACCGTTATTATTTTAATAAAATAAAAACTATATATGATAAATCTATACATCTATATAGTAATCTTAAAAGTTGTATAGGTAAATATGTATGTTGTGTACGATGTGTAAAATACATTGTACACAATTTACAGATCTCGAGACAAAGTAAAATTCGACAACAGTGATATATTTTGTTTCATGATTACAATTACATATTTCTTTTTTTATGTAACAATCGTGGCCATATCTTAAGTACATCTTCTAGTAATCGCACATTGCACGAATTGAATTTATTTGTGCGAAACTATATTAAGTACATGGATTTTTTTACACCACTCAAGGCCTTTACGACGCACTTGCACGGAAACACTGACGCAGGCATTTGAAAGATGGTAGCAATCCGTTACAAGGAGATAAAAAATAGCCAGTGCCATGTTACCCCACGGAAGATTTTGTTCCTCTCTCGGTCCTAATCGGGGGATAAAAATATACTTATTCAATATCAAATTAATATGTGTATCCTCATTTATTTTGATGCCGGAGGCTGTTTGTTATCACGTAACTCCAGAACGGTTGAACTGATCAAGATGGAAGTTGGTATAGTATATATTAAGTTTTGTTTTAATTCTGTACATAAAAAATAATATTATATAGTAATTAATAGATGTCTGTTCAGGAAAAATATAAAAGAAAAAGTAATTACAACGCTCTACTTCATCAAAAATTTATTTAATAAACAACAAAATTTACAGTAGATATTTACAGCTTGACAACACCAACATTCCATATTAGTATACAATAATAAAATAAGATGTAACTCAATTTAGAACAAATAACAAATACGATTTTTATATTACAAAGCGTTGCAAGCGGCCAACTGAATTCGCCGAAATAGCGAAATAACCGCTGCCCATGAAGATCTACAATAGCAGATGCGTTGCCTAATTTTTATCAACGGAGGAGGGGAAGCACAAAAAGAAGATATTTCCCCTTTCTATGTGTCCTTTGCCAAATACAATTCCTCTTCCCATTATTTACTTATAAGAAAATGGTGGAAAGGAAACGAAGACTAATATTAGACCTCCGGCAAGTAAATTATATTTTGGTTTAGGGTTTTACATCGTAGTTGATATTTTTTAAGTTATAAATTTCATTTACTAACTTCGTAAATAAATGACCAGGTGGTATAGAATCTTTAGGCAAATTATTAATTCGCTGACAAATAGAATTGTACAGTTGCGTCTCTTCGTTAATGCAGATCTTTTGTATTTGTAAATCATTGTACAGATTCCTTATTTGGTCCACACATTTGTCCTCCCATCTCCCGTAGTTTTCAAGGAATATTTTCTTCTGGTATCCATTGGAAAGCCTCACAGCTATCACAGCGGGTAAGGAACATTTGCCCTCTTGGATATCGGTTCCAGTCTTTCCTTCCACTATCTCGTCACCATATAAATCTAAATAGTCATTCTGTAAAAAAAGTTTAATATAAAAAGTATGCTCGATTTCGTTAAATATTCAGAAAAAGGATCAAGTTATTTGTTATTCACAATTAAATTTGTAATGACATTAAAGAACGAATATTATTTGATAATAATAATAATAATATTTTCGTATAAACTCTGTCTAGAATTTAATTGGTTTTATAATTTTGAAATAAAAAGTAACATTTAAAGGTTTTTGTTATCAAATTTTTGACGCAATTTGTAACGCAAATTTATCATTTTGATTGGACGAAATGCGTTTATTATTTTACACACAGACACTTTAATTTTATTTACTTTATTATACATGATGTAGGTAGTACATATATGTAGAGTGCTTGTTATATCTAGTCTCTCTGACTAACTCTCTTTCTATATTCTTTTTAACCTTACCTTCATTTGTAACAATAATCCAACGTCAGAGCCTATAGATTCGACGAGTTTGTACGCTTTATCACTATACTTGTTGTTCAAAGCAAGGCCCAATAGAACAGGAAACTGGAAGGTATAGAATGAAGTCTTCAATGCAGACACTAGGGCATATTTTTCCTGTGTAAAACTCAAGTATTGTCTGTTTGAGCAAAATGTTGAATCGATAAATTGTCCAATATGAGTCTTGAAATAGGTCTGGAAAAAAACAGTGAAATTACTTTTAATTTCTTAAAAACAAATTTACATACACGCGAAAAATATTATCCTCTTGTCAAACGGGTAATAAGGAACTAATTAAAAGTGCTTGCATTAATTAATTTAATACTGTTAATAAGAGAGATTTTCTTCTCGATTCTTCTTGAGGTGTCTCTCAAACTGGAGAAGGTTGGAGATCAGTTCTCCGTATTTTACTCTGTCTACCGATTAAAAAAATTAATGTGTAGTATTCCATAATGTCTTTACCTAAAAGAGATTTTTACGGGTATCTATTCTAATTCTTATCTAGATTGTAATCTTAACATTTATTTGAATTTTTTATACTTACGTGAACTCTAATTTTTCAAAAAGGCATCTCATTAAAGACAGAAAATTTATGGATTTAAAATAAATATAAATTACCTCATTGAAGATATCCACAAGTTTGGTATAAACTACTTCTTTCCCAAAGTATATCCTTAATATTTCACTAATAAAGCTGCGGAACATCCCGGTGTCAGTGACCGCGTACTTGCCTACGTCAGGTAACAGATGCCAGCACGTTTGCCCGTGGCGGGTCTTAGCACCATCTTCCATGTCGTCAGTTACCAAAAAGAAGGCATGTAACTGAAAAACATGTAAAGTGAAATGCTTAAGTATAGTTAGACAAACTTATCTGATCTTAGGGGGTTGCCCTAGACAAAGTGTCGAAACTTTCGATAAGTCACGTTATTGTCACGTGTCAGTTCCATAAATTTTTGAAATTCGTAATAGAATGACTGCAGAGCACAGAATGCTTGCACTATGTCTAGGGTTGCAAAGGGCATAAGTGAAACTAAATTGAATTAACGCTCTCTTGTCAATGTCAAAAAAGTACCAAAAGGTAGGTCTGTACCCGACTTGTAAATGTCTAATTTTGTCTTACGTAGAGTTTAAATATTTTTGACAGAATTAACCGCGATAACAACGCCTTTAACTGGACCAGATAAATTTGTCGCAATATAATAAAAATAATATATAATATTTGCATACTGCAAAACAAAGCTTCATTTGGAAAAAAAAAATACTGTAATAAGTAACAACATTTCATATTTTTTTTTAATTAAATATCACATAAAAATTCTCTGACGTCGGAAAATGCTACCAATGTTCCATCAAAATCTGTTCAATAGTTTAGGTATCGACGATAAATAAATTGACTTATTATAAAAAAGATAATGAAGATTGATTATCTCGTAAAGCATCGTCCAATTTTTTTTATTTCCGCTCAGGGATTAACTTCTTCTAACACTTCTAATGTACTGATCGTGGGTTCGATCCCCGTCATATACCAATATTTTTTTTTTCATTCTAGAACTTCATACGTAAGTATATCTTGCATAAAAGTATGTTAACTACAGGCATGTGCTTTCACGGCGAAAACAAAAGATAAATATTTTTAAGGTCTTACCATCTCTGCGGTCCAGGCCAAAACAAACATTTTTTCGCGTAATTCTTGTTTCTGTTCCGGTTGCATAAGTGCATCACAAGCTGACATTGTCAGAAGACCTCGAATTTGCTTCCCCGATCCCACATTGTAAGCTGTAAACTAGAAGTAACAGTACTTTATAAACAAATAGATGATTTTATATATATTTCATGCATTTCAGTTTTTAGCTTTGATTATATTCTCAAAGGATTTTAATTTCCTAAATTAGTTGTTTTTTGTATAAACAATGTTATTTGTAACCAGGGAAACCGATTTTGTAAAATAATTTAAATTCTAAAGTTAGTTAGTTTTTCTTATTAATCGATAACTCGGTATAAAAAATGAGATAAATGAAGCATTTTGATAGCGATTATCACTAGTAAAGCAGAAATCACTTTGTGAGATAAAAATGCTGAACACTTCAGTGGTTTTCACATGCTCGACAAATAAAAAATCCATTTTCGTAAATATAAGGTTCAATATTTTATTACCTTTCTTAATCTTTCACATAATTCTGCACTGAAGCTGAAGTCAGTCAGACTCTTGTCTAAAATAATAGGCAAAGATTGCTGGTATTCCACATACGTTTGTTGTGACACCCATGTCTGCGTTCGTTGAGTATGCCGTTGAGCAATACTCCTAAAGTTTACAATAAAATATTTACATAAGAATTAAGTAGGTGTGTTCATGGTTCGGTTAATTTATATTTAAAAATATATAGCTGAATCCATCTTTGAAAAAAACAAAGGTAACAATACGTTTTAAACGGAGATTTTGCTCTCAGAAACCGTACTATTTACCAAAATTGTAATAAACTTTCTCTATGGTAAAATATATAGCTTTTAATAAAAAACCATATTTAATAAAAGTTGTCTGTCTTTGTACGTCAATAAGTCCGCAAGTCTCTAGTTGAAATGGTTAAAAAAACAAATTATCACAGTAATACTAGCAAATGTTACACTTTTATAGAAAACTAGCTATCACCCGTACCTCTGTCCGCGTGTCATTAAAAAAGCGCATGTGCTAATGACCGCTTAGTATATCCTGGATATATGCGTTGAGATTTCTTACATAATACAACATAATTTATCATAATTTTACTCACCAGCTACTGCAATGTCTCGTCAACCGCACAAGCCATTTAGAAGTCATCATTCTTCTTAATGTAAGTTTATCTCTGTATAAAATATTCAAAGTAAGCGTTAAGTTATTATGTGGGCTACTTATTCATCCCCTCCTATTTAAGTGAGAGGTTGATTACCATTTTAAAAAATAAACAAAATCTAATGACATAGACAATACATATACTCTAAAGCAAACTCATTTGTTAATGGAATACTTACATACATATAAAAAAAAATATTTACTAGAAACATTCAATTATCCCAGCACGTTATTACACTAATAATAGTTAATAACAATCAAAATTAAGCATAACAATGACTGCCGAAATAACACTGACTCAGAAAGACACTAAAATAAATAGGGAATAAAAAAAATAATGTCAGACATTCACATTTATAATATTAGTAAAAAGTAAGATTCATATATAATGCCATCCCTTTCGTGCTCTTTAACAAGATAGAGATACCATCATGCATTTATACGAGTGAGACACTGTTTTTAGGTATAACAAGTTCTCCACAAGTGATATTCACACGAGTGTCATTTGTTATCTCTTTCTAGACTCAGGTTTTATTTTAAGACAACTTTTTTTAGACACATTTGTTACTTAAAAATCAAGTTAATTGTGGAATTAATTTCCTACTTTACTTCGTCTGCATATATGAACAATTAATAATACTGGAGTGTCTTTATGTTACGAGTATACTAAAAAACATGTGGTGAAGATGTTTATTTTAACTATAATTCAATTTTTAAATGTTTGTCTGTCTGCAAGTCCGCATTTGTGCCGTGTAATAACCGAAAAGGATGTACCGATTTTGACGCGACTTTTACTGAAAGTTACTTGATATGAGCGGGATTAAATTAGGCTACTTTTTCATTCCGCGTCCTGTTCGACAGTAGCCGTAGCAGGAAGCAGCAAGTGTATAATAAAATATCGAATAGTCCTGTGACTAGTATTACTTAGTAGTACTTAGGGCATTACGAAATGCATTAAAAACGTTAAATCAAAATATTACAATACTTTTACAACATTTCGCCTATAACTTTCAGCGTGTAGAGGCCGCATCTCGAATGGCCCGCTCGTCGGTGAAATACCAGTTCCACACTGAAGATAGGAGTGAAGGCAATCGTTTAGACTTATCAGCGTGTGTGTCGGAGGCAAAATTTTAGTCCTCTCTCCCTTCCCACCTCTTTCTCTACCGATTCAAGCTACCATCTGCAATTGCGAATGTCTATGGGCAGCGGTCACTTCACAAATCCATCGAATTCTGGTGGCCGTTTCCTCTATTAGGTTAGGTTGGTCAAGTTAGGCTAGGCTGCGGGGCCCGTGAGAGGGACCCGCGGGCGGCGAATCGGGGCCGCCGCCTGCCTCGCAAGGGTCCCGTGCTGTAGGACTCCCCACGTGTTCCGGGGAGTCCTCGGCGAAGGCCGACGGCGCGTTCTGCTGAAGGCGTCGTCGCGGAAGCAGGGCCCGCCGCATCTCCACGTGGCGGGCAATCTGCAGACGGGGCCGTGGTGGTGTGCTATTGCGTTCCCACGGCCCCATCACAAGCGGAGAAGGTCCAAGAACACCGTTGGGTTTTAGTGAGTATACCCGGCGCCCCTATTGGCGCCGGGGGAGCCTCACATAACCGCCCGCCCCCTGAAGGGCGGGCGGTTGGTTATAGACTTAGGATTATTTAGGACTTAGGTAGACTATGTTAGTTAGGCTAGGCTGCAGGCTCACTGGGGGTCCGCAGAAATAGGGGCGGCGTTTCGCCACTACGCGAGCGCCTTCGAGGGAGGCGAGCCCAAATTGAGTACCTAGCGAAAGGGTGAGAGAAGACTCGTGGTGGGATATACGACCCATTTGGGTCGTGGCCGCCGTATTAACGTGGGAGCATGACCTCAGTAACACTCTTCTTATCGAGCTGGTACACGATGGCGTGTGATCCTGCGTCCCATCGCGTAATCCTGGTATCTCATCACCACTGGGCGTACCTCTGTCTTGATCAAGAAGTTGGTCTCTATAAACCCTAGGCGGCACCAACGGGGGAAGGCGGGAATCCCGAACCTGCATTACACAGTGTCGTCTCTGCGAGCGCCTAAGGGCGAAGCGTCCCTTTAGGGGCGCATCGAGGGCCACGTTCCGTTGTAAATTAAAATGATCCCGTGGCGCCCCAAATAATGGCCTCGAGGGAACAGAGGGATTTAGTGGGTATGCTCCCATTTGGGGAGAGAATCTCTCATAACTACATGCATAATTTCCCTTCGATGTCATTATAAACGGTTTTAACGGTAATTACTTTAAGCATTTATAAATATATCATCAAGCGTTAAAAAAATACAAAATTTAGTTATTGACAACACGAGTTTAAATTTTCATCAGACAATCATTATAATAAACTAAATTACCAGATACTAGTAGCTAGTATCGAATCCTTACTATATCCTTACTATATAATATTATAAATGCGTAAGTAACTCTGTCTGTCTGTCTCGCTTTCACGCAAAAACTACTGAACCGATTTAAATGAAATTTTGTACACAGATAGTCTAGAGCCTGAGGATGGACATAGGCTACATTTTAACGCGAAAAAGGGGTTGTAAGGGGTTGAAAGTTGGGGTGAAAGTTTGTATGGAATTATCGTCATTTTTACGGGTAGAAGGTTGAAACTTATTTTCAAGGCTGCTAATTTGATAAAGATAAATATTAAATTAAATTTTTGTAAAAAATTTACCCCCAAGGGTGCAAAATAATAATAGGGGATGAAATTTTGTTTGGCAATATGTTCGGTTTTGGTGAATGTTTTGTTTTGATATGCTTTGCTGTAACCCTTACCAATATTTAGTCTTTAGCCTGAGAAAGGAAAAAGGCTACTTTTTAACGCAGGAAAAGCGTTGTAAGGGGTTGAAAGTGGGCGTGGAAAATTTAATGTAAGTGTCGTCATTTTTACAGTTCGTAGTTTGAAACTTATTTTTTAGGCTGCTGATTTGATATAAATAAATTGACATTTGAAGTTTGTAAAAGTTTTACCCTCAAGGCTGCAATATTACAAAAGGGAATAGGGGATGAAAGTTTGTATGGGAATATACGATTTTATGTGAAAATTTTGTAAGTTTAATATGTTTTGTTGTATTTTTTTATAAGTTTAAGTAAAATACCACAACAACAACAAAATTCATGCCAGTAACCCAGAAGGGTAGGCAGAGACCCAGGACCAGACATTTGGCGCGGTCCTGGCACACCTCTCTCTATGTTCTTCTACATCCATACATCAAATCATAGCACGTCAGTTAAGTAAAATAATTATCCTAAAAAAAAATCTATCCGAAGACAGAATTTCACGCGGACGAAGTCGCGGGCACAGCTAGTTAACTATAAGTAAATGTAGCCACTTTTAATTAGTTTGTTTAGATTCAAATAAAATAAAAAAATGGTTATTTGCTGCTATTTTTGTTGCGTCGACATAAAAGTACCATAATGTCTTGTTCTTTACTTTTTATTGAAGAGTAATCACGACTATTTATTTTTTATTTTTGTAACTTTTATCGTTCATTGGAATAATGACTGCTGCTTACAATGATTATCAAAGCCACTTTAAACTATGCTGTAGTGAGTACATCATAACATCATCAGCTCACTATACGTCCCCACTAAGGGGCTCGGAGTGTACCCTAAGTTAGCTTACTTCATACATCTCATATATCAAATATATGTAAAATATATTGTACACAATTTACGGATCTCGAGACAAAGTAAAATTCGACAACAGTGATATATTTTGTTTCATGTTTACAATTACATATTTCTTTTTTTATGTAACAATCGTGGCCATATCTTAAGTAGTGATGCAACGGAAGTGTCTTAACGGAACCAGAAACGGAAACAGATGTCAAAAATAAATTTTAGCAGAAACGGAAACGGAAGCGGATGCGGAAACAGAAGTGTAAATAATATTAAAAAAAAACCTATTTACAAATTTTTCTTTTTTTTGGTAAAATCAGTTTGTATTCGTTTTTAATTTATTAAGGCATTGAATATTGGTGTCCTTTAGCCTTCAATGTATGTATTTTACTGTGCTGCAATAAGTTAAAATACGTGTTGACTAACGGAGGCTTTTAAATATTAAAACCATTTTACAAATATATTTCTTTATTAATACATTTACTGCTGACCACTCGGATCCGAGTGGGCAGAGCTATTAGTAGCGGCGCCTCCCCCTCGGATCCGAGCGAGGGGCCCGTTCACTTTGTAGTAGCCAGTAAGCCGCCGGCGTTTGAAGCGAGAATATTGCCAGAGTGGCCACACAAAGCATGTTGCTTTGGCATATAGTCAACTAACGAAAAAGAGTATTAGTTTCATTCTTACAGTGTTATAGTGATTAGTACCACGTTCGTACGGAGGCAAACATACAAATATCTTGTATCACATGAAGCTAAGTCTGAACTTTATGTTATATATGTATATTTTTTAAATATATGTGTGTGCGTGTATGTGTGTGTGTGTGTGTGTGTATACGTGTGTATATGTGTGTGTATGTGTGGGTGTGTATGAAATGTTACAAGATCTTGAACCGAGACGATAAAAGCTGGTTTTGATTAGTATCCTTACATGTTATACTCAATATTCTGGAATTTGATGAAAAACTTGACTTTGTCAAAATCTTGTAACATATTAGTACACAGAAATGCGGTCGTAGACCAAATATCTACATATTAGTGAACTAAGCCATTGCCATCCCTAGCGCTCAAATGCAAAAAATGTGTTTTTTTATTGAAATAATTATAATAACATTATTAATTTATCTATATGTTCATACATTCCCAGATACTAAATAAAAAGTCACCATAAAAAGTTTTGGCTCCCAGTTGTAACCTTTTTAAATAGTTATTTTGTAAATAGTGAATGTGTTAAGTATCAAATACACCAAATCTATATTAGAAAAAGATATAATTATTAGGCGTCGGTGGCTCGTGGCACTTGACTTGCAATCTGCAGGTCCTGGGTTCGAATCCCGTCATGTACCAATGTGTTTTTCGATTTACATATGTACATATATCTGACGTTCTTACGGTGAAGGAAAACATAGTGATGCTGCTTGCACATATCTGAGAAAAAATTCAATGACATGTGTGAAATCAACCCGCTCTGGGCCTGTGTGGTTGACAATAGCCTAGTCACCCCTAATTTGGGGTAAGCTCCGAGCCCCTCAGTGGGGATGTATAGTGAGCTGATGATAATAATGATGATGATATATTACATTGTTATCACTTATTCAAAAGTACATTTAATAACTCGTAAGCATGAAATAGTCACATTTTACCAGCTGTCAAATTTTATATGGACAACAACTAGACAGTTTACTCCAGCAAGAGAAATTGATTGTTTCAAACAGCAGCAGAAAATATTACGCGCTTAAATTCACGAAAAAGTACGTAAACAAACAAATGCGACAAGTGCCGAAAGGCCGCGCACGGACTGCGCGTCGCGCGCCGCGCATTTGTATCTCTCAGCCGTCGTAAAGTTCCGTTTTATCTCCGTTATAAAAGTTGCGGAAACGGAAGCAGAAACGGATGTTGAAAAGCACGCGGAACTTCCGCACTTGCGGAAACGGAAACAGACATCCGTTGCATCACTAATCTTAAGTACCACTTCTAGTAATCGCACATTGCACGAATTGAATTTATTTGTGAGAAACTATATTAAGTACATGGATTTTTTTACACCACTCAAGGCCTTTACGACGGACTTGCACGGAAACACTGACGCAGGCACTTGAAAGATGGTAGCAATCCGTTACAAGGAGATAAAAAATAGGCAGTGCCATATCACCCCTCGGAAGATTTTGTTCCTCTCTTGGTCCTAATCGGGGGATAAAAAGATACTTATTCAATATCAAATTAATATGTGTATCCTAATTTATTTTGATGCCGGAGGCTGTTATAAGGTAACTCCAGAACGGTTGAACTGATCAAGATGGAAGTTGGTATAGTATATACATTACAGAGTGGAATATTGAATACTAATAATTAAGTTTTGTTTTTCCGTACATAAAAAATAATATTATATAGTAATTAATAGATGTCTGTTCAGGAAAAATATAAAAGAAAAAGTAATTACAACGCTCTACTTCATCAAAAATTTATTTAATAAACAACAAAATTACACAAACAGTAGATATTTACAGCTTGACAACACCAACATTCCATATAAGTATACAATAATAAAATAAGATGTAACTCAATTTAGAACAAATAACAAATACGATTTTTATATTACAAAGCGTTGCAAGCGGCCAACTGAATTTGCCGAAATAGCGAAATAACTGCTGCCCATGGAGATCTACAATAGCAGATGCGTTGCCTAACTTTTATCGACGGAGGAGCACAACATTTTGATACGGGGAAGCACAGAAAGAAGATATTTCCCCTTTCTATACGTCCCCTCCTTTACCAAATACAATTCCTCTTCCCATTATTTACTTATAAGAAAATGGTGGGAAGAAAACGAAGACTATTATTAGACCTCCGGCAAGCAAATTATGTTTAGGTTTAGGGTTTTACATCATAGTTGATATTTTTTAAGTTATAGATTTCATTTACTAACTTCGTAAATAAATGACCAGGTGGTATAGAATCTTTAGACAAATTATTAATACGCTGACAAATAGAATTGTACAGTTGCGTCTCTTCTTTAATGCAGATCTTTTGTATCTGTAAGTCATTGTACAGATTCCTTATTTGGTCCACACATTTGTCCTCCCATCTCCCGTAGTTTTCAAGGAATATTTTCTTCTGGTATCCATTGGCGAGCCTCACAGCTATCACAGCGGGTAAGGAACATTTGCCCTCTTGGATATCGGTTCCAGTCTTTCCTTCCACTATCTCGTCACCATATAAATCTAAATAGTCATTCTGTAAAAAAAGTTTAATATAAAAAGTATGCTCGATTTCGTTAAATATTCAGAAAAAGGATCAAGTTATTTGTTATTCACAATTAAATTTGTAATGACATTAAAAAACGAATATTATTTGATAATAATAACAATTACATTTTCTTATACACTTTGTTTCTAATTTTAACATTCAACATAATTAAACATAAATTTATTTTAACTAGAAGACATATAATTGGTTATAATTTTGAAATAAAAAGTAACATTTAAAGGTTATCGTTATTTTAATTTTTAACGCAATTTGGAACGCAATTTGATTGGACGAAATGCGTTTATTATTTTACACACAGACACTCTAATTTTATTTACTTTATTATACATGATGCAGGTAGTACATGTATGTAGAGTGCTTGTTATATCTAGTCTCTCTGACTAACTCTCTTTCTATATTCTTTTTAACCTTACCTTCATTTGTAACAATAATCCAACGTCAGAGCCTATAGATTCGACGAGTTTGTACGCTTTATCACTATACTTGTTGTTCAAAGCAAGGCCCAATAGAACAGGAAACTGGAAGGTATAGAATGAAGTCTTCAATGCAGACACAAGGGCATATTTTTCCTGTGTAAAACTCAAGTATTGTCTGTTTGAGCAAAATGTTGAATCGATAAATTGTCCAATATGAGTCTTGAAATAGGTCTGGAAAAAAACAGTGAAATTTATTTTAATTTCTTAAAAACAAATTTACATACACGCGAAAAATATTATCCTCTTATCAAACATGTAATATGGAACTAATTAAGGAAGCTAAATAAATACTGATAATAAAAGAGATTTTCTTCTCGATTCTTCTTGAGGTGTCTCTCAAACTGGTGAAGGTTGGAGATCAGTTCTCCGTATTTTACTCTGTCTCGCGATAAAAAGAAAATCCATAATATTTTTACTTAAAATAAATATTTTTTTAATTTTACGGGTATCTACTAATAGTAATCTTAAAATTTATTTGAATTCTTTCTAAGTAGAAAGAATTCAAATAAATTACACGTTAGTACGTGAACTCTAATTTTGCAAGAAGGCATCTCGTTAAAGAAAGATAATTTATAAAATTTAAAACAAATATAAATTACCTCATTGAAGATATCCACAAGTTTAGGATAAATTGCTTCTTTTCCAAAGTATATCCTTAATATTTCACTCACAAAGCTGCGGAACATCCCGGTGTCAGTGACCGCGTACTTGCCTACGTCAGGTAACAGATGCCAGCACGTTTGCCCGTGGCGGGTCTTAGCACCATCTTCCATGTCGTCAGTTACCAAAAAGAAGGCATGTAACTGAAAAACGTGTTAAGTTAAATGCTTAAGGTCAGATAAATTTGTCGCACTATAGTAAAAATAATTTATAATATTTGCATACAGCATAACAAAGCTTCATTTGGAAAACGATGACTGTAATAAGTAACAACATTTCATATTTTTTAAAGATTAAATATCGCATAAAAATTCTCTGATGTCGGAACATGCTACCAATGTTCCATCAAAATCTGTTCAATAGTTTAGGAACGTATCAACGATAAACATAAATTGACCTTTTAAAAAAAAGATAATGAAGATTGATTATCTCGTAAAGCATCGTCCAATTTTTTTTTTATTTACTGCTCATGAGTTAAAAAATTCACTTGTAATGTACGTACTGATCGTGGGTTCGATCCCCGTCATGTACCAATATGTTTTTCCATTTTCGAATTTCATACGTATATCTTGCAAAGTAGGTATGTTAACTACAGGCATGTGTTTTCACGGCTTAACGAAAACAAAAGATAAATATGTTTTTAAGGTCTTACCATCTCTGCGCCCCAGGCCAAAACAAACATTTTTTCGCGTAATTCTTTTTTCTGTTCCGGCTGCATAAGTGCTTCACAAGCTGCCATTGTCAGTAGACCTCGAATTTGCTTCCCTGATCCCACATTGTAAGCTGTAAACTAAAAATAAGTACTTTATTAACAAATGAATGATTTTAATTTCAGTTTTCATCATTTCAGTTTTTAGCTTTGACTATATTCTCAAAGGATTTTAACTGGCTAAAATAATTTGTATTTGTCTGAACAATGTTATTTGTTACTATGGCAAACGACGTTGTAAAATAATTTAAATTCTAAAATTAATAGCCTAAGGGCGCATATTCATTAGTCGACAACTCGGTAAAAAAATTAAGATATATGGAGTATTTTGATAGTGATTTTCATTAGTAAATCGCAATTCGTGAGATAAAAATGCTAAACAAGTCAGTGGTTGTCACGTGCTCGACAAATAGAAATCCATTATCGTTAGTATAAGGTTCAATTTTTTATTACCTTTCTTAATCTGTCACATAATTCTGGACTAAAGCTGAAATCAGTCAGACCCTTGTCTAAGATAATCGGCAAAGATTGCTGGTATTCCGCATACGTTTGTTGTGACACCCATGTCTGCGTTCGTTGAGTCTGCCGTTGAGCAATACTCCTAAAGTTTATTAGAAAATATTAACATAAGAGTATAAGCAGAGCCTTTCAATAAAGCGCACTTCTTGTTTTAAGGCCGGGCACACATCTTGAGTTCCTCTGGTGTTGTGATTTTTTAGCCGACTTCAAAAAGAAGTAGGTTATCAATTCGACTGTATTTTTATGTGTGTTACCGCGAAGTTCCGCCCCTGGTGGTCCGATTTTGATAAAAAATATTTTAATCGAAAGGAAGTGTTTGCAGATGGGTCCCATTTTTTTAAATAACTAGAAGACTAGTAGATTTTGAGTTTAGCTTAAAAATGTGTTGCGAAAATTAGGGACATTTTTGCTTTCAGCGCTTACGTAGGCTAAATTATAGAATATACATAAAATAATGTATGGAAGAATGTAGCTCTTTAAATGTGCTAAATAAAAGTCCGCGATAGATATCTATCTGTTATAGTTTTCTCACAATAACCTTTTTTACTTTAGAAACATCAATTAAATTCACGCCATATTTACGACGCTATTATTGGAGTTCAGTATAAACCCTTGTGTCTATAAATGTATCAACACAATTTAATATAGATTATATTTGCTCTTGAAACTATATATCGCATATGAAAAATAACTACATCGCGTTACAATTAAAAGCACAATTTTGGTTTCATGGCTTATGTAGGTCAAACAATATGACCTACATACAAATGATATATTGAGTAATTAATAATTACAGATCCTTAAATTTGCTAAATAAAAATCTTCGGTGGCATATATCTATTGTCTATGAATGTCTCACAATAACCATGTTATTGTGAAAAAAACGCCGAATAAAATGCACACGAAAAACAGCGTTGTAAGCATACGGCGCTATTATATTATATTCGATATGAATCCTTATCCAAATAAATATGTTTTAAGGCTAGAGTATTAAATGCAGATTACATTAGCCTTTCAAACTATGTAATTCTGATCAATAGTTTGGAAGATATCAAATGATTAAAAACTACGCGCATCCGAAAAATGCTACTGTGGTGCGCGGCTGGACAGAATTAAAGGCACGCTACGATCTACGATGTATTAATTCGTTACTTTTGAATTAGTATAACGATTTAGATAATTATTTCTTTGTTTAAAGGATGAGAGGTTATCTGCTGCATTCTAAATTAGTTTTTGAAACTTCGTTACTTCAAGTACATACATATTAAATAGGATACACATTGAATAGGAAAGTCCTTTTCTTTATTTGTCTTATTTCCGTCCTCATACGTATTACGGAAATTTGTAATCGAACTTCAAATTCACTAAAAATTGAGAAATAAACTAAAAAATTTAAGAAAAAAAATAGCCGACTTCTTAAAAAAACAATCTAAAATACAATAAAAAGTAACAAAATAATGTAATAAAAACCATCTAAAGAAAGTTCTCTTCTTTTTGGTAACATGTCTATATTGTTTAATTATTGTTATTTAGGAGTCGGTTTCAGCCTAAGTAAGGACATAAACGTAACTATGTCTAAGATATCTCAAATATAAAATGTCACTTATTTACTTCGGCCGACACCGACTGTGAAATAACAATAATTATACAATATAGACATGTTACAAGAAAGAACAGAACATTCTTACTTTTGAGGGTTTTCATGACATTATTTTTTTTACTTTTTAGTGCATTTTTAAAGACAAGTGTGTGTGGATGATAAATAAACATTAAACACATAGCTTTATTTGTCTCCATCTTTTATTCGTTTTTATCCTTTTTTGTCCTCAAGTGTTCATAGTTTGGTAATTTTAAGTTTAAAAATATATATACCTAGTTTATTCCATGAATTCTGTTAGCCGGCTACAAAATAAGAACAGTATCTCAATATGTCTACCTCTTTTTATGTCTCTTGTATACGATATACCACATACCTCAAAAAATCGTTTAAAAAAATCGAATTTTTAATTACATTTCCAAAGTTGTTCTTGAAATAATTACGACGAAAATAAAAAATAAAAAATACTTTTTTATATACGAGGATAAAAACCACTGGAAAAGTCAATAGTAGTTAAATTTTCAATACACAAGTTGTAAATTCCAAAATAAAAAAGCACCCATGCTAATGACCGCTTAGTATATTCTTGATATACGCATTGAGAGTAGATATGATACATAATATAAGACGTTAGCATAATTTTACTCACCAGCTGCTGCAATGTCTCGTCAACCGCACAAGCCATTTAGAAGTCACCATTTTTCTTAATGTAAGTTTATCTCTGGATAAAATATTCAAATTACGTGTAAAGTGCTTATATTCGTACGTATTCATCCCCTCCTCTTTAAGTGAGAGCTTGATTACCATTAAATAAATCTACAAAAAATAGAATAATATAGACATTAAATATAACGTAAAGCAAACTCATTTGTTAATGGAATAAATACATTTTAAAAATAATTTATTTATTAGAAAAATTCAATCATTCCAGCACGTTATTACAGTAATAGTAGTTAATTAACAATCATAATTATGCATAACAATGACTGTCGAAATAACACTGGTGTGTTTATTATATTGTGCTAGCTTTTGCACGCGACTTTCTCCTCGCGAATTTAAAAATAAAATAGTATCTTATTTGTTCTTCCAGACTATGTTCTACATCTGTGCGAAATATTCATTCATACGTTCAGCCTTCCATCTATCTAAACCTTCGCATTTATAATATTAGTAAGAAGTAAGATTACTACATATTGCCAACTCTTTCATACTGTTTGACAAGATAGAGATACCACTATGCACTAATACGAGTGAGACACAGTTTTAGGTACAACTAGTTCTATAACAGTGATTATTCACACTAGTGTCATTTGCTAGCTCTTTCTAGTCAGATTTTAGGTTTTATTTTATGACAACTGTTTTTTCTATGTTATTGCAAAAACACATTTGTTATGCAAAAAAAATCAAGTTAACACGTGGAATTCATTTCTACTTTACCTAGTGAGCACATCTTAACAATTAATAACACTGGAGTGTCTTTATGTTACGAGTATAGTAAAAAAACATGTCGCGAAGATGTTTTTATAACTAAAATTTTTTCAATGTTTCTCTGTTTGCAATTCCGCGTTTGTTTCGGGTAATCACAGAAAAGTTTGAATCATTTTGACGCAACTTTTACTGAAAGTTACCTTATGTATGCGGGAGTAAATAAAGCCATTTTTTATTCTTCGCTGACGCCTGACGCTGCGATGAAGAAGCCACAAATGTCTAAACAGACTCGGTATTACAATATCGAAAAAGATTGACACTAGCATTGAAAAAGACTACCTACCAATATAACTCTTAGGGCATTACGAAACGTATTAATAAACGTTAAATCAAATAATAGGATACTTTTACAACATTTCGCCTAAAATTTTCAACGGGTAGAGGCCGCATTCGGCACTGCTGGAGCGCGAATGGCCCGCTCGCCCGGTGAAATACCACTACCACTGTGTAGACTCTGAAGAAGAAGTAATACAGCTTTTTGACTTATCAGGGTGTTTGCCGGAAGCAAAATTTTAGTCGTCTTCCAATTCCCAATCATTTTTTTTAGGAAAGCATGGGAAGGGTAGGATTTGGTATAGGACGGAGCGCAAAGGTAGTGAAAATATTTTCATTTTACGCTTATTTGCCGATTAAAGCTAGCATATGAAATTGCGATTATCTATGGGCAGCGGTCACTTCGCTATTTCAGCGAATTCTGGTGGCCGCTTGCTCGTTTGCCACTCTGTACATACTAAACGCCTACTGTATTTAGTTAGCAATGAACAAACACAAAATAATCTGTATCTGTATTGTTGTAACTGAGTAGGAGCGTAAGTATTACCATCTTTCCATACAAACTTGATCAATCTTTCACCCCCTTTCATTATATATACATATCGACGCTGGAAAGCGTAAACGCTGTAACCCCGAAAGTATGAACTTTACAGGAGAGCCAAAAAATGATAACTCGTGAGCTGATACGCCTACAAGCATGCGGTATTTACCTAGCAATGTTGTGTAGTTTGTGCTAACCTATAATAAAATCATTATCGTTTGATAATGGTTGAAATTATTAACTTGTGAAGAACATATTCGCGATTTCAAGGGTTACAGCGTTTATGCTTTCCAGCGTCGATATATTCTTTAGGGGACGAATTTTCGTAAAATCTTTTTTTATGCTCGCCTGCGTAGTAACAAGGCAAGGGCTAATAGTTTTGGCAGTGCATAGATCTTTATATCTGTCAGTTTACTTTTAAATAGAATTGTAGACTTGTTTTTTTTACATTACAGTTTAAGCCGGGGACACAAAAATACCGTGCCATCTCGGAAATTATTAATGAAGAATACTTTCTCATTTGCTTTCTACCTAATTTTAATTCAATCATTATAATTTTTCAAAATTCAAACAAAATAATAAAAAAGCAGTTAGCCACTTTCAGAAAACGTTAATGTTAATGTGTTGGTAATATTCTTAAAAATGTTTAAAGCCAAAAATGAATTTTATGTTAACTGCCTGTGCCCATTTCTGCAGTGCATTTCAAGAATCACAGATACCAGTACTAAATTTATGTTCCAAAAATTTTAAAAATAGACCGACAAGGTTACCTAACCGGTCATAAATAAAACTATTATGATAGCTTACTAGCGCCCTTCTGTCGATGTCAAAAAAGTGTCACAATTTTTTTTTACTGTAGCTGTCTACACAGCTACAGTAAAAAAAATCGTATCTACATACGGATAGCAAAAAACGGAACCCTTATTGCATCACTTTGTTTTCTTTTAAGCTATTTCCAATACCTTACATAGGTAATGGTTTTACATATTTTGCGCTATTGTATATACAGTGAAACTTGGTTAAGTGGGACCTGGATAAGTGAGAAACCTCCATAACTGGAACTCATGCAGAGGTCCCAACACTTTGGCACTGAATTACCTCTGTTAGTGGGACGAGGTAAACCTCTATATCTGGGATTTGTTATTTCGATTTATCATCATAGTTACCTCTATAACTGAGACAGCGAGTAAATTTTATATGCATAAACCTCTGTAACTGAGATAACATTGTTTGTTTAAAAACAAAAAACATCTGATGCCTGATACTTCCAAACGACAAACTAAAATGACAGATTTTTATAATTGATACATTCTGTTTCCATATACGTACATGTTACGTGTAAAAACGTGCTTGAATATTTTTGTTGATTACATTTATATGATTACCTTTTAGTACATACTATATTTTTTTTATTAAAACTCATTTACATACATAACACGTTATTTTATTTAATGATCGCACCTGTATAACTGAAATAACCTGTATTCTCACCTCTATTAATGGAACCCTCTGTAAATGAGACAGATATTTATTTATACCTGTATATCTGAGGCACTGGGTAAGTGGAATACCTCTATAAGTGAAACGACATTTCAGGTCCCTTGATGTCTCACTTAACCAGGTTTCACTGTATATTTCATACTAGCTGTCGCCCGCGACTCCGTCCGCGCGCAGTTAATAAGCTTATATGACACGTTCGTAGATTTACCATAGCAGCGACATCTATTGATTACTTACTCAACCCAGTCGAAAGGTATCGACATCTGTTAGAATCATTTGGAGTTAACAGATAATTGTGACTGTCAAATAATAACAGACAAATAATTAGCAATAAATTAAAATTGCGACTATAATTTGAGATTTAAACTATCCTATCTCTCAAGTTGGATCGAACTGCACATGGTGTGCGAATTTTATTATAATCGGTTAAGTGGTTTAGGAGTCCATTGAGGACAAACATTGTGACACGAGATTTATAAATATTAAGATATTTAGCGCCTCATTTTCAGGACCAGAATTCACGCCGATTTGTTTCATAATCTTAGTGTTATCCTGATCTTATCGATAAATGAGGAAAAAAAAAGACAGAGATGTTTCATATTTTTTATTTATTATATCAAATTTTGTGACTAACCTTTATAAAATTCGAATTAAAACATAAATATTTTCTCGTGCCTACGAATAAACGAACTGCCAAAAAAATTAAGTAGTAAGTAAATACAATAAAGGCCCCTACCCATCGAGCGGATGCGAAACGTTGATTCACCCCCGCGTGAGGCAAGTGCGCCTCCAATCGCTCAGTGCGTAGAGGCCCTAAGAATTATAATATACCAAACCCAATAATTTACGTTGAAAAATTATTTTAAAAACATTGAATCATTGACGATATTGTTTTCATTCATTTTTGAATTGATGACATTCACTAAAACTTTTGGCGTTGAAAATATATATTTATATTAAACGGGAATTTCGGTTGAAACCCATAATCTTCTATTTAAAAAACATTCTAAAATAAATCCATAGTCAGCCAGTAAAATGTGTTTTTTTAATACAATTGAATTCAACTATGAGAGGATATATAGTTATTGATAGAACATTGTTTACTGTTCGTCCAATCGGTCCACCGATTAATCAAGTCAATGGGTCAATGGTCAATTTTTTCCCGGTTAATCGAAGCCCCACTTTTATTGAATAATTATTCATTTTAATTAATTAATTCATAAATCAATTGTGGTTGGATTAGGATTGAATGTTCCTCGTTTACTTAATTGGTCTAACTTAGACCAAAATGAGATATAATTAAGTTTCAAGTTACAATTAGTATCGGACGAATGGCAACTCGATTTTACATAGATTCGTATAATGATCGGAAAGAAAAACCATACAATAGGACCGATTTCGAGAAACCAATCGGACGAGTGGAAAACACCCACAAAATCTTTATACTCTATAATATTACTCTACTACAAGAAAAAGATTTTCATTCCATAATAATATTAAAAATATCAGAAAGAAGACAGAAAAAATAATTTATTGGTACAGTCATGTATACCAAATGTATTAGTTCCCTTATTTTGTCCCTTTGAGATTTACAATCGTAAAGGTATTTTAAATTGTACTTGTAACATATTTTACCTTTCCCTTATTTTAAATAATAAAAAAAATTATATATTTAAGACCCAAATCTGACAGGTTACCTGCCTGTCATTAAAACCAACAACCCAAAGGAAATGTTTCAAACATTTGTACTCACAGATTATACATAGTAACATATAAAGTTGACTTAAAATTTAATCCATGTTATAAATCTGGATAATGCGAGTAAAGTAACATATAATTTACATATATTGAATAAAATGTAATGGTAAAAAATCTATATTGTAAACATAGCCTCTGTTTTATTATACCTATACATTAAGAAAAAAAAGAACATTATAATCTATGGTCAAATACAATGGAAGTGAGTAATTATAATATTTCTAAACAATTTTACCTCAATAAGGCTGTATTCACAGACTTACTATAATAGACAGATATATTATATTATATACTAGCTTTTACCCGCGACTCCGTCCGCGCGGAATAAATAAAATAGAAAACGGGGTAAAAATTATCCTATGTCCGTTTCCTGGTTCTAAGCTACCTGCCCACCAATTTTCAGTCAAATCGATTCAGCCGTTCTTGAGTTATAAATAGTGTAACTAACACGACTTTCTTTTATATATATAGATTATATTACATTCTATGCCAAATGTAATTTCTCATTTCCATTGAATTCGGCTATAAACATATTTCTGTCATTGTGTTTTTATTAGTCAGAGAGAAATGGCAATACTTTTGTACTAATGTCACGGTTACTGAGGTTGATTTCTGAACTTTCAGGTTAGGTCAAAAGACACTTTTTTTCCTGTACGTATTACATGTACATACGGTGATTTAAAAACCTCATTACCATTTATTTATTGTACAAGACGTGAAGTTTGAGGTTAATTGGTTTATTATTTCCAAAACGTGTACGTCCCTGACCTTGAATAATCCGAAGTTATTTGCAATTATGTATGTTTATAAAGTACAGGTATACAGTGGCATTTAAAGATCATACCAAAAAATCCTCAAGATCGAGCCGAAGGATTAATTACTTTATATATTAGGGAATATAAAAATTGATCAATCTCTACGTAATAGATAAATCGGGAGATTAAAAACGCTATTGTGATGCTAAGATTTTCTGCATCTAATATTTTTTTTTTATTAAATGAATATTGACGAAAGATTTATTTTTCTACTGCATAGTATTGATAATGACCTTTGTTATTTAAGGCCAAAGCGGTGTACTTGTACATTAAACAACACTACATCGTAAAATGATCGAACGAATTACAATGTTGTAACTTCGTTACTTCATACCAGTGGTCTCTCTGAGATGGACTCTAGTTCACGGTAAACTCGGTGGGTGTTTTTTTTAAATGGATTTTGTTTGTTATTACAATTTTATTAGATCGCATTTCTAAAGTGTCATTTAAAATAGATGTTTTCTAATATTTCCTTCAGTAATAAAACCCGTGAGTACTGAATACTGTAATTAATTACGGCTCTTTACAATTCAATGCGAACATTTAATCATTACCTGTGTATTCACCCCCTAACCATGGGCTTCCACTGACACACAAAATATATTTTTATCTATGTTTTTTAAGCATAATAAGATATGTTTTTGCACGAATATAACGACAGTGGAAACCCAGTGTCAAGCTGAAAGAAATAAGTAAGAAAAAATAGTAGCAAAAATCTTAAACTAACCAGCCGTTTGATTATATAAAATTACGGTTATTGAAGTTAGCCTCTAGTTTATATCCTATTGTTTCCTCTGGTAGATCATATCTAGCGTCTTGAGGAAGAGTTCTGGAGGAAGATTGGTGTCAGGAGGCAGATTCTGCACTCTTTGTACGACCGCGTCGTATCTCGCCCGTTCTTCTTCACGGTACAACTGAGGCAGTCCCAGTTGCTCGTAAAGCCGCTGAATACGTTCAACATGAGCGGGCTCCTTACTCCCGTAGCATGATAGGAACACGCTCATTTGAGCCTCGTTGCAGCGCTGCAGCGCCGTAACCGCTAGCCAAGAACATTTACCCTCTTGGATATCTGTACCCGCTTTACCAGTCACTGATTCCGAACCGAAACAATCTATGAAGTCATCCTGTGTAATACATTTTTTAAAGTTATTGTTGTAAACATACCAAACAAACTATATATAACACTTTCTTTTTTCAGAATACAGGGTGACTGGCCAGATACTAACAATATTGAAGTAGTGTATTCGATATTAGGTGTTCGTGAATTTTATGTAATTAAATTAGGTACTTTACATTTTTTTTAAATTTCTCTATAAATAAATGAAGTGTGGATATAATATTACTGACGCAAATAATCCGTCATCGGCGCGTGCACCTTCACAGAGTAACACCGCAGCGCCATTTCACGCGTAGTGTGACCATGCGTTACGTGATTAATTATTTAATTTTTGGTTAAATACAGCAGTAAAATAATGTTTATTTTCAATGTAATTTTTTTCTTATATGATCGCCAAATACTCAAATATCGTTATTATCTAACTAGTCACCCTGTATATTCAAGGATATGAAAAAAATTATTTAGGAATGAAAAAAATAATAGCAAGTGAGATTTGCACTCATTCTTTACAATATTTTTTATGATTTCATCCCTCATTTTCAACGTATGTGTTTTTTGCAGATGTAATATACCTACAGGACTTAGGGGAAGAAGACGAATCGGATGACATCCCATTCATTAAAATCCGTTAAGACTGATGGAACTTTGGATACATACAAACACACATACATAAACAAAGTTACATGTGCGTTTAAAACATTACCCTCATTGTCAGTCGGACAACAAGAAGTTCAAAGTTAGATTGTGTAATCGACATTTCTCTACTCACACAAAGACATTTATCTACTTCAAATAATTATTTTTATTTATTTACTAGCTGTCGCCCGAGACTCCGTCTGCTCGGAATTACAAAAACCTAATTAAGTAGCCTATGTATTCTTCCAGACTATGCTCTATATTTATGCCAAATATCATCGTGATCCCTTGAGCAATTTTGAAGATAACTTGTAACAAACATCCATCCATCCAAACTTTCGCATTTATAATATTAGTAAGATTTTTCTATGTAATGTAAAGATTTACTCTTTGTATATAATGCACGAGTTATTTATTGGCTCCGAAAATACAGGGTAACCTAGTGAAAGATCCAAGGTAATAACAGAGTTGACTATTACGTATTATTCAAAAAAAATATTATTGCTTCTTTTAAATTACGTAAAAATGTTACACAATCTCCGTAATTATATCAATGAAGAATACCAGCTAATTAAGAATGGAATTAATAATTTAAAAAAATTGCTTGAACATTAAAAGAAAAAAAAAATCGTTTTTTTACCTGCATTTGAAATAGATGGCCGATTTCTAAACAGATCTCTTCAGCTATCTTATGACTGTTAGGATCTGTGTTGTTAGCCAGTAGCATGCCCAAACAGATAGGAAGTTTGAATGTATAATACGACGTCTTGTATTTAACAATAGCATTGTATCTATCTATCGTAAATAGACTGTAATCGTTCTTTTTCCTGTGCGCCATTGTGTAATCCAAATGCTGTCCCAAGGAAGTGAACATTAGCGTCTGAAAAGAATATATTAAATATTGAAATACACGTGTTAGCATTCTTTGTCATAACAAAAGCAAATCTGTACATCTTCGTTTTTTTTTTAAAGCATACGCATGAGGTCTTTGTTTTGGCTTTAGCTTGGTATAGTTGTATTCGTATATATTGACGGTTCTTAAATTAGCGCGAGTCGCTGCGCAAAACACAATGTTAGGTGTATGACTGATGACCTTGAATTTGTTTTAGATAGATATACAATATTATATTAGGTTATCGAGTAATATTCAAGCCGTTACCACACAGCAACAGAGCATTCATTTTGCTAATGAAGGAACTGTTTGTTCTTACTTTGGTGACATAAGATTTATTGTTGCTAGGTTTTGCCCTCAAAGATATATCAAGACTGCGTCATAACGTGTCATTACCACGAGAAAATATAAAAAATAAATGTCTACAATAAAAGGGTTAAAAATATATTTAGAATTTTTAGCCCGCATCAAAAAGAAGGAGGTTATTAATTCCTCCGATTTTAATAAAAAAGTAAGAAAGTAAGAAAGTTCTCTTCTTTAACATATCTATATTATATAATTATTGTTATTTTGGAGTCGGTTTCGGCCTAAGTAGGGACATAAACGTAACTATGTCTAAGACATCTTAAATATAAAATGTCATTTACTTCGGCCGATACCGACTGCGATATAACAATAATTATACAATATAGACATGTTACAAGAAAGAAGAGAACTTTCTTACTTCCAAGGGTTTTCGTGACAGTGTTTTGTTACTTTTTAGTACATTGTGTTTGAGATTGTTTTTTTATGTTACTTTTTAATGCTTTTTGTTTGAGATTTTTTTATTGCATAAACATTGCTCTTGTAAGCAAGTGCCGGCTGAAGTATACATATTATTTGATTGTAGTACATTAGAAATGCAAACGAGCGACAATAACACATAGAGTAAAAAACATTAAGTGTATGGTTTTACATAACACAAGTTTTTTCATTACAATGACAGATAAAGGAAAATCAATTGTTTAATCTAAGTCGAGTCTGTATAGAGGTCATAGGAAACATTTGAATAATGTATGTACAAACAAAACTGTTATACTAGTCACTTCTACAATAATTACTTACGTATACTTAATCTTGTTTCTTAGAGAAGTTTTTGTATAAGACATTCGATTTTTTTTATTTCCCAACACAATTTATATACAGTTAAATACACTGCTTTCAACTTACAAAAACAATTTCCTTGAATTTGAATTGAATGGTTGAATGGTATGGTATCCGAATTTATAGTTCACTGAAGTGAACCATAAATTTGGGATTCGAACCCACAGCCGGCGTTATCTGTTAACTTCCTACCAAGCCATTTTTTATTTAATATGAAATTAAGACCCTTCGTGCACAAGACAACGTAAATGTTCGAAACACGGCGATTTTAGTCGTAATGCGATAAAATGAGAGGTTCGTACACAGCACGCATCGCCGACCTCTAGTCGACAGAAGCAGTCGCTCACAAGCTATTTTCTAATAAATTCAGTCGTTTGAAATTTTGCTGCGATTTTCAAGATGTCGAGCAAATCTATACAGTTGACCGCAAAGACGACTCATTTCAACGATCAAAGTTTTATTTGAGCGCACTCAACTCCATACTCACAACGCAAGGATGCTATAGTTTCAAAGATTTACGTTGCCTTGTGCACGAAGGGCCCAACTGCACAATGGTACTTACTTCGTTAAACGAATGGACAATATGAGCGTACTCATTTTTGTCCCCAAAGTGTATTTTTAATACTTCCATCATAGCTGTGTAGACCAGAATTACATCATTTACAGCTCCCAAGCCTACCTCAGGCAAACGGAACCAACAAGGGACCCCTCGACGGGTAGTTGACCCATCCATGATATCGTCTGTCATCAATAAATAGGCCTGCAGCTAAAAACGACAGAAAAAAAAGTTTTTTGACAATTCAATTTACTAGGAACAAATGCTACACAATATTTTGAGTTTAAATACGAAAATACAAGACGACTTAAACGATTTTACAATATCTCCGAATGGTTTAATTATTTTAATAGAGGTCGCCCGCGACTACGTCAATATACACATACAATACTCGCATACATCAGGTACCTTTCATTCAATGTCAAAATCAGATTTTGATCTTGCTAATATTATAAATGCGAAAGTTTAGATGGATGGATGGATGGATGGATGGATGGACGTTTGATTGAAAGTATCTCCGGAACGGCTCAACGGATCTTTATGAAATTTCACAGATATAGAACATAGTCTGGAAGAACACATAGAATACTTAATAAGTTTTCTATTACTATTCACCATGGATATTTTAACAAAAAAAATCTTATTATTGGTTTATTGCGAAAGTAACATTTTATTTTCGTAATAAATGACTATTACAATAGCAAAGGTCAATGATAATTATAAGAAATAAGTTCATCAGTCAAGACATTTTTTTATCGTCAATTTAATTTATCATGATTGACATAATTGAGAAATTAACATCACGAACCAACATCAGTGTTATTAATTTCCGACTATTCCAACAACAAACAAATAAAAAAGGGGTTAAGCACTTGACTTGCAATCTGCAGGTCCTGGGTTCGAATCCCGCCATGTACCAATGTGTTTTTAGATTTTCTATTCACATATGTACATTTATCCGACGTTCTTACGGTGAAGGAAAACATCGTGATGCAACCTGCACATATCTGAGAAGAAATTCAATGATATGTGTGAAGTCAACCAACCCGCACTTAGCCAGCGTGGTTGACTATGGCCTAGTCACCCCTAAATTGGGGTAGGCTCAGAGCCCTTCAGTGGGGACGTATAGTGAGCTGATGATGATGATGAATAAGTAAAAAAACTGTTTAAAATGAGTGTCCAACTACAAGTCAAAAAAATAAAAATTGTGGTTTTATTTTTAAACAATTAAATTACTTTATTTGATTACAAATTCCATTTAAGTCTATTAATTTATCATTAAAATAATTACTTTTTAACTTTATTTAATAGACATTTTATTATTAAATAATGTTTTATATTTAAACATTAACACATTAATCTAAGAATATGTACAATTTGCGACTAAGATAATTTAATTATTTGTACTTTAGTGAAGTATAATTTTTTATAAACAAAACTGAATTGAATAAAACCCAAATTCAACATTTACATCTCCTTCTTAACACCTTTATTAGATGACATATTAAATAAATAATTTTCATTTTTTTTTCATTGCTAATTTTATTTCATTGCTGTATAAAAAATTATTTCTCCATACCAAAAAAATCATACAATTTATCAATTCAAAATTTTGAAAAATATTACGTCAATAAAATCACGACAAAAAATGAAATATTGAGTATTATTGAATATTGAATATTATTTGGATTCAAATTATGCCAAAACATTTATATACTCACCATTTCTACACACCATCCCATTATACGACTCTGTCTTAATGACTCTTCTGTAATATTTTCTGGTTTTTCTATCATCTCATATGCTTGTACTGTTATAAGACCCCTATTTTTCTTTCCACCGGCTAAATTGTAATCTAAGACCTAGTATGGAAAAAGAAAAATAATTTTATAACCTCTAAAAATTATTTATTTGTAACCTTTTCAACCAACAGCATCTCTTTAATTCCTGACCTATCTTACTGTTTTTATTGGTTTATTTTTAATTTATTTACGTACAAAAAAATGTATGTATATATAATTATAATAAGAATGGAACCACAAGACAGATGATCATTCAATATCCATCTTATTTATTTCATAGCAAGACTTTGCGCAAGTTATATTTACAGTCAAACCAGGATAAGTTGGAGTCCAAATATTATACGCGATATTTTTCTCGCTTATAGAGGTTTTTCTCTAACCCAAGTTTCTCGCTTAAGGAGGTTTTTCATCGGGACAAGACAAAATGACCCACTTACAGAAGTTTCCCAATTATCCGACTTCAACCATACACGCAATATATTATAAAGTATTTTATTGGTACATACCTTTTTCATCCATATAGAAAACTCTGGAACTTCTATTAACTTAGGTATTGTGACTATTGATTGAATAACATTTGGCAGGACATCTTGAAAAGTTTCCTTTTCCTTCTGCATTTCAGATACTGAGACATTTGTTGCCATTTTACAGCTATTACTCTTCAAAACACTAAAACAAAAAAAGTAACGAGAAAAATTAACTAAAATTATCTTCCATTTAAGTGAAAAAGTGTCTATAGTATACAGCCAAGTTTTTTCTCGCAAATGTTAACATAATGGTACATAAACTTCTTCAAATATCACATTACCTTTCAATATTCCTAAGAATTTTCAATTTCCCTTCACTTTATCTCGTAATTTCTATAAAACAACACTACCATAAATATATCTAACGGTATTGCTGCCTTCTAAGATTAGTGATAATTGTATATTAAAAAGTTTTAAAAGATTTTAAATATTTTTAGGTGCTTCTATATAGTTTATAGATTGTCTACACAAAAGAACTGACCTCCAGATTCAATTAATAGAGAGCTTTAGTTTAGGCCTAGGTACAGATCTCAGATTCTAAGACTCCTTTTACACCAAACAACTAGCCGACAAGTATGTTCATGTGCAACTGTTACTAGAATGACAGTCACACATACTAGTGGAAATGTCACTTGTAGAAAATGCAGTTACTCGCGACAACTGACTCGCAGGAATAGTCATACAGCTAGCCTCACTAGTGGTAAAAATGTATGAAAGGCCAAATAACATAAACAATTTAAACTGAATCTCTTGTTCATCAACAAAATCAATGACAGTTCTGTAAAAATTTATCAAGCCATTTATCCTACATATGGAATGGACATACATAACATAAAAAAATTAAAATCGCAGTCATGTCAGTTGACCAAAAAATAGAAATATTAAAATTTACATTATAAAATTTTAAATGATGTCATAGCTCAAACACCTGATTAGATGAATTGTAAATTAATAAATTTCTTTTCTATTATTATTCAAGTTTTCTATTAATTTAACTCAATTTTATTGGTTATATATAAAAACAAAATAAAAAACCTGCGTAGAGTATGTCTTGTCACAGAACTGCAAAAAGCACCATTTAAACTGCACGCTATTTTTTTAAACAACATAACTCCACAGTGTGTCTGGACGCTGTTCAAAGTCAAATAAACTGAAGCAACAAACACTGACGAAGTAAGACATCAATGAATATAACATTCAGTTTGATGTTATCTTGTATTAGCATTATTTCAACTGAATAAGGTACGCTGGCTGTTTTGTAAAGCAACGTATATACATCCCGAATCGAAATCTAATATACTTACCATTATTTAGAATAAAATATTCACCTTAAAATATAATTGTGGTCTGAGAAAGCTCCATTAGAACGCTTGATGATTTTAGACAGGAAAAATTTAGATAAATTCATTTTTAATCCTCACTTGTCTTTTTTAATACTATTAACTTTCACTTGCACTCAAGAATTTGGATGCTTTCACGTAACACGTCACTCATAGACATTAGAATGATCTTTTGGACACAGTAATAATCCAATTTAAATGAAATGTTAATAGACGTTACGTTACAAACTTGTAAAAAATAATTTACTTGTCAAATAGTTTATAAGATTGCTCTTAATATTAACGTCCTGTCGTGTTTTGACTGAAAATGAATGTTATATGTGTGAATGTGAATTATTTATATTATGACTGCGGATGACAACAGTAACTGTCAGTTTAAGTTTTGCCATTTTGACAGTGTCATTCAAAATATGACAGATGTCATCGTCAAAGTATTAGTTTTAAAATTATTCATGCAAGTTGATAAGGTTAAAAATAACACATAACTCCTTATGAAGCGGAAGTCAGAACATTAGTTCTAAAAAATTGTTGGTATTCCACATCAGCTATTTTTTCATTTTCATTAAGCCACAGCAGCTTTCTGACGGTGGCCCAAAAACGCTGTAACGAACTATTTACTGGCTGGTATATTGCACTAAGAAGCAAAGCTGGGCTTAACTCGTTAATCGTTAATTAACGAAGTAAACATTTTCCTTAACGGATTAACTTTTAAGTTAACTTCAAAAATTGTTAATGCTTTTGTTAACTACCATAAAACTCAACTTACGTTAATTATGTCTGTTAATCGTTACATTACGTGCTGTCATTTTGTTTAAATTACGCGCCACAAATTCGCGCTCGTGAGCTCAGCTCGACATTCTAGGACATCACGGACTGTCATGCCAAAAAAGTGCAGGCCGCTTCTCAAGACATGCCGCACTTAACGATATCATACGCCGGTTCTTGCCACCGTCAACGTGCCAAGTCTAGTAGAACCAACTGGTATTGCAAGAGACGATGGCAAGAGGCCGGACGGTATGAGTTTGATTCCATGGAAGATGGGTCGGGTGCTGGTATGGGATGCTACCTGTTGAGACACGCTGGCCCCATCCCATCTTCATGGAACCAACAAAAGAGCTGGTGCGGCTTGTGAAGCGCCTGAAAAAGCTAAAGCTAACAAATACAGGGGTCCAGGCTCCGAATATGAATTTGTCCCATTCGGTGTCGAGACCCTAGGTCCGTGGGGTCCTAGCGCTAGAAGGCTTTTTAAGGAAACAGCAAAAAGGTTAGTCGACATCACAGGAGACCGAAGAGCTGGCAGCTACCTCGGACAAAGAATTAGTCTAGCCATTCAAAGGGGGAACGCTGCCAGTATCTTCGGAACCTTGCCTAAAGGGACACCTTTTAATGACATATTTTAGTTTTTATGTATTATATATGTATTGTATATTTTATGTAATATATTTAAATTAAATCCATGTTTATTTTGTACACGAAATATACATTATATTTTAAACAAGTGTCGCCACAATAAGTGTGAAATAAGTATATATAATTGGGGTATGGTTAACTGTTAACGATTAACAAAGTTAACTTTTCAATTAACTGTGAATCACAAATAACAATTGCGATCCATATCATTCGCAATTTACTAATATTTTATTGCATAAAATTTAAACGTTTCAATTAACTTCTTAAATATCTAAATATTTATTAAAAACACAAATTACAAATACGACCAATTCATAATAAAATGCGAACCTTTAGATGGATGGATGGATGTTTGTTTTAAGGTATCTTCAGAATGGCTCAACGGATCTTGATAAAATTTGGCATAAGATGTGAAACACACAATGTAGACGGAATCGCGGGCGACAGCTAGTAACAAATATATTAACTGTTGAAATGAAGCATTTGTTATTTGTTACACTGTTACACCACATATATTCTTATCGCGAACATCAATCTTCACAGGAAAGATGAACGAGATTATTCAAAGATTTTTTTATACATGTACATACATAAATATTTATTAGCATACAACGGACTCTTTGTACAGTGAAGATTCCCGAAAGATTAATGTCGTGAATGCATTTTGATGATATTACAAATAGTACTCCAACTACAGGAGACACAACAGCAGAGGAGACCGAAGAAGGTCAACCTTCGCCCATCTGATAATCATATGAAACATAATTTCTATTATATTCAAATATTATTGATTAACAAACATGCCTATGATAATTTTCCTGACGAAAAGTGATCATAACTATCTTTTTTTAACTGCATTATTTTTAATTAAATTTATTTTACCTGTTTAGCTCTTTTGAACATCGAATGAATTATAAATGAACTGATATTTTTCAACACAGAGAATATTATGCCTAGGTATGCTTGCCTTTATGTCGATCCGGATAGCAGAACTACAGCGATCTGTTAATCAATTCAAATTGGTATCATAAGAAAAACAATTTCATTACAAAACCAATCGTTTACGCTTACCTGCCATGACAGAAAATTGATTACATTTAAATAATAATATTGATATAAAAATATGTCTCATCTGGTTATATTATAATTACTATGTACAAGTATCTCTGGAGTCGAATCCAGACACGGCTAATCGATTATTTGCTTCAACTTGACAAGAGTGCGAAAGTAACAACGGAAAGTATAAATATCCATAGACTTCTTTCTTCCAAATGGATCAACATATTAAAACAACCCCAGGAAACATGAGATAACAATTGAACGGACATGAGCGCCTGTCCGTCGCCAATAGTGAGTAGGTCATAAATAACACACATAAAAAAAAAATACAGACGAATTGATGACCTCCTTCTTTTTGAAGTCGGCTAAAAACAAGTGTAGAAGTTGCTTGCGCCTGATGAGAAGTTGTTTGTCGCCGAGAAAAAAGTCGCTGCAATTTTTAAGATTGCGGAGAAAATTTATACAGTTGCCAATTGCCATGTAGTTGCTATGCTTATACTAACCAAATAGACGACTCGCGTCGATGATTCAATTTTGTGGGTACGGAAGCGAATCTCGCAACCATACAATATCCATTTCGACGATTTACGTTGCCTTTTGTTCGAAGGGCCTAATGATCGACACGATTTTCTGGCCTTGCGAAAGGACGTCGCCATTTTTTGCCATATTTACCGTGGGAAGTGTTCCAAAGAATTGTTTGGGATAAGTCCTGTTGTCGAGTTCCAACATCGCCTGATGTGACCTTTCCTTTACGTTAAAGTTTTCAATCGTCAATCAAACACTTTATATTCGATTTAACTTGTCACTTTAAATCGAAATATTTGTTTTACTTGCCAAAAATAGGATCGCGGTTTATTCAACAAGCAACTTAACTCGCTTTTGTCTTTCAAATAAAAATAAATAATTTGCCAGGGACGCAAGTTAAATCGATACTGTGCTTAGTTGTATTTATGTAAATAAAATAAAAATTTTCTTGGTTTACTTAAGTAGAAAATGACTTTAAAAAAAAATTGTTACTTCTTATTTTATGGACTGTAATTTGTCTTTGAAGTACACATCACGCGATCCTTTTTGCAACAATTTTTTTGTATTCATACAAAAATCAAGAATACGAAAATTCACATTTAACTCAACTTTCGATTTATTATCTCCCTGTTCTAATCACTCTTTTACTTGGAGTAAGCGCACCAGGTTTTTGTCCTCTAGATAGGTCTATATTATCGTTCACCAAAATATGGTTTGGGGAAGTGCACAAAAATTTGTCTTCGGCACAGTCACCAGACTGAACGCGAATCCTTGGACTAGGTCCGTGTCTTCGGTGTGTTTGTGGTATTGATCGGTAGATCATTCTTGCAGCAGATGATTCAGTTAATTATAATCTTATCTTACTTAATATTATAAATGCGAATGTTTAGATGGATGGATTGATGTATAAAGGTATCTCTGTAACGGCTCAACAGATCTTGATGAAATTGTGCTCATATACTCGTATAGAACATAGTCTGGAAGAACACATAGGTTACCAATTTTTTTTTTAATTTCGCGCAGAAGTAGTAATCCAATAAGTCAATACAAATTTTACGTATTCAATTTTATTATTTTTATAACCTAAATCTTATAAATTAAAGTATATTTAACTAACTTAATACTAATATTTTATTAATTAAAAACTCTTTAACAATGACATAATTTAAAATTCAGATTAGCAACTGGATAGTAAAATAAGAGTTAGAAAACAAAATTATGATGAATTCAATAGAAAATAATAAAGTGAAATAAAATAATTCGAGCATTACAAATACATAATAATACAACAAAAGAAAATAATTCAGATTTTCAAGATAATAATATGACGGAATCATAATTATTGATACAAAATATCACAAATAAATAAAAATGGTTTGAAATCCTGGTAGTACATAAATGGATCGTAGTTTACATAATTCATATTTTAACACGATTAAATATTACATTTTAACATTTATTTTTGCATTTATAAACATAATAGTAAGGTGATCAAAATTTAAACACTTCGCCTGAAGATATTGTCCAAGATTTTGAAGAATAAATCATGCGGCAGACCTCTAGTAACTTGTTGTATTTGTGTCCTAAGTAGGTCGTATGTAGCCTCTTCGTATACTGAGTATGTATGAGGCAGTTGTAACTCTTCGTATAAATCTTTAATCCTGGCAACATCTTCAGGTTTAGCGCTGCCGTAGTGTTCTTCCATTATTTTCCGTTGTTCTAGTGTTGCCCTTTGTAGTGCAACGACCGCAAGCCAAGTACATTTGCCATCTTGAATATCACAGCCATCTTTACCTATCACCGCTGGCTCGCCAAAGCAGTCTAAGAAGTCATCCTGTAATTGAAAAACAAAAATGTACTTCAATTTGTTAAATGTTCACATGTCTACATGGTTTTTTGAATTGTAAAATACAACTTTGTTCTTAGTTGTTCCCCGTGTCTTCCGTCCGCATGAAATAAAAAAGTTGACTATTTCATTCAAAGTACATTTTTTAGATTCCAGATTGTTTGTCCTAGATAAACACGAAAACTGAAACTACATTTTCACCAATAGAAAAATTAACAAGTAATCTGAGTTATTATCTAATATATAAAATTCTCGTGTCAGTTTTCGTTCCCGTACTCCTCCGAAACGGCTTGACCGATTCTCATGAAATTTTGTGAGCATATTCAGTAGATCTGAGAATCGGCCAACATCTATTTTTCATTTTTTTTTAACTGCGCGCGGACGGAGTCGCGGGCGACAGCTAGTAACTTATAATTATTTATCAAACCTGTATTTGGAAGAATTCGCCCATTTCTAAAAGGATAGTCTTCGCTTGTCTGTGAGTCTCGGGATCATCAATTCCTGTCATCAGAAGAGCCAAGCCCACTGGCATTTGGAATGTGTAGTACGCAGTCTTGTATTTTGTGATAGCTTCGTATTTTTCCATAGTAAATAATGATAGATCCGGTTTATCAGTCTTTGTCAACTGCTTCTCTAAGTGTTGACCGATGGAACATTTCAGTAACATCTGTGAATGAATAGAAATTTAATGTTAACACGTGAAGTTCCTTCGACTCGTCCTGCGAATTCACTTTCGTACATGAAAATCGTACTAGCATTAAATTGGTAAATTTAGCCCTTTTTAGAAATCACATCATTTGAAATCATTATTTTAGGGCACAATCTTTATTTTTGTTAAAAGGTCATTAAAATTAATTTTAAAATGTTATAATTTAGGTCGCACAAAATCTGTTACTGGGTTTCTATGTATTGAATAATAATAATTTGACAATGATTCCAGAAACTGAGGTCTAACTATTTGTTTTTAATACGTTTCATGATCTATATAGTTATTGTCTTACCTCATTAAACATTTCCAGAACGTTCTTGTAGTAAGATTTAGCGGAGAAGTGACGTTTGAGCGTGGAATACATGGCGGACTGGACCAAGACAGCGTCATTGATGCCAGAAAGACCGACATCGGGGCGGCGGTGCCAACAAGGTGCGCCGCGCCGCATCTCTGTACCCTCCATTATATCGTTGAGTAGCAGCTGAAGTGTGTGAAACTGAAAAATAGATTTTAAGATTTATTCATCCGACTGATGCGAGAGAAATGTTTATGACTTACAAGGTATATTTGTCCCATGTAATTTCCAAGACAGGATTATCCAGTGTTAATATCACTATGAACTTAAGAAAAGTAAAAAAATAACCATTTCGATTCGACGAAACGCCTTATATCTTGTAAGAGATATTCTCCGAATGGGTCGATTTGAGCAGATAAATATAGTACATCTTGCTTTAATTTTAAAATGGAAATGTTTAGATGGATAGAAGGATGTTTGTTTGAATCTCCTGAAAGGCTGTATGGATTTTGATGAAATTTAGCATAGAGGCAGAGCATAGTCTGGAAGAACACATAGGCTACTCATTTTTTTTTTTTTTTATTCCGGGCTGACAGTCTTGGGCGACAGCTAGTAGTACATAAACGTAGTTAGCTTTGTTACTATTATTACATTTTTTTGTTTTTATCATTTAAATACACGAAAATAAAATGTTATATTTTTAGTAAAAAAAAATGTTTAATTATAAATTACCAACTTTCTCCCGCGATGCAGTCCAAGCGGAATTAAAAAAAAGGAAAAAAAAAAATAATAAGTCTATGTGTTCTGCCAGACTGTCCTATAGCTGTGTCAAATTTCATCAAGATCCGTTGAGCCGTTCCGGAGATCTCTTCTAACAAACACCCATCCACCCATCTATCCATCTAAGCTTTCGTATTTCTAAATAGCAAGATAGTCGAGTTACTATGAATGGCAATATGTAATACGACCTCGCCTAATAAAATACTTTAAGTGTAAATTATCACTAGAGTTATTGTAAAAAAAACGTCTTTATTTGGATGTTGCCTTAAAATAAATTATGTACGTATTGCGTCATTGTAAGCACATTTAGTTAGTGTCTTTTTATATTTGAGTTTAGGCGTTGAGTTGGCTCCAACGTAAAGAATCGTAACCCACAAGTTTGCGAATGTTAATTTTATTTCTAGCAAATTAACTTTTATTTAACAAATTTAAGGATCTTTAATTACTCCATATTTCAATTTTATTTAGGTCATATAGTTTGACCTACGTAAGCTAAGAAAGCAAAATTGTGCTTTTCATTGTAACGTGATGTAGTAGTTTTCGTTTGCGCCTAATTTTATTCTTTCGATATCTTCAAAAATATTAAACAGAATGTATTAACAGTTTCAACAGAAAATATAATCTCCATTAAATTCTCTTGATAATGAACATATATATTTACATAAGAGTTAATACTGAACTCGAATAATAGCGTCGGAAACAGCGCATGAATTGATGTTTCTAAAGAAAAAAATGGTATGGTTATTGTGAGAAAACTATAAAAGATAGATATATGCTATCGCGGGCTTTTATTTAGCACATTTAAAGAACTACAATTCTTCCATACATCATTTTTATGTAGGTCCTATAGTTTAGCCTACGTAAACGATGAAAGCAAAAAAGTCCCTAATTTTTACAACACATTTTGAAGCTAAACTCAAAATCTACTAGTCTTACTAAAAACCATCTTCCAGGCACTATCTTTCGATTAAAATATTTTTTATCAAAATCGGAGCACCAGGGGCGGAGCTTCGAGGTAACACATAAAAATATACAGTCGAATTGATAACCTCCTTCTTTTTGAAGTCGGCTAAAAAATAATTTTGTATGCATAATGATGATGAGATAAAAACTGGTTAAATTCCCCAATTTTTTATTACTTCAAGGCAATTTTTTTGTCTTATTCAAAATATAAAATGAGTACATAATATGTATTTATATATTAATATATAATAAAGCGTAAACATACACTTTTGTTATAACGCAGGATGTCAGCATATTTATGAATAATTCTCTTTGTAATAAAAGCCCTTTACTTACGACACGCATCAGGCCATTTTCATATTTTCACGCCATTAAACTTAGGGGTGATAGATTGAAAAAAAAAAGACATTCGAAAAGAAACAAAAATTGCAAGCTAATAGCAGCAAATATTGCCATGGTAGCGGTAATTCTCAGCCAATGGAGAAGGCCTTCTTTCTCATTTGAGTAATTGAATTTTGACATGTTTTTCTATGTAAAATATGAATGCAATTGCGTAAATATCACATTTAAAAGGCGAATAGTAATTTAAAGAAAATAAACATAGGCGATGTCTGTAAGATGATAAGCGACTAAAAATATCGGTACTCAAGGTAATGTAATATATCAGACAATATTTTTATTTACAGTACAATTTAAGTCAGTGCTGGTGTGGTTTCGGAATTATCTGTTGTTATTAATTACTAGCTGTCGACCGGGACTCTGTCCACGCTGCATAAAAAAAAAAACTTGAGAGGTGTCAAGGGACACCCGGATGGAACGAAGTTCCTTTCAATTAATTAGTGAAGGAACCAATGTTTATCAATACATAGTATAAAACAAAGTCGCTTTCGCTGTATGTCCGTATGTATGCTTAGATCTTTAAAACTACGCAACGGATTTTGACGCGGTTTTTTTTAATAGATAGTGATTCTTAAGGAAGGTTTGTATGTATAATAAATGCATAATATAGTAGAGAAACACTGATAAATTTAAAGTTTTCTAATGTGATGTCGTAAATAAGCACGTTTTTTTGCGCTTATATTGCAAACGCTGGCTGAAAACCCTACGAGATAGACCAAAATAATGTACTACAGTATTGTTCACCTTAAAAAGTTCAACAAAAAAGTCCGCGATGGTATATGTCTATCTCTTAGGGATAACCCAGCATAACCATTTTTATTCTTTTACGAAGTGATTTTAAACAATACAGCATTAATCCTTATCCATTTAAGTACCTTAAATAAATTGTGCATTTATTCTGTAGTAGGTATATTTTGCATTGCACCCGTGCGAAGCCGGGGCGGGTCGCTAGTTCTATGAATAAAAAACTTATGTCTTCACAACGCGCGATAAGGAACTTCGTTCCAAAAATACTTAACAAGTAGGCCTATGTATTCTTCCAAACTATGTTCTACATTTTTGTCGTATTTCATCAAGATTTGCTGACTCGTTTCGGACATACCTTCAAACATCCATCCATCCATCTAAACATTGGCATTTATAATATTAGGAAGATTTGAAAGTAAAAGACATCATTTACGCAAATAGGTTGAATCAGAGATTACGAATCAAGATTTGGCGATTGAATCAAATGATAATCCGCAAATTTCTGCCTAACTCTTCAGGTTATCTTTTTTTATATCATAAGGTGGCAAACGAGCAATCGCCCACCTGGATTCGCCGCAATAGCGAGGGGACCGTTGCCCATAGACAACCGCAAATGCGTTGCCTACCTTAATCAACGGAGAAGGGGACGCACAGAAAGAGGATATTTCTCCTTCCTATGCGTCCCCTCTTCCGCCAAATCCACTTCCCCTTCCCATCCTTTCCTAATAAGAAAAGGGTGGGAAGGGAAAGAGGACTAAAATCTGTGTACAGCGATTAATTAATTTACCATTTCCGTGCACCATCCCATGATGTTAGCCAAATGTATGTTCTCTGGCGTCAAGTTGTCAGGTTTCTCAAGCATTTTGTACGCAAGTACAGTAGCCAGTCCTCGGTTCTTCTTTCCATTTGGCACATTGTATTGCAACAACTGTAACAACATAATAGTCTATTTTATTAAGTATACAAATGAATATATTACACAGCTAAAGTTTTGATATTTCATAATTTTATGAATTAAAATAGATTATTCAATACGGTTCCAAGTTCATAATATAAAATAACTAGCTGTCGCCTGCGACTCCGTCTTCCGTTAAAGAAAAAAACGTAATAAATAGCCTATTTTTTTAAATCTTTACAAACTTTCGAATTTATAATACTAGCTTTCGCCCGCGACTCCGTCCGCGCGGAATAAAAAATAGAAAACGGGTTAAAATTATCCTATGTCCGTTTCCTGGCTCTAAGCTACCTGCCCACCAATTTTCAGTCAAATCGATTCAGCCGTTCTTGAGTTATAAATGGTGTAACTAACACGACTTTCTTTTATATATATAGATAGATAAGATTAAGAAAAGCTTTAGATTTCTTACAATTACCTTAACATTTAACTTTAACACTACATTTTTACTTTAGTAAACATTTATATTTGTTATGGAAAGGTAAGGTCCTAAATAGAAATATTCATTCTTTCTATTTTTTATAGCATACAACCAATTATTATATTTGTACCGTTTTATTTTCAATGAGCTACCTGAGTTCTAACAATAGATAATTATCAAGTAACAAATATTTTCAATACTTAAATCTACGAACTTAAATCAATGGACAACAATAGTAAAGTATCTTTTATTCAGTATTTTCTTTTGTTGTTCTGGCCGTAAATATAATAACGCTTTGTTATGCAGGTGCACACACTACATAACTCCTATCACGATTGTCTTGTTTACCTGCGTTCAATTTTCAACATATAACCCTTAATGTCAAGTAAAAGTGACAATCTTTAGTCATGGTATAGGTCTGTAATATAATTATTACAAGTAAATAGTTTAACCAACGTTCTTAATATGGTGGAAAATATCGTGATGCAACCTGCACATGTTTGACAAGAAATACATCAATCAACAATAACTGGGCCGTGGTTGCCTATGGCCTAGTCACCCCTAACATGGGTAGGCTCCAAGCCCCTCGGTGGGGACGTATAGTGAGCTGATGGTGAATTAAATATACAGTTAGTTATATTTTGTAAACGATAACGATAAGTTCATATTGAAAACAATGGCAGTTGTGGTGTGGCCTTGTGGCATATTACTCTAATATAATTTTTCCCCACTATTAGATTATTATTAAGTTTATTCATAAATCGCCACGTGAATTTTAAGACGCTATTCCGAACGCTACGACAGTTTCAAATGACAAAAAGGTAATTGGTCGCTTTTTACGGTTGCTGCTGCTGATGACGAAGAAAAAAGAAATGTCTATAGAACACCATACTACGGCTACATCACTAAGTTATGATAAAACAGTGACAAGCGACTCCAGATCTTCTAATCCATTGTTGATACTTTTATTTTATATTACCTATATCTAAGACACGAGATTTACACAACTTGCAACATTCATACGCCACTCTTCTCGGTAGTACCTACTTAAATCCTACTACTAAACTAAAAGCAGTAAGACTTCAAAACACCAAATATAGAAAAGTTGATTTGTAAGACCAACAACGAGAAATCCAAATTCGGAACTTTTAACACATCGCTATATAGATTTAAATCAATGAATGTGAAGTTTAAACATGTACGGATGTCGTTAAAATCTCGCTGGCCAAGACCTGTTTAACTGGCTCATATTTGCGTCGCAAATAGGTTCTATATTATTCTGTCTTAAGACTGACAAAAAACATAGAACGTACCTTAGCCAACCACTTGCTGGCTTCCGGCACGTCAATATGCTTGCCAGTCTTTGTGAGGTCCCTCACGATGTCCGGGAAGCAAGCCATGAACTCCCGGGACTGGTCTTTGGAGACCGCCAGTCCGCGGGCGGCCAGTGGCATTTGCTGCGGCGTGAGGGTCGACAGGAATCTAAAGATAAAAACTTCAATTCATCGTCTTGGCCTAAACCATATTTTGATGGTCAATTAAATGTATTTTAACCATACACATTATATTAAAAGTGTAAGTAAAGTAAGGAAACATTTAATAAAGATGCTTGAAATTAGGATATAAAGATACCATCACTTATAATCATATACGGCGTAAAATTTAGTTATATGTTCCTCATTGGAATTTTGTTTGTTTCAAGGTATACCTATACTGCATTAAATAAACAAAATAATGATGTAAACTTAATGGGACTTGTATAAGAAATGTATACTCGCTATAAGGGATTATGCGTTACGCAAACTGCTCCAGCAAACGGAGTTCACTGACCTGTGATATTTCTGCAACTTCAACAACTTCTTAGGTAGACCGATTTCATCGCTCTGCTGTGACTTGTTCGCCGATTGATCGAGTCTCGGTGCCATCGCATCGGAGTTGGTAACGCTTGTTGTCTTGCTAATTTGCCGGCGAATTTCATTTTTGTAGATTTGCAAAATCTTATCTAAACTCTTTTTCGTTGAAAACATTCTTGCAAATTAGAAGGAACGATGATAAGTATATCGCAGTGAAATGCAATAAAACTGTTAACGCTTTTATTAAATTAATTTTATAAACACAACGTCTGATCGCGGTAAGTGAACGTACGATCAACTGTCTGCTTCAGTAGTGACTGACTGATTCTTTGTTTTGCTTTGCTCACGCTACTTCCAGTTCCAGTGCCTCGCTCAAAATAACCAATAGGGACGCGTTGCATTGTTTACATTCAGTTATATCGACATCGATAACACTCAGAGATTGCGTGGCATTTGTAGTTCACCCACTTTTATGACAATCTGCTGCCTACATACCTATATTTTAAATATTACTAGAGTATCTTTTAGTAGAACCATATTTTGATTTGTATCAATACAAAGATAACAAAGGATTATTTAGTAAATTATATGGCTTGTATTTTTTATGGTAAGTATTTTCATCAATATGTTGTATCATAAAGAGTATTATCAATGTCACAATTTATTATCTAGTTAAAAAAATTGTAAAGAAATACGTTATCGATAACCACGAAAAGTAGCGTAAGTAAAAAACAAAACATGGCGGCCGCTCCCCTCTCCCTAACCCCGCTGTGGCACGAGGGCGACGTCACGTAGGCACCGGCCGGCGCGACGGCCTGTGTTGGCCCCCGATAGAATACAAAGACGAGCCGGCTGTACGAAACCGACAAAAAAAGTAGTTAAAACTCGTTTGTGACCCAAAACATTTCGCTCACATTATTAATGCATCACGTACACTTGTGAAGACATACACAATTATCAGAAGTTGATAATAATAGAAATTAAGAAGCTTTTGTTGTACTTATATATACATGTGGAACGCATTGTTTCTTTATATAAGCGAATGGATAACAATTAAATGTGAATGATTTATGTACTGCTTGTTTTAACTACTTAAATGTTCAAAACTCTCTGGGCGATTCGATAGCACTGAAAATGTTAAGAACTAAAACCAGTGATCACTTATTCTTAATATATTTATCAGCGCTTTTGATTCTCAATCAATGTCAGTTTTCAAAACTCATCAATGTTAAAGAAATCATGGAGTAGTTATTGCTTGCAAAGCGCTGTTTTACACTTCGATATCGCGCTTATGTTATGTCGAAAAGTAGCCAGGTCAGCAGAAAGTGACATGTATTAAAAAGTTAAAACTACAACGTTGAAGCTAGCCTTGTTCGGGAACAAGTCTGTGGGCCTGCAACGAATATTTGTGACAATCGCCATCGTATCATCATCGTCAATCGTCATCCATTCGTCCATTATGCGAACAAATGGGCAATAAACTAAACGATATAAGAAACATTTTATAGGTAACTTTAGGTATACTGAGCACGGCTTCGTGGAGTGTCAGCTATACCCAAGGTTATTTTATCAAGAATATCAATTAGTTAGTTTTTGTTGTGATGCCAAAAAGGATACAATATGAATTGCAATGTAATGCATCCATTGCTGTGTGCGTACGTCATGTTGATAACATTTGAACGTTGCAATCGTTCAAGGATGTGTCACATTTTATTACAATTTTGCAATACATAACGCCGGAATTTATAAATATAGTTTCATTGTTTACAATGTTTGAGGCGCCTTATTTACATAATCGTCTGAGTTTATGTAAACGAGTGATATTTATTCGTTCGTTATGTCAATTTGTTGGTCGTTTTATTCATTTACTAGCTGTAGCCCGCAACTCTGTCAGCGCGGAATTAAAAAAAATAATAAGTAGCCTATGTGTTCATCCAGACTATCTTACTAATATTTTAAATGCGAAAGGCAGCATGAATCTCGTTTAAATTTCGTATAATGTAGAACACAGTCAGGAAGAACACGTAGGTTACTAATTACTTTTTTTATATCAACGCGGACAGAGTTGCCGGCGACAGGTAGAGTTTTATGTTTATGCCAAATTTCATTGAGATCCGTTGAGCGGATCAAGCAAAAATCCATCCATCCATCTAAGCGTTCACATTTGTAATATCAGTAAGATTACTTTTCTGATTTTGTTTACTCCGAACTGCTTAGCGACAGTGTTTTGTTAATTATATCGTTGATTAAATATTTGATAAAAAATATAAAATGCGATAGAAGTATGGGTTACTAGCCTACATGAGTTGCAATCAAGGTTAAACTAGTAATGAGACGTTAACAACTGTTTTCTAATTTTTCAATAAGTCTCATTGTTTGAGTTTATTTTATACTAGTTGTCTCCCGCGACTCCGTCCGCGTCAATATTTCTTCTTCCTATCCGTCCCCTCTTACATCAAATCCACTTCCCCTTCCCATCCTTTCTACATAAGAAAGGGTTGTAAGGAAAAAGGGATTAAAATTATGCCTCAGACACACTCATCAATCTGTAAGCGGAATTCCTTCCACTTGACGCCTGTCTTCTGTGTAGACGTGGTATTGCACCAAGCCAGCCGCCTAATTCGTGCAAGATGATGTCGCTGGCGTCCTCCACAGTTAACATTTCAACAATAATACAGTTATAAATATAAAATAATAGCAACTTTTTGTTTAACTGGAATAATGCCAGCCGTGGTAACAGCAAAGATGGCTGCCATATTGTGCCAACTGTAGATAGAGCTTTACCATTTTTACAATGAAAGGGGAGAAATGTATCTGGTGTGTAACTTCACGACGATACTTTTTAAGCATCGTGATTCAAGATAACAGTAGCTGAGGCATACGTTGATCACGTTTTATACTGCATGCTAGTATCGTACGTGATAAGATAATTTTAACGCTGAACAGTAGGTACGTATCATATGTAGTATTATTAGTGTATGTCGATATTAAAATGTATGTTAATATTTGTCATATTACTTCTTTATATCTTAAGCCATGTTATACCTATGACTATTGAAATTGATCACAATCGCATGATTCCAAGACTCAGGATAGAAAAATAATCGTCGTTGTTGTGGTTTTTACGGAAGTTTTAACAGAGCTGGAAGCTAGCATCAACACTGCACTGCAATCTGATGCACGACTGAGCTCGCTCGATCGGTGCAATACCTCGATCACCCAGAAGACAGGCGTTAAGTTGAAGCTATTCCGCATTCATGCCTTTTCATATAAGGAAAGGATGGGAAGAGAGGACTGAAATCGAGGAAAAGAAGTGTAGTGGGAAAATTCTGTTTCAGTCGCTTCGCCTCGCTATTTCAGCGAGTTCAGATGGTCATTTAACTAGTTTGCTACCTTATGATGTAAAGAGAATGTAATGAGATGTAATGAAAGTTTACGCAACATAAAGAGAATTTACATTCCTGGGACTGGCACCCTATTCTGAGCCCTAATTCGTCCAATGCTGAACGTAGGCCATCGATTGCCATTATCCCTGGTCCCGTGCCGCCCTCATCCAGTGCACTTCCTATTGTGTTTTACAAATTAGTATGTAGCCTTTTTTAATTAAATCAATAGGTTGCAGATTTGTTTTAATTATTACATTGTATTGTGTTCTATGTTAATTCTGTATTGGATTATCACGTTTGCTAATCTAAAATAACCTCTGAACTGTCATGTCGGACGGCTATCGTCCGATCTGAGATGAAAGATGACCGTACGATGTAACCGCAGCGAAGGTCATTGGATTAAAACAAAACATGGACAATTAATTCATCAGCGGCTGCCGATGTTAATCTCCCGCGTCGATCGCGACGTGTCTGGAAACAAGATGGCGGTAGTAGTTCCCGCCATTACGCTAGTTTCACAAGAGGGCAACACAATCAGCCAGAACAGAGCAGTACTGTTACTGTTATTGCTTGAATGCTCACGAGACTGAACATCTCCCCTAGACAGAGTCACCTTTTATTAACCTCTTTGCTAGTAATCGTCGATTAGGGATGGAGCAAACTCAATTTTAAGTTATGTATGAGATGAGTACTGATTTTTCAGTATGTGTAAAAAATAGCGGTACTGCACTGTCTACTATACTACGTTCTGTCTCACTGTGCTACTCTCGTGTGAAACCAGTATTATGACTGACGGTGAACCTCGTCTGTTCAAACCCATTGCGAATGTGATTATCAGCTTCCGGAGACTGTTTTAAAATTAGCATAGCATTAACACGTCCTCACACTAATTAATATTTAGATCGTTTATTAACAACATACTGAAGTTTAAACTATTTTGTTAATGTTAAATAAATAAATAATTGAAAATCATACTCGCTTTTTATTTATTCCAGAGATTTAAATTTAAACGACATCGTCAACCGATAGTCGCCTCACAAAGGCCTCACTAACTAACCGATGGTCATGTGGGATTCAAATATTATTCAGACTGTTAGTACACTAAAGTATAAAAGGCAACGGGGCGTTCTTCCTCTAAGGTCAAAGCGTAATAACCCAAAGGCTTTATTGGTAATAAACTTATTACGCAGTTTGAGGTATTTCAGAAAAAAGATCTTTATTTTAACTCACTAAGAAGTGCGGATTGGTTTTCAAGCATGCGTTAAGATAAATTTTGTGTACTATATAATAGTTGAAATATTTGATAGACTAGTTGAGGCATATCGTCCATGTAGTTGACGATATTTATACGTTGTGCGGTGTCAGTAAACACGGGCTATGGAAAATTAGCGATGCGTGTCTTTGGTGTGATTCGCTCACATCGCTCTTCTATTGTCACCCCCCCTGTGTATGTGATTTAACTGAATTATGGTATAGAAATGACCACAATTTAGATTTGGCTGGGCAGATGTGCACCCGTGACTTGTGACCAGGCGTGCTGGTGTGCTTTAACTAAGTGGAAACGCTAACGTGTGGAAAACATACAGCACATTTAGCTCATGTAAGTTTTTTTTACGTATAATTACAAATTTTAAAAAAAGTCTTATCTATCTAATTTTTATAAGTATACGAAGTTTTCGGCTCACTTTTTAAAAGTAACCCCTGAAAGTTCAGAAGTCGGAGATTCAATCATGTGTCACGTATTCGAAGGCTGCGGTCTAACTATTGTCGTTATATTCTAGCTTAAGCTTTCAACTTAGTAGTAAAATATTAGTCAATCGTTTTAAAACCTGATAATATTTTTAATATAAATATAACAAATTTTGACATCAAGATTTTTTTTTGTATAAATAAGCAATAATTGGGGCATTTAAACCAACAACAATTTGTTTCACTTAACGTGTAATTACTATTTTTTCTGCTTTAAAGTTAGACTTATTGATCTCAAAATTAATCCTGAGCGAATGTATTAGACACTTTGCTTTAACACTCTTAAATCTTGCGTTAGATTAAGAAAAGATAGGAAAGATTTGTATCATTTTCTTAAAGGCTGGCAACACATCTGCGGTTCCTCTATCGTAGATGTCCATGGGCGTTGTTGAACAGCTCGGTGTTCCCGCTGCTCGTTTTTCCTCTTATCTTATTAAAAAAATTAAATCACAAATTGTATGCGATAGCCACTTTAGCGACTATATTTACTTTCCAAAATATTTACTGCGCAGTTGATAACAATCGGCAAATAACAAGACACACTATACTTATAATGTGTTCGAACTTGAAAACGAAATATTTTTGGAATAAGTATAATTACAAAAAACTTTAATAATAAGTAAGAATTCAATCCAATAAACTCTGCGACAAACTGGTAAACAATACAAATCGTAATATAGAAGCAACTGATATTTATATACGACATCAAGTGACTCAATTTAATACTAAACCTAACAAGATATTTAGTATACCAAAGTTACCTACCTAAGTTAAGTATTGTAAATACATATATATGTATTCTAGTTACAACTACGACAGGACTGCGCTGGCGCAGTGTTGTGTGACTGCATTATGCAACCACGTACTAGAGTCACGCACGTGCATGCATTAAGTACTAAATTTATGGAATATGCATACATTTAATTGCTCACAATGAGCATAAAAGCAAGTAAACAAAAAAGCAAAAAAACATGTAATACAAGATTCAAACAATAAGCCGGTGTTAAGTTTGCGCAGATGGATGCCACATGAGCTCACTGCGAGTGAAGAATAATGTGCTTACGTATTTGCACTTTTCCAGCAACCTTTTTATGGCCGATGCTTTCATAGAATTTCTTACGAAATAGAATAGCTCTATCCATAAAAAATTATACACACTCAACGTTACATCGAAGCAAAAAGAGAGGTAAAATTTACCGTATCCAAATGCAGCGTCAAAAATAAGCATTTCATTGTTTAATTGGTAAACAGTGAGCCTCCGACTATTCTGCAACTTTTTAATATATTGTAGCCAATTCATTTATTATTATGAAAAGTAAGGTAAAATGTTCCGTGAAATTATTTGACCTCTATTAGTCCTTGTAGCATTACAGGCTCGCGTGATGATTTCTAGACTAGTTTCTCATGAATATTTTAATCTGCAAAACCTTGACCATGTAATATGTACGTCATCTCGGCCTAATCTATATAATTAATAAAATTGGATTGTCTGTATGTAAGATCGAGAAAAACCATATTTGGCGAACAACAGTTATTCGCATAGCTTATAACGAAAAACCAATTTTTAAAATGTTGGTCTGTCTGTCCGTCTGTGCGTAAATAAGCATTTGTTCCGGGTAAACTCCGAAACGCCTGGACCGATTTTGATGGTACTTTTACTAAAAGTTACCTTATATGTGTGAGAATAACTTGGACTATTTTTTCCGCACAGACGAAGTCGCGAATGAAACATTGAATTTAAAAAAATAAATTACTAATAATACTGAAATTACTAGTAAATTAGAACTAATAACATTTCCATGAAGTGAAAAATAGTACTAGTAGGTAGGTAGTAATAGTAGGCATGTTTTTGTTTGATTACATAAATAGGTTTTGAATAATAAAATCATTCAAAAGATTTTTTTATCTTGTCAGTATATTGAAAATACATAAAATTCTTTCTGAAAAAATATTGTCGCAAAGAAAAATATTGAGTACACATTACTCACGTTAACAATCTTTGAAAAGAGTCTATCACGGAAATAAACAAAAAATGGGAAGAGTTTTTAAACAAAATTTAATTGAAATGAATTATCTCACACTATTCAAGCTTTTTGCTACAGACCCGATTAAAATGGTACACATTGTATATGTTCCTGATAAAAAAATCATTGTACCACAAACAAAACGTGACCTATATCGTTACTAAATTGTGAAAGAATTTTTCCGGGATTGCATTCTTTCCCATGGCCCATCCTAGCCCATCCCATGAACCTATTGTAGGCAGACATGCTTTCACACTATTCCGTTATGGCCCATTGAGTTTCATGAAATCAATGTAGAGGACAAAACAGTTTCCGTATTAAATTGGAGGAAATAACTAAATAGGTGTAGGTCGCTTTCACCGATTTCAGGATTTCGTAAAACTTTGTTAAATGGGCCGACGCGACGGTCTTGTGAAATTAATTCGCTGTTTATAAAAAGTTGCGTCAATAGTTATTAAGAAATAGAGAAACGTTACGTTGATTTAGATATCGTTGTTATGTTTTTATTCTTAAAGGGCTTTTACGAAAATTTCATGGCCAAGTATTCAATTTTAATATTATCTACCACTTCGTCTCATTCCTTAACATGGATCAATAGAATGTATCTTAATAATAAATGAAAATGGAATGATTACAGTACAAATTATGTTTTAATACACAAAGATACTGAAATTACACAAATTATGAACATTCATTGACAGTCGTGGTTTAGTTACCTTTCGAATATGGAACAACGTAGCCACTCTACGTTAGATTGTTCAATATTTATATTGTTATATTTTTAAAATTATTTTCATGAGAATTGATTCCATGGCCCAGATAACTGTATAAAAATTTTAGAAGGTACGTCATTAGGCAGAGTTGTTACTCACGCGAGGACATCGGTCGGATACAAAGCACCGGACGCGGGCATCCGCTTTCGATCGCGACCATTTTTTTTTTTCGGAAAAGCCGAAATTTTCATAGTCCGAGGCTTCGGAACGTTTTGTCATGCAGATTAGTGTATAGGGCTGACAATATAAATCAAAGGCCAGACAGACAACTTTTAAATAAAAAACACGCATACAGCAAACTGCTTGGCTGAAGATTACATTTTTATATATTGTCAAAAAAAAACAATAACTGACTCACTTAAGTGTGCCGCGTGTGTCACTAAGGGTGCCGTTTAGTTTAGATTTTCTATAAAAGTTCTACAATGAGCGACGTTTATTTGTACCATTAAATGAGTTTTGCGGCAGTAAAATATGTTAAATATGAGATACAGAATTGGAAGGAGATCAATTTAAAGAAGTAATTAACAGAATACTTCATAAGTATAAGTTGTGTTTTTAAAAGTAATAAAAAAGAAAACGATACGCATTACAAAAACAACACTGTCAAATCAGTGGTTGAGTCAGCGGTACGGTCTTATCAACGATATTAATGTCGAAAATTAAAACCACAGCCATCAAACTGTTATTCAAGCGAATGGTGTCTACCAATCTTTTTAGATAACTAGACAGTACTACATTCAGTTGACATTTCTAGATTATGGCAAAGTATTTTGACAGTGAAAGGGTATTGCTCCACAGTTCCCACTGACCGCTCCCATTTCACGCGTCTCTGAACGATAACGGTAAACGCATGACCATCGGATACATGTCAATAATGTTCACTATCAATAGCGGATAACAGTATTGTAGCAATATAAATATCGCATTCCTTTTTATAGCGTTTAAATATTGTTTTGTTTGTGGGTACACTGCGAGCCAATTACGCGTGCAAAATGATGTACTGTTACGTTGAATTGCCGTTCTCATTCGCTATTATACGTCTGATATCATCAACGCTGATGCTTTATTGGTAGCTTTTGTTATCCTCTCATATAAACTATTTTAACGCGCCTACAGTGCCGGCGTCGGGATAGGGCGCGGTTGGGTCACCGCCTAAGGCGATGGACGGAAGATATAGCGCTATAGGTCTGCGAATTACACAGTCTCAAATAACCCTGTTAACTCTCTCAAATGAATGGTAAAAAGAGGGTGCTGTAGAAATGTCACCCAGGGCGCTAGTATAGCAAATGTTACTGCCGGTAAAGAATAAACCGTATCCAATTTCACTCTAAGTAACATTATATTTAAAAAGGTGATGATAACGCCTTTTAAACAATTTTAAGAATAAAGTTTAAAGAAATGAAATTGCTGTATTTCTCCAAAATGTACATGATATGAACGTAAATATTTTTAACATTAAGATAAATCTGTTTATATTTTTTTACTACGTCGCCAGTCATTGATTCGATTATTTTGCACTGTAACGTTAACAAGCGTGCAATATTTTCCATAAATAGTTTCTTATCGTATAAAACGTGATTGAGAATAATATTTGCAGTATTTAAAACTAAGCATAAGAAATGAACTAAACTAAACTTTTTAATATTCATGAGAAATAAATTAACATTGTTTTTATATTAGAAGAAGATAAAGCCTCTTAAGGAAAGCAGATGTCACCACTATATGGTCTACTAGCTAGGAAGAGTCAAAGTTGTATCACAGAATTGACTGCGAACCACATTTCGTTAAATTAAACCAGTACACTGTATAAAATTACCTCCTGGAAATATATATATAAACAGAAGTATGTACGTGAAAAATGACTTGTACATTTATAACCTTGGTCTCAATCGTAGCGTCAAATGATTTGTTTTGATCAACGAAGCGATATCGCGGTGGCAATATACTCGTACATAAGCCCAGTATTTTAGTTACATTATTTCAATATAAGTCAGTAAAAGTAAAGCGACTTTAAAATAAAATATCTTAATATAAAATGCTTCAAAAAAAATTATTGTTGAAAACTTTGACGAATTGAGTCCCTCTTCCTTTTGGAAGTCGGTTAAAAAACGTAGCACAAATATTTTCTGACGTGCTAAGGTATAAAAATAATCTACTCAAATTACATCAAAATCTGCACATATATTTAGACAATCATACGAACACTATTTAGGTTTTATATAAAGACTAGCTGACGCCCGAGACTCCGCCCCCGTGGCATAAAAAAACTTAATAAGTAGCCTATGTGTTCTTACAGACTATGCTCTACCTCTATGTCAAATTTCATCGAGATCCATTGAGTCGTTTTGGAGATACCTTCAAACAAACATCCACACATCGATCCATCTAAACATTCACATCTTCTCTTATATATAAAAGAAAGTCGTGTTAGTTACACTATTTATAACTCAAGAACGGCTGAATCGATTTGACTGAAAATTGGTAGGCGGGTAGCTTAGAACCAGGAAACGGACATAGGATAATTTTTACCCCGTTTTCTATTTTTTATTCCGCGCGTACGGAGTCGCGGGTAAAAGCTAGTTTATGATATTAGTAAGATTTATAAATCTTAGTAGGAAAATATAAAAACCATACAATAGATAAAATTATGGAATAATTATGACTCGTTTCATACTTTTTAAATTATGCATATTTTTTTAATTCCTGACTATTTAATTGAAGCAAGTTGTTTACGTTAGTTTTATTTATTTATCTCATCAAGGTTACTGATCACGTTACTTCAATGTCACAGTTCTCGTATCACTGATCAAAACAAAGGCGCAAATCTATCTGTCAGGATTCCACTATAATAACATAATTGATATTATAAATAATACATGCTATATTATTACGTAGTTCCCTTTAGTAATATTTTCCTTCTTAACGTAATTGATCTTTACGTAATTTGTTCTATGAGGATGGATGAGGTAGATAGAGATCTTCGAGACCTACAGGTCCGAGACTGGGTCGGGACGGCGCGGGATCGGAGAAAGTGGAGACTTTTGTTGTCGGAGGCCAAGGCCCACTTTGGGTCTCTGCGTCACCCTAGTTAGTTAATTTGTTCTATCTGTATATTTCTATTATATAAAATTCTCGTGTCACGGGGTTCGAACTTGAACTCCTCCGAAACGGCTTGACCGATTCTCATGAAATTTTGTGAGCATATTCAGTAGGTCTGAGAATCGGTCAACATCTATTTTTCATACCCCCCCCCCCATATAGTTTTTTTTTAACTGCGCGCGGACGGAGTCGCGGGCGACAGCTAGTATTTTATAAAAGTCTATGTGCACATTTTTAATGACCTGCCCTGTCACTACGATAATCGGAACTGAATGTACTACTCTTCTATACATCTTTATCAGACGTCATGTCTGAATTAACTCTCTTCTTACGCATATTCGCTTTACTAAAATCTATCGATACTTTCTTCGGTCCTTACATTCAATCTCATTATTTCTTATTATTATTTTCGGATGACATATTGATCTGAAAAAAATAAGTTGTTTAACAGCAGTATCTACTAATGTGGGTGTAATTACTTAATCTGTAATGACTTTTTCTCTTAAAACACATTCACAAACAATGAATATATCTGTATGACTATATAATTTCCTTTAGGTACCACATGTGAGGTCAGTGACCCGTCTCGGAACAGCCACAACCAGACCTGAAGATGAAGCCGCGGGGAGTGGGCGTCATGCACGCTTTCACCGCTCTGACCATGCTTACTATGGCAAACGGTAATTATAAAACATTTAACTTTAAAAAAAGATACAAATCGATCAAAATTGGTAGAACATATCCTAGTGACATGGCTCGAAGGACTAATATTTAACTCAATTATTCTTTAAACCAAAGGAACATTGGTAATACATAAATAATGTAAACAGTAAGGCCACGGGTACAAAATTTGCAACGAGTCGGGGCGAAGAGCGGAGTGGGGCGTTGTAATTAAAATTATAGCACAATACAGAGACGCACACGAAACGAGATGAGAGAAGAGTGAGTCTTTTGCCTCCATCGCCCCGCTCGACGGTAATTTCGTGCTCGCGACCTACGAGACAATAATTTTTAAGAATAAGATGAAATTAAAAACATTTTTGTAATAATCATTACAATTTACAATGCATGTTGTAATTGAAGCTTAAAACATACCGTTATAAAGGACATTTGTGTTGTCTAAAACGTATTTTCTTTACTATTTACAAACATAAAGTTGTAAATCCTGATCTATTACTTACTGGTATTATTTATCTTTGCTGACAAACAATTATATCACCTTGAAAAACAAGATTATATTCTAACACGTCATAATCAATAACAATAAACATAAATAACCTCCTTCTTTTTGAAGTCGGCTAAAAATTATATAGAATGAAATAAATAAATTAGCGGTTAACATTTAAGTGAATTAAAAAACGAAAAGGAGAATATGAATGTTAGAAATTCAAAACTGCTCACTGAGAAAATACTGTCATATACATATGTTGGAAGAGGATCGGCCATAGTTAAAAAGAATGAAGCTACTTTAAACTTTATAATAGTTTTTAGCAAAATCACAGGACTAATGACATTTAATTAACCATTAAACTAAACTATGTTCCAAAGTAACAATTCAATAAATAAGCCTTAAATAATAACCAGGTATAATTAGTCTATGGACCAAATTATAGCACCGGAATAATAATTAATTCGTTTCCACAAATTAACTATCCGAAGCGTCTAGGTTAACACGTTAAGTGCGAAGCGAGGCCTAAATCACCCCTGATGCAACTTCCCTGTGGTGCGGCAAGCAAAAAAGTGAATTTCCCTGTCGTGCGAATGGCATAGCTTTGGTTTGGTCCAGTGTAGGAAAGAGATAAATATATATTTGAGATCACTAATGGTTCCGGACTCGGTGGTGTACCTACCTTGGTACCGGATGTCTTAGGCCTCGTGCCGCCCTGAATTAATATAATTTTAATGCAGTGCGGAACGAGGCTAAAACGTCCCATATCCCCCCTGACCTCGTACCGCACTCAACGCGAGCTTCCCGCGACCAGTGTTGTGCATCACGTCGATTGGAGAGCACGTCCTTTTACAGCGCCGAACATGTCTAAAGTCATAAATAAGTACAACATATATACATATTGAGATTTTTATAAAAAAAGTATATTGATACTGATTTTTTAATGTTAATTCAAGTTCTAATAATTGTATTTTTAAAGCCCGAGGCAGAATAAATAGGACAGTTTCTTTTCTACTTCTGGTTGCCTTTTTTTTCTATTCTGTGAACCGCATTAAGATTTCCATATACAAATAGAAAGATAAACCTTATGCATAAAACGTAATCCATTATTTTTCCAATAATAAGTCTGTAATAGGTGCCTCTTAATGGTATAGAATGGAACGCTTCGTGCGCGAGTCCGACTCGCACTTGACCGGTTTTTTTTTTCTTTATGGCGCCTTCAAGCACAATTTAGATTATTTTTAAAAAAATGTATCCTTTGATAGCTTTGTGTTGTTTTGCCAGGTTTTGCCCTTAAAACGATCTAATGAGATATAATTGATCAAAATCGGTCAAGTCGTTGCGTAGTTAAGACAGTTTAAAAACGTCGATATTATTTTTCCCATCACTAATCGCAGCGAAAATTTGCCCTATTTCAGTGCGTTACGAGGTATATAAGATCCCATATTTTGTTTTGCTAATAATTCCTAAACTAGCCATCAGATCCCGGGGCGACGGTGGATTAGGGTTCATCAATTCACTGTCTATATCAATAAGGACCAAAATACTCATTTATCTTTGATTTCGCGCCAGAAAATGAATTTTAGTCTGTAAAAGGAGGTGGGGTCTAATAGACCGCGTGTCGCCCTAACGTCTGGTCACGGTACGGGCCGATTATACCTCGTGCCGCAGGAACGGAAAGTATGCAAAAATTGGTGCCGCAGCGAACGTGTTAAGCAAGCGAAGTACAACTAGTGCACCGAGCCACGCCAGAGCCAAGACTGCTTTTCAAATAATGTTGCACGTCTTTTATAGCGGCAGAGCTAGTAGTGGGGAGAGTGGGGGCATCGAATGACGTGATCGGTGCACGTGTTGTTTACAGTTTCGCTCAGGTGGCGCGCGGGCGCCGACACGGCCATGCTGACGTGCGTGCGCCCTCGCACGCGCCCCTTTTAATTTTTATACATGTAGTAAGTAAGAAAAACATCGTTCGATTATCCTGACAATATTATAGTGTCTGGTCCGGTCCAAACTGACCCTTCAGAGTTATGGTAGTTAGTTTTGGTCCGACCTGAGGTCCTGTAAAAAGATAAGACCGGAATGATTATTCCCTGTAGCCTTTGCTAGACCGGAATTAGTATTCCCTATAGCCTTTGCTAGACCGGAATTGTCATTCCCTGTAGCATTCATGCTGGACCGGAATTAAGATTCCCTACAGCCATTGCTAGACCGGAATTGTCATTCCCTGAAGCATTCATGCTGGACCGGAATTAAGATTCACTATAGCCATATTATTGGACCGGCGTAAGCCCTTCAATAAAATTTCAATTACATATTTTAAGGTACAGAATATACAGATGTTACATTAGAGCTAGCCGACATTGTATCAGATTGTGCCGATAAGGTATCAGAATTTGCAGTAAGGGTGTGGTCACTACTAATCGACCATCATCAGGTTGGTTACTAAATCTTATATTATCTAACGGATACTCGGTTTCATGAACAATGTTATTAGAAGTCCTAGATGTAATAAGACATCACAAAGGGATTTTACATTTTATCACAAAATCAATAATTCAACACAAAATCAAATTACAATCATAGTTATCAACTGATTTTAAACTGATTTGTAATTCTAACGTCATGAATACAAAATGATAAAAAGGCAGAAATGACTCAGTAACCAGTACTTATCTATCAAGCAGGCAACCGGCAGCGTGGTTGGTTCTGAGTTTATAAGTTAAGTAAACTGAAGTTGAAGTTATGTTGACCTTACGAAGACAGAATGAAAACTAAACTTGCAGTGTCAGTGCAACGGCTTATATAGGGTAGATTTATAGGATGTGACGACATCGTTGGCGTTAAGGATTGATCAGCGACGACTTCCGTTTTGCCGGCGAGGACTTAATGATATTGCTGGAGGCACTAGATCTAATATCATCCAAGTTTAGTCTGGATGTATCGTCGTTAGGTGAACTAGAAGCTACTTTAGATATTCCTAGGAAATTCCCTTGTCCAAGGCGAAACTTAATGACCTGATCAAAACAGTTTTGCATTATTATTGGCTTTGAAAATTTTGAGATTAATATTTCCTTGATAGCATATCAGGACATGTTATCTGGCCGTATTTTTGTAAGGCAGGTCGCGGCGACCTTTAAGAGCGTGAGTGAGTGCAATAATGAGGTCTACACCCTCCAAGTTCTTTTTTTCGATGATCATTTCGCTTAAGGTACACCAGTCTTTTATGTCGGAATCTGCGTCATCGGGATCGAATGACACCAATTTAAAAGGGGTAGGTGGATTGACGGGATGCTGATTTAAACTATTTGATAATTTCAATAAAATTGCTTTCATTCCGGAAGAAAAAAGAGACATTTGCTTTTCCATGCAGTTGGTCGAGTTGGTTTGATCGTAAGATGGACATGGATCCGATCCCACTTCTGATGTTGGAACAGGATCGGCCATAGTTGCCGCAGGCGCTCTCGGAAGGGTCCTTCCAAACCTGGGCGGCCCCGGAGGGGCATGCCGCCGCCTCTATATGGGGGTGGTGAGGTCGATGGCGCTGTACGGGGCACCCATATGGGTGGAATCCCTCAGCGCCCGTAACCGCACCCTGCTGCGACGTCCGCAGCGGGTGATGGCGCTAAGGGTGGCTCGGGCGTACCGTACGGCGTCATACGAGGCGGCGTGTCTGATCGCCGGTAGCCCGCCGTGGGCGCTCAAGGCTGAGGTCCTTGCGGCGGTCTATCGGCGATTGAAGGAGAGTGACCTCCGCCCGCACCAGTTGGAGGTCAAGCAGTGGAAGGAGGAGGCTCGCGACGACCTCTTCCGGAGGTGGGCGGAGGAGCTGGAGGCCCCGGGACCGAGCCGACAGTTGGTGGCGGCGATACGGCCCGTCCTGCGGGAGTGGGTAGAGTGCCGCCACAGGGCCCCCAACTACCACCTCACTCAGATGCTCACCGGGCACGGATGTTTCGGGGTGTATCTGTGTGGGGTGGTGAAAAGGGAGCCCACCGCGGACTGCCACCACTGCGGCACCGGAGAGGTGGACACGGCGCAACTCACGCGCGAAGCATGCCCAGCGTGGGCGGAGCAGCGCGCCGCCGTGTCCTCGGTCCTTGGGACGGACCTCTCCCTGCCTGTCATGGCAGCTGCTATGGCAGACAGGGAGGAGGTATGGAAGGCGGTCTCCTCTTTCAGCGTCGAGGTTATGACGCTGAAAGAAGCGGCGGAGCGGGCGCGGGAAGACGCCGTCGACTCGCTCCCGATCCGCCGCAGGAGACCGGGGCGGCGCCGTCGGGCGCACCTTGTGGCGCTAGACAGGGCGCCGCCGTGAGGGACCCGCGGGCGGCGAATCGGGGTTCGCCGCCTGCTTCGGAAGGTTCCCGTGCTGTAGGACTCCCCACGTGTTCCGGGGTGTCCTCGGCGAAGGCCGACGGCGCCTTCTGCTGAAGGCGTCGTCGCGGAAGCAGGGCTCGCCGCATCTCCACGTGGCGGGCAATCCGCAGACGGGGCCGTGGTGGTGTGCTATTGCGTTCCCACGGCCCCATCACAAGCGGAGAAGGTGGAACACCGTTGGGTTTTGGTGAGTATACCCGGCGCCCCTATTGGCGCCAGGGGAGCCTCACATAACCGCCCGCCCCCCCGAAGGGCGGGCGGTATGCTTAACACATTTCCCAACGTTAAAAAAAAAAAAAAAAAAAAAAAAGGATCGGCCATAGTTAAAAAGAATGAAGCTACTTTAAACTTTATAATAGTTTTTAGCAAAATCACAGGACTATTGACATTTAATTTACCATTAAACTAAACTATGTTCCAAAGTAACAATTCAATAAATAAGCCTTAAATAATAATAATAACCAGGTATAATTAATCTATGGACCAAATTATAGCACCGGAATAATAATTAATTCGTTTCCACAAATTAACTATCCGAAGCGTCTAGGTTAAGCAAGCGAAGTACAACTAGTGCACCGAGCCACGCCAGAGCCAAGACTGCCTTTCAAATAATGTTGCATGTCTTTTATAGCGGCAGAGCTAGTAGTGGGGAGAGTGGGGGCATCGAATGACGCAATCGGTGCACGTGTTGTTTACAGTTTCGCTCAGGTGGCGCGCGGGCGCCGACATATATTTTATTTTTATATTGAAAAAGCTAACGCTTCACCACGATCCTACCCGATGAAGTGATGATGAGGTCTAAAGATGGTACGCGCTTGGTAAATGCCTATTCACTCTACTCTTGAAGGCCCCCACGTCGTATATGAACTATTATATTATGTACATAGATTTTCATTTACCTTATTATCTCCAAAATGTGACGAATATAGCCATAGAGCTACAAGAGTGGAGATTGAGAAGTTAAGATTCTTATAAAATATTTTTTTACCAAGTTTTGTCTATGCTAGAAATCGAGGTAAGAGTAAACACAGGGCAAGGGAAAACAATTTTGTTCATAGTATAATAAATTGTTATTAATTCACATGTAAGTACTCTCTATACTCGTAATACACATTCAATAAACTTGTAAATGCAAAGTGTCGTCAAACAACTTTCCCTACAATTCCCAACTTTCTCTTTCAAGTAGAAATCTATAATTCATAACGATGAAATATGAAATTTAATTTTTAGAATAAATATTTAAAGATTACTTAATTTACTATTTTGTGAATTTTCTGCATCAATTTGGGTAATATTTTAGGAATGAGAACTGTTTTAATTAGATCTTCATCTTTAGCCCTTTGTATGAAATGTGAAAGAATGCATTTAAAAGACCTTCCTCATCTCCTTGTCCTTATTCCACTTACGTAAGGTCGGCGCACCAAGTTTTCGTCCATCAAATCCATCTTCGGTCATTTTAAGTCGTCACTTCCTAAAGGACCATATGGATAAGAAATTGACTGTAAATAATACTAACACATCTATAAATTACAACAGTGACCTGTGGGTCGACCACGAATATTTGAAACAATCGCCTTCGTATCATCATCGTCAAGTATGTCATAATTAGTATGATATTTTTGGTGTACTTTACGCCCGATAACCACTGCACAAATTTTAATACAACTTTTCGATGGCGATAAGATGGCGATTGTCACAAATATTCGTATCCACCTTAGTAATTGTATGATTGATCAGAAACTATTTGTAATTATAGCGCAAACAACATGTAATCAAGGAATGGGTCGTGTGATGTACGAACGTTTACCGAATCAACAACTACACGGCTTCGACGACGATGTGGTGCGTATGTTTTGATATTACATAATTATACTAAACATAGCAAGAGGAAAATAACAGGAAGTAAAGTAAATGTTATGTTCATGTTATCGAATTCATAACTTGCTCTACTTTGGAATTGTGCAAAAACAAACTAAAACTATGCATTTTTATATATGACTGACAATATGACCTGCGTGTTATTTGATAATGTTATAAAATGAGAATGTATAACTGGAGATTTTCGTAATAACTATTTAAGGATTGAATAAAAGTAAAATTGATACAAATTACATTATTTTAAGAAAACAATCTACTTCACACCCCCTATTCCTGATTTATCAAAAAATAAAAAATTATCCCAGGTACGCGAGACAGCGCCGCCTTTCCGCGTTTTAGAGAAGTGCCAGGATCTGTGCCTGCGCGATCGATCGGGCAATAGCTTGGTCCGTACGTGCAACTCCATCGATTTTCAACCAGGAGCGAGGATAGCGGCATTCAGCCCGGAACCTGAGTACGAAGAGTCCACTTGCTACCTGACGAGAGAGCAAGCCGCTCCCGAGGGTATCGGAACTCTCATGATCGTCCCCAACAGTGTTCATTTCAATGAAATCTGTCTAACTTGTAAGTCATTTATAATTACGGTTCTATTTCTATTTAATTTGCAAACGTATAATGCTACAACCTTATCGTTTTTATGGGCTTATTAATTGTTACTAAACGTAACTTGCGAGACACTAAATTAGCAAGATTTCAATTAAAATCTTAAAGTACACAAAAGAGAATTTTTAAAGTAAGTTTGTTACTCTACCAGCAAATCATAATTCATATTTTTCTTCCAGCAAATCGTCCGGAAAGGGAGTGTCCATCACGTCGTTATGTTTTCGAACGTCATGCTAGAAAGCGTCTGAAGCTGCCACCTTCAGATCTTAAAGAGATAATGGTCGCAAACCGCACTGAATGCGAGGACAAATGCTTGGGAGAATTTAGCTTCGTCTGTCGTTCCGCGACGTACGACTCTGCTCTTCGGACATGCTCTCTCAGCAGATTTACTAGGAGAACTCATCCCGAAATGTTAGAGGACGATCATAATGCGGATTATCTGGAGAACACTTGCTTGAACGGTAATTTTTAGTAGCAACAAAATAATTTTAAAATCACCGATTTGCTTTATTCAACATGATAACCATTTGAAACACAAAAAGGCTTTTGTAAAGTTGAGAGTAGTGTTATTAATATGCCTTGTAATGTATCATGTCACAAAAGCTTGTATAATTGTTTATTTTAGCTGAACGACGTTGTGACGGTTTAGCAGTGTTCATCAAAGAAGAGAACAAACGACTGGGAGGGCCCTTCGAAGCCGATGTATTCTCAAACATGACATTAGATGAATGTCAATCGATGTGCGTGCGCGCAGAAAAGTAAGAAATATTTTTAAATTATGCATTTTACAATAAAAAAATCTTTACTATAAGAAAAGGTCTTGTAGAAGATAAGATGACACCTTAGTTCGCTAACGTCATGTATTGTTTAAATGAGTAAAAAATAATAGGACAGATATTTTACTTTGTTTACCACAAAATCTATACAAAGAATCATGCAGGCTAAGGTAACAAAAATCACCAATAAACATCATTCCTAGGTATTTTTGTCGCTCTATCGAGCACGATGCAATGACTCGGCAATGCGTGCTGTCCGAGGAGGATTCCGTCTCACAGAAGGATGACGTCACCGTGAGCGCCTCACCAACGCACCACTTCTACGATCTAGTGTGCCTTGACAACCGTAAGTATTGTTACTGTTTAAACTCCTTAATTAGCAGCATATTTTAGGAACCTTGGGAACTTTGAAACCGTTAAATAATCAATAGTGCTACTACTGATTACTTAACCTCTGCTATATACATCAGTGATTAATTTACTTTTTAGCCACTTTTCTATGTTCATGAAAATATACATTTTACTATTCGAAAACCCGCATGAACGAGAAAGGTCTAGCAAGCCACTGTCCACAAATTTAAGAAAGGAGATTTTTAAACGTATGCTAGAATAGAAACCATCTTGAGATGACAAAGACGATAGCATTGAAACACTTATTACTTAATAAATTGGTTGTGCTACTAATGAAAGAAAAATATAATAAATAGCACGGTAACTATATCTTAGCGTAGATCAACAGAAAATCTTAGTCTAAAAAACATTTGGCCAGAGTGAAAACGATACAATAAGGGTTTTCTGTCGCGATTACGCTCAGTCTCTCATCGGGTGACAGCTCGCGGCACGGAGTACCCGGACAACAGCGCGACGTCGCATCTCTTCTCCCCGGGCAGGCGGCCCGACACAGCCTTCCAACGGTACAGGAACAGCCGGATCACCGGGGAATTCCATTCCGAGATCACAGGCCGCTCTCTCAGCGAGTGCCTCGACGAATGCCTTAGGCAGACGAGCTTTCAATGCAGGTGAGATAAACTTCTAATCTCCGCAGACGTTACTTGAAACGTAATTTCAAATTATGTCAAAATTGTTAGTTGGACACCAAGGGACTTCTTTAGTGACCACTTACTCTGCGAGTGTTTCGACTAGTGCCTCAGCTTCCAAAGCAGGTGGAATAAAATTTTAACTGCCGTAGTTCGTAATTGACAAACCATTGAGTCCGATTAACAATTTTGAGTGTGATAGTTAGTTTTAATACTTTGTCTTTTTAGGACTCCAATAGAGTTGCCACAGTGTATTACTTTTCCATACCTCACTACCCTCATACTTTCTTACACATTCTTTTCAACGTAATCCATTCAAACTGTCTTCGGTTTTTCTTTTGTTTCAACTTTAAACATTATGAAATGATATTATATTGTTCTTTTATTTCCTTAATAGTAACACCACGAGTGACATAATCTTATTATTGATATACATATTGTTTTTGAGGAATGTGTCACGATGCGGACACAGAATGCATGCAACATTGTAACTTTGAATATAAACAATACGAATTTCATAATCTTCACATCGAAAATAATACAAATTAACATATGTTTGTATATAATGTTTTATTTAAGTTCGTGTTTAAGTTAAGCGTGGCACATAGTTACAGATAATAATTTACATTTGTATTGAACATAATGCAAAATTACTAGTCATATAACTAAGTAACAACAATATGTAAATTTCTTGAAATAATTCTTGATATAAGTTGATATTAAAGCATATTAATGTTAAATATAACTTAATTCATACTTGGTTTCAACATTTTCTTACATAAACGAAAGTAGGTTACACATAAGTTAAAGTCAAAGCACACGTTTCAAGGAAACTTCGATTGAAGTTAAACGAGTTTTGTTTTTTATTTATAATAATCTTATACATAAAATTCTCTTGTTCTCGTGATAATGTTCGTTCCCGTACTCCTCCGAAACGGCTTGACCGATTCTCATGAAATTTTGTGAGCATATTGAGTAGGTCTGAGAATCGGCCAACTTCATTTTTATAATAAGATTTTTTTAACTGCGCGCGGACGGAGTTGCGGGCGACAGTTAGTTTTTACAATATAATCTTATCTTACAATGACCTACAAAGAAATAAGTTATGTTAAGATAAAGTGTTTGTTGTTATTTTTAAGTATAGTGTTTAAAAGTGGTAGACACCAGCAACATATGATGCACGAATGATCCGGCTCGCTCGGTGCAATACCAATACAATAGCGACGTAATTGCGGATGTCTATGGGCAGCGGTCGCTTCGCTATTTCGGGCTATTAAGGTGGCCGCTTAATTGTTTACAACCTTATGATGTTAAAAAAATGTTTTTTTTTTTCAATAAAAAGACATTTTGACATCATTAATATTCAAATACATAAGAAACGAAAAGAGAACACTGTAAGTAATTATTAGATAAAATTTATACTTACTACGTTTCCTTGTTAAACAAAAAAGCAACTAAAAATGTGAAATTGCTATAATCCAGATTTAATTTGCAACACAACCTTTATTATTAAGATATTTAAAACAATTACATATCTATTATAAGGTGTTTATAACATTTGCGAAGTCAATATAAAATAAACGCATGTAACGAGTGTGAGTGTCTGCCCTAATCACAGAGTTCATTGTACGATAACTGACACATATTGTTCTATTTTTGTTTTGTATTCGTTCAGGTCCGCCGTGTACAGCGACAGGGCGAGGACCTGTCGCCTGAGTCGATACAATCAGAAGGACGGCATGCGATTGCTTTATGATCCCGATTTTGACTACTATGAAAATTTAATGAGTAAGTATAACATAGTACTGACGTTTGAGTGGGCTCGTTGAACAAAAGAGTACTGTCTAGCAACATGGCAAGCAAATTATTGGTGCTAAACATAACAATCTAGTTAATAGAGGTTCTACCCACTGTAGGGTTTATTTGAAAAGTTGGAAACACTTATATTGCTTAGATATTGTAACAAAAGGTGACTTTCTCAAGGTATGTAGCCGTTTATTAAAATTGACCATCGTTTGAAAAGTTATTTGTACAATTAGTGAGCCAACAAAAATGTTTTTAATTACTTCTGTACTAAATTCAACTTGCAATGCTTTACGTCTAACGAGAGAAAGAGCATATTTTTTATGGAATACATTGTAAGTGCTAGTATTTGAATTTATTAATCCAGGTCAACATGTCTGGCAGCCAGACGTGATATTATCATTAAATAAATATTATGATTTCTTTGTCTATAATAATGTAAACTCCACTATTACACGCAATCAAAAGTTGCCGCCACCGACTTGTTGACAGACAAGCAACCTGACATACGGACATACAAACAAATATTTTAAATATGGGTACTTCTTTGTCAGCAAAGCAGATACATTACGTGAACGAAATATGTTTTTTTTAATTCTTTTATTTTATCACGTGGGTGAGTGAGACACAAGCGTGTCAGTAAGGGGACACCCAATGAACATGAGAACACTGAACGTTAAATAGTGTGACAATAATTTTAACATTTTATGGAGATCGGATTTTATATTTAAGCTTATTTTTAAAATCAGCTTACACTTGAGTTGAATATGAAGTTTTTTTTTTGAAAAATACAATCATATCTTTTAAGTGTACATTTTCTGTTGTAATTCAAAATTATTTTTTCACCGATTCCGCCCATAAATTATTGTTCTAACAACTTAGTCATATATATTATGTTAATTTTTTTTAACTTTTATATTACAATTTTTTTTATTGTAATGTCCAACTATTTCATACGAATTGTACAATGCAATCATAAGTGGCCAATTGTCGTAACAAGGCAGAATAAGCGACTTTGAACTCATCCTATTACAAAAATAGAACACGTAATATGTCTATTATGGTAATGTATTAATTTTCATACGTAAATCTGATACTTTGCACACTGCAAAATATAAATTAACCATATAATTTTCCATATAATTTTTAAAAATAAAGATTCGTTTCGTAAATTATTCATAGAAAAGAGTTTCTTTAAAAATATTTTAACAGTTATGTATCCAAAATTTTGTTAATTTTGCATTATCAGTGAATACGGTTTTATTCAGTACCACAATAATTTTGGGGATTCAGATCAGCTCGTAACTGGTGAGAACGAGGCAGGGGGATCAGGCACTGGTTCGCAATCTTCCTGGGGCAGACCGGGGTCCAATACAGGTTTGATGCATGATTGTAGGGAATAATGGGCTCATAGTAGTTATGGACATTCGATTATGATTTAAATATATTCAACATGATATGGAAATATAATTTAAGTAGTTAGTTATGTATGTAAATATTAATGCCATTGTTAAGTCTATAGTTAAACTATGTCATTATTTAACTAGTCTGGCCAAAGAAAATTGTTTTATTTCAATATTATGTTTCTCTATTATTTTGTGTCTAAAAGTTATTACTTTATTTCAAGTTGATTGCTACTTGAATTTTAGTAATTAATCGCTAATTTTCATCATACATGGCCACACTAGATATCTATTGTTATAGAAATTTTAGGCCTATGAATTAATTCAAATTGTATAATCTTTTTTGTAGTAGATGAATGCGCATGAATGTATCTGTGTTATTAGTGCATGTTCCTATAAATAATATGTATGTAATACTTTATTAGTAATATGTACTTTGTATGATATAGAACTTTCATAGTATTGTTTTTTGGTACTTAATTATTGCTAGTATTGTGTAGTGCATGCTAGTTTTGATCAATACTTCAATGACTTAGTTACAACATTTAATTTTCACTTTCAAAGGTGGTAACGGTGGTGGTGATCGAGATAGAGATCGGGATCGGGATCGGGACCGGGACCGATATCCTCCCGGTGTTGACCGCTATCCCGATGACGACCGATATGCGGACGATGACCGGTACGACCGGAGACCGGACCGGTACCCACCGCCCGACGACCGGTACCCGGTGGGACCCGACCAATACCCCGATAGATATCCCTCAGGAGACCGCTACCCAGCAGATAGGTATCCAGATGACAGATACCCACCCGGTGTCGGACCGGAGAGATATCCATCCGACAGATATCCCCCAGGAATAGATAGATACCCACAGGGTGTAGATAGATATCCAGCACCAGACAGATATCCAGGCGGAGACCGCTACCCAATCGACGGCGGACGGCATCCTATTTACGACTATCAATCGAATGACATTGGTAGATATCCCGCCGGTGAACGTTATCCAATCAGCCGATACCCTATTGACGTTTATCCGGATAGATATCCCGACGACCGGTTTCAATCAGATAGATATCCTGTTCGTGGGAGTGAAAGATATCCAACCCGTCCCGCTTATTATCCTAACCGTTATCCTGACCGATACGATCAGGACCGCTTTTCCGGTACAAATGACTGGGGAAGATATCCATTCAGACGGTACCCAGTAGGTGTTAATCGTGATCCTGCACCACTAGGAGGAGATCGATATCCAGAATTGTATGACAAATATCCGCCGACCGGTTCGTCATATCCTGGTAAGAACATTATCTTCTTATGTAAGAATATAGACTATAAACATTGTATAATCTTTTAAACACTTGATGTGACATTTTAATGTAGGCTATGGTCGCGGTGGTTACTACGGTTCGGAATTCTCCGGTGGTGAACGGTTTCCAGACAGAGGGGTTCGTCCTGCACCAGACAGGTAAACTGGACTAGTACCAAGAGAAATAAAATAATATAATGAGTTAAGCCCTTAGTACATAAGGCAATGTAAATCGTCAAAACTATTATTGTATGGCCGTGTCCCGAGGATCGCGTTGCGCGCACTCCGTACACATAACATGGAATCGTCGACGCGAGTCATCTAATCGGTCAGTACAGGCTTACAGCTGCATGTTAACTGTATATATTTGCTCCGCCATCTTGAAAATTACAGCAACATTTCAATTTTTTATCTTAACAAAATGGTTGTGAGCGACTGTCTGTAGCGATGACAGATAGAAAAAACGGCTATGGGCGCTGTGTACGAATCTCTATGGCAAGTTGCTTACGGGTTTCGAAGATGTACGGTGCCTTGTGTACGAAGGGTCCTAGATCGTTAATTTTAATTAAAGATGTTTTTGGAACACATTATCGTTTTTAGATATCCAGTTGAACCTAGACCTACTTATGGTATAAGAAGACCCATTGACAGACCAGGTGGATATCGTGGTAGCTATCCTCCATCAGGCCTGGATAGACCAATAGGTATGCCATCTTTTATGTATTAATCTTCAATTTCGCATATTACAAATTAATTTCAAATTGGTATTTTAGGTGGAGGTGGATATGGAGGTTACGAAACTGACGGACCGATAGGGCCTGTAGGGGGTCCAATCGGAGGTCCGATCGGAACCCCAATAGGTAACCCATTAGGTGGTCCTATTGGAGGTCCAGTCGGGGGTCCCATAGGAGGTGGCGTCGCGGGACCACTAGGTGGCCCGATTGGCAGGCCGCCAGTAGGCAATCGACCATGGCAAGGGTCTCGTTGTGAGGAGGACAGCTTCAGACAAGTTGGCCGGCAACGTATGCAAAGACGTTTCGTGAGACGCTTCACCACGGCGCACTCTTTGGCTCATTGTCAGCGGGAGTGTATCGAGGCTAGAGATTTTATTTGTCGCTCATTCAATTACAGGTAAGTTTACTGATTTGTTAAGTATCTTCATATTAGTTCAATTATTCTTGGCTCATATTGTATTTTAACATCAGGTACTACTGTAGTCGAGTCTAAGTATGAGATACATGTTATTTACAGGGAAGGGGCTTATGGCGAGTCTCGTGACAACTGCGAACTCAGCGACCGCGACACGCGGGAACTGGATGCTGCTAATCCTGCGCACTTTGATAACACTGCCAATGATTATGATTTTTATGAGCGAGCTCTTGGCCGCATCGCTGACGATTGTCTTGATGGTAAGTTAAATAACTTATGGAATTGACAGGAAACGTTGTACTCTTCTATCAATCAAGGTCTATATGTACAAATATATAAACTGTGTCATCTCTAATTTAGTGCAATGGTTATGAATTTGAATATACACTTATTACATTATTTTTAATCTGTTACTTTTTACAGTATCTCAAGTGTGTAACGAAGATGGAATGGAATTCACGCTGCGTCTTCCTGAAGGATTTTTCGGTCGAATGTACACGTACGGGTTTTACGATCGTTGTTTCTTCCGCGGCAATGGAGGCGTCTCGAATGTTCTGCGCATTAGCGGCGCGCACGGATACCCTGAATGCGGTACACAACGAGTGAGTTGTGTTAATACATTCTAAAACTAGACTGACAACCTAACCTACTTTATTAGGGCGTTGGCATGTTTCATGTACGTTTGTGTCTCACATGGACAACGTAAGATCTAAAATATATTTATTCACTGATTGGTATCGTAAACAAAACAGATTACTTTTTTAAGAATTGCTTTCGACTACAAAATAAGGATAGATTATAAATATAAAACATATGAGCAGGAGACAGTATGGGATTTCCTTCCATTCCTTGATCAAATCTTACATCAAGCATAAACGATTACAGTACAGAAATAAACCATTATTGTGAAGTATGATACTCTCGAAAGAGCTGTACTGCGTTAAATGGTAATCTGTGAACATGTTTATGTGTAACATTATAACTGAGTTTTTCTAATATCCTCACAGTACGGTGACACAATGACGAACATAGTGGTAGTTCAGTTCAGCGACAACGTGCAGACATCTAGAGACAAGAGGTTCAATCTTACATGTTTGTTCCGTGGCCCTGCCGAGGCGGTGGTTACCTCAAATTACATTGGAGCTGGGTGAGATTCTAATGTATCAATACATAGTTGTATCTATTCGAAAAATTTCGAAGTTCTATATTAATTATTACCTATGTATTTTCTTTGTTCTAAAGATTTCGTAAACGTTAACATAAATTTATGAAATTTTTAAATCACATATCGTGAAATAAATAAAGATTACGTAAGATTCCGTATTTAAGTTGGATTCTATTGTCTAAGAGTTGTGACGTGTTTCAGCAGTGGAAGCCGACAGTTATTTTTATAAAGAGAAGGTCAAAGTAATGGGTTGTTAAAAATAGAACTTCAGTTTTTCAAATAGGAACAATTTGATAATTTTTAAACACTTTGATAATAACTGATAACCAAGCGTGATTTTTTTACTTGGTAGAATTAGAATGAATTTACTTGGATTTTCAATATTTGTGTGGGAAATTCAGGACAGTTTATAATATAACATGTTTACTGATATTGAATGTTTTGTTGTTTGTATGTTTTGAGTTTTATAACTTTTTATTGCTTGATTGTTTGTGTGAGTTTGCGATTTGACTGCATTATTGCTTGATATGTTTTTATATCTGAAATTTAAATAGGGTAGTAATTGAAGGTTCATTTGATTTATTTGCTGTTTTGTGTTATTTCACTAACAGCTACTAACGAAAGACTCTGAATGAACTCTAATTAAAATGAACAAGTATCTGGAAATTAAAAAATATATAAATAGGCAACTTTTATGACTTTGTGTTCATTCAGAGTCAACGTGCTATACTTTAAAGCTATATTTCAAACCTAACCGTAGTTTTGGTTATGATTTTATCGACAGATCGGGAAGTCCCATCCCTATCGAATACCTACCCGAGGAGAGTTCATTGAATTCGAAGGTTCGCTTGATGATCCTCTACCAGGGCCGTCCAACAACAACCATCGCTGTGGGAGACCCGTTGACATTTAGACTTGAAGCCCAAGACGGATATAACTACGCTACAGATATATTCGCTACCAATGTTATCGCAAGAGATCCCTATTCCGGCCGTTCTGTGCAACTTATCGATAGAGTTGGGTATGTAGTTAAAAATAATCGACAATACGTCTCTGTAATAAAAAATCAGACTGATATTTCTAACAATAAGATTCTTTTCAAATGGAATCCTAAGAATGTTAGAATTCATTGTGTGGTAAAAATGTGAATTTCAAAATATTTAAAATTGCTTTCCTGTAAATTGTGGTATCAAAAATATCACGTTGTTCTTGTAAAGAGGCGATATCCCTTGTCTTCATAACAACTTTTCTAATTATTTAAACTGGATGAACTAGTTTAATGAGGTATTCCATCTTCGTTGAAATAGGCTTCAGTATTTCATCCAAAGCTAAAGTTGAATTCAAATTAAGCTACCAACTGCTAAGTTAAGGAAGAGTGGATTTTCTTTCAGATGTCCAGTAGATCCTGATGTTTTCCCAGAGTTGGATAAAGGTCGCAACGGTGACTCGTTGGAAGCAAGATTTAACGCCTTCAAGATACCAGAATCGAACTTTTTAGTGTTTGAAGCTACTGTACGAACATGCAGAGATGGTTGTCAACCAGTTAGTATTTTATGAATTTAATTCTGTTCAAATTACCGTAATTTTAGTTTTGGTAAACTTATTAAATACAAGCAGCTGTCCGAGATTTAATAATAAACTATTCGATAATAGATTTACGTCAAAGATAAACACATCAATAATTTTCTACACTGTATCAAATTGCAGTCAGTATTTACTTGATCTCCAAAGGTTATCTTGCTAATACTAGATAACATAATAAATACGACATTAATGCTACTTAATATTCATGTTATGTTTTTTTATCTGTATTGAATAAACGACGTACTTATTTTCTGTTTATAGGCATACTGCCCAAGTCACACTGGGCGTTCGGAACAGTCTTTCGGACGTAAACGCCGTGAAACAAATTCTACACTAGCGGTAGAAAGCAACAATACAGTAACAAAGAATGACACAGAAAGTAACAAAGAGAAAAACGAAGATGATGAGGGAACTATTTATAAAATCTCTTTCGAGGAAGCCAAAGTTGATAAGTATCTTAAGGATGAAGTGGAAACTCCAAGTCATGTCAGAAAAATGATTGAGGTAAGTCTCAGAAAAAGTTAAAAAGCATTAACGTATTTATTCAATTCGAAGTTCGGTAATTGGCACTTATTTAGCTCTCTTTTAACTGAGTTAGTGCCATTTGTTATAATTTTGAATTCAATAAATAGATATCTGAGGAGACAGCTATTGAACATTTAAAAATGAGAATAAGTTTTTCGAGTTGTCGTAATCGAACTAAATTATCACATATTTTACTAGGTGTTTGACAATCGCAATGAGTTACTGGAAGAGAACGGAGCATCAGATTCATCTCCGGTGGTGGCTGCAGCCGGCGTTTGTGTCTCCCCCTACCACTACCGGTCGCTTTTGGTAGCACTTTGCGTTCTACTCTCCTTATTACTAGCAATGTTAACTGCTGCATTATATATCTACAGGTAAGACCTATTTTTGTACTAATAACTACACTATCATCTTGAAATGTGTTTCTAAACTTAGTGGAAAATTGACCATGTTAATGTATTAACTATTAATCTTGTCAATTCTTTTAGACGTTATTGGAGAGTACTGCGTAAGAACATTCAAGCATCGAGTCCTGTGCCGGATCTTCGACCAGCCGCCCCCGGACCACGCCCCAATCGTCCCTCTCTGTTTTCCGCATCACATTTACATAAGCCTTTCTCATTGAGGTATTGATATACTAAATAAAATTTTGAGTACTGACATCTCAGAAGTAAAGAATATTTTATGTGTAGAATAAAAAAATGTTAGCTACCAAAATCGACCCAAAACTACCAAATCCGTATCATATTTCTTGCAGTGGTCTCGGTCGTACTTTTGCGGAGGTCGGCGAGGAGGCTGGTTCTTCAGGGAGGTTAGCAAACGCCTTCGATGACGGCAGCGAACCAATTTACACAGATCCCTCGCTGTTCGAACGCTCGCGGTCTCTACGCTCTCTGCACTCGCTGGACATGAAACCCGAAAGACGCGATCGTCACGCATAACTTCTTTCTTCTAATTTCAAGATGGCGTCGTCCAATAATTCGAATGTCGGTTATTTGAATGAAATATATACACATCTTCAAACTTACTGCCATAATATGCTCAGTTTCTTATCAGTCCACACCTTTTTTATACTTTTCCGATTTTACTACTTTACTATTAAAACTTTTTATTTTAAGTCAGTACTAATATTAAACGAGAATATTTACAGAAATATTATTTATTTTTATTTATATTTACCTTAAAAATTACGGCGATATCCACTTCCTTGATTATATTTTAATAGCGCCTGTGCGTTTTGAATACATCACAAAAGGATTTATATTACTATTTACAAAAATGCAACAGCTGTGTTTCAAAAATAGTGGTAAATAAATTTTAACGGCAAATTGTTTAAATATCTTTGGAGGCTCAAGAAAAACTTATGCAGCCAAAAATAATAACATTCACATTTCAAGTTTTATTTTTCTCGCTGAATCTTGCAATTTATTATTCTTAATTTATAAAATTTTATAAATACATTTTGGAATTAAAAATTTAAAAACAAAAGCATAGTATAACATAATTTTTATTCATTAGTAAACTATCCATTGTTGAACTTAGGCCTTTTTGAAAGATTGTATACAAAAATATTTTTTAGAATACAGTAGATTCTTGAAATCTTGACAACACTGTCATTCAAAATTAAAAAGTCAAAAATCTTTACACTTAAAAAATTAAGTTCACATGTGATAAGGTGCAGGTGTAGGCACACTCATCAAGGGAGAGTCCAAATATTCAATTTCGCTAGTACTGGGTGCTGGTTCTGCTTGGGTGTTTAATTTTTGTTGCAAAGCCTCATGCAACTTGTGCACAGACTCATTATGCTGTGTGCCGGGCTGTAATGCCTTCATTAGTGTATGTATTCTTGTTTCTGGTAGTTTAGGGTGTATGTACCATAGCAATTTGAGAATATGTCGTGTAACATTGTCTTTAGTAAGCCCCGCAAAGAAGAATTCATCAAACAATACTGTACTAAAGTCTTCACCTTGGAATTCATCCGGTAGCTGAATTAACAGTGCTACGAGGGCATGTAAAAATGGATCTTCATATGCACGACCATCTTTGCAACTACCAAGTATACTGAGGATACGTAGTAGGGCTCCACGATCACGTAGTTTAGCAGCATGCAATGTATAATACATAGCTAAAACCCCACATACAGTACTTTCTCTCATGTATGCCTCACATGCATCTGGAGGGGGCCCGGAATGTTCTATAGTGGTAATTGCAGATTCTCTCTCATCTGGTGGTAATTTGTTGTGCAGGGCTCGCACTTGGTCATCCACCATAAGTGACATTAGTGCGGGTAAGTATTTAGTTACAACTTGACTATCCAATTTGGGTTCCTTAAACTCTTGAGAATCAATCATTACCCAAGCACTTAGGCCTAATGCCAACATCCTTAATAAAAGAATCAGTATTGTATTATCTCTTGGAAGACCTTCAGTATTAATCAAATGCTGCAGTATTTTTATGGCTGAGGTTGCTAAAAAGTTAATAGCATATGGGTCACATAAGGTCATAGATAAATCACCAAGAACCTGTTCCTGTCCTCTTTTAATACTGTCTAGAAACCCTTGGAGTTCACGAGATCTCTTAATATCCACATTTCTTTCTCTGATACAAGCATCCAAACACCAGGTGAATTTGTGGCAAGGGTCAACTGATATAATATCTTGTATTTCTAAATCATGAAGTGCCATAAGTAGCTCAGCTCTCAAGGTGCAGTAATGTACATTTCTTGTTCGTAAAAATAATGTCCGTAGAAACTGAAGCACCATATCATAGAGTTTGACACTAGTGCCTATCATATGAGCAAGTTTCTGAACTACGGCACCTTGTCTTCTTACTTTTGGTGAAGGTGAAAAGAACAGATTAGTAAGATTTTCATGGTCAAATAATACATTCTCCTTTTCTCTTATATATTGGCTAAGTAGAGGAGAAACTTCATCTCCAAAAAGAGATTGATTATCTTGCCATATTTGCCGCTTAACCTCTGTGTCTGTATCATTGTATAATTCACGATCTCTTACTAAAACTCTAAGGTACTTATCATCAATGTGAGGAGTATTTTTTAATATACTCATTATTACAGGTCTTAAGGCTTTTATCCTAACGATTGCAAAGCTCTTTGCTAGTAGATCTTTTAGTTTCTTATCATTCTCTTTACCCTCTTTTGAGCCGAGTTCATTTATGTGCACTATGAGTTTGTCTCTCAGTTCCTCCAAAACAGATGTATGAAAATCAAGTCGGCGAACGCCGTGTAAGTCAAGCAGAGGCAGCATAGGCCTTAGAGACGGTAAAAGAATACCATTTTCAAGTTGAAACTCTTCAATAGCTTTTAGGGGATCAGTACAGCTAGTCAAAGCATCACGAAGGAAAGTTTGACCTGGGACGCCTACCTCTTCCAATCCAGTCCCACCAGGTTTACTGGTAGATGCCATGATTTAACTCTTTTATTGCAAGAAGTTGTACAACACCTCAACAAACTGTAAACATTTCTTCCCGGATAAAATAACATTGACAATTTCATTAACAAATTAACGTTCCGTCATCTGTCTGTCCAACATTGACAACCGACGACCAGAGATCAACCAACAAAAATTAACAGCTACATGTTGCTGTTTACTTTTTTTAATCTGTGGCTCTCTGTGGAATTTTTGACATTGATTTGACATTGACAATGACAATTATTTACAAAATTAACATTGCTACAATTTCGTTAGTTGATGTTAAATTGAATCAAATTTTTATTCTTAAGACTTAAGTTAGTTTTGATAAGTGACTAAAATAAGAAATTTAGGAACTAGAAAACTTAAAATTAAGTGTAGCGTATCAACAAGATAATTTACGATACGATGACGGATAAACAGAAAACGTAAACAAAACCTTGCACTTTTGTTACTTCAATTTGAATTTTTCTATTTTCCATTAATCCCTCTGGTCTCTATATAAAATCACTTTCCAGTCTCGTTTGCGGTGATGTCAATGGAAATTTCAATACATTGTTTTCCCGCGTTGATTCAATTGTAAAGAAATCCGGACCATTTGATATTTTGCTTTGCGTGGGAAATTTTTTTGGCGATGACAACTCTCAACTTGATGCATATAAGATGGGTACTAGGAAAGGTAATTATGTCGATTTTAATAAGAATTAATGTCCAAAATACAAATAATTTTTCGAAAACTTTAAGGTTATCCTGATTGCCAAAGCCTAAATTACTTTACACTGTCTAACACTTTCAGTGCCACTGATTTGCCTTATGTGTTCACTTAGGTTTATGAATACATTCTAAATTGAAGTTTAAAATATCATTTTCAGTTCCTGTAACCACATATGTTTTTGGACCCAGTGATGAAAGCCATGTACAATATTATTGTGAAGAAGGAAGTGAAATTGTACCGAATGTTGTCTATATGGGTATGCTTGCATAATTTTTTTTAATTATCAAGTAATTTGCAAAAAAAAAAATTGTTGACTTTGCTACTAATTCTTTATTTTCATTTTAAATTTAACTTTGGTTTGATATGTGTATCTTTGATTTGCAAAATTGGAAGTTATTACTAACATTCCTGCTATTTATCACACTAATGTCTGTTGTCAGATAAATTAACTAACTATTTCAGGTAAACGAGGTATATTTACGACTAGTTCTGATGTGAAGATTGCCTATCTCACTGGTCTATCACGGAGAGAACTTGGTAAGGATATTCCAATGTGTACATTCGAGCCGAGTGATTGTAGTGCAGTTAGAGATTCCTGCTTCCGTGGGCAGAGTGAGTATAGAGGTGTGGATGTACTTATAACTACTCTATGGCCAGCTGGAATTGAAAATGATGACTGTCAAAAGGTAACAAAAATACAATAGAATATATGCCTATAGTGCATTTAAGGTAGGAATGTGAGCTAAATCTGTCAAGAATAATTATTAGCTTATTGCAATCATTTTTTTAATTTAAAAGTTATTACATGTCTTGTTTGGATTGTGACATTCTTAATTGATCCTATCTATATATATAAACGAAATTAGTGTTAGTTAAACTATTTATAACTCAAGATCGGTTGAACTGATTTAGCTGAAAATTTATGGGGAGGTAGCTTAGAACTAGGAGACGGGCATAGGAACTTTTTATCTTGTGTGCATTTTTTTTATTCCGCGCGGACGGAGTCGCGGGTAAAAGCTAGTTTGTTATATATTTCAGATGGATATAGCAAAAGATCGTTTGTCTGATTTAATTGCTTGGTTGGCGATGCATGTTAAACCAAGGTATCATTTTGTACCTTCTACAGATAAATATTATGAAAGACAACCATACAGGTAAGCGTTATTTACTTATGTTACTTGTTATCTCATTCTAATAATTCACATTTGATATTTTACAAATATGTTTAAATTTTGCTAAAAAAGTAATAAACTTAAGTAAATCAATCAGTTATTGGCCTATTTTGTTTTCACTTACAATATACAGTATGATTCAAATAAGACATTCTTATGAGACATGAAGAAACCATGCCATATTGGATTTTGAAACGAAGTTCCTTATCGCGCGTTTTGAAAGGGGGCTAGACGGAAAAAATTCTTATGGAAAGTTGTCACACTTTTTGCTATAGTAACCATGGCAACGACGTGACAATATATAACGAAAATTCATAGAAATAAAATTTACTTCTTGTGAAGACTTAAGTTTTTTATTCATAGAATAAACATTGGTTCCTTCACTAATTAATTGAAAGGAACTTCGTTCCATCCGGGTGTCCCTTGACACCTCTCAAGTTTTTTTAAATATCTAAATACAAAAAAAAATGAAATCTATAACTTTCTTTTGATACATTGAATGTATCTATACTTATTATTTTTGAAATGTACTAAATTATGTACTTTACAGGAATCAAAGTATACATCAAGATTATCGCGAGTGTGCAACTAGATTTATAGGTTTGGCCCCTGTTGGGAACAAGGCTAAAGAGAAATGGATCTATGCATGTTCTTTGCAACCTATCACCAAAATGAGAATGACAGACCTCCTGCAGGCAACCACTGATGAAACACTCTGCCCATACGATCCAGAACTGATAAAGCAACATCAGCCTGGAAAAGTTGTTAAGGTAATTGATAATTTGTTAAGAGAAGTTTGAATTCAACCTTTTTTGTTGGTCAAGGATTTTGTACGAGGGTCACACTGAAAGTTCTTAGAAAATCAAAAACTGAGCAAACTAGCAAGTTGTTATTTATATTATATCTTTTCAGAATATTACTATTAACATTTATACATCGCTGCATTCGATAGAACCACCGAGAAAACCACTTTGCCCAATCGTCCTTAGGGGTCTCTTCGATGGCCTTCTGGAACGCAGCCACTGGTTGTTTGGCGTCCATAAAATTTTTTCTTCGAAGTTTTTCTTTTATTTTCGGGTATAAATAAATATAGCAAGGTGTGAGGTCGGGGCTAAATGGCGGGTGACCCAGCAATTCCACGTCTGACGACGCCAAATAGTCGATCGTTCGTCCGGCGGTGTGCGAAGAGGCGTTTTCGTGATGAAGGAGGATCCTACTTCAAGGTCGTTTTTCTCGATCTTTTTCCAAGACAAGTGGCAATCATTTGTTAATATACAACTCTGCAGTAAGTAACTTTTAATCTTCTAAAACAATTGTCGCATAAAGACCGGTCCTTCCGAAGAATGAGGCCACCATCTTTTTTCCTACACTTCGACCTTTCTTCAATTTAGTTGGCAACTCCTTGGAAGGAAACACCTCCTGAGCAGATTGTCTCTTGGTTTCCGGATCATAGCAATAAATCCAGCTTTCGTCACCCGTAGGCATGTCGAACACAGCTTTTGAGTCACCTCCGTTAAATATTTGTATCATTTCATGGCACCAATCAACACGACGGAGTTTTTGGGCCTCGGTCAAATAATGGGGTATCCACCGGGCACAAAGCTTCCTAATGGCTAAATGTTTGTGGAGGATTTTTTGCACTTGAGTCATATCGATGCCTAAGCTTGTCCGAATCTGTTGATAGGTTACTCTTGGATCAGTCTCCTTCATACATCGCTCAACACTGATGTTAACTTCAGTCGTCGCCGCAGAAGGCTGTCCTTGACGCAGAGCATCGTTGAGATTGGTGCGACCACATTTAAACTCATTAAACCAGTTATAAACAGTGGCCCGAGAAGGGTCTTCATCGTGAAAGGCCAATCGAAGTCCGTCATAACATTCTTGTTGACTTAAATGACACCGAAAGTCATACAAAATCATGGTACGAAAATTTTCTCGCGTTGAATTCATACTGGCCTGACACCAACAACTTTCAATTTGCCGCCAAATCGTAAAACAAATGACAAACGAATTAAATTAGTACTCAATAATATTTGCAAAGAGTTCTATTTTCAAAATTTAATCTTATTTTTTTATATATTCTTAAAAAGTAGCTAGTTCTAAAAACTTTCAGTGTGGCCCTCGTATACTATCCAAGTGATACTGGCTACTAAGAATGTTTTATATTTAATTTAGTGATTTAAACACTGACCTCTGTAAATGGATAGGATATAAAATGAGATATTTTGTGCCTATTTGATTTCCACCATTTTGGCTCTGACGGTTGTGGTGGAGAGAATACGAACTAATAATAGATATATAATACCGGATGACTGGTAGAGAATGCCTTTAGGCATTAAGTCCTCCTTGTACTTATAAAAGTGCTAAAGAATAAATAAATAAATAAATGAATAAAATAATTAACTGTCAGTAACATCGACAGATGCATTTAAGTTGGAACAAAGTAAAAGCTGTCATTCTCAAGCAATGACCTATCCATTTATAGAGATCAGTGGGTTTAACTGATAGTCAACAAATGTACAATTATTAATTTTGATTTATGTAGATTTTTTTTATTTCACAGTTCTCAGGCAATGGCCAGTACTTTTACAATATGGATGCAGTAGACGATGATCAAGGTAAAAGAAAAAGAAAGAGTGGTGATACTGAAAGAAAACGAAGGGAATTCGATCCAGGTAAGTTTTATTTTAGCCAGGTTGTTTTCATAACACAGCCAAAAAATAGTGTCATCATTTTACCTTGAAATAACTATAACAATCGTATGTTTTTTTATGGGTTTAGGCAGAGAACATACGGATAGATAGTTTAAAGTTATAAAATACTAGCTTTTACCCGCGACTCCGTCCGCGCGGAATAAAAAATAGAAAACGGGGTAAAAATTATCCTATGTCCGTTTCCTGGTTCTAAGCTACCTGCCCACCAATTTTCAGTCAAATCGATTCAGCCGTTCTTGAGTTATAAATAGTGTAACTAACACGACTTTCTTTTATATATATAGATAGATAAGATTGTCCTATTTAATTAACTGACTGTATGTAGCAAATATGTTTTTTTTACGTTTTATATATTTTAAAAAGAAAGTAGACATTTATTTTTCTTTACCACAGCTGTCTTTAAGGTAAATTTGAAGTGTATTTTTTTTTCAGATAGTTGTTGGTTCTGCCTATCTTCCCCCACGGTTGAGAAGCATCTCGTGATATGTGTGGGCACACACTGTTACCTCGCGTTACCTAAGGGCCCACTCACACCGTACCACGTGTTGATCTTACCTATAGCACATCACCAGTCCGTCAGTAAGGTAAGCTTTGTATGAATCAAAAATATTTTTGTATAGGTTAAAGACGCCAACTAATTACTAACCAAATATTAATTTACAAAATAGATATGAATTTCCCTTTTTTAATAAAAAAAAAAATTATATTTTTTTTATATTTCCAGAATTTTTTTTTTTCAAAATAAAGGGTTTCTGAAGACAAAATATCTGTTTAAAACATATTTTTATCTCTTTTTTGTCAAAGGTAATGACGGAGATGATGACAGGTTTCATACATAGGTTTTGGTCTCAGGAAAATATTTTAGTGCAACAAAAAACGTAACATTTTCTAGTCCTCGTTTCGTCTTTTCTTTTAAAAAGATGTTGAATGAATGTTAATATAAAAAAAATCCATTTCAGGCACCTGACGAAGTTGTTAACGAAATAAAGAAATTCAAAGAGGCGTTAAAAGAATTTTATAAATCAATGAAGAAGTTGGTTGTGTTCTTTGAGAGGAATTACAAAACATCGCATATGCAAATACAATGTGTGCCTGTGCCTAGAGCATGCGAGTCACAGATATTGGAAGTTTTTCAGGTACTGAAGTCACACGTCAAGTGAAAGTAATTTCGCTTCACGTCTTACTTGAGGCCAAATTTTAGTGCTCTTCCCCTTCTCACATTTGTCTTATTAGGAAAGGGTGGAAGAGAAAGTAGATTTGACGGTGGAGGGGACGATGGGCAGCGGTTGTTTCGTTATTTCGGCTTATAATATAAAAAATATATATTTTTTATAACTTGTTTAAAATTATCCACGATTGCTATGAGGGGTTCACATTGAATATGAGGTAAAAGTGGTATGAGAAAAATAAAAACTGGTTATAATGACGTCTTTGACTTTGACATTTTTCGTTATATTTTAAGCAAATGTATCACGTACATTAATTTTTTTTTCGATATTATATATAGATACTCTAATTTAAAGTTATATTAACCGGTTATTTATGTATATATTTGGTTTACTTAGCTTAATTTCTACCCAAAGGTTTTCTGACAGAAATTGCTTAGCGATAAGACCGCCTTTCATGAAAATCCTGATGTACTTTCTTTTTTTTTTTTTGGTAACTCCATGATAGTGCACAATAAAGTATATTTGTATATTTAAGGACGAGGCGGGTATAAACAGTATCCAGATAGAAGTTCTGCCGCCGTACGCGGACATAGCGCAGGTGGTGCTACCAGGTGCGCCATATTTCCACGCAGAACTACCCACCGGGGATCAGATATTCGCTAAGACGAAACAACACTTCCCATTACAGTTCGGAAGGTAAAAATAATAAAAAAAATGATAAAGTGCAATTGAGTCATTTTTATGATCTATGTTTTTATTTATATGCCTTTATGGTAGTTTCAATTCAGTATTTAACACTAAGAATAAATTCAAGATGGCCGCTATCACAAAATGGCGTTCACATAATTTCATTTTTACCCTCACTTTTTTTTTACGTCTAACAATAAATTAAAAGTTTGTATAGTAGAACACCTTGATAACATTAGATAAAAACTTACTAATGATCTAATAAAAATCTTTGCCATAAGTAGGCGTTGTAAATAAATGTTTGGATGGATGGATTGATTAGTTTGTAGGAAGGATTGAGATGAAATTTGGCTTTGATGCAGAACATAGTCTGGAAGAACACTTAGGCTACTAATAAAGTTTGTTTTTTTTTAATTTCCCACGGACGCAGTCGCGGGCGATAGCTAGTTTAGTTATAAGTTGTATTGTTCCAGGGATGTATTATCGAGTCCTCCGATACTGAACTGCGAGGACAAAGCGGACTGGAGGCAGTGCCTCATCAGCCGCGAAGAGGAGGACGACCACGTCGCCGCATTCCGCACTAACTTCAGACCTTACGACTTCACTATTAATGAAGACAGTGATAGTGAATAAATTAATAAAAAATATACTATTCTTTCTCTATCTACCCTTTTCAAACCTAATAGGATGACAAATGAGTGTGCTGGTAGAGTTTAAGGGAAAATTTACAGAAATTGTTATTTCTATGGGTCCTATGTATAAGGGCCAAAGTAACAAATTGATGATTTTTACTTTTTTATGTTAAAAGTTACGTCTTAGTCTATTTTACACTAACTAAACACAAATATACATTTACAGGTGGTAAATGTGTTTTTTCTAAAGTAAAAAAAAAAACAGTCGGATTGATAACCTTCTTTTTGAAGTCGGCTTAAAAGGGCCATTGCGGCATATTTTCCTATAAGGTTGAAGCTTTGAGAACCTCTCCTGTAAAGTTGTCTATTTGCACATTGGCCTTTATTCGTAGGAGCCATCGATTTATTTATAACTAGCTTTTGTCTTAATAACCAAAAAAAAAACAGTAAATAGCTTATGCGCTATTATAGACGGTTATATATTCTCTGCATCTGTGCCAAATTTTATCCAGATCCGTTTAGCTGTTTCGGAGTTATGTGATAACAAATATCCATCCATTTAACATTCACATTTTTAATATTAGTAAGTTGAACGTGGAGTCATCTTAGGAAGTGGGTAAAGGTAGAAATAGAGAGAAAATTTTCAGATTTATTGGTGACTAGCTATTGTCAGAGTAGCCTAAGTTACTTTCGCATTAGTCCAGCCGTTTTGGAGGTAACAAAACCATTGTAGGTATATTTAGTAGTTAGTTGCAAAAAGGTTGAGAAGATAAGTTATATCACGTAGAACATTCATAATTCACACGCATTTAATAATATGTGCGGTAAGAACTTGAAATTCAAAAACACAGACATAAAACCAGATTTGTATAGGATCTATTAATATCCTTCGAATGTAAGCTTTGTAAGTCATCGACCAACCAACGCTTGCGCAGGGATCAATAAACCGCTAATCTGTTGGCCTTGTAATATTTTCATTCTAAAGAATTGAAATATCTGAGTAGACGCGTTTAAACTCAAATAAAAAATGTGTTCAAGTATTAAAATATTTAGTAATAATAAAAATTGTATGTGTCGGGGAACGTTTCATAATCTGTGCAATTTTTTAAATTCTACATAATGATAAGATAACTTAATCAGCTTAAAGGAAATGACATAATTAAACATTTAATGTTTTTAATTTATAAATTATTTTAATTTGATAAGTGATAAAAGTGAAACAATGAAAATAAAAATATTGAAAATTATTAAACTTAAAATTATAACTTTCAAGTATAATAATATGAATGATTGAAAAATAAAGTCCGTATAATGTATGAAATGAAGTTTCCGGGGGATAAGCGCGGTGTGGACTCGGTACGATTTTGTACGTCTGAGCAATTTTTTGAGGTAATTACATTTATATCTAAACATACAACCATTTTAATTCGTGTAAAATGATTCCAAAGTAAGGATTTACATAAGGTATAATAAATTAGTTAGAATACGTAAGTAAAATGAAAAAAAAAGAACGATCGTTCATAAACGAAAGTCGAAATAGTCGACGATAGTATCGTACGACATTTTTAGGTTATTTATCTAACTTAATAGTTATACAAAAGAACAAAATGGAGTCAATATGTTGCAATCAAAAAAGTTTTGTTATTAATTAAATAATTTTAATATGAAACTAGTTAAAGACATAGTTATATAGTATCAATTGAATAATGGAATTACTGTTCCCTAAAGTGGCGGGAAAACTTTTCTCGTTTTGAGTTAATCAATAAAGTTAATAAAACTTTATTAAACGATTGTCTTAAAACTTACACAAATAATTTAACATCTGAAAGGTTTATTTTAATAAATTTTCGGTAGTAAATACTTCATTTTTTTTGTAGGTTAGTTTTTTGTTCTTTCATACAATATCACTGTTTTACTTTATGGTTCTCTGGATGTTCTAAGTTTATTAATTAATGATTTATTTTTTATTTTTCATAACCTGGAAGTCTACAAAAAGCAGTCATCATAAAAAAATAACTAATCAGTGTAACGCAGCGACCCCAATTGGGCTTTGGCTTTTGCCAAAGAAATCTCCACTTTCTCGATCCTGTGCTGTCTCGACCCAGTCCTGGACTTGGAGCTCTCTTAGGTCTTTATTCAGCGATAGCTGGGACGGACAACTTGTTAACATAATATAGATTAAAGGTACGTGTTCTCAAATGTTTAATTTTCAGGGAATTATGCAGCAGCTGTTGAATGTTTTATGAGAAATTTTAGCTACGTAAGTATAAGATTTATCGTCGAAGATATAGTGGTTCATTAAAGCTAATTTTGTGTATTTTTAATTAAAGCTCTTTTTAGTACTGTCGCTGAAATAATAAATAGGTTGTACTTTTAATAATAATATGTATTTGAGATATTAACCCACACTGGGCCAGCGTGGTTGACTATGGTGTAGTGGTGTAGTTGGGACGTGTAGTGAGCTGATGATTCGATTATTAATGTTAATTTTTGCTACAAAAATATTAATTCATTGTATTTTTTCAAAATAAACTATTTGTATAATTTATTGATTTTTTATATTTTGTACCGTGTTTGAAAATAAAATCAAACATTTAAAATAAATAACCTATTGTTATCAATAAATTTGTCTTTTTATTAAAAACAAAATAAAAATATTTTTATTAAACCACAAGTTAATGTACATTTTTGAATATGGCTTTGAATATTTTTGATGTTTTTGTCGTATTTTTAAAAAGCTTTACAATGTAAAAGGTTGAACGACAGATGTTGTTCCGAGGCGGGTTTTAGGCGGTATTATATTAATTTGATCAGATATTATAACTCATAATGTAACCGTTGGTTTTTGAGACCAAAATCTCTGTATGAAACATATCGTTATCCCTGTCATTATCTTTTACAAAACAGAGATAACAATATGTTTAAACGGGGATTTTGGTCTAAGAAACCCACGGTAACGTATATTTTTTAAATTCTACGAGGACGAAGTACAAGCGAAATAGTTATTGCACATAATAATATCTTATGAAATGACAGACACGGAACAGATAAAAGCACAAAAGGAATTAAAACACTTCCTGGATTTTGGAGAAAAATGGAGGTGGCTTATACCCAGCAGGGGTCATGACTGTTTCTTTTAAATAACTATATTTGTTAACTTTAATTTAAACAATTAATGTATCAAACTGTCATGAAAATAAAGGCTAATTAATTAATTAAAAAGCTATAATATAGAAGAATATAGTAAGAATTTTCAAATAAGAGTTGAAATGAAACAAATGAAAAGATTTAGTTTTTTAATCAAGTACTTTTTAATTTAAGTACTAAGTAATTTATCACAGTAAAAATAACGGTAATTAAGTATGGCTTATTGTTCATCAGTTGTGGTAAGTTATAGCTTCAATACTGAATAAATCCAATCCAAATTTCATTATATAATTTATTACACAAACTTAAGAATAAATCAAAGAACATGGTGCCCAATGAAACTGTATAGTCAACGAGCTGTTGGTCTGTGTCGCCGAGTCACTGGAGGACAATGACGACATTGCAAGCGATTTAATAAAGCGATTAACCATCATATTTTTTATACCAGATGGTGGCAAATGAGCTTGGCGTGTCTTCAATTTAATTATATCAAGGCTGTTCTACTCCGAAATCGCGTAACACTGAAATGCAAAAACAAATCGATTAAAGGTTTGTAAACAGTGCTAAAATAACAACGACAAATCTGAGTAACGGTTGTACTGGTTCTCTAAAGAAATTAACTAAAACAGACTGGTTACAAAATAGTACTATATATATGTATAGTCTAGTAAATTAAATAATATATAGCCTAGTATAGTATAGTATTATATATGTGCGATGCCACATATACATTTTTCGTAACAGCGCCATCTATGTTTCCAAATTAGTAAATTTAAGTAGTCTCTTAGTGTCAATTTAGTATGAGAAACCTACACTAAGCGATTGTTTAAGAAACGTAAAAAATAAAATAATAGGATTAAGATAATGCTTATATTTAATGAATCATTAGATGTAATAAATTTGCTTTTAACCGCGATTTTGTAAGCGCAGAATTAAAAAAAATATCTAGTAATAAATATATAGCCTAAGTTACTCAGGTAATGTGGGTTTCTAATTGAAGAAGTTTTAAAATCGGTCAAATAGTTTTTGAGTTTAATCATTACATCCAAAAGTACAATTCTTTCCTCTTCATACTATAAATACCTCTTTGGCGTATTTTTACAGATTAGAAAGCCACATAAAAAGCGTTATAAACTGCTAAAAACAGTAAGTAATAACCAATTAGCATGCTAACCTAAATAAATCAATTTAAATTTCTCTAATAATAGGAAAAAGAAAATTAGTACTTAACTATATATTTACCTATAGCTGTCATCATCTACTTCAGCTTGTCCCACTTACGTAGGGTCGGTGCATTAGGTTTCTTTCCTCCAAATCAATCTGTCTGCCGTCATCTCCATTGTCAACCCATCCATCTCTTCCTAGGCCTACCTCTACCGGTGTACCCCTCCACATTCATACTTAACGTTCTCTTTGCCACATGCGAATAGAATTAGTAAAATTTGTTGTAATTTTCTTTTTCCAAATTCGGTTTAATATAAGAAAGTTATTTTTTTTTCTGCTACGTGTTGCATTATCTGTAAAAATAACATGAAAAGTACACAGTTATGTTTAAGCCAGCCAAAGTGGCAAATGAGTATGCGACCACCTAAAATCGCCGAAATAGCCAAGCGACCGCTGCCTGATAGTCATCCGCAATTGTAGATGCTTTCTCTACCTTTAATCAATAGGGGAAGAGTCGCACATAAAGTATATTAATTACCCTTTACAATGCGTCCCCTCCTCCATTATATTCGCTTCCCTTCCCCATCTTTTTCTTGTAAGGGTTAGAAGGTAAAGGGGACTAAAATTAGGCCTCCGGCACGCACACTAATGAGATGAAACGCGGAATAACTTCTACTTGACGCCTGTGTTCTGTGTGGTCGTGGTATTTCACTGGACGAACCGGACTATTCCAATAACAAATGTTGTTGCTGGCGTCTAACAATTTTAATTTAACATTATTTAGACGAATAAGGTATTATTAGATTTTAATGTAAATACCGGAATACATATACATACATAATTGGTACTGGCAACTTTAATTCTAACCTTAATGGTAGACTGAAGAAACAAAGGAGACCCATAACATCAGATAAGCGTTAATAAACGATACTTTTATGTTTTCTTAGAAATATGGACTGTCGAAAAACGAAATAACATATCTATTTCAAATTAACTTGAAAACAATAATATAAATAACAATGTTTTGTACACGTGCTTTGTTTGGCAGAGGAAATACAAGATCAAATTACTTTCTTCAGTATTTTGATCACATTTAAACCTTCATGAAATTAAATAATAAATAATTTAATAATATAATTTTTTAAATATTAATTTTCAATACAATCAAAGTTAATAAATAAAGAGTCGTTTAAAAACACTAAATCGAGTCGTAAGTTATTTTATTAATGGCGTCCACAAGTTTCAGTAAGAAAGTGACACCGTAAGGTAGAGCGTGCCCACTATTTTTGCAAATAATAGGTAATAAATTGGTTTGATATTTTTTTTTGTTAAATATTTTATAATTTAAACAAATGAAAATGTTTTTCATTTTATATTTATTAACTTATGGAAAACTTATTGTATTTACTAGGATAAATGAATCTTACCTTTAAATCCTATAAAAGTAAAAACTGTATAAATTATATGAAAATATAAGATTATAATAATGTTTATGTGATAAGATATGCTGTACATTTCTTTATTTCATCTTACGATTTCATCAATTCTTCAATAATGTAAAATCTGAACACGTGTCTTAGAAATAAGATAGAGAAAAATTTCTCTTACGTACTCAGATACTTTCATTGTATTCAAAACGATAGCGTTGAAGTCTTTAATATGTCGATTCTTAGCTCTTCAATAATTATTCTTCTGATAATATTTTTCTTGATTTTCCCGGCCATTGCCATTATTTAATTATATTTTTTTAATCATCACAATCATTTATAAATTACATAACCGTGCTCTACACAAATTCCAAATTCAGAGTTTTCTAAAAACATGACGTCACCTCAAACACTTAGAAAAATCGCTAGAATATATTGTATTACTTAGGAAAACTTTTGTATAATTTATTAAAACGAAAATGGTATTCACTTTTACACAACATTTTATTAAATGGACACAAGCTCGACAAACTATCTTGCGATAAGCCACTAAATGTTTGAGTTGCGATAAATAGTCCCCTATTGAACTGAAGCACTGATATTACAATATTTGAGCCATATTGATTTTAATTTACTATATCTTTAGGTACAATTTTCGTATATATGTATATAATCTACTGTTAGTTTTATTATTATTATTATTATTAACAATTCACGTTGTAGATAGAACTTGGCATTGAAATGTGAAACTATTATGAAGCTGCTACAAAGATGTTAAACATATGATATGTTTAATATATATTTTTTTAACAACCACAAAAATACTTACATTACTTAAAAATAATTATATTATACTAAATTTCATATAGTCGTATTTGCTAAAACATTTCAAGTCTTCTGTCTGCTATATACTTAGGCCCTTCTAATACAAAGTAACGTTAATTTTCTAAACCAAGTAATTTTAATTGTTAAGTGACTTACGTAATGTAATTAAACAAGTTCGTACACAGCGCGCTATCTGTCATCGCCAAAGACAGTTGCTCGCGACCTGTTTGTTTAGACAGTCCTGAGAAAAGTCGCTATAATTTTCAAGATGACGAAGCATTTCTATACAGTTGATATATAGTCGCTATGACTGTGTGTCCGAGTAGACGACTCGCGTCGACGATTCAACATACATTCGATATACATAGAACGCGCAACGCGATTATTTTCGACGACTTATGTTGCCTTGTGTACAAAGGGCCTCAAGCATTTATCCTTGAATATATCAATATCAATTGTCATTCAAATATCTTTAACTTTTTTTCAGATTTCAAAACTACGGTGAATTTGAAAGCTTTACCTTACAACATTTTGATATCAACTAAAAATGGAGTTGAACACGAACGTTGACGTCGACGCTGGATTTGAGGATCTCGACGAATCAACTACTGCAGACCAAATCAACAATGAAATAAACCCAAGCGATGCTACTCGCGATGACAAAGAAAATGAACTAGAAACTTCAGCTGAACAAAATGATAACGAGATAATTACATTGGAAGATGAACTTCGAGAGATATTTTCCAATTGTTCTAATAACTTTAACGTAGTTCATATCAATGCACAAAGTATATCTGCACATTATCTCTCATTGTTAGCAACATTCGTCAATCTTCACAACGTCGATGCCGTATTGGTTTCGGAGACGTTCCTAAAGGACACTATGGATCCAAGGGTGGGAGATATGCCTGGTTATAATCTGATCCGGAACGACAGAACGGGCAAAGGTTGTGGAGGAGTTGCAATTTATTTGCGGAAAGAGCTGCACTATGAAACTATCGACAAATCTCCAAATGATTACACCATGTCTGCCGAATACCTGTTCATTGAAGTCCGTCATGAAGAAACTAAAATACTCTTGGGTGTGTTTTACAGCCCATCTTTAAAAATTGACTATTTCCCATCATTCGAAGACTTACTCAAGAAATATCGTCATAAATATGAAAATGTAGATATTCTTGGAGATTTTAACACGGATTTATTGAAAAGGAATAGACGCCTGAAGAAATTGCTCTCTATCATTGATGGTCAGAACTTGCACCTTCTGCCTCTCGGCCCAACACATTTTGCTCCTGGATCATCAGCTTCCATCTTGGATTTGATCATTGTCACTGATTTCGCTAATGTGGCGAAGTACGGTCAGCTGGGAAGTTACTTCTCATATCATGATATAATTTACGTTTCAAACATATTGAATTCTTGGAGGGAAAGGATCCCCATCGAGACTGTGCCGAGTGGAAGTAAAGAAGAACCTCTTTGGCAGAAACCCAAAGTCCGTAGAGCTCTCGCAGAACAATTGAAAGCAATGAAAATTTACAAGGATAGTGATAGAGGTGAAAATGATTTAAAAGCTTATCAAATAAGCCGCGAAAAGATCAAACAACTTGAAATGGAGTACAAACGTGAAAATCGTAAGAATCAAAAAGGCCAATAAGGCTTTGTCTAGTCTGTTTGTGATGTATTTATTGAAGTATTATTAACTGTGGACATCGTCAGCGCCGATTTAATTTAAAAAATAGTCTAAGTAAAAAAAAAACAAAAAAAAAGTAGCCTAAGTTACTCCCGCAAACTCTTAAATCAACTAAGTCCAAGTACATGTAAGAGTCGTTTTAAAGTTGGGTCGGGCGAACCGACAGACAGATGAAAATTGAAAAGAAAAAAAAACATCATGTCCACGAAATATGATTTCTTTTTATACCTCTTTTCATACAGACACTAATTGTATCAATTGTGTAGATTTTAATTTTTATTAATTAATTGCATTTATTTTTCGGCCCTAACTTAGGGTAGGCTCCAAGCCTCTCGATGGGGACATATAGTGAGTTGATGATGATGACAGATTTAAAGAAACATGTATCATTATTATTAGTCTAATTAATTACACTTATTCTATTTTTATACTACGTTCTATTCGAAGTTTTGTTTTTTTTTTATTATTTATTTATATTATAATTTTACTATTTCGTTGTCCATGACAAACACATTTGTTATTTTAAATAAGAAATTATAAAATCGTAAAAAAGAGTTATTTAAGTGAAAATGTACTTTTTGATAAATTATTTATTAATAACATTTTTTTACTAATTATGTTTCGTTAAAAACTACACAAACTGTTTATTACAATTTGAGATTATTTGATATTTACTGTACTGATTTTTTTTTATAAAATTATTAAATAGTGTATTAATTGAAGTTTAGTGAATTGTTATAGAGATGTGGATATCCAGCGATTTCCAATTTTTTGAAAACTATTATTAAGCTAAAATGTTGATTTTTTTTGGAATTATTGTAATGCGAGTCGAAACAGTGCTCTAATAGGTATACTATTTTATTGATAGAAATAATATTCTTACTGTTTAAACATCTTCCGTACAAAGTACAGATATAAAAATTTTAAAACTTTGAGAAAAAGCTGGTTTTAATTCATGTTTCTAGCCATTTTTAACTGTGATTTGTAAGTTAGTTGTATTGGTCCGGTTATCGTAATTTCACATCTAGAGCTTATTTTTTATAATAGGATAATTATTCACCTCCCAGGACTTATCCCACTAGAGAGGGGTCGGCGCACAAGGTTTTATAAACCTTAAAGTTTTGTTTTAAACGGGAGGACCTACTTGGGAGGAATATATTAAAATTTAACATAATATAATAGGATAATTACTATATGTTATAATTGATCATTATGCGATATTTTAATATAAACCAAATAATCATAACTAAGTTGATAATTATTTACAAATACAGAATGTTTAGTATTGAATTAAATATTTATTTAAATTATATTTGTTTTAATTTTTCTTCCACTCTCCGAACTCATTTTTTAAAATATTTTTAGGTGTAAAGTTACATTTCTTCTAAGGTAATTATTTTATGATATGAATTACAAAATTTTTAAGGTTTCGAATAACTACTACATGAGCTGAGGTTGAAAAAAAGCTGTTGGCATTGATCAATAAGCTTACTCAGTTGATCTCAGGGTGATCGATTTTTTAATTTTTATGATAAGATATACATAAAATTGAGTAATACTGCTTGCAGCGAAAAAATCTATTAGTGTTTTTATAAATGGCAAATGCAGCAAGCGCTTCAAAAGTAACTGCTACCCATAGACATTTCTGCACTCCTCAAATGCGTAGCAAAAGCATTGCAAATCTTTAATGGATAAAAAAATAGAACAGAATACGTCGCCTCCACGTTTAAATTAATTCTCCTTTCTAAGTAAGCACTAGAACTTTATGTAAGAGAAGATAATATATATTTTTTTATAAGATAAGGAGGCAAACGAGTAGCGGGAACATCATGGTGTTCATCAACGCCCTTGAACATCTGCAATACCAGAGGAACCGCAGATGCGTTTCCGGCCTTTATTTTTAATTTTTATTTCAACAAAGACAAAGGAAAAAACTTTATTTGAATTACTGCACTTCGGTACTAATTTTTCATTTTCACACTAATTTTTCAAGAGTTCTTTGTAATAAAAATAACTATGAAAACAAAACAACGTTTAATATTTGAATTAGAAGTGTTTTTTTAAATGTAGAGTCACTTATTAACAAAAAAAAAAATTAATAATATTTGAAGTGATTTTCGTTTAATAACTTACCGTGGAATAAACGATAATTTAATTTCATGAAATGTCTGAAATTATTCACACATTTTATATACCTCTATAATTTAAGTATAAGTTATATAACTATGTACACATTTAAGCTAGTATGTATAAAATATGAAACAATTTAATTTAAACTAGCTTTTACCCGCGACTCCGTCCGCGCGGAATAAAAAAATGAAAACGGGGTAAAAATTATCCTATGTCCGTTTCCTGGTTCTAAGCTACCTGCCCACCAATTTTCAGTCAAATCGATTCAGCCGTTCTTGAGTTATAAATAGTGTAACTAACACGACTTTCTTTTATATATATAGATAGATGAACATAAATCTTATCTTATTAATACATATGCGAATATTTAGATGGATGGATGGATATTTTATTGAAGCTATCTCCGGAACGGCTCAACGGATTGTTATTAAATTTGGCATAGATGTAGACATAGTGTAGAAGAACTCATAGACTACTACTTACTAAGTATTTAAAGCCGCGCGAACGATATTGCGGGCTACAGCTAGTATTCTATAAACGTACATTGCAACTCTACCAGTTGGTAAGGTCAGCGCACGACTCAGTACATGAGTCAGCCAAACAACACATCGGTTGTGTCCAGTTGGTGTGCAGACGTGTGCATAAACTAAATAATAATTTTACTTTATATAAAGAAAATAAGTCGATTTCATGAAATAATGTTTATTATCAACTAATAAGTGATTATTATCTGTGCAACTTCAATTAGCGGGAAACAGTCAACTACATTGATAAGCCACAATGTCGCATAAAAGTTTGTAGGCGGGAGACATTAGTGGGAAGTCCCAAGTGAAAAACAAATCCTTCAACAAACTTTTGAAGGTAATATTAAAGTAACTATTCTAAATATAGTATATTACTGCATGAATACAAAAAATATATTATCTCCCTTATATTTATTTGTTTAGTAATTAAATAGAATTTTTATGATAAATTATTTTAGGTTAGGTTAATATTTTATAAATTCAAACGTCCATATTAAAATAACTGAACAGGATAAATGTTTTCAAGTACTTTATGTATGGGATTGTTTTAAAATATATAAAAAAAAACTATTTGTTGATGTAACAAAAAAGCGTGCTCCTGTTACAAGATAGCGGCAAAACTTCGTTCTCGTTCATAAACATTTTCTATCATAATTATTGATAATTTCGTAATTTGTATATGCTATTTATTTTATTATTTGGAAAATAAGTTATATTTCAAGCTTGTCCACATTTTTCATGAAACAATGTTTTATTAAACTGCAAACATATGTGATCTATTATGATGTAATTATTGTGAAATTTTTACAATCTTTCTGCGGATTTGAACCACTCTGATATTTGTATTAATACTTGTTGTATTAAGAGATTTGTTAAACAGAAAGTAGTACAGAACAGGGTATGAGGTTGACATTCACCCATCTGATAACCAGATGATTCATAATTTATTTTTTATCAAATATCATTGATGACCATCTTAGTTTATTTGGAACACTATTCCAATATCAATATTTTTATTGATTCTTCAATATTCTTCTTTTTTAATATACATTTTTCTATTTTTAATCATAAAATGTATCGTATACATTTTTTGCCTTTTAATTAGTTTCATCACATTCCTATTTAATATAAAAAAATATTGATAACTTTAATTTTATTTATTCTTGTTTTACAGTTGTATAACGACGACAGTTTACGATCTTGCTTTTGACCAAAAAAAGACAAGGAACAAAGACGAGAATAGATAAATCATCAATAAAAAATGGAAGACGCCAAAAGAGCCGACCCTGACAAAAAGGGCAAACACTCTACTGGATCAAAAGCTTTAGCTGATCAAAATAATAACGAGATAATTACTTTTCATAAGGAGCTTCGAGATATATTTTCGAGTTGTTCCAAAAACTTCAACGTCGTTCATATCAATGCTCAGAGTATACCTAAACATTATCTCTCTTTGTTAGCAACGTTCGTCAATCTTCATAATGTTGATGCCGTATTGGTTTCGGAGACATTCCTGAAGCAGTCAATGAATTCAAAGGCTGGTGATATACCAGGTTATAACCTGATCCGCAACGATAGAGTGGGCAAAGGTTGCGGAGGAGTTGCAATTTATTTGCGCAAAGAGCTCAAATATAGACATGTGGCTAAATCTTTGAGTTATTACACGAGTTCCGCTGAATACATTCTTATTGAAGTCTACCACAATAAAACTAAAATACTTTTGGGTGTGTTCTACAGTCCAAATTCCACAATTAATTATTTTACAACTTTAGAAGACTTACTTAAAAAATACCGCCCTGACTATAAACACGTGAATATACTTGGAGATTTCAACACTGATATCTTGAAAGCGAATAGACGTGTAGCTAGATTGTTGTCTATTGTTGAAGACCACGGTTTATACCTGCCACCTCTGGGGCCGACTCATTTTGCTCCCGGTGGATCAGCCTCTGCCTTGGATCTGATCATTGTCTCGGAAAAAGACAATGTCGCAAAGCACGGTCAGTTAGGCAGTTGTTTCTCATATCATGACATGATCTACGTTTCAAATAAAATAAAACCTTGGCGGAGAAGACCGAAACTGAATGAAGAACCTATTTGGCAAAAAATTGACGCCGACGCAGCTCTGGCAGAACAATGGAGAGCATTGAGTATCTACAAGAATAGTGAACGAGTTGATAATGATTTAATGAAGTATAGAAACGGCCGAAAAAGTATTGAAAAACTTGAGAAGGAATTTCAACGTGAAAATAGCAAAATCCAAAAATCCCCGAAAAAATAACTTTTAACATATGTTTTATCTTTTTATTAATTTATGTTATATTCCAATTGAATATTTTATCTAAAAGACGTAAATTCGTAAGAAAAAAATTATAATGTTATACTTTTTATACTTTTTGTACTTATAGTAATATTTTTACTATCATTTATCTTAGGGAAATAATTAATGTTATTTATACACTTTCAATCTCGAATATATTTTAATCCAATGTAATTATTTGAATTATATAACGTTGTTAAAATTGTTGAAAAATATTTAAAATTTATTTAAGGAAACCTTTAACCTTGTACTTTAGTACACTGTATATGTTAAATCAAATTGTTATTTTAAATGTTTTCGCATGCAATAAATAAAATTAGAATAATAAAAAAACAATCAGTAAAATAGATTAGCAAAAATTTATATACACTTCAATAATTTTAGTTAAACCAAAGTTTTTTAGAATTGTTATTTTCTCAATTAATTTTCCGCCTTAGTTTAATATATAAGCTTTTAAAAGTTGGTATATAAAATAAAATGAATGTAGATAGTAGAAATGCGAAAGAAAAATGTTGGAATGTTGAATTCACGAATTATTTTTTTAATAATTGTTTTTCAATTTATATGTTTTTTATTTTTAAAGACATTGAAATAAAAGTCCTTCATGGTAGAAGAATGAGAAAAAAAAAATGACCAAAGAATTAATATTTTAGATAAATTTTACAATTTTAATGGATAAATATTATTTATTGTATTAAATGCTTATTCTAGATTTTATTAGTACCACTAACCGTGGGTCTAAAATCTCCGTTTAAAACATATTGTTATCTCTATTTTGTCAAAGAAACAGGAATAACGATGTTTTATATAGATATTTTGGTCTCAGAAACCCACGGTAAATGTAATCCACTTTAGAGATAAACAAGCATTATGTTTATAATTATTTACTTAAAATAAGTTAATTTTTTTAGATTGTAATTAGCAGGTTATGATAAAGTTAGTTTAGTTTGAAAATATTGTTTATTTTCTAATTCTTTGTATTACTTATTACTTACATATCAAACTGAAAAGGTTAATTTTATGTAGTACTTTACATACTAATATTATTATGTCATACTGCACTATTTATTATTTATTTTACCATATTTGGACTAGTTAAAATTTATATTCTTTTCATCACTATTGATTAACTTAGCGGATGATTAGCTGAACTTTAGTGCCATTATTAAAAAAAGACGATTCATTAAATGGTATTAAATAAAATTATTATAATTTATAAATACCTGCATTTATATTTAATTTTTTTTATACTCCATTCCATTATTTTCTATTATTTATCAAAAACACTTATTAAATGTAAGTTTCCTTGTCTTAATTACGAAATTCTAAAATGTGATATTTTTTAACTAAAAATTATTTCTTAATACTAAAGATTGTTTTGAAATTATTTCAAATTAAAGTTATATTTATCATAAGTATTATTTGTTATTCAATCCTTCTCTCTCTATCTCTCTCTCTCTCTCTCTCTCTCTCTCTCTCTCCCTCCCTCTTTCCATAATTTCCTCATTCCTGAGGGTCGCAACTGCTCTTTTTGTCCATGTCACCTTCTGCCTGCTGTGAATTAGGAAACTTAAGTAAAATTCTTGGGACGAATGGATGTTGGGTATAAAAAGACCAAAAACGTGACCATGTACGCAACGGCGAAGCGTTCACAGGGTTAAGTTGAGCACAGATGCTAGAACAACTCAATAAGAATTCCATGGAAAGAGTTACTCTTCGGGACACTACTTAGGTTTTTAGCAGGGAATGTTATAAGTTTAATAATTAATTAATTTTTTTGCTGTTTGTCTTAGCATATTATTACGGTGTTGTGGCGTGAATTGATAATTTAAATGTGTAATACTCTTTTTTACACTTTCAACACCAACAGTAAAACTCAAGGAAGGAAAAAATGCAATGACAAAATGTTTTAATACAAGTGTGACAGTAGTACTACGGTGCCCGAGCCGAGGCTCCTGAACCCTCGATCCTAGTTACTCTCAAACAAGGTTTAGACTAATCGCCATCTGCGCCCGTCCACCTCAAATCCGGTGAAGCTGTAAATACCTCTTCAAAGCAAACAGTCACTATTCAGTCACAGAAAAAAAAGTTCTACGGTAAGAGGTTTAATTTACATTGATATTTTTAATTCATTAAAATTAGTTGGGCTATTCGTAAGTAATCAAGATGATTACATACAATTTTTTAAGCAACTTTCATTTTTTTTATAATCGATTATTTTAGAATAGATTTTATGTCCATCGATAAAATATTGATATATATTTACTTGATATCTCTTTGTTACTATTGATAAATGATAAGTTAATTCAACCTGAAGAGAACAAAACATTGACAGACTCATTTTAAACGTTAAAGCCGCTACAAGTTATATATTTACGAAATTCAAGTTATGAAATGAGTTTTGTTACATACAAAAAATTTATCTAATAAAAACTAATTGAAAAGTGTTGAATATAAAACCAAGACTTTATAATTTACAAGGCGACACTCAATGTGGAGAAAGTTGAAGTGATTTTTACAAGCTGTCGCCATCAAATAAAATGGCGAAACCAAGTTGATATTTCATAGCAAATACATAAAACTACTTTAAAGGTAAACTAATAAATGATTTTTATAGTAAATTTGTACATTTTTTATGTATTTCATTCAAGAAAAGTATTTTTAAATACAAATACAGTATCGATAACAGAAATGTTCTTGCATCTCTATTACGTTGCATTTCCGTCTCACTTTTAACTTTATTTTACGTCACCAAGAATAAAATTATATATTAAAATTTTATTTATATATTTAATCGAATTAGTTATATCATTTTACAATATTATAAAGCACAGAAATAAAAGAATGAAAACTTTTTAATTCATGAACAATGAACACGGTTGGGTTATTGAGAATTAAAAACTTAAGTATGCACGTGCTTATCTGAAATCATGATGTCTGCCCAGTGGATGGCTAAACACATCTTTAAATATATTAAACAAATTACATTTCACAACCCTTAAGCATAAAGTCAAAACTGCTCTACCATTGTTTTAAGGCAGACTAGGGCACATTGTTATATTTTTGTTAAAAAAATAATTATAACTTCAACTTTTCTTTCAGCAATAAATACATCCTCACTAACGAATAAAGTGAACTGAACATAACAAAACGGACGTGAAGACAGCAGATTGTATAAGTAATATTTGAGACTTATTTTAAGACAAAATAACTTTATTGTATACTCCTCTTATTGTATCATTCTAACTGTATATACATATTTTTCAATTATTATAATATTTAAGTTATTATAAAATTAATGCCAAAGATTCATCTATTCCCCAATAAGTTGTAAATATAATTCAATTGTCATTTATAAGACTTAGTTTCTGAAATTTCTATCATCTTAATTATCAAATTAAGTAATTTTTAAGATAACATTATTAGTTGATATATAAGTTAATTTCTTGAAGAAACTTCTCAAAACAAAATAAACACAATGGAGACAAGATCCATGTCTAGAAGAAGAAAGGAAGAAAGTCATGATAGAGATGTATCTGATATCAGTTCCAGTAGCGATGATTCAAAGACGTTAGATTATAAACTGCATCAGATTTTCCTTAAATACTCTACCAATCTTAACGTCGTACACCTCAATGCTCAGAGCATTCCCGGTCATTACCTTGACTTACTCCGAACATTCACAAATGCACATAGCATTGATGCTATATTAGTTTCCGAAACGTTTTTAAAACCTGACATGGCGTCAATTCATTACGGTCTACCAGGTTTCAAACTTATACGCAATGATAGAGAAGGTAAACCCAGTGGAGGAGTTGCTATTTATCTTCGTCATGACATACCTTTTAACTACGTCACTCGCTCGCCCGGGGTCTATTCTAAATCCGCGGAACATCTCTTCATTGAAATCTTTCCAGGCGGCACCAAAGTCTTACTAGGCGTGTACTATTCGCCGTCTTTGACCATCAAGTATTTTCCATCGTTCGAAGGTTTATTGAACCGATTACGCCCCGAGTATGAACACGTGATGATTATGGGCGACTTCAACACGTGTTTGTTAAAAAATAACAAGCGAGCACAAGAATTGCTCCGAATATTAGATTCCAATAGACTGAATATTCCCTTATTGGATCCGACTCACTTTGCGCCCAATACCAAACCTTCTTTACTTGATTTGATGATGGTTTCTGATACAGATAACATCGCTAAGTATGGCCAACTGACTGGGTGTTTCTCTTATCATGATATACTATTTATGTCTTACAAAGTTCCATCGCCTAAACAGAATCTCTGTAGTAACTTTGTAATGGAGATTATACCGACTAATGGAGTAACGCCAACGTCACCTCCCACACCAATCTTAGAGCCATTGTGGCGTACGAGAGATGTTCGGGAAGCTTTAGCAAGACAATTAAAAGCCAAAAGGAAACTGAAAAGAAAGAGAACTCCAAGTGTATTAATCGATTACCAGAACTGTAGAAAAATCGTTCGGAACTTGGAACTGAAACTTAGAAATACAAGAGCTCGTATGCTTATATCTAGACGGACAGTACGCAAAACAAGATGTTATATGTGTGAACCTCGATCATCCGGAACGTAGCAATAATCTTGTGTGTGAATTTCGGAATCTATGTATTTTAAAATACGACTGTGATTAAGAATATACGACTAGGAAAAGCTCTATTGGCCTTTCCTAGATGTTTCGATAAGCTTATTTTAGGGATATTAAGGATTCGTTTACACGAATTTTGCACTATCGATTTCATTTATTACATCTAATTTGCAAAGAGGCAGTGAGAACTTACGGTGAAATTGACATAGTGTAATCAAATTTATTGGCAGCATGTTAAGTTATATATTTTATACTTTAACATACTAAAATGAAGTTAAGTTTATCTAAGCTTCGGTATTACGACTAATAATTGAAAAACTTTACACTGAGGTAAACCTTTACGAAGGAAAAAACACAGATATATGAAACTGGCATGTTATTTGGTAGCCATTTTATAAAGACTGGCATACGAATAGTAGATCTGTTTTTTTACCAATGGATTATTGAAAGGATTGTGATAATTTTGACAAGTTTAATGAAAAGTTTAAATGCGCTGAGAGAGCAAAGACGTATTAAATAATTTCCAATAAAACAATATATTTATAATTTTTATGCAATGACTTAAATATTTATTTATTTAGTAGCTCGAAGCAACTTTCAACTATTTATGCGTGTGTGTGTTTTATGTAACGAAAAATTATAAAAAAACATAACATTTTTAATATACATACTTCATGTTTTTTGTACATTACTTATTGTAGTAGAATATACATACAAGAATAATTTAATATATATTAAAAAGTTGTTGATACCCACAGCCATGATTGATGAAATACATTAACAAATATATTTTCATAAATTAGTTACATTTGTATCTCATTTTTCAATAAAGTTTTTTTATCATAACTACAACATAACATTATTCATAATTTATCTGATGTCCGTTGAGACACCCTGTAGCCTGAACGTTAGAAGTCGTTCAACAATTAGACAGAATCTAAGAAGCATTGGTAGGATGATTGCCTGGTGAATGGCCTATATAATCTAAAAAGCATTTTTATATGTATAGAGATTTTTGATTTTTTGAGTTCGGCATTGCAACACCGGGTACATATATAGTTTTATTTGAGTTTTATATAAAACTTTGAACTATCTGCTGTTTATTAATATTAAAAAGATTACAAGATATAGACCCTGACCATAAAAAAAACTTTGACATTGTTTCAATTACATTTTGGCTTAAACATATGTCATCCTTTTTATTGCACGCTGATATTAGACATAACCGGAAATTACGATTATAGAAACAGTGTCTAACTGTTTTTTATGGAGTAATACAGATAATGTTTGTTAGCGATGTGTAAAATGTTACAGATACTATAATAGTGTTGCCATAATATTGCAATGCCAAAAGTAAAAATTTTTACTAAAACTTTTAGTATAGTCTATTAATCTAATGGAAAAAAGTGAAACAGCACAGGTCCATAATAAAAATTGGTCAAGTATTTGCGCTTCATAAGCTTACAATTTGTAATTGAAATAAGTTTTTTTTATTTCAATTACAAATTATAAAATCGATTCTCAATAAAATATTGAATATCGATTATTATTATAGATTTGTTATCTGTTATCTTTTTGTACGCACTGATAATGATAAGAATGGCGGTAAAAAAATTTGACAGACAGTTTTTTGTAAGATATTTGCTGTTGATCAGTTGTTAAAAGAATTGTTTTAAACTGGATTTTTTTTAAATATAACAATTAAAATTCTATCAACAACTTCGGTGACATTTTAAATAATAATAACATAAAAGAAATAACAGTTTGGAATACAAAGTCCAATTGTATTTGGATTATTATAAACTTAATAAGGTAAAGCGATGAGTATTGTTTCCATGTCAAAAGGAATTGAAAAAAAAGATAGAATCTATTTATGTATAAAATTTAAAAATATCATTATATCTAAGAAATAAAAATATGCAATTCAACATTGAAAAATTACCTTAAAAACTGAGAGAGATTGCAATGTACATGTGTGCGTGCGCGTACACATAACGCTTCTATTAATAGTTTCCGCACATTTTATTAATAAAAAACCACACTTACCTACTCCTACGCCACTCACTTCACCGCGCGTTGGCCAGATGAACATTATTGTGTCTATGTTTTACAGGATTTTTTTTAAATTCTAATTTGTTAATGAAATGGATGAAAACATAGTCATCAAATATAGCCCTCATCTAAAATATATCCAGTCATGCAAGGAATATTAATATTTTACTATAAAATTGTAATTGATAATTTTTTTTTCAGTAAATGAAAACACCAACGACTACGAGAATATAATCAAGAAAATAATTTATATTTTTTGGAATAAAGTAAAGGATTATTGTTATTAATTTATGTATTTTAATTTCAAACCGCCAGAAACAGAAAAATCAGACATCTAAATTCAGAATCAAAATTACTAATAAAAAGCTTAGGTGTCCAAACTTTTTGGTTTCGACAAGCATGCTGGCTAGTTTCATTTAAGCAACTGGCCAGAGAGAAATGTGATTATTTTTTTATTTATTTATTGATTGATTTATTCAATGATTATTTTTCATAATGAATATTCTTTTTGACTCTACCAAAGCAATTTCATATTTTGTATATTAATTGTAAATATCAAGTATCAAATATAATTATTACTAATATTTTAATTATTAGTAAACCAGTATAGGATAACTGTGATAGTAGAAACATGAGAAAGCAAATACTTTTTATATTGCAAAAAGAACAACTTATCAATATTTGTTTTACTGATAAGCGAAACCGCGACACCATTCTTTAGATAAGAAAATGATATCAATGCAATAGTCCAATATTTGGCCCTGATTAAAAATATTTCACGTAAAGAATACTTTTTCATGACGTTAAAGGGAATGCATGAGTAACTCTTGCTTGTAATAACAAAACTTACGCCTGTAATACAGAGATGTGAGCAGAAATTGCTGATTTCTATTTTACGTGTTCGTGGAACACTCGCCTTTCCCACAATACCTCTACAATGCGAGTTAACGGGTACACAATATAGAATATTTTTTATTATTTGCCATCTATTAAAAAGAGGTTAGAAATTGCTTAAATATCATTTATTGAGTTGTAACAAAGTGATTACTAAACATATGCTTTGGGCGATAATCATTGTAATAACGATTGTAGCATGGAAACTATGTTTTAATGTCACAGAATGATTGAGAGTCAGTACAAAGCTTTGGTAAAATTCTTAGGACAGGATTACGTCCATTATGGCTACAGGTAGAAATTGTTACATACAAAATTTGTAAAGAGATTTTAGTTTAGTTTTTAAACGAGAATTTCAACAAGGCATGTTAGTCCAAGCAATAAATATATTTAAATAATAATGGAGAGGTAGTAACTAAATATAAGCATTTATAATCGCATAAACAAGGCCAAATAAAAAAAATGATTTTAAAATAAAAAATGTTACCAAGCCGTTATATATATTGAAAAAAAAAATTGATGCATTACTTCAATTTTAAATTAGTTTAACATTGAATAAAATTTAAATGCGTACTTACGGTTTTTTTATACTTTTAAGTGGATTACAATAAATGACGTAGTTTATTACTATCAGAACAGAATATGGTATGATAATATTTATCGCCATTCTATTGGTCAGAATTGGAGGCAAGGCATTACGTGTGTAGCGATTGAATCACCTGTTACCTTGCAGAAATTCTATGTTGCAACATTACTGAAAAATTCTGAAGACATTAATTTGGTAATTAACTATTAATGTAGAAATAACTTTTATTTTTATTTAAAAAAACATATGTTAGAGTTAAATTTTGATGAAAGTCATAAGTGAGTATAACGACTATAAAATGTTCAAGTGGGGTTCGTAACTAAGGATATATTTTTATTGTTATTAACAAACAGTTGTTTAGTCTTAAGTTAAACCTTAAATTAACACAATGTGTATATTTATCCCTAAAATATCAAAGTAAATATTGTCATCTTAAATTTCTCTGATATTGATGAAAAAATATTGGAATACAGAATAAAATATGATATAAAGATTTTCATTTTAATTTATTTTAAGTATAACAATTATAGTGCATTTTTTTTCTTAATCTACAATTGTTTATTTCTATGTGATAAGATAAAACTCTAGTAGTAAAATGTACTACAGCATCTGATAAGATTATTACAATTTACTAATAAATGTATTAGTCCAGTTGTTGATCTAAAGTCAAATACTTTTATTTACAAAAAAGCATGGCTGGAAAAAAACTGAAAACAAAAAAAAAACAAAAAAAAAACTGAAAAAAACTGGCAGTTAAGTCGGTTGTTAAAAGATACAACGTTGCATAAGTATGCCTAGATTTTGTGTTAGAAAGAATTGAAATACCCTTTATTCATGCGAGAAAAATAAAGGAAAAATATCGACTTAAACTACCTTTAGTGTAATTGTTAGAAAATAATCTGCGATTAAGTAATCATTTGCATTGATAAGATAATTTTTTGGCTAAACAATCGACATTGAAACTTTTGGCAAAGATAAAGTTTCTAAGTAAAAATGTTTGTAAAAGTTTTTTTCTACTATTAGAATTAAATATTCACGAGTCAAATATATCATCTATAGTTAAATATAAATGGACTTATCAAAGACTTATGTGATATCTAGTTATCGCTCATTCAACCAGGTATTTCTGAGAATTGGTAAATTAAAAAAAATATGATAATTTTTAGTTTGCAGTAAGAGTAAGAGTGTAAGGCCCTTCGTATACAAGGTAAAGTAAATCTTAGAAACCCGGCGATTTTTTTCGCTAAGCCACTTACGTCATACAATGTTATATAGGTTTGTACACAGCGCGCGTCGCCGACATTTCTATCATTGCCAAAGACAGTCGATCGCAATTTGCTTGTAAAGATGGTCGTGAGAAAAGTCGCTGCAATTTTTAAGATGGCAGACCCAATATATACATTTGACATGTAGTCTCTATTCATGTACTGAATAAATGGGCCTTGCGTTGACTATTCAACGTTGTGTGCACAAAGCTCGCGTAACGCGATTCATGCAATACAACCGTAAAATATTAATTTCTACGATTTACGTTGCCTAGTGTACGAAGAGCCTAAAAATGTGTCAAAAGCGTGACGTAGCAATGTCGTCAAACATTTATTTAAACATACTGTTGTCTCTACGTGAAAATACTGAAATAATAATGTTAATAAGGTTAGTTAATCGTATGAGTTTTGCAATTAAATTCTTTTATTGTGTTACGCTAGCCATTTTTAAATGTTTATCAAAGTTATTCAAATCTGTTTCATATCTAATCGCTTATCATTGATGTAGACACTGGTTACTGTGCATACGTTGTTTTCATTATTTTGCAATTGCAATTGCATTATTAAAGTATGATTGTTTTAAAATGATTTCTTATTTAATCTTAACCCTTCGTTCATAAGCAAACGTATACTTCGAAATTAATATTGTACGATTGCATTGTGAAGTAAAAATATTTATCAAGGTCAAAGAAATTCAACATGTTTTTTTTTGTGGTATATTTTTATGCTAATAAGATTGATTGCGTCCTTTTCCTTAATAAATGTAGAAAAATAGTTATATAACATATTTTTGTATACGTTTTCGTAGATAGTAAAAGTTGAGTGAAATTTGTTAAACGTGAAAGATATCGAACAATATTAGAATAGGTATCTTAATAAAATAAGAAAAGTATATCCTTATAATGACTTTTATTATAAAATGATATTATTGCCACAGATACAAAATTAATTCTAACCTCATTACGAAAAAAAATAATACAATCAGATGAAAAAAGCATTCCCTTGTACTGAAGGTGGAAATAAAATCGTCTCTCAGAAGCTAGGCGACGGCAATTCAATTTGGCAGCGTAATGCCGGAGCGCAAATGAAGTCAATTTTTATGATTAAATAAGACTACAAAATTGGCGCAGAAAGTTTGAAGTAACAGACTTTCTTAGATTACTGTTCCCCCTTTGAAATTTATTTCAGTGACGTGACCAAACGATAGTACTTTGTATTTCACCTACCTGCCCTTTTTGATCCCGTATAGGTGTTCATTTATTTATTCTTACGTACTACTTTCCCGTATGCTTCTTTCAACTGAATTTACTACCTTCTTAAATATATTATTTAACACCTGTAGAGTTTGTAATAACCTCTTTTTTACAAATTGGCCTGTTCGCCCAGTATAATACCACGACTACACAGAAGACATGGGTGAAGTGGAGGCAATTCAGCGTTTCGTCTATGCAAAAGGGACGAATAAGTAGGGTAATATATCTTTCTGTGCATCCTCTTCTCTTGGTTAAAGATATTTTCAGTGGTCAGTATTTTATCAAATTATTATGTAAAAAATATAAGATATATATCTTTCACGCAATCCCTCAATACTTTCTGCAATCATCTTCAACTTTTGGAGCCATCCACATTATCATTTCTTCTCTACCTTTTGCTTCTCGATTTTTCTATCACTAGACAACATTTAACGATTAAGATTCGAGACTGTCAAAAAAAAAATAGATTCCAAAGACTTTTCGTCTTTGCTAGCGTAAAAAAAGCATTAAGATTCAGATAATTTCGATCTGCGGTAGGGCGGAGCGCAAATCCTCCCTTGATACTATTAGGCACGAATTGACGCTCTACACAACAAACACTGACCACAAACAATGCCTGCATCCAAATAAAAAAAAACAAATGTTTGCAGTACTCGCAATATACATTTGCTAATTCTACAAACGTTCCTCATATATATGATTTTTTTATTTCTTAACAAATATGTAACACCGTTTTCTTTACAAACTCTTCAGATATAAAAAGAAAAATTTTACATTGCTTAATAATAATTTGTAATTAGGAAGTTTTATTGGATCGATTTTTATTTATTTACATATATTTGTAAAATTTATTAATTGTAATATATTTATAGTAAAATAATAGAAAGTAAATGTTATTTCATGTTGTCACTTGATTTAACCGAAAACATTGTATAAATGAAGTCAGTAATCTAATCTTGAGAGATCAAGCAACTAAGTTTGAAACTTGTTAAGAACATTTACGATGTTACTGAAACCTTTGAAAGTAACATTTTGTAATCACAAAGGAAATTTGGTTCGATTTTAAACAGTTTAATTACAAATTTCAAATTGTCTACAAAATCTATTAATAATTGATTTTCCATAATTTAGAAATGAACCTTTGTTGTGTTTTTGTTACTTGCAAAAAAATTGTAGTTTTTTTATAGCTAAGTACGATTTTAACTATTGGAAAGAAGAAGAAGAAAGAAGTCAATACTGTCGATGTGATCGAGGTTAATTCGTTTTTTTTAAATTCACAACAAGACAATGAAATTAAACTTGTCGAAACGGGAAATTAAAAAAAAATAAAAAACTTTTAAAATATTAATATGCATATGTTTACCAACTAATAGTTTTAAAAAACCTTTGGGTTTGCATCAAAAACTTGCCGTTATTTTAATTTGCTTAAAAATTGAGATAAGATTTTCGTTGAACATGACTTATAAGAGGGTAATGTTTTTCGATAGGTATTTCGGCAGTGGAAATTCTCAGTAATAATGTCAATATGTCCTTAAACTTAAAATACTTTCTCTACCAACTCATATTAATGTCATTTAATATTTATAAATAATACGTAATTTTTTGTAAATTAATAATATTAAAGAGAGTTTGTCTTCTTAATAATGAGTGGAGTCGCCGGCGGTCGCTACTAATGAATTATTTCCTGTGGAAAGCGAAAAACTACAGAGACAATGGAAGTCGAATTTAATGAAAAATGAAGCCATTTCCTTTTAGTTAGGTACTTACTTGTACCAATAAAGTATGGAGTTTATACTTTACGACTTTTATTACATAAAACATGTGAGAAGGTAAGAAATATGTTGCTTTTAACAACAAGTATGAACCTACAATATTATACAGTGAAACCTGGTTAAGTGAGACATCAAGGGACCTGCAATGTCGTTTCACTTATAGAGGTATTCCACTTACCCAGTTTCTCAGATATACAGGTATAAATAAATATCTGTCTCATTTACAGAGGGTTCCATTAATAGAGGTGAGAATACAGGTTATTTCAGTTATACAGGTGCGATCATTAATTAAAATAACGTGTTATGTATGTAAATGAGATTTAATAAAAAAAATATAGTAGGTATGTACTTAATTAAAGGTAATCATACAAATGTTATCTCAGTTACAGAGGTTTATGCATATAAAATTTACTCGCTGTCTCAGTTACAGAGGTAACTATGATGATAAATCGAAAGAACAAATCCCAGATATAGAGGTTTACCTTGTCCCACTAACAGAGAAGAACGTCGGATAAGTACATATGTAAATCGAAAATCGAAAAACACATTGGTACATTGCTGGATTCGAACCTAGGACCTGCAGATTTATTATTTACATGAATTTCCGCTCAAAAATCTTTTATTTGCCACATTAACACATGAGGTGTTGGATAAACGTATAAAAACTGATTTTTATTTACATTTATACGGTTCTAAAACTGTTTTTACTTAATAGTTAAGTGAATGAGGTAAAAAACATCTGTTGTAAAAATAAAGAATGTAAACCGTATCTAGTAGTCGCTTCGTTTGCTACGTCTCAGAGCTGTAAACACAGTTTATTGAATTACATGCCTCAGTTTCCTTGAGTTGTTTCCTCGTCTACTATTTACAAAGTCTTGTATTCAAGAAATAATAAAAAATAGGTACCTTAAATTTTAAATACAATGAAATAACTTTTATTTCGGACTAGTTACATCCATATAGTGTTAGTGCAAAATAAAAATAAAAACAACAGATCCTACGACTATGTTAGTAAATTAAAAAAATTTAAACATAGATAGGAAAATATAATGTATATGGATATTTATTTGCAATGTTTTTTAAAGATGTATGAGAAGCGAGTAAATTTAAATATGATGGCTAATTAAGATACTAGGAAAATAGGGAAAGAAGTGCATACGCAAGGTATATATTTCTCCGTAAGGAAAACGGTTTATTTGTCGGTTTTATTGTTTAAAAATTGTAAAAATAAATGTTATCTTACACGTGGGACGAATTTCTTAAACATGTTAGGTTTTTAAAAGTTTATAAAAATTCGGGTAAAAATTAACAAGTAAAATAATTTTATTGCACTGTCTTTCATCGATTCTCCGACATTTTCCTACTTCGAAGGTGTCGAAGGGACTCCGAAGGGTAGACGTGAAGTTGTACAAAATGGTGAAATGTTTTATCATACAACTGTGAAAATCATCTTGAAAATGAGTGGAAGGTTGAAGTTTATGATCGCCCTGATAAAGCACGTAAGAGTAACCAGCAAAAAGAATAAATAAAAGTCGCTGTTATTAATAAAATGAGGGTTTTTAATTTACTATATTTGAATATTACTTTTAGTCTATACAATTATTTAAATTGGTACCGTAAGTTTATGAACTCATACTCGTTCATTGTAAAATAAAATAGACATTCTGCAAAGAATAATATAATGTTTGTCTATATAGAAAAATTAATATGCGGTTCTATTAAATTATAAGTAAGTGTTAAATACTATAATACTCTATTAAAATTCATTAGGTTCCTCTCAAAACAATATTCAAAAACCCTTTTGTCTTAATCGCTTAAAATATTTTACAAGAAATAAATTCATCATTTTAAAAAGGTTTTGTCTAAAACTTTAAAATTTATTTTATATTAACATCACCTCGTCTCTAATATTTAAAGTTTTAAATCTTATTGTAAATCTATGTTCTAAATTTTAACAAAAGAATTTACTTAAAGAAAATAATGATGATGAAAATATTATTTTCGTAAAGTCATTTGAGATTGAAAAAGTTTTAAAAGGTTTAAAATTATAAGTTTTTCGATTGATTAAAACGATTCAAGTCTATGCACCTTACGTCTTAAAACATTATACAATCCAACTCTAGTACAAAACTATATAATCATTTAGGATTTACATATATTAATTATCTACGAGAGTACTCTTGCCAAATATCCACTTCATAAGAAATCGATGCGTAATGATTGATTGTATTTGTTACGAGTATGCAAAGCGACGGATTCCCTTGCGAAGTTATTTGGGTACATTAATCAAAACTGTCACAACCGACGATGGTACATTAACGAATTATATGTAAATAGCTACGTCCCTTGCTCTAAATTATTAAGTAGCGTTTTGGACCCTAAAAGTTGGAAATCAAATTAAGATAATTAATGTAAAGTCCACTTATTAAATTCCTAATACCTCAGTAATTGTATGTCCATTAGCTAGTTAAATATTAAATACTATATTATAAATGTTTATTTTTTTATACCAGAAAAAATATAGAATACTTACATATTCGTAAATGAGACAACTTTTAAATTTGAGATAACTTCTAAATCAACATCTAAACATTCGCATTTATAATGTTTGTAAGATTATATAAAGTTCTATTTATATTAAATGCTAACAATTTTCTATTATTGCAACAAAAAATACGCTATTCCGCAATGGCACTTGAACTCATTGGAGCATTGTTATTGTCGAAAAATAACGCGTTAAATTTCGATGCGGCCAGTACTTTTACAAGTGGAAATATCGATGATGGTACTTAAAAACGTTTTTTTTTAAATCCTTACTTAAAAAACTTATGAATCTGTATCACTTTTAAGACATTTTGGAACATGAAATTTAATTTGCACCAATCAAAAATAGCCTTTTACGAATGCAGATAGAGTTAACATCGATGCAAAGAACTTTTTATCACACACAGTAGTTGCTGCTTACCCACTTAAATCCATTCACGCGTAAATGAACCTTGGCTATATCTCGGCATGTTTAAATGCTAGATACTTCAACTGATATTCTGAGAGGTTGCTATAAAGCAATCTAATTAGTTAATATCTAAGATACGTTACTGCAATATTGGCGTAATCATCTCTGTATTTGGGGAATATTGTACTGCAGGAATTTAATTAAGGCTCTATTATAGAGTGATGCTAATGAAATTACTAACCAAATATAACAAATATTAATCAGAAGAAATAGTAATCAGAACACATAATAATCAGAACACATAGTAATCAGAACAAGGATTTATAATTGTAAATTGTAAAGGTAGGTTAAAGACTAGAGCATTTACTTGTAACAGATCAACGACCCGCTCTATGATATGGTCTAGTGACTAGTGTATCACGAACCAGACGTGCTTTGGAAAATACTCGTACGCTTTTATATGTATTATGTAATTCGTAAGATTGTTACATTACATAGAAATGCTCGAGAAAATGCCCTAGTGTAGTACATTCAACTTAGGTTTTATTTTGTTTGGTGTTATGTGATTTCCGTCTAGATAGATAGAGCGGTTCTCAAACTTTTTTTGTCTGCGGTATCCTAGGTTTGGTTTTTATAAACCACTAGCTTTTACCCGCGACTCCGTCCGCGAGGAATTAAAAATAGAAAATGGGGTAAAAATTATCCTATGTCCGTTTCCTGGTTCTAAGCTACCTGCCCACCAATTTTCAGTCAAATCGATTCAGCCGTTCTTGAGTTATAAATAGTGTAACTTTCTTTTATATATATATACATAGATAAAGTAATTGAACATTGATTTATTTGTTTTTTTTTTTCGCGTAGCTCGTTCAGTTTGTGTTCTAACTCTTTGTAGATACATATTACTGAAGCTATGAAGGATTAATCCTCTGGAACCTTCTAGTATTTTATTAATTAAGATCAGTCAGTACCTTTGTAGATTCGCGGTCTAGATATGAATAAAATATGACACGCATAAATCTAGGAGTTAGTTTAAAATTAATTATAATAAAATAAATTATGTAAATAAAATTGAACCGAATAAATTAACGAGCTTTCAAGAAGGTGTGGCATAAAGACAAGCTTGCGAGAATCTTGTAACAGATATTCAGTGAAACTGACTTAAATAAAGTTTCCAACTTCTGAGTGTCATTTTCAAGTAAATTCTGTAGAATTGTTTCAACTTATTGTTCGAAATAAGTATATTTATTACAAGAAGTTTTTTTTATAACTTAGTTTAGTACATTTTATCTTATTTTAACTGGCCACTAAGTTTATTTTAAAATGAACATTATATACATAAAAAATGAGTAAGAAACATGCGAGAAATATAAACTGAATTAGCAGAATGTAAGAGTCGTTACGAAATATTATAATAACTGACATAATGTTTGTAAATAATTGCTTAAATTTAATTTATATAATTTTTCTGTTGTTTACAATTCCTGCTGTTTACATCATATTTACCTACATAATGAAGTTTTTAAATAATAATATGGAATTATCGGTTTACTAAACAACACTGTTATCATTTTAACCTTCAAGTTTAAGTTATATGTGACGTAATGACAAGATGTAGCCAACTTTTATAAGATATTCTCAACCCAACGAAAGTTACTTCAGTTATGGAGTCGCATGCAAACGACGAAAGTATAACAAAGTTTTAACGGAGCGTTCATAAGAAAAAGTTACTCGACCGCGCTGATGTTATACAACTACAGTTTGAAATCGTATTATTTTTTGAAGAAAATTTAAATTTTAAAGGAAAAATATTTTTTTTTCATTAAAATAGTGCTTCATTTATAAGCTACCAGGTGGTGTTAAATGTTTATCAAATTATGGTATAGATATTACTTAAAGAAAACGAGAAATATGTGATGTACACCTTTTGCAGCAGTGGAAGCCCACAGTGACTAAATTCAGTATACTACAAATCATCATTTTTTTGCTTACAGTTGTTTAGCTTTTAAACACTTAGCCCCTTTGTACACAAGGTATCGTACGAACATACATATTAAATATTCGTGATAGACCCTCTGTACTATTTCAATTATGTAAGACAATTACTGCTACAGTAGTCAGTGGAGCTTAAGATATTAAATAAATTTATCACGCTGAATGTGTAAACACGTCGGTTTACCTAACACAACGTTTTGCTTTTGATCACGCGCCGCTAAATTGGATTCATGAAGCTTAATTCATCACGCCGACATTGAAATATGATACAGTAACATTATTCACAGACGTGTTTTGCGACTTGAAGCGTAAATATTTTATTTTATTGTGACAGGATACTTTATTTTTATGTATTTTTTCATATGACTTTCATTACGAAATCCAATTTACGGGGTAATGTTAGTACATTTTCTAACTAATACGCAAGAGTTTAGAGGGTCTATCACGAATATTCGTGAAGTCATTTCCATGACGTCACCGACAATATTTGTACTAGAATTTATGCAGCGCCCCTAGCGGGCGTATTGTACACTAACAAATTTCGTACACATGTTCTCGACGACTTTACGAATACGTTCTCGTAACTGTCACGCAAATATTCGTGGTAGACACTCAGATGGATGTTTGGACATTTCCAATATCACTATATCAACTAACTAAAATAATGTAATTAAAATCAAATAAATTCTCAAATGTTGCGTATACTCTTTCCAATGTGTACAAATATATGTAAGACATTGTAATGTCATTTCATTACCACACTTTTCTAAGTTTCCCAGTTTTCGAGGGAAGTTTCTTACAAACTGCACTTACTCCATTACTTGATGAGTTCTCAACTTTTGTACTACACATTCACTTCTCGTCAAAGTTTAAAATGAACGGAGTAAATGAATTGAATTCAATTCATAGTGCCATTAGTAGATGGATTTTTGTGTCTTAACATTGCTCTGCGAAGTTTCAATACCGTTTTATGACATTCATACTTTTAAAATTTGACTTAGTTAAAATTTTAAAGGCAGTATTGAATTAACACGAGAAAAATATTATGGAAAATAGACCACAAAGTCTACCCTTTCTTCTTTATACGATTCAAAGGCGATGTTTAAGTAACTTAACAAAAATGTTAAGAAGCGTTAACCACAGTGATTCACAAAGACTCTTATTGTCGATTTCTTAATGAGAAATATACATGTTAAGACAATGTAGAGGTTTATAAAAATCGATGAAATCTAGATTGCAATAAGTGTATTTCAAAGACGAAAAAGTTTCCTCAAAGAATTTGAAGTAAACATTTTTAATTAAAAGTTCGGAAAGATGTTCGAGTGGAAATACCTACAACAGAACTTGTAACAACGAAACGTAAAAACTTTTCTTTGGTCAGAAGTTTTTAGACTCTCATTTTTGTTAAAATAAATACAAAAAAAGTTAACATTTTGTTCTTCATCAAAAAGAAGACTATTATAAATGCGATTCCTTGTCCTCATTTAAAACTTAATTTACAGCATAGTTTTAGAAGTTTATATTCCTTTAGGTAGCTCAAATAGGATTAAATTCTTAGCGCTGTAAACTTTATATCATTTAACAGACCTATTCTAGTATCTACATCTCTATTTTAGTATCCAATATAGATTTTCTTTTACAATCTCGATTCTACTTACCATATTTTTTAAATTTGATAATATTAGCATTTAAATATGGCGCGGGTAATGCAATTTTATGTTTAATCTTATAATAATCTGAGAGCATAAGGACTTCTATAGTCTTCAGTGGAATGACTGTGTCTGCGTACATGACAGCAAGAAGAAAATGGCATCTGAATGAACTGCGGCCTTCATTTAGTTCCACTCAGACTTGCACATTGTTATCCCTTACGAAAAGATAACGTGAAAAAATATATATTCACTGGTAAAATTTTACACTCAGACTTGTAATGAAGATGAACGTTGTAAGATATTGAAAGCTACTGCGTTAGAAAAAGTTTTTAACATATTTATTACATTATATGTTGTATATCTTACTAATATAAATGCGAAGGTTTAGATGAATGGATGGATTTTGGAAGAAGGTATCTCCAGAACGGCTGAATGGCTCTCGATGAAGCTTGGCATATATATAGAACATAGTCTGGAATAACGTATTAAGTTTTTTTTTTTATTTCGAGAGGACGGAGTCGCCGGCGACAGCTAGAAACTTATAATTGAGAAATTCTCATAGTAGTGAATATGTAAAATATGTGAAAATAAATCACAATCCGCAATATTAAACACTGGACAGTATTTCTGAAATCTCTCTGTTTCTGAACGTGTTCCTAAACTGTCGGACATACGACTGACCCTAATTTATTTTGAACACTGAATCGAGCACGGTCTAAAATATCGTACGATCAATATCGTTTCATCCCTTTCATCTAGTCCAGTATTAAGAAGAAGCCTTTATATTTTCAATATCTTTATGTATAATAATAAATCTCATTTATTTAATGTAAAGAAAGTTAAAAAATGCCTGTTAATTACTTATATAGCTGTCACCCACGACTTCGTTCGCGCAGATTTGAAAAGAAATCATCTATGCCAAATTTCAGCGAGATTCGTCTAGCAGATATAGAGATACCTTCTAACAAACATCCATCCATCCATCTAAACTTTTTTAATAGAAGTAAAATAAAATTTATTTTTACATCAAAAATAGATAAATCAGTTTACTGCATATTGTCGCCATTCAGAAATCACCAAATAAAGTATATTATTCTACGAACCAGTATATTTTTCCCTCATAAAATATTTTTTATGTCACAAACTGCCGTTCTCATTGAATTTGTAATGTTAATTTTGTAAAATATTTATTGCTTGTGTCGTAGATTTCCCTCGAGTGGAAACAGTTGCTCTATTAAACTTTACTCAACATACGGTAGGTACTTATAACTTCGAACGATGCCGTGCGATAACTACGTTGAAATAATATACATTTCCTTTATCATGTAACTAGATGGCGCTACTTTGTGCGCTAAAGAAAAGAAAATTAAAAAAAAATCCGAAATGGGTTTAATGTGTATATTGTTTGAAATATTGTGCCGAAAAAATCCTTTCTTTTCTCGCCTACGTATTAACAAATCTCTGAATAAAATTTCATGTCCCTTACCGTTGGTTTCTGAGACCAAAAATCCCTGAATAAACATAACATTGTCATCCCTTTCATTATCTATGACAAAACAGAGATAACAATAGGTTTTCTATAGAGATTTTGGTCTCAGAAACCATAAATTGTTTTGGCTGTGCATTGATATATTAGTCTGTCAATTTTTTTCTTTTATAAGTAGAAAACAAGTAAACATTAACAACTTCAGAAATGAAGCGAGGACTTTTTAATGTTCAAACTTATGCAGCCTCTTAAAGTATCACATTTAAATAACAGATCATTTATAAAAAGTGTAAATTTATTTCGATTAAATATTCATTAAATATTTCCTTATAAAAACGTTCAAAATTTCTTTTTTAACGAAGATTTTCTTTCTACATTTCCCTTTATATTTTCAAAATAAAAATAACAATTGAAATACTGGAATAATTTGTGTCCAAACTATCTGTAAAATTTATAATGCTTACTTAAACAGTGCTTTAATATAACTATCACATACTTAATTTACACTACAAGGCTCTTGAGTCGTCACTTAACTTGTTACATTAATTATTATTATTAAAGGCCTGTCCACAACAAATATTCGTTCAAAAACATAAAACAATGTTTTTTGTACAAATGTTTCAGTGAGTAAATAAAAAATAGACAGAACTTTTAGTAAATGTTCTAAAACGAGTTAAATTAGTTAAATCATTGTAAAGTTTTTTTCGCATGATTTCAATCCCCCTTGCGTTCATCGACTTGCCGCTAAGTGGGGAAAGGTCATCGCACCATCTAGTGCAGGGTCGGTTCGCGGATTACGTTCACCAATACTACGTACGTTTACATAACTAGTACCTAGTATTATTGATGAGGTCAATATGATTGCTTATCCTTAGTACCGACCAATATGTTAACTAAACAAGATATAATTAAATTATATTATATGTTGTAAAATCAATACGCAGCAAGAGTTATCTACACAGAACTCATTAAGAAAACTTGAGTTCTTGAAACTCATCTATGCTGTATAGTTAAGTCAGAAAGGTGTACCAAATCTGTATAAAGACAGAGTTTTTTTTTGTATAAAAATATGTATATTATTAAAAATCTATTCATAAAAAAGATCATGTTTTATCCTACTTTGACCTACTTTTAAATTTTCATTGTGAAAATCCGCCAGCAAGTCTTGCATTCATGTGGAATGCTGAAGTACTGATGACGCAAAAATTGCTAAGCTGACTGGATGTCTGATTGATATCATTAAAATCTGAGAGGCTAATGCGAACACTGTAATAAAACTCTATTTAAATATTTATTAATCGTAGCATACAATTTATTTACGTACTTAATATTATGGTTACTATTATTTATTTAGCAACTCAGAGTAATCCTTCTTGTTTGCGAATTATACGTAAGAGGCTTTCCTTACATTTCTTGGAGTAGATAATAGTTAATCTAAATATTTTAACAGTGGTAGATCCCGCAACAACATTATTTGTTGGTTGCAAGAATGGGCCCGGTGAAATACCACGACCACACAGAAGACGGCATGAAGTGGAAACAATTCCACGTCTAGTCGAGTGTGTATGCCGAAGGCATAATTTCAGTTCATGTTCCCTTCCCACCCTTTTCTTATAAGGAAATGATGGGAAGGGGATGTGGATTTGACGGAGGAGGGAACGCATAGAAAGGAGAAATATCCTATTTCTGTGCGTCCACTCTTCCGTCGATTAAATGTAGGCAACTTATCTGCAATTGCAGATATCTATGGGCAGCGGTCGTTGCGCCTATTCGGCAATTTTAAATGTTATTCAGTGTAAGTATTAATCATTTAAAAATAATATTAAGTAGTCATTAACCATTTCCTTACTTTTCATTTCAGCTACAATTCTTTCAATTATATTTAAAAAAAAAAACTGGATTTATTTTACACTGCTAAGCTATTATTTATAATATTAAAAAGCATATTACAGTATTGTGAATAAAATATTACAATGCAGAATGACAGAGTCTGCGACCTGAACGAATTTGTGTCACTATAAAAAAGCTAAATATATAGAAGCTTGTACAATCATACTCTTTTTGACGAGCGTAGTCCTGTAGAGTAGAATAGGCAGGCCCCGGCATGTCTGCACTCACCTGACATAACAATACATCCCCCCTCCCCCCCACTGGCCCATTGGCGACATTGCGGGGAATCTGGCTTCGGTGTCATCAAAAATTGTTAGTTTGAAATTTTGACGCATGGATTTAGGTTTATTTTTTTCACAATTTTGTTTACATCGATACGCTATTAATATTTAAGAATTCTCGATTAAAAATTCTTAAAGATTAAATTGATTATGAAAAATAATCATAATTTATTTTATTTTAATTAATTTTACTGCAGCGCTAGATCGTGGAAACTATTATTCAGATTGCGCCGTAACTGACATTTTTTACTAGCAACGTCATTAAAGAACAAGTGTATACCTCATGAATTACAAAAAAAAAAAAATTACGGCACATATTCATTCAGATAAAACTTATATTTATTTTCAGAAATTATTGAATTCGATCTATACAGTATGAAGTCAACGAAAAACTTGTCATGGGCAGCAGTTACAGCAATGCAGCTGAGGTGTCTATTATTCCGTTCGCATCAACTTTTGATCAAAAACCACTTTGACATAAATAAACCACTTCATACTGAGATATGGCACTGAAATTACTTCCTATAATTTCCCGCTCTTTCTTTCTCATCTTCCTTTAGTTATCTTAAATTTTCCACCAATTCTACCAATTTTTGCGAACACAAAGTTTTATTAGTTCTAAACACTAGTTCTCTGATTTCTTCTATAAAAATAGGTATATTAAATGCATAAAAACTTTTTAGTTTTGCAAGATTTGAATTTCCTGGCTGCACCTAGCACACGGCTGTCGAGTCGTTGCTTTTTAAAAGATGGTGGAGACTCGGGAGTTAAGATCGGCACTTGATGCGAGGGGAACGCGCACGCGCGTAATTCAGGGTCGCGAATATATGAAATCACATCTTCGAAATCCTGATTTCGTAAAGAATGTTTAATACTTGTAAACAGTGTATTTAATTTGTTGAAAAACCATGCGAAATCTTGTCTCTTTTGCTACCATTACTTCACAAAGTAAAGGAAAATGAAGTATCTTGAAATTTGGCTGAAAAAAAATATGTCAGAAGTCATTTTGATCCGTTGCAACAATAAAAAAAAATATTCCGAGGGAGCGTTAAAAATATTAAAACTATTTTTTGATAATACAATCGGTATATAGGCCTCTATTATACCTTCACCTTAATACCATTAAGTCAATATACAAACGGACAATTAATTCCGTAGCTCTCGGTCCCTTTTCGGCCTTATCAGCTATAAGAGCACTGTTAACTGTTCGAATTTGCTATTTTACAATCCACGAATGAATATTTAATAGAAGTTTGTCACCCCTGAAAATTTGACTCCTCTTAGCTTCGACCACGGAGTATGCGGTGAAAGGTTAAACACGCAGAAGCGATAAGTAAATAAGAATCCTCTTTAGAGCAGTGCGACGTTTAATATCCGAGTATGTCGGTAAAGATGAGATCTTGATTAACCATGAAAAACTGTCCTTGTCCATGTGTTACTTTCTCTAACATTGAGACAATCTTAGTTGCAACTTTCCGGTAGAAGCTTCATAATATTTAGTCCTTCCTAATTCTATTTTGCTCTGAATTCATTTTAGGATTTTTATTACAATTCGTAAAATATTTTAAATGATAAAAAAGTTAACTAGGAAGAAAATAAAGAAGTTCATTTTGTACCTAATTGAATGTCTTCAGTAGTTAGTATACGCATCGAGCGGGGGTTGTGAGAGTAGCGGGGTGACGCGAGGCTTGCGGGGCGCGTGGGGCAGCGGAGCGCGGGCGAGAGCGACGCAGCCTCCCTTCCCGGCAACGATTACTGATTAGTGTGGCGGCGAGTGCGGCGGGTCCGCCCGCTTCGAGTTAACGAAATGCCGCCACCTAATCACCGCGATATTCACGATGCCGTGAATGGGATCCTATCCCACTGGCCTCTGGTTCGTTTTCCGCGTTATCAATAACTACGGGATATGCGTTCTTTTGTCTTATTATAACGTGTTTGGAACAGCTGATTGAGTGGCCGCGTGTCCTGCACATGTGCTCGGCTACTCTACTCTACTACGTTAGTGCAATGTATATGTGAATGGATTCGTGCTTGACAAATATTTGACGTAAAGCCGTGCCGGTGAACGTGACGTGTTTTTTGGATTAAAAAGTAAGTATATTTTGTATCCGTTTTTATTATTATTAATAAACCGTAGTTCTGAATTGTACGATTTTTAAAGAATTAATAAAGTGTTGTTTAAATTAATAATAGGCAATAATTTTAATTAGCTGCAATTTGCCTCTTTTTACTACGACATGTATATAGGGTTGAAGATGGAATGTGTCTTGGATAACTTAATACTTTTAATTTCTATTGGCGACAATAACGTATTATTTCTACATGACAATAATTTGGTACATTTATGTAGTTTTTAATTTGCAAATTTTTTCTTCACCATATAACTATTATTAAGACTTTAAAATATATTTTTAATCATAAAAATGACAAATAATAGCTATATATCTCTATATATACGAGTACCAGTGCATCCAGAGATTTCCTTATGTAAACACTTACTGCCCCCCCCCCAAAGGAATATATTAAAAATATCGAAAAGTCAAAAAAAAGTAAAAAAAAAATAGGCTGAGTTTTACAATTTTTTTTGGATAATTTTAACTGCACACTTAAAGTAGGTACTGTAGATTTTTACTTATGCTTTGATTAATTGCAGAGACTTTTTCACAGCTTAGGAACATTTACCACTGATTTGCAGATTTATCGTGACTATATTTTTTTATATGAAAATATGACAGATTGAAACGAAGAACGTCAAATATAGAAGGTAAACACACGTAGACTCGGCGTGTATCCAAAAAATACAGCCTCGTAAAAAGCGGGCGCGTGGATTTTCACTAAGTATTCCCGTCTGATTTTGCGTTCTATTCTATTTCACGGTTATTTGCTCGAATGAATACATAATTTGCTCTTCGATTTTATTTTTTTCTTTGTTAAATTTATATGCCTAAAAATTTATTATAACTTAAGTTAAATATAACTTATAAAACTAAATAATTTAACTTATAAACATTTATAATTCAATTAAATTAATAAATAATTTATATAACAATTTAATTTATAATTATTGCCTCATATACTCATATAAATAAAAACATACTTAAGCAATACTAAAGGTTAATAATCTTTTCTTAAACTACCCACAGTAAATTTTATGATTAGAAGCAGATTAATGGAGAAATTACGATAAAAAATTACTTATAACTACGAATACTACCTGGTCCATGAGTCGTCTAACTAATGGTCTAAATGACTAAAAACCTCCTCATTTAGACAAAGATAATGTTGGTAAAAAAAAGATAATACCCAGTCAAATAAAACGAGTCAGCGCGAAGTCGTAAGTCACTGTCTACAACAGGCTAGTCTTAATGCTACTCGATTATCCTTTCCACACTCTCTTGACCTCTACATGACATTTTGATGATCAGAGTCAACTTTTGCTTTGCACAGATTTTTGTGATAATATATATCCTTCTAATATTCTGTAGGTTAAACAGCTGACCCTATATTGGTAGGTGTTGTGTTATTCGTTCGTTAAGAAAAACGCAGAATGCCCCGAGTATTTTTTTTTAAATTACCAAGGTTAAATTACGGTTTTTACATGCCGCGATCGTAACACATCTCGCTTCTTTTATACAATCCACGAATGTATGCTCATCGGTAACATATACTGCTTATTTCACCTTTCTTTAAATATTTTGTATGCAATTTATTGCGTTAACTGATTTCATTTATTGGAACGAAGTTCCTTATCGCGCGTTGTGAAAGGGGGCTAGACGGAAAAAATTCTTACGAAAAGTTGTCACGACACTTTTTGCTATAGTAAGTATGTTAACGACGAATGAGCGCTACTTCACCATGGCAACGACGTGACAATATATAACGAAAATTCATAGAAATAAAATGTACTTCTTGTGAAGACTTAAGTTTTTATTCATAGAATAAACATTGGTTCCTTCACTAATTAATCGAAAGGAACTTCGTTCCATCCGGGTGTCCCTTGACACCTCTCAAGTTTTTTTTTATCTTGAGCAATGGGTAACAATTTTTGGTTTCATTTAATCATGATTATAAGTTTCTCTATCTTCATTAGTATTACAAAGGCGAATGACAATTTGTTTATGTATCTTGTAATTTGAATTGAAAATGTAGTCTTAGTTGTGCCAGTTAATAAGAGATTTGTCCCTTTAAGCTCTACAGAACCTTTGTGATAATTCAAAGTACTATTCGAAGGGATTGAAAACGTTTTCTCTAAAATAACTTTCGAGCACGATCTTTGATCCAATCTGAACGTAAAATCAGATCAGATTTCTTCATTATTTACTAATATCTTTTCACTGGATAAATACTTAAAGGAAAATATTATTTTAACAATATTTTACCGACTGATTCAGAAGGGTTTTACGTGCGTATTTATATTTTTGTGCTTGTGGTTTTCTATGTATGTAAGTTCATTTGTGACCTTATCTAGCCTAAACGACTGAATCAATTTTCAAGAGTGAACACTGATTGGAATTGTATTCTTCCATTGGGTGTCATAGGGGTACAATCGTGGATTTTTGTTTTGTGTTTTTTAATTGTACAATGATTCAAGCATACATGTTTTGGGAGATTTATATGAAAATCGGATTATCTACAAAATAAATTTTATTTTCCTCTTCCTTTTGCCCATTCCACATCCTCTTTTCCTTACCATTTTGTATTTCCTTTCATTTTCTGACAATGTATTCGTAACTATTGAGTTTGTGACGGATGTTGATCGGTAACCATGGTAAATAAGCCCGTGTCATTTTTTATATTATTTTGCGGATATTTGAGTATTTCACCGATAATTTTAATATTTTGATAGTGAGTTTCACTTGACCCACCGAAAGAGAAATTGGCAAACATTAATATTAGAGTAGAGTATTAGAAAAAGCTGACTTAGCTATGCCATCTTTTGCTACCATACCGTTCATCTTATCTATTCACATTCACATTTCGGCCGTTCTGACAATGACAACATTATTGATTGTTTAGTAATATAAAAAAAACAAATGATGGAGGTCATTATATACTAAAGTACAACATTAACTCATTGTTATTTTGGTTGAGCGATATGGGCAATTAACATCACCGAAAGTCTAGCACTAGTTTTTATAAAAAAAATAGTCGTCAGCAGTACCCGTATTCATGATTCAACAACAATAGGTACTTCAATAAATTAGATCCGCTGTTTGTTAAAATAAAATAGCAGGCGAATAAAGGAGGGCGAATTTTAAATAGGGAAGCGTCAACGAGTACGCTCGTCAACCATCACGTTTCAAGATGGCCGCCACTTTTAGCGGGAAACGTGACAGGAGCTTAGGATTAAGGTGGAAATCGAAAACCGTCCACATACCTTTTAAAATGACATCCAATACTCGTCACCAGGCATATTTAACAACCTCAAAATATAAACTTAAGTTAAAATAATTGAACTGTAATTAATACTTGAAAAATATGCTGTGAATATATTCGTAATAGAAATGTAAAGAAAATACGGATTTGACTATAACTTATTTTTAGTATAAAGTGGCAAACGAACAAGCATCCACTTGAATTCACCGTAATAGAGAAGCCCAGAGACAGCCGCAATTGCAGATGCATTGTCTACCTTTAATCGACATCGAACAGGACGCACAGAAAGAGAACATTTCCCCTTTATATCCGTCCCCTCCTCCGTCAAAACCACTTCCTTTTCTTCTACACTTTTCTTATAAGATGAGGGTGGGAAGGGAAAGAGGATTAATTTAGGCCTTCGGCAAGCACACTTATCAGACAATACGCGGAATGACTTTCTTTTTTTATATCAACGTGGCAAACAAGCAAGCGACCACCTGATTCGCTGATATAATGATGCGTCCGCTGCCCATAGACATCAGCAATTGTAGATACGTTTCGTACCTTTAATTAACCTAGGACTGAGGAATTGACTTCGACTTCAGGTCTGTCGTTTGTGTGGTCTTATATTGTTACAGGCGAGCCGGCCAATTTGTGCAACATATATTATTGTTACTGGCATCTACCACTGTTAAATTTATAATAATTATGATTTAATAATAATCAGCTAAAGTATAAGGCTTTTATAAAATGATAAACATGTGCAAAAAATATTAAAAATTTACTGCACCAATAGACATAAATTTTTCGTCATATATTTTTATTTATTCTTTTTGTTTCCACTGTTTCTCTGTTTATATTAAAATTTAATTCTTTTTAAGAAGCAATACCAATGTACAAAGGGAACTACATATGAGCAAAATTCCACTTCATATGCATTACCTTTGAATAAAGAACTTCCATTTGCTTTGTGTTGGTCCTGCTGTTACTACCTTTAAAAATAGTCTGTTATTATATAGTTTGTAGATTTAGCAGTGATCAAACTTATCAATCAGTTCATAACAGCCCATAAACATTTAAAAATGGAACGATTACTAAAAAGTCCTAACTGCCAGCACTGAATTAGAGACATTAAAATATCAACATTTAAGTATTGATACTAAATCATAGACACTACATAATAGGTACTGAACTAGTTATAGTTCTTTTAAAATATCTTGCCGACCCAAGGTCATCGGCGGACTGCGTAGTGCCCTCCCCCCTCGTTCCGCTACACCGTGCTACTCCTAAAATTGTGTCCTGCACAGCGGCTTGCGCGAAGTTAAGATCCCCCTAAGATATCTGAATATTACTATTCATTGTAAGTCGGTTTAAAATAAGTTGAGTTGAATGCATTAATTTCCGAATCCTTGCGTATCTTTAGCACACGTAAAATTTTCAGGAATATTTTATTTTTTTTTGTTAAAAATACAAAATACGATTTTAATCTATTTATATTGACATGAAATCCAAAGAGTGACAACCCTATCGTAAAAAAATATTATTAACAACGTCTCAAGTGGCCATTTCATATTTTTACAACTCAGGCCAGCTAGGTTTTTAAAACTTTTTAATGAAGAAAAATTGTTGACAACGTTAAATGTAAGCATGATTGATGATTAGTGGGTTTTTATGGATTCCGATGTTAAATATTTGTAGATTCACGTTTCTTTTACATGCAAATATACTCGAAAATACTTAGTTTCATCTTTATGACATTGCTTGAGACCTCAATCCAATCTTACGCTAGTGAAGATTGACATGGATTCTTTGGTAAATTAAATAACATAAAAAATAACATTACATTTATAGTAATAATACTTAACACAGATAATATATTTTCATGGAAATTTTAATTAAATTTAAGCTATGTAAATTTCGAATGATGCTACATTTTTTTTTGTTTACGATGATAATATAAAAAGCAGTTATTTAACATTCAAGCAAAACAATAATAAAACAAAACAAAAAATTTTTTAGTGTTTTTCATTAATGATGGAACAAACTATTGTAGATTGGAAAACATAAGTAATGATTTGATGACAAGGTTTTCGACCTTGTTCAACTAATACACAGGACAAACGGTTACTCATTTCCGTTACTTCAAAGTGTAACATTCAACATTTTAAATGCAAGGATATGCACGAAGTTAATTAATGTCAGAAAAAGCCTCGTGAAATGCGGTGACAGAATTAAGGTATGCGAGTGCACTTGTCACTCACATTGCTTTATAAATTCTGCCACTCAAAGGTCGCTGACATTTTAGTTTTTAATATTCTGAATGCAAACCGACAGATGTTACTGCTACGATATGCTTTCTTCTTGTGTATTTATATTCTTATTCAATATGCGACTTCGTCTAAAAATTTAACAGTGGTATAGTTTGTAACAATATTATATGCTGCACGAATGGCCCGTTTGATCAGTTTAATACTATGACCACACAGAAGATAGGCGTGGAAGTCATACAGCGTTTTGTCTAATAAGAGTGGTGCTTTAACCTTTTACCTTATTGTATGTCTATTGGCAGGTCACTTCAAGTGGCAAGATATATTTTAACGGATATATCTATATTAGATCAAATATTAACGTCCCCGACATCGGCGGCGGATGACGTTTTCCTTTGCTATTCACAGCGCGAACAATGAAAATTTGATGTGACGAAGGCTTTCATTAATGTCAACGAAAAATGACGTATTTTGATTAAAATCTTTTACGATTTTAAAATTCTAGTGACAAAGTAATCACGAAGTAAAGGTAATTTAAAAATCCATCGAACTCAACTATCTATGAGAAAGGTCGCAATAGAATAAGTATATGTGGGAAAAATAATGCCTTCCAGTCAATTGAACCCTTCCTATTGATTTTTTTCTCTTTAAACCTATTAAGAGTGACATTTCTCTTTCTACAATATTATTACATACAGTTTCTTTAATTCATGTCCCATAACTATACTACTATATGTATATTTTTTTAGTTCTGCCAAACGAACCTTTGGGTCACCGAATGGGTTAATCTCTCTGCCAGCTGCACCTGACTTGCCAAATTACGATATTACCGCTCTTATTGCCAGACTTCGTGTAAAACACCGGTAAAATAAGATTTGTTACGTACTTTTTCTAAAATATTTTAAGTATTTTTAATAACGGTAATTATAACGCGAAATATTTCTACCACTTTTTAGTTATAACAATTTTATTAGTTGTATATACTTTTGTTAAATATACGAAATCTTTTTTTCATTTTAAGTTAATTATAAATAAATTTAGATTCGTAATAATAACTTTAACGAAAATTAATAATATGCATTATTAAAGGTTTAACTTAAATGATACATAACAGTATTTATCTACGTTATTACGTACGATAAGTTTACATTGTTTTTAAAACACTAAACTGCAGCACTCAGAATTTATTAATTTACTTATGATGATTAATTTAATAATTAATTAAATAGATTAATTAATTAATTATGATGTCTCACGAAAGTTTAAACAATTTAATTGCGGCACTCAGATTTAAGTGTAGACTTAGTATGAGAATTTTACACTTAAAGTCTGACTTCTTGATTACGTCGCGAACACTGAGACACTAAATCCGTTTGCGATGAGGTCAAAAACTGTTTTTACACTCTTAAAACGTAACACAGAAATTCAAGTTGACATAGTCGCAGCGTCGCAGCCGCGCTGGCCACATACAAAATTCATTACTGGCAATATGGATGGTAGAGAAACTGCCCGCAATACGGGACATGTTAATTTTTAATCGTATTTAAATATATCTTCCTCTTACAATGTGTACATTCTTGAATAAATGGTGTTATTTAAATATTGACCGTCCACCTTTAAGTTATACCTATGTTATACATTCGTAATTTAAAACAAATTATTTAAAAACAAAATTAATAGATTTTTTTTTTATTAAATGTTTTATTATCTCTTGTGTCGGAGGCCAAGACCCACTTTGGGTCGCTGCGCCAGCGGAGTAAGTAAGTAAATGTTTTATATTTTTTAATGTACAACACTATCATATTTTTCTAACGTGAAATATTCTCACGTGTTGTATTCCTTTATATATAGTAATTAATGTAGCATCTTAACTTGATAATACACATCATTTAACATTAATTTAATTAATATTTCTTTCCAAATGTAAGAATTTGCGTAATTAGTGGTAGAATATGAAACAGTCTGTCAAAGGGGTTGGTTTTAGACGATATCAAACGGAAGCCCCCGCGGCACTGTAACCAAATGGAAAGCATATATTTTAATATGAAATTGTTTGGTCGAGAAAATTTAATTAAAAATATAGAATTTCTGCGTAAGCTTAAGCTTATAGCGACAGGGTACTTGAATAATTGTCTTTTGAAAAGATTATTTTTTTATAAGCGAATACAGATTTATTTTATTTTGTTGCTTCGAAGTAGGCATTTTATTTTAATATTAGCCGTCGCTCGCGACTTCGTCAGCGTATAATTAAAAAAAAGTAGCTTATAATATTGGTTAGCTTCCAGTGAAAATCGGCTTACGGACAGTCAGACAAATATAAATCAAATTTAATATTGGCCTTTCGTTATAGTTAAGTAAACACATCACGAACACGAAATATATTTTTTCATTATTATAAACAGACTCCATTTTAACTGTGTAGACAGCGCCATCTCTTGATCGTTAACAACATTCGTTCCTAACATCTATAACCTGAGAAAATTGAATTTTCAATATCTGTGTCCACCTAAATCTTATCTTACTTATATTTGCGAAAGTACTTGTAAATGCGAAAGTTAACATGGATAAATGGATTTTTGTTTGAAGGAATCTTTGGAACGGCTTTACGGATCTTCATGAAATTTGGCATAGTCTGGAAGAATACATAAGGTACCTATTATGTTTTTTTTTAATTCTGCGCGGACGGAGTCGTGGGCGACAGTTAGTAATAAATCCAATCTCATAGAGAAGGAAATTATTACTAGTATAAAAAATATGTGGCAATTTGTTAGAAGTTAAAGAAAGTAAGCCTCATTTCTGTGCGCAACATAAATAGGTCGAGATCTGAGGTGAATGTTTGCGTATATTTGTTTCAAGAGAATAATTATGGAAATAAAAGCTCCTGAAGCTAAGTGGAGCAAAGGAATAAAAACAGTGTCACCAAAAAAGAGGATATTTATAGTTACTACTGATGTTTTTGGAACGAATTGGAACGAAGTTTCTTATCGCGCGTTGTGAAAGGGGGCTAGACGGAAAAAAATCTTACGAAAAGTTGTCACGACACTTTTAACGTCTACTTCACCATGGCAACGACGTGACAATATATAACGAAAATACATAGAAATAAAATGTACTTCTTGTGAAGACTTAAGTTTTTTATTAATAGAATAAACATTGGTTCCTTCACTAATTAATCGAAAGGAACTTCGTTCCATCCGGGTGTCCCTTGACACCTCTCAAGTTTTTTCACTTTTAATTATGTCTTACATATTAAAATATTTCGATTGTAGGTCTTTTATGTAAACTAAAGGTTATATAATACATAATGAATAGGATGTCCGGAAAAGACGCGTTCAGCAAAAGACAACAATTTCTTTAGCCATAATTATGATAATTTAACCTTTAGCCTATTTCCAAAGTTATTTTGGGCGCTAGAGGACTTCAACGCTTTTGTAAAATGAAAATTGTCGAATCTGATTTTAAAATTGTTGTCTGATTTTAAACAAATGATAAATGTACAATTATCCTTACGTAGAGCATCTTTTTATCCAATATTGTAAAGAACCTATTTTCCCCTAATGTACTTTTTCTCAATTTGTTACGTGTCAAAGTTGCTTATTTCTTACGGGGGTTGGCATATTGATCAAGATTTATTGTACTTTATAAGTCTTTGGTTATTGATGGATTCACCTTTTGACCTCAGATGTTTCATTTACTGTTGGAAAATATATACATTGTAAGTACTTTGTTTTTAATAGTATACATATAATCTAAAGTTGGTACTAGTGCAATACTATGAGTTTTAACTGTACTGTTCTCACTATACTGGACTATAATTCTAATAATACCGTAACATAACCTGCAAGACAGATATGGACAGTATACTTGTCAGGAATCCAAGTGGTCGCACACTTGGATCCATTGTAACATCTAACTTATATAGAAACGGCTAAAACACTCACGTATATATATCCGGTGTCGTCACCGACTAGTTTCGAGCCCTACGGGGGCTCTTCATCAGGGTGAGTGGGATTGGTATTATTTCGTATTTATTGGTATTATATATATACGTGAGTGTTTTAGCCGTTTCTATATAAGTTAGTGATAATGTCTCACGAAAGTTTGAATAATTTAATTGTAACATCTGTTTATACACATATAAACAAAGTTAATAAAGCAACCTTATCCATTGTTTATTCTGCAAAGCATTTTGGATACACCGAAAATGAGGGCGACAATATACATTTCTTCTATTTATTAAATTTTATAATTATTTCTTTACTAGCTGTCGTACGTAACCCTATCCGCACAGAATTAAACAATAAATTAGTAGACGATGTGTTCTTCTAGACTATGTTCTTCAGCCAAAATTTACTGTGATCCGTTTAGCCGTTCTGAAGATACGTAATAAAAGCATCCATTCATCTTAACTTTTGCATTTATAATATTAAGTAAGAAAAGTAATATCAACTGAGAAAGAAATTGATTCTCCTTTTCGTTCAATATTGCGTACTTCCTTATTACATTTTCACATCAAAGGTGTTGTCCTTTATACAAAGGATAAAAATTTATAACTTTCCTTTGCTGAATATAGCCTATTTCTACGCCATTTGAATTGTTTTTCTATGTTTTTGAAAAAATTAAATTTTGCTATGTTATGGTTAAAATAATAATAATAATAAAAAATCAATGTTTTTTCTTTATTTTCTGGTGCTGATAGGAAACTATAATTCAAAAGATTTTTATGACCGACAGATTGTTACGAGGACCTAAAGAAGTTTGGGTCTTAAAAAACCGAAATAATATTTTTTTCGCTTTTAATAAAACTTTCTCTCATAATCTCATTATTTCGTTTATTAATTTCCGTGTCAGAGTCGTAAGATGGTCTTCTTTAGTGCAGATTTAGTACAACAAATCTACATTAAGGTCCTAAGACATTAGTGAATTAAGGGAATTGAATGCAGTACTGTAACTTATGCTGGGACTAGTTTTTTTTAACATATAATAAGGTAGCAAACGAGCAAGCGGCCACCTTAATTCGCTGAAACAGCGAAGCGACCGATGCCCATTGACATCTACAATTGCTGATACGTCGCCTACCTTCAATCAACGGAGAAGAAAACGCACAGAAAGAAGATATTTCACCTTCCTATGCGTCCACGCCAATTTCAAGGAATGGGATGGGAACGTAGACTAAAATTAGGCCTCCGGTAAACACACACATCAGACGAAACGCGGAATTGCTTTCACGCCTGTCGTCTGTGTGGTCGTGGTTTTGGCCCTAGCCAACCGACCAAATTAAGTACCTAACAAATATTGTTGTTGCGGGATCTACCACTGTTATTGGTATTATTGTACATTTTATGAATGGTAACAGATGTAAGGAAAACAGAAGGTGTTATTGAATAAGCTAATGAGGCTGTGTTGTACGGATGACGGTCTGACGGCTGCTGAAATTGGTTAATCACTCTAAATTGTTTGCGGCAGCTGCAATTTACCGTCTGAATTACTAAATTACGTCAGTAATAGGCAATATAAGGTATCGCAGCCGGTACTAATTTACTTAAGCTTGTTTCTTTTGTTTCTTAATGAGTCAAAGCTTCAGTAAGTTAGGTTTGAGAATGATTTTTTTTGTTACGTGAAGTAAAAAGAGCTTCTTAAGAACTATACAAGTGGTTAAAAATTATTTGTTCTATTGTTTTATGGTGAAAAGACCACGCCCGATTCCTTCAGTGGTAAAATTTAAAAGGTACTGATTGCTTCATTAAAAAATGACTACCGGAAAAAGTAAACGATACCTAGTAAATTTCGTAGCTGTTCTACTACTGCTACATGAGAGCATTACAAAGGTTATAAAAAATAGTGGTGTTAAAAATTGTCTGGAATTTAAGGCTAATAATTGTCACTAAAATCTGTAGGGAAGCGTAACTAACCCTAATTATGCTAATGTGTGACCTGGATGCTAAAAGAGGACTTTGTGGTAAATGGAAATACGTTTTTTGGAGCGTGAGGCGCTAGTCTTTTGTCTTTACTCTGATATATCTGTATGGAACTCGTATTGAAATAATGAAAAGTAAATATGGTACATTTCTGGCTAATGAGATGACTCCTGAACCAAAATAATGTAACAATGTAAAATTTAAATGTGGTTTGATATTAAAAATCTGTTATTATAGAGTTATAAATTTTTGAAGTAAATGTTTCTGGGTCATCCTATATTACGTTTAATCCAGAAACTTTTTTGGAGTAGATACTGAAATTGTACAAAATTAGCATGTCCATTTTGCTCCAAAACTTAATGAAAACTCTTGAATATGTTAGTCTTTTGTAATTATGTAGTTGATGTAACATTATTGTATCAGAGGAAGTTTGAAAGTAGCGCCAGTTATCGAGAAATTGAGGAGCAGAAGGTTGGCTTGGTTTGGACATGTTATGCGGAGGCATGATAATCATATAAACCAAAAAGTAATGGGATTGAATGTGGATGGCTATAAAGGAAGAGGAAGACGAAAGAAAGTATGGATGGATTGTGTGAAAGAGGATATGCGTAAGACGGGGGTAAATTCAGATATGACGGCTGATAGAGATGTAGGTATGGAGGAGTAGTACATGCTGTGCCGACCCTCAATAAGGATAAGGGCAGGTTGATGATGATGATAGTTGATGTAATATTATTGATAAAAAAATATATTACTCTACCAAGTTATTAAACTTTTAAATAAAAGGAAGCGAAAAATAGCTTTGGCCATATTTGCTGAAATAAACGCTCGGATTTTGCCTCTCCGTGATCAAGTTTCATTGTTTCCAATGCGGCGATTGTTTCATTAGCAACCACCCGTAAATTAATCCTCTCACGGAGCAGTGCATGTTTGTTTACCTACTTGCTATATAAACACTTTAAACTTAAGTTTAAACTTCATCATCATCTCAATATAAGGCGCAACTGAGGGGCTCAGAGCCTACCCTAGAGGAGACTAGACCATAGTCAACCACGTTGGCTCAGTCCGGGTTGGTTGACTTCACACATATCTTTGAATTTGTTCTCAGATATGTGCAGGTTGCATCACGATGTTTTCCTTCATCGTAAGAACGTCGGATAAATATACATATGTAAATCTAAAATCGAAAAACACATTAGTACATGGTGGGATTCGAACCCAGGACCTGCAGATTGCAAGTCAAGTTCTTAACCCCTGAGCCACCTTCGCTAACTTATGCAGTATTATCACTTATCTGCTATGTTAGATTCGGTCTTCGTTTAGATGCGCGTTCTTGTTTTCGTTTTTGAAAAATGTATATACTAAGTTCTCATAGTAAATATGTCCAAATATTGTTATTGTCAAAACCTTATTATGTATTGTACTAAGGGAATAATAACAGAAATTCTACGAGGACATTTAGTAGATTCAGGCTTAGGATCCAATTAAAATGTGTGATCATATTCTTTCTCAATAGCTTGTATTACTACGATGATATTAAATTGAATATTTGAAGTAAACACTTTAATCTAAACTCAACCGTCTCGCTTTGAATGAAGCGTAAAATGAAACAAAGCACGCTTGCAGAAAATTCAATGTGACAAAATTTATTTTAGTTTCTCCGTAAACTTGATTTAATTTTGTCGAGCTTGAGTCGCGCGATAGTATAAAGAAAATATTTGAATCAAAATTACAGCTTTTATTTTTTCGACTCGAATGGAAATATGCATTCAATTCTACATTATTACTATCAGTTTCCAGAAAAAAAAAAAAAACAGAGATAGGATATGCTTTTGTCCGAATATTAGGAGGGTTTCGATTTTCGATAGCATACAAGTATAATTTAATGTTAATGTCACTGTGCTTGTAAACTAATGTATAGGTCAAACAGCTGAACCGATTTTGGTCAGTGACGTGTCCTTCGTAAATTCTTCGGCAAGATATTATATCAGTCAGATTTATTAATTTCTAAATGCATGCACACACGAGGTATGAAACCGTCGATATTGGTCGGCAGCTTAAGTTGCAAGTAACATTTCACCGAAGTAAGCAGGTGAGAGAAACTTCATACCAACTGCAGACGACTTGTACCATTGGAAGTAAATAACTTTAACTGCTTAAGTTCGTAAACTTTAGATGAAAACTAATGCACTAACATTTAATAGTGCGACATATTTTTTAAATTGTCTTCGATTAGTATTTAAATTTTTCAAAATATACCAAAAAGATGTATTATTGATTTCATATTATGTTGTATAAAAAGTAACAATTATTATTCCTTGAAATTTGTCACACTATTTATTGACTTTAAGGAAGTAGTTTTCTTTTTTTTAATCAGTACAAATTGTCTCGTATTATCTAATCATCTGCTTAATTACTAGTAATGCTAACATTTATTAGTAAAAAATATAGTTTAAAGATTACATCACTTGATAACCTAACACAGTTTAATTTGTAGTTAACGTAAACACATTGGTTGTTTTAACCTTTTGTCGTAGAAATGTTCGCACTCGTTCGCAGAATCGAAGCCCTAAAATGGGTTAATCGGCTGGAGGGGATGACGGCAGCTGCACTTAATGTTTTGAATAACGTTAACGATATATTCCCGCGCCGCCAACGCAAAATTTCGAGGAATTGAATGTTATACAAATTTCAAAAGCTATTTCATACAATATTCCGCTATAGAATCCCAATTATTTACAAAATCCAATCCGTGCTTCCAATGAACGACATCCTAAACAGTTTTATAATTTGTTTAAAGTGAATAAAATGTTACAAAAGAAACGTTGAAAATGATTAGATTGATGATGGGATGTGATGCGATGCGATGTGATGTGATGGAATGTGATGTGATGGAATGTGATATGATGATAAATAGATGATAGTGTAGATGGAAAAAATTAAAGCACACTGCTTACAATAAAATGATGTAAAAGGTAATTATTTTAGTGGACTTTAAAAGAAGTTCAAAAAGAGCTACGTTTTGTTCATTCAGAACAAGGTCATTCCACGACTTCCACTTCTGGTGAACCTCTTTCGATTTTTCGTTTTTGAAACCATACCTGGCAGTATTTATCGGTTTTAAATATGCCCTGACAGCTGCTTTTTATCTTTTTTTTTTTAGCTTTAAAAAACAATAATATCGACAGTATGTGAGAGTAGCTGTTAATAAATATAAGTACATACAATCACTGTGGGTCGTTGTTTTGTACAGAGCCTTCAATAAAGTAATATTTAGTATCGGTGTCGCTATGCAGGCTTGGCTGGCGGAATAGTGATGTTATTCAGTTTTTATTAGGTCAAGCAAACGATACACAACAACAATGCTACGGCTAGAGGTTAAGTAGTTTTCTACTAAAATCTCGAAGGGTAGAGGGCGCGTAATAAAGCAACCTAAATGTCGTTTTGAATACAAACCAATGGTAAATACGTATGCAGACGTCTAAATTATAACTAAATTATAATGATGTGATCCTTCAACTCATATAGTTTTTGTATTTATATAAAAAGGTGACAAACTAGTAAGCGGCCACCTGTATTCGCCAAAATAGCGAAACGACTTCTGCCCATAGATATTTACAATTTGCGTTGCCTACTTTTAATCGACGAAGGAGAGGATGCATACGAAAGGGAAATATTCTCTTTCTGTGCGTCCTCTCCTTCGTGTCAAATCCACTTCCTCATCCCATCCTTTTAAAAGGAGACTAAAATTAGGCCTTACGATACGCATATTCATCAGACAATACGCGGAATTTCTTCCACTTCACACCTGATTTCTGTGAGGTCGTAATGCATGTTCCGAGCCGACCTATTTCTGCTGTCGTTCAATTTTTTTTAAATAAATAGTTTTGATTTAATTTATATAACTTTAAATTTTGATTTAAATAACAAATAAAAATAAGATGGCTAGTAACTTCTGGCAGCAGGGATTATTAAGTTAAATATTGCGCTAGAATATATATTTTCAGTACTGTAATCTAAGACGAGATAACTTTTAACGTTATGTTAGAGTTAGGTGCTCTCGTAACATATACAAAACTCTTTAAGTTTATAAGTTTCGAAGCAGGTGTGTAGAACTACATTATTTATATAACGGAACATAAATCTCAATATTTTGTATCTAACTCTTGCTATATTTTATGAAGATAACATTTAGATTTCTATCTTGTATCTCAGTTATAGTATACAAAATATGATAAAGTTCGTTTGGATAAGTTGAAGAAGTTACAAAAGAAACGTTGTTGTTCGTTTGGAGAAATATGATAAGTTTGTAAGGACGTAACAATGCCGTTCCAATATACGACTAAAAGGAACTGTTAAAAATTAAGCCAGGATACCAGGCTGCCAGTTGTAAAAAGTAAATAATATTGTGCAATATACTCGTATTTATAGTAAATCAATATAAAATATTGAGTATAAGATTTATGTCAGACATAAAGTCTACAAAGAGTTCGAAACAAAATTTATAAAGATATTATCCTCAAAGCCTTTACTCGCAGCCTTGTTTTATGAAGTTAGTTTCAGTGATCGTAACATTTATGGAGTTCGCGGACTCGCTTCTGTGGTTTTCATTTTTGTTTGTATAAGCTAAGATTTCGATTTGTAATGCATCGACAAAACGAGCGTTTCTACTGCAAAAACTTTTGTACAAAAACATATTCATCATCGTCTTACTCTACCCCGAAGGAAATTCGGCATATTATATACTATACTATACCATACATCTTAATTAGCTGACATGTCTAAATTTCCTTCCTTTTTACGCATATCCTCTTTCAAACAATCCATACATACTGTCTCCGGTCTTCCTCTACCTTTGTACCCATACAATGCAATCTCATTACTTTCTTGTTTATGTGCCCATTATCACTCCGAAAAAAGACCATTCTTGTACAAAAAACTTCTCTAATTTTTAAGAGAATGGGCGTGATGACGGTTTGTTGTTGACAATGACACCCATTGTAAAAATAAGTTGCATGAAGGAAGTTCTTGTAACAAAATGAACTACAATCCAAAAAAATGCAAGTAAAAATGCCACGATTAAGTTCGGGTCCCGCAGAACAACCTGCCTTACACTACGTGTAGCAGTGGCTGGCGTAATATTGTAAATAGATGACGTGATACTTACCAACTCGATGCCCCGTTCACCGTCTGTCAAATAAGTCACAGTCAAACAGTCTATAGGCGCCAGAAATGCTGCTCTCATGATGCACCACACACCGTAAGCGTGCTATAGACGCGTCGTTATCAAGCCGAACGCGGAACCAAATATTTAAGCGAGACTGTACATTATTAAACCGATACGTAGCGTGTAACACATTCCGTCCAACTTCTTTTGATTGCCAATGCTGATTCTCCGCACTCTGCCGACTCACTGTCTTCTCCGCACCAGTCCTCACAGGCCCCGCGCCCGACCGTAGCGGTGACGGATTTCAATCTACCGCACAAGTGTGGGCAGAATAAAAATAAGTTGAGCTACCTACATTAAACGTATAGACGAATCGCGGAATTTAAAAATATTATTCATTATTGAAGATGACGAAACACAGTGCATCTGTACTGAAGATAGAATTTTGTGATCAATTCGATGGTTGTTAGAAGTAAAAGCATTTGAATTTTCGGATACTAAGAAGAAACATGCATAAAGTACTAACATACTTTGACCGTTAAACAAAAGAGTCGATATTAACCTGTAGTGTTAACCTAAGCGAGTCAACACACTCTTGTTTGTACGTGGCAAGTAAATTGAACCTGATTTCCCTCATTGACATTATTGGTACAATAGATTGGTATATCAAATATTATTAAATATTTGAACATAAACATTGACCAAGAACCAATTATTTATTTATTTATTTATCCGAACTTTTCTACTTTATTAGGTTACGAAATAATGTTAAATATCTTAAATATAAAAAATAAATAACGTTAAACGTTGACATTCAGGAGATCTTAAAACTTTTTTGTTATTGAATTCGTTAAGAAGGCAAGATAACACCTTAGTTCACTATTTTGTCGTACTGCTAAAAATAATTAATAAGATATTTAATTTATATGAAAAATAAGAACAACAAGATATTTAATTTAACAAAAGCTTAACTTGACAACACGGTATTACTTAATAAATAGTATTGTACCACGTACGTTTTCGTGTCAGGTATAGATAGAGGAGTTTGGAATTAGGTCGTTGTACAGATTGCGGCACCCAAATAGTTTGGTGGCTTGCGGCCATACGCGGCATCTGCTCTTGACATGTTGAAATATTACAATACAATACGTATGTTTTTGAACTGATTGCTCAGCATACGATGACATTCTTTGTTTACAAAAATTATGTTTTTTGCTTTTTTTTCTGATCAAAATAGCGACACTATTAAAGATAAAATACATAAATGGAGGATGTCGACAAATATAGCAAAAATGCGTTGGTGATAGTAAAAAATAAATATTTAAATTTTCTGTCTGTCTGTATGTATGTCTGTCCGCAAGATAGTTTGTTCCAGGTGATCTTGGGACTTTGACGGAAAGCTGATGCAGGCGGGAATATCAAAGGATATATATTTTTTTAATTTTGCACTTACGAATTCTGTTGCGATTTACTATTTATAAAATGTCTTGTTCACATTCTATATTTAAACAAGTTTAAAATGCATTTTCCTTTATAATTTGAAAAGGAATACGACATTTATATACATATATTTGTAAAGGGTAGTCATAAATATTACCTGCAGTTGATACTATCTCCCTCGAGGCTGGATCACCGAGCAATATGAATTGAAAAATGTCAGTAATAAATCCACGTGATGCGACGTCACGTAATGTTAAATGCGGCCCCGTATGCACTTCGTACATGCTTGTGTGAATGTAATAACGTCTGGAGCATTCTCTTCAATTACATAGAAATACTTCATCTTCTTAGAGTACTCGTATAAGAAATAGTATGCTTATGCACTTTAATTTCAGTAATGCTTTTGTAATATTTTTAACATTGTAGTATATAATTATTGGCGATAGAGCCATCTAGTGTAATAACTAAACAATTAATGACACAGCCAAACTAATCTTTAATCGGTTTCTAAGCGTGCCCCTAAATGTGACTTAGTGTCCGTTAAAGCAGTCTGAGTATGCCAGTAAGTTAAATACTATCTTACGAATATTATGAAAGTGAAATTTTGTATGGATGGATGTTTGTTAGAAGGTATCTCAAGAACAGCTCAACTGATAGTAGAGTAGAACATAGTCTGAAAGAACATACGGGGCTACTAATTTGTTTTTTATTTCGCGTGGACGGAGACTCGGTCTACAACCAGTTTATTAATAAAAATTGAATATTAATAGAATGAAGTTTATTTATAACCAAATATAACTTTCCTATATAAAGTAAATAGCAAAACTATGTACAAAACATTTTCGTACATGTCAAACCGTCGTTTTCAGTTGACGAAGGTTTTCTGACATGCCTGGCGTTTGTTAACTGCGACATCAACTTTTACACTTTGTTGTTATGTTAATGGACTACTGTAGCGTAGTAAATGACAGGATATATTACCATCTATAGACCGAAGTTCGATTTCTTAAAAAAATATTTTTTAATCTTTTATTTATTTAAATATTTTTCGGCATTCATGAATATTTTTACTAGTATTACATGTTCTTTCATGCTAAAAGTCCTAGACAGTAGATGTAGATAATCACATACTTTTGACATAAAAAAACTTAAATTCTGAGTAATTCGTGTTCAGATGTAAATAAAGGCATGGTGAAATCTTGTTTATGTATACTTTTATATACTTGAGGTATATAATATGACAAAAAACTCTATAAATGTCTCATGTTTTGTAAAATAATATACTGTAAGATATTTGATGCAAAAGTATTTTAAAAGAATTAAACTAACAGCGAAATAATGAATTTAACTCTACTTCATAATAATCCTCGCTGTAGTATAAACTCAAACCGAACGTAAATAAACAAAAATGTCAGACGTTCCGCAATGACGGATGGAAATAGACTGCCTCGAGCAGCAGCGCACGCTTCCTTATAAAACCTTTTTTTTGTGAGACTACCCTCAACAGTCCTAACACGGCCTCTCCTGACTGGAGGACGTCCTCGTCCTCCTGTACTTCTTTGCAACTTTGCGAACCATAGGCACGACGTTTGCATAGTTCGTTTACAACAACATAGTGAACCATAGGCACGACGTTTGCATAGTTCGTTTACAACAACACAATGAACCATAGGCACGACGTTTGCATAGTTCGTTTACAACAACATAGTGAACCATAGGCACGACGTTTGCATAGTTCGTTTACAACAACATAGTGAACCATAGGCACGACGTTTGCATAGTTCGTTTACAACAACATAGTGAACCATAGGCACGACGTTTGCATAGTTCGTTTACAACAACATAGTGAACCATAGGCACGACGTTTGCATAGTTCATCTACACAAATGACTTCAGCACATGACATAGGCACGACGTTCGCATATCATGTGTCATCTACATGTGCGTAACATAGGCACGACGTTCGCTTATTACACACATGTCAGATACATAACTACTCGTATAACATAGGCACGACGTTCGCTTATTATACGCAAGTAGTATCACACAATCGTTCGTATAACATAGGCACGACGTTTGCGTGTCATACGAACATAAGATGTCTCACCGTTAAAAAAAAACAGAGCATGTCTCGGGTGTCCACTCCCCTCACCGTGGCACCATGTAGGGCAAGCGTCCCGCAGTCCGTCCTCTACATGATATTAATGGCAATCCGCAGTTTGTCAGTCCTGAAGATAACCTAGAAGCATCATCTCCTGATACGAAACGTCTCACATTCCGTTAACAATCTCACTTCTGCAGTTGGGTATCCCGCAGTCTACGCAACGCAGAGCATCTCGACAATACATGGACAAAGCAAACTGAACTCATAAAGGGCATCAATGACTATTACGACATAATGACATCCATCTGACTCAGGCAAAGGCTTTTAATCTTATCACGACTCGGCCTTACCTGACCCTCACTAATGAACTGATCGAGGTATTCAATTTCAGTCTTAAGTAAAGAACACATTTTTAAATTAATTGAAAAGTCTGATGTTGACTTATTTGGCATCAAAACTTGAAATATAAAAATATTGGTTCGATCTTACCGCAGTACAAATTGAATAGATCGTGTCCACAATCCTGTCTGCTGTGAAATACACAGACAGCGCGTGAGCCTCACTAACCACATATTCCCATGCAGAATAAACGGCTTGGTCCACGCTACCCTTGTTTTGCGAACACTGGTACGCCTTTGATATCGACTCAACTTGCTACGACTACAACAATTATCACGGTAACGATCTGACATTTTTCTCTTTGCATTTATTTTTTACGAAAATGCAAACACAAACACAGAGTGAGCAAAGTGGATAGAATCACGCGGATCCTATCCCACTTCTGATGTAAGATATTTGATGCAAAAGTATTTTAAAAGAATTAAACTAACAGCGAAATAATGAATTTAACTCTACTTCATAATAATCCTCGCTGTAGTATAAACTCAAACCGAACGTAAATAAACAAAAATGTCAGACGTTCCGCAATGACGGATGGAAAGAGACTGCCTCGAGCAGCAGCGCACGCTTCCTTATAAAACCTTTTTTTTGTGAGACTACCCTCAACAGTCCTAACAATACAATATTAAAAAAAGTTATAAAATGCGAATGTTGGATGTGTAACGAACTGAACTGATGCGGAATCACGTAGCTTGTTAGCGATAACTCGTCATATGCGAAATATATGAAATATACTCAACTCTGATCTATGTAAATCATTTTGTCAAAAAGGTAAGCTTATCTTACCTTTTTCCAACTTTTAGAAAGATCACTGTGTATACAGGATGATTTTTAATGGACAGATCAAAAGCATTGTGTAGTTGGAGTTACTTGTGGGCGTCGCTAGGGGAGGGGTGGGAGGGAACAGCTGCGCCCTCCTCCCTCTAGAGAATTGAAAAACTTAAAATAGAAAAAAAACTAATTTGAATAAGACCGTATAAACGGTAGCTGCCTCCTTCTAGACCTAGACTAGATCATCGGCTGGCGACACCCGTAGATCTAAAGTTATTTAATTTATTGTAAAAATCAGATTTTCGACTGAAATTTTCTCGGCGGTATAATATTGCATTTACGGTAGTATTTTCTTACTTAAACAAGACTAATAATTTTTAAATTTAATAAAATTAAAAAAAATAATTTGTTTTTCATGTTAAAAACGAAAAATGCTTGAAATACTTGAAAGCAACAATCTCTTGTAATTTTCGTATACTCGTATATAAAAAGGAAATTAAATAGGTAGTCTGCATAGCAAAATTGTAGTCTAAAAATAAAATAGCATGTGTTACAAACGCTAAGGCGTTAACCGTGTTAACCGTCGAAATACTTGTATTGAAAAATATTGTTGTTTATTTTTATTTAAATGAGAATGAGAGGAAGACGTTTTTATCAAGTCAAATATTTCGCCTGAGAAAAAACACGGTTAGAAATAACAAATAACATTCACATTTCACCATTGCATTATATAGTTGCAAATTGAGTAGTTTTGTTACTTATCCATACATTTCTTGTTATTTAATTTAATTAATTAGTCCAGATGTAACTAAAGTTCTTTTGTATTTTGCAACAATGTTTTTTAATTACTTTAATATTCTTACAAATGTTATCCTTGCTCAAAGTTAGCTCGTGCTTAATTAAGTTGGCTCGTTTCTTCGCAGCTGCCGCCTCCCCTGTTGTTGCTTGTTGCATATCGTCTATTAAACTGTCATTGCTTTAAGTTTATGTATTACAATGCTTGATGTTGCCAAATTCCGAAGTTATCTTATACGTAAAATTCTCGTGTCACAATGTTAGTTACCATACTCCTCCGAAATGGCTTCATCGTTTTTTATGAATTTTTATATCCGTATTCTGTAGTTCTAAGAATCGGCTACTATCTATTTTTCATACCCCTATTAAGTTATTTTTAACTGCTTGCGGACGGAGTCGCGGGTGACATCTAGTAATGTAAGAATTAAAGTTGGTATATAATAATTGAGAGAATATATTTTCGTCGTCAACATTTTTTGAAGATTTCTATGTATTTATCTGAGTCGTTACTTTTGATTATGAACAGAAATATTTAAAGGAATAGTTTAAAAATTACGTTTTATAACCTTAAAACTTCTGTACCAAGAAAGCTATGTTATATTTTACTTACATTTGTTTTTCTTTTACAGGAAACTGAAAAGATGAAGCTGTGTATATATTTGCTTCTGAGTTTTTTGGGTAAGTACCAAATAATAATTTTATTTAGTATTCTATACCTTAGTAATTTACAGATATATTTTGTGAATTCTACACTTCTACAGTTTTCAAATGTATTAATTTGTTTAGGAGTGGGATCAAACGGTTCGCAGATTTTCAAAAAAAATATTTGATTTCACATATTTGATGTAATAATAAGTATGTGATAAAATACCTTTTATATTGAGCAAAAATATATTTGTATATAAATATATTTTATATAACTTTAGGTTCTTTTTCCCCTGGAGGTCGGTAAATTTTGTGGAAGCTATCTCTTGTGTACATTATGTCAGTGTAGGAAATTTTGCTTTTTACAGCTGGCATTTTTTTTCTTGCTTTATATATCAATGCTTACAATTGAATAAAGCAGTTATTTAATAATACCAGAAAATTGGACAGAGGTTATAATTTTTTTTAACAAATAATATGGAAAATTATTTTCTTTGTTTATAAATTACATTAAAAACAGTTAAGAAAAAAGCTGCTTTTTGAATATGACTCGTTTAAAAATATCCTAAGTTAAAGAATTGGTTAATTATATCAAAATAATTAACACCATAAAATTCCAGTTTCTCAATATGTTTGCAAAAAATTATAGTCTTTTTGTTTAAAAAGACTATAATTTTTTTATTTTGATATAATTAACCAACTCTTTTATTTAGGATAATCTTTTTAAACGAGTCGTTTTCGAAAAACAGCTGTTTTTCTTAACTGTTTTTAGAGGTAAGAAAACGTTGTGATAAAAGTGTTACGGCAGTGACAACCGACGTCTACAATTAGTTTAAGAGTTATGTGTTGTTAATTCGCATTGTTACCGACTTCGAGATACTTCTTTACATAATTCCAAACTCCGAGAAATAAACTACGCCTGACTCGCTTCAAAGTGTTGTAGAAGAACTATGCTTATATCAGACGTATATTAAAGCCATTACAGAAGAGTTATAAAAAATCAGAGGCTCCAAGATTAAAATTAATATTTATATCATTGAGTAATTATACATCTAGTAAGGAATTTTTTAATAACACTCAATATTATATTAGGTAAATAAATTAATAATTAATGAATTGCCAAAAATGTTCGTATTCCGTCTTTAATAAATCCAATCAAAGTTTTGAAAACTAAGAGTGGTTAGAAAGTTCGGTAAAGCTCCTTAAATTAACTTAATTTCCTCAATTCGAGTGGTCCGACCAGATAAATCCGTCAGTACTTGAAGGGGATTTCCTTTAACACGAGCCGACCCAATTCTTAAACTTTTTACAATACACCGAGATTACTAAAGTATCGCTTTAAACGAAAATATTATAGCTTATTTTTTAGTACATTGAATTAGATATATTCCACTAGTGACTGAAAAATAATTAACAACGGTAAAATGTTTTTTTATTGCTTTACTTTTTCGAAGTATGGTTTCTGGAATGCAGCTCTCATGGCGGACAGAAATCTGAATAATTAAATCAACAACATAGTGCCATAACTTTCGAATTAGAAACGTAGACGTAAAATATAGGAAATAAAAAGAAAATTGTCACTAAATAACAAAAAAATAATTTCATGAGAAACTAGCTGTCGCCCGCGACTCCGTTCGCGCGGGATGAAAAAAACATAATTAATAACCTATGTATACTTTCAGACTATGACCTAGATTTGTGCCAAATTTCATCGAGATCCGTTGAGCCGATCTAGACGTACCTTCAAACAAACATCCATCCATCCATCCAAACATTCGTATTTATAATATTAGTAAGAAATGAGATAAGAAGTAAGATTTATTTTCGAACCTTAGTAGTGTATTCATTTGTTTCACGGACATTTATATTCGCCAAAAATTCTATAGGTTATTAATGTTGTATGAACTGCCTGTTACACCCGAGCGGTAATAGAACGTGGAAGCTAATGATGCGACGATGTCAAGGTTGCGCCTAACTTAATATCTTTAGCATATATTTTGTGGCATGCTAACGTGCTAATGTTAATGGCAAAATGGCTTTGCTTTGGGAGTGATTTTAACCAAGATATTGGTATAAAAATTTATGACACTATATAAAAGTACCATTTTTCAATTTCTGTTATTACTTTACACAGTTCCTTTATATCTATACAAAATATAATTAAAACATTTTTTATTCATCCACTTGTATTCATACACATTTTTTAAAATTCACACTGACTGGATGTTAGTAGAGATTTTTTTTCTTTCTAAGAAAATGAATATGGAATACAATTATACAGTTTCTTATATCTATTCATGTAGATTTCATATTAACTAAGATTCTATACTTGCCTACTCTCAACTTATTCATTTTTAATTTTTTATAAACTACGAACTTTGACAGAAAAATCCATATTGACACATTGTATTACATAAAAGCTTTTCCTTTGCCACGATAGCCAGTTAAATACTGTTGAATTTAATTTAATTGCAGCTATTTCGTACTATCTAATTAACCTACAATACTATTTGGTAAAACATATTTCTTTGCTTTAATGAAACCATGCAAAAAATTTTGTGAAATATTAAAAAAAAACATATTAAGTAATATAATTTATCATACATTGTTGATTTGCATTTAGCAATATACTCATACAAGTCATACAGAATATTAGAAAAAAAAAGAAGAACCCTTTTAATAAATAGAACGCGTTTATACCATCGTAAATTATACGATTCTCATAAAGTTGTCGACTGAAGAATTAAATAAGCTACGTTATGCTACGTTTGTCGAATAAAGTTGATACGCGTAGCATTGCCACGTATCGAATATTGCTTTTAACTTTTTAAATGTCCACTCAGTTTAAACTGAATTCAATATTATTTCACTTTAAAGAAAGTACCCAGTTGTCTTCCACATCTGTGTATACAGTTAAGTATTTCTTTTCAATGATTTATTAATTTAATTTGAATGTTATATTCAAGCGATAATAATTTATCTATTCTTGGTCTGTAGATGTCTTGTAGGTACTAAGTACTAATTAAGTTTACTTACTTATTACTAAGTAATAAGTTTAACTTTATGTTTACTTGTAATACCTTCACCCTTAGACTTTTTACCAATCTAGTCGTACTAATGCTAGTTTTAACGACAATGCTCACTTTAGATTTATTTTATATTATATTAGGTCCTTACATATGAAATTGGCATTTTGTATGGGAGGAACAAAAAGTCGAATATTTTTTAATATAATATATTTAATTAATCAAAGTATGAACCATTATTTTCTATGCACTTTTGCCATCTCATAGGTAGTTCATTGATCCCTTTACTAAAAAAAACCAGTCGGACGGGAATCAATAAAATCTTTGAAGGCGATTTGGACTGCCCCATCGGAGTTGAATTTTTTCCCTTGCAAGAAGTTATCCAAATTTCGAAAAAAATGGTAATCTGTTGGAGCAAGGTCCGGGGAGTACGGAGGATGTCTTAGACTTTCCGATTGAAGCTCTTCTAATTTAGTAGCCGTCTGTTGCGCAGTGTGTGGTCTAGCGTTGTCGTGAAGCAGCAGTGGCGTGGAGCGATTGACCAGCCTAGGTTGTTTAGCCGCTAGCTTTTCCATCATGGTTTGCAATTGCTGACAATAGACATCTGCCGTAATAGTCTGACCAGATTTGAGAAAACTGTAATGAACAATACCGGCACTAGTCCACCAAACGCTTACAAGTAACTTTTTTGGGGTTAATTTTCGCTTGGGGCAGGATTTGGCTGGCTGGCCAGGATCCAAGCATTGCGCTGAGCGCTTCCGATTATCGTAAAGAACCCATTTTTCATCACAGGTAATGATTCGGTTTAAAATACCTTCATTATTGTGCCGGTTTAGTAATGTAACGCAACAGTCGACGCGCGTTTGCCGGTTTGCTTCAGTCAATTCGTGAGGTACCCACCTTTCAAGCTTTTTAATCTTCCCAATTTGCTTCAAGTGAATTAAAACAGTTTTATCACTAACATCGCAGCCTGCAGCTAAATCGGACGTGGTTTGCGATGGATCCGCTTCCACAATAGCCTTCAACTCTTCATTATCAACTTGAGTCTCAGGCCGTCCACGGGGCTCGTTCTGCAGATCGAAATTTCCAGAACGAAAACGTTGGAACCAAAAATGAACTGTGTTTTCTTTTGCAACACGACCGCCATACACATCATTCACCCTTCGAGTCGTTTCCGCAGCACTAGTGCCACGGCGGAACTCGTACTCGTAAATAATGCGATATTTTAAGTTTTCCATTTTGTAAAATGAGTGACGCAAACAGAAAAAAACAGAAGAAAAAAAACAAATGAATGACGGTCATCGAACCACAAATACATGAGTCTATAGCTGTACAAATTTGAATTTGGAATTCCTTACCAAAGAGGAGAAATTCGTGATTAAAGTGGCCAGTACGAAAAACGCCAATTTCATATGTAAGGACCTAATATTAATGAAGCTTACCTACCTTTTACAAATAATTAATGGACTCATGTAACTTATAATGTAAGAATAATTAAAATAATTAGAAAATAATTAGATATAAAAGCAAATATATTTTTTATATATAATACTAGATAAATTTTATATCATTCGATAACTTTACTAAGGTAATAGGATCATTACTATGTTATTCATAAGTAAATCCCAAGGATAAAACAACCACATAACAAAAACAAATAGGAACATTTTTCATAGTAAAATGTCTCTCTTAAGCAAAAATAGCTGCCCACATATCTGTTTACCGGTCACGTATCTTTTTCTATCCCAGCGAATATCCAACCTTAACTGAATATTTGGTACATCGTATGAATTATTCCACGTTATATTAAAATGACCCGTTGCAAAGATCATTTCAATTTGTACATATTATTTTACTTAAAGTTGCTGAAATATTTAGAAAATCATGCAAAAATTTCCGGTAGATCTACGTTATAAAATTTGGTTTTAGAAGTTGGATTTTTAGAACATATTGGTACAAATTATGAAATATATCAGCCGGCGCCTGCAAATACGTCCGCGCGGATTAAAAAAAAACATAATAAGTAGCCTATGTGTTCTTCCAGACTATGGTCTACTATGCCAAATTTCATCGATATCCGTTGAGCCGTTCTGGAGATACCTTCAAACATCCATACATCCATCCAAACATTCCCATTTATCATATTAGCAAGAACGATATGCTAGATACTATCCCATCATCTCCTTGACCTTGTCCCACCTAAGTAGGGTCGGTGCATCAGGTTTCCGTCCTCCAAATCAATCTGTCTGCCGTCATCTCCATTGTCACCCCCTTCTTGATCATGTCACCTTTCACGCAATCCATCATTCTCTTCCTAGGCCTACCTCTACCGGTGTATGCGAGATATGCTTTTGGGAAATCTTAATCTATTTCCTCAATATTCCTTTTCAATAAATCGACGACTTCAACCAATTTGAGTTTTAAGCAATCAGTAAAAGACACATTCTAGTAGATATTATATTAATTTCAATATTTCACAAATTAATTTAATGAATGTTCACTTAACTTTTAATATGATATAGCAGGTGACAGACAAATGAAATACAATGTAAGGTGTTCATAAACAATTTGTCAGACACATGTGGCGTAGATAGTTGTCGTTTTATCAGCAACACGAACTCACATTAAGTATGTTGACGGGCAATTTGCTGGGGCGCACGCGTACCGCAACCACAGTATATTACATGCTACGACCTTCCCTGGGATAATTTGTTAATACATATGTACTGCCTTTTGTACAGCCGTGACTAAAACTTTGTTAATACAACGTAAACACTTTGGCCTAATCATAAAAAACTTGGTCTGTTTGTTGCTTACATTTTAGTTTTGAAATATGATGTTGATTAAATTTATTACATATTAGTTATATCGGAAGCAGTATTGGTGATACATATTTAAGAATAAAACGCTCTTTTATAACCACGATAACGTCCTGTAATGTCAATCACCTGCGAACAAAGGGTTAAAACATGAGTTTAACTAAACAGTGTCTAAGTGTATTTTTGAAGTAATACAGTTTATGGTTAATCAAGTTTTAAAGTTATAAGGATTACATTTTTTACAAATTACAAGAAGAGACAAATTTCTGTTTTGTCACAAACGAATACCTAAGGTTTAACAGAACAAAGTAAAAGATTGTTACAAAAGCAAAGGCAAAGCTTGGATCTAATTAATATTTATATATAATTAGTAAACATTTATTTATAGTATGTAATATTTATATAAAACTACGTATAAATTATATTATATATAACCATCACGTAAGGTTAAAGATTTGTAATTACAATTGAAACAAACAGACTGCTTTCCTTATCTTCGCTTTAATCTCATCAAGGCACTAAGGGTTGTAATTAAGACATCTGGGTTTCTTCAGCAACCAACAAATGTTTGACAACATAGTTCTGAATTAGGAGTAAAATTATTTCTTTGTTGCTGAGTAATTCGCGGTTAACTGTGTTACAATTATGAAATTGAACTCTATCTTTAATAACCTTTAATAAAAGATAGAAATACATATCTATTTTGATACATTTATCAAATTTTGAAAAGGGAAGCGTATTTATATGAATTGGTAGGACATTTGTTTTTTTTTTTTAAACTGAGATTATCAAAATTTATTCATTTTTCATGCTTAGATTTAACTCGTTATCGCCCGTGTGTCCGCCTGTGTCCGCGGAATTAAAAAAAACACAAAAAGTAGCCTATATGTTCTTCCAGACTATGATCTACATCTATGCCAAATTTAATCAAGATCCGTTAAGCAGTTCTGGAGATACCTTCAAACATCCAACCAGCCATCCATCCAAACATTCGCATTTATAATATTAGTAAGATTAATACTGAATCTTATACAAAAATGGCAGTTAATTAATTTAATAAAATATGTGTACTAATGAATTTATCGTTACAAAGCTGAGTAATTAATTAATAAAATATTTCATTATAATCTCATTTATTAATATTCTTTATGGGATGTTAATTAAAAAGTTAATAACATTGAGGTCTCGACAAAGGAAATTAAATATAAACGTGACTAGAATGAAGACAACAGATAATTGACTTTTCCTTTAGTTATCTTGGTCTCGTATCTTATAACGCGTCCAACTTTTTGTCGAATAACTAAATGTAAATTAAAATGTAACTAATCGGCTTTAAACATGTTATAATGTTAGTTTATTTGTACACTGATTATAGATTTATACTATTTTTATATTCGAAAACATTTATTGCTGAACAAATACACATCAGCGAACATAGTACAACATTCTCTACATATCATCATCATCGTCAACACTGTCTGCCCACTGCTGGGCATAGGCCTTTCCCAATGCCTTCGGTCCTCTCCCTTCCGCATCCAATAAACTTCCCGCCGTGCGAATTATTCTTCGTATATCTCAATGTTATTGAAATACACTTTATCCAAAAGATACAATTTGATACAAACAGTTTACCGATATTATTTTAGAACTTCGATTCGCTTCAGTGGAAGCGTCCTAAGTAACAATCTAAATTAGAGATATAACATACATTGTTTATTTAAGATTACATCGCTTGCCGCAATTTGTATTCGCCATGTTAATTACTAGCTGCTTTGTGCGTTACAAAATTGTTATTTTGACGTAGTAATTTTGCTTCTGCTCTATAATTTAGTATATTTTCTCATTCATATTTGCTTTAGATTAAATTATTATTTGATTTATCTTCAAATAACTTTAATGTTGAAAGATAAGATTCTCTTAGATCAGAATAATTCATAATAAAATGTTTTTTTTTGTTTTACCCTGTCATATTGTATTTGTTGTACGCATAAAGAATGACTCTCTTACTACGAGTTTTAAGCTGCGAACACTAATTTAAAATAAATGCTTTTACATTTTTTATTAATAAGAATTAAAGAGTTAACAATATAAATTCATATTAGTGTTTTACTAGTCAAAAAGTGCATGTACGGAGTATTCTTCTATTTGATATTGTTTTCAATTTAATTAAAACATCCTCTATAATACAGTATTGCGATTTTCTAACGACTTGCAGCAAACTTGTGTGTATTACAGCTGTAATTAAATTTCGTGAGCTGACACTACGCTGTACAAAGTTTTAAACGTATTTGAGCTCGTAAACTCTACGGACGTTTTAAAAGTTGCTAACATAGTTTAATAGTTGTCGTACTTTACTCTGTTTTGACACACTTTTTATAGCTTAAGATGCGATTTATAAGGTTTTATTCAATTAAATATTGGTTTATTTTGCTACTTCTACCTTATCGTTTATCGAAGTCAAATACGTCTCATTTTTATAAACGCTTGGTTAATAATAAAAACAAATTATTGAAGTAAATCTAATTTGTGTGATAGTTATGCAATTCACGAAGTCCTCAAATATTCTCGATTTCCACTTCCTCTCGACAAGTTACATACTGAAGTTGTTGACAAATAAATATGCTGAAGTTGGAAATTCACTTATGTGAGTTATAAGTAAACAAATACCAATGGTGAAATTAAAAGGTTCAAAGTTAAACTTTTATAAACTTTTTAAAATTTGGCAGCTTTGAAACATTTTTGTAGGTTACAATGAAATCATAATAAAATTAATAAATTTAATTTACTTTTATGTCCCAACAATTAGAGATTTTTTTTTTATTAAAGTCATCGTAGGTTTTTAAAACTTTGTGATATCTTAGTTTACTAAATTGATTACATTCATGAAATAATTTGTTGCTGATTTATATATTGATAATTAGCTGTCGCCCGTGACTTCGTCCGCGCGCAGTTAAAAAAAAATGAAAAATAGATGTTGGCCGATTCTCAGACCTACTGAATATGCTCACAAAATTTCATGAGAATCGGTTAGGCCGTTTCGGAGGGGTACGGTGACGAAAACTGTGACACGAGAATTTTATATATTAGATATTTTTTTGTTTTTGATTTAAGCCAAAACTTTGAGGTTTATAAAACCTTGTGTACCGACTCGACGTGAGTGGGAAAAGGCCAGGGAGATGATAATGAGTATTTTTTTGACTTTGTTTTTTCAAAGACAATGAGTGTGATGCCAAGGTGTTTTATATATGTGTTTCGCTAGTGAAACCTTACTGTAAACTCGGAATGTGTCCTTGCGGTTGGTCTTAATTAAGACAAATGATGTGTGTAATACACCTTACATAAATCAGTCATGTTATGAAAATTACCTAATTATATGAGCGTTATATTTGTGATTGCTGTAACACGATCAATTTTGTCGTAAGTGACGGATTACGATTAATATTGCTTTTCACTTTTGTAGTAAAGTCGCATCAATCATTTTCACGCAGCTTTTCCTCAATAAATGTATTATATTTAACGCCATTCATTCCTACTATATAAACTTTAGTGTAACAAATATGTTTAAATTTTATTAGAAATATAAAAAAGTAGTCACTGTTTAAATGAGCCTACCAGATTGGAGAAGTACCTGAAAGTATCGCCGTGAACATAAGGCATTTTGATAGTATATTAAGTATACCATACTTCTCTATAAATAAAAAAAACTTGAGAGGTGTCAAGGGACACCCGGATGGAACGAAGTTCCTTTCGATTAATTAGTGAAGGAACCAATGTTTATTCTATGAATAAAAAACTTAAGTCTTCACAAGAAGTACATTTTATTTCTATGAATTTTCGTTATATATTGTCACGTCGTTGCCATGGTGAAGTAGCGCTCATTCGTCGTTAACATACTTACTATAGTAAAAAGTGTCTTGACAACTTTTCGTAAGAATTTTTTCCGTCTAGCCCCCTTTCACAACGCGAGATAAGGAACTTCGTTCCAAAAACAAATAACGCAACTGTAATTATTTAATAGTAATTTTTCGATTTACCACCTCCTTAAATAATACACGACTGCCAAATATTTATATTTTTTTTTTTAGTTTAAGAGCCCTAATACAAAAAGCGAAACTGACCTCATATGATCTAATTGTGAAGTAAATAAAATAATGTTAATAAATAGAGTTTCCATTTGGCAAAAGTTGTTGGTATGTTGGCCTCTCAGAGAAACGTACAAGCGTAATTAAAGAGCACTGGCAAGATTACAGACGCCGCTGAATTCTCATCTACATTTACTATAGCAAGATTTCTCGCTTGTGTTTAATGTATTTATATCATCTGAAGTAATTTACAACTTAAATATATCTAATTTTACATTTGCTTAATACAATAACAACTTACCTATTTTGTTAAACCAATTTTGGTATCAACAACTTATCGTATTGTAGGAGTTCGCGTATTGATTTCTTAGATGTAGTGAAACGGTTACAATAAAAAATCTTAAAATTATAACGTCGAAAAGTTATATAACTAGATACAGATTTTTAATAACAAATCCTGGATTATTTTTACACCACCATGCATTGAAATATAAACAACAAAAAAAAAAAAACAGAGGTGTAGGCAAAGTTACGAACTTATGCCGCATTCTCTTTCGCCCATTGAAATCAATTGTGTAATATAAAGTCTGACATTATTATTAGTAAGATTTTACAGTAATAATATCACAACAACTATATACTATAACTATTAGATCGTAAACGTTAGTGAGCAGTCTATCTAAAAGTACCAACAACAAGATTTGTTTGCTGACGCGTCATCAACAACTTTTAAAAGTAAGTTTGTAAAGGATTCGAAAGTTTTACAAGTCGTAAGCAAAATCAGTTATTTACTTTATAGTTTACTAGCTTTTACCCGCGACTCCGTCCGCGCGGAATAAAAAAATAGAAAACGGGGTAAAAATTATCCTATGTCCGTTTCCTGGTTCTAAGCTACCTGCCCACCAATTTTCAGCTAAATCAGTTCGACCGATCTTGAGTTATAAATAGTGTAACTAACACGACTTTCTTTTATATATATAGATAGATTACTTTGATTATACCCTTACGTCTGACAGTGGCAGACACAAGCAACCCTTCCCACTCTTTTCTAATAAGAAATGGATGAGGAGGCAAAGTGGATTTGACAGAAGAGTAGACGAAAAGTAAGAGGTAATGTACCCTTTATTTGCGTCCCCTCTTTCGTAGATTAAAGATAGAGAACGCATCAGCAATTGCGGATATCCATGGGCTGCGGTTGCTTCGCTATTTCTATGAATTTAAGTGGCCGCTTACGCGTTTGCCACGTGAGTTCCGGAGGCCTAATTTTAGTCTATTTCCTTCCCATTCTCATAAGGAAAGGATGGAAAGTGAAAATAACTTTAATGGAGGAGGTGATGCATAGGAAGGGAAAAATAGTCTTTTTATATGCGTCTCCCCCTCCGTCGGTTAAAGGTAGACAACGCAGGTAACGCGTCCACGGGCAGCAGTCATTTCGCCATTTCGACGAATTCAGCTAAAAATATAAAAAAAATTAAGTCACAAGTTCAGAAGATATCATTTTCCAATTATGTATATATTTTGATTCGAATATGATGACGAACACTACCTCTTTCTACATTAGGGTTGAAACACGTCAAAGCATATTACATACAAATATTATAACCCTTATCAGAAAGTCATTGTTTAAAATGTTATCAGTATTAAAATACCATTAAGGTAAGCATCTGTTCTGAATACAAAATTATAACTAAAGTTAACGAAATTTCTGGAACCTTCCACAAATCAGATATAACAAACTATAGTTTTAATTGAGGTGATCAATCATTCGGAGTTTAAGTTTTGTTTGCTGTTAAATAACATTTAAACTTGATGACTAAAACAAAAATTAAATGACTAAATGTAATTTTTTGTATGAAGTTAGTTTATTTTATTCAGAGCTATTAGAGGTTTACTTTACGTTCCCTTCTGACCCTTTTCTTAAAAGGAAAGGATGGCAAGGGAAAGTGTATTTGACGGAGGAGGGGACGATTAGGAAGAGGTAATATATACTCTTTCTGTGCGTTCCCTTCTCTGTCGATTAAAGGTAGGCAACGTATCTACAATTGTGGGTGTCTATCGGCAGCTGTCGCTTCGCTATTTAGGCGTATTGAAGTGACCACTTGCTCTTTTGCCACCTTATGACATAAAATAACAAGTCTGGGAAAGTTGTGTCACAATTGGCTAAAGGAATAATCGTCATAATTACTATATTGTAAAGAACAACAAATTTTTCTAAATTAGGTTAGTGTAAATAAAACAGAATTTTGTTGATATTTGTATAGCGTGGTTACATTTCCGAGGGAAATCTAAATAACCTGTTCCCCCGTGTACGTTTGTTAAAAGGGCGTCACGTATGTCAGTTTGCACAAGGGGAGACATGGCGCCTATGTACTGTTAACCTAGAATCCTTTAATTAATATATAGAACACACACAGATTCATACGTATTGTACAGCAAATAAATTAGTGAACACTTAACAACTTTGTATGTTAGACAGTTAGCGTTTTAAAGGTAGGCAATGCATCTGCATTTGCGGATGTCTATTGTCAACAGTGGCCTATGTGGTGTGTGTGGCTGTTTGCTCGTTTTCCACGTTATAATATTAAAAAAAAACTATAATATGATTAATGGAAACTTGAAATATCCTTCATTGAAGTTTAAAGCCTAGTAAATTGTTCCAGTAACTGAAAATGAACATAGACGAAAATTCACTTCGAATTTAATTGACAGACGTTTCATTAACCTATTTCCAGTTCGACACGAGCGTTGTTTCCGATACCTCTTTCAGTCTTACGACAGTTTTCGAATTATGAAAGGTTTCAATTTTATCGTTGAATTGAGTTAACAGATATATTTTTCTTTAAGAAAGAAATTTATTTAAATGAGTAAAATGTTACATACCCAAATAATTGTATTTTAGTGATGGCCATTGTATTCTACTCCATTTTGAATCTCCTAAGCTTCGATTTATATTATTTGAGTTACTTCTTGGAGAAATCTTTTAATTATCAAATGTATGGTCGCTTAATCAATTATTTAACGCACAAATCGTCATCCTTTCACACCAATCACTTCCCAGCTACAAAGTAAAAACCATCAAATTACGAGAACGTCCTCGTATCATTAACTTGCACGGGTCATTAACACTGCTGAGTAACAGTTAACTGTCTAAATTAGTGAACATTACTTAAGAAAGGTTCGCTCGTATATCGTGAGTAGGAACTTAGAATACTCCTTTTTTATTTATTATAAGGTGGCAAGCGAGCACCGCTTGGAATCGACGAAATAGCGAAGAGAACTCTGTCCATAGACATTGACATCTCTAATTGATGGTGAAGGAGACACAAAGGAATATAATATTACCCATTTACCCATTTTATACTTCCCTCCCTCCGTAAAATACACTTCCATTTCCTACTCTATTGTGGAATAATTAGTTGGTCGTTGTTAGAATTCATTCTATTGGAATATCTCATTCTAACTATAAGACGAATAATGATAGAGCAACATTTTTCCTGAGGGTTTCGCCTGCTTTGACATTTTTTCATCACGTCATCTCTCAAAATCTCCTGAGAATAAACAGAGACCACAATTTGTGTCAATACACATGTCTAAACCCATATCAATTTTTAAAAGAATAGTAAGAATAAAATAACGTCACGCTGAACAAAAAAGATTTACATCTATTAATTTAACAAAAAAAAAACGTAAACCGATTTTAAAATTAAATTAAAAAATAATTAAATCTTTACTTATTTCTTTACTAATTACTTTACCACACGTGTTTGCCCGGATGATGGAGTGTTAACAAAGAAGAATACCATACATCAAGCATACGCAAAATATACGTCTCTCTTAGAACTGTAGAACTGAAAGCGAAGTAACACGACCTCGAGAACAAAGGGAGATAAGACTGCGGAGTTACTTTCCTCGTGACCCCTTTTATATTCTTCGTTACATAATAAACGAAGTGTGCAAAATCAGTTTTACTAAAGGGTTAAGTAAAAGGTACAAATGTAAACAAATATGTAGATTAAATTAGTAGAGTCGTACATACTTATTATCTTTGTTTATATGATTTTTTGTAGTCCTTGTATTAAAAATAAAAGTTAAAAAAATTTATTAATTAAAATAATTCCAGTATCGCAAACATATTAATATTATGACTTAATATTATCTTACTTCTTACTAATATTATAAATGCGAATGTTTGGATGGATGGATAGATGGATAGATGTTTGTTTGAAGGTATCTCCGAAACGGCTCAACCGATCTTGATGAAATTTGGCACAGATGTAGAACATAGACTGAAAGAACACATAGGCTACTTATTACGTTTTTTTAATTCCGTGCGGACGTCAACTAGTATTATGTAATTTGTTTAATGCCATTCTAATGGTTTAAAAATCTTCCAATACTCATTTAAGTAACTTATTGATATTTTAAACTACATAAATTATGAGCACATAGGCGAAAGAAGAACATAGTGATTCGGTACATATGCGTTTATTTAAGCGCTTACCGCTGCTATACGATTATATTGTCATTAAAGCGAGCTTTGATTATCTCTGTATACGCATTAAACACACGATTTAGAATTATACTGACGACGCGTGAAAATTAAACAGACAACTACTAACTCAAACTTAATTGTGTATTGCAAAAATTTGAATGGCCCGGAAAAACAATCTAATTTGTCATTTTCCCCAATTTTTTTTATAATTATGGTTACAACCCAAGTTCTAAAGGACAAAAGCCACCAGGATTAGTACTAAAAAAAAACTTTTTTTTTAAAGTAATATAGTTAATCTGACTATCGATCTTTTGAAATGGTAGGAATTGCCGTAGTTTTATTGCGTAGTTTACTGCGTACCAACGTTGCGGAAGAAAGGTTGTCGAGTGGCGTAGCGCCGACAAACGTGCTAGAATCCCCCACTAGATGGAGCGACGACCTCGTCCTTGTTTGCGGCAAGTCAACACATATCTCATGCGTTTCGCGGTTTTGTTGAAATTGTAAAATAATTATATTTTGATACAATTTTAAAATATCATAAAATAGTGGAGATTATTAATTAATACACCGAAAAGTCATTGAAAAATTTATATCTACAGTACCATCTAAAATTAGTAAACTAACTTGTTGAACATTGTGATGAAATAATGTCCTTTATATGTTATATTTTTAACACAAATGGATAATTACGTTGGGATGATCCGTTAAATCGTAAATTAGTCGTTCAGTTCAGCAATTTAACATCAGGTAGATCATAAACAGGTCAATTTAACAATAATTACAAGACAAATATATCACGAGAGAGGAAAAGTTAGATGTATCCTAAGTTATAACGTTTCAAAGAAGAAAAAAAAACCTTTAATGTGTATTGATTGTACGTACTTATGGCTGCAGCAAGGCCTCATCGACTACGTGCAGAGGGGCCCGACAATAGCGGCGGCGCGTAATTAAAAATGGCCGCCAATGTACACATAAATCTCACTTTTCTACAACGTGAGCTATTAAACTCTTGAAGCGACGCCATAAGCGAACATGAATTTAGATATGGCTGCAAACATAAAGTTTAACGTCGCTCGTGTCTGTTGAAATTACCTAAGCATTACTCGTATTCCCTAAACAGTGCTAAACAAGTAACAGCCAACAGTGGTAATAATAAATGCCTGCTACCTAGTATTGTATTAATAAATTGCATATAATTCTGTGAGTTGAAGTACTGTTTTTTTTTTTATATTTTGCTAAAAAAAATAAGTTTTTGTTTAATTTCACACCGTTTTAATCTACTTCAAAAAGGAAAAGGTTTTATTAATAAGGTATTATAAATGCGAATTTTTGGGTGGATGGATGAATATTTTTTGAAGGTATCTCCGGGACGGCTCAATGGATTTTGATGAAATTTGGCACAGATGTAGGACATAGTCTGTAAAACACATAGGCTATTATGCTTTTTTTTTTTCAATCCGAGCGGACGGAGTCGCGGGTGACAGCTAGTTGAATATTAAATAAGAATATTTATTTATTTACTTGTTTCTTTATTGCGTTGGTTAAGCGATTACTCTTATTACCTTGCCCGTGTCAATATGGCTGATAAACCCCACAGGGGACCGGCGATAGTTCCTACGCATGGACACGTAATTAAAAAGGCCCCCTAGCTTAGCAAAGTCTCCTCCCATATCCGCCCGGGCACGAGATATTTAACATTCATTAACAGTCATTTATTTTAAGCTATAAATGCTTCTAAGCTGTAAATGCCTCTTTAAGGCAAACAGTGACTACTTAGTCACAAAAAACATTTATTTTGTTTGTTGAAACAAAAAGAAAATATTCTAAAATAGTGTTTTTGATGAAGCAATATGTTGACAAGAACTGTTACTCGTTTACTATATTTTATCCAGTCATCTTGAAACATGAAGTGTAAGCTTAATTATTATTTAAACCCAGATAAGATGATTGATATAAGGCAATAAACACACAAATTGGCCTACTTTAACTGTTGGTTTCTGAGACCAAGACCTCTGTATAACAGAGACAGCAATATGTTTAAAACGGGGATTTTGGTCTCAGAAATTCACGATAAGTTACGCACAAACACAGTGGCAGGTAGCTTATGAACCGCGTTAAACTTTCCAATGACTTAAATTCAACTTAAGTAAGCTTAACACGTGCGGGGCTTCAGTGGTTACCTCAGTTGATATTAATCCGAAATATAAACCTCGAGAGATACGCACTCTCTAATATAATCCTCTGAAAGCTATAAAGGTTGCCATTTCACGGGCCTTAGAGCCAACAATTCCCCAACAGGCCGCAGTAAATGATAAAAGCATTGTATTTATGATAATGCTTGTACACGAAATACAAGCAAAGCCTTCGTAATAAAACTTCCATCTAATTCCACTCTTTTTGACCTAATAGCTCCATTTAAAAATGATTAGAAAATCTTACTAATATAAACTAGTTGTTTGCTCGTGGCTCCGTCCCCACGTAATTAATAAAAACGCAAAAAGACTATGTTCTACATCTTGGCTAAATTTCAGCATGATCCATTGGAATTGGATTTAATTGAAATTTAGCACATCTGTAGAAAATAGTCTGGAAGAACATATAGGCTGCTAATTAAGTTTTCTTTTAATTCCGCGCGGACGGACTCGCAGTCGACACCTAATGGTTGCAATGTTGGTATTATTGAAGTTTAATAGTTTTTTTTTTGTTTTAATAGCTAAGAAACAAGAACTTGTATTGTGATAATATATATTTTAATTGTTATTCGACTTGCCAACGTTACTTTGATTATTCTATGGTAAATCTAAGAGCGAAATTGCCACTTTGAAAATTTTACCTTCACCGAACTGTTGAATAATTTAATGAATTTTAATGAAAAACGCAATGAATTTGAATAAATCTTTTTCAATTAAAAAAATTCATCATAAATATTTACGTTTTCAAATTAGCGACAGTTACAGTAGCTGGGGGACTGTTGATAATTTATTCTTATTACTGCTTCAGAAAACAATATAGAATACTAACTTTTGCACTCGGCTTCGTCCGCGCCGAATTAAATAAGTAGCTTATGTGTTCTTCTAGACTATGTTTATTATCTCTACCTTTAATAGATATCCGTTAAGCTGTTCTGGAGATACCTAACAAATATGCATGCATCCATACATTTATAATTTTTTTTTTTTAAATAGTAAGATTTGATTAATTATACGATTAAATACAACTGTATTGTCTAATGGTTTCAATTACTCTCGTGATTACAATAATCTTATACAGTCATTTTAAATATTTGCTTCCACCATTTGCATAAATCTTATGTTGTTTTACGAGGAAATTGGTATAGAACTATTAATTACCTAAGCTGTTAATTAAATTCGTACAGACTATAAACTTGTGTTCTACTAAAACATGTTTCAACTGTGCACAGCAACGATTTAATAATTATTAATATAAAAGGTATAAAACTCTTGCTAATATGCCTTTCATTAAAGTATGTCGGTATGGCTTTAGTTTTAACTGGGTCGAATAAAACGTATTCATCTTCCTAGAATTTATACGTTCATTACTAAATGAAAACTTGAAATGTTTTAAGAGATATGTCGTCAAATCAAAACCAGTTATTAATTTAAATAAATACTAACTGTCAGAGTCATCGACTAGTCACTAAGATAGTTATTTGTATTGTTCTGATTTTCATTTCTTTCATATAAATTTGAGTATGACTGATGTCTAACTGCAATCCTTAGTTTGTTTCGTATAAACTCCAAAATGCGTATAAACTCAGAACAGATTTTAAAAATCGTTCCTATTAAAAAAATAACTTCGTAGGTTTAATTTTTTTTGTCAATATTTTGTTGGGTTGTAATATAAATACGGTATAACCAAGATCACTGGATAATGAATTCCGTTTGGCCTTTCCAAATTTAAAAACGATGACTGTATGGGCATAAAAAGGCTCTTGAGACGTCGTCAGCTCACATCCCCCATAGTTGACGTAAGAGATTCTCCTTTTTATCCTTTTAGGGGTTTTGTACGAATATTAACGAGTCCTGCATCTGAATAAGCCTAAATATAACCTTGTACAAAAAATAGTACCATCCCTCTCATTTCCTTTAAGAAAAAATAGATAAATATATGTTAAATTAATTAATAAAACTTGCAGATTATTAAAGCTTATTCAAAGCTATAGCATATTATTTTTCAGTTATAATCTTTGACGCTTTAACAAAATAAATAAATCACTGAATATTTGAAGTAATTAAGCGGATACGAAAATTATACTTTATGTAAAATAATACAACGTATTTATTTTATTTTGCTTTGCTGGTAAATATTTATTTGACTCATCTGTAATAAAGTTTCCCTCAAATGTAATCACGTAACGTATTTGAATAGGCAACACTTTTGTTTGATCACACAATGAGATGTTTGATTTCCAATATCTATATAACTTTTGATTTCCACTGTTGTATCAATTGTACTACAAAAATATTACCATTCCTAACATTTGAAATAAATAGAGGTGGTTGAAATGTACGATAAACTGAAAAGAATAATCTTAGGTTATATTTATAATTTTATAAGAGCAATTATCCTTTCTTTATTAATATGTTTGTCAGACACCAGAGTGAATTCAATATACAGCGAATTATTTTTAAATGAAATATACAAAAAAGCTTTTATACATCTATATATATAAAAGAAAGTTGTGTTAGTTACACCATTTATAACTCAAGAACGGCTGAATCGATTTGACTGAAAATTGGTGGGCAGGTAGCTGAGAACCAGGAAACGGACATAGGATAATTTTTACCCCGTTTCCTACTTATTTTTTTTTTATTCCGCGCGGACGGAGTCGCGGGTAAAAGCTAGTTTTTAATAACATCGAAACAATACATTGAAATAATGACAACAATACTCACAATTAAACATACCTGCAAATTAATTGTGCTTTGTAGAGCTCATAATGATATACATTATTGTATAAAAACACTATAATTTATGATAAAACACATTGAGCGTAAAGTGGCACACTTTAGTCTAGTGTTCTGTTTCTATGTTTAACTTAAATCCCTATTTATCTAAACAATGAAACATTTAACATTGTGTTTTGAATTTTATTTAACCGTTGGTAGTAAAAAATTACGAATATTCCGAAATTAAGGATTAAATGTAAAGACATTGAAATTCATTTTATTTTTATTGTACGTACATCTGTATACATAAAAGTAATGCAACGGTTAGATGCCAAAAAATGAGTCTATTTTGTTGCAGTTTTATTGAAGAATTATAAGAAAAAACAAATCTGTTTTAAAAAATCGTACATCTTTTGGGTTCTAAAGTAGTCTCTTCGCTATTCCAAATTAATCTATTTTCCAAATTTCATCCTGCTCCATACATTATCTTTTTAGTAAAGTAATAATTGCCTAAAATGTCAATATCATAACAAGCTAAAGAGATTAAAAGATAAAATCAATTTAATGTAAAACATCCTCTCTACCCAATTTGACTTTCATGAACCATTATGTAAATAAATTGTAAAATTATTTGAAAATTTTCACGTATCATAGAAATTATATAAATACAATGATAAATTGAATTAACATTAACGATCATGAACATAATAACCTCGAATAACGAGTTCCGGACAGATATACTGTACTGTATTATTATTATCACAATTATTACTCTTATAAAAATGATATTAAATAAATAAAAACTGAATTCATCATCATCAGCTCATTAAACGTCCCCACTGAGGGGCTCGGAGCCTACCCCAAGTTAGGGTTGACTAGGCCATACTCAACCACGCTCGCCGGGTGAGGGTTGGTTGACTTCACACATATCATTGAATTTCTTCTGAGATTTGTGCAGGTGGTATCACGATGTTTTCCTTCACCGTAAGAACGTCAGATAAATGTGCATATGTAAATCGAAAAACACATTGGTACATGGTGGGATTCGTACCCAGGACCTGCAGATTGTAAGTCAAGTGCTTAACCCCTGAGCCATCGACGCTCTGAATTAAAACTGAATTAAACTATAAAAATTCAAATTATTCGTAACTTCAAAAAATTCACTAATTAAAAATATGTGTTAATTAAAAATTATTTTTATTAACACTTACCTAAGTAGAAATAGTTATCTACTTACCGAGGTAAAAGTTTTTGATCAAAATGTTCAAGGAACCGAAATTCTATTAATTTTTTTTTTCATTTGAGATATTACGAGCAGAGTACATTTGTACGAATAAACCACTCTGAACCTTTTCAGTGGTCACTGAATTGGAAGAAGTGGAGATAAATTGCTCGGGTGTAGAGAAGATTATTTGGGCTTTGTTTACAGATATACGTACCCGAATACGTACTAATGAAAGCTTTTGAAAACATAAATTATCTTATTTCTATTCTAGTCACGTACGGTAATATTGCTTGTATACTGTAATTTACTTTTCACTAATGTTTTTTGAGTCATGCTATCGACCATATAAACATAGGTTTACATTACTATCTATATAACCATAAAACTATAACGAGCTTAAGTCAAACAAAATTTAAGCTCACGTTAAAGGTTTTTGTCGTATTATAGCTGTCTTGGTTTTTTTTCTTTTATAGCATTTTCTATTACCAAATAGCTTTTATATATTTTATGACAGAACTAATCGCGATAGCAGCGCCTTTATCGCCGGGTAAGATATCTGTATTGGACTATATCCACATTTCTATGATATCCATATCTCTTTGTCTTCCCATTTAATAATGAGTTTTCTTTTTAGATGTGGCAATTTGTAATTTAGAAATTTTCTTTGCTTGTTGACTCTTTCAGTTATATTATGTCACTAATCCTTTATAATGATTCCAGATAAAATAAAATAGGTATTATGATCTAGACAAATAGCTGTAGTTTCTAGTTTTACTCGATTCTTTCCAGTTCATAACAAGACTATTATCTTAAACAAGTAATAGTTACGGTTACGGACTTCAATTAAACTCAATAAAACTTTGATCTGCTCTATAAGCTTTGAAAGTAAAAACGCTGAGTTCTCGATGTCTGCGATATTCAGTATTATTAAACTAAACTAGAGAGAACTAAGAACAAAGATCGGAAATAAAATTTTTACTAGGTAATAAATTGCAAAATAATATTTTTGTGCTTAAGTATATTTTTATAAAATTGATATTTGGAACAACAGTCTTGAAATTAGGTTGTTAGCTATGACATTCAGCCTTTTTACTTTTAAATTTAAATCAACATAACTCTATCTAGAGTTTATTGAGTCTGAAAATTGATTTTAACAAGGTATTCAATATTCAAAGCGGGGTTAACTAAATCCTTTGACGTTTGGAAGCCCGATGTTTCGCTCCGACGCTTACCTACATCTTCTGATATTAAAATAGTTAATGGGGCTTTAATTTCTTAACTTATCACATAATGTATTTGTTATAATAAGTAAAATATATTTAAAATAAATTATTTTAACCATTAAACAACTGTATAATGCTGGTTAGTGATAATATAATCTAAAAAAAAATCAAATGTAAAATATCTCTTCAAGGCATATACGAGTATACCTACAAGAGAATTATAAAATGCAATAATTTCTATATTGTAACGAATAGATTCAAAATAAAAAAAACAGTTAGATAATTTTTTTCAATTCTAAATTAACCCTGAATAATATAGGCTAGGCTATGTTTCATTGATAAGTTGTTAAAAAAAATGTACTCATGCGAAGCCAGGACAAGGCAATAGTATGAATATAAAGTACCATTTTACCCTTTAATATCTCGGACACACTTTCCAAATTAGCCGGTTATGAAAAATTATAGGATTAGTTGTTATTAAATTGAATGTTTTTTTTTATAGAAGAATGTGTAATGCACACATTTTTCGTATAAAATAAATGAAAAAACATTCAGAAGAATACTCACTACATTTATAAATAATAAATATGTCTGCCAAATGTATATTCCATTTCGTAATTATGTCGAATCTACGAAATATTACAAAAATGTTTTTTAATTGAACATTCTCTTTCAAAATGTAAAAGTAGCAAACCTATGAAAAAAAAAAAACAGTTTTATGTTCAAGAAACTTTCATTAACGAAATACTTTTTTTACAAACATTACTATTTTATACAAATAACGGGATGAAAATGTTTTTCTCTTATACGTTTGTAATATGTACGTATATTTAGGTCTGGTCACAGATAACTATTTATAAGGAAAAATGTTGTTGAATTAAAAAAAAAAATATCATCATCAAAAATACAAAAATCTGCAATAACTGACTATGGGTCAGGGCGTTTAAAGTCATCGGGGACTATCATTCGCAAGCAAAGTAGTCAATAAAATCAAATTGAATGTAATAAATTGTCCATCACAACCTTTTTTGTATTGGAAAATTCATGGCTGCTGTTAAAATACACTCGTATCAAGAATGTAATAACGCAAGCCTTTTTATTCAGCACAATTTATCATTTATTATAGGTTTTTATTAATTTATTAACGAAATAGAAGTTGGAATTCTGTTCGGTTCTAAATTGGTTATACTTTTCTTTATTGAGACAATTTTCAAATTGACGGCATGATATTAAATAGCTAATATGAACACGCAACGAAATGCTACAACAGAGATATTCCTTATTCAAAATTTAGTACGTAATCATCTACTTTTTGTGTCCACCGTTTCGAACGTGATGTAGCGGCCACGTAAAATGGGACACAATTTCTTTGTTTTAATAAGTAATTTGAACTAACATGCTGGTACCATTAAGAACTATGTATGCTAGTTAGTACATATATAATCTAATAATATATATCATCTAAAAAAACAAAGTTCAAATTTAATACATCCCTTCAAGTTGTTATGCCAGCCTAGCCAGTATGTATGGCCAGCTTTGATAATAAGCCTACTTTAACTTTTCATTGGATCGTTAAAACTTTGTTCCCTTGAGAACAGTCATAAAAATGTCAAGAATTTTTGAGATATGCCCTGTATAAATTACTTTGGTTTAAAACAAAGTCCAGATAAAACGAAGTTCTAATTTAAAACGTAACAAAATTCTTAATCATCCATTAATTCTATCATTTAAACTATTGGAATGTGAATTACAGGCATCTGTACTTTTTATCATAATTATTATGAGGTTAGTCTTATTCACGTGATTTGTATTTAAATACAGAATATATATAAGTCTGCAACCGTGACTCAACGTGCTGGTAATAAATTTTCTTAGATGACATTTGGTAATAAGCGGAAAATTTTGTAGCAAATGTGACAGTATTAAATGATTAATGTTGGGTACGGAAGCTGTAATGTGTTGTCATTGTGTTGGAAAAATGATACCTAGAGCATCTTCGTTCTATTTTAACACGTTACGTGCCACTGTAATTTTTATGGTTTGTTTTCGCTGAACGCATTAATTTTACTGGACTCGCTTGGACTTACTAGGCGAGGCATTGCATGTGTTAACGTTGATTGATCTAAAAAAAAACGAGTATTTCTTGCAATCTAGTCAAGTTATCCTAGCTTTAGTTTTCAACTCTAAACTGACTGTAAAGCGGACAACCGTTTTTAATTTGCGCTTTGATTAAAAACATGAAATCCCTTTACGCCCCTTTTTTATAAAGACACGTACCGTTTTTCATGGATAATAAAATAGTAATTTTTCACAGAAGTCTGATTATATGTAAAACGTAGCGTAATAAAAATCGTTAAATCAACGCCCAGGGAGCCGACGCAGATCGTTTGAGAGCGACTACAAAATTTATTGACGGCCCGAACGTTGACGGCCTTTGTACGGTCTATGAACATGCGTTGTATTTTAATTAAAAAAAATTGTTTTTAAAATACACAATATTTTAGTTAATATGTTTACGTAATAAATCAAGGCAAATATCCATTATATGTAAAGTAATTCAAGATCTAATAATAAAATCCAAAGATACAAAAATATCTTCCCGGAGATATGAATCACTTTCTTTAATTCTCGATTTATATACACATATAATACCAATGATGTATTAAGTCCGTAAATATTCCTAAAAGGTAATTGATTTAGCTACGGTATATGTACATATACAATAAAATACATATTTACACGTTAAACGAGTACCTATTTATTTATCTTTATGACAACAAAATTATAAATTTGCGCTAAATTCTAAATTATGTAAAATTTAGTAAGTACAACGTAGTATGTTAAATTATGTCTCCTATAATATGTATATGCTTCATTATGTTCCACAAGGTTGAACATTTGTAAAATACATAGAAGTCGTACATAATTTTCTTAATATTAAAGCTCCGGCCGGGAGTTAAGCTCCGAGAGAGCTTTATTTAAAATTCTTTACAGCGCTCCACGAATAAGTCCAATGGAGCAATGACTGTTTAATATCAACATTCTGTTGTAATACCTTATTCTTGTCTAAGCTGGAAATGGGAGAAAATAGCAATAAAAGACATAAACTAATATATCAACCGATGAAATACTTACCTATATTTGTCCGGTGTCGGCACCAATTATAGTTTCGAGCCCATGGGGGACACTTAATCAGGGTGAGTGGGACTGGTATTATTTCGCGGACACGGCCCGTCGCTCACTTATACACATTATGAGGAGACATACTTATGAAGCTAACGATCGTTTGCGTTTAAATACATTAATTGGCCAAACTCACAGAGCGCCTTAGACCCATACTGTCATAACTATATTGATTAAAATAAATGTTTATATAACACTAGCTTTTACCCGCGACTCCGTCCACGCGGAATAAAAAATAGAAAACGGGGTAAAAATATCATATGTCCGTTTCCTGGTTCTAAGCTACCTGCCCACCAATTTTCAGTCAAATCGATTCAGCCGTTCTTGAGTTATAAATAGTGTAACTAACACGACTTTCTTTTATATACATAGATATAGATAGATTAACAAATTGTCAATCAATTAATTTCTTATTATTATATTTATCTTTTTATTTATTATTATCTTATTATTTATTATTACACTTAAAATTTAATATTATTTTTATAAATATAAACAATTTTTTTTGTAATAAGAATCTTTAAAGATACAATAGCGTGATATATTATTTATCCCAAAAGGAACCTGCTAAGATAATGAAAGAAATCGTAATCAGATCTTATCTCGGCAACCGAGACCATTGCTTCCCACTCTACCCAATTAGCACTGCTATAAACAGTAAACATTGAGAAAGGAAATATCGATAAATAAACCCAAAAAAGCCGACTATACTCTATTCCAAAACAAAACATAAACTTTGTTACCAAATAAACTCTATGTAGGTTTTATATTTTTTCATATTCATCATATCATCGGATTAGTTTAAAAAATATATTATATTTGTATTTTAAAAATTGTGATGTTACAGTAAAAAAAACGTCTGCAAATATTTTGTAATTTACGAGACTTAGTGGAAGATATGAGATGTAACCCCTTTACATAGATTAGTTCTTGTAAAAGGGTTCCTTTGAACTAGCGTATGTTATTTTAGATTGAACTATATTAATAAAGCTAGAAAATTGGATATACATTTATCCTGTACCCTATTTTCGAATAAACTTTAATAGTAAACTAAAGTCTAGCTGAAGAAATAAAAAAGAAAATAGCAAAAGAAAGATCGAAATATTGCTTAGGTAGCAACAATAACAGTATTTCTTCAAGTCTCACAATATGAAACGGCTCTATTTATAAAGGAGAAGCATTTAAAATGGAACCAGGTCATCCGTATATTTTTCTAATGTACATTTCCATTAACTTCTAACAGAAAAATGTTGCACTTTCTTTTTGAATTTGATAAAAAACATAATCTGAAATGTGTTTTCATTAAGAAAAATTAAGTTAGTCTTTTGTAGAATAAATTTCTTTGTGGTTCGTAATAAAAGATAATTTATTGAATGAAGATAAAAATAACATACTTTTATATGAAAAATTCTAAACAAAAACCATGCAATAATACATCCGATGCCAGAATTCAAATAAGGGTTTGTTAAATGCGTTGTGAAATTATTTGGAACTGCCATTAAAAATCCATAAAATAATTTTGTGTAATAAATTCAATAACAATGCAGAAAAGCTTTCATATTATAAATCTTCAGTTTATTTTATATTAAAATTATATTTGCATATTTTATGTAAAAATACACAAATATACAACCACTTTTATATTTTTAATCATAACCAACAAAATGGCAGAGGATAAATTTCGAAAACATTATTTGTTTTTTGTATGCAGAGATGTACAAACATTTCTTTATTTATATTTCACATGTTTACAATAACAATAACTGATAAAATTACATACATCAATTCATTCCGTTTACAACAAACAGTTATATTATTATTCTGAATAAAAACAACAAGGAAATGAAATGTATATAGTAAACAGATCTATTTCCTGAATGAATATTTCATAGCATCATTAGAATGCGACCAACGTGCCGTTTACGGACTTTTCTTCGACAATTACTTAAGTGGCAATCGACCTATTTGAACTATACTCGATTGTGTCTAGATGCTACTTCTTTCTTCTCAATTCCCATTTCATATGTGAATTCAGATTTTAGTGACTAAAATCTGAAATTATAAGACTATAATTTTAACCAATAATTCAATACTTTGTAGCTGTTTCGTTTTTAATATTGTTGTTTTTGTCCGCCATCGTTACATTCACTATTAGTTGTAGTAGAATATTTGTTGTTAATCAATTTAAACTTTCTTTTGTTCTTCTTCATAATCAACTCCGCTATATATAAAAGGAATATAGCTCGCTATTAAAAAATACATCATTGTATTTTATTATTATAAAAAAGAAAATTCATCATCAGCTGAGAAACTGCCCTCTTTTTGTGTTAAGGAACGTTTTATGTTAGGTATTGTAAAAAAGTGAAAGAATTTTCTTGCTCTATATTTTGATACAGACTTTATGTTCATAATGGACGGCTAAAACAAAAGTCGTGAAAGTAGAGAATAGACTTTGACCTGCTTTACTAATTAATGTAGAAAGTAACAGTCAGGTCAAAGTCATTATTACAGTCTTTTTGTGCTAATAAACTCGAAAAAATCTGTATAGTAATACAGCTAATTTGGTATAAGTAATCTTTGTCACATAAAAATTCTTGTCTAATCTGACAGAATTTAACATATAATTTTAATTCGTTAATGTTTAAATAGATGTATAGAATTATTTTAATTATATAGTAATTTGTTTCTAATTCGAGAAAATATGAGACGAAAAATAAACAAAATTGGTAAACAAACGTGTAAGCAAAAGAATATTACGAGCAGTTTGTTCTACTAAAATTATATTTTGTGTTATTACATTATATATTTTTAATTTTATAAATCTTTATTTATAATTTATATATATGAAGTATAATAACATTCTCACAAAATGTTTTTATTTAAATTGTCTCCTTTGAATTTAATATTTTATTACCAAACTATGCATCATAAAATACACGAGTTCTATACACACAATACGAACATTACTAAATTTCGAGTATATTTACTGGTATCTGCACAAACAGTTTAAAATATTGCTGTGAAATGCTAATAAACCTTATCGCTGTTGAAACATTTATTCATTAAATGCAATTGAATTTCCATATAATTTGACTTTATATATTTCTGCATTTAAATATAATTAGCCCAATTAAAAATATAACTAGATTAATATACAAATCTAGTACTTGCTGCCTACATATATAATACATTTTGTAACCTATATTCAACTACCAAAATGATGAGGTTAAAATCCAATTAGGTTAGTATGTCAAAATAGCGCTTCCATTTTACTAAGATAACAATAAACCTGAATTTCTGAATTTCACGTAGTTAATATTTGTTAAATCGTTCACTTTTAATTTCCTTATAAAGTAGAAAAATTGTTACTATGTTATTTTTATCATAAAATATTAAATGAACATTTAATATAAGTTATCGTATAAGAGTAACTTCATTTATGTCATGGTCTGCCATTATGGAGCTCAAAGTGTAAAAGCTCTGGAGGATAAACTAGCAATTTCGGCTTCATAACTGAAATAACAGACTCCACTAAAGCCACGTTTTCTATCCAACTTTAACCGTAATTTCAAAACAACTGTGCTTATATCAGATATATTTTTTTCTTTAGTAGATTTTTTTAATAAAATTACATTTAATTTTGTAAGAACATTTTTTAATAAAACATCATCTTGTAATTACTACGGCAAAGATGTAATAAAACGATTTAATTTAATTTCTGTTTGGTATTTTGTAATTGAAATTTAAACTCCCTTCTAGTTTTCAGTGCGGTTTTTCAGTTGGCTTCTTCTACTCACCTTCTCCTTCACTGTCCCTCCTGCTACTCCAACCGTAGATTATATTTTTTCATGTACTATTGAGTCGTTGAATGTACATACTCTCTGTATAGCTTTTCTTTGCCTTATGATCAGTAGTTTTTTTATTAATTTACTATCATTCCTTATAACCATTCCAGGTAAGCCTATAATATAGTATGGTTCACAACAATAGTCGTATGGCAGGATTCGATCTCGCAACCTCTAGATCGGTGGTCTGTACTTTTAAGCGTTAGGCTATTGGCGTTTCCATTAATATGTTTATACAAAATTAAGCAATTCTGAGAACATTAAGCTAACATTTGTAGACTTAATTCGAATAACGCAAAACGTATTTAAGATTTATATCAAAGATCTTAATGAGCTTTGCGCGAAATGAAAATTTAATAGTCATAAAGATGAAGATTAAAACATCTTCAAACATTATGAAATAATAGTTGGTATTCTCTATAATTTGTATTTATTAAATATTTAAATTTGTTTTAAAGATTAATAAATTCACAGTCTTAAAAAACTACAACTTTGGAAAGTAATATATGAATTCCTTTTTAGGTTATAAACTAAGATTTTGGTGTCAAAAACCCACAGTTAATTATCTTATTGTGAAATTTGACTGCCATAACACATGTTTTAAAACATACGACTGTCTCAGTTTTTTCAAAGATAAGAACAGGGAAGAGGATATGTTTTACACCAGTTTTATGATAGTGGAAATGCACTTTAAAGATTTTTTAAGGAAAAAAGAAAGTCATTGTTTTATATACAATTAAATAATAAAACAGTTATTATATAGTTAGCTTTTATTGCTCGTTTCCATTGAATTGATTTTATTTCGTACGCTGTCTCCTGGGAGCATCCGTTATACGACGTACTAGAACCAATTTCACGATAATGTAATAAATCTTACTAATATTATAAATGCGAATATTTAGGTGAATGGATGGATGGAAGTTTGTTTAAATATCTCACTGGAACGGCTCAACTGATGGAACGGAAATTTGGCACAGATGTAGAACTTAGCCTGGACATAAACATAGCAAGAACATAATATCTAGCTGTCATTTAATATCAAAGGAAAAATTGGAAGGATTTTCTAACATTGCAAATAAAATGTCACGAATAGTGAATATTCGTGACATAAAATGTCACATTTATAATTAATTAGCTGTCGCCCGTTAATTAATTAGTACCTATGTGTTCTTCTAGATTAAGTTCTACACCTATGTAAAATTTTATCAAGATCTGTTGAAGCGTTTCATCTAAACATTTGGATTTATAATAATAGTATATAAGCACAATATATCAAAAATCAATCTTATATTTTCCTTAATACATGAAAAATGATTGAATAAATGGCAGAATTTGTGTAAAAAAAATGTTTCTAAATACACAAGGATCTCTAAAATACTTTTAGTGCTGAAACAAAAGTGACCTCATTTGAACTTGAAAGTTGGAAGCCGTCCAAGTCATTGTTGCAACTCAAAATATGAGTCGTCTATCACAAAAGTGACACGTGAAAATGTATTGTTAAAAACTAATAGTATTAATGGTTTTACAAATATCATGTATAATTATGTAATAAAAAGAGTTATAAAAAGTCTGCGCAAAAATAAATAATTCAGTTACTAATACTAAAATCTGGTAAAAAATTAGAAATTCGCACAAACAAACCTTATCTGCTATTTTTCAAATCATCTTTAGAATATTTTGTCAAAGCTTAATCAAATGATTTATTTATAAATAAAAGTATGTAGTATATAAAATTCAAACAAATTTACATAAGAAGACTTAAAAGTGCTTTTGCGAGCATTGAATTAGATTTAATAGAGAGTAAATGGTTCTTAATGTTACTTTCCCGGGAACCAGCAGGATAAATAAAAATGAATGAAAAAATAAATCTGTTTTATATTGAACAACGGTTTATCTAATCTTATACTTAACCATTTTTTTTTTTAATATCACTAGGTGGCATACCAGTAAGCGACCACCTGAATACGCCGAAATAGCGAAGCGACCGCTGTCCATAGACATCAGCAATCGCAGATGCGTTGCCTACCTTTGATAGACAAAGGAAAGGACGCAAAGAAAGAGGATATTTCCCCTTCCAATTCGTCCCTTTCTCTGTCAAATTCATAACCACTTCCCATCATTTTCTTTTAAGAAAAATCGTGGGAAGGAAAAGGAGAATTAGGTAAATGATGAATAGAATTAATTATGAATCTTATCAAATAATATCAAAAAACTGCTCGTATAGAGTGCATCGTTCTTATCTGGCTAAAAGTAATTTTAAAGTACAATAGATCCTAGGCCCTAGGCCAATGTTATCGCTTGTCGTTGTATGTACGTAAATTATTTCTTATTTTCTAACATAACTAATTGCGATATCAGCACCTTTTTCCGTTTTAGACTTATTGAGACACTTATTAATTTTCATGCTTATTACTCGAGCGCAGAAGTTTTGCCGATTGTGTATGAGAACTGACAGCTAGTAGACTGGCTGTGTCTCTGCTATGTTTGTCAAATAAAGTTATAAACTTTGTAAAAAATACTATCGTCACAAAAATTTCCCACTTGCGAACATCACATAACATATCAGTTGATATTTCAAGAAAATATAAAAATAAAGATACCGTAAAAAGGAAAATAATGTTACTGGGAAGAAGTGATACTAAAAGAAAGAATTATAGCGAAATATCACAGAAAAATATTATTTCGTACGTAACAGCTGCTTTTTGAAAGAGGCAAGCGGTCGTCAGAATTTTATAAATAAAATTGATTTTAGAAATATTATTTAAATATCCGGAAGAGAGGCAAACATCACAAATATATTTTTTCACAATATCTGTATGTGATATTTAAATAAATAAAACTTTGATTGACCATATACGATATATCAACCTACCCTTTTTCCTACGGAAGAACGGCACATGTATATAGGTATACCACTCTTCCACACACCTATATCAGCCATCTTATACCTATTACATAACTCCCTTATTAACGTAACCTCTTTCATACAAACCATCCATACTTTATTGGTCTTTCTCTACGTTAGGAGACATTCAATGTCGTTATTTTCTTGTACCTTACTTTAACCTTACCGTGTCATAAACTACACACTAAATGTATTTTTGTTCTCTGATAAATCTAAATTGCTCTTTGAAACTACCGTTACAGTTATAATTTTATAATATTGAGCTTAAATAAAGTAGTGTTAGGACTGTTGAGGGTAGCCACACAAAAAAAAAGGTTTTATAAGGAAGCGTGCGCTGCTGCTCGAGGCAGTCTCTTTCCATCCGTCATTGCGGAACGTCTGACATTTTTGTTTACTTACGTTCGGTTTGAGTTTATACTACAGCGAGGATTATTATGAAGTAGAGTTAAATTCATTATTTCGCTGTTAGTTTAATTCTTTTAAAATACTTTTGCATCAAATATCTTACATCAGAAGTGGGATAGGATCCAAGTGATTCTATCCACTTTGCTCACTCTGTTTTTGTGTTTGCATTTTCGTGAAAATAAATGCAAAGAGAAAAATGTCAGATCGTTACCGTGATAATCGTTGTAGTCGCAGTAAGTTGAGTCGAAATCAGAATCGTACCAGTGTTCGCGAAGCAAGGTTAGCGTGGACCAAGCCGTTTATTCTGCATGGGAATATGTGGGCAGTGAGGCTCACGCGCTGTCTGTGTATTTCACAGCAGACAGGAATGTGGACACGATCTATTCAATTTGTACTGCGGTAAGATCGAACCAATATTTTTATATTTCAAGTTTTGATGCCAAATAAGTTAACATCAGACTTTTAAATTAATTTAAAGATGTGTTCTTTACTAAATACTGAAATTGATTACCTCGATCAGTTTATTAGTGAAGGTCAGGTAAAGCCGAGTCGTGGCAAGATTTAACACGTTACATGCCAACATGATTTTTTCATTTTAAAGTGAACTTGTAAGGCTAGTCGGTTGCGCTGAGCGTGTTAAGCCATTACCTGAGTCAGACGTATGTCATTATTTCGTAATAGTCATCGATGCCCTTTATTAGTTCAGTTTGCTTTGTCCATGTATTGTCAAGATGCTCTGCGTTGCGTAGACTGCGGGATACCCAACTGCAGATGTGAGATTGTGAACGGAATATGAGACGTTCTGTATCAGAAGATGCTTCTAGGGTATCTTCACGACTGACAAACTGCCGTTTGCCATTAATATCATGTAGAGGACGGATTGCGGGACGCTCCTATCGGCAACGGACTGCGGGACGCTTGCCCTACATGGTCTTTTGAAGTAAAGTATTGAACGGACTGCGGGACGTTCAGCATCTGGCATACTGCGGGCTGCCATTAATATCATGTAGAGGACGGACTGCGGGACGCTCCTATCGGCAACGGACTGCGGGACGCTTGCCCTACATGGGCTTGTGAATTAAGGCATTGAACGGACTGCGGGACGTTCAGTATCTGGCATACTGCGGGCTGCCACTGATGTCATGGCTCGCATGGTCATGTGTCGAATGTTTTGAAACCATAAAGAGTTATTATCAAATAACCGAGGACACCATTATTGATATAGATGCAGATTTGGTCGGGTCTTGTGTCCTACTATGTAGCTGTGTTGTGCACCGCGCCGCAGCTGTGCGTGTCTACAATCAGCGCGCCTGAGCGGTGCCTGTCTACAATCAGCGCGCCACAGCCACGCTTATCTACAATCAGCGCGCCTGAGCGGTGCCTGTCTTCAATCAGCGCGCCTGAGCGGTGCCTGTCTACAATCAGCGCGCCTGAGCGGTGCCTGTCTGCAATCAGCGCGCCTGAGCGGTGCCTGTCTGCAATCAGCGCGCCTGAGCGGTGCCTGTCTAGCGCGCCAGTGCAGCGCCTGTCGTCGAGCAGCGCGCCAGTGCAGCGCCTGTCGCCGAGCAGCGCGCCAGTGCAGCGCCTGTCGCCGAGCAGCGCGCCAGTGCAGCGCCTGCCAACGAGCTGGTATCGAAAGACTCTATGCCATTGTTACAGACGAATTCCAGTGTTGAAGATGCTGGAAGAACAAGCCCGAGGACGGTCTCATGTCAGGAGAAGCCGTGTTAGGACTGTTGAGGGTAGCCACACAAAAAAAAAGGTTTTATAAGGAAGCGTGCGCTGCTGCTCGAGGCAGTCTCTTTCCATCCGTCATTGCGGAACGTCTGACATTTTTGTTTACTTACGTTCGGTTTGAGTTTATACTACAGCGAGGATTATTATGAAGTAGAGTTAAATTCATTATTTCGCTGTTAGTTTAATTCTTTTAAAATACTTTTGCATCAAATATCTTACAGTAGAATATAATTAGCTTGCATAAGTGAAGTTAAGTAAGAAATGTTATCTTTAACATGCTACAAATTAAAGAGACATAATCTCTAAGCGGGATCTTTGAGAGGGTTTCCTTCTTTGGACGAATTCCAACCGATAACTGCGGACAACAAAAGGATTTTATCTTCATTAATTTTGTTAGCAAATTTGATAATTCCACAAAATAAGTTTACGTAATAGCAAAACTAGTTAAAAAGATTATTGTACCCTGAATAAATGACTCCATACTTGATCATATTTATAAATACATGTGTTAATTTTACAATATTTTACAAAAAAATATAAATGTTTTACAATATTAAATTACAGTGAAACCTGGTTAAGTGAGACATCAAGGGACCTGCAATGTCGTTTCACTTATAGAGGTATTCCACTTACCCAGTGTCTCAGATATACAGGTATAAATATATATCTGTCTCATTTACAGAGGGTTCCATTAATAGAGGTGAGAATACAGGTTATTTCAGTTATACAGGTTACCATTGCTGCTACAAAAATTATGAATATCGAGCCTTCGCGCGAAATCTTGTGCCTTTTCTTTAATCATCGGTCCACATACCGGAACGTTTTTGTTACGAAGTTGCTTAACCCATGTTAGCAAACACTGTTCAAGTTCAGGATATTCTGATAAACGTACACGTTTTAGTTTTCCTTGTCCTTCAGAACATTGTGATTCAATTTTATGTTTACTTATGAATTATTTCTACAAAGAGTAGTTTTTGGCACATTAAATTAGGCACAAACTTCTTCGCGTGTCTTCCCACTTTCATAAATGGATATTAACTTCAGTTTTTCACGTAATGATAACGATTGTAGCTTTCGTTTTGACATTTTTCAAATAAACATCTGTATGATAGTAAAGCGAAACTAAAACTGAAGGTAATTGAAGTTCAAAATTTGTACTTACGTACTTGGAATTACGTGTGGAATTTGTGGGTAGAATAAGAATGAGTAAACAAACAATGTTATCTCAGTTACAGAGGTTTATGCATATAAAATTTACTCGCTGTCTCAGTTATAGAGGTAACTATGATGATAAATCGAAAGAACAAATCCCAGATATAGAGGTTTACCTCGTCCCACTAACAGAGGTAATTCAGTGCCAAAGTGTTGGGACCTCAGCATGAGTTCCAGTTATGGAGGTTTCTCACTTATCCAGGTCCCACTTAACCAAGTTTCACTGTAGTTGATGTAAATGTATTTATTTTACAATATTGAACTATAATAATTTCCTAAATCAAATATTTCGTAATGAATGAAAATCGAAACCCGTATAACGTACCTATTTATTTAGGCCGGGAAGGTTTTTCTTCATTAAATAGATTAAGGAAGTACTTTCAGAATGTGAAATATTTGTTTTGTATTGTAATTACGTCACTAAAACTGTTTGTACATTTATAAATCTTATCATTTTACTGTCTCAACAAACTTAATAATTTAGCTAGTAATAAATTCAGCTTAACTCTAAGGTTAAATTTAAATAAATTAAAACAAAACACTCATTAGAACACAATATTCATTACTATGCGTGAGAAAAAACATGATGCTCACGTCAATTACGTCAAAGAGTCTATCTATTCATTTTATTTTAGCCTTTCTCTTGTACTCAATATCATGGGTAGGTGTAAATTAAATTGACAGTGAACTATAAAAAGCTTGACACTATTTTATAAGTAAATCAGGCTCCGGCTATCATAACTTTAGATTGTACTTAATAGACATAACATTTATTTTATGTGCCCTAAAATGCCGCAAGTCTCCACATACACCTTTTATATTTCGAAGACGGAGCAAAGGATTTTATGGGGAACTAAAATTATATTGTCACACTTCATTGATTTTAAGGACGAGGCTCGCAGTTATATGACTCCTAAAATTTAATCTAGCTTCAGTAACTTTTTTATAAAAAGAGATTTAGATCCTTAAGTTGTTTACTTAAATTGCTATCAAATACTTAAGCTCTATAATATTTAAAAAAAAACATTTGAAAAATGAAAATTGTTTTTGAACGTTCTTCCCTTCTAATTAATTCGAGTAATAAAGTTCTATAGCTTTTGCCCATCGTCTGCGCGGAATTAAAAATAAAAAGCTTGTTCTTCCAGACAGTGGTCTACATATATACCAAATTTCATCCAGATACATGCAACCTTACTGGAGATTACTTCTAACAAACATCCACCCATCCATCCATACCTCCAAACATTCGCATTAGTAAGATTGAATTGCGTCATTCGTTAAAAAAAAATCTCAACCAAACTACTAATGTGTGGTTATAAGTATTTTTTCTTTCTATAATAGACAAAAATACCGATTATCCGTTTAGCTCTATCGTAAATGTTTAATTTTTATAGTACTATAACCGATAAAACACCGATTATTTCATTGGAAAATAATAAACTTCACGTTTAACCTGCACGTCAATCGTTTACGTCGAACTGAAAGCGATGGAAACGATGGTGGCATGAAAGCGATTCATTCACGGACAAATGCGCGTGAATGAGAGCCACCTGACCCGCATGTCTCCTACACCCCCGCCTACACCCCGCAGCACCCCGTACGGGCCCTGGTCACGTCGATTGTTGATTTCACAGTGTCGTTACGTTCGATTTACTCTCAATTGAATTTACAAAAATTCCGGGTACGCTTGCTTTTATTTGGAATTTTCAATATACGCTTGATTACTACTTTGAGAATATTTATACAGGATGTCCATTAATTACAATGGCCGCAAGTTTTTTGTACTATTATTATATCATTCGGTTATTAACCGAGGTATATTACAAAATGGCTGTGTTCACGATTCGCCAGTCACATATAAATACGCTTACATATTACCTATATACAAAAATACTCCAATGGCAAAAAAAACAATGTCGTCATTTAAGCGAAATGTAAAAATAGCGACTTACACCGAACACTGAAAGGGCTTGTCTGGCTCGCGTAGTGTAACGCATGCTAGTTGTAGCATACGCATACGTATGCATGCGATTATTTATGCGGGGTATTGTGCGGCGGGCTATTGTGCCTCTAATGAGCGATCGCCGCGGCTGGGCTCGCGTCTTCGTATTCACAGCGCCGCATATCCGACTGTTGTTAGGGTGTGCTCATGTGACCCCATGTCCCAACTTTTGGCGGGACTGTCATTTGTATAAAATTTTCGATTTTGGATATAATTTACTACAAACTAGAGGAGAGTAGGAATATTGTAACCACTACGAAAATGTACGAAAACAAATAACATTCAATTATTTCAGTTGTGCATTTGAGTTTATTTATCTTGTAAATAGCAACTACCATTATTATAATTGTATGCCAAGATTTATGTATGTATATAACATAAGTGCAAAAAACAAGCTTTTAATTTAAGCAATAGCGTCCCATTTTGTAATATAAAAACTTTGTCACCGCAACAATGTAGCATTGTAATTAACCCCCCAGTCTATACTTAGCTTGTGATTCGTACACTCACCGTAGGGCACTTTTAATGAGGGCACAAAGGATTCCGACATTGACTTTACACCCTTTGTGTGTCTGTGAGGGTAAGGGAAAAGTCCTGTTTGTCAATTACGATCGTCGACCTAACAAATTCGAGGGTAAATAAAAAGAGATATTTTGTATATTCAAAAAATGCTATATTTTATCATTAAAAATTAATTATTCATTCATTAAAATCATTAATGTTTTAATGAATCATTAAAATATGTATACAATAATTTATGTATACAAATTATCATAAACATATATTATTTACACATGTGTATTGCTTATTATACAACAAACTTCAACACTCAAGTAACGGTGCAATTTCACAAATTCTCAGAACGACCTTATATCATAATAACAAAAGGATCCTGAACGGCTATAAATTTGTTCACGTGCTTCCATTTTGTACGTTGCATTTGCAAAGCCAAGCCAACGCCATCCATTTTAATGTAATTAGCTAACACCAAGATGACAGCTACAAGTCCGTAACGTTATTTTACACAAGAAATATTCATAGATTTCAAACCTTATTTCAAAGGAGTTAAGTTCAAAAATAGCGCAATGTTTAAATATCTCTTAAGGTGTTTTTTCACTCTCTGAACAATGTAAGACTTTTTATTAACATGATTACATTACATCCGATAGCAATAGCTTTTTAGTAAATAAATAAGAGAGAACTTTGCATACTTGTCGGAGTTAATTTGAATAACAAAATATTTATTTATTTTCTTAGTAATAATCTCATTATGGTAATTATCAATTGAAAACAAATTGATATTATTCGATTTAAATAATGTGTGCATGAAAAGGGATACAATTAATAAAAAATCTAAATGTGATTTCGCCGCACACACAGTGTAATCATACCTTAAGGCACGCGAATGTTCGTATAATAAAGAGACATTGCAGTCGTGGAATTAAACGGAAATCGAAAGCTGCGGTTTGCGGCAATCGCGGGACGAGACCTCGCGTTGTCAGATGTCTATAGGTAGAGATAAACCTGCCAGTCTGATACCATCAATTGATCGATCGAACATTCAGACAGAATGGTTTTGTTTTATTCTTTTAAGGTATCCGTTCTAGCACTTTGCCGAGTTAATTCCTTTGGTTGTGGATTTTTAATTGTACTTTTTGAACTACAAAGAGATACTCTATTTGGAATTCCTAACGAAATAAACAGAAAAAATGATGCGGAGTCTACCACTGTTTGAATAGTTAGAAGATCATGGTGCAACCTGCACATATATCTGAGAACAAATTTAAAAATGTGTGCAATGTTAATCAATCCGCATTGTTTTAGCGTTGTGGACTTAAGCTTAGTCATGGTATTGGGTATCTTACCCTACGATAGGAACGATATAGGAATGACGACGTTACGTAAATACACAATATTGTATGTATAAATTTTTGAACTTATAATTTCAGCATATGATTCACAATGTTGTCGTACGCTAAGCTCTGGTTTAAATTGTTTACAGAGATAACGTTGCCTCTGTGAATCCGCACATGAATAAACATTTGAATAATGTAGCAAAACATAGACCGAGCTTATTCGGTTCAGAAATAGAGATTAAGGATTGACATTTATACCGCTTCAATATCGTAATCTTTACTATAGTGTTAACATTAAATGATAATTATTATGATATTATCATTTAATGTTAACAAATATTTATTATGATTTCTCAAGTAATTCTTTGTGTATAATTTAAAGTTTCATTTTGATCTTAACAACAGCTTTGAAACACATGTGTAATTGTCAAAAACTTCAGTAACCTTTATTGCCAAGCTTTTTTTTTAAATAATTTTAGCCCACACGACATTAATCCTATGTCCGTTTCCTTGTTCTAAGCTACCTCTTCAAAAAAATCTGCTAAACCGGTTCAGCCTTTCACGAGTTGTAAATAGTGAAATTAGCACGATTTTCTTCCATTTATATAAAGATTCGTCTTAGTTTGTAAGAATAAACTAAGACATTAAATTAAATGAAATTTCCTCTTGATGTTTAAACAAAAATCACTTTCAAATACAGACTTTAGTATTAATTAATAGCGAAATTATAATTTGTTAATTACGCATTATTAGTTAAAGCACATCCGATATATCATGATGGATTTAATTTGATAAATAACACCGAGTTAATAAGCAAATTGATAATTCGATAATAGACTATACTATTTGCATTTCCAATTACTAATATAGGAAAGAACAATATTAGCGGCCGCATAAACCACGTGATGGAAATGGACGTAATATGCAAAATGGCGGCTTTAACGTTGTATGTTGGATTAGGCGTGCACGCTTCATATGTTCGACGATTATCATAATATCTTTAGAAGCTTATGAATTAAATATCCTTTATCGACACAGTGACATACTTTTTCAATGTTTAATTTAAATATAATATGGTATAAAGTGTGTATAAAACGGAAAGTATACATATTTAAAAGATTTTTTTAATCAACATATAATTTTTTAATAATACATTTCTCGAATATAGGTACTCTAACTTGTGTGAAAAATATGCAAAATTGTAATAGTTACAAGAAGTACATAATTCATTTTTGTCTACAAAACTTGCGTAGAAGTTTAGATGACAAATCGTAGAAACTCTTAGAACATTGTAGAATAACGTAGATGATCGTAGAACGTAGCTGCTACGATAATTTTAGCATGAACGGTTCCGAATCAATCAAACCATGACATTACAGAATTCTGGTTTGAAGTAATTTCGTTTGTATTTCTGAACTTAGTCTAAAATTATAAAGTTTTAAAGTTTTAATGATATAATTTTGGTCAATGAATCTTGGAATCTAGTAATTACTATTGAAACTCTGGTTTTCAAGGATTCTTTATGAAGTTAAACAAAGTTTTCATAATTTAATCTATCCATTATTCAAATTTGATTAAAATTTTGTGTTAATTAAATTTATTATGTCAGCTGCTTTTGAAGACGAATTAAATTATCTTGTTCAAGTAAACTTTTAACTTACGCAATGTTTGCTGTACCCGTAATTTATCAGTTTTAGGGTCTGTAATTTATTATAGACCTGCTGTCCCCGATCCTATACAGAACCTTTCTCTTATCGGAGCAATAGACCCTCATAACGGTACGAGATTTAATTTGGTATAAAAATTTATTAAACTCATATAATATTTTTTACAATGCCTTTTTATTTTTATGATAATTATATTTTAAAATAAGACTCGAAGTTAAATTCAATTTTTTTATAGATCATAAAGGAGCAAATGAGCGAGCGGCCCTCTGATTCCGCCGAAATATCGAAACGACCGCTACCAACAGACATCCGAATCACAAATGCGTTGCCTACATCCAATCGACGGAGGAAGGGACGCACAGAAAGAGAATATTATCCTATTCTATGCATTCCCACCTCTGTCAAATAAGGAAAGTATGAGAAGAGAAAGAGGACTAAAAAAGGCCTCCGGAGCGCACACTCATCAGACGAAACGAAAAATTTTTACAGTGGTAGATCCCGCAACAACAATATTTGTTGGGTGCACGAATTGGCCGGGTCGACCGGTGCAATACCACGACCACACAAAAACAGGCGTGAAGTGGAAGCAATTCCGCGTTTCGTCTGATGAGTATGGTACCGGAGGCCTAATGTTAATCCTCTTTCCCTTCCCACCCTTTTCTTATTAGGAAAAGATGGGAAGGGGAAGTGGATTTGGCGGAAGAGGGGACGCATAGTAAGGAGAAATATCCTCTTTCTGTGCGTCTTCATGGCTGTCTTCTGTGTGGTCGTTGCATCGGATTGGGTGAGCCATTCGTGCCACAGACATTGTTGTTGCTGGCGTCTACCGTCTATCTACTGATGTCGATGTCTACCGATGTTATAACATTATCATCATATTGTTTTTTTAGTTAAACTATTTTTAGAATATTTTGGAATTATCTATCAGTTAATGAATAATTTAAAAAAAAATACAGCAGCCATTATACATAAGTCAAACAGCGGGCGGATGTAAACGAACAGGTCGGCTTGGCGTCTCTCCAAAGGGCGTAATGGACCATTTACATCCCCAATATATATAAATAAATGCCACTGAATAAAGGAAATTGCCTCTTTAATATTAGTTTCTCGCCATTCATACAAGCCAAAGTGATCTTAAATCAATATAATTGGAATATTGGATACTTTATAGGGAAGAATTAGAAATATTAGAAGTCATTTCAATAAGTGAAATGATGTTATTTCATAATTTACTTAATACTTTATTGATTTTATCAAAATATCTAAATCCTAGTTCATAGACAAATCCGAACTTCCCTCTTCGAATTATAATGACCTACTACGAATTGATCTGACGATAATTTGTATGGGAGCAATACAAAAATAGATCGGTAGCTATTTAAAAGATAGATGAGCTTTGGCAATTGTTATTGCGATATTGCTTAGATCGATTAAATTAAAAAAATATACAATATTAATGTCAAACAATTAATTTTAAATAGACTTTAACTTGAGAATATAATTATAAATTATAAATTACTAGCGACCCGCCCCGGCTTCGCACGGGTGCAATGCAAAATATACCTACTACAGAATAAATGCACAATTTATTTAAGGTACTTAAATGGATAAGGATTAATGCTGTATTGTTTAAAATCACTTCGTAAAAGAATAAAAATGGTTATGCTGGGTTATCCCTAAGAGATAGACATATACCATTGCGGACTTTTTTGTTGAACTTTTTAAGGTGAACAATACTGTAGTACATTATTTTGGTCTATCTCGTAGGGTTCAGCCAGCGTTTGCAATATAAGCGCAAAAAAACGTGCTTATTTACGACATCACATTAGAAAACTTTAAATTTATCAGTGTTTCTCTACTATATTATGCATTTATTATACATACAAACCTTCCATAAGAATCACTCTATCTATTAAAAAAAACCGCGTCAAAATCCGTTGCGTAGTTTTAAAGATCTAAGCATACATACGGACATACAGCGAAAGCGACTTTGTTTTATACTATGTATTGATAACAATAATATATATTTTATTATTAATGTGTTAAAGAGACATGTTTCATTTTGATATATTGTATAAGATAATGTCAATAACCTCTCCTTACTGATTCTATTAATTTGTCACAGACACATAGAATTCAATAGAATTGCGTCCCTTAATGTCGTTTCAACAACAGCAACAATATCTTTTGTTCTCTTGACTCCGGTGATTTATCCAGGTTTGTTAGTTTTATTCTACAGAAAGGAACAAGTGGAATTTAATAATTCATAAGAACAACTGAGCTCCGACCCATATAACAGATATTTTCAATCTTATAAGAACAGAACATAACAAATTATTAGTGTACAATTTCTCTCTTTTATTTTGCTCAAATTATTAATCGTATAAATTTTTATAACTTATAGAGTTTGTAACTATAAAAGGTATTGACTTATTTTAATATCACTTAAAGAATATTATGATTTATATAATATCTTTGTATGTTTTACAGCAGTGCGCGCGTCGCCCGAGCCGCGGCGGATCAACACGCTGTCGGAGCCGCCCCATCACGTCGACTTCACCAACAATACAGGCGCCATGCTCAGTTGCAGCATCAAGGGACAGTATCAAGTAAGTATGCAAAATCTTCAATAATAATGTGACATTATTAAAAATATACGAGTGTTTAAGTTTTATTCATCGGAACTTTTTCTCTTTTCTTGATTGTCCTTGATTTTTTTAATCTAATGCTTGAAAAAGAAGGTGTTTTGATGTTAAAAGTGCACAAATAATTTTCTTCATTAAAATCATAAAGAACCCTTTTGAGACACGTAATCCTCCCGTTAAAGATATTAACGCCCAGACAAGCATTACGATGCAATAACACGCAAAAGAATTTTCATTTCAACCCCGCCGCGTGTCCCAGTGACGCTACTATTGACATTCCACAACTATTCACTGTTCGACAGAATTAGTACTTAATACTTTTGGTTACAATCTCTCTTAAAATGCACCGAAATGGATGATTCTCTGTCGCTCTCTCTATCTTTTTCTATCTCATCCTAGCTAGTATCGCATTAAGTTGGTAGAGCATGTCAGTCTTCAAAGGAACTGTAGAAACTTTAAAAGAATGAGTTTTAAACCAATATAGTGCGACATCCGCATATGGGCCGGTAGGAGAGTTGCTGCTATAATCTGTCAGAATGAAAAAAACACGACAAAACATCTATATATAATACCACAGACACTTTTTTATATTGACAGGGGGGCGCTAGTGAACTGTCATAATTTAGTTTGACTTATGCCCATCGGGTCAAATTCTATTGTCAGTATCATTAAAATCTAATCTCTTAAGAACATGCAACTGTATTTAAATGAAAAAGATGAAATCGTAAAAACTTCTTAGACATCGTAAACGGTTCGTACTTTCTGCACTTCGAATCTTGCAGTTTAAGTAACTACTTACATTTGCATTCAAACGATCCAATCTCGATTGCCTTTCCATTTTATCATCCTAATTACCTATTTCATTTTATTGGAAGCATGTTTTGATTTTTTTTAACAAAAGTTGTTGTTTAAAAAATAAGAATTTGTTCAAAATAGTAACTAAAAATAACACAACATATTAATTAATATTAAAAGAAACGATTTATATCTATGTATTTAAGATTTCTTTTGTATTCTCTTTTATTTATAAAGGTTGGTTAATACCCCTTTAATAACTTCATACCAGTGCTATAAATATACTATAGCAAATATTAGTGAACATTTAACATTCACTTTATGTTAAATTTCATTTATTCATCGTTGATTTGTCGAACAAAAAAACCTGTATAAAACACTGGCTTTTGCCCGCGACTTCGTCTGCGCAGAATTAAAAAAGGGTGAAATCTCATGCGTCTGTTACTCGAGACTATGTTCTATATCTGTGCCAAATTTCAATGTGTTGAACAGTTGCGGATTTATCAAGTAAATATGTGAATAAAACGTGAATACATATTTCCGTATACCTTTCAGCCTATGTGTACTTTCAGACTGCCATTCTCGAGATTGTTGTCTCTGTTTTATCAAATACTAGCTTTTACCCGCGACTCCGTCCGCGCGGAATAAAAAAAAACACATGATAAAAAAGTTCCTATTAATGTCTCGTAGTTCTAAGCTACCTCCCCATCAATTTTCAGCTAAATCAGTTCGACCTATCTTGAGTTATAAATAGTGTAACTAACACGAATTTCTTTTATATATATACTAGCTTTTACCCGCGACTCCGTCCGCGCGGAATAAAAAATAGAAAACGGGGTAAAAATTATCCTATGTCCGTTTCCTGGTTCTAAGCTACCTGCCCACCAATTTTCAATCATATCGATTCAGCCGTTCTTGAGTTATAAATAGTGTAACTAACACGACTTTCTTTTATATATATAGATAGATAGATATAGATAATGAGAGGGGTCACGATATGTTTTATACAAAGACATCGGTCTCAGAAACCAAAGATCCATGATTTATAAAAAAAACATTTCATTAAAATTTGTTAGTTACGAAGTTGGTTTTCTTTTCAAAACACTGTTAAAATAATTATATCTTTTTCGAAATTAAACATAACAAAGACTAAGCTAAAATATAATTTTATTAGCAAACTTTGTAACAAAGTGAAAGATATTTTTCTATTTTCTTTTAAAAGTCTAAAAATATAAAAGAAACGTGGCTTAAGTCACTGTTCTTGCTTAATTGGATCGTGGGAACGTGTCTCGCTTATTAAATTGTGTAAAGGATTTTCTCGCCAGGATTACCGCGGGGAAGGGTATCAATTTGATTTGAGAATAAACGTGTGAAAACATGTTTCCTCTATTAATTATAATTAATTACTAAGAGACCTTTTTGGTTTTCTTTAAAGAGGTGGAATAATTTTTACCGTTTCCAACAAAACTTTTATGCGATGGAAACTCTTTAGGTTTGCTGGTAAGGCTGTATAAACATTTTCTTTAAAAAAAATCAGAAAAATATATGTTTTTGTTACTTATATACTTTCGAAAAGCTCAAATTAGTGCGTCTTTTATAAATCACACTTTTTTCCTTGTCCAGTTTCTTGCAATAAAAGGTTGCATAATTATTATCTAAAAATTATTCAAAAAATATAAATTGATGGCTATATTGTTTTTCATTTGTGTATACTTTGATAAACCACAGAATCTGTTGCAATAAACAAAGTTAGTTCGCAACCTGTCTTAAGTTAACTCAATACCCTTTGACTTCAACTCAGTTTTCCTTTGAAGTGGTTTTATTGGTATAGAAGCCTTTCTAACTCTAATGGTTGTAAACAACTCAAAGGTTAAAAGTAGTAAAGTGTAAAAATACTAGTTGAACAATATATCACAAAAACATATTTTTTACTAGCTGTCGGTCGCGACTCCGTTCGCACGGAATTCAAAAAAACTTAACAAGTAGCATATGTGTTTTTCCAGACTATGATCTACATATTTGCTCCACTGAGCCGATCGGGAGATGCCTTCTAACAAACATCCATTCATCCGTCCATCTGAATATAAACAATAATAAAATTTTAGTTAAAAGTAGTATATGCCAAAAAGCGTGTCAGTTACCACAAAAGTGTGTCAAATACCGTAAAAAGTAGACAACCTATTGCGAATTACTTACAGCTTAGCTTTAAGCTATTTCTCACCAGACATTTCCATATTCATATTAGCAGCAAAATTTGATATCTCGAGCGATTTGGACTACGGCCAGGAAATCTGTAAGGGTTACTATGTAGGAGAAATTACGAGATAGACCAATTAGTTTTGTGATGGTTTTGAAAATTAGATATTGCTACTAAGAAGATCTTCGGCTGAACAAACACTTCCTTAGGATGACTTCTAAGTAAATAAGCATTAGCCCCCCGCGACTCTGTCCGCACAAAAAATAAAATAAAACTTAATACGTAGCTTATGTGTTCTTTCAGACTATGTTCTACATCTATGCCAAATTTCATCAAGATCCCTTGAGCCGTTCCGGAGATAATTTCAAACAAACATTCATCCATTCATCCATCCATCCAAACATTCCCATTTATAATATTAGTAAGAAGTAAAATTTAAAAAAAAATCATATAAATTGATAAGCAGATTTTTTACATTATACACTACTACATCGAATTATCGATTCGTTGTACCTTCGAATCTTTTACACTAAATAAGGGGACTGAGTCATGAAATTAGATTGCCTTGGATTACACTATAATAGAAAACTTTACTATTTGCATTCACAAGGGACTAATACCTTGACAGCTCTTGAAAATAAATAAAGTAATTTATAACGTTTATTACTTTACTTCGCACAAGAATCTGTCGGTTAATTCGTTTTATTTAACATTTCCAGTAAGCAGCATAAGTCTGTATTACGAAGCGAGTGGGCGTCGCAAATCCCAAGCGCCCGCTCACGAGCACGAATCCACTCGCCCTGCTGCCTGTTTATTCGATAAATTGAAGAAAATTAACAAGAAATACGTATTCGTAATTTATTTAAAGATTATCCAATAACCTTATTAATAGATTCATTGGAAACATGAAGTTTTTTTGATAATCAACAAATGTTTTCAATTTAGATTACGCACTTCTTTTTAGCCATTTACTAATCAAAGATATGATAATCACTTATTGGTTCACATTTTTACTTCGTATATGTTGTTTTATTTTTGACCAAAAAAAATCAGTTAACTGTAAATAAACGAAATAGTAGAGGCAGTTCTCAGCAATAAAGTGCTGAATTTGTTTACTCGTGAGCGTTAGTGGCTCAAGTTTTGGCTTATTTTTATTCCCTCTCATCTATTTTAACGTGTTCTCTGTGTATTGCGTAGGAGGTTTTATTGTTTGGGATAAGTCCGGCCGTATTGAGGATATTAATACATTTATACATATATATATATACAGATATATATACAGTATTTATATTATTCAGATATATTCAAACAATTGATAAAAGAAAACAAAATTACATTGATTTTTTATCCGCAATACCACGATCACACAGAAGACAGACGTCAAGTAGAAGTAATTCCGCGTTTCGTTTGACAAGTGTACGTGCCGAAGGTCTAATTTTACTTCTCTTTCCCTTCCTACGTTTTTTTTAAGGAATGTATAGAAATGGATTTGACGGAGGAGATGCATAGTAAGGTTAATATTATTTTTTTTAAATAGATAATAGATAAAAAGATGCAACGCATCTGCAATTATGGATATCTTTAGGCAGCAATCACTTCGCTAATTCGGCGAATTGCGTTGGCTGCTTGCTGGTTTGCCACCATCTAATGTAAAAACTTTTAGAGAGCAATATTTTATGAGAAGGTTACTGTTGCGTGTAGAAGCAAGAAAGAAAAATACGTCCATTACAGTTTTTTATGATAGGTGAAATTAAAAATGCAAAAATCGCAACTTGTTTAAAAATAATCCGACAAATGAAAAAATCAAGATAGATGCCTTCCAAGTAAAAACATAGATTTAAAAGAGAGAATAAGATAAGGCGTTTAAATTTGTCTATTCTTACAAGAAAATATAAAACTTTAGTAAATATACTTCAGAAGTGATAGTAATACATAGAAGTGCAAATAAAACGTAGAAATGCTGTAGGGGCTTGAAAATTTATGCTAACAGCTGAATGTTCTTTTAAAATTGGAACTGAGGACATTGGGAATAAAGCGATATTTGTATTCCAAGAGACTTCCAACAAACGAGTGCATGTAAATAGAATATAATATCTATTTTAAGCTTCCAAAATTTTCTAGCCGTGATAAAAGAAATTTTACGTTGGTTTAACATTTTATAAATTAACTTATACTGTTCTAATAGTTAATATAGTTGCAAGTTTCACAATATCTAAGTAGAGTGCAGAATAACTAACTAAAAAAATAAATTAACTGACACTTAGTACTTCCTATCAAAATAATTTTCCCTTTACTGATTATTTAAAAAATTATGAAACGCCAACGACATTTTATTTGAAAAATGAGTTACAAGTAACCAATCCAGGTCGTCCACAGACTACTTACTTGGACGTCCTGGTTTGGAGATCCCGGGACTGTTACCAATTGTACTTGAGGACGGCCACTGAGGGTGTTTAAGTGAGTCAACCTCCCATAACCCTGTCTTTCCCTCAAAAGGCAGGGTATCGTGAAGATTCCACCCCCCCCAAGACATTGTGAAACATGCCCTAAATAAATTATTGAATCGAGAAATAAGTGAATATAGTTTAGATAAAAAAATTATAATGAAATGTCCTTTTTAACGTCATTAAATTTATTTAACATAAATTAATAAAATAAAAAATAAACGTTTAACATTTCATCTTGTATCTCAATTTAATCGAGCATAGAATTGAGACGGAACTGAGTAAAATAAAAGCATTTTCCTTAAGGCGTGTCTACGATTCGTGACCGGTTGGATATAGTAAATATTCTTTTAAAGTCTATCTTCTTTGTCATATTCCTTGCAATAAATAAATTCTCGTTGATTCTTCCAAGAAAAACTTTACTGAGATAACTGGACAAAGACTAATATTCCGGGAAGAAGCGAAGTCTTTTTTGCGTTATAAAACATTGTTTCTACGTAACACGCGTAATTCTTTTGGTACTTTACTGCTACAAAAAATTGTCTTCTTCGTGTATAATTTTGTGATTAATTAATACGAAATATGTCACATTGGTACTGTGGAAGGAAAATTATGTAACGTAAGTAATTTTATGTAAGTATCTTTCTAGTCATGTCCATTTTAAACTAAGTTTAAATGATAAACAGAGATGTAGCAGATTTGAGTAACATTTGCTGACCCGCAGCGAGTCCAAAGTTTGTACGGTTAGCAAAACAAACATTAACAACTTAAACATCCTTTGACTCGTGTGCACTAAAATGTTTGAGCAAACAGTCCCTTTGTTCTAATGCAATCCAATTTGAACTAATATTTAAACCCCTATTAACACTATCACAGAGCGGTCACTAGCTCAGAATAGTCACTATATGCAATACTTTTTTCATGCGACCTTTACAGTCTATTCCTTTCTTTTCTTACAACAACCTGACGATGATTTCTATCCTTTTCACGTTTCAATTTGGAGTTAATATAGGTTGGTGGCTAAGGTGATTGTAGCATTTTAAGTCTTTAAATTTTAACCCTAATACCTAGGTATATGTTGTAAAATAATATTATCTTTTAATAATCCCATGTATATACATGTACATAACGTAATACATAAGGAAACATATAAGTCGGAACAGTCACGTAGGCAGTGGCGGCGTTGAAGTATTCCGATAGTTTAAAACATTCTTTCCTAACGTTCATTCTCGAACGTTCTACTCGGTTCAATATTAAACGGGTAAGGCATTAAGTACTCATTTTGTGAAATGCATGAAACTATTAAAATAACTAAGAAGGTCTGCGATTTTAATACCGCTCCTAATGAAACCCTTGTTGTATCTCTGAAGTATTTGTATTGTAATTTAAATTAAATACTTCTGTTATATGAACTATACTCATATTGTCTTAAAAAAATTCTTTAGAAAAGATATTCTTTTATTGTACGTATCCTGAGAAAATATCCACTCCTTTCAAACTTAGTTTAGTAATGTAACTATTACTATGAGTTTCCACTTCTGCAACAACTAATTGATACATTTGTTTTTTCAAAAAGAATGAAAGGGTAATATGCTTTGTACAATTATTACGCAATTGGAAATCCACGGTATTCAAAGTCACTTGAAACTTGGTAACCACAACTAGATGTAAAGAAAAGGCTACAAGATACAATTAAACTGAATGATATTTCAAAGTGAAATTGATGCCAACATTTCAAAGGTAATTTCAAAGGTAAATACAGTATGATTTTCACAAAGTAATTTTGTTAATCGCATTAATTTAGCTAACAATACCTATACCTTGAACTTCTTGAATGTTTTATTTACATTTCGGCTTAGTAACACAAATTATAATTTCCAATATTCATTTACTAACGTAACTAGATATTGTTGAAATCGCTTAAATTAGGAACATCTTTAAGAAGAGCATTGTGTTTTATTTTCATAACAAAGTATACACAAATAGTTATTTAAAGTCAGTACTATAAATAATAGTCACATACTATATAATCAAATGTCAACATTTTGTTCAGGTATCCATTTTTCAGTTGTAGGTATTCAAATGATAATATTCAATGAAAACTCTGTCGTTCTAATTAAAAATAAATTTCGTAACTGAGCAAGGAATTTAATTAACTTTTACGTTCTTCAAACTTTTTGAACATCCAAGTTCCCCAGAGAACAGATGTCAACCTGTCGAATTTATTGCTCACTACCTTTTATTAATGAATTCTTTTGTAATTTTATTTTAAAGGGTTTTAATATTAGTAGTCGCCCATTGGTTGAAATACGACCATAGTTCATAAAAAAATATGTTTATTATTAGAAATAGATTGACAGTAACCCTTTTATACAATAGTCTGTTAAATTAAAGCATTGCTAATTCTCACTCTGTCTTCTTCTATTGACCAAAGTCAAAATGAAAAATAACATTCTGTAGCAGTTGTTTTAAGTGAGCGAACCATTATGAATAAGGGGATAAGAGTAAAAAGTTGGCACTTCTTCTCTTCATAAACAGAGTCAAATTTCACGTTCTTCCATTCGTTGTGTTTATTTATCTGTTTGTCTGCTAGTCGTCATTTGTTCTGATAATCTCCAAAACATCTGAACTGATTTTGAACGGACTCTCACTGGAAGGTAAGTATATGCTAAAGTAACTTAAGCTAATTACGTTAGTGAACAAAACTTTTTCAGTAATAGAAAAAGCAAACTAAGTAACAAAATATATTTATGTTAATGTAATCTTTGCTAATTAAAATTCAGACTCGCCATGCTGAACGGACGCTGTATTTTAAACAATTCTTGTTGTTTCGGATGTCTGTCGGTTCGAATTTCACAAAACAAATTTGCAAATGTAATTTCACATTTAAATTCTAGCAATCAATAAATCTAAATTTAACACAGTGAATATAACGAATATTAAAATTCTTACATCGTAAAAAAATATGTTTTTTGGCTGCTTAATTCTTTTCTCAATTAATTACTTTTGTTTCAATTTGAACAAATGATGTACTGGGAATTTCGTTTTTTATAAAGCCACACTCAAAAACGTTTAACGGTTACTTAATCATACATTAAATGCAGACTTGTCGCATTAAATCAAGTAACAAGGTCTATGTTTTTAAGCCAAACATCAATCTCTGAGCAACGTATCTCAGTACAGTCTCCCAATAATCTAATATTTACTGTACGTGCCTCAAATGCACATGATCTCGAATTTCCTTAGCGCAGTAAGCTAGCAAGTCGGTAGCTTAATATACACATATATTAAACTATTAAACATCATTCCAATGACTAACTCATGCAATACTTACCGTAGGTTTCTAAGATCAAAATATCCTTTTGTTATCCTTGTTTTATCAAAGATACTGACAGGGATGACGATTTGTTCTATATAGAGATTTTGGTCTCAGAAACCCACGGTAAGTGACCTTATCATAAATTAATTAATAAATAATGTAACGTAAAAATGAGTTTTAAAATGCTACGTACTAGCTTTTACCCGCGACTCCGTCCGCGCGGAATAAAAAATAGAAAACGGGGTAAAAATTATCCTATGTCCGTTTCCTGGTTCTAAGCAACCTCCCCATCAATTTTCAGCTAAATCAGTTCAACCGATCTTGAGTTATAAATAGTGTAACTAACACAACTTTCTTTTATATACATACTAGCTTTTACCCGCGACTCCGTCCGCGCGGAATAAAAAAAAAAAGAAAACGGGGTAAAAATTATCCTATGGCCGTTTCCTGATTCTAAGCTACCTGCCCACCAATTTTCAGTCAAATCGATTCAGCCGTTCGTGAGTTATAAATGGTGTAACTAACACGACTTTCTTTTATATATATAGATATAGATTTAATAACCCTATTAGAGGCCGAATAGAATAAAAAGAAAGCTGAACGACACGAATTTTTTGGGTAAAACCACAAGAAGCTTGTTACGTAATCAAGGTCGAAAATGACTTAAAGATCTCTAATTTATTAAGATAATTGAATTTTAACTAAAATAATTGAATTTTACAAAGGTCGGAGTTTTTAATAGTATCTTTAAGCAGGATAAAAATGTTTGTTAGAAGATATTACCACAATGTCTGAACGAATCTCAATAAAATTTGACTTAGACGTACAACATAGTCTGGAAGTACACATAGGCTACTTACTAAATTTCTTCTTAATGCGTGCGGACGTAGTCGCGGGCGACAGTTAGTAAAAAAAAAAACGATTTTTTTATACGGGATAACAGAGGATTACCGCTGTATACAAGTAGAAGGGAAAACAATTGCGGTATTACGGGTCGGAGTCAGAGAAATGGGGGGGAAATGGGGGCACCTAATGAAGTGCCGCCGCGACGCTTTTAGGTAATTGAAACGCGGTTACAGCCGAAATTTACACCAAAGAGATGCTATAGCTATAGAGGATAAACATGGATAACTACTAAAGAATGCAAAATACGTCAAATGATTAAACAATCCGACATTGCACAAAACTTTTTGAACCAACTATATAACTATGAGTATATTTCCAATTTTGTTCAACTTACCTTTGTACTTACTTCAACTTACCTACATTTCTCATTCTAAATGTACACTAATTGTGTCTGTTGGTGATCATTTCAGAATTTTGGGTGTGAAAGTAAATCGAAAACATAGCGACTTCACGGTACTCCAAACGCTACAGTCCTTTATCTTCACAAAGACGATCCATCTGTTATGATAAATAAATTTTCTATATTGTTTGAAATTTAATTAAACGTCTCAAGAAGATGAAACAATGGGGTGGGTTTTATTAGAAGAGAAACAACAAAGTTGTAAAATTAGATTTGTATTTCACATTTAATCAAATGTGAATCAAATAATATTAACGGATGGAAAATACTAGTGGAAAATAGAATTTTAGTAGCAAGTAGGAAATGTAAAAAGATGTATTCTTACGAAAGAAAAGTAATAAAAACGTTTCTTATAATGCGCTCGAAAAAAAATATATATAAAGGTTGAATATCTCACTCTTAAATTGTAGAAGACAGCATCCTTTTCTGTGTATCAAATTCCAGCCAACTTGTCTTTCTGATAAGACACGATGTCTATTTTCATTTTCATATTTAACTTTAACTGTCACTTTAACATACGTATTGAAACATAACATAGAGTTATTGTTGAACAACAACATAACTACTCCCGTAACCTAGAGGGATAGGCAGAGACCTTGGACCAATTAATTGTTTTTTTTTTTTTTGTTGAATTTGGTTTAGTTATTACTTAATTGTGGAAATTTATAATTAATGGTTATATTTCGTTAGTAAATCCACAGTTAATTTTAATATAGCTAGTTGTACGGGCTTTGATGTATTCACAAAATCAAAGTGCGGAAACTATCAGAAGCCGTCTGCGGTGTCCTGTTCAAACATTCGAGTCAATATCCGCCCCAGTATTGCAATGTTCGGTACAATTTCTATGTAATATGAACACATCCAAAGATTCATTAGTTTCGGAGCCTATTCAAAGCAAACAAACAATCAAATTTCTCCAATATTTGTATAAATAAAATACAAATCGCTTATAAATTTTGATAATAACTTAGGTTAAACAAAAAAGCATTGTTTTATGTCCACTATACGGATAAATTGTACTAAATAAGTACATACATTTACTAAGTACTTTAATAGCAATAATAAATGAGGAGCGTAGGAACAAAAATTGTTAAATCTTATTGTTTTTTTTTAAGTGTAGAATATGGCCAAGTTCATGGTTCACAACCAATTGTCATCTTAAAAAATTTGTCAAAAAGTGATTTATTGGTTTGTGTTCCGAAGCTCCTCAAATATAAAATTTACAATAAAATGTTTTCGTTCCTTGATTTTATAATGACAAAAAAACATACTATAAATAACATATAATATATATAACTATCTGTCGCCCGCGAATCCATTCGCGCGGAGTTAAAAAAACGTTTTATTAGCCTATGTGTTCTTCCAAACTATGCTCTACATCTATGCCAAATTGCATCATGATCCGTTGAGCCATTCCGGAGACACCTTCAAACAAACATCCACCTATCCATCCATCTAAACATTCGCATTTATAATATTAGTAAGATAATAGTTAAACCTAAAAAATAATAAATTGAGTCCATACCACATAGTCTTATAAACATTCAAAGCCACAGCATTTTAATGGTAAGTTTTCAGCTGAAGCCTTATTTATACGAGTGTTTTGTATGCAAAAAGAATGCCTGAATTCATAGCAGGATATAGGCCATTGTAAATGTAGCCTTCGTAGCGCCTTTCTATTATATCGCTATGAATACGCAAGGGAAAAATCTTGCAAGAAAATATTATACCGATTCTTTATTAATACAAATATTTAACAATAAGTATATAAGTATGAGGCGGGTATATACTTTATATAAATACTTTTATAGTAATTAATTTAAAAGGAAAAAAGTCTGACAGGTTTATCTTACTAATATTATAAATGCGGAAGTTTAGATAGATGGATGGATGTTGGTTTGAATCTAGATACAGCTCTACGGATATCGATGAAATTTGGCATATATGTAATACTAAGGCTACTTTTTTAACTCCGCACGAAACTAGTCGCGGACAACCCCTAGTAATATTACAAATGCAAATGATCAGATGTATGGATGGACGCATGTTTGTTAGCAGGTAACTCCAAGACGGTTAAATGGAACTGGATGAAACTTAAAACAGAGAAAAATTACTATCGGATATAAAGCATAGTAGGCGATTTACAATTTTAAATATCGCGCGAACGAAGTCGCGGTCAAAAGCAAGTCTCTGTATAAATGATGTTACCTTAAGAAAATCATAATAAAAGAACACATTAAAAGAAAAAAAAAACCAGTGTTGCAAGAAATATTGAATCGTATATTAAATTTCAGACCTTAAAAATCTTTCCCCAGTCTGAAAATTTTAATATTTTCCGTTGGGTAACAATTTTAAAAATGTTGAAAATTTTGCTCGGTATTTGCATACAAAATAAACTGTAGCCTTTTGCGGACTGGTTATTAAAGTGATATTAACTTTATCTGACAGTTATTCAATTTAAAAAATAACCTAGGGGATAAGTTAATATTCAAAAATAAATACAGTAAAGCTTTTTACAGTCTCGTCATTATAAAGCTTGAAAACTAAAAATATATCTAGGATATTTACAATATTCTTTTCTATATATATTCTATGTACTGTCTTTATACAATATACTGTCTCTATTCGTTAACGTTATCCTAGGAAAATCTTCTAAGCTTAGTTGGAATGCTCACAAGAAATAATAGAAATATATTTCAGTGATGCTCTTGTGATGTTAACGTTTCGTCGACAAAGAGTCTATATTATATACTCGTACTCCGAATGAGAGATTAATTCTCCCTTGCCCACGTCATAGGCTTACATACAAGCTATGTTATACAAAGCGAAAACTCTTGTGAAACCAGCTTAGCATTGTATAAACAAAACATTCCGCGCCGTTGCATTAAAATATCACATCTCAAATAATAAATAGCCAAAGCTAAAGGTAACCTCCCTAGCGTGAAACTACGTACTAAATCGACGTAGAAAAGGAAAAAAAGGTCAAGCAATATTTTATTATGAAATATAAACTTTTTGTAACACTAAAATATGAATCTTGACTAATCTAATATAAAAACATAGGCTCATATACATAATGTACTTATTAAATTGAATTAGAGTTAAGTTTTCGCACTCGTTTTAAATTATAATTAGATTTTCCGAACTAAATCTCTGTTTGAGGATTCCCATAATGATTACTTAACTTTGAATATATAAATCTGTATTTAATATATAAATAAGTACTCAATCAGTGCTAAAATGAATTTCTACACTGACAGAGATGGGCTTTAAGGATTCATAAGTAAGCTACACCTATTTACGTGATTGTAAATTGGAGATTATGTTAAAATATATCGTTGTTGTCTTTTATGTCTCAATTTATTTGTTTTCAAATTAAATTAACAACCATAACACAACAATGAAGTTAATCAAAACGACATTCTTTATTAATTGTTTTAATTTTTTTAGCACCATTAAATAATATTGCCTACATATTTATTTAACATTTTAAGTAAATAGTAAGGTTTTAAATCTAACAATATATTATTAAGGAACATGTTTGTGTAATAATGAAACAAAACAAGTTTAACAAAGTTGTCGCGAGGTGGCGCGGCAGTCAACGCAAGTTGCCGCGCCTGTCACCGCCAACCAGCTTGCAGTCAAGCGCACTAATTTAATATTCACCAAGTTAGTCATGCAGCGCAAATGTACTTTTACAGTAGGTACCAACATAGACATAAGTATTTATACTGTACTATAAAGAATTTCGAAACAGTAAGTGCTAATTGGTCAAGTAATATTTTATATGTTAGAAAAGGTTTTATGACAATCTAAACAGTGAGATTAAAAGTGAACTTGATAAAACTCTTACAATTTATGAGAAAACTTAAAAAAATAACACTCCGTTCATAACTTCCATGGAACACTTAAAATAAAACTTTAGTTACATCAAAGCTGAGCGAACAAAAAACCCAAACCCAAAGTTGGGTGATCCCTTTTCTTTTTATACTGCCATAAGTAACTATCTGACACGAACTGTATCGAAGTTTAGTAATAAAACAAGCCTTTTACTCGAGATTAAGGGTCACGAATTTATTTCTTTTATTCGATTTTCAAATTATTGTGAAAGAGTGGTCGCCGTTTATTTTGAAGATAGACTCTTTAGAAGCCACTCGGACAAAGTGTAGTTTATTTTATTTTTTATAAATCTATATTATAAATCTCTCTTTTTATGTAGTATTCTAAAAATAAGTTAACCCCACTAGGGCCATGAATTTGGCCAAGGGTTAGTGGGGACAGTTTAAGTAGACAACGCATATGCAATCGGTAGCAGTTGCTTCGCTATTTCGGCGAATTAAAGTGGCCGCTTGCTCGTTTGCCACCTTATGATATATAAAAAAAATATTGTTCTATGTTTGTTTGTAATAATAGTGGTTTATTCGATAAAAACTCTTTGAAGCTTTACTATTTCAATACTAATGCAATTTCGGATGTCTATGGGCTACGGTCGCTTCGCTATTTTAGCGAATCCAGTTGGTCGCTTACTCGTTTGCCACCTAATAAAATAAAATGAAAAAATTCAAATAAGATGTATTTTTGTTATTATGTGTATTTTTAATTAGAAATGAATTAATGGGCATAAAAAGTTAAGGCGTATAAATGTGTTATTCAAAGTAAAATGCACAGAGAATAAGTAGGCTCATGGGAGCGGAATTTTGGTTTTATAGCTTCCCCGAAAGCGCCCTCGCGGATTATAAATACGACGTTGTACGGCAGAAAGTGTCAAGTGAACCGCACAACTTCTTTTTTGAGTTACCATTTTATATGACTTGTTCTAAAGTATCCTATTTTAATGTTGAGAATTGAGACAGTCTCTCACAACTTGGACAATTTTCGTATGTGCCAGAAGTCGTTTGCATCATAACGCATTTATAATCCAAATATTTTTATTACATTCCACCTCTCAATGGTTTTTTTTTTATATAATCATTGAATATATTAAATAGGTCTTTCGTTAAATCTATTTTTTTATATTGATAACTGTGTCACCATTATTACAATGCCTTGATTTAAATAATGATACTAATTGCGTATGTAATTTCAAGATAATGCTATTATGAAGCCATTGTTAAATATATATATATATATATATATGTGTGTATATCTATTATTTTTGTCGGCAAGAAGCATCTATTTAAGTATGAAAATATCGGAATCAAAGGCAGTTCTTTTATTCATATCATTTGTTCCAGGTCGACTGGCTCTTAGCGGACAATTCTCCGCTTGTTGCGGTAAATGGGTTACGGAGGGTACTTCTAAATGGCTCGCTGGAGTTTCCCCCCTTCCCTGCAGAGAGGTATCGACGAGATGTACACGTAGCTACATATAAATGTCGAGTGAAATTAAACAGCGGGTACGCTGTACTGTCAAAGAACGTACACGTTCATGCAGGTAAATGAAAAAAATATATTAATACTATTTTTAAAAGATACAGTAAAAAATGACTACAAAGAATTTAACATCTCGATCGACTTTGTACCATTCAGGACATAATGCATTAAACTGTGGATAATAAAAATGAAAAGTATTCAAAGAATTAAATTCCAGTTAATCATAGATAGATCGAATAGTACACAGCAAAATGTCACCATATAATCTATTATTTAGCACGTAAAGACGTTGCTGTAACAAGTTTTCGATCTCATTGCATTGTGAGGATAAAACTAGATTTCACCTAATTTTTTTTATAGTGTAAGGTAGCAAATGAGCGTGCAGCCACTTGAATTCGCCGAAATAGCGAAGCGACCGCTGCCTATGGACATCGGCAATTGCAGATGCGTTGCCTACATTTAATCAACGAGGGCACATAAATTAGATATTTCCCCATCCTATGCCTCTCCTCCTCCGTCAAATCCACTTTCCCTTCCCATGGATTTCTTATCAGAAAATAAAAACGGGAAATCAGACAAAACGCGGAATTGCTTCCACATCATGCCTATCTTTTGTGTGGTCGTGGTATTTCACCGGTCGAACCAGCCAATTCGTGTACCCAACAAATATTGTTGTTGCGGGATTTCTATGTGTGTATATGTTCAAGGGATAGGAATCATAAATCCTCGACTGTACGTAGTATATAATTTGTAGGTAAATTAATATTAACATCTTAACCTTTGGTCCTTGCCCTACTTATTCGTTATTCAAGGAAAGTAAAGGTCAAGCATACTAGCTTCGTATGATGACACGGCCGATCCCCTTTGATAAAGCACCCTACAAATTGATGTCAGCTCGCTAAAATATGTCACGTAGACGACAATTAGAACAAACAATTTGATATAAAAAACACGTTCTTTTATATATAATATTATCTATTATATTTACGTAGTATGTAATAGGATATAAAAAAGCGACGTTGTGCTCGGAGCGCTGAATATAATGCACATGTCAATCAGTTGGCATGATGTCCATATAGCTTTTCCATTAAGCTTTTTTTATAAGAGAAGGGGACAAACGAGCAGCGGGAACACCAAGGTGTTCATCGACACTGTGGACATCTGCAATACCAGAGGAATTGCATATGCATTACCGGCCTTTGAGATGGTGATACGCTCCCTTCTTGAAGGACCCTAAATCGTAGCGGTTTGGAAATACCGCCGAGGATAGACCATTACACAACGCGGCAGTACGCGGTAGAAAGCTACGCGAAAACCGCACGGTTGTGGATTGCCAGCCATCGAGATGGTGTGGATGGAACTAAGCGGTCTGTCGTGTCGTCCGATGACGGAACTCGGCGACAGGAATTGTTCCAAACAATTCTTCCTAGCTAACAAGCTTAGAGCTGTCTATAGTATTAATACTAGTGTTTTTACAGACAGCCGGAATTCTCGTTTTTTTTTTTAATCTATCATTGCTTATTTTGTGTCTAGTCGTGGACGGTGCATGGGATGTATACGTCCGCGATGAGTACGTAATGTCAGGCAACGCGGCTGTGCTGCGCTGTGCGGTGAGCGCTCACTGCGCGGACCGCGTTGACACCACCGATTGGTTCACAGAAGATGACGTTAACGTTGTCAGATATATAGGTATGTATATGTAATGTATATGTATGTATAATGGTTGCTATAGTATACTACGGCTAAGCGCATTGCTCCACTCCTCGTCCATCCGACACCGCCTCGCGATCGCCACGTTTTTCAATCGCCGCCGCCTCTATAAAGATATAAAACTGCGATACTCGTACGTCATTCGGGTTGATGGTGAGTGGACGCCTCGTGGATGTCTCGTGGACCGCGCGTCGTTCACTCGTGCAAGCGAGAATAACATAACATTTAGCTAACAAATTTATATCATTATTCTACGAGGCGGTGACGAGTGGATGTGGCGGCGATCGGTAGGCGGGGCGGTGCCGATTGGGCGATAAAGGAGTCTATTAGTTAGGAAAATTTTACTATATGTGACATTACCCTTAAAGACTTTATGGCTGTCATTCTACAATATACATATCTACCTTTTCAACTTAATATCAATACGTGCTAAGATATTATTTCCATTTACTAATGTTGCTTAACACATATCCTTTGGGATCTCTAACGCTTTAGATGTGTTCAGTGGCGTTACAGTATTTACACGAAATTAATTTCTTGTTCAAATAATATTGTTCTCAGGGGCAAAGTACCAGAGTCTAGACGACGGGTCGCTCTACATAAGCTCTGTTAGCGCTGACGACCGGTACAATGCTTTCCGCTGCAGGGTGCGCGACCGAATCACCGGCAGTATGCATTTCAGTCAGTACTTTGGTGAGTATATTTTGTAGCGTGAAACAGTCTACTAATTTTAATACACGATTTATCACGAAATAGTTTATTGAACGCTTGCATACTAACTAAATTAAATTAAATTATTGTTTGTAATAACTATTAAATTTAATGAAATTGCTAATTGCATATACATAATTACATGTACTTATTATTATAAATCTTGGTTTGTTCTATCGACAAAACTGTATGTGTGTAAACCATGTTAGCTACCCCACTGAAATTGAAAGATAACCTGTGAAATTCAATCAATCAAGCACGTCTTTAAGCTTCAGTAGAAACTGACATCAAGAAACACGGTCTAACGTAAATGGACAAATCTTGTTTGCGTAGATTTAGTTCACGTAACCAGTAATACATAACAATACGTCCATTCATATCTTTGTATACAAGAACAATTGTCTAAGATCTCTTAACTTTGAATAGATGGTAAATTTAATTGTAAAGAGCATATACAAAAATGTATTTTGTGCAGATGTACGTACTCATATTTGGCTCTCCTTTTAATTTGAACGTCACTAACACCCATTGAGTTATGCTAATCAACATATAGTCTTTTTTCTGGTCAGCACACATTTCTTAAGCTTTGCATATGGATACTCATTTATGCAGCTGACTGTACATTACTATGTATATATTTCGTAGGTCGGATAATAGTGACTGAACCAAAGGGCGAGGTGAGGCCCAGGCTGGTGCTGGAGGCACGCTCCCGGCGCGTGCAGGTGGGGCACGATGTGCGGCTGCCATGCGCCGGACACGCCTGGCCAGTGCCGACTTACAGGTATACTTGACAATAGCATATTTGGCAGAAGCATACTTCTCAGTAAATGCGTATAGGTTACCCGCTTACTTGATCCATTATTTTTTTTAAGTATTAATACGAAAATTACAATTCAAATATGAATGCATTTTACTAGACCTTACTATGGGTTTCCACTGTCTAAATACTTGTATAAAAGCAAATGGTTTTTACCAAGAAACTTATTAGAATTATAAGAATTGCTATTTTCAAAATGAAAGCACCTTTTTCATTTCTTCCTCCCCTGTTTAGACGCTTAAATTATTTTTGTTAATCTTTTTATTGAATAAGGAAAGGTACGCATTTATGATTGGATTCACCGCTCGTTTTAATTAACCGCCTTACCTTTTCACGGTACAGAAGATTAAACGAATTGCTCGTGACCCATTTTTTACTAAGCCAAGCTGCGGGAATTCAGTTTGCTTTTAACTAAAATATCTTACTTAACGTTTAGAATTACTGTTTTTGTGTGTCTGGTTTTAGTTGAGAATTATAACTATAATATTTTTTACTGTAGTTATTTTCAATTCTTGACCTTGAAAATAGTGTATTTTTTTGTGTTTCATTTTTATTTGTCAATGTAATTACAACAAGCTAAAAGAAAACAAGTTGATGATGAATTCTTCGTTTCCAAAATTCTGCGATTTTATTTAGCTAATTTATATCAATTAAATCATGTAGAATTTGTGTGAGGTAAAGTCTAAATATTTTTATAATAAATTCGTTTTTAATTCGATAAATGTCAACAATCCACATTTGAGATATTAATCTGAACGTACGCCGAGATTTATGAGCAATTTCATAATCTCTGAGCGAAATGATTCGTTCCAACTGGCAAGGAGCAATTCCGCAATACCGAGAGTATTGCATTAAAAAAAAAATTAAAAATTGCCAGCCAGTACAAATATGGTACTAATTACTGTTATGAGATATTTGCTCGACAAAAATGACATTCGACCTTCCAAAAAAAAAAAAAAAAGTTTTAATAATAATAATACTAAGTGACATGACACTCTGGTAGCTCAGTTGTCTTACTAGTCTGTGTACCTTTTTTATTCGTTACTTTTACTAAGATCAAAAGTATGCTAATTTAATAGGTCAAAATTGACACTTCTCTTGTTACGGCGACAGGCAGGCGACCGGCCGTAACAAAATAAGCTAAAACTTTAAGGCTTATAAAATGTTGTGCACCGACGCGTGAGTGGGATAAAGCCAGGAAGATGATTTAACCTTGTAAATGCGTTCATATCTTTTTATAGTTAGAACTGCGCAGTTGATAATTTTTTTATTTCGATTACATATTTCTTGTAAAAATAACAATTACACGTCGTTACAACGTTAACTCAGTGAACCATTTTTCTTTTAAAATACTATGGATGTTACAAAAAAACTCGAAGTAAAAACATGGACTTTTCATAATAACTAAATTCCATTCACTTATGTTAAAAATCCATATCGAATTAAATTGGCTCAATTGACTGAACTTTTATTCAACTGACTTTTTATTTCATTTTTTTCTTTCTCTTTGATTAATAAACAAAATATATCCTGTGGCGCAAAAAATGTAGGTATTACGCATTCCTGTAATGTGCATTGCATTTAATTATGTTACGTGTAATATTAACTTAATGTTACTATGAATACATCATGTAATCAGTCAGTTGGTTCTTTATATTCTGAGAGAGAATTTTTTTGAATGTAATGAACGATTTACGTAATACGTTTTCAGTTGGATTTTTTGCAATTAGTTTTGAAAGGGGCTGAAATGCAGCGAGAAATTTGCATTCTAAAGAACTTTCAGAAACCATGGCTAGGAGGGCGTTCACCTCTTTGCATTCCTACGTCACTGTCGACTCACACAAAGACTATGATATCGGCTTAAAAATTAACAATCTTTATTCCTACTCAATACTGTTTAAATAGTTTAACAATCTATAAATTATAACTTTAAACATTCGTGGTTTTTACTATCATAATGTTCTTAAAGGACGGGATTCTTATCACTATTAATTTAGTATTTACCTTCAGTCCGTGACAATGGCGCATGCAAGACCTTACTTCATAGGATCATTTCGATCGAGAGCTCTAACAGCTCAATTTGTAAGAATCCCGTTTCTCATGAACATTATGTTAATTTATAAATTCTAACATTTTCCATTCCTTCTTCTCAATTATAAAAGAAAGAAATCTACGTTTAGAATCTGTGTACCAACATTAAAAATAATTTAGTTTGCAAGAAATAATGTTGTGGCCTTTGTCAATGTTTCAAACATTTTTCATTAAAACCGGCGGTACTTATGTCATTTGTTTTTAATTAGTAAGTCCAAAATAATTTTTAACGTATTAAATATTCGCAGATGGTTTCGTGAACATTATGAACAGTTGATCCCGCTAGAGAAATCATCAGTTTGGCAACGGGCGGTACTCCTAGGAGGCGGCCTACTCAGCATACAGAAGGTTAGAAGAGAGGATGCAGGTAGATTTGTTTGTTACCTCAACAACACAGCTGGTGAAGAAGCATTACGATTTACTCTCATAGTCACAGGTAATAAAAAAAATATTTTTTACTTATTTTCAATATACTTTATGTGCAAACCGCTAAATTTTACATTCATTATTAATAAAGTATACATAATTTTCCCTTATGGAAACACCCTTATAAAATATTTTTCTATGTCTTTTTTTTAGCAAAGATAATGAAAGGGATATCAATATGTTATTTAAACATGTTTTGGTCGTGGAAACTTTCGGTAATCCCATACCATGTTTTCTATAAACTATAAATCTTAGTTTACAAGACGTAGGACCGATACGTATTTGAAGGCATGAATCACAGTCCCTTTGTTACAGAACCAATCTCCGTCCGTATAAAACCCGAAGTGATCCGAACAAAGGCTAACACGAACATAACTTTCGACTGCAAAGTAACAGGGCATCCTATAGAAATAGTTTACTGGTTACACAACTCTAAAGTTGTCAAGTCGTGCGACAGAGTGAAGATATCAGAAGACGGCTATAGGATACATATCAAAAACACACAGGCAAACGATGAGGGCGTTTATCAGTGCTTTGCAAGCAATATGCGGGATCAGGCGTACGGCATATCGGAATACTCAATTGACCGTAAGTTTCTGTACTGAATTTTACACTTTCAGTGCTGCATGTTCACTTTAATACAAAAAAAATCAGTGACATTCAACGTGTTACCAAACATACAGGTTGAAAATTAATTTATCTTTATAGTTTACTTCCATCATGTTGCCGCTGTGGAACTATTGTTAGACTAGATCCGTACAATAGTCATTTTTATAGAAGTTCCGATTTCTATTGCATTGCCGCATTTGCTTTACAATATGGCGGCAAATAAGTGATCGGATTAAAGTTATCACGATCATGAATTGTCAAGCAACAGTGTTCTTTATTGAATAATGGTTGAGAAAACGGTGAAAGTATATTGAAGTTTCAGAGTCGGAGAACCGCATGCGGGGCGTGGGCAACCGATCGCGGCGGACGCCTCACGCACGCAGCGCGCACTCGCATGATACCGCAGACTGGAATTTCACCGGCAACAGAGGTATCTTATATATTTCAACAACTTATTTTTCAACACAAAATTAAAAAAAAAACGAAAACGTAACTAACTGAGCTCCATAACATTGAGGGTAAGAATACAAATCAAATGACTTGACAAAAGAGGTTCAGGCGGTTATAATAAAACTTATTCTTATTTGTAATATAAACACGTTTGACAAAATAGATTTCTTTGTGATATTTATTATTTTTTCTTATAAATATAACAATTTTCAATGTTCCCCATTGTAGACTATTCCTATTATAAAACTTATTTTACTGTAGTTATATAAGTAACCGTTAATTCCATAATGTAAAGAGTAGCTACATATAGTTGTGATCCCCCGCAAGCTATTAGAGGTAGCTCGTTCAACTCAAACAAAAAGCTCCAGTGACGCAGACTCGCTCGCCGGGGGCGCATCGACTTTCCTCTACTTAATACTAAACCTGTAAATTCTTAAATTAAGATCATATCTCGTTGACCATAAAGTCCATTTTACTCGGGGCCCCGATGAAATATGCCGCTTTGTCCCATTATTATAACGTCCCTCGTATTTGGTGCGTTTGTTTTGTACTCGGCTTAATAAGAGAAGCCGATGGAAAGTACATGATCGTTGCAGCTAGCTGCACAATACGAATTTTATCTCTATACTGCTATATTATCTGAATACTTACAAACTATACATATAGGTATCGTACAACATTGATTCATATCACATGTAATGGTGGTCCAGACGTGGACGATTATTTCTTATCTATGTTGACAAAACGTAATGTAAGCGAAATTGTAATTGAGTCGAAAACTTGGCAAAGTAAGTGACACACTTGTTAAATTATAGCTCTTTTGACAGTTTGCAGTCATCGTCTCCATGACCTTGTCCCATTTACGTAGGGTCGGTGCACCAGATTTCCGTCCTCCAAATCAATCTGTCTGCCGTCATCTCCATTGTCACCCCCTTCTTGATCATGTCACCTTTAACGCAATCCATCCATCTCTTCCTAGTCCTACCTCTACCGGTGTACCTCCACACACATACTTACTGTTACTTATTCGATCGAAATTAGGAAGCGAATTTAATTCTTCGCCTGACAAGTTAAGAAGTGATTGCCTCAACAAGTTTTTCTTATCTTTCATAATTACCTATCGATAATTATCATACAGTAGTCCCTCCTGAATACTAACTTGAAATGCTAACAAATAGTAACATTCATCATCATCAGCCCACCATTTATCCCCACTGAGAGGCTCGGAGCCTACCCTAAGTTAGTGGTTACAAGGACGGTCAGCCACGCTGTCCCAGTACGGGGTTGGGTAGCTAGTAAAATTAAAAACTTGAAAATATTTGCAATATTCGTGAACTCGTACATATTAAATAATTTATAAAATATTCAATGATACTACGATACATTTCAAAGGGAAAATAACATTTCATGTAGATATAAATAACAAAAGAACAATGTTGTCTAAACTGAAAGAGGCTGTGTAGAGGAATGGCTGGCAGCGAATTATTCATTTGTTCCTATTTTTTCATTTTTTTTTTTTGTAAAGATCCTGTCTGTAGCGACATTTCATGCCGCGGGACACACTTTGTGGATCCGATATCGTTATGTTGCTTTCAACAGCAAAAATAGTAGTATTTAAATTTTATAAAATTAATATAACAAAAACACTTCGCTTTTGTATGTACTTATGTACTTAGTAAGATTTTTCCCATCTGTGGGTAATATTTTCCGCGTGTATATAATGGACATGGACTTAACGGAAGGGACAGTATTATGCCCTCCTGATGCCAAAACGGCTTCACCAATTTAGAAGAGAGAGCCGTCATCCTATTTGTTGTCTTTTCCAATGTACCATTGGAAACAGTCGTGCGGGATTATTAAATAATTAATGTTTAAAATTTAGAGTCGGAACAAATTATCACATTTAATCCGAAAGACGAAACTGGGAATTTTGATTTAAAACTATGTATTATAGTATCAACATTTTAAAAGATTTGTAAAAAAAACATTCCTTCTCAGAATCCAAACCGGAGCTGGTGTATTGGTTTTCGGAGCAGACGCTGCAGCCCGGGCCAAGTGTGTCTCTGAAGTGTGTCGCCATGGGACATCCTCCCCCACAGTTCTCCTGGACTCTCGATGGATTTCCTATTCCAACTAACTCAAGGTAAGACTCCCTAGAGAAAATACAAAGGTTATCTTTGTTAATACATCGTTTTTGTTTATATTTATATGAATGTTTTTATCGTGGTGTTGTGTAGGGCAACATAAAATAAACTCCAATCGACTTTTTAACCAATCTCCGCTAGATGGCGTTAAAACACCAATGCTTAAATCAAGTTTTTACTTTTAATATAAGTAGTAAATGTCATTAAATTTGTATTAAACATTACAATTAATATATTTATTTTTCCCAACAGATTCGTTGTTGGTCAACACGTGACGTTACAAGACGATGTGGTCAGCCATCTTAACATCAGTCGTGTGACGGAACAAGATGGCGGAGAATACGCCTGTGTTGCCAGTAACACAGCCGGCAAAACCAGTCACGCGGCCAGAGTAAATGTTTATGGCTTGCCTTACATTCGGGAAATGCCCAAAGTGACTGCAGTAGCTGGAAGTGATTTGAATATAAAATGCCCTGTCGCTGGTTATCCTATAGAATCAATCACGTGGGAAAGAGGTTAGTAATTTTGTATCTCTAACCATACGATACCTCAGCCTTCGCACTTGTATTAGTGTATATTTTAAAAACCTACCTCGCCTAAACTTTGTTTTATAAATTACCATTTTAATTCTTACCGCCAAAAAGTATTTGAAAAAAGTAAAATTTAAAGTAGAAAATTGGGGAAACCTTCTTAATTAAGTAAAGGAAAGGTGTTTAGCTTAGGTAAGCGAACCTTCCCTTTCCCTATGTATATTTGCAAGGTAAGTATTTTCAGTGATTTATCTCCCCCAGTGTTTGCTGAGGTGCAAATTATTGTTTGTGCTGTACTTCACTCTGATAAAATATTAAAGATTTTCGCTGCGAGATAAAATAGTTCAGATAATTTGAACCGTTTATTTGATATATATTTCAATTAATTATTACTTTCTTACATATTGTTTAAAAGGTTAAATTTAATAGAGAGTAATATCTACTATCCATCCATCCATTCAGCCTCGTAACGCCCACTGCTGGGCATAGGGTCTCCCCCAACGATCGCCACGATGATCGGTCATGTTCAACCCGCATCCAGGATATTCCCGCAACCTTGACCAGATTATCGGTCATATTATGTTATAGCATAATCATACTAGATATATCACAAGCTGACAAGAAAAATACCATACCTTTCATATATTTAACATTTTATATGTCATCTTCTTGCATAATTTGATGAAGCTCCCATTTCTGACAAGATTATGATTAAATCGTAGAATTATAGAATTTTTTAAAGAAAACTATAAAATTAATCCAATTTACGGGCTTAAACGTTAAAAGTTTATGGTTTCAATTAGTTTGTAGCACAACTCGTACATAAAACGAGAGTTTTATATCTCAAGATATAAATTCCTATTGCGTAAAGTGTCTACAACTTAAAATTCAATTTGTATGGGGAAAATAATATTTGGTGTCTTCGCTTCACAAAAAAATATTGTTTGATTATCTATTTCTTATAATTTACAAAGTTAATAAAGAAATGACAAAGCTTATGATTATTGACTACCTAATATAGCAAACCATAATGTTATAATATATAATATAATATAATATAATATAATATAATATAATATAATATAATATAATATAATATAATATAATATAATATAATATAATATAATATAACGTAATATGTAATAGTTGACATTATGTTTTTTTTAAATTATATTTACTATCTGTAACCGCAACTTCGTCCGCGTGAAATAGTATTCTTGGGTAGCATTTTGTTTGGTAAATGTTGCATCAGCCAGAATAGCTCTGTTATCCTCTTTTCACAAATTTATAAAACATTCACCTTACCATACCTTACATATTTCCATACATTTTTTCCATCCCTATTTTAATCTCACTTCTCACTCATAGGCTACTTTTTAATGCGAAAAAGGGTTGTACCTTTTTTCGCAATAAAAAGTTGCATATGTACTTTCTTCGAACCCAGACTATCTATGTACCACTTTTAAATCATTTCAGTAGTTTTAGCGTGAAAGCGCGACAGACAGACAGAAAGAATTACTTTTGCATTTACAATTATAATACAAATACACTTATATCATTATTAGCATTATGTCAATCTTACCGTAGTGTCTATATAGGATTTATTTTAAATAAAAGTTACACCTTTAGTAAAATAAAAACTAATAAAAGAAGGGAGAAATAAAAATATTTAATAATAATTAATAAGCAAATATTGATATATCGCACAAGTGCAAAATACATTTTATTATTTAACTTACATTAAGTAAAATGAAGTCTGCTAATGATATTTTAGTCATTTATTTTAATGAATATGAAACACGTAAAATGACGAAACTTGTACCTGCTTATTACCCAAGAGAAATTTGTAATTAAAACTTTGAACAAACTGTTATCACATATTCAGCAGACGAGCAACTCCATAAAAATAATTTCTGTCGAAAACATTTCTTTAAATATTATTAAAGAGGCGTACCTTGCAGGCAGCGAGAGATTAACTTTTTAATTAGAGGTCCCACAAAAAATCTGACTGAAAATCGTATTTAACTGGCTGTAGCGTTTAAACTCGTACAGTGATAAACAAGGTTAAGGTTTTTATCAAAAACATTTTTAAGTTTTATTTTTCAACTTTTTAAATATATAAGTATCACGTACCTAACCTATAGCATAATCATTTTTAACAGATGGACAAACATTACCACTCAATCGACGGCAGAAAGTGTTTCCCAACGGCACACTGGTCGTGGAGCAGACTCAGCGGGGAGAGGACGCCGGCACTTACACCTGCCAAGCTTCCAACAGACAACGACATGCCGCTAGAAGAGACGTTGAAGTACAAATACTTGGTGAGTTAGCCCTTGTACACAGAAACACTGTTACATATAAAATACTTGTACACTTGTATAATTGTACACTTTAACACTTGAACACAAAAATAATCTACACCCAAGGATTTTATGAAATGGTTTCATAATTTTTAACATGACATCAAGTATACACTATTAATTACTATTTCTGTATGTTTATCATAATTATGAATTTCTCAAAGTATGTTTTTAAAAAGTAAAGTTTAATAAAACAATATAACCTTGATTTTCTTTTAAGTAAATAAGCCAACATAAATTCTCGTATCTAACAGGGGTGGACTAGACGTAATTCAATTTAGAGCATTTCCTGTGGCATCCCCGGGTCTTATAGCGTCCCGTGTTTCTCGGTTAATAGAGTAATAAAACTTACGTATAAATCTAGATTGAAGCTCAAAGTGTTTTTGACGGTTATAAAAAATACGTTATTAAAACCAATATAGCGCCAGAGAGTGTGTTTTACCTAATGCTCGTTATAATTAATTTATGTTCTACAACGATGTTGCATAATGTTCAAAAATATCTTTATCTTTTATGATTTTTATTTAAAAGAAAGAAATAAAGGATTTCTTAAGAAGGTTTTCTTTTAGTAGGTACTTCTATTAAAATTATTTAAATGTGTAGACTTGAGAACATTCTGCATGTTAAAAAAATAGTAAATAAACTTTTTTACGGTGGGGTTACTGCCGGAACACATGTATAAAAACATTCATTTCATTGTCTATGTAATGAATTATATTGTCCTTCATATATCGCAATAGTTTAAAAATTAAGTTGTCATTCTTTGCCGTAATGTTTCATGACGACGAAAATTGTTGAATTCTCTTCGACTTTATGGTCCTTCCAATCGTATATTTCTTTATTTCCAGTACAGCCAAAGATCTTACCGATACAGCCGTTAACAAATCTACTTCGGGAAGGCATGAGGGCGGCGATTTCCTGTCAGATTTTAGAGGGAGATCTTCCGATCGCGTTCCGATGGGAGAAGAACGGACAACCGGTGACATCGTCTCCGTACGCACCGAGCGGCATAATCACTCGCAGGATGGATGAATACAGCGCTTCGCTCGTTATCGAACATATTACATCCTTACATAGCGGAAATTACACCTGCATAGCTTCCAATATCGCCGGATCTGAACGATTTACAGTGCCTCTCACTGTTAATGGTAATGATTTTGTGACTTCTACATGTACTGTTATTATATATCCTAAACATAAGCACACAAACATTTATCATTATTTTTTAAATAACTAGCAGTTGCCCGCAATGGAATAAAAAAAATATAGTAATAAATGTCCTATGTCATCCGGAGATAGTGTAGCTTGATAACAGTGAAAGAATTATTCAAATCGGTTCAGTAATTTCGGAGCTAATTCAATGAAAACAGACAAACAAATATTTCTTCTTTATAATATAATAATAGTATAGACTTATAATGTAATGAAATTAAATGTTCTTGTCGTAATGTAGACAGTATAGAGAAATTTAAAACATAGCGTTTGACTGTAATAGTTTAATTATATAGATTTGCGAAAAATTGTAACAAAATAGAAATAAGCAATTTTGATATACCTTAAAATGAGAAAGAAAACTACCAAAATGAAATTATTATTTTCAAATTTGAGATACCTTGTTAGTTAATACAGATAACAGATTCAAGTTAGTTTATACATTGTGTGTTGGTTACATTAATCGTGTGAACAGTGCCGCCGAGATGGCGACTGGAGCCAAACGACATTGCGGTAGCTGCCGGCCAGGACGTCACGCTGCAATGCCAAGCTGACGGCTATCCCAAGCCAAATATTACATGGAAGAAAGCAGTAGGTACGTGGGAAAAGAATATCTAATATCGTTGTCAGCCATAGTAATTAGGTTAGAATCCTAAGTTAGGGGAGTGTGATCCTTTGTGAACACAGGACCAGGATATATTTTAGCTCGGTCATAATAGTCGGCGAAATACTAAAGAACCATTATAATAATATTAAAATGACTGTAGTGTTTGAATTCGTACAGTTAAGTATCAATTTTATTTACGCTTGAAGGTAACACGCCAGGGGAGTATAAAGATTTCCTATTCGAGGGCAGCTCCAGAGTGCTCGAGAACGGCTCGCTGATATTCGAGCGTGTCGCCAAAGATAGCGAGGGCCACTACCTTTGTGAAGCGAGGAATGACATCGGTGCAGGACTTAGCAAGTTGATATTTCTAAAAGTTAACGGTAAGATTAAGTTCTAAAACAGTTTCAATTTCAATTTATAATTTAGTGGTAGATTTAATTTTTAAATTAGAAAGAGTAGGCAAAGCGAGTCTATCAAAACGGGGGGTTATGGAATTCATCATAGCTTTATCTACGAGTATGCAGCAAACTTTCCCGACCTTTTATTGGAACTCGAATGAAAATTCTTTTCTGTCATTACTGCTTTACAAAGCGCCCTAGTTATTTGCGGGAAAGTGATAAAAGCATAGTTTAGAAATTTTAATCATAAGTGTAGATTTTATTTTAACGTTTTAGTCAGAAAAAAGTTTGTTGACTAAAAATATATAAAAGGCTCGAGAGTCATTTCATATAGTTTATAATTTACATCTATAGAACTAAACGGAGTTTGATTTTACCAATAAATATTGTTGAAAACATTTTGATTGATACTAACAATTTATTAATATAAAGAGGTCAGCTATCGTCTAAATAGATTTAATAGAATAGAAGATGGTAAATAATTTCAGCTTCTATTGACATAATTTCAAAGCAATAAAGGTGTATACTTCGCAGCTGTGCCATTCCATTTATTTCTATTGAATTCCTCTTCGCTTTCCTGTAGTTCGCCAAATTGCTGAGTTATCGTTGTATTGAACGCACAAAGCATTAGAGAAAGTCAATTTTACGACCACTCTACAATCCCTTTTGTTGGCTCGGGTACCTACTTAACATCCCTCGATAATTTATTAACCTTATCATTCTATAGGGTATTCACATATTATTTCATCTATATAAATCTTCATTATTTCTTTCATTCTTCTTATAATGCTAATATAATATCTTATAATTTATGGTATTTATCTTATATTTTATATAAAAGGATTATTCAAATTCAAATAAAGATGGGGATCATCAGGGGATGCGTAGTAGGTACGAATTTTGAATAGTAACAGTATATAATTAACTAACTGCTAACTGCTAATCTCAGAGATGTTTCACAGACGCTAAGGAAGATCCTTAATGTAGATTAAATATGAAATATCTACACTAAGCGCCCTACTTAAGTATCAAACGACTTTGAACGTGACAGTAAGCTATAAATAGAACTTAATTGTTCATAAGGGACAAGTTTTAAGTTGTTTGCAAATGTGCTCGGCTGACTGGCTGTACGGGAAACGTCGGAAGTCGCACGTCACAGCGGAAACTTGTAGCTGCCTCGTAATATGCCGCCATTGTGTTGTGACTGATCGATTTTGTGTTTACTAATAATGTTCTTTCAATGACAACTAGCGAGAAGTGTGCAAAGACGTATTAAAATAGGCGTAAATTGGGGAAAAAATATAAAAAACTACCGTATCACGAATATTTGTGGCAATCGCTATCGTATCCGCGACAAAATTTCATTTCAAATTTGTTTAGCGTATCAGTATCGGCCGTAAAGTACACCATAAATGACATAATAATATTGAAATACTCGTAATTGTCGATGATGATACGAATGCGATTGTCACAAAGTAATGCCAGGTTTACACGAGAGCAACACAACGGGATAGAACAGTAGTCAGTACTGTTATTGTTTGAGTACACACGCCGAGACAGAATACTACTCTTTTGATAATCACTATTCTGTCTTTTTGAGAAACATAATATAAAGCTTGTAATATATTTTAGCGCCGGCGCGGTTCCCAATGAAGAGTAAAACAGTACAGGTGACGGCAGGCGAGGCGGCTCACCTACAATGTGCTGCATCGGGGGACTCCCCGCTAGAAGTTAGCTGGAGGAGTCCACATCATCATACTATAGCGCATCATCTTGATCAAAGGTAATGTGATTAAAATTCCAGTAGAAACCATTTAATAAATAGTTTTTAGCGACCACAATTATAGATCCCTGGTGAACACTACATAACTGTCTTGTAAACTGAGCAAAGCGGTTAAAGACAATTTATTTACAGTAAAATTAATTAAATGACTAAAGCAACAAGTGTAACTTTCAACTCTATTTTCAGATACACAATACGTGAACAAGTTCTTGATGACGGACTTGTTTCAGAGCTGAGTATCCTACAGACATACCGACAGGATACCGGGGCGCTCACTTGCAGAGCGTCCAATGCGTACGGACAAGACGAAATGCTCATACACCTAGTTGTGCAAGAGGTAATGGAACAGTGCAAAAACAAAGGAAATCACTTGTCACTTCCAACTAAAGAACATCTTAATCTCAACCTATCGCACTAACTCATCAAGGGGTCCTCCTTGTCACTCACTCCTCACTAAACGGCTCCCTAAAGGTCCAATTAAAGACAAATCTTCTCATATTTTAGTACCAGTACGCATGCTTCAGGTAGAACGCTGAAATTTATATGAACATATTTTTATTATTAGGTTCCAGAAATGCCAAAAAACATAAGAATAATAGATCAACAATCGAGATCCATACAAATATCGTGGACACAACCGTACGCTGGAAACAGTCCAATTATTAATTACATTGTACAATATAAGGAAGCTCCAGGTAATCGTTTAAAATGATTACAGATAATAATCGCATAAGTTAGCTTATTCGCAGACAAATAATACCAATTAATCAGAGTATAACTGCTATTAATACTTTAAAAGAATCATCATAGCTTTTTACGTGCTTTATTAGCTCTAATATCATTCTATTTCAATTTATTTTCCATTATTGTGGATTTACAAAGAGGGAATCTACGTTAATCATCTTTAAAAGTATTATTGTAATGTATTGAAAAGACTGAGATATTAATACAATTGTTTCGACAGTGAAATTCACAGTAATATTGTGTTGTAATATGTGCTTGCTTTTAGAACCGTGGCCAACAACACCTCAAAAAGTCATAGTACCGGGTAGCGTAACATCAGCTAGTGTACAAAACTTACAACCGGCGACGTCTTATCATCTCCGTATCATTGCTGAGAATAGACTTGGTCAGAGCGAGCCCAGCCAACTTGTACAAGTCACTACTACAGAAGAAGGTAACAAAAATTATGACTTATATTCTAGTCGTGAAATTATTATACGTCACTTCTGAGGGTTCCGAGTCTACTGTTTATGAAATAATTTTTAGAAACCCAATTTTTATACGAAAAAAATCAATATTTAAGGGAAGTTTGTACCTGCAACAGCGTAAAGTTAGTTGACCGTCAAAAATAAAAAGCAAGCAATGTCTTAGTGACTATTTCAATTCAAACGAGTACACATTTTGTGACATATTTTGATAACAATCTTTGTAAATTATTCTATTGCTATATTTAAATATTTTCTTCCGTTTTCAGTTCCGAGTGGCCCACCATTGGACGTTAGAGTCGAGCCCAAAAGTTCAACGGAGCTAATTGTCAGTTGGGATCCGCCTCAGAAGGATTTATGGAATGGCAATATTCTCGGTTACTACGTTGGATTTCAAGAAGTTAGCAAAATTTTTCATCGTAACCATTTGCAGATATTGAAATCCTGCGTTTTTCATTTTCACCATTTCCATCGATTACGTTTCTTAGATCTTTTAAAGTCAAATCAAATGCATTAAACATGTTGATTAATGAGCTGGGCATAAGCAAAAATGGATCGAGATTGATTATTGGGTCTAACATTTCAACTCTTTCAGCTAAACAACAACAGCTCGGTACTAATAGCGAGTGGTCCAGGCGGAGCTTCGTACACAGTACGCACGGTGGAAGGCACGGGGTCAGCGCGGGCTCGTACCACGCTTTCCGCGCTGCAGAAGCACACGGCATACGCGGTGGTGGTGCAGGCTTACAACAGCCGTGGCGCTGGGCCTGCCTCGCCGCCAACGACTGCCACCACTATGGAAGACGGTAATACTGGCGAATATAATAGTAAATGACGATAATCCATTTTCCTATCATATTTAGATAAAACAGTGCTACAAAAAAGTTTTTTTCTATGATAGTGCCAAGTCTTCCGCCCGGATCCTTGCAGTGCGCCGCCCTAAGCTCGCAGTCAGTGCGCGTCACGTGGGAGCCGCCGCCCGTCAGAGGGCGCAACGGAGTATTACAAGGATACAGGGTCACCTACGCACCCGTCACCGATTGGTATGGTAAGTAACACCTTATAGGTGACTTTTATTGTGGAATTAGTGTGATAAATCAACACCAAGGGACTACCTAAATACCATTTAAGGTCACCAGTAAATGTGTAATCTTAATTTGTGATTATTATAATTGATCGATATACAGGTATAGAAGAGGCAGTTACAAAACAAATATCAGCATTGCACACCACGTTATCAGGACTACGAAGGTACACAAACTATTCTGTCACTGTTTGTGCCTTCACCGCTGCCGGTGACGGAGTGAGAGCTGCGCCCGTCTACTGCCAGACAGAAGAAGATGGTAATATTTATAAGTATAAATCAACTAATTAATTAATAACCCATTTAAGACTCAAGATTGAAAGGTACAAAAAGGATATGCGTTAAAAAACGGTGAATTCAAATATAACGGATAATCCATATGTATAGAAGAGAGCCACACTATCCGATTCGCAGTAAGGAAAAGTGCAGGAACATAGCGAAATTATTTATAAATTTATTCTTTCCAGTACCTTCTGCTCCAGCTGATATTAAAGCAGTTGTTTCATCACGAAACAAGATTCTTGTATCATGGCTTCCACCGACATCGCCTAATGGTGTTCTCGTTGGATATACGTTGTACATGAGCGTCATAGAAGATGGACGAGAAGTAAGTAAAAACGAATTTGTAGTAATCAAAGCGTATAATGTATATCATTTAGAAAAAAATCAATGTATTTATCTTATTAGGAAGGAACACATAAACGAATGCTGTCTCCGAGTACATTATCACATGAAACCGCAAGATCACCGCCGAGAGGGACTCATCAATTCTGGGTATCTGCCTCTACAAGACTTGGGGAAGGTGAAGCGACTCGAGTTGTTACTGTTTTGCCTTCAGACTCAGGTATTTGACATGTAGAACTTATTTGCAAGGTTTTTTAGTCGCTTTGATGCTTTTATCAGTAATTTAAATTGTATTAAATATTCCAACAGTGCCAGCGAGAATAACGTCCTTCAGTCGTAGTATAGTTACTCCATGGAAGGAAAATATTTCATTGTCGTGTAACAAAGTTGGTATCCCAACTCCATCTACCACTTGGAGTATGAACGGTGCTGTACTGGAATCTACTTTGAGGAAAAACGTTACCAACGACGGAACTTTAATTATCAGGTAAATCTTGGTTATTGCATCTTACAGTCGCAAATTTGTTTTTAAAGTCAAAGTTAATACTTTTTAATTAACATCACAATTTAATCTTGAAAATAACAAAAAAACTTAACATTATGCGCTTGACAATTAAAAAGAAGAATTAAGGATACGTATCTATGGATCTCTGTTTGTATTGACGTGATGGATCACAATTATGGATACTGTAATTAATGTGGCCGATTTCGAAGTGATAACATTTGTAAGTCGGGTTTAATGTTTTTATTTTAATAAATTACTATTTCATATTACCAGTATGACACAATACGCGGACAGTGGCAACTACACGTGCGCAGTGGAGAACCCCCACGGACGGGACGAGGTGACGTACAGCGTGGAAGTAAAGGTGCCTCCCCAACCTCCGGTGCTAGCCGTTGTCGACTCTTATGCGGACTCCTTGCACCTACAGTGGAGTGACCAGGGGGATGGTGGCAGCCCTATTTTAGGTCAGTATTAAAATGATAACTTCTATCCACAACAAATAGGCATATATGTAAAGAATTTCGAGAAACATTAAAAGAAAACGGATAAGTGGTCAAACAAATGACAAAGTCACAAAGCACTTTTCATTAGCGTCCATCGTACATTATCAAAGTGAGCAAGAACAGACATACTGATCTTTAACATGCATACATAACAATTTTTTAGTGAAATCGTCCTTCACAAATAAAAAGGTTGCTGCCGCACTAAAATTCGTTTAATGGTTACTTCAACCATCGCCAGTGTAGCTATCTTTTGACACAGGCTACGTGATCAACTACAAGCGTGAACACGGCGACTGGGAAGAGCTGCAGGTGGAGGCGGGCACGTCTGAGCACGTGCTGCCCAACTTGTGGTGTGGCACACGCTATCAGCTATATATCACCGCCTTCAACCGCATAGGCACCGGCCTGCCCTGTGACATCGTACATGCCTACACTAAGGGCACTGGTTAGTTTTATTATGTCGAGTTACCGGTGCTTTATAGTGTTTTGCATATTAACCATTTTTACGACATTGTCTTAGCAAGTAACTAATATTAATTTGCCTTCAAAGTCGGGATAATGCAATGCTTCAAGACTTTTAGTATTTATGGTAATACAAAAACAGTTTGTCGAACTATTTCTTTTTCAGACGTCAAAATTAAATCAAAATAAAATTTCTGTTTGCAGTGCCTGTGAAACCAAAGCACTCACAGATGATAACGCTCAATACAACAACGGTAACGGTTTGGTTGGACTCTTGGGGAGACGGCGGCTGTGGAATATTGTATTTTGTTATTGAATATAGAGAAATAAGTCAAACACCGGTAAGAACTAATGTATTTCCTATAATAATAATTATCTAGCAAGTTACAGATCGGTAGAAAATGTGGTAACTTACCATTCAGGTAGACGAAACTCTTCGACCATTAAATTATTAGTATTTGTAAAAGTATGTCTTTAAAAAGAATATTGGAACTTAAATGTATTTCAAGCAATAATGGCGACTTAGCTAGTACATATATGTCGGGAATTGAGATAAATATTATTTTAAGAAGGGCAATGTTTATTGATGAAGATGCCATAGTGGTGTGGTATGTCAGAACGACGGCTTTAAATCCATGATCTCCTATTTTTATTAATTATATTAATTTGTCTTAGTGGCGGCTGGTGTCAAACAGCGTGCAAGCAACAGAGCGCGTGTTCAGCGTGACTGGCCTGGCGCCCGCCACGCACTACCAGCTACGCATCACAGCCCACAACAACGCCGGACACGCCCTCGCACTCTACAACTTCACCACGCACTCCCTCACCGGCAGTCAGTCTTTATTCTTTATTTAAACTTCACCACGCATTCCTTCATCGGCAGTTTTATTTACAACGTGTAATCTAATAGTTTTTTCTACTATTACAACTCGACAACGTATGCTTTTTTATGGAATGGACCAAACGAACGGCAGATCGCCTAAAGTTAGTTGATTCGATTCCCATGCTCGCATTTGCTTGGGGTTTACAAATATTTTTGTCAAATAGCCTACAAGGCATTATAGATAGTTTTGTGGGAGAGCGATTTCGCTGTGTATCCTAACGTGTATTTGTGGCATGCATGTGGCACAGTGGTGGAGGGCGAGGTGTCACCGGCGGTGCCCGCGGCAGGCGCGCGATCTCTAGGAAGCGCTCGCGTGCTGCTGCCGGCTGCGCTCTCGCTGCTCGTGCTCGCCGCGCTCATCGCTATCGTGTTGCTTGTGCGACGGAACAGTAAGCTATACTTCACTGCGGTACTATACAACTAGCAACAAATTGGCAACTGTCGGCGACAGCTTGCAAGTCTCAAACATGACATTTTCAACATGCCTCATTCATCATTGCGATTACGACTATACCTTCCAGAGTGAATAGGGTAAACTAATCAAGACTAGTATTAGTATGGTAGTAAACTACTAGACTATACTTTCTGATCAATTGGTGGTTCAGCATTGATTTATTTCTTCACTATATAGCAAAAAAATTGAAAGAGAATTTCAACAACATATGTTTTAGAATAAGCAACGTTGATAAATTATTTCTATAAACAGAAGCGGGCACAACAGAGACCGCTGCACCGGAGGCGGGCGTAGGAGAGTCTCCGTCGGTGGCGCAGCTGCAGAATAAGGTGAACCGCGACCAGCAGTACTTAGCAGCGCGCGCGCAGCACCCCGCCCCACCGCACCACTATAAGCACGCCTCTAATGGTATGTACTATTAACCTGGATACTCTTTATATTGGATCAGAAGGACCTATCTTAAGATGCCTAATATTAAGATTATATACATCCCATTATGTGATCGGGTACGACACAAGCTTGGAGCCCAGTTGGAATAGTTACAAGTTATGTGTATTAGTAAATCATTTATTAGTAAAACTATGTTAGCTTTTTCAGTCATTGTTATTTTCTAGGGAAAAACTGAACACCAGATTGCTAGACTTAACAACACAACTTTTATTGTACAGAATACATCGAGGACATTTGCCCATACGCAACGTTCCAGCTGACGAAGCCAGCGTACAGCGAGAGCAGCTACAGCGGCAATGTGTACAGCGGCCCTTACCACTCCGTGCGCGGCTCCTTCGTCTACCACGACCTCAAGCAAAACGATAAGTACAAGGTGTGTACATATTGCAAAGAGCTTTTGAAAGCAAACCTACAATGAGATAGTGCCTCCTCGGTCAGCCAATTTATTTATACGAATAACTCTAATATTTTTCTACTAAGAACTCCAGTACAAGCGTATCTGTAAAAGAAAAAATCAAATATCAAATTTCAGGGCAAAGAACCGGAGTATACTAAAGTTAGAAGAAAAGGCGCGAGACTCCGAGACCCGCATTCGGAGAGCCAAGGTACGGTCCGCCTCACACATAGTTTGCATAATATTACGGAGCGTATCTATAAGTAGTTAGCCTAACATTTGTTTAGTTAGCTAGATTGCACTTTCTATTGATTAAGTTTACTTTTAACCCGTTTAAGTTTTAAGTACAGATTCGAATTTGACATAATGATCGCCTTTTATGCAACCTGATGGGAGCGTAACTGGTGTTGTAATTTATAAAGGTAAGCATGCACACAGTGTATCGTATTATTCGATGTTGACTTCGATCTTTCGTTCGATTGCTTCCTCTCCTAGCGAATCGATTCCATCGTCACATCATTCGATTAAATAGAACGACGAATGACCACTTTCTATTTATCATAGCTTATACTTTGCCAATCATGACTTGTTTTTACCCGCTATTCTAGTATTCACACATCGCAAACTCATAAACAATACCACTGTCTTTTCAACCATGACATCGTATAACCATTCGTGTGTCATTTGCTTCCTGCTGATCGAATATTTCACGAAAACTTACTTCTTAAATCGATTCTTTAATTGATTTCTAATTGATACACAGAAGTACTCGTATTTAACAACCGATATTACTTTCTAAATACGATTTTTTAATATGTCTACTTGATATAATGTTGAGACAAGTAAAATTGCGATTTGTTATTGTCGTACGAAGGTTTTCGTGTGGATATAATCAGCTTCACCATGCGCGGTGTCAATGCGCCGAGTTTAGATGCTGGCTTATGTTGCAGAGTCGGACAACTTGGGCTCCACGGACTCGGAGGTGAAGAAGATATTAACGCTGCACCTGCCCATTACAGAGTACGAGGACGACGCCAGCGACGACGCTAGCGCCCCCCACTCCGACAGCGAACCTGCCGCCAGGATACGACCCGCGCACCCAACTACCTGTAAATCACATAATATTCATAATATATTTAACAATAGAATACAGTAGTTTTCGTTTAAAGAATGGGGGAGGCACTCAATCATCTCATTTAAATATTTTCAGTAAAATCCTTGTCTCTCAATCAAACTTTAGGGCACGTTCAAACCAATAGGAATCTTAGCCGCCGATTGTAAGCAAGTGTTACTTATGTACTTGAATTAGTTTCTCTTCAAGAATTTATTCGGAACGAATCTATGCTGTTGCGCTATTGCTAGTTTGAATATAGTCATAATTTCACGTTCACACTGGAGTTTACTGTGAACCTGCTCATAATCGGCAGCTGATTATACTTTTGATCTGACCATGGTCTTTGTATTAATCAAAATTATTGTGATCAGACCCGAGTGTAGAACGCGAAGAGTCATCGTCTTCGTCGGAGAATTCGGTAGGTGGCGTTGTCCGCAAGGCGTTCCCGAGCCGCAAGGGTAAAGCGGGCGCGCTTGGCAAGCGACACGTGCGCTCATCTAGCGGATACAGCAGTCACAACGACGAAACCACATTCAGGTGATTTGAATTTTTAATCTATGACAATGGATCTATAATCTATGATTTTATCCCACAAACATGCATGACGAGGCAAGTTTTTTATCAATAGCAATAATTTATGTTAGCTTTTTTCATTTTAACATTCACCTTAGATCACAATATCATAAACCTCATAATTGTAGTTATGTTTTACACATAATATAGCTGTAGAATATTTTTTTATTTCTGGATCAATATTCAATCGCACTTACAATACGAAGTAGTAAATCACCGCTCGAATAATAATCGATTCCTTCAATTTCATATTGTTTTATAGTACGGTGTACATAAAACAGTGTTTATCCTTTAATTGAATTCACCTTTTTGCATGTTCTAATATATTTAATCACAAATAATTTTGTATGAATTTTCAAGTGTTTCCTAATTTTTTCGTAAAATAAAGTGTATAGAATGGAAATATTATATGTCATTTGTTTAAATTAAATATAGTCAACTATAAATACTACTGTTAAATGTCAATATTCCAATAATTACGATAATTTAAAAAAAAAAAACTTAAAAAATTTGGATTTGGTGCATTTTTATTAAAAACTAACGCTTTATAATTGTAACTGAATTTTTTTACTGTTAAAAGGAACAAAAACTCCAAATACAAAATAAATTAGGAAATTGTGGCGAATTTTTTAAATAAACCATTATAAAATAACATCTCATTCATGTATCTCATTAAACATTATTTTTGCAAATTTAACTTTTTTTTCTTATTTTTTTTTTGTTGTTCGATGTCATAACTATCGCTGATACGTTTAAAATGTCCAAACAAAGTTACTTGCCGATGCAGCATATCAAACTACCCGTCGTTCAACGAGCACATTCACCCGCCTTCGAGGTTCTCGGACGACACAGAGTTCGAGAGTCACCATCGCCGCAAGCCAAGCCGCGCTCACGACAAGACCTCGCGTGAAGCATTCCAGATTAATGTTTGAACACGTATTAAAATTACGTGTAGTCAACATGTAAACACATTTTAAAATTTTATGTAAACACAACGTAACTTGTGAACACGTTTTCATATGACTCATGATTACGATTTCACATATGAACGTTTTAATATGAAGAATGAAACAAAATTTCACATGTGTACACTTAAAATAATAGTTATGTACAGTTAAAAGCGTTTTATTTCAACTTTAATCATGCAATAAATGAAAATATATCATTGTTTAAACAATTGAACACGATTAAAATGATTTAAGAAGTATGTAAAATACCCTTGAATAAAGAGCAAATTATTCTCACTTGAGTGGTTTTGTACGAATACAAGGAATACTGAAAATATAAATTAAAACGTTCAACCAACTTGTTATTTTATCATTACAGTACAATGAATGTAGATTGAATTGAATGATTGAATACATAAGGTAATTTAGTCATTTTCATTACTAAATCTTAATTTTGCTTTTTGTATTGTTAAAAATTAAACCTGCAAAAGATTTAAACAAGAACATTATGTTATGATAAAACAAAAAACAGTTGCACAAAAAAGTACGTCTTTGTGGTTAAGTTTTATTTTGCCATTAGGGAAATAATTAGTTTAAATTAAGGTATAAAATTATTTGTCTTAAATCATATTTAAGATAATAATTGAAGTTAAACATTTTTATTAAAATATAATGGAGGTATCATTTTAAGTTCTTTTGTAAATCGTTTTAATATTAAGATAATTGGGATTAATCGTTCTGTTTGCTGTAATACCAATGACAACTTTTAACGGTGTCTTACTTTTAAGATATTAATAATTAATAAAAATTGCCAAAACAATTTAATTTAATGTTTGTAAATGTATATAAATATATATGGTTGTAGAAATTTAGTTTTAGCAAATATACAGTTACGTTTAGTGCCATACAATAATCTTTTTATACGTTAATTGATTAATGAAAAATATACTTTTACGGTGCACCTGTCAAAGTGCGTATTAAAAATATTTTCGGCCCTAATAATTGTAAAACGAAACGTTAATTTAAATTATAGCGTTGGTAATGGTCTAGCTAGGTTCTAATATCGACGTCGTGTCGTTGTAAATATTGTTGTAATTTAATAAAACTGACAAGTAACGAAGGTTTAACTTAAGAAGAACAATAATTAAAATAATACATGTAATATAATATATTAAACTTAATGCCTTATTGACCAAAGTCTTAAAACTAGTTACAGATGTAATTGTTTAAAATTACGTCTTAAATTCGACTATGAACTGTTTGAATGTTATAAAGTTTATGAAAAACTTTTTCATTGGCAAATCTTATCACTGTCTATTAAATATTTACATATATTATAACCGTTAATAATAGGGGTTTAAAATTTTTAACGCATTCACATTTTTTTATAAACAAAAAGACTGGCTTTCATTTCAAAACAGTGTTCAATTTTTATTGCTTGCAATAATGATCCCGACAATAGTAAAATATATAACAATCGTGCCATTTATCGTTTATATCACGGCTCAACATGCTATTATTAATATTCATTAATAAAACTTTTAAATAAAGACAAAAAAATTCAACCGAATAGACCCCTTCGAAATATTTTATTAAATTATAGTAATTTAAGGAGCACCAGCTTCTGAAGCGCCCGCTATTTTCCATCTACACGGTACACGGGCGAAGGTATCACGACTATACAGCCATAAACGTCATAATTATAATAATATTTGTAACCGTCGTAATAATAATTAATATATTAAAATTAACTACTAGTTTGTATAAATTCCGCCATGTTATGACAATGAGTATGAGTACTAGAGCCTAGAGTACAGTTTAGATAATCGTCGTCATACGTTCGTCCGTGTCAAGCGCCAAGTTATAAATATATATTCTCAACAAAGACACAAGACAATATGTACCCATAGCTTTTTTGGTGAATACGGCAGAAAGTTGTATATGTTTAAATTGTATATTTCAATTGTATCGAGTAGTAGTTGTATTTCTGTGAGTGATATTACATAAAACGTTTTGTATTACATTTTTTATTGAGGAATTAATATGTGTGTATGTTTGTTTTTTTATATCATTTACAATTGTTTAAGTTGTCTATGTTTCGTAATTCCAACGAAGACTGCCCTATATTTAATTGAGATCTATTTTATATAATCTAGACACAAATATATAATGCTAGTCAATCGAAGTAAAAATATAACTTAGAATTAGTGAGCTGAAATATTTATGACAACATTGTTTATTTTTAAAACGTGAAGAAAAAACTAGTTAATTCATATATAATTTTAATGTAATATAATAAACCAAATATTTTGCATTAGCATTAATCGTGTTTAGCTGAAAGTTTTTTTTTTTACTTTCCTCACTGGCTGTGTCGTGAAGTTCGCCACTTAGGGGTTCAAGCTTACCTTAGGAGGTCACTAGGCCTTAGCCCCCATTCGAACGGGCACTTCTTTAACTCGCGCCATAATAGCGTTCAAATAGAACAAATTCTTTTCCATGTATCTGTTTAGACGGCAGCACTTTTAAAATGCGATTCTTTTTAATCAAGCAGAACAAGAGTGATTTTAAAGCGTTCATCACCCGAGAGCCCCCAACCAATGCGATTACATTCTTAGTCTACCACTCTGGCCCAATGCCAATTAATTAACTTCAGATACATCTTTGAATTTCTTAGCAGATATATGTGGTATAGTCATTTTCCTCCTAAAATAAAATGAATATTCCAAAAAAGACGACTTTCAACTAAATTTTGATTTAAAGTTTGTGCATTTATATTTAGTGTATCCGTTAGCAGGGCTCAAATAGTATTTTGTATAATCATTCCCCAATATTGTCCTCCTGTAGTCATCCTGCATGGTTATTGTAATATTGATACAAGTATGTTATTTATTTAATAGTTGCATTGCATGTGATCCTCAAGTTTGAACAACTTTTATTATAAAAATATGTATTTAACGCTAGTCTGCGTACCATATCATTTTGAACAGTTACCGAGGGTAAGCATAATGTAAGCGTTACGATGTTATTACAGATCTGTTTTTATAAAGCAAACAAAAAAGTTAGGAACTGTACGATGTGAACAAAAATAAAAAATACATTTACTTGAAGTGGTATTTTTATTCTACTCCGCTTACCTACCATATATAACTTTAGGGTACGATGGTCTACAGCTGAATATAAGCATGTCGCCGTCTGATAGTGAATGCCGGCAGTTTATTTTTTGTCATGGTAAGTTATTGACAAAGTGCATATCAAAGTAAATTATGTTCGTTTTTTAATTTCTCATATTCTACTAAAAGAACTTGAAGACGGCGTAGATTTTCTTTGCCAATGCAACACCCTTGTTACCCTAGCACGAAAATTTGTGAGAAAGTGTAATTGATAAAATTTGTGAGATTAGACGTACTTTTCCCCCGGACAAATCTAATACACGTAACTTGTAAACTCTCATGTCTCTTCGCATGCACGCTTCGAATCACATACGTAAGAATCATCCAACCATATTTTCCTAACTAAAATGTACGACACATAATTTTAAACTTTACAACATCTAGGTAAGAGAAAATCACAAAATTGCAAAGAGTAACAAAATAGTTGCTATTTTTAGCCGACTTCAAAAAGAAGGAGGTTATCAATTCGACTGTATTTTTTTTTTTTTTTTTTTTTTATGTGTGTTACCGCGAAACTCGGCCCCTGGTGGTCCGATTTTGATAAAAATTATTTTAATCGAAAGGAAGTGCTTGCAGGTGGGTCCCATTTTTTTGTTTTTTTTTTTAAATAACTAGAAGACTAGTAGATTTTGAATATAGCTTCAAAATTTGTTGCGGAAATTAGGGACATTTTTGCTTTCAACGCTTACGTAGGCTAAACTATAGGACCTACATAAAAATTATGTATGGCGAATTGTAGCTCTTTAAATGTGCTAAATAAAAGTCCGCGATAGCATATATCTATCTTTTATAGTTTTCTCACAATAACCATTTTTTTCTTTAGAAACATTAATTAAATTCATGCCCTATTTCCGACGCTATTATTCAAGTTCAGTATTAACCCTTATGTAAATAAATATGTTCATTATCAAGAGAATTAAATGTAGATTATATTTGCAATTGAAACTATATCATTCTGTCTAATAGTTTAGGAGATATCGTAAGAATAAAATTACGCGGAAACGAAAAATGCTACATCGCGTTACAATGAATAGCACAAATTTGCTTTCTGGGCTTACGTAGGTCAAACTATATGACCTACATTAAAATGATGTATCGAGTAATTATAGATCCTTAAATTTGCTAAATAAAAGTCTCAGGTGGCATATATCTATCATCTATGGATGTCTCACAAAAACCATGTTATTATGAACAAACTTCGATTAAATTGCACACGAAAAACAGCGTCGTAAGCTTACGGCGCTATTATATTATATTCGATATGAATCCTTATCCAAATAAATATGTTTGATGGCTAGAGTATTAAATGCAGATTACATTAGCCTTTAAACTATGTAATTCTGATCAATAGTTTGGAAGATATTAAATTATTAAAAACTACGCGCATTCGAAAAATGCTACTGCGGCGCGCGGCTGGACAAAATTAAAGGCACGCTATGATGTATTAGTTCGTTAATTTTCAATTTGTATACCGATTTTGATAATTATTTCATTGTTTAAAGGATAAGTGGTTATCTGGTGTATTCTAAATTAGTTTTTGAATTGAAGTACACACATATTAAATAGGAAAGTCCTTTTCTTTATTTGTCTTATTTATGTCCTTATACGTATTAAGGAAATTTGTAATTAAACTTCAAATTCACTAAAAATTGAGAAATAAAACAAACATTTTAAGAAAAAAAAATAGCCGACTTCAAAACAAAAAAAACTATCTCAAACAAAATGCGCTCAAAAGTAACTTAAAAAAAACAATTTCAAACAAAATGCACTCAAAAGTAACGTAAAAAAACAATTTCAAACAAAATTCACTCAAAAGTAACATAAAAAAACAATTTCAAACAAAATGCATTCAAAAGTACCATAAAAAACAATCTCAAACAAAATACACTAAAAAGAAACAAAATAATGTCATGAAAACTTCTTTCTTTCTTTCTTCTCTCTTTCAAAAACCCTCTAAACTCTAAAGAAAGTTCTCTTCTTTCTTGTAACATGTCTATATTGTATAATTATTGTTATTTTGGAGTCGGTTTCGGCCTAAGTAGGGACATAAACGTAAGTATGTCTAATACATCTCAAATATAAAATGTCACCTATTTACTTCGGCCGACACCGACTGCGAAATAACAATAATTATACAATATAGACATGTTACAAGAAAGAAGAGAACTTTCTTTAGAGTTTAGAGGGTTTTTGAAAGAGAGAAGAAAGAAAGAAAGAAGTTTTCATGACATTATTTTGTTTCTTTTTAGTGTATTTTGTTTGAGATTGTTTTTTATGGTACTTTTGAATGCATTTTGTTTGAAATTGTTTTTTTATGTTACTTTTGAGTGAATTTTGTTTGAAATTGTTTTTTTACGTTACTTTTGAGTGCATTTTGTTTGAAATTGTTTTTTTTAAGTTACTTTTGAGCGCATTTTGTTTGAGATAGTTTTTGCATATTCACAAGACAAATCTGTGTTGTATAATTTGTTATTTTTGGGGAAGCTAATGTTTATTTAGTTGATAATTATTGTTCTACTAGGTACAAAATAGTAAAGAATTAGGGAACGGTATTCGTTAAAAATAAACGGAGAGATTGTTATTGTATTACATACTAATAAGGGTTCAGGCAACTAGCTCAGATCTTTTTTTTTACTAATTTATCACTTGTTTCTCTGAAAATATTTAACCACTTCTTTAAATGTAACAATAACTAATTCCAACTCTTGTTGATGATAATAGCTATTAAACATAATACAATTTACTGTTAAATAATTTCAACTTCTTATCGTTTCACATTTACTGTTTTGCAGATACCAAAGAAAATAAAAATGTTAAAAAATTGCATCACTCTACTATTTTAAGACTTGGTTAAACAATATATAAAAAAATACACACTTATCTTGAAAAGTATATTTGGTAAAAAGCTGGAATGGAACATTAAATGCCTTAATTTACAAAGCAAAGCCAGCAAATTATTGAATAAACATATAGTTATATATATTATATAAATTGATAAAAATGTGCAAGTAATATATTGGCATTTATTGTATAAAAATTAAAATAAATTCCATTAAAATTATATCCTTAATGATCATAGTTATAATAACTTTTTACTAACACGAAGCTTTAAACATTGTCACATAATTTGATGGGATTATGTTAATTACAATCTGTTTATTTTTGTCGCTAACTCGGAGTTTTCATTCTCAAAATTACAAACATTTTATTAAAACATATTGCCATCCCTTTCTTTCCCTACAAAAAAATGCAATAACAATATGTTGTAATACAAGTATTACACAAGAGAAAACTCACAATTAGAGAAAAAAGGTTTGTGACGGAAATACAAATAAATTAAAGTTATGGACACTATGAGATTAAAATGTTATTGAATACAGCATAAACACTAACACTTCCTAGTTTTTTCTTTTGCATCTTTTTTTGAATCCTGCTAATTCAATATATCTGAATTACGTCATGTAAGGCTCCTTTTACTCTCTGTCTTAAACCTTGAATTGTTTATATAAACATCTTGTTTACCAAATATTTGTTCCTGAATATTCAAAACTTCATGCCTAAGCGAGAATACTGAACTAGTAATAACAATAGACTTAAATCATAGTACCAAATACTGGGTTATGTCTGCAAATACTTGGTCCATATTCCATATAAGCTTGCTTAGTGTGACAGACCTGATAAAACTCTGGGGTCGACCCAAGCAGGCTACCTCCAAACCAGACTGCATACCGCTGCATGTTGTGTGATACCACTTGCACATCTATAGGCTTTGGTGTAATCCGGCCTTCCGATAACATTGTGGACAATTTCAGTCTTGCATCAACTGTACGCTTAATATCTCTTTGCAGTCTCCTATCAAAGTCTCGGAACATCGTAGAACCTCCAGATAGAACAATATTTCCATACAATCCTCTTCTTACATCAATTGGACATGATTGAATAACATCATCCACCATTTCATTAAGTGGTACAGTAAAATCTGCATTGGAAAATTCAGGATGGAAAAATATTTCAGGTCCTAAGAACCTTTCATATCCTACATCAACTGAAAAAGGGTTTTTAGTTATAGCATTGATTCCTGTATATTTCTTCATCCATTTAACCGGGTCGGAATCATATTTGGCAAACTCCTTAGCAATGTCCGGACAAATATAGCTATATCTTTCCTTGATAGCTTTTGCAGTTTCTAAGCTTTGCTCCGGTGGGATACCTACTTCTCTTTCGCGCAGCAGAGATTGTATAAAGGATGTTATATTCCTCCCTGCAATAGGTATATGTTTGATACAGGAGCCAATAACATAACCCTCAGCCACCGGAACAATATGTGTTACCCCATCACCACTATCCACCACTATTCCTGTAAACGTGCGTTTTGCACATGTACGTGACTTCCAAGAGGCGGCAAGAGCGAGCACAGCTTGAACAGCAATGTACAAACCTGGTACATTAAAAGATTCAAACATAATTTCCGCCAAATATTCTCGATTTTCAGGAGTATTTAATGGCGGCTCGGTAAGTAAGAAATGGTGGTCTTCAGGCTCCGCTCTTAAGTACTTAAAAATACATTGCTCGATATACCGTTCCATGAGATCCCAATCTTCAACCAAGCCATGGCGTACTGGATATTTAACTGAATAACCCGTTGCGTCGAATGCTTCGTCTCCAATAAAGAAATCCAAATCTTCCACTGCTTTAGTCATACGCCGAGTACTTTGATCGCCAACTTTTGCAGTTTCCTTTATCGCTATGGCTGACGGAATGATAAACTGGGGTTCCTTGTTACCGGCGAACCCTAATTTTGTGTACCCAGTCCCCACATCGATAACACAAGCCGGTAAATGATCACCCATAATTGAAGTTATTTACTATAATAAGATATATTAGGGGTAAAATAATTTTGTGGGTGCGGCGATTTGACACTTAAAAACTTAGTACAAAATAGAAATCATTAACGTATGACAAACACCAAATGTCAGTGAACAACGATGATTAATAAAAACGTTCCATTTCACGTAAATATTTTCTTGATCAAACTTTACGACATTAGTGTTACTTTTTATGTTTGAAAAGTGATAGAATAAAAGGTTCTCTAGGATTTTCCAAGTTATTTCTTCACTTCGACCAGAAATATAACCCGAAGAGGTATGTTCAAGTATCCCCCCTGTGAAAATTGTAACACTGTAGTTTTGTACAATGGCGTCGACAATAGAGGTGTGTAAGAATTTTTGGAAACTCTTTTATTTTAAAGATAGATTTGTATAAACACTAAAAAAAAATGTGAGCCGTCATGGGACGCCTGGCAGATGTGAAACATCGTATGTGTACAAGTAATATGCATAAAATATTAAATAAATAAATAAAATAAATAAATAATAATTATAACGATAATGATAATTGTAATGATAGTAATGATTATAATGATAAAAATGATATTAATAATAATGAAAATAATAATGATAATAATAATAAATAATAATATACATATATATACCTTAGTATAGCTTGGAGACCCGTCGCCACGACAAGCGTCGCCACGCCAACGATTCGGTTTACAAGTGATCCTATAGATGTTTCACATCAAAAATAAACGTCAATAAAATGATTTGACCAGATTTTATCGGATCACTTTTATATTCCTGACGACGATTGGAGCATTTAACTTGACTATAACAGGGCGACCGATGTTTAAACTGACATACCAACTAAAAGTTGCTGGCGAAGTACCCACTAAATAAACATATAAATCAAATTAGGATCACGCTGTATTCATTATAGTGTAAAAAATATGTACAACTTATGAAAAGAACATTTATTCGAATAACATTTCATAGTTTATGTTTCTCCCCACTAAATGTTATTTTAAAAAATAAAAGGGTATCAGGTTGGAATAATAAAATTAGTTATAAAGCAAACAATATTTTATTGTGAACTGTCTCCTAATAACATATTTACAGAATATAATTGCAGGAATGTGATTGCAGAGCAAACAATTTTATTATAATTCGTAAGAGAAGAAATATCATCAAATGTTTTTATTCGTTAGGTTATTAGTAATACAAAATTCATATTTAATTATTTTTGTAATGAAAGGTTAATTTTATAAATTAAATTAATTAGACAATGTATATTATTGAATTACATAGTTATGAAAACTCAACGTAACAGGTAAAATTTGAATAGACAAATATTTTGTATGCAGCATAAATAATTTAAAACAGACCATCTATTCTAATAGCTTTCAATATAATACTATATACCTATAAAAATAAACACTTTTTATGAGAAGTATGTACTTCTAAACATTAACTAAACCTACAATCTACAAGTCGAGTATAATCATAAAGAAAATGTTAGATATTTGTTAAAATTATTAAAAGTTTCCAATACATTTTAAATAATAAATCAACACATATTTTAAGGGAAAAAACGAGTTTATTTTACACTGATCCAATCTAATCTGGTTTTACAGTATGTATTAAGCATACCTCAATTTCGCATAAGCAAATTTTAATAGATGCAAATCGTATCCACCTACTTCAATATTACAAACAACATTTGAAGGCATTGGATATACTTAACATCAATTTTAAAAAACACTATCAGTATCATAATTTCAGACTTATGTAGACAAACCACAATGTTATACAAAAATCAGCTGATTGTCTCTGTTTTGATCCAAGGAATAAGGATGTTTTTATATTTCTCACCACATCGCATAATCTGAATCTTCCATGTCGAAAATTGTGAAGAAACCGATGATAGTCAAGTAAACAATCACATTGCCCGCCAATGTCAGGTAGCATGCGGGCCATAATATCTGAAAAACGTTAATATAAATTTTTCATATATCAAATAACACACAAAATATATCATTGATTTAAATATAACAAGCTATGGATATAAAACAATAATTAATAGCATTAACGCAAACAGCATATTATCAATGGGTCCTATGTATAAGGGCCAAAGTAACAAATTGATGATTTTTACTTTTGTTTTAAAAGTTACATCTTAGTTTAGTTAAAAACATGCAATAAACAGAATACTCATTTACAGGTGTAAATGTTTTTTTTTTTTGCTGAAGTAAAAGGGTCTATGCGGCCTATTTGCCTATATGGTTGAAACTTTGAGAGCCTCTCCTGTAAAATTATCAATATGCACCTTGGACCTTATTCATAGCAGCCATTGTAATGTACAAATAGAACAAGACTAGTCATCTAGATTTCCTTGTCAGTTCAGTTTTAAAATAAGCTTTGTAATATTATTCACACGGACTACATCTAAGATCCAATAAGCAACATCCTTATACATTTTTTGAAGTCCATTGCAATTTATTTTTTGTTTTTCTTAATCTAAATCGCCATTTGATAATGAAAATTGTACTATTTGATTAATAAGTATAAAATAACATTTTACTGTATGTGAAATAGCATCTTTATACATTAATTAATTAAGAAACGGCTTAACTCACGTTTAATCGTCTGGTGACTGCACTGTCTAGTTTCGGACCCATGGGGGTCCATCTTCAAGGCGAGTGTTTAATCCGAGGACTTTGCGGTCGCGTCGTGTGTTAAGCCGTTTCTTAATTAATTAATTATGATGTCTCACGAAAGTTTAAACAATTTAATCTTTATACATTTATGTTAGTCTTAGTTTTTCCAAAGAGAGTTTGTCATTGCATTCAAATGTCAACAAAATTAACAAGATTTAGTATACAAACCACAGTAGCTCGAGCCAGCACAATGGGTAGTGCAAAAGAGCTAACAATGATGCCCATGGTGATGAAAATAGCAGTCTCCATACAAGAGTTGTTGGTGCCACCCGCACTATCTGTGTGACGACGGGCAATCATTGTTGGAATTGGACACAGAATGTAGAAAATCACCACAAAAAATGGCCACCATAATCTGAAATGTATTTATTAATTTCCATCAATTGGATTTTACAATAAGAAAGGTTAAATACTATTTTTTTTTTCACAACATTAATTAATTCTTTAAAAACAAACAAAAGTTTAAAAACAAAAATAACTAAACAAATGACTTAGTTAAACAACTTTTGGTTGATCTGAAACAGAACAATATCAGTCAATCTGCATCTAGATAAAAATATGCAGATGAAGAAATTATCTATTGTTAATAAAAGATTCTATGCAAGAAACAATGAAATGTTATCAACATTGTGATAAGAAAATATTACATTTGACAGCTAAATTGAAACAAAATAAAATAATACATAACTTTCACTTGAATTAATTAAAAACAAACATTTTTCATACTGTTACAATTATAAGCAACTGTAAATATAAAATAAAGACTTTTGAGCAACCAATCAATTTGTTAGCAAACAATATGTAATTTTAACTGGTGTCATACTAGTTATTTGTTCATACTTACTTGAACTGAGGTAGAGCACACGCTAGTATAACAAATGTCATACCAATGGAACCAGCAAATGCCAAAGACACCAAACTATAAACACATCCAAATATATTATTATAACATATCATAAAAATATATAATTTGTAAATTTATAGCAATGTATTCCATGTTATGCAGTTAAGGTAGTCTAAATAATTACAACTCTAAATTCCTTAGCACATAACATAGACTTATTTGTTGTCTTTTAAATATTATTATATCTTTTTCAATGCAAGATGCATGTCATCTATAATCATATAGGATTTTTTTCGCAGGTAAACATATCTTTTCTTTGATATTAACAAAACAAAAGATAATTTGTTCATTTAAAAACCTATGCTTCTACAAACATACCATGTTTTATTTCCCTAAGCATTCGTATTTAAAACATTTGTTGATAAATATTTTTATGTCATATAAATAAAATTTTTGAGATTATTAATTTTAACAAGCCAGTCGATACACTATACTACAAATTTGCATAAAATATCTAGGACAAAACGAAAATATCGTTTTAGATTTTTTCACTTTCTACAACTTTGTACGACTGCTACGTGTTGTTTTATAATTTAATTGTACTCACCCTTTAGTATTATACGGTCACAACATGGAAAAGAAAATTTTATAATTAGTAAAAGTGATTAAGTAAATTGTTTGTAAATATAAAGTATGACTCATTCTTGAACTCAAGGTTAAGAAAGTTTTAGGATTGAAAGAGGTATAATAATTGTACCTTTGATTCCAGCCATTGTACTTATTAAGAAAATTAAGATATTCTTATACTATAACAATTAATCACAAATGAATGAAATGCAAATCGTATAGAAACTTCAATCTCAATCTGTCTGTCTAAAATTGGCATAGACAGAAAATGTAATTTTATTAACACATACAGATTAAAAAAGTAAAAAACCGATGGCACCACAATAAGAAGGACAACAATTATAAAGAGAATCAAAAATCAAAAGTGAAGTATCTACCATACAAAAGTATTTCATAGTTTTAATGCGTTACTGCTAGGTTTCATTTGGGATTATTATTTATGCGTTACTTGAAATGAAATATTTCTTTTCACAACAATAAAAAGAGACAAAATATGAAATATACTTTAACTGACAGACTGTACTGAACTGTGTACTCTTGCTATAACATAACCTAAACCTTTTCAACTAAACATTTTAATAGAAGAATTAAAAATTAATTCGCTCGTCTTGGTGTAAGTTTATTTGAAAATAGGTAGATAAATAACATTTTATAAATATGGATGATGATGCAGAAACATATAAACTTTGGCGTATTCGAAAAACAGTTATGCAGGTAAATATACAAATACACAAGTTTGTTTTCTAAAACATAACACGCTAAAAATTTCACAACCTGATGTTTATTTCATACTTATTTATTTACAGCTGTGCCATGATCGCGGCTATTTGGTTACCCAAGATGAATTGGATCAAACACTTGAACAATTCAAAGAACAATTTGGAGACAAACCAAGGTATGTTCATATAAATGTATTTAACCAAATCTTACCCAAATATATTTTCGTAGTTTTCGATAAGCCATTTACGAGCTTGTTTAACTTAAGTTTTTCGTCTATGTTTTGCATTTTATTACAGAATTTCTGATTTATTAAACTGGAAATTGATGTTTTTGAAGTTTGATTTGTTGTGTTTTAACAATGTCAAAATACGAAATTGTTGTTATGTCATAATTATGCCACTGACTATTAAAAAAGTTTATATTGTTTTCATAAATAAGGTTACTATAATAGATTCTCTTTTGTCAAATGTGCGAAGAACCCTTTTTACATTGTGTTTAAATCTCGCATCACATCTGCGGTCCTCTGGCATTGCGGATGTCCAAAGTTGTTGTATCAGGTAATTTTTGGTAATCTGATGATCATTTGCCCTGTTCTCCTATTTAAAAAAAAAGAAATTTAGTCTATTTAATATGGTTATTTTTATGAAACTATATTTTTTTTTTCAGTGAAAAACGTCCAGCGAGAAGCGATTTAATTGTCCTTGTAGCCCACAATGACGATCCAACTGATCAAATGTTTGTATTCTTCCCTGATGAAGCTAAAATAGGAATTAAAACAATCAAGACCTACTGTACAAGAATGCAAGAGGAAAATATACACAGGGCAATAGTGGTAGTTCAAGCTGGTATTATTTTTTTATAGATTTTATAACTAAAATTGTTACATAAAGTAAGGTACAATTATCTGCTAAATATTTGTATATATCCTCTATCGAGACAAGACGACATTCTTTTATTTCTTAAAAAAAAATCAACATCAAAGAGTATGTAACTACTTTGTACCAACATTTTCAAAGAGTATAGTAGACAACATTAGAATATGAATTTCGTATGTCTCTTTAATATATTTAAATATTTTTTTAGGTATGACACCTTCAGCAAAACAGTCTCTTGTTGATATGGCACCAAAGTATATTCTGGAACAATTCTTGGAATCTGAATTGTTGATCAACATAACTGAACATGAATTAGTACCGGAGCACATTGTACTCACTCCCGATGAAAAGCAAGAATTACTAGCTAGATAGTATCCTTTTTCATATAATTTATCATTTTTACATGCTTTATATTTTTCTAATATAACTACCACTGGTTATTAAAGCTGTTCATTGTTTCAAGTAGTTATTCTCTGTGGATTTTTTTCCATTTCACGCCTATCTTCTGTGTGGTTGTGGTTTTGTACTGGTCAACCTGGCCAATTCATGCACCCAACAAATATTGTTGTTGCAAGATCTACCACTGAAAAAAACTATTATTAATTGATACTTTAGAATACCTTCTTTCAGTTGCCATAATTTTGATACATATTCCTTAACTCTTACATCAGTAAATTAAAAGAAAACATGTTGATGAGAATTCAAGCAGGCGACCCTGTGGCGAGATACTTTGGTCTTAAGAGAGGACAGGTTTGTAATTTTCTAGTGTTGTACTTCAAATAATGTCTACTGTAGTTGAGTCTGGATAAGCGAATAACTTAAGCCAGAGTCCAGTTAAAGGGTGACCTACGTGAGCGAGAAAAATATCGCCTCGGATTCTCGCTTATCCAGGTTGAACTGTAATAGATGTAAAGAATTGTCACAGTAATTTTTATCTTGCCAACTATGATATGCTAAGTACATATAGTCAACCATAGATAGGTCTTGGGTCGCCAATATGTACTTAAACTAATTTTGCTTTAAAACATAATTTTTTTCAAATTGTTTAGTTAAATATTAAACAAAATTTGAGAAAACGAAATTCGGAAGTGAACATTAATTTTATATTGTTTGTCAATTCAAATATAATTTTGAATTTCATAATTGACTTGTAAAAATGTACGATTGTTTTATTTACATTTTAGGTGGTGAAAATTATCCGATCTTCAGAGACAGCTGGGAGATATATTTCTTACAGATTAGTTTGTTAAGATTATTCATAAATATATTCATAATTTCATAAAAACCTGGTTTTATTGCTTAGTACCCTAACTTTATGAAAATAAAAAATGTCATATATTTTTTTTAATTTTTGTTAATACGTATCTTCAAAACGGATATAGAACATAGTCTGGAAGTACGCTTTCTAAGTCTTTTTTTTTTTTTTTTTGTTTCGCGAGAACCAAGTCTCGGGCAAAAGCTACAACAGATGATGAAAGATACTTTTAACTATTAAATTACTAAAGGCGTTTAAAATTTATTACATATACGGTTGTTAGTAGATATTCGTATTTTAAAATTTTAATTAACACTGGCTGTATTTATATTTTTTTTGTTCATAATTTCGAGATATTTAGCATTTCGCAGTACTTGCCATGAATGTATAAAACTAGTTTTTTTGCGCTAACTTAGGACCAAGTCTCGCTGGATCAACTGTCATATCCAGAGTATGTTAATGGCATACTCAGAGTGTGTTAATGGCCTGTGCTAATGCGTGCAAGGATGTACTGAAATCTTGAAATGTAGACGTGCGTGTAAAAACGCAGTCTTCTGTTCATAATACAATGTTGTGCTCTGTTCACACGTTAACCGCGCCTCGTTGTCCGCACACGTCGGGTAAACAATCGCCTCGTAAACTGCAATAATTTACAATTGAATTTTGATCGACGTGCGCTCGGGATTTTGCACTTTCGCGAGAATCGACTGGCCCGTGTTGTGGTTAAGACGTGCGGCGATAATCATTGTTTGTACAGTGATGTAAACGATACCTTGAAAATCGATTATGTTCTCGATTATCGATAATCATAGAGGTATCGATTTAGATGTAGTGCGTTTGTTTTATTTTGTTTCTTTAAGACATTTCTATTGTTGATACGATCGGAATCAAGCACAAGAAGATCTAGAGGTAAGTTTATAGAGGTTTTGTATTAATTTGTTAAGTGGTTATGTTTATTATAACTCACAAATTGCTACTATCAGAATGTTAAAACAGAAGTTCTAATGGTGCAGTCATTGTTTGGTAAGGATGTTAATGGATAATTTTTTGAACATCAAAGCACTCATTTCGTAAGGATCTGACTCTGGAAGAGGATATGATAAATTACAAATGATAAATGGTCTGTCCATTGAACTTTTTTTTTAATTTTAGCAGATAAACTAATCAAATTCTATACTGGTGCTAGTAAATGGTACCTAAAGTACGACAATAGTCGCTTAGCGGTATTCGAATCCTCGATCACGCGATCGGAAATCCATATCATTAGGCTATTGGTTAGAATTGATTTTTTTTTTAAATTGATTTGATAAGCACATAAAATTTATTAATTTCTAGCTGTCGTCCGCGACTCAACTGAATTAAAAAAAAAACGTACTTAGTAGCTTATGTGTTTTTCCAGACTGTTGTATCTGTTGAGCCGTTCTGGAGATACCTTTAAACAAACATCCATCCATTTAAACTTTCATTTATAATATTAGTTAGAAGTAAGTTAAAAATCATAACATAATTATGATCCTAACAACTTTATTATTTTCATTTATCACCAGTCAATTTAATTCTTAAAAAATCACGTTCTGTGTAGTAGAAATACCACAGTATAATGCTGAATATTATGTGGATAATAAGATATGAAATCTAAAGCTTGTGTACTTCCATGTCAAAGTTCCAGGGGTCCAAACTAACAGAGCTAAGTCGGTTCAATAGTAATTCTATGCAAAATCACATGTTAGTAACACATTCGCATACATTATATACAACTGTTATACGCAACAGTAGCATTTAACGATGTGTATAGAACTACGATAAATGTGAAATTCTTTCTAAGAACAAACCAGTTCGTAGAACTAGGATATGCGAATATTAAATTACAATATATTTGTACATTCCGTTTTCCTGTCATTCACTCCTTTGTATGGTCATTACCTCATTGGATTGCTGTATCTTATCTCTACCATTAAAAGTCGCACGCAAATGCAGGTGCTAATATTACTCTTGAATTAGCTAGGTAAATAACAAGTATTGCGGTCTTCAAAATCAGACAGATATTTCTATTTGCGTTATATTGTAATGTTACGGCCTTAATTGTAACCTATGTCTGAATATGAGGCTGTATATTTTGAAGAATGTTTACAAGTTTGTAAATTTCTTAAAAAAATAGCAAACAATTTTTTTGTTTACAATTTATTCATAACTAGCTTTTACCCGCGACTCCGTCCGCGCGGACAAAAAAATAGAAAACGGGGTAAAAACTATCCTATGTCCGTTTCCTGGTTCTAAGCTACCTGCCCACCAATTTTCAGTCAAATCGATTCAGCCGTTCCTGAGTTATAAATAGTGTAACTAACACAACTCTCTTTTATATATATAGATTAGATTGTTTTGTAGTATAAAAACTATGCTTAAATACACATATTGAAACTGCTCCCAGTTAACACAAATGAAGGAATAGCCTGCGATAAATAAATATTTAATTAACCTGAGTATGTTAAGCTTGTCGATTTTACCCCGAAGTCCATCCTTTACATAGTAAGGGTTTGGAATATCCTTCTTGCTTGTCACCCTGCCAGCCAGAATAACAACAGAATAGATCGCTCACGAAATCCGTGTTAGAAAGTTAACAGTTCGTGATGACACAGCATTGGCTTCGTTATGAATATTTAAATTAAACCGGCCGTATGATGCATGCAGGAATTAGGTATTTTGCAAAATTTAAAAAGAAAATCAAAACGATAAAATAAAATAAGTTATGTAAACTACTAAAATTTCATGTTGTATTTGAATTATAAAACGTTTTTCGTTTCGATTGTGCTTATTAATATTTCAACTGAGATACAGACCGTTCGTGTAACGATAACTAGGTAATTGCTAGCAACAATGCTACTCGTAAGAAAATCGAACTCTGATCAGTGAAAATTATATTGAAGATTTTTTTCATAAATAACTTCAAAATTAGAACTGTAATTAAATTTAATAAATCATTAAACAGTCAAAACATGAAAGAATAGATTTAAATGAACTAAGAATTAGACGGATGCGTTTTGTTGTTCTACTATTTAAATATACGGTGATTAACTCAATACCAAACATACTTTCTTTTCGATTTTGATCCGTGAATGAAACATTAGGACAAGAGTACAAGCTCCTGGACCTGCATAATTTATAAGAGATCTTAACTAAATGTAAATAGTACTTTAGTGAGAGTACGAACATAGTATTAAGGACCTACGGAACCTTACAACGAAGCCTCATCATATCAACAGAAGCACGTAATATCCACAGATTATAAAATGCAAGTTGATTAAACGCGTTTGTCAGTTAAACATAATATTAACATTAAGTTGAAATTTGTTATATGTCACTACTGATTTCTACTGTTTAGCATTCGTTAGATAGAATATTGTTTTCGGAAGTGAACATCCGTTAAGTGAATAAGTTGACAGAGTTAAATGAGTTTTTATGTGACAAATGAAGGTGTGGCCTGGTTTAATGGCGGCCAAAGTAGTGGTGCGTTATAGAATTATTTAAATAAAAGGTTTAATTACCTTACCGAAATTTTTATGATGGTTGCACTTGTCAATCTAATATTTAAAATTCTCGTGTCACAGTTTTCGTTCTCGTACTCATCCGAAACGGCTTGACCGATTCTCATGAAATTTTGTGAGCATATTCAGTAGGTCTGAGAATCAGCCAACATCTATTTTTCATAACCCCCCCCCCATTTTTTAACTGTTCGTGGACGGAGTCGCGGGCGACAGCTAGTAATAATGTATATTTCCTCATCTAAACTTAGACTAAGGATCGCTTTTAAGGAATACGTTACTAGTTCTAATACTTCATTTGAAAAATACCTACGTTTTGAATGATCTGTCTTCAAGAATACCTTCAACTTGATAATGCATTCTTCATAATTGTTCATGAGAACAGTGTCGAGACGTTTTTGTTCACTTTGATTGCGAGCAGAGCTGATGCTTTAATAATTGCGTTTGTAGGCTACGAACAGTGACCGTGTATTTATGAATGAAGTCAAAGAATTAAATTCGGATCATGTATCGTACAGCAATGCCACAATAATCTAGGTAATATATGTTGCCTGTGACAAGTTTTCGACCAAATTGCATATTGAGCGTCATTTTATATTTCTCGGAAATGGATAAGAAATAAACATCTGATGGGATCGTGGTCAAGAGCAGGCTTATTAAATATATAAAAAAAAACGTCCTCGAATGTTTTCAAAATCTATTGAATTCGACGACTATCTTACTAATATTATAAATTCGAATGTATATATATTTTTTAATTCTGTTCGGACGGAGTCGCCGGCGGCAGCTAGTACTCGATACACTAAAGACTCTTTAATAATTAAACATACGGTAGCCGAAGGTAACATAATGGTTTTTTTTATTGAATATACTTACACAAAGCTTTGTCATTACTTATCAGGAGCACTTTCCTAAACATTAAAGTAAAAAAATATGGGTAAACTCAACTATCTTCTTTGTAAAGTAGACAATCATAAAAATATCAAAATCCGTATCGCGGATATCGAAGGACCATAATCAGGGATCGATTTTCGAGCGCGTTACGGTGCAGTGCGACATTCGGATAATGTCAGTAATGGCCGGGCGGTGGGCACGAAGGCGAGATCCGACGACGTTCCGGAAAGTTATCAGAGCGTCCCGCGGCGCCTAATGACAGGCGACGTGATCGAGCGCCCACAAGATCAAACTGATAACTCGGTATTACTTTCTATCATCATTGTACCGACTTACGAAGTTTTATAATATTGTCATTTGAATCAACCAAACATAAGAAAGTATGGATGGATTGTGTGAAAGAGGATATGCGTAAGAAGGGGGTAAATTCAGATATGACGGCTGATAGAGATGTATGGAGGAGTAGTACATACTGTGCCGATCCTCCATAGAGATAAGGGCAGGTTGATGATGATGATGATGATGAATCAACCAAACGATATACTGTGATAAGATTTGGTAATCTAAATATGATCAATCAATAATATAAATATATATCCCACATAGTTGGAAACGGGGCAGGCAAACAATAATGTAGACATGTAACAGAGAAATTTTGGAAGACTAGCATGAATATTCGTGAAAACGTTTTTGTAAAGTCATCGACAAAAAATTTATTAAAATTTGTGCGCCCCTACCGGGCGTAAAGTACACCAACAAATTTCATACAAATTTTGACATATTTTGCCGATGATGTTCAGAAGGCGCGTGTCGAAAATTTTCGTGCTTATCCCTCTAAAAATATATTTCACAGTTTACGTAAAATACAGTAGACTTACTAAAGCAACACATTCATATTTCTTGCTAAATTTTAATTTAAGATGCGAAATGCAATATGCAAAAATGCTTCTAAATATTATCAATTGCATTTTGTTCTAGTTTTGCAAGTTATTTATTGCTTTGTATTTGTTAATTAACTAATTTAAATGTTTCGATATAAGTTATCGTGAGTTCGAGTATTTATTTAACGTGAGATCTTATCAATGTCGATTAATTAATTTAAAAAGTTTATCTAAATAACGGTATAGTCAGAATAACTGAAAGATATATTTTCTAAAATACAGATACGATGGATACCCAATTAAAATATAGAATCAGATATGGTAAAATACAAATGAGATATTAAACATTATCAAAACTTAAAAAAAAATCTTATCAGATGATAATAATGTATTAACGACCAAAATGCAAAAAAAATATTAATAAAAACTACTAAAAATTAGACATAAAATATGAAATTTTTTACTCTATTTTAATCATATACTAGCTTTGACCCGCGACTCTGTCCGCGCGGAATAAAAAATAGAAAACGGGGTAAAAATTATCCAATGTCCGTTTCCTGGTTCTAAGCTACCTGCCCACCAATTTTCAGTCAAATCGATTCAGCCGTTCTTGAGTTATAAATGGTGTAACTAACACAACTTTCTTTTACATGTATACATAGATTCATGGCCAACATATATGTATATTAAATTGATTGAAGGAAGTTCCTTTGTTAATTATCTACACAACGTGCACATGCTTATTATAAAAAAATGACATTATTCCTTTCTGGTACCAAGTTATTGTGCTCGAGTATTAACTTTTCAACTTTCTTCTTTCATATCGCACAACACAAAATTAAGGTTTGATTACTCACGTGAAATGTCAGCGTATATTCAAAATTGTGTGGTGTTATTAAAAAGTCATTTTGTAACATCGTAGTTTAGTTGGAGTAAAATACTTTCGCTTATTTGTTTCATAACGTATGTTAACCCCGGTCTATTTGTTGCCGTCGGATGTTTTACGCAACTCGTACGTTATTACGTTTTATTTACAACTTGATGAGTCGATGATGGACATCTATGTATAGCGAAAAGTATGAAACGGTATTGCATCAAGCACTTGCCACATAGAGATAGAGACAAATCACAAGACACTGTTTCATAAGAACCAAAGTCCCTATAAAAAAAGAAAAAAAATACACTGTTTATACGGACATCTATACGGTGTATCTAAGATTCAAGTAGGGTTACCAGGTCGCCAAACCTACTAGCCGAACAGACCAGCCAGTTTGGCCGGACATTTGGGTAGAAAAGTCGTACACCCTATATTATTTAGGATTTTGTCTCAATATTAATAGGTACACTCTCGTTTGGGAAATGTAAAAAGCCTAATAAAAGCCGTATATTGTGGCCGGACACGCAATCAAAAAGCCTTCCTATGTCCGGCTTTATCCGGACGCCTGGCAACGCTAGATTCAAGAATAGGCAGATATCTTTTCATCGATCAATACACATGGTTTTTTTTTAAGTCAAAATCTAATGAGAATTTGGTAATTTTCAAGTATCCAACCAAAACCATAACAATCATTACATGATAAGCTTTGATAAGAGTAATAATTTTCTTTTAAATATATCGTTATTGAAAGTCTATCATTAATTGTATTTAATGGATTAGTGCGGTTGTTTATCAATCAATTGTAAATCGTAATAAATGAACTCGTTTGAAGTCGGCATGGGTCGCTAGTTTCATTTTATAACATTGCAATAAACTTTAAAGACTTAAAGCAGTGATTCCCAAAGTGGTACATGTGGATCTTATGGGGTCTATTAAAGACCTGGCGGGAGTGTACTATGGTATGAAATAAAGACCTTACAAATTAAAGGAGAGAATTATCAACAAGGATATCCCCAGAACCAGTGAAATATGTGAAAATATAAGAAAAAAGTTTGGGAATTTCTGACTGTAATAGATATTTGTAGAATCTCAAATCAAGATTTTATATTAGTGAAGAATTTATGCAATCTTTTGTATTACCACAGATAATATTTTAATGCTATAAAGGTATTACTTTAGTGTCGAATAGAACCGGTCTCACCTTGCAAAATAGTGTTGTTTATTAATTTTTATATGCAATAAATTAAATGTTAAAGATCGTGTATGGATTGGGTTAATAACCTTACACAATTCATTGGATAGCATCTGTAATTTTAAAATCGAAACGAGGAATAATTCTGTCAAATACAACACACAGAAAATTAATTACAGTGTTTCGTTAGTATTGGTCACTACGAGTTGAAAATCGACTTAATTTAGTAATATGTGTGTTTATATTATTATTATTAGCTGTCCCCCGCGACTCTGTTAGCGTGGTATTTAAAAAAAACTTAATAACTAGTCTTAACTTAATAAGTAGCCTATGTGTTCTTCCACACTATGTTCTACATATATGTCAAATTTTATCAAGATTCGCCAAGTCGTTTTGGAGACACCTTCAAACAAACATCTGTCCACCCATCCATACATCAATCCAAACATTCGCATTTATAATATTAGTAAGATTAGCTGTCGCCCGCGACTCTGTCCGTGCAGCATTAAAAAACTTAATAACCAGCCTATGTGTTCTTCCAGATACTATCTTCAAACAAACATCCACCTAGTTAAATATTCACATTTATAATGTTAGTAAGATATGTACTTTGAATGTTCTTTATGGGGAGAGAAGTTAAAAATTAAAGTGAGCAAAGTATAGTTCTGTGCAGTGTAATCTTGGAATATGCGATAAAAAATTATGTAAGAAAGTAAGAAATGAATGTATGTATGAAATAATGTAAGAAATGAATTTTGCTAAAAACATTAGAAAGACAATCTATTGAAGTTAATTAATTATATAATATTAAAATATATAAATATTAGTAACAATAGTCACTCGGAGGTGAAATTCACTATTGTTTATAAAATAAAAATCGAAAGAATTCTTATTGTAAAAGTGGCCAACAACTTTCTCGGTCAACCGCCTATCATATTACCTAGGTAATACCTTGGTAGTTTTATTATCCTCTCTCGGAAGATAAATTGAGCCCTAGAATAATTTCCCTTCGTCAATCATTCTTGGAACTAAACATTAAGTAAATAGAACTCAAACTTTTTACAATATTAAAATACTGGTTTGATTTCATACGGTTTTGTTATTTTCCTAAAATATTACCATTGCGAAGCTTTTATAAATACAAATATAAATTATAATTTATATTTGAATTTATAATTTTAAGACTGGTTTGTTATAAAATTTGTAAAATATATATTTTTAGCTTAAGCTATCTATACATTACTTACTTGACCTAATCAAAGAAGTGAAATCTAAAATCTAAAATATATAAATATGTAATACGGAATCTATACAATATATAGAATATATAGAAATAGGAGTGTCTGTATGTAATATGGAAAAAAAAATGCTTTTCGTACACATAAATACATCATATTTGTGTTTCAGATAACGAAAAAACGAATTTGAAAATTGTTGTCTGTCTATCCGCAAGGCCGTGTCTGTTCCTGGTACTCTCCAGAAAGGGTGAACTGCTTTGACGGGACTTTGACGGGAATGTAGGTGATGCAAGCGGAAATATTATAGGTTACTTTTTTATTTTAATTATGCGCTGACGAAGTCGCTGGCGACTGCTAGTATGAACAAAATAAAATTCATAAAATAAGTTTTATTGACATGTTATATGCACACAGCGGTCCAGAATTTTAAAGAAAGAAATGAGCGCTAACAAGGTAGCTTATCTAGTTTATTACTATAACAGTACACTTTAAAATACTGTGAAAAAGTTTATGGTTATTTACTATGCAATATTTAAGTAAAGGAACCGTATTAAATAAACAGATGACAGTGACAATCTACAAATCTATATATATATAAAAGAAAGTCGTGTTAGTTACACTATTTATAACTCAAGAACGGCTGAATCTATTTGACTGAAAATTGGTGGGCAGGTAGCCCTTAGAACCAGGAAACGGACATAGGATAATTTTTACCCCGTTTTCTATTTTTTTTTCCGCGCGGACGGAGTCGCGGGTAAAAGCTAGTTAATAATAAATAAAGAATGATTGTTGAACTTGTGCTGTATTGGTTCATAACTCATTTTATAGTACGGGATTCGAATCCGGCATTCAATTAATGTGAATTAATTCTTAGATATCTAAACTAAGAAGACTTAAACTATTATTTACTAGTTAATAAGAACCTAAAAGAAAATTATCGGTCATATCTATCTGTCATTTTTATTTTAGAATTAAAAATGAAACATTCAATAGAGGAGTTAAACTTAATATTCCTTAAAACATTCTTTCTAACTACATCGCAAGTACAGACGGGATTGCGGTTAAGCATAGACTTTTTTAATTTAATAAAAATTATATAAAGATCAGTGTGTGATAAATGGCGAAGTATATAATTGTAACATATCGTGATGTGATCAATTATCAAGTATGCATCACGTAAAGATTAATGGTGCATCACTGATAGAGAGAAATGAAAAACAATATTAACTCTCTGGTTTTTGTTATTGAACTACATAAATCAAGTTTACTTTTCATTTAGAAAGATAAGTCGAATACAAAATGGGGGGGAAGTTTGAAATAATTACCAGTTTAATAAGTTTCCATGTAAATGAAAAGCAATTAACATTATTATTCGGATGTTTTAGAAAACGACGCGTTTGGGCGGATGCATGCATCTCATTACACTATTGTCACTTTGCTGGAAAGAAAGTTGACATATTTAAGATAAGTGTATTAGTACCTATAATTGTGAATAGTTATTACGATAATTACTAATTACTCTAATGCGTCGTAATTTTAATTGTAGATTTACCAAAATTATACCGCATTTATGAGAGGATTTCCGTAGAGTTTTATTCTTGAAATACACGAGTTGCGAAATTAGTTTCTTAAAAGGGTTAATATTAAAACACATATGTAATTTTTTCTCGACTAAGTATCTGGACTGTCGACTAAGTGGGAGTAATGGATAGTTTAGTTTTCTTAATAAGACTAAAGCCCAACTTAACAGTAAATAATTCTTTCGTATTAGACAACATTTAAAGAACTGTCTATCAAGAAATTGTCTTTCAAATAACACTTCAATTACTAATACACAGGTGTACATGAATTATCATATAAAATATCGTAGAAGTATCATTAAATAAATGACCAAAATATTATAATTGTTGTTGAGAAAGTAAATGAAGACGTTTTAATCCAAGCGTGGATAAAAAAGTAATCAAAAATCGATATCTAAGAACGTAGATCAATTTATTAACATTAATCTCATATTAGATTTGGAATTTTTAGAAGAAATGTAAATTACGAATAATCCAAGATTTGAAAATAAAGAGCTCTTTACTTTTGTTAAAATAAAAATAAAGTATCTTTGTTTCTAAGTTCAATTAGACAGATTTTATCAGGGTTAAGGATGTAAAAATGCGTGACTAGTTTTTTTTTTTAGTATATTTAAATTTAAACTGGACTAGATTTGACTATTAATTACATTTGTGTTTGAATCGAATTAAACATATTTTAAATTATTCGTTTGAAACTGGTAATCTTTATATGGAGCGGTAGAAATATCTACACAGAAATCGATTTTGCTTATATTGCTTTAACAGGTATTGTTATCTCGCAATTTGAAATGTTTAAATTGTTTTTCGCTTTTAAAAATTTAAATATTCAAATGTTGCAAATCTTAGATATATTAATTTAGTGCATCCATTAGTAAAAGCTTTCTTAGAAGTGTAGATTACGGTTTCTATTTTTGGGAAAAGAAAATTCTCTTATTTCCTTATTTATTCATCAGCATTTGAATTTGTCATGTATCGAAACAATTATATTTATTTGATGCATATAATTTTCATGTATTTATCCTAATTCATAATTTACAAGTAAAAGCAATGTAACATAATTTAGATAAGTTTTTTTAGATTAAATCTGTCTCCGAACAGTTAACACAATAGTTATCTATGGTTCTTAGGTTGTATAGACCTTAATGGTCATTAAATTATAATGAGCTATATAATTATTGATTTTTTAAATTATTTTTGTCATTTAAATGCTTAAGACATATTCATTCGAGATCGTATACATTGACATTTGGATGCGCGAATTTGCTTATCTGAATCTTATCGTAGGCGATCAGTAGAAAAAAAAATCCTAATAGGACTGCTTGTATTTGCAAAAGGCATTAAACAGTATTATAGTGAAAATAGCGGCGTAATTATTTGCAAATAATTCTTATTACGGATATATTATATATTATACTGTTACGGTTGTTTCTAAGTCAATTTATTTTATTATTCGTATACTGGCTGGCAATTGTATGGACTCAGTTGTCCCAATAGGTAAAAATTGCCTTTATGCTGATTAATCGGTAGGGGAAATCTGAAAACACTCCAATTTTCTCTACAGAATCATAATACATTTTGATTAGTAGTTTTAGATTTACAAAAAAAAAACACGTTCAATTAAAATAAAAAACAAGAATTGAAAAAGTTTATTTTAAAGAGAAACATTCCGTATTCAGAGTATAATTAAAACGGATAGCAAAAAGAGAAATTCACACAATTAAAGGAAAGTCTTTAAAGACGGTGTGTATCCAACCTTTAACATCTTTCCTAACTGTGGGAACACACGTCAGCCGGTTTTGTTGCCATTTAAACAAATTAAACCATGCGCTAGTTCAAGTTAAATTCCCTTATTTCTCTTATTTGTAACACATTTTTCTTAATTCATGTAGGGTTTTATAAATTAAATGACTTTAGTATTTTATGAGAAAAATTATTACACATCCAGAGTTTAACAAAGGTATGTTAATTACTGATACTACTTTATATATTTCGAAGTTCTGGTTTTAATATTTATTATTAAAGTTTTCAAAAATTTTGGCAGCTCTGAACATCGCACGAGTCGCTGCGCAAAACGAGGGCATTGAGCAGCGCGCAGCTCAAGCTGCTGAAATTTGAAACGCTCTGTACATTTAGTAAAAGCAAAGTACTTATAGAAAGTAGAAATAAATCGACACAAAATAATCTACACATGGGGTCTTCTTGAATTCAAAATATACGAGTAATAAGCGTGACAAATTGAAATTAGTGAAAACTATAAAAATCAATGTTATAAATTGAATAAAACTTGATTTAGTGTACGGCAACTTTGCATTCTGACATCTCTATGATTACACTTAATTGGCGGTCTGGCTCGCGAATAGTTTTTAAAAAAGAAAACAATAATTAATGAATTCTATCTCTCAGGTTTTTTAACATGGTAGCCCGTTATTACATTATTCAACGAAGGTGGTAATATGTTCGAAACTAAGTCGTTAAAATGATAGGAGCATTCTTATGTATCAATCTCTTATAAGAAAGACAAATTAAAAATTTTTATTAATGAGAACCTTCTAGAAATTTATTAGTGTCAAAAAGTTACCTTTATCGTTCGGAACTAGATTTACTTTGCGGCTTATATTATAAAATGCCAATCAAAAATTGATTTGTACAATTTAATTCCAGTATGAAAATATTGTAGATTTGAAGTATTTAAAAATAAGACAATTAAAATAAAATGGATAAACGTTTTTTATAGTATTTATCAAAAACATTCTAATCAAATTATAGCAAAGAATATAATATTTAAATTGATTTAATTTAAGCAATTATTATGAACAAAGGTGTGGCAAAAATATTCGAAACCGGTCGTAGCATCCATAGTTCAACTGGTGGACGATAACCTACGCTTTCACAGTTAAATACTGTTGCCAATTTTCGCATTCAAAATGGTAAAACATAGTTCCAATATCTTACTAATTTTACTTGTTATGTAAGAGATTTTGAAGGGTTAAATGTTTTTAACCACAATACTCCACAAATGTTGAATGGATCTGAATAAATGTAAAAACAAAGACTTACAAAGAGATAGAGAGTATGTATAGCGATGGATTTATAACTCACTAGCTGTCGCCCGCGACTCCGTCCGCGCGCAGTTAATAAGCTTATATGACACGTTCGTAGATTTACCATAGCAGCGCCATCTATTGATTACTTACTTAACCCAGTCGAAAGGTATCGACATCTGTTAGAATCATTTGGAGTTAACAGATAATTGTGACTGTCAAATAATAACAGACAAATAATTAGCAATAAATGAAAATTGCGACTATAATTTGAGATTTAAACTATCCTATCTCTCAAGTTGGATCGAACTGCACATGGTGTGCGAATTTTATTATAATCGGTTAAGTGGTTTAGGAGTCCATTGAGGACAAACATTGTGACACAAGATTTATATATATTAAGACTATTAATTTTTAACAAGATATCAAACCAACTTTGAGAGGTAAGTAGAGAGATGTAGGTGATTTGTAACATCACATTTTTAATTATATATGGCGGATAAATATAAAACTGAATTCCCTTCGTACTTCATAAAGTGATGTAATAAAGAAGCTGATTGAAACGCCCACAGACTGGGATTTTTATGTTTTTAGTTAGGCTATAATTGTACAAACATGTTTCTCAATAAAGGTTCATTAATAGAAGCACACTCACTAATAGAATAGGTTACCTTATCTTTGTATTTGGTATGGCCTAAAGGTCGACGATATTAAGGTTTCAGGATAGACATTCACGTCCTACTAAAAGGCAGACTGTAGAAACTTTCACGTTCTAATGAAGATTTAAACCTTTTATACAAAGGTAAGATAAGTTGCAAAGGTTTTTGTTGTATGAAATAGGACAAACTTAGCAATTGAATACGATTTCAAGGACCACGCCTGAGTTGTTTAACTGTTATATCAGTACTTATCAGTTAATTAAAAAATATCAACTAGTTCGACAGACTACTATAATGTTACTCCTGCGAAATACACGAATGGATTGGCAGTCTTCAAAAGAGATCTTGTAAGATCATAAAGGTAGATTTGGATAGCGTCTTTCCGACAGTTAATTTTACAATTATAAATTTGATCTTTTTAAAAGATCTATAGCATTTTTACTATAAGAGCATATCTTTCTATTAAAATGTTGATTTCGGCCAGGAATCAAATCCACAACTGATTTCGTTTACCTACTGAACCATATGTCGACATACGACGCGTTATCGGTTAGTTGTTTTCGTGTTAACTTCAATTTAGTGAGAGTTGATGGTAAACGGAGATGATCGGTGCCAATTAAATATTCTATTAGGCAGAGAAATTGGATATTTAACATATCAAACATGTTTAAGTTTTAAGTTAAATTTTAACTATGTTATTGTGGGAGTAGATAGTGAAAATGTTTGCATTTTGAGGTTGAATGCTCTTATTTATAGGTGATCAAATAGCTTAAAATGTGCCTCATGTTTATAATTATGTAAATTATATACATACTTCTTTTTTTTAAGTAACTATTTTGAATTTTAGATTATGTAGAGTGGGTAAAAGGATAGACAAAGTAGATAAGCAATAGTACGGGACGAAATATAAGTGAAATGCTTTTATGTACAAGAATATACACTTCAATGATTATTTTATGATCCATGAAAGTTATCTAACATTTGTATTTTACTGCTAGTTACGTACAGTCGTGCATAACATTTTTTATCAAGGTAAAATTATTATTTCATTAATGAATAGTGAGTTTTAACACACGCCTATGACCAAATTTTATATATATCACACAGTTAAAATTTTCTTTTGCATTATTTATACTTCAAAAGTTAAAGCCACTTTCTCCATCAAAAGTTTTTAATAAAATAACAAGTTAAGTTAAGAGATGTTAATGTTTAATTCATACATGCATTATAATTTCGAAACTGGAGCTAAACTGTAAATTAAATTGACTTTTATAGGTGTTACTGTACGTCCGATGTCGCAATATTAACAAACTAACGACCTGCCTTGGCTTCACCAGGATGGCTACTTATTATGTTTTTTTAATTCCGATTAAACGGAGTCGCGGGCGACAGCTGGTATTAAATATATACAAAGAACCATACGGAATAAATAATTGACATTATGGTAAAAACTGTATTTTAATTTGTTTTATGGGTTAGCATAACATTCAAGCCACTTCGGTGTTCGCGCCGCTCGTTTGCCCCCTTCTCTTATAAAAAAAAAACAGAGGTCACGAAAAGTGACTGCTGTTAAAGATTCACAGAACAACAGATTATAGATACCATAAAAAAACCTTTTCGAAGATTTTAATAACAACCTATGTTGCTTTCAACCTACGTTAGGCGTGATTTAATGAAAACCAATTTGGTTGATTTATTAATGTTTAAAGCGTTAATTCAGTTACGTCTTCGGTAAATAATTTATTCTATACTATTAAAAACTTTGATTAATAAATAATAAAACGATATTTGATTCGTGACTTGAACTTTCTAGATATACAATTGTTGCAATAACGAGAAAATATAATATGAAACATTGTAATAAAAGGAAAAGTTGTTCCGTGTATTCCTAATGTTGGTTATAATACACTAATTGAGGAAACAGCGTGAACATTTGATTCAAGAATGTATTATTGAAGGGCGAACTTTTTTTTTATGGGCGGATATTCTTAAATGCAGGAAAGTTAAAAGTAAGACAACAACAATTATACATTATTTAGTTAAACACGTGGTAATAAAAGCGTTTTTTATACCTATAAATATGTATCACCAAAACTGTTTCCGGTAGTACTTTGTTAGTAATTTGTCAATATCGCATTTCTGGTAATCTTTCATATCAGATATATAAAAAGGTTAACATATGTTTAAGCCAAAATGTAATTGAAACACTATCTAAGTAAGATTTTTTATGATTAAGCCTAATTTTATATGGAGCATGTACTACCGGGGTATCTAGCGGTGTTCCACTTCAAAAGTAACAGTCGTTTGAACGTTTTGTAAACATTGAGACGACGAAGCGGAAATAATAACTAATAGCACGTAGCTTTTAAATGTGTCTATGAAAAAGGTCGGTTAGTGGTATGCGACTAATTGCTTTTTACTGCTATGACGTCGTTTTCGTCGTTCAACTCACTGCTTCCTAATTGGTTATTTTGTCAGAAGGCGCTGAGTTTGTCTTGTTGCAAGGAACAAGATAATTTTTCTGTAAGCGGAACACCAGGAAGGACCCTAACTGTACCTAAGCTTGGTAAAGCTAGTAATATCCACAACAAAAAGCTGAAAACAACTTAACTAACTTTGTTGTTTCAAACTTAATTAGTCATTTGTTAATTCATTACCATTTGAAATCACTTTAAAAAGAGCAATGAAAGCGTCAAAGAAGAATCAACCTAAAAAACAAGCTGAATACAAAACGAAATGGAAACTTGTTAATTGCATTTAAGTTATTTTTCGCTTTCGCTCATTTGAAATTCCCATTTGTTGAGGGCGAATCGTTAAGGTCGCAGCTTGTCGTTTCTAATCGTTACATTATACTCATTTATTATTTAACGACATGTATTAAATTATACGACCCTGTAACTTTGTGGTCATAGAGACTATATGTTTGTACCAGGTTTTATACCCAGGTAGACCAAGAACTTGATAAAAAACAAAGATTTGTAACAACTTTGAGTTAATTACAGAAATAAGTTTTAGGCAGACGTTTTCAAAGTACCAGGATTTCATAGAATAAGGTGGTAATCAAAGTTGATGTGTTTCGTCTCAAACTACATAATAGACGGTCTAAAATCGCATCACCTATTCATCTCTACCATTTGAGTCTAATCTTTTTCTTTACTGATCTTCATCAACCCTTATGAATTTGAAGTATTCTTTAACACTTATGAATTTGAAGTATTCTTTAACACTTATGTTTATATGCCACAGATAAGTAATAACTGTAAACGTCTTCACGATCACTCATCGTAGCAAAATAAATATGTAAGATATTACTTTTTGCGCCAGTTGATTAGCACGTGTTGACTTTTTTTGTAATAAATCAAGACTGAGTGAAAGAAATTGCTGGCCAACAAACCTATTAATTTTTTTATGTATTTTATATGTTACAAGCTTTTGAAAGCTACTTTTCTATATAATTAAAAAGGGTATCTGTATCTCATGTGTTACTCGAGACTATTCTATATTTGTGTCAAATTTCAATAACTTAATCAGTTGGCGCAGCGACCCAAACTGGGTCTCATTCTTCGACATAATAGATCGCTACCGTCCACTGTCCTGCGCCATCTCCTGCCAGTAATATAAAATTCAATAAGATGTGACAAAAGGTTACGGAGTAATCGATTAAATGTGAATTAAAACACACAATTCCCAGCTCATAGGTAGCCTATGTGTTCCATACTGTGTTCTCCACCCATAACAAATTTCATCGAGTGTTGTGATTCTTTCTAACAAACATTCAGCCATCTATCCATGTATATATTCGCTTTCATAATTTTAGTAAGTTAAGATCAGATTCGGAATTTGATTGAGCTATAAATTTTAATGAATACTTGAATTATAATTTATATATTTTTCAAGCTTATTAATAATAGTTAAAATGATAAAGTGATTTATGATGTTGATTTTGATACTTGTTTATTATCGAGTTTGTTTTTGTGTAATTGCTTTTTTAATTAGTCTATTGGCTGCTTAGTAAATTTAAAAGTGGACAGTTATAAATAACAATAAAAATTAAACTTAATATATTGATTAGAATTCAGCTCTTTATCATGAGGTGAGTGCGGCTTATATCGGTTTGTCAGGTTACATCGTTTAGTAAAGGCTATTTTAATTCTTTTGCCCTTTTGATGTTTAATATTCACACGTCACAGGTCCATTTGTGAAAAGATCTTTGTTGAGAACGGAAACATAAAAACAAGAGTGATATTTTGTACGTTGTTATTTAGTACTTAGTTTTTAAATTAATTAATAGAAACCTCTTAATTTTTTTCAGTCGAGAAAGAATTTTGCTTATAAATATAAACGGCTTAAGATTCTAATCACCAAAGTAAATTAAAATGACCATAGAATAATTAATGCCTAAAGCACTTTAGCATCAATGTTTATAATCGTTTTGCGCTATATATAGTTCAGATGTTTAAAAAAGTTACCATTTGTTTGCATGGAAAAGAGCACGGGCTGTGAGAATATAAGGCTCTCTGTCTGTTCGAGAAGTGAATATAATAGTTCAATTGATGGAATCTTTCATTGTTCGCGGACGATATCAACAAAATTTTGAGGAATTAATGTCAATAACAAACACTTCTCAGTACGCATTTCAATCTAAAATATTGTAATGAACTTTAAAACTCTTGTACCCATACTTAGAAATCAAAACGTACAAATCGGTTAACTTATGTTAACACTAGAAGACTAACAGATAGACTATAGAACTTAAAATACACTGATGGCTCTTATCTCTGACCAGAGGTATGCTTTAAGGATATTAAGTGCTGTCTATCCTATATGAATTTTTCAATTTAAACTTACGAACTTTATGTAATAAATTCTTAATTTAAAATAGAAAGTTGTTTTTTTGTTTAATGTAACCACGCCAAGCCCAGCTATTAAGAATCTTTTTACGACCTTCTCCACTTTCATAAGGGCAATAAGGCGGCCTATATTTTCTAGTTCCGTGAGTTGACAGGCCTAGGTTTTTGCTAATGGTCATTTGCCTGCTAGCCTGATGGTGCCTTGATCGACGGCCGCTAATCTACGCCTTTGATTACAGTTATATCAAAGTAATTGAAAATGTACACGCGAAAGAAAGTGCCCGCCTCTAATACAGAAAGAAAAGCAGAAATTACTTTTTGTTCTTGTTTCTAATTAGGAAAAGATTAGAGAAAAAATATATTTTTATATCTGTGCTTCTTCTCTCCTTCCAAAAGGTAACCAGTCTACAACTCTGTAGCACGTTGTGCATGTAAAAAGGCATAAATTACTTCGCTATTTTAGCGACCGGTTGTCGTTTCCTACTTTATGACATGAAAACGTTGCTGAGGATATTGTGACATTGATTTTGATAAAAACAAACATAAATAATATATTATAATAAGGAAATAAATAAAACAAGCAATAATACATTACCGTCATTAAGTGAGATAGAATGAGTTCACGATTTCCAGCGTAATTTTCAATTTCAAAGTAGAGTAACCATTTCTTCAAACCACAATGTCGGACGTGCTCCATAGAGTTACTAATTATGCACGTTTGTAGGAACTTAAGTATAAACATGAAACAAAAAAAAAATATATGTGTGTTAAGAAACCGCTAAATGTCCGCAATTTCTGTTTACCCCTCTGCGTAACGGACGTGAATTAATTACATAACTTCAGAAAATAAATGAATACAATTAATATTCGAAATAATTAAAATATCTTGCAAAGTAAGAAAAGGAAAATGCACTAACAACAATTTCATGTGAGTTTAAATTTGAGTATTCATCTCATTTTTAGCCGACTTCAAAAAGAAGGAGGTTATCAATTCGACTGTATTTTTTTTTTTATGTGTGTTACGGCGAAACTCCGCCCCTGGTGGTCCGATTTTGATGAAAAATATTTTAATCGAAAGGAAGTGCTTGCAGGTGGGTCCCATTTTTTTGTTTTTTTTTTAAATAACTAGAAGACTAGTAGATTTTGAATATAGCTTCAAAATTTGTTGCGAACATTAGGGACATTTTTGCTTTCAGCGCTTACGTAGGCTAAACTATAGGACCTACATAAAAATGATGTATGGCGAATTGTAGCTCTTTAAATGTGCTAAATAAAAGTCCGCGATAGCATATATCTATCTTTTATAGTTTTCTCACAATAACCATTTTTTTCTTCAGAAACATCAATTAAATTCATGCCCTATTTCCGACGCTATTATTCGAGTTCAGTATTAACCCTTATGTAAATAAACATGTTCATTATCAAGAGAATTTAATGTAGATTATATTTGCAATTGAAACTATATCATTCTGTCTAATAGTTTAGGAGATATCGTAAGAATAAAATTACGCGGAAACGAAAAATGCTACATCGCGTTACAATGAATAGCACAATTTTGCTTTCTGGGCTTACGTAGGTCAAACTATATGACTTACATAAAAATGATGTATGGAGTAATTATAGATCCTTAAATTTGCTAAATAAAAGTCTTCGGTGGAATATATCTATCATCTATGGATGTCTCACAAAAACCATGTTATTGTGAACAAACTTCGATTAAAATGCACACGAAAATCAGCGTCGTAAGCTTACGGCGCTATTATATTATATTCGATATGAATCCTTATCCAAATAAATATGTTTTATGGCTAGAGTATTAAATGCAGATTACATTAGCCTTTAAACTATGTAATTCTGATCAATAGTTTGGGAGATATTAAATAATTAAAAACTACGCGCATTCGATAAAAGCTAGTGCGGCGCGCGGCTGGACAAAATTAAAGGCACGCTACGATGTATTAGTTCGGTAATTTTCAATTTGTATACCGATTTTGATAATTATTTCATTGTTTAAAGGATAAGTGGTTATCTGCTGCATTCTAAATTAGTTTTTGAATTGAAGTACACACATATCAAATAGGAAAGTCCTTTTCTTTATTTGTCTTATTTATGTCTTTATATGTATTAAGGAAATTTGTAATTGAACTTCAAATTCACTAAAAATTGTGAAATAAAACAAAAATTTTAAGAAAAAAAAATAGCCGACTTCAAAAAAAAACAATCTCAAACAAAATGCACTCAAAAGTAACCTAAAAAAAAACAATTTCAAACAAAATGCATTCAAAAGTAACATAAAAAAACAATTTCAAACAAAATGCACTCAAAAGTAACCTAAAAAAAACAATTTCAAACAAAATGCACTCAAAAGTAACATAAGAAAACAATTTCAAACAAAATGCACTAAAAAGAGACAAAATAATGTCATGAAAACTCTCTAAACTCTAGTAGTTAGAAGTAGGGGCTCAGTTTTCCGCAACTCCACGATAAGCGCGTATTTTGCGTGTCTCTAAACTCTAAAGAAAGTTCTCTTCTTTCTTGTAACATGTCTATATTGTATAATTATTGTTATTTTGGAGTCGGTTTCGGCCTAAGTAGGGACATAAACGTAAGTATGTCTAATACATCTCAAATATAAAATGTCACCTATTTACTTCGGCCGACACCGACTGCGAAATAACAATAATTATACAATATAGACATGTTACAAGAAAGAAGAGAACTTTCTTTAGAGTTTAGAGACACGCAAAATACGCGCTTATCGTGGAGTTGCGGAAAACTGAGCCCCTACTTCTAACTACTAGAGTTTAGAGAGTTTTCATGACATTATTTTGTCTCTTTTTAGTGCATTTTGTTTGAAATTGTTTTCTTATGTTACTTTTGAGTGCATTTTGTTTGAAATTGTTTTTTTTAGGTTACTTTTGAGTGCATTTTGTTTGAAATTGTTTTTTTATGTTACTTTTGAATGCATTTTGTTTGAAATTGTTTTTTTTTTCATTTAGAGAATAATAATTAAGATATGTGTTAATTTATACACGTTTTTAGATACTTAAAACCTAATCTATATCACTATAAAATAATATATTGGGTTATTAAAATTAAATCATTAAAAATAATTGTAATTGTTAAACTTTTTTTTATATAACAAGGTGGCAAACGAGCAAGCGGTCACTTGAATTCGCCGAAATGGCGAAGCGACCGATGCCCATAGACATTCGCAATTGCAGATGCGTTGCCTACCCTCAATCGACGAAGGAGGAGACGCACAAAAAGAGAATATTTAATCTTCCTATGCATCTGCTCCTCCATCAAATCCACCTCCCCTTCCCATCCTTTCCTTATAAGAAAAGGGGTGGGAAGGGAAAGAGGACTAAAATTAGGCCTCCGGCACCACACTCATCAGACGAAACGCGGAATTACTACCACTTCACGCCTGTCTTCTGTGTGGTCGTGGTATTTCACCGGGCGAGCCGGCCAATTCGTGCAACTGATGTTGTTGTTGCTCGTGTCTACCACTGTTAAATTTATTATTTTAATTCTCATTCATTCTTTATTGAATTGTTGGGATAAAATTAATGGGCCGTACAGATTACTGAGTTCAGTATGTAATCCTATGTTTTCGTCGCAAAAAATATTGTCATCCCTCAAATTCTCGTTGAAGAAACAGAGATAATAATGTTTTTATTCAGTGTAAACTCACTATATTGAAAGCCTATCTTGTTTGGTCATCTAAATGTGTATAGCGTATCAGTTCTTTAATAGATGGAGGTGACATTTAAGTTTGGCATGACAAGCACGATAGTGAATATAATGATGTTTGAATTGCGGTCTTGAGGTTAGACTAAACGATATATTTAGGGTTAAGAATAGTACTGATATAAGGCTGGGGCATAGTGACGTAAATAAAAAAGTAATACGGTGCATTTTAATTTTCAAACATAAACACTTATATCTTTAGAAGGCCAATGCCCAGTAGTTGGCGTCACGTGGCTGAAAAAAAGTAGCACTTTTTGATTTATTCCATAATCTACAATAGCCAGTTGCAAAATGTATTTAGCTAAGTTTTTCAAATTTGCTTTTATAATGCTCTTGTTAATTAAAAAAAATGTTTGAAGTTCTTGATGTATCATTGCGAAGTTCCTACGACCATATTCCAGCTCCATCATCAGGTTATCAAAATATTTATGCAAAATTTCTGCGCAATCAGAAACCGGGAAGTGGATCAAATTTTATTTGCAAGATTTAATGACAAAAATTACTAAACAGGTGAAACCAAATAAAATCTTACAACATTCAGTCATCTAGGGACTCGTGCTGATTGCAGTCATTTAAACGAACTATAGTATTCATCTAATATATAAAATTCTCGTGTCACAGTTTTCGTTCCCGTACTCCTCCGAAACGGCTTGACCGATTCTCATGAAATTAAGCATATTCAGTAGGTCTGAGAATCGGCCAACATCTATTTTTCATTTTTTTTTTACCTGCGCGCGGACCGAGTCGCGGGCGACAGCTAGTACAAGATAAAATACAATATATTACGTGAAATGATTACTAAAATAAGTATTCCGCTACTACTAAACGTAGGCTACTAAACGTTTTATTGGCTATTAATTGAAAATGACCATCGCGACATTTGACACCGATATGCGAATACTCTGGGCATTACGATAGTTTAATTGACCGGTCGGTGCGTATACTGGACCTTGTTTGGGTGCAGTCTCATTAAACTAATCTGACGGAAAAGTTGTTAAGTGCTGTTAATGTAAACAACGTATTATGGAGAACTCTTCTTCCGTATCGATAAGTATCTTCCGGTCAAACTCGTGTCTGGATATTTTGAATTATCATTTGGGTAAAGTTTGTATTGTTTTTTTTTTTACTTACTAAAAATATCTTTTTGCTAAGGCAGTACTTTCGTAAGTTCTACGATTAGTAAGTCCTTGTGCTGCGTATTAGTCAATAAAGCAACTATCTTTCTAAAAAAAACTTTAAAGTCTAGTCGATTGAGATGTTTTTTGACTCCTTTAGACCGCTCTTTGAATTAAGGTGAGATCTGATTTTGTTTTTTACTTCAGGCCTATTTTAGTTCATGGAACAACTATTGTCGTAAGTAAGTTGTATGTAAGTATTGTCGTACGTAAGTTGACTTACCTACAAGGTGCAAAGTTCCCTCGTTTCGTTTCGACCTTTTACATAAAGGTTAAGTTTATGCTAAGAGTTGTTTGCCGAGAATATTAGAAAAGGCGAAGCTTATTTTACAATATAATTGATATTAACGTATTCAGATATAGATTTCACATGCATATACAAAAAAAAACAATGGTAATTGTAAAACAAATAATTACCGGCCCCAGTGAAGCATATGAAATTATAAACTACATTTCCCATGCAAATAATGTGAGATTTTATCTATAAAAGACCCTTAATGTGAAATGGATTGAATAAATAATAATAGAATACTGTATATAGTACTGAATACTAATACATGGAAGTTAACCACCAAGCACAAAAAAGGACAATTAAAAGTGCATAATAATAGTTTTTTTGTCCAACTAGCTGTTGCCCGCCACTCCGTTTGTGCGGAATTGAAATAAAACTTCATAAGTAGCATATGTGTTCTTCCAGACCATGTTCTACATGTGCCATATCGAAGATCTGTTGAGCCGTTCCGGAGATACCTTCAAACAAACATACATCCATCCACAGTAATATGTGATTTTCGATTGACAGATGTACATTTATCCAACATAGCAACTTGCACATATCTGAGAAGAAATTAAAAAATATGAGTCAAGTTCAACCAAAGCTCACAGGACCAGAGTCGTTGACTATTGTCTAGTCATCCGTAACTTAGGATAGGATTCGAACCCCTCAATGGCGACGTATAGTGAGCTGATGATGATGTATCTAAATATAATAAAGTACACATATTATGCTATTACACAAACAGCATTCTAGTTTTTACATTTTATTTTATCAAATGTTTTATTCATTTTAAGCTATAAACTGGCTATAGATCATACCGGTGATGATAATTTTTAATATACATTAAGCTGGAGGAATGCTTAATCACATAAATAATACTTAATCATAGATTTATAGGCATTTTGTAAATTATTAGTTAGGGATCTCTCATACCAATGTGGCACGCTTGACTTTAAATATTCAAAGTGAAAGTCAACAGTTTACTGTTTTTTTTCTTAAACGAAAGTATTGGTTAAAAATTAGTTTACTTAAACGCCAACGTATCAGTTAATATGTTACTAAGTTTTAGTTCTCGTGTTGAAAGGCGGCTCTCAGTGATCTATGAACCATGAACCCTATTTTGTTACGGTGTAATTTGCGAAATTATTGTTATGAACTATGGAGTTTACGGCTATTTTGCCACAATATTGCGCCTATTTAGAATACATTTAAATACGAAGTAAATTTAATATGTATAAATAATTTTATAAATGTAATAAATAAATGTACATATATATATACATATATTAATACATCTTACTAATATTATAAATGAAGGTTTAGATGGATGGATAGATGGAAATTTGTTTGAAGGTATCTCCAGAACAGCTCAACAAATCTGGATGAAATTTGGCGCAGATGTAGAACATAGTCTAGAAGGACACATAAGATACTTATTTCGTTTTTTATTTAATACCGCCGCGCTTAGAGAATCACGAACGACAGCTAGTTATGACATAAATTCGAATAAAAAAATAAAATTAACATTAATTAATAATAATTGCTTAAAAATGTATTGGTAACACAAATTAATTCCGTACTGAAAAAAACATAGAAAGTTTTAATTTCCAAATGTCTAATTTTCTATTCTGATAAATTAAGCAAAACAGTGCGCTTTCGAAATTTTAAGAAAGTTCAAAATTAAATTCATATTCAAAAGATCTCAATCCGGTATTCAAAAAAAAAAGGAATGTAGTAGTTTTATCAAAAATAACAAAAGACAATGCATATCATGAAGCTGCACTTTAGGGCCGCGATCACTTGAGAGTCCTAGTGCGTTCTTAGAATCAAACATTGTTTTCCTCCTGAGGGTACTAAAATATTCCTATTTATATTTATCTTAGGGACCTGCCACCTTTCTCGAAAGCTTTGCAACTATTATTCCTAATTTTTAATTGATATTTTCACACTCTTAATGTTATTCACCAGTACATATTTATACACACATTTCAGCTAACTTAAAAAGAGAGGCAAGTAATGTTCTCAAATGCTAATATTTAGTTATATCAATATTTAGTAATACCTTTCATAAATCGTCATCTATCATTATGTGCATAAACCAATCATTAAAAAAATGTACCTGTAACCAATCACCACCGCTTCTATTATATTCAAATGCTTATAAAAATATGGTAAGTAGTGTCATGTCTAAATGTTTAAAATATGACTGAATAAATTATAATATTAATAAATGTGTCAGTACATTTCGCTGACCTTCTTTATTCTAATTCCGCCTGTGGTCAAAACGATCCGGATGGCGTTAGGGCAGCCCGCCCCGAAGCGCGCGAAACTGGCAACATTTGTTGTCTGACCGTCTCAACGGTTCAACCGCGACGCGGCGCAGTGGCGCGAAAAATAAGCGCGGGAAAAATGACGTACTCGAGTTGACATTTCAATGTGCCGTTTTAATTGATTTGAACATTTTAAAGATTTGGTTTTGTGTTTCTGGATTTTACATTTTATCCATAACATGCCCAAAGTAAGTTGTTATTATAATATTTAATTGATGTTTTTGTAATATTTTTTCATCACTACTACACTTTTTTCTTAACTTTTATTATTTTACCTACTTGTTTTGAGTTACTATTGTTTCTACTAGATTTTTCTCTGAATTTCTTTACCAATTTTTGTTGCTTTTTCACTTATGGAATATTTTTATTAAATACCATAAATCCGTACGCATAAAAGTTTGCTTTACCTCTAAACCTCTATAGATAAACCATCTTACTAATGTTATAAATGCGAATGTTTAGATGGATGTATGGATAGATGAATGGATGGATGTTTGTTTGAAGGTATCTCCGCAACGGCTCAATGGATCTCAGTGAAATATGGCACGGATTTAAAACATAGTCTAGAAGAACACATAAGCTAACTATTTCGTTTTTATTAACTTCCGCACGGACGGAGTCGCTGGCTACAGCTAGTTCTTTACATTTAGAAAACAGCAACATATTTTCATGCATATTTATTATATTTGTGATATTTATGTAACAGTATATATTGACATTTACCGAAGTAAGGATGTCAATTTAATTTGAAACTTAACACATTTTGCGTAATATAATCCCAACACTCAAACCAGGTCAATAGAATTAATAAATTAACTTCATTTTACGATAGAATAATCTACCAACATTTGCAATATTTAGAAAAAGCGGCTTTATACGTTTTGTTACAGACATGGACAGGAATTACTTCGTTACTTAAGAAGCTTTTAGCGAATTTCTCAAAATAAATCTACATTAAGGGTCTCCTTACTGACTGAAACGGATGAACCGTTTTTGACGGGAAAGTAACTTACGTATGCGGGAGTAACTTAGACTATTTTTTTTTTATTCTTTCACGCCGATGAAGTCGTAGGCAATTGGTAGTACGAAATATAAATGTCGAATGCACATCTATGGCTGAACACATCATTAAGGCTATTGGGACTTATTTCTATTACAGAGTAGTCGTTATAAATACATCGTAGCTAAAGTATTCATTAATACTTTAATGGTGCTTTTTGTTAAGTTTACAATATCTTTCTTACTGCCTTCAAACTGCCTGGCTTATTTTAGTACTAACTATCATGTTTATATCTTAATATTTTATTAGGAGTACGCGAAGATTTATAATTCACTTTTTTATTATAAAAATAATAACAGATTATTATTGAATCAATTTATAGGTACTTTTAGCCATTTCGAACTAGTGAATAGCCTAATCTAGACTAACCTTGATATATACCTGTGTCGGAATGGAAGCCCATCTTTATATCCAACAATTTGTCTGCGTCACTATTTTACTGCACTGATGAAATATTATCTAGCTAAAATTCTGCTTTTTTTTTTACTACACGACACCAAACACGGAATACTAGTTTACTATAACCGCAGTAAAACTTCCACATGATAATTGATATAAAATGCAAAAATTTATTGCAATTTCTAATATTGTTTCATGGCAATTATAATCGATTATGCAAATGACTTCTGTATCTGTTTTTTTTTTTGCCTTATTCTATGTAACAGGACTTTAAAAGCGAGAAGTCAGTTGTTTTTTCTAAGTGGATAAACTGTTTTCGTTGCACATTTGAATTTTGATTGCATCGTAAAATCTAATGGAATTGATAGCTATTGTTAAATTATTGTTTCAATTCGAATATATTATCTACATTTTATGCATTATAAGTGCTAGCGGTTCAAAATTCGGAGCCACGTATTACGATAGGATAAAAAATTGTGTTTTAGTAACATTTTTTATACATTTAACCACTAGCCAAAAAAATAATCACCATAGTTATTTTGTCATACAGTAATTTCGAATATAATCAGATTTTTTTTTTATCCATATCCTGTTCTCTTATATCGATAAAAAATAAATAATCTTGACAGGAGAAATTAAAATACATTTTCATTAAAATAAATATTAGAATCAAATTAATACAGTTCTAGAGAAATAGCAGCAATAAAAGTAATTAATATTGCAAATAAATGTCGTGTAAACACATTAATATTTGAATTGACATATTTTAACTGTAAGTATCGGCTTTATTTATATTATGTGTTACTCGATTCGAACCCATGACCCTAATTTTCACTGAGCATAGTATCTACGTATATATTGTACGTATAAATTTATACTTTTAAGGGCTCTGAAGTTTATGATAACATAAATATAAAATCACGTATTTAACACTTACGATACTGTTCGAAGGGACCGTCGTTACATTGAATCAATAAAATGATTTAAATTATAAAAATATTAGTGCAATTTAATTATTTAATAACCAATAACATTAACTGTAATACACTTCAGGGATGAAGACGAATCGAATAATAAAATTCACCAAAATTAGTTCAGTCATTTATTCTCTATTCGGTCAATACGGAACTTACATGTAAAACTCTAAAAACATAACGCTTTTGTGTCAGTCGAGTAATAATAAAAGATAAAATCACCAATAAACTATGCATACTAATTCAAAACCTGTGTGCATAACGGATCGCCTCCGCATTATTTAAATAGTGAAATCTTAGATGCATATAGACTTACGTTGCCTGTCGTAGTCTCGTTAAATCATCGCCTGCTGTTGATCATATTATAATAATCATCATCTGAGGCGCTACAGCTACGGGAGGACCTGTACCTGGTCAAGTAAAATTCACCACTCCGGTTTACTTTTTCCGTCCAGCTCTAAACTTCGATATTTTTGAAATACCCTTGACGTCATCTAGCTATCTTAGCTTCGGCCTACCATTTGCTCTACGTCCATATTATGTTGATATGTCGACATAATTATCGATCACAGTAATGTCTACATAAATTCTAACTGATATACTCATCACCACGTACTAAATACGACTGTAATCTAAAAAAGTGACGTATTACTAAAGTTAAAACATGGACATGTTATGCGGAGAGATGATGATCACATAAACAGAAAAGTAATGAGATTGGAGAAGACCAAAGAAAGTATGGATGGATTGTGTGAAAGAGGATATACGTAAGAATGGGGTGAATTCAGATATGATGGCTGAAGAGATGTATGGAGGAGTAGTATACTGTGCCGACTCTCCATAGAGATAAGGGCAGGTTGATGATGATGATTCCGAACGTCAAAACATCATATCAATATTCACACTTCTTCGAATTCATCAGTTTATGTTAGGAGTACAACCAAAATTTCTAAAACAATTAAACCGATTAACATGAAATTTGAAATAAAAACATTTTTCACGGTGTAGAAGATGTTAAGCCATACTACATTATTAAGGAGTAGGCTGGGTGATGCTTGGTACAAGCGGCTAGTGTTACCAATACCGTGTGGGCGGTGGCTATCTCTTAGACATAACCGTCTCATTATATGTTAATTTTACAGGGGCCGATACTCGTGTCATAAATGAAGATGGGTGGTGATTTAATATAATGTACAATTTATTTACATTTAGAAATCGTTTATGATTAGCTATTATACTGGGGGACTTTCCTTTTATTATAGTGAATATAAATGTGACAACAAATCGTATAACTTGAGCCACCAGGACGACAAGAAGTCAGATACTTCAAAAAGGTTTTCATATATATTTGACAACCCAACCTTACTACTGTGATAGAGCAGAAGTATAGATACGGATCAATAAAGCTACTATTTTTCTTTTGTTTTATAACCGTTACATAATTGTGTTGTGCAAACTGTTGTTGTTCTACTTGAACAGTTTTATAGAGCGTTACCTAGTACACCTGCTTAACATGTTCGAGACAATAATGTCACACCGATCGTATCTAACGTAACTGATCCTTAAAAAACTCGATGCAAACAACTGGAGCACTTTCCTACGAAGAATCTCGTGTACCGTATTTTGATAGAATGATAAGAGTCATAGAGTTCAACTTGAATTTTAGTCTATTTTACAGAGAAAACAAGAAATACAGATAATAAATAAAGATGAAACTTTAAAAATACCAACAATAACCGATAGGTTTTGTTAAATAATCAGTAATTTTAACAATTGTATATGTATTTGGTACCGATATAAATAAATTAAATGTGTGGTTGTTTAAGGTTTGCTTAGTAGCGTTGTTAAACATACTTAATTAAAATTTAAATTCTAAGCAATCGAACAAGATAGAAAATAATATACGGATGACTCATTACTGAGTGTAAAGGTTTGTATCGATAAGCAGCATCTCACAACGAGTTCGGCGAAGGAACCTCAGGTCGCATTTAGACCTTTAAAGGTACACACATTCATTATCATAGCGAAAGTAGAAACCTGAAGGGTTTATAGATTTTATATTATTGAGGACAGAAGGTGCGTTAGTGTCACTTGTAAGTTAACCTTAGAAGATACAAAAACAAGTTATTTATGGACACCACTATCCATTGCCGTCACAGTTGTTACAAATTGTCATGTATTTATATATTTCTTTGGTATAATAGAAATATTAATAATAGTTTCCTAGTACGGTCGGTCGAATTCTACTACGTCACACTCTACAAAAAAATACTAGCTACTTACCTAATCTTACTAAAATTATTTATTTGCGTTGTCTTAGGAAAAAGATGAAAACATCGATGAATAAATTCATTTTACATTCACAGTGTTGCTTCAAGTAATTTATTTGTGAGATCCTATAATTTCAAATAAGAAAAAAATATCTACTAATCCTCAATATAATAGGTCAAGTCCTATCATAATTGTTTTGGCATTGAAAGTAATTGTCAAATTAAAAAACTTAAAACACGTATACCTAGAGTCTAGGTCCTAGACCAAAAAGTTGTGAATTAAACGTCGATTGTAGAATCCTCAAGTTTTAGACAAAAAAAATGATTTGTTATATTATTAACATCACAGAGTATTAAACCATGATATTGTAGTTTCCAGTATACTATAAACCTCTTTACCTATTATCTTAATACTAGTTGTTGTTAACATAACAGTTAAAGTTTACGTTACGATACAATGTGCGTTTTTTTACTTCAAAATAACTGCAACTACTTAAAACTAACGTCTGTACCATCCATAACGTTTTCTTTCAAATATTTCTAGGAAATTTCGTAGACAAGCAGCCAGATTATACTATCCTAAAACTAAAAATTAAATAATAAAGCAATGTAATATAGCAAAAACTTTTTAACCTTTCATGTGCTCTTGTTAAATTTTAACTTATAAACAAAATATCTTCAAAATAAATAAAACTAATGTACTTAACGTAGGGTTGAAATTAAACGCAAATACAGGACTATGTTTTTAAATTCACCACAGTTAGATATTTAAAAAATAACGGAGTTACGAAAACTTACTTTCTCGTTCACCAACCGATACAAAAAGATTAAACGATTATGTACGTTAATATTTACATATTTTGATATTCTACAATTACAAAACTAAATTAGCAACAGATAAAATTAGATACGGGAGCGAAAACCACATAGGTTGTTGAAAATGTAATTAATCATTAAAGTGACGTAATCGACAAACACGGTATAATGAGTGGCTGGTAATGAAAGAGTTATTCCGCTTACGGGAGCGCAATAACATCCCTAGACCGGTCTAGGAATGCTATTGATATACCTTATTACTTATAGCCTTACACTTTTATATTACTTTCTATTTATGTTACGCAAAGAAAAGGTTAAATCGTGAGTATCAATAACATCAGCTATGCTGATGACATGGTGCTGCTGAGTCCAACAATCAGGGCAATGAGAAACTTACTAGCTTGTTGTGAGTCATACGCTCTGACGCATGGCCTAGTATATAATGTGGCAAAAAGTGAATACTTGGTCTTTGGGGCAGGTGGTGGTAAATATCCAGAGGTCGTACCTGTAATTAAACTGAATGGTACTGAACTAAAACGCGTCTATCAATTTAAATATCTAGGTCATTATGTGACTGCCGACCTTAAGGATCAAGTGGATATAGAGAGGGAGCGTAGGGCGCTGGCAGTCCGATGTAATATGGTGGCGCGAAGGTTTGCTCGTTGTAGCAAGCAAGTAAAAGTAACGCTTTTCAAAGCCTACTGTCAAGTGTTCTATACGTGCAGCCTTTGGACCAACTATACGCAGCGGGCTGTCAGTGCTTTGCGCGTCCAATACAATAATGGATTCAGGATGCTGATGGGGCTGCCTCGTTTCTGCAGTGCATCTGGTATGCTTGCTCAGGCAGGAGTTGATGGATGCCATGCCATCATAAGAAAAAAGTCTGCTTCGCTGCTCTGCAGACTGAGAGCTAGCTCCAACTCCATCCTGGGCACCATAGCATGGAGATTTGACTCTCCGCTGTTACTAGGAATTGTTCGTAGATGCATTTCGAACAATAACCTAGTAACAAAATAATTTAAATATGAACTGTTTTATTTTACTAACATAGTCGTAGGATCTGTTGTTCTATTTTTATTTTCTACTAACACTTTATGGATGTAACTTGTCCGAAATAAAAGTTATTTTATTTTATTTATTTTTATTTTTAAATTACCATTTGGCACGATGCCGACTTACTTTTCTCATCTTCTTACTAATACCGACTTCCTCGTTAATACTTTTAAGAAAAAAAATCTTCCTTGGTTATGGATACAATTGAATTAGTAAAGTTTTCCGTTGCAGACTAAAAAAATCCAGTAATAAATATATGCTATGTCAACCGGGGATAGTATAGTCAAGTCGATACAGTACTTTCAGAGCCTATACATTGCAAACAATCAAAGAATGAAATCGTTTCTCTTTATAATGTGGCAGATAGTTTAGCTTGGACATCCCTAATGTTACTGTCATCCCAAACAATGCGTCTTAGTATGGAATTTCTAAGTTTAAAAGTTATGCTATCTGTCTGGATTAATCTTTTTATCACCTCAGCTAATTTTAAATTAAAAACGCTACCCATATATAAGTGATAGCCAAAAAATTATTATATTTATAAATTTTCTTTGATGACGAAAATTTTTGATTTCATTTTGAGATATTATACAATTTCATTAATCTGTCCAATTTGCTATTTAACATAATTCTAATTTCTAATTCGTTAGGAATGGCTGCCAATTTCTAAAATTAATAATTATACTTCGATTATGATTCTGTTCATCGTATAATTAAATATTTCTTTCGTCTGTGTTTAATTTAAATTAGTTTTTCATATATTATGTTATAAGGCAAAGGTGTATTATGACGATGTTTTTGATGAATTAAAATATTTGGTCGTTAGAATAAAGGTTCTGTAAATTTAATTTGTTGTATATGAGCCTATAATGACAACGAAAGCTACTTTTGAAAGCTGAATTATCGTACAGCCTTCGCTGTGTATACACGTTGTTTCCTTTGCAAGGGGACTGAAGGGTCTAATCAGATAGAAAATGATTGGTTGCGTAAGAACGGATTATAATGAGAGGAATGTCCAGCAATAGATTGTAGAGGCTGTGATTTGAAATTAACTTTGAATTATTTCGCATAATAAATGTAAAATTCATTTTAAAGATTTTGCATGTATTTTTAAAATTATGTAATTTACATACGAAAAATATTATTTATTATATTTATTTAAATATAACAGAAAAATTTGTAAAGTCAGTATGAAGCTAACAGTGTAATTTATTGAACGTTGTAATTTTTACCATTTATCGTGGGTTTCTGAGTTCATCTTTGACAAAACAAAGATAACAATAAGTTTGAAACTGAGATTTTAATCTCAGAAACCCACGGTTAGTCACTTCATGGGTGGTTTATGTGACAAGATCGAAGTTATACAAATAATTCGCAGGTCGATTCGCTGGTCGGACAGACAATGACCTAAAATATATTATCAACAGCATAAATTGGACCTTTTAAAATAAATTTATCAAGATTTATCAGTTTGTATAACATAATATTTGTCACTTTTAAAATGAATTTCCTATATCGGCGACATTTCTCATGTTTATGAAAATAGAGGCATAAAAGTGGACATTTATGACAGTGTCACTTTTTATTAAGAATACATTTACGAGTATATTAGATGACAGAATGCTAAGTTGCTGTATCGAAACTCGAGTTATTTACATGTTTTCTAATACAAACCGGTACTCTACAGTTAAATAACGAACAAAATTTTCGGACCGCGTTTCTTTTTTTTCTTCAATATGCATGTTTATAAAATATATTTGTAACGGGTTCTCTATATTTATTAGTCATGTCGCGTAGCCTTTGACCGCGTTAAATTAAAAACAAAACTGACTAACTCACTCATAATTCATTTCAGAATCCAATTTCGTATCTCGCACACTTAATTACGCGCGAAGATAAGTTTTTTTTATAAATTACAAGTAGCTATTACTTTATTTCGTATTCTAAAAGTATTATTTTTTAAATTGCTACACAATTTGTAACTTTCGTTACATTTTTATCATATTTCTTAACTAATCTGTTTTATATATTTTAGTCAAATTAAAACAAAATAGAATTAAAACTTTTTATGTTCATGAATTAAAAATTATTGTTGACTAGTTGTCAACAATAATTTTCGGAATTAAAAAAAAACATAATAAGCAGCTTATGTGTTCTTCCAGACTATGATCTATATTTGTGCCGAATTTCATAAAGATCTGTTGAGCCGTGCTGGAGATACCTTCAAACAAACATCCATCCAAATATTCACATCTTTATCTATATATATATAAGAAAGTTGTGTTAGTTACACCATTTATAACTCAAGAACGGCTGTATCGATTTGACTGAAAATTGGTGGGCAGGTAGCTTAGAACCAGGAAACGGACATAGGATAATTGTTACCCCGTTTTCTATTTTTTTTTATTCCGCGCGGACGGAGTCGCGGGTAAAAGCTAATTTATAATATTAGTAAGATTCAAGTAGAAAAAGTTTATTCAAATGTCAAAAAATATATGGTCGCGACTCTTTAAAAATAATAGCGACAACAATGTATAAAATTTACGGATTCACAATAATAACATGTTAGTTGGCTATTAAACATTATAATGGCCTATCATTTATCATCACCACTGCCGATGTACGTTGTTAAAACGATAAAGGAGTTAGTTATGTCATGACACCTCTAAACGGAGGTCATATGTATGTCTGGCGCTACTATAGTTTGACGGTTTTATTGTTATGTCACCTCTTTGTGATAAATGTCTATTACCAGCTAATACTTTGTTGTTAATAAATGTTATAACTTATAAATCGATCTTACTAATATTATAAATGTGAATATTTGGATGGATGGATGGATGTTTGTTACAAAGTATCTCTAGAACTGTTAAACGGATATCTCTGAAATTTGACATAGAAATAGCATAGTATAGAAGGACATATAGACTAATAATTAAGTTTTTTAACTTCGCGCGGACTGCTAGTATATTAATGAGAATATTTGGATGGATGGATGGATAGATGTTTGTTTGAAGGTATCTCTAGAACGGCTCAACGGATTTCGATGAAATTTGGCATAGGTGTAGATCTTAGTCTACTTATTATTTAGTTAAAAGTTAAGACACATGAAATAATTTGTAGGTATACATAAAGGGTTAGGCTTGTTTTATAATTTGTTCCGAAATAATCCGATTATAAAATTTTACATCTCATAAAGTATGGATTACAACAAAATGACTCGACATAAAAATGATTCCCGTTAAATGTAAACGCTAAGTTACCAACAGGTTAAAAACAAGCAATAGAAAGTTTGAAAATACTATAGAATTATAGAATATTAGTCTCTTCCCAAGTTAACGCTAATCACTTGTAAAGTTATAGTCTCAGATAAAGAATATGTACTTGGTCCTAGGTTTTAATACATTTTTGGTGATACACTTGCTGCTAACACACTTTAGGTATAAGAATATAAAAACAAATGAAGGTAGATAAAACAAATGATGAATATTTAAAATTAAAAATATCTATTCCTTCGTTTCTGTTTTCATTTTTTATTACAAAGTGTATAAAATCTGACACTATGATGTGGCCAGTACGTTACATCGATATTTTAAGCTTATTTTTTGAGTAAGACTTTTTTTTAAGTATGGAAATATGTTTAAAACCCGTTATAAATTGTTTCTTATTCCAAAAACAAAATTAAAATAGAAAAATAAAATAGGATCAATAAATAATGGCAGGTGTCATATCGAAAGCCAATAAATATTTGAATAATATTTTTCAAACTCGCTTTGATATTCGATACGACGTAGAGATAAAATAAAACATCGATATTTTGTAGACAAGATAAATTTGTGGTAGCCAATTCGATTTTATTATACGACCGGCCATTTGCATTATTTAACAAACGTCTGACAGCACTACGGTTACTTTAAAAAAAATGTCTGCATACTACTAACACCATATTGAAAACTTTTGTACAAGTAGTTCTTTTAATAAAATAACTCAGCGTACAGTGCGGAACTTTCTGTACAACATAATCGTAAAATTATAGGTAGGGTCTCTATGTTTTTTCCTATTATTTTACTACCGGAAAATTGCAATTAAGGGTTTGTCTAAAAGTACCTAACTATCAGATTAAATTAATAACATGACTACATTATAAAATTAAGTTTATAACTAAACTCTATTTTTTTTTGTTCCAGGCTTAATTTTAATCGAAGAAAATCTTTGTGTAAGAAAGCTAAAAATGTCTTCAAAAAAATCAGATTTTGTCATAAGAACAATTTTTAACAGCGACATCTCGAGGCTTGAATCGAAATGACAATAAAAGTTTTAACAATGGTTACTCAAACTAAACTAAAGATGTCGCTTCTACTTATTTTGATGGCAATGATACGACCAAGTTTATCAAATAACAGAGAAGAGATGGCGTTGGCGAACGTGACAAGATTTGCTTCTGGGGATTTGTTTTCACTCCTTGGTAAGATTGAAATATTATTTATTATTTATTTATATTTTCTCTTTATGTACAGAGAGTTAGGTAGATCTTATGTAAACATCAGTGAAATGAAAAGTTTCCGGTTCTTGGATTGTGGGCAGTGGGCAACAGTTTTCCATTTTCGGGGGGGTAAATAAAAAAAATATGGGCCAAATTTTATTTGTAAATAGGATTATTGTATTTTTTAACCGTAACAAATATCTTTCTTTGTATTAAAGGTCCAGAATGTGGGTTAACGAGGTGTATGGAGGTATCCCACGGCACAGCCCTGGCCGCAATGGGCGTCTCAGGCTGCTCATGCCAATGCGCGCGTGACACACCTGCTTTCCGAGAAGATCAGAAGATTTGCGTCAATCATATTGACGGTAAGACTATGTTATGTTGTAATAGCTATGTTTAAGTGACACAGTTTTGTATTAAATTTTAATTTTTTCAGAGAAAGAAAATATATGATCTACTATTTCATTTACCTTTCTGTTTTTTTAAACTTTTCAAAATACGAGTGAATAATTGAATAATCATTTCGTAATGTCAGCTATTGGATACAAATCTTTACTTATAAAGTTCCGTATGTAATTTACAACGGTATTTTAATTCCCCGCATTAAATTATGAACCGTAACCTCTGATGTAACGCTCCCTCGACCTTTGGGTAGCTTGTACGCCACATGTTTAATTAATATATCTACTATTATAAGCTATTGTTAGTCCAACCATTGTATTTGGTCTCCATTAGCTTAATAACTGTGATAGTTCACATTTGAATTGAACAAAGCCATACAGAGGGCGCATGAATTGAAAGAAATTGTTCTTTGACTCACAAGTTGCTATTTATTTTGAGTTACACTGAGCTTGGTATGACCATTTACTGTGCCTTTCACTGTGGATATATGTCGAAAAGCATATTGATATCTCTATTCTTTCAAAGGGAGAGAGGATCTTTCTTTCTGAGAGGGATGGTAATATATTTTTAGAAGTGTATCTGATAATGGAGGCCCATCGTTACAATTACATATTCAAAATTTGTACTAACTCAAACGTAATTATTTCAGAGTGTCGAATGGCGAGTTACGGACGAGGCGCGACCAAACCGCAAATTCCTTTCGTCTTTCTTCCACTCAAGGGACAAATTGTATATCCATCTAAGGAAATTATATTCACAGGTAAAAATTAAGATACTAAAAATATTTAAGAAGTTCCAAAATGAAAATTAGATCAAATTTTAGACTTTTGTTACAAAATTTAAAAGGTTTCCGGTACCGGGAATCGAACCCGAGCCTCCTGGGTGAGAGCCAGGTATCCTAGCCACTAGACCATACCGGATCTTGTGAGCGAAGCCAAAGTGTATAAGAAAATCTTGTGTCTATTTAAAAGTAGTCTAAAAGTTGCCATACACGAACTTGTCTAATGTTAAGTCGACCGCTGAAAGAACTCAATACCGACTTTGTCAAGTAAACCTTGTAGCTCGGCCCTTATTGTATAAATATAAAATGTACTATTGGTATTTCAGACGTGGAAGATGCTGTGTGTGCGGTGACCAGCGCTCAGTACCTGTCGCCGTCGGGCTGGCTCGCTCTCAGGGATCTCGTAGACAACGATGTTCCCTTCGCTCTATACAGAGACGAGGGCAGCACTTACCTACAGGTCAGCTCACAATATTAATAGTATATTTTTTTAGGTTTTTATATCATGGTGGCAAATGAGCAATCGGGCACCTGAATATGCCGAAATAGCGAAGCAACCTTTGCCCATAGATATCCGCAATTGCAGATGGGTCGCCTACCTTTAATTAAAGGAGGAGGGGACGTAGAGAAAAAGGATATATACCCTTCCTATGGGACTAAAATTAGGTCTTCTGTACGCAAACTCATCAGACTTTACGCGGAATTACTTCCACTAAGTCTTCACGTCCGTCTTCTGTGTGGTCGTGGTATCGCAGCGGGCGGCACCATCGTGTTGTTCCTGGCGTCTACCATTGTTAAAACTTTTACAGGTTACTATGGTTTTCGAATTGTATTAACATATATTGTTGTTTCCGTTTTTTCAAAGATTATGTAAGGGATGACAATATGTTTCAATACAAATGGCATCGACAACATTTGTATAGCGTAATTGACGTTGACGATATGAAGGCCATTGTCGCAAATATGCGTGTTAGCCCCACAGTTAATCATAACCGTATAACTCTCAGTAGTTTTTGAGTTTACCGCGTACAGACGAATAGACAGACGCAGAGGACTGTGTTTTTAAATAAGCATTTAAACAAGTTCCTTTTAATTTTTGCGTATGTATTTAAAACGAGGATATTTAAATTAAATGTTTATATTACGGCCACAATTAGAATACTGTCGGACATTTGTTCCAACTTATCGATTGCAACAACAGCCACCCAAGAAGAGTTTTATAATTTTCCGATAATTTCGTTATCAGAATTTAATGTTTATCGAAATGCGATAATTATTTTCACATATTTATTGATCGTTCTGTCCCAGAGAATAGGCAATTAAATTGTAATAATATACAAGTTGGTAATACAGGACGTTAACGAGATTATTATCGATGAAGGCCTCTTCAAGTTGATGTTAATTACGCGGGTATGTAAGCACTGGAGAAGACATCTAAAAGAAATGAAAATGCACATGCAAGTTATTATCATCATCATCATCATCAGCTCACTATACGTCTCCAATGAGCGGCTCGGAGCCTACAACAAGTTAGGGGTGACTAGGCCATAGTCAACCACGCTGGCCCAGTGCGGGTTGGTTGACTTCACACATATCATTGAATTTCTTCTGAGATATATGCAGGTTGTATCACGATGTTTTCCTTTACCGTAAGAACATCGGATAAATGTACATATGTAACACATTAGTACATGGCGGGATTCGAACCTATGCCGTGCAGATTGCAAGTCAAGTGCTTAACCACTGAGCCACCAACGCTCTCAAGTGGCGCAATTGGTTAGCTCACTGTAGGTACTTATAAGTCAAGTTATTATACGTGGTAGAAATTAAATTACATGTGGTACGTAAACAGCATAAAGCTTTTCCGTTTAATCATGTTTCATTTTTAAGAGTTTGTAGAAAGTGGCAAGTAATGGAACATATGCGAATGATCATGGACTACGATATAAGATAATAAGCCTATATGTCCATACATAGAAAGTTATTTCTTAACTTTACGTTCGGGAGCCAATCCTATAAACGGCAATGTTCAAATACATCCTTAAACGGCGAATTCGAATTCGCTTATTAAATACGCTTTCGTTTCATTACATGACAAAGACGTTTGTTGTCAGCCATCAATCTAATAGATTGATGTGGACAGTTCAATAAGACACATCTTATGGAGTGGATTATTAGTGGATTATTTACATCTGCGAGCTACTATGTCAAATCCAAATGGGAGTACGATTTGCCTCATAAATTTATTCGAGCTGAGTATGAATACGGAATTATTATATTAAATTGACATTGAAAATATTACTTTGAAATATAATTAAACAAATACGATTTTATTGTCTGTATGAAATTACCGTAGCATTTATGTATGCAATGTTTATTAAGTGTTATGTAAAAAAATATATCGATTAAAAAATTGTATGAAAAAATAATAAATTTACAGAACACCGAAAAATACTAAAGCATATCAAAGAAGACATTAAAATTAAATTAAAACTGTCAAGTCATTTCCAACTGAAATATTTAAATAATAAATAATGAAAATAAAGACTTCAAAAATTCATTCCATTTCTTTTTAAAGCGGTACAGATATGTTATTTATTTTTAAAATAATACAGAGCGATCACAAATTTAATGGGTGTCGTAAAAACTTGACTCAATAAACAGCAAATAAAACGTAAAAGCTTCCTAACATAATATTCTTAATAGCCATAGCTTAGTTAACTTGAACAACTTGAAATTACATTTGCAACATTACTCTAATCCAGACAATTTTAATAGTACATAATACTTCTGAAAAATATCTCAAACTTTAAAAAAAACCTTATAAAAATAACATAATTCTTAACATCTTTAAAGTCACTACAATTTCTAATTGTTGGTTTTTGAGACCAAAATCCTCGAATAAAACATATCCCTGTCATTATCTTTGACAAAATAGAAATAACAATATAGTTTATGCAGAAATTTTGGTCTTAGAAATCAACGATAATGTCTTTTTATTTACTATACAATTTTTAAACCGTAGTTTTTTTTTAAAGATACGTCGGCGTAATGGCGTTAGAAGTGGAACGAACATTTCTGTATCTATGTGCCATCTTTTTAGTTTCCTAGAGCGGCCACTGGTTATTCCTGAAATTCTAGTACCACTAGACAAAGATCCGTCTCGGAGGAATACGGCTTGATGTAATCACTGTAAAGAAATTACTTTACTACTCGGAACTGACGCTGTCTAACCATTTTGTAATGTAACTTAATTTTTATGGTAGTTTTTGAATTCTATAATACACAAGGTGCTGGTTTTAAATAGTACACGATAATGGTAGTTTTTTTAACGTCAATGAAAACAAATTATTCGATTGTCCTTTGAATATTAATGATTAAATAAACTGCAACAGTAAAAAACAACAGAAGGCTGAAATATTCAATTCTTATTTATAATACTATCAAGATAAATTTTAAAATGTTTAATCATTGTGCAAATGGTAAAATTGTGAGATATCCTTATTTACATAGGAGCCAACAATTTATTTAAGACAAGCGCCATTATGCTCTCTGATACAATATTTAAAACAGTCAAAGCATAAAGATTTTGAACGGATCGTGCCACCCGTGAATGAACTTGTTTTATTTATTAATCAGGTTATTCGATCCACTTTTAGTTATTCAAATAATCGTACGTACGATATGCTAATATACGAAATTCTAAAAGATTACTTTTTATTTCTCTTCATTCGATGTTTTAATGTATTTAAATGCCACTGTTCAAGATAAAAAGATGTACTGTGGGTTTCTGAGTACAAAATCTATGTATAAAACATGTCGAGGGGTGAAAGGCTATTTGTTTTAAGCGACATTTTTTGCGATATTATATATATATATAACGGCCGGGGTGGCTCGCTATCAGAATTATTATTGATTGAGATCACTTGTGGGCGGCTATGGGTAATATCGGATTCAAGGAATACACTGCTTATCACTTCTCAACTCGTTATAATGGATTCACAGGCTCATGTACAACGAACAATGCTTTAGCTACGAACCATATTTCCAGAATGACTAATGTCAGACGCGCATCGTACAAGAAGTCTCTTCGAACACAGCTCGTGTTCTAATTTCGATTTATTAAAGTTGATTTCTTCTTCTGATTGCGACACGGCCGTCCTGCGAACACCCGTCCTCGGGTGATGTTAGATTGCAAACACCGGTCTCAGTGTGCTCTTAGCATGTGAACATTAACTCAAGGAAATATTTTGTTACGCTCGGCCACTCCTGGCCCAACTTCTGTTATCTAACGGGACACCGCCGTAAAAATCAACTTAAATACTCTACAACGTTAGTTACTCCCAATCTCCCAGAAACCCACCGAGTAAGATCTCTAACGCCACGGCCTCTCGACCGAATTTCACTCAACGGCTCTCTAGCCGAATCTTTCACCACGGCTCTCCCGCCGAATCTCTCTCCACGGCTCTCCGGCCGACCAAACACCTGTGTTACCGTGATATCACACCACCGATCTGTACAAATGGATAGGCTATTTGCTTGGAAATGATAGCTTTTGCTTAGTTCTGCCCTAAAAGTGCATGTTCACGTTTATTATTTCTATTATTAGTTTGAATCATCACCACCGCTACCAACCAAAAATACAGTCAACGCCAAAATAGCGAAAATCAAAAATCAAATACACAAAACACCACGTCTTTCAGCCTGTACATTTATATAGGTCAGTGCATCACACACACTGCGGTCCTCCAGACCTCGATCTCTGCCCGTCACCCTGTGACGTGGCAGTTCCACATCCGGTCCTCGAGACCTCTGCCCGTCACCCTGTGATGTGACAGCTCCACACCATGGTCCTTGAGACCCCTGCCTGTCACCCTGTGACATGACAGTCACAAACCGGTCCTCCTGACCCCGACCTCCGCCAGAGTAGAACGCGCACCGCTCACCCACGGACTACTTGAGCTGCCCCAAGAGATACCGATTTCCACAGGGCTACGGTTACGACGTAATAACTACTGGTACGGTCGAACACAATACGGCCGATAGAGATCTTTACCCGAGTTTCTGTTACAAATTAGCTTTACTAAATATCACCAAATTCATTATCAACTCGACTTATCTTGCATCAAGCTTTGCAATCCTGCAAACGTCGCTGGTATCCACCAACCGCTGCCACGCAGACGCTGCTGCAGTGGCTTAAACCCACCAGTCTCGGCCATACTGACATTAGCACGTCCCCGTGCTATCCTCATAACAGACTTCCTTCATATTGTACATCTGCAAAAACAAAACGAAACCGCAGAGATTACTGTGTCACACCGCTCGTCTTATTCTGACATCATACGTATCATTACGATTTACGAATAGTTAATAATCATATCAATTAACTGTAAGAATGTTTGACCTTAAGGACATTAATAACTCCAATACAAAATTCTCTCCGTTACTAACTCATGGCAACATGGCTCAAACAATCAAACCATCTGCACCAAATGTCATTTCGTACGATAACGTCGACAACATCATTTCAAAGATTTACTTCTTAAATTTAGTAGAAGTCAAACTTCCTTATTCCCAATTTACAGATTTTAAAGTTTTGACGTTAAGTAAAGGAAAAATAACCAGTAAAGAAACAACAATAATATTCGTAATGAAAACATCCTGTCATTACATGCCATATTTTCATTCAGTTAGTAGCAAACTCTAAGTCCTTTTTTTTTTTTCTTAGCAAGCATAGCTCCTAGGCACCAGATTCAAATTCTCGTAAGCGTATTTATGATTACGTTAAAACCCAAAGATTTAATATCAATGCCAACCCGTTTTTATCGATTTTACTGAATTGTACTCGTTAATTCTAACATCTTTGCGACACCCACATTAACTCTTAGACACAGAACCGTTTGAAGTAGTCAATGTCTCATTTGTTTACTTGCAATAGTAACTTAAGACCGAAGGCCCGATCCGCTAAGGGAAAGCCATAAACAAGAAAATGAATTTAATTGAACTTTCTTAAGTTTACCGTTTACCGAGAAGAGTTTACTATCTGTTAAATCTAATCACGTCTAAACACATTTTCGCTTTTAAGAAACAGCTACACGATTTAATTCATTTCTGTTTAAATAATTTTCATTAAAACTGTCAGGTTATGTCAGTTGACATTCTAAGAAATCGCTATATTTTTAAATTTTGACAATCAGTTTTATTTTTCTGAAACGTCAATCATTGAAAACAACATCCTTTAATTACAAAATTGACATGACATTATTGATTAATGAGAAATAAAAATCCCAAAATGTAAAATAACCGACTCACTAAATAACTCCGAACATAACTGTATTGCACAAATAACCGAAATACTAATGGAACTATTATTTTGGTGCCACACATTAAACCAATAGTTTTAAATTATCGAATTTTACTAGAATACGTCACGACTAGTGCCCAATAGCATAACAGCTAAAACACAAAATAGTACAGAAACGAGCTCACCGGATGATTAAGTTGACACCAGCTGTAGGATGATTTTGAACTATTAATATGAAAGAACACATTTACGCAGAATGCATTCAAAGCATTCAATAGGTTGCACGACCCAATTACTTTTAGGAGACCTCTAGACCCCTTGCGTCTATCTTGCTCTTAAAGCCTTCATTCTTTCTTTCCAATTTCAATTCGTTTCATTCTGTTCTAAAATATCGTTTCTTAATTGTTGATGATCATTTTGGACTTCCGTGTTAACCCGCATTGAATTATTTTGATACTTGTCCTTAAGATTGGTTGAGGTGGATTTCGGCTATGGGTAATATCGGATTCAAGGAATACACTGCTTATCACTTCTCAACTCGTTATAATGGATTCACAGGCTCATGTACAACGAACAATGCTTTAGCTACGAACCATATTTCCAGAATGACTAATGTCAGACGCGCATCGTACAAGAAGTCTCTTCGAACACAGCTCGTGTTCTAATTTCGATTTATTAAAGTTGATTTCTTCTTCTGATTGCGACATATATATATATATATATATATATATATATATATATAAGTTAATATTGCAAAAAATGTCGCTTAAAACAAACAGCCTTTCACCCCTCGATATTGTAATATCGGTCATTATCTTTGACAACACAGTGATAGCAATATGTTTTAAACGGAGATTTTGTTTGATGGGTATGCATGTCAGAGGGCTAATTCTAGTCCCCTTTCCCTTCCCGACGTTTTCTTTTGAGGAAAGGATGGGAAGGAATACTTCCCTTTTCCATCCTTTCCTTAAAAGAAAACGGTTTTGCCGAGGAAGGGACTTATTGTAAGAGAAAATATCCTATTTCTGTGCCTCTCTTTCTCCTTCATATAAAGGTAAGCAACGCAGCTGCAATTGCAGATTTATCCGGACAGCGTTCGCCACGATCTTGCAGCAAATTCAGGTGGCCGCTTGCTCGTTTGCCAACTTATGATGATATAAAAAATCGTTATCTATCGTTAAACTAGCAATTGAATTATCTTAATCCTTGTTATCAAAGAACGGGTAAGATTAAAGTCGAGATATAATCGTGATGTGTGAAAAATGCCACAAGTCAAGTCAAGCGGTCGGACTGTTGAAATCCGACGCGGCACAGATTAACCGCCAGATAAACTCGGAGGCGTAAAAGTCGCAATTTGTTTAATTCCACATATCTCGAGTCTTGATTTACTGATGTTATTATGATGCCATTTAGAAATATCTCTACTATTGTTAGATGTCATCAGTAAATTGTAAAGACTCGGCAAATTGGAAATCGAACGAATTCATTCACAAATTAAAGTGTAACATTGTAAAAGTTTTGTTTCATTGGCAGTCTTTTTTGGTAAATCACTCGTCATTATGCTCTACGATTTCGACCAGGTTCCTCTTTTCTCTTTTTATCTTAACATTTGTGACTTGATTAGTGGCGGGGGTCGTCGGCGCTGCATGGGCGTCTAGAGGGCCGGCTGGTCATGGTGCACGTGCTTTGCTCTGCACCCGCACCCGCGCGCCTTGCCGCCTCCTGCGCGGCCTTTAGAGTCGCTGGCGCCACATACAACACTGTGCTAGGTTAGTAACAGTGACGTTATTTGCGATGAGGTTTATTGGTTAAGATACAGCTATAAATTTCATACGTGGTTAGGTAATTAATCCTCTCTATGTATTTAACATTACATGGGGTTCAAAGTTTCCTTCTAACTTCGTCTATCCTAAGGTGAAATGACTATATTACTATACTATGATCATTTTCTGTCTTTGTTCTTTTATTGTAATGTAATATGTTACTTCCAGACGTTCGCTCGATACCTTTCCACGCTGGTGAAATTGTCAACACCGAACAAGTTAGCCAAAACAAAGGTCTGAGCGTACTGGAATCCTTAGCGATCGGTGTGTGTGTTCTCATGGTTGTGTTCATCTACGCAGCTGGAATCATCTTCTATATACATTACAAGCAAAAACAAAAGCGTAAGGCAATGGACCCAGAGTTAACCAGGTCAAGCAATACCTCCACTGAAAATATTTCCACTATTGATATGGATAATGTGGTAAGAATAAATTCATTCATCAGATTTTTTCCAACATAGCGAAACTTATTTCCAATTGACATTTGTTATTTATATTTGTGTTCTGCACACAGATGTACGCATTATTTGCATTAACAAATATTTTTTATCAACAGAGATTGAAAAAGAATCCATTATTAAACTTAGACAATATGCGCAACGATTTCTTAAATGATTCCGGCTTGTCTGACGTCAGTGAACGTACGGAGGATACTGTGGATTCTTCACACAATTTTCACAAAGTAAGTATGCATTATAATGAAAAAGGTGTAGAAGTCGATATTATATTTCACTCGTCTGTATTGCTGTTCCGTAAATACATTACATAAATAATAATTTTTAGCAGTTCCAGAGAATTAATCCAAATATTGTCTCGGCAATGATACACTCGCATCGGAAAAAACCGTCTCGTCCATCGTTACGTACATCCACCCCAGAAAGACTAACGGAACGCTTGCAAAGGCGATCGGCGTCGCCTGAAATAGAAAAAGCTCCGCAATCCGACTTGTCCATCATCGACTGCAGCGTAGAAACAAATTCCATGACGAATCTCAAACCACCAACAAACGTGGAGCCGGTCATACGAAGAAAACTTTACTTCAATCCGGTGTTTTTCGAAGTTGAATATCTTAAGGTAAACTATTTTTACTATACTAATTAATATTTTATTTTTTTGTAATTTTTACAGTTTAACTGATTGTGTTGTTAATAAACATTAAAACAACATATTTTTGCTATAGAATCCACCGCCGGCAGCCATCGAATTTCTGATAAAAATTCGTGAAATCATGGCGATCGCAAAAGAGAAGATGTTGTCAAAGAGATTTATTCCCATGCTATCTGACATACCTGAAGAAGATTTATATCACAACTTAGACCTCGGCTGGAACATACCTTGTGCACGACGAGGAAGACGATTTAGTGCAATAAGTCTAAAGAGGGAAAATAGTAGAAGGGCTGTACATTGCGGCGGGTGTCCCGGATGTGATAGCAGCGATAGTAAATCTCAAAAAGCGCCCGGATTAATCCGATCCAACTCGTGTAAAACTTGCGTCAGCGACGACTACAAGCAAAGAATAGTACAAAAGTGGCTAGACGAAGTTCCATCACCGCCACAGACAATTAGACCCACAAAATCAGTAGCTAAAGTCAGCGGAACACCAAGAATCGTCGATACTAAAAAGAAAGATAACGTTCGTGTTAGTCCAGTGATACCAATAAGACGCGAAGAATTAAACGTAAATAAACAAGAAATCGGGAAGCAACCAGAACTAGGCGTAAGACAAAAAATAAGTAACTTGCGCGTTAAAGAAACCGATGATATCAAACGAGAGTTAGAGAAACCTAAAACAATAAATTCTAATCAAGACAATAATCGAAATGAGAAAAAGTTGACATCGCCTCCCTCGAACAAGAAGCCACAGGAGAAGAGAAGTCCCTCGAGTAACGCTACGAGAAGAGTTGTCAGAAAGAAATTACCACCTCCACCGCCACCTCCGGTTAATCCACAAGAACCTGTTACACCCGACAAAAAGGAACCAGTTTTACCGGAAGTTAAAGTTAAAATGGAAGCTGTAATAAAGCAATTGAATAAATGCAAGCGATCAGAAGAAAATGAATTGGAGGAGTTACAACAACTGGCCGTATTAGCAAGTGGACCTAAATTAGTGATACCAGTCGTTTCAGCAGATTCACAATATTATAGTGATGATACGTTATCTCACGATCATAAAGCCACTCATTTAAGTGAAATGTCTATGGAATTTGATAGCTTAGACAGAAATATGTTAAAACGTCGTAGATTTTCTCTTGACTTCGGCTCAGAAATTATACAAAAACAACAAACCCTTCATAAAATTTCAGAGATTCCGATGGAGAGATTATCTAGGAGCTGGCGTGATATAAAGAAAGCTGTGGAGGCTACTCCAAGGGAACAGATTAATTCCCTAGTACCCAACATAAGTACTTGTCGCGTTAATGACTTATTTATTAATCCTACCGAACCGTTGTACAATAATATTGAAACGCCAGGCCCGCTAACTATAGAAGTCCGAGGATCACCCGTTGATATCAGACAAAAGATTCACGATGATTTTGATCCTGATACTTTGGACAGAAAACCTAGACGAGAAATGAAGAAATCTGTGGAGAAAATTCTCTTGAAATCCGGTGGAAGCTTTAAACATAAAACTGTTTCACATAATGCTAATAATGATTTAGGAAACGAAGGAGAAAGGAGGACACCGCCTGAACCTGTATTTACAAGAAAAATCGGTAGCCTGAGGCAAATTTACGAAGCTAAAGCGAAAGCACAACAGGAGTCGCGATTATATGAAAGGCGGGGTAGCTTACCTTACGCAAACCACGATATAGCCAAATTTATTAAATCTGTACGACCGTCAGATTTTCGTAAGGCTGAAGGCCAAAATGATCCAAAACCACCCATACCTCCGAAACAGCGGCGAGGATCAGAGAAATATAGTCCTCCTAGTGAGAGACAACGATCAGAGGAGAAGGAAAGAGTCGCACAGTACATTAGAAGCGAGAATTTGAACGCCCGTAGGTCCGGCCGTCGATCTTCGAGGACACGATCCCGAAGAGTCGATCTAAAGAAACTATGTCGTACAGAAGATTCGGGTTACCTCAGTACGGATTCCAACGAATCAAAATGCAGAGCCAGATATATGATGTTAAGGCCAAAATTTTTACCACCAGAACCCGCCCCGAAACCGGTTCCACCCGTAGTTAGGACATTGGGAATACAAATAGAATCGGATACGGATGAAATGGAATCTTTATGCGACGGACGAAGCGAATCGGGAGGTGAAAGCGTCGAGACTGATTCTGTATTCTTCGGTAATTTCGATGAATCGAAGGAGATGTTTACAGAATTAGGGATGTGTGTCGAAACACGGGACATTTTGGCAGCGAGTCAAGACCAAATAGACTCGGGCTTCGCCGGCGAGACGAATATAACGCTAAGCGGCGACAGCGACTCTGAACATAGAAGCGTCATATCCATTGTAACTGGTCGCGATGGCCGTTCATCTGTTGCATCTATAACTAATTTAGATGATACGCCATATGTACATTCCGTCGAATGTTAGATTAATTTTTATTCTATAGTGATACTATAAGATTTAATACGTTAAGAGATTGTAAAATAAAAAAATAATGTAAGTAACTGATTATAGTTTTGTATGTAAAAAGAAAGGCATAAGTCATATTTCAATGAACCGATTCCATTGTCGCTGTCGTTATGATCTTCGTCAGCTTGTTTAAAACAATGTCTTTTCCAAGAAATATTGAATGCTCAAGAGTTGATGTAATTAAATATAAGTATCTGCCAAAATATAATTTAAGTTTAGTTAAAAATTTAAAATCATTATTAAATCCACAGAATCCATTGATGTATTTATATTAGGGGTTACTATAAGTCTTCTAATATTTTATATATTTATAAATTCTAATATGCTTTGTCAATGGTATAGATTTTATTGTGATTTATTAACATTTTTTTTAAAAGGGTACTCAAAGATAAAAAAATAATATCATATTTAACAACATATTTATTATTTTTCATTAACTTAAGTAAAACACGTTTTAACAAAACGGGCAATATTGATAAATTATGATAAAGTTTCTTTTACTCGTAATATATTTTTAACAGGTATATATAGGACATAATAAATTATTTTTTCCATTATTATGTATACTCATCTAATATTAAAATAACTACTGTAAGCTAACCCCACCTTAAATATAACAAATAAATGTTCTTTTTAAAATTCAGTTTGATCCGTTAATTATAATTTTATCATTATTTTAGCAAATAAAATGTAAATAATTTTGAATAATTAAACTTTGCTATTAAATATTTTTGTACATTAAAGTGCGGCCGGTTGTGCAATTAATGATATTTTATAATTTCTTGGCTAAAAAATTTAACTAACAAAGAGGCTCTATCTATTTATTAATCTTTTTTTTTAATGTTTTATTTTTTTATTTAATACTTGTACTTATAAATTTAATTAAGGTATAAGTGTGTGTGTCAAAGTATATTACTTGTTAATGTATATGTTCATTTGAAAGATATTTATATGAATAAAGTGTTTTTACAATTTTTTTAATTTTTTTTTGTTTTAAGATTAATTATGAACACACTGCGAGGATTTTTTATTAATTCAAATACCTCTAATTTTTGGTATATGCTAGTAAAAAACAATTATGAATAAGAAATGCATCTAATTTTATAAATTACTAGCTGTCGCCCGCAAATTCGTTCGCGCGGAATTAAAAAATACTTAATTAGTAGACTATGTGCTCTTTAAATTTTGGAGATACCTTCAAACAAACATCTATCCATCCAACTATCCATACATCAATAGTTTTGTATTTATAATATTATTTTATATGCGAAAATATTATGATCTCCGTGCTAAGCAATGAACATTGTAGGATGGAAAAGATTTTGTTTGTCGCATGAAATGTTAAAATACTTTAGTAATTCCAATGTTTTAAACAATTTTGATGCCAAATCAGCGGAAACGTGTGAACTTGCCGACGTCGGTAAACCATTCCGAGCAGTTATTTCAGTGGTGATGTTAATTGGGTCGTGTCATACTTGATTTCAAGATATTTTTACGATTTTCTAAATAGCCATTTGAATTCACTTTGTAACATATTCTGTCACCTAGCATTGCTAGGTAGAGCGAGATTTTCTTACAGTGCCTTTATACTGAGAGAACATCTGTATAACATCTTTTGCTTACCGTCTCTACTGAGGTTTTGGAATTTTCGATTGGAAAGTTCGAAGTCAAACTTTTGAAACACGCTTGACTTAGCTAGAATATGATAAAAGCTCTTGAAGAATTAAATGACATAAAAATGTTTAACTGCATTCATCAAGAATTACAAAAAAGCTTGTGGCCCATGAGGGGATCGAACCCGCGACCTTCGCGTTATTAGCACGACGCTCTAACCAACTGAGCTAATGGGCCGTTGTCTGCTAGCTCGAAATTATATCAAAAAAGTTTGACATATTTACTAAATGTAGATTCTTCATTTTATAACTCCAAATCGTTTACATTATCGTCTCTGAGTAAGGGATTGGATTGAAACAAGATTGCTTTCCGTTTCCTTATACTATCATTAATGAGACTGCATTGGCTTAGTTTTTACATTGTAGTGGATTGTCTCAAATAATTACGGTATGGTAGCTTCATTCACTCTATTGCAGTAATTTCCTGGATAAATGTTTTTATTTATAAGGCTAATAATTTTTAACTTTGTAAGCTTTATTATTTAATGACCAGGTTTTTAATCTATTCATACCATCCTATATTGTTATCTATTTTTTTAAGGAATTGAGAGAGACTTCGTTTTTCAGAGTATTTCGTCAGTAGTGGAAGACCACGTCTATGTTGCTCTACTTTGTGGTTCATATATTTACTTGTAACAATATTTAATAGTATAAAAAATAATTTCCTCGTTTAAAAATATCTTATATCGTATGCAGTACAAACTTGTTGTTTAAATAAAATAAAAAACGTATAAAATCGACACTAGATGTCTCTGTATCTAAAAGTCTGGAATAAAAATTTTAATAACGAATGCCTTTCCTTCTTTTGTTTATTTGAAATTATTCTATAATATTTGAATATAATTAAATAAAAACTATAAAATATCATGCTATGTAAATGTTAGAACAAAGAAATAAATTACAGAACTCAACACCGTCACTTTGAACATATAATGGTATCTGCATATTACGTGGTTTAACATTGCTTTGTAATATTTCTTATTTGCTCATACATAATAAATAACCAAGTTATAGTTACCGCTTGGTCACCACACACGTCGTCTCATGGTCGTAAACTAACACCTAACGTTTACAGCTTTCTTTGGAAAATGCACCAACTTACGTCATTTCATAGAAATCATTAACAATTCAATTTCCTAGTATGGTAGAGTCCCAGTGTAGAGGATTTCATTAAATCAATGATTAATACTTTTGTAAAAAAAAGAGGTATTTTTACTTCTTTGAATTGTATCTATTTTTATTAGAGTAACGTGATATTTATCGTGAAATAAATGTAAAACTTCTTGTTGGTTAATTTCAACCTCTCTTGAAACGGTAGCGTGGCCGAGCGGTCTAAGGCGCTGGTTTAAGGCACCAGTCTCTTCGGAGGCGTGGGTTCGAATCCCACCGCTGCCAATACTTTTTGGTCTATATAGTTATATTTTTAACTTTCATTATTGCTGGTTAATTTTATACAGAGTTAAAATTGTCTCATGTTTCATTATTTGATTTTTCTCGGGATTATTATTTAAAATTTGAAAAATATAAATTTTTACTTTGTCAAATAGAGACGATCGTCGTGATTTTTACATTTTCTTATTTACTATACGAGTAGTTAGGCTACCTACTTTATAAAGAAGTTAAGGATCGGCATCATCACATTCAAATGTAGTTCAACACTAGGCACTTAGCACCATGAAACTTTTTTACAGCTGACTTTTAATTTCCCTGCAAATACAGCTAGGCGGATAAATTGATATGACGAGGCCATCAATCTCCATCAATTCGTAGGTAGATATATTTTTTTAATTTGCCGCGTGCGTTGAATTGAATTTAATGCCTGTGCCGATATCCCCGTGCGATATGCGCTCTGTGTAACAGGTGTTCGCAGTGCCCGACGCCATTGCTACGACACGCGTGACGACGGGCGCACTCACGCTACCCTCTCCCGCCCGCGCGTACACGAAAAAATGCGCGGCATTATGACATTGCATTTAAAATAACCGATTTTTTTTTTAATTTGTGTCTATAAAGTAATATAGTGTAATTTAATTATAGTGGACATTTGTGACATTTTATAAACAATGTTTATTTTTTTTTCACTAAACCTTTTCGCATATTATTATCAATTCAAGATCAACACCTCAACATTCATTTTATAGGTAAGATTTTTTTTATTTTTTTCATTATCATGAATTTTATATTATATTCATCTTATTTATATCACTTTAAAATATTAAACAATCACTTTCATTTAGAAAATAACTGTACATTTTGTGGTTTATTGCATTACACGTGATTTAAAATTCAGATTTATGTAATTACGAATTACATGCGAAAAAGAAAGTAGCACTTCGTTGAATTTAGTTAGGCAATAAAAAGAAATATCATTGAAATTTTAACACTAATAATTTGCATATTTATATTTTTAATAACAAAAGTTATTACTAAAGTTATTGTTATATACATACATATGTGTAGACATTGCTTTTTTATTTCAAAGATGCTTAGAAGGACCCTAATAGGTATAGGCATTTGTTAGCCGTGTGTTTCCAGGAGGACCTTCTATGGTCTCATACTCGATGGAGTAGTATATGGTCGGTTAATAAAATTTGGCGTTAACAAGTTGAAGAAGTAGGAGCAGGAGGTTCCCCTAAAAATTTTAAAGGGTTCTATGAATTAAAAAAAACATTACAATCTCTGTGCAAGCCCTTAACAATACACAAATAATTGTTAAGTGCATGTCCCACTCTCGTATATGAGATACTTGGGAACTCTTCAGATAATATTGTTCCAGTGATTTCCCACAACGGCCGTAATAAAAAGAACTCTCTATAATAAGTAGAGATAATTGACGCGGCACAACAGAATTCGCTAGTGATTGTGAATTTTAACTTCTTATAACAATCACTCACTTATCGCTTACTTTGTTAAATTAATGTAATAAATTTTATTTTTATCAAAATTTAACTTACATTTTGGTAAATTTCTTAAAAAAAAATTAATTTAAAATACCTATTTTTAAAGATAAACGTCGCTCGTTTACTAACTGCTAATAATAACGGAGACGATGTCCTCTCTTTTAACATAATTATAGGCTATTTAATTATAATGAATTATCATTAATTAGGTTAAGCGCCTATTGCTTAATTAGTATAGTCTAAGGACGCAAGCATAACATACTCGGCTTCAATCCGTTGTCTTAAACCATCTTTCTAGCACAAAAGTAACCATGCCAGTTAATGGTCATCTAACTTAGCCCTATAAGAATTTATTTTTTAATTACTTATTTTCATCTAAAGCGTCAAGTAGTTGACTTTTAGCATGAATCTCTTGAAAGTGTAGCTTCAGTGAGTTACGTATAACTAGAAAATGCCCAAATTCCATTTAGTGTTATTGGCTATTAAAAATTCTAAAACGTTAACTTTGCCTGGAGTTCGTTTCTGTAATAATTAAACACAAAAATTAATTCCTTGTTAAAAGAAAAAAAGCCTTAACAGATTATTTCTATGGTAATTTTTACGCTTATCTTACTTTTCGATATACTTAACAAAACTGTATTTCAATTTGATGTGAATTTTATTATCTTACTAGGTGTCGCCCGCGACTCTGTCCGCGCGGCGTTAATAAAAAACTTAATAAGTAGTCTATGTTCGTCTAGCCTATATTCTACATCTGTGCCAAATTTCATCAAAATCCGTTCCGAAGATACCTTAAAAACATCCATTCATCCATCCATCCATACAAACATTTGCTTTTATAATACTTTGTAATATAAGATTGTATTTTTCAAAGTATACTTAAAGTCTTACATTAATTATTGAATACAAAACGGTTAACAAATATAAAATGTTTGTTATAAATTTAATGTATCTAACTGTTATTTATAGTGATATAAAATTATAAATGTACATGTTAACGTCGAGATTAATTTTTTTATATATAATTAAAATACTTTATGTGACAGAATGGATTCAGGGGGACATTTGAAAATCATTTTATAGCGATAAAGTCAACATAATTAACAAATAAATTAAGTTTATTTCCTCTTGAAATTGCATTCAAAAGGTCCTTCTTCGAACTTCGAACTACCTAAATAAATTTATGATTGTGTCTATGAAAATTTTATTTATTATGTTGGTATAGGTTTATTTATGTTTGTTAAGCTTTTTTGGCCCATTAGTGGCCAAAATAACCTTACCATTAATTTGGTATCGACTTTCGTATCCTTTCAAATCTTAAATTAGTTTATAATCATTGACAGTGCTAAATTTCCATCACAGACAACTTGTACAATTTGTTGTATTTGCAGTGTTTAAAACAAAATGTGTCTATAATAGCTGTAAGTAAATATTTATAATCATAAGAGCGGTAACCGTTCATTTGATATAACGTTGCCGCCTTCTTAGTACAGCGACCAATGTGGCCGACATAACGGTGTGACGCACGCCCCACTCGACTAGCCACGACAAATGACCACGGGGTGGATGCTGAATAACCGTGAGTTTACATTGCCGAAATACATGTATAAAAGATATTTTCATTCCATTCTATTTGAAAAACAAAGATAAACAATATGCTTTTTAATGGACTTGTTGGGTTTTTCAAATATACGCAAAGATAACGAGTTAATTTTTTTAGACTGCGATTAAAAATTAAAAACTATTAGTTTTATATTATGCATACTTGTACTTTACATTTGGACCCCTTCAGTGTTATTTATTTTAAAACTTTCTACATAATTTAATATCGCCAGTTCCACAAATGTGATAAAATCTATATATATGAAAGAAAGTCGTGTTTCTATTTATAACTCAAGAACGGCTGAATCGATTTGACTGAAAATTGGTGGGCAGGTAGCTTAGAACCAGGAAACGGACATAGGATAATTTTTACCCCGTTTTCTATTTTTTATTCCGCGCGGACGGAGTCGCGGGTAAAAGCTAGTTTATTATAAAGTTATTTTCTATACTATGTTAGCGGCTATAACTCAAATAAAATTGTCTAGACATGAATAGCAATTTCGCTACTTTTTAATTCTTATTAATTTGTCAGTGCTGTTAATACAGTAGTGTTGATTGCATATGAATTTGAATAGCCTTTTAGACATCATATATCTTTGACACAGAAATTGCATATTTATTGGCGCTAGAATTGTAGATGTTAGGTTTATAGTTTTTTACTTATTTAAAAGGCGAATCCATAATTGATAATTAATTAAACTCGTTTATTGTCATTGAAATTTAGCGGTATTCTGCCTGATCTCTCAATTGTAGTTAAAAGTTTAATTAATTGATTTTATTCTGTAGTCGAATGAATAAATGAATAATGTCTTTGAAATTTTTATTACAAAAAAAAACATACACACACATTAAATTTGGCGCCAATTAAGATAGTTTTTTTGAAATGCATAATTTATTTTGAGTAAATTAATAGACTTTAAATTAGATAGATGTTATTTATTGAAACCAGTTTTTAATTTTAGTCTTAACTATTGTTTTTATTGAAGAATATATTATAATAGTTATTGTAAAGATAGTTCATCATATAGGCTAGTTTTCCGCCGCCAACAAAAATTTCAGTTGGAGCTACTTTAGTTATTTATTTACAAACTAGCGGTCGCCGGCGACTTTGTCAGTGCGTTATTAAAAAAATAGCCTATGTTACTCCCTCACACATCAGTTTCATAAAAGTACCTTCTAGTAAAAGTTCCGTCAATCTCGGTCCAGCCGTTTCAGAGATTACCAGGAACAAACGCGAAACGAGTCATACCAAAGTTTTGAAAATTGTTAAAAGTAGCGAAAATACATCGTGTTCACGAAATATGATTTTTTTTTCGATATTACATACAGATAAGTCAATTTTATTTATTGTATAGATAAATAACAAAGTACTCTAGCTTTATCAAACATATCAGCCTGCGACGATAAGTCTCCGATCCCATTAATCCAGCCAGACCTTAAACGAAATTTAAATCTTATACAAATCCTTTTACATAGATAGGCCGATAAATTTGAAAAATACTCTGCCTTTAATTGGTCACTAATGGAGACCCTAAGTGTACATTTTTCTCACTAAGGGAACTCTGAATACGATAGTTAGCATGGTTAATTTGTGGAGCGCTTTAATCCCGTAGATTTATTTAAATGATCGTGAAATAATTATTACGAGCGTTCCGCACGCGTCGTCCGTTACTCAAAGCCAACTGTTATGGTCAATTCTGTAACGGCAACTAGCATAACGGAGGAATATGTACACGCGATTTTACATATTAAAAAATTTCACGTACCGAACAATTAGATTTGGTTAGTCGGCAAACTCTAATCTTGTTTAAAAAAAAAGGTTAATTCCTACTGGAGTGATATGCACGACTAGAGAATGTTTTTAAAACATGGAGGTAAAGGTAATTGTAATAATAAATTCTGATTTAAATAATTAAATATATAAGACAGATGAAGTCAAAAGCCGATGAAGTAGAGAAACAAATTACATTACGAATTTCTAGTTTTGAAATATTAAATAATGTCTTACAATAATTATTTTAATTAATTATTATACCTTATAACAGTAATAAGATTTTAACATATTTATGGTTGACAGAATAATTGCCACGATGGAAAAAAAATATTGGGAAAGTAGGTTAATGCTAACTTATTAGTAGGTTATTTTGACATTATTTTAATACACGTGAGAATATTTTTTTATTTCTTTGATAATATCTAGTTTATGGATTGAGTAATGGCAACATTCATTGATTAAAATCGTATGAGAACCATTGCTATGAAAGTTTCAAAAGCGCTCAACGCGAAGAATAGACAATGCATTGCCATCTTAGGAACGTACTTGCGTTTCTTTATTGTATTTGATATAAAACATTTTGAAATCATTATCTCGTATTTATTTGAAGACTTAACAAATAGGTTTTATAACGCATTAAATTTTATAACCGATAAACTATAAACTATCTCTCTTTTTGTTTTAAACATGTCAGCAAACTTATTATAACTTTTATGACTTTATATAAAGATTGAAATGGTCTTTTTATGACAAATACATGTACATGATACATGTACATGATGTACAAATTATACAGTAGATGATATATGTGTAATATATATACATATAATGTATAATTTGTAATTTATTAAGTAAAAGAATACGAAAGAACTTAAGTACGGTATTTATTTTGATTTGATTTAAATGTAAAAGGCTCAAAAAAAGTATAAAGGTATGGCAACTTTTATAACTAGTATCGTTTATATTCCTTTTAAGTAAACTAATAACAGTAACTAATACAGTATTGGTAATAATTGTTTAGAATGTTTATTTAGTGGCAACACTAATATGTGATCACGTTCGCATTAGGAGAGTTAAGAGAGTCATAATGTACACTCGGACGCACGCATCTTGCATAATATTATGGTCTACTTTGTACAGATATGATGAACATAAACATAATGATGTTAATCGAAGTGTTGTAACAGGCAAGATTAAAAAAAAATTATGTGTCATCACATACATACGAAGTTGTGGTTTTCGTCACCAATCTGACCCCTACGGAGGGCCAGCACAGTATGTATTTATGCATTGTCATAGGGTTAAACTCGTTACATCAAAATAGAAGAAACACTTCAAAGATTCTTTGTAATAACAATTATAAATAGGCAACAAGATTAACAATTGTTATAAGAATTTAGTGAAGTAAAAGTAGATCTCTGTCGCATATGACCTCACATTGATATGCAGACGGAGTCTCGGCACGATTGACTATGCAGTAATTATGTCTAGAATAATGCTTACAGTAGTACTATTTTTATGACCTAGAAGTATTATAAAATAGCATCTTTTTCAATAAATAAAACGAGTATGATAATTTTTATAAAGTTATATTAAAAAAAATATGTATGTAAAATATGTAAATGTTAACATCATAAGTCGGTAGTTCCAAAATTCAGTCAGATGAAGCTGTTTGTATGGCGCTCGTATATAAAGAAAATTAAATCTTTTTTAAAATTGTTTCGTTGCGTTATTTAGTCGCTTAGCGACTAAAATCGCTAGGCTTCAAAAATTTACATCGCCATGTACATGAAGGACCTAGTACATTACAAATGAACCCCGTGTTTAAAAAAAAAAACTATAAAAGAATTGTAGAGCATAAGATTTGTAATAAATTTTATTTGAACAAATACCGTTCCGTTAACTTCCTTGGTTCACTCAAATGGCGGTTATTCAGCATTTGTTGTTACATACGATTTTAAGGTGACATCACCAGTCTAGGCAGATAGCTTAGATATTTTTATTGGAGCATTCGATGCGCATACCAAAAGGCTGGAAATATTTCACCTACCTACCTAATCAGCTCTTACGTGACCTGCGTTAAATTATCATAAAATTCGCTAGTGTTGTTCACACACACCGCTGATGCAGACAGCCTAATGTGTGTAGAAATACACGTGTAAATAATCAAAAACATCTTGACTTTTAGTTTAGTCACAATGCGGAGAATGCAACTATACTTGAAAAATATTTTATTTAATAGAGTTGTCCGATAGCTCTACTAATATGACCATATATTAAGCCCTACCGTTTTTTTATACAAAGAGGTCTTATGAAATTCGTTTTTATTCGTCGTTATTGTCTTTATCTCCAACCAGTCAATTACTTACCTTTTTTCATAACCTGTTTTCTCGCACGTGGCACGTAGGAAACAGTGCCTAGCACGAATATTTGTGAGAACGTTCTATCAACATTTTTATCGGGCTTAAAATACACCAACAAATCTCATACAAATTTTGACATACTTTGTCGATGTTACGAAAGCCCGTGTCGCTAATATTTGTACTAGGCCCTTAGGTATTGTAGTGTTTTGCTTACATTTCTTTGCATATCATGTCCCTTACAAATACCATGCTTAGTGACCAGTTGCATATTTTGTACTAGGGTATCATAAATCAGAAGTAATAAAAAACTTGTCAACAATGTGTCTACTTGTTACGTCACCATATAAACAAGCGTAAGACTGTGTGCCAAGATCCCGTCAGTGAAGGGAACTGTTCGGGATATAAATTCACATCACAGACGCGATCAGCATTCTCATTATGCACAGGCCCTTGTGTACCCAGCACTTTGTATACTTGCATTACTTAATACGTGAATATTGTAAAAACAAATGAACTCTTTCTATCCTTACATTATTTAACTAGCTATCGCCCGCGACTCCGTCCGAACTGAGTAAAAAAAACGTAATATGTAGCCTATGTATCCTTCCAGACTATGTTCTACATCTGTGCCAAATTTCATTAAGTTCCGTTGAGTTGTTTCGGAGATGCTTTCACACAAACATTTATCCAGCCCTCCATCCATCCATCCATCCATTCATCTAAACTTTCGTAATTATAATATTAGTAAGATGTGATAAAAGTAGGTTGAAACTTAGATAAAAACTTGTTAGATCTAGTTAGTATGTCAGACATTCTGTCTAACCTTATACATATAATTTAATTTAGAATTGGTAAAGAATTTAATGTTCCAAAACTATACTCAGAGTAAGGCAACGCTTAAGTAACCGATGATAGTAATATTTTAATGCTTTAGTCAATTGAGGCACTATCAAATCGTCAATGAATTGATCAATTCTCAATTTGCCATCAGTTTATGTTGTAGCTATTGCGATTATAAATTGACGTAGTTCATAATAAATAAAGGTACGCGTGTTTTAGCGGCTTTACATCGTCTTTTGCATCAACAGTCTGCGGTTTTCAAATTCATACGGCTGTGGGAAACTGTGACTCCTCAGAGACTGATGGCCGACGGAATGATCTAACTTGCAGATAAAATTTACATTTTATCAGATGTATTAGTATTATTCAAAGCTATTCACATCGTAATACCTGTATTGAATAGTTTATTTGGTAATACTATCTTGGTACTTTTGTAGTTTCACTATCTTACTTATTTTATAAATGCGAATGTTTTAATGCATTGATGGATGGATGGATGATTATGGAGGATGGATTTGAAGATATCTACGGAACGGCTCAACGGATCTTGATGAAACTTGTACAGATGTAGAACATAGTCTAGGAGAACACATAGGCTTCCTGGTAATTTTTTTTTTAATTCCGCGCTCACGGAGTCGCGGGCGATAGCTAGTATCTTATAATTATAACGCATTGCAAATGCTTACTCTTCCGAAACGGCTTGACCGATTCTCATGAAATTTTGTGAGCATATTGAGTAGGTCTGAGAATCGGCCAACATCTATTTTTCATACCCCTATTAAGTTTTTTTTAACTGCGCGCGGAAGGAGTCGCGGACGACAGCTAGTTTAATTACAAAAAGATCATAGAGAGTTCCACTTGAAGAGTCAATTTTTTGTAACACTTTACTTCCGAATAAAGAAACCAGGAAGCCTTGCTATATGAACTTCATTTCTCTGGGCATTAATTCGTCACGCTTCAGCGATGGTCATCCTACCATATCGCACAAGGTATAACGAGATTTTGATTTTCACCTTTATTTTAATTAGTATAAGGCTTATTGTTTTTGTAATAAATTCATAAGTAAGCATCAATCATATCTTCACCGGTTGTTGCGCTTTAAGTGAATGAACTACACGCATTTTAATATATGCGTATGGGTTAAATTATTTTTTGCTAACTTTACTAGTCTTTTCATAGACCCTAAATTCGTGCATTGCTTTGTGTCAAGCCGGCAAGTTACTAATGCACTAAGCTTCAGAGCAGAATTACCTACTTCAGTGTTTCAGATAATAAAATGTAACAGTACTTCATACACAGGAAAACGAATAAAATTTTATTTGGGTTCCCATACTTAAGAAAGCATTTAGGTTTTTGAATTCTGAAAATTTCTGTTTTTATAAAACAAATGATGGTGCAACAGTTTTTTGCAGTTGCGTGCAAATAAATGTAGGTAATGCATGTAATCTGAGTCTATAATAACCTCTTTGCTTGATTTAATATTGACATTGAATGGCAAATATTTAGGCGATTTGCAACGGCTTTGCATCGGTTGTGACCTCTATCACTTTGACCTTTTTTATTCAATTTTAATATTGCTTTCTAGGGCAACTTTTTTTTATTATAAGGCGGAAAACCAAGTGGACACCTGAATTCTTAGTGTTTTCATCCGTATTATGAAACGTGTCCGAAAATGCCAATATCATAGTTGTGCTTATGGAACGAAGCTTTGTTGTTCTAAGTGCAGAATAAATAAATTTTATTTAAAGCCTAAATTCTGAGTTTAACAAAAAATCCAAAGTATCTTAGTATAAACATTAAAAATGATCGGGAAAGTAATAATATATTTTGTATTTTTACAGATTAAAAGAGAAATTTAGTAGAGCAATGAAGTTGTAAGGTAAGATTTTTATATTCAACCACACTTAAATGGCAAGTCATCACATGTAGATTTTTTCCGAGTTGCGCTTATAATTTTAAAATTATTTATATTTCTTTATTTGCTTAAATCAATTTTGAAATGAAATATATTAAAAGTAAATTATAAAACGAATAATACAAAAAATTCTGTTCGTCAAACGGGATATGAATTGTGGAATTAAACGAGCGACAATATAAGACTAGCTGTGAGCAAACATCTTGAGACGAACTCAACTGCACATCGAGTGGGCCAACGTTCGACCAGTTGGCCAAACAAATTGGGCGCATCTCGCCTTCGTTAACAGTGACCAAATGTAATTGATGCTTCAATATACACGTTCCCATCGACACTCTATGACAGATCAATTCGAGAGAATTCAAGATATGCCGTCTCGATAACATCCCAATAAAAATTATCCGTACACTATGACCTTCAATTTAACCTTAAACAACAATGCCCTATCGTAATTTGAGATCTTATTCTTTGAATTTATAAGTTTGTTTCCTATCATCGTATAACAGAATGGTGAATAACATAAACTTACAAGTATTTTAACACAATGGATTGTAGAGAGTGTTCTTTTTTAAAATTGAGAACCGACGGATCTATAATGAAAGTGTTACGGAATTTCGACGTAGCTTGCTTTGTACAAAAATATTAATACATAAAATAAAGCACATGGAATAATTACTATATTGATAAAATAAATAAAAAGGTAAAATAATCTTAGTTATAAAAAACCTACTTATAGAGAATTAACTATGAATAAAACACAGCCATTATAGTGCGATATTACCCATCTTTCCACAGGTGCATGCTTCATGCTATGCTGACGACTTTAATCATAAGCTCATCCAACATTGCTTAGTATATACGGTGTACTTTTTACAACTATATCATCCATCAGGCAATGTAATCACACGATATCATTAAGTTATTCATTAATTTCATCACATCACATGAAACTGACGGCCGCGGGGATTATCTTACACAGTCTATTACGTAATTGTATTGCAAAAAGTTAATTGCCAGCGACTAGGAAAATCTCTGGAGAAATGTTGCATTAACTGGCACAGTTAAAGAGAGCATGAAGTTACAATAAGAGCCGAATTTTGCATTTCCGGCGTCCTGGTTGCAATTTTTAGGGCGCCCGTTTTTATAGCCTCGTTAATAATAGGGTATCTTAGAAGGCAACGCAGGCGCCCCTTTATATCCGAATTTGGCACCTGCGGTGCCCACTTATGCCCTGCGCCCTGTGCTGTCGCCCCATCTTGCCCTACCCTAACAGCGCTGGTTACAATGTCTATTTAATTGTATGAGCTTTCATCTGATTTTATTGATAAAATCTACAATCCGAGGAGTAACGGATCACCTTATGATGTGATCCACGTTAGCGATTAAATGAAATAGTTGACCTAGTCCCAATTAATTCTGTTGGCTCTGCCACTTTTAAATAAGCCTAATAAGATTTCAGTTAAAATGGAGAAGTAAAACATCATTTTCAAATAGAAAACATCATTTATTAAGTACCATTCTTGGTAAATCAATGCCATATAAAAAGAAATGTAACCATACTCATGGTATTTGAAAAAAATAACGTTTCATATCCCCCTGTTTATCCACTGGCTACTACGTACGCATTAAGTGGTTTGCAACGAGCGGCAAATTGTATGTTACGCCGGGATACGGTCAACCTCTTGTAATCATTTTCTTGCGGCCACTTTCAAGAACATCTTAGCTTATTTAAATACATCAGTTTATTATAGAGTCATTTAATATGTTTCAACTTGGCTATTGATATGCCTATTAGTTTACTTCCTGACTAAGATAGTCTATGGTGAACGATATGTCTACATGCCACTGTGTATTTGTAGAGATTTAACATAAATTACAAATAAATGATTTCAGATATCTTGGCTATTAAGTTTGCGTGATAATTTTAGGAGTAGAAGTAGAAGAGCGTACCGGGATATGGGAGGAGGACAATGCGCAGCGCGCCAATGAATTTGGGCCGCCAAGATATTTAAAAAAAACTAAATACTAATATTACTTGTACGAGATTAAAGATTTTCTAAACACGTTTAAATCTTTTTTTAAGATTCCCGTGTATTTTGTTACGATGATAATATTAAACAATATGTAGTGTTACAATTACTGAATGATCTGAAAATAGCTTTTGGGGTTATTATTTACTCCAAAGCTGCATTCATGTTATTACTTTTTTGTTGCATTCCAAACACAAAATAACTTATAAAAATCGATATACTAATAGGTAATAGGTAATGTAAGATGAATATTTTATCCTATATCGCGTATGAGACACACTGCGGTTAATAGAGCAGAGTAGCCAACCGCAAATAGTATGGCATTAGACACGCGGCGGCGGTGCGCACGCGACGGATGACGAGGGAATCTGTCGCGGATGGCAATCATGCGCAGCGTTTCATCTTGCGGTTTTTACAGGATGGAATAATAGACCGGACTATACAACGCCTATAATATGTACATATTCACCATTTCCACTGCCGAAGCATTACTATAAAATTTGTTTATATGTGTATGTTCCTTGTCTAGAAAATTAGAGAGATAATAATATCCTTTTGTATTAATGTTAATGAAAAAACATAGGTTTATGCAGTCAGTTATAGGAAAGTCTTAGTGAAAATAAAAGAGGACCTTCTTTTTACTTAAAACTAGCTTTTACCCGCGACGCCGTCCGCGCGGAATAAAAAATAGAAAACGGGGTAAAAATTATCCTATGTCCCTTTCCTGGTTCTAAGCTACCTGCCCACCAATTTTCAGTCAAATCGATTCAGCCGTTCTTGAGTTATAAATAGTGTAACTAACACCACTTTCTTTTATATATATAGATAACGAATTTAAAAAAATGAGGTAATCTTCGCAACAAATATTTCAACGTTTATTATATATTCTTCTTTTACTTGCTAATTTTACATGCTACAGATATATTGTGACGTGACAGATGTGTACATGAAACCTTTTACGAGGAAATGCCACCGGTAGCTTGCTGTTACAGCACTCAGTATGATTACATACTAGCTTCATACCGTCATACGTGTTCAATAATCGACTTGGATAATACACATTCTATGTTCATCGGAATTCGTATTACTGGCTTACTGCTAGCGGATATTATCATCGCGTTCCAGCATGATTTGCAACTATCTAATCACATCTAAGTCGTCGGGTCTATGGATCAGTTATTCAGAGATAAATGGAGGTCAAAAGTTAATCTATAAGTCACCGCACAACACTTTCTTGTTAATATAATTGTTAGCCAAAAATTAATTCGTCTAATGCTATTTTGATTGCATTCTGATTTACAATATTACAAATTAAATTTCGATTAGATGGTTGTAACTAATTATTTTGTTATTTTTTAATTAACACTCATATATTTTATTAAAGTACAGAATTCAATAGGCACTGACATAGATTTCTCGGTGATTAATGACAATCTTATTGCTTAGGGAATGTATAGCCCTTTAAAAAGTACACAGTCAACCATAATGATTTTTAAGAAATAAATAAAAGACTCATACAAATAAGTACTTACGTCGTGAATTGATTTTAATTTTTTTAATCTCAATTTTCTGTCATGTCGACGCCTTTGCTTATTTCAATATTTCCTTACACAACTAAATCGAAGTCAGAATCGATTTAAATAATCGTTGAATTATCGATATTAGAATGATGTGCACGCGGTATCGAATCGGCGTCATCTGGCAAACGCAGTCGATTACCGGCGAGCCACATGAGGCTAGGGAATGCGGCAAATTGACGACAAAATCGTAGCTCGCCTGATGCGTCACTTTAAAGATAAACGTAGTAATGATGGAGAATTTTCAATCCCACATGGTTTTACATATGCTGATCCTCATTTATATAATTAGATATAACAAGAAATGAAAAACTACATACTACTTATGTTAACTATTGCATGCTTTACAGTTTTCATAAAATTATTCACGAAAGAACTCTTGCCTGTAGACCATTCTCGCGTTTTAAGGAAACACAATCAGTTACATTAACCAAAAAAATTACGCAAGTTACCCATTCTCTGTTTACTCAATAAAAAGTCGAGCTATGTAAACGAGCTGCCGAGAAAGTATCCTCGTTTCCATTAGGAAAGTCAGAACGTCAAGAGTCACGGTGCCAAGTTTGCGACTCGATCGAGTTTTTAACGGAGAAAGCTGTCACTGTCAACTCGCAGGATTACCATTTGTCAGCATTTTTTTAAGCTACCACATTGTTGTTACCTTACCAGACAATGATTATTTTTAAATCAAAGTTCATACTATTTTGTGCAGCAAACTTAGGCCATGTATAATAAGGGAATTTTCACGATCACTTACTTCTATGTTTTGATTGGTTAGCGACTTGCCACATTCTTTTCTTCCACTTTTCCTTCCTTACTCACCAATAAGTGATGATATTAGAAATTAGCTATGATTTTATGACAATGGTAATGACTGATATCATTTATTCCTCAGAGAATAATTCTTCTTATTTCCTTTTTTAAATTCATGACTTTCAAACATGCCGTTGAAAAGTCATGAATTCAAACACATACATTGGTGTCAGCTGTCTATATCCATTGTGTACTAGCTGTAAATTTCATGTTAGTTATTATAAAAATCAAAATTATATATTTTTTTACATCCTTTATGATTTTTATTTACATTACTTTTCCAGTCATTTCTCTGTTATTTAACGATATTTTTATTTGTAACTTAATCATCGATTCTTGAAAATTCTAGGTACCACACTAAATCTACCTCTTATAGATAAAGCATTAAAGTGATGAATGACTTATTGGTAAACAAGGTTTCATTATTTAATAAACCCTAAGTAAGTACAACTGAAGTACTCATATTTCTATATTTATATAGTAAAGTAAATGATAGTTTATATATCTGTCCCTAAAATACATACATAAAATACATAGTAACAGATTAATTATTTAAATTGTTATTCTTTTGAAGTCACCGTTATCGGATTTAAAGTATAATTAAGGTACATAGTAGCATAGGAATTAATATTTTGTTTAGTGCTTGGATTATGAAAGTTAAGGTGAGCCGCCAACAACTTTCCATAGTGAGCAATTACGATTAATGATGTACATAGACTAATGATTCGATAGTCGTTACTCTAATGAGCGGCTAGTGGCCAGGTTTGCGCGCGTTATTAAAACGTCAGACGCGCGTCTAACGATGTCTCTATTGTTGAATACCTCCGCCATACTTTGACATAACCTTAAGGTAGCAACACACTACTGTGTTCAGTTATATCGAGGTAAGCGTATCTGTTTCAGATATTGCGTAGTAATAGTGTTGTCAAGCCTTAATCATTAGTATCTAATAGAACTGTATGTAAGTGTTTTGCTTCCTATGCGACGCGATTTGACAGTTTGTACCCACCTTTACAGTTAAAAGCTGCTAGTCAACAAAGGTTACAGACCCGACAATAGGTGAATAATACTTATTGATTATATTGTATTAAGTAAATACTGCTTTTACATGCTTGATGTAAATTAATAGAGTCAATAATGTTAACAACTGTTTTGCATATCTTTCATACGCGTCAAAGTTGGTATTCTTATAGTTATCATACAATTCATGAAGAGTTATCGCTTTTATTATAAACAGACTGGACGTGCAAGGAAATGCATAAAGTGATGTTAAATTATTAACTTGTTTATAATAGATTTTATACTGTACATCAATAGAATTCAAAATAATCTGTCGCGGTTTTGGTTATTATTTTCGAAAATGATGTTTGTAATAAAGATGTCAACGAATACCGATATTTTAGCATTGACAATTGTATTACAAGATTGATAAGGCATGTTTTGTGTGATTATTTCGCCAGTTACACGGTATTGATAAAAGATCCCATAAGAGATGTAACTCATTCGTCGGATGGGTCGCCACATCTTCGGAATGTCGTAGTCAAAATAACGGCACGCTCTAAACTATGTAGCACCATCGAGAAACAGTTTATCTCCAATTATCATGAGTGTTTATTCTTTAAATGTAACGAGAACTTATCTCAAAATTTTCCAGTTACAATTTTTTAAATATGTGCAAACAATCTTAGCACTTTAAACCTATGTATGCCGTATTCCGTAATGATAGTATCTTTTTAAATAGGTGTTTTGGCACTGGAAATCTACACCACCTGGAAAACCAACCGCTTAGGTATACGTCATTTCAAATATCTTCGCAGCTCAAGGTCATCTACTTGCTACACATAATATTGTGTTCTCTGTATATAAAAACCTCAATTCTACATGCAGCAGTTGTACTAAGTGATAGATTGATCATCTCAGTTTATAGAACGTTGCTAAGTAATTCGTTAAATACTGGTCTAAGATCTAGTATTTAAGAAAATAAATCATTTCTGAATGTTACTAGTTTTTTTATCATATTTGTATAACTCGATTAAATTGAATCTCGTGTACCAACGTTATACGGAATCCTGTGAAATTGATCGAAGTTGCAAAAGCATAAGTTCCCGACTGGTCCATCGATCAATGTTAATGGAAGCGAGATATCGTAATGATCTGCGCACATTGCATTAGCCTTAAAATACATGTTCTAAGTCATATTCTTACTTTATTACATTAAGTCTAAGCACTAATAAAAAATAACAACTAAAGGTAAAGACATTCTATTCGATAGACATAGTATTCTGTCTTAAATAAATTTCTTTTGATATGAAATTACAATAAAAAATATTTGTATAATATATTAATGAAGTACAAAATAGGCTTTTAAGATAAGGCTTCCATTAAATTATTTACATTTCGTTTTAAGATATTTTTAGAATTAAAAACAAATGCCTAAATTATGCAGTTCATTAATTGTAAGTCTATTCGCCGGGAAGAGAGACTCTTGACTGATTATCAAGCTAAAAAGATGGCGATAAAATCCTTTTTTTCACTTTTTACTACGTTATACTAAAATACAGTGGAAATTAGATCTTGAAAAGTATGATATAAGTGACCGTGAATTATAGGATTAGAAATAGTACTAGAAGGTATGCTTAGATTGTTTGTACACGTTGAAAGATGGATGTAAGGATATTAACCAAATAAATTAATGACGCAAAAGTGAGCGGCAGTGTCGGTTGGGGCCATCCCAGATTGATTAAATACTCAAGAAGGGCGGTATAAAGAGCACCCGAACGCCGTGTATATATCCTGAGATGTATGAATGTAGAAGAAGCGAGAGTGTCAGGACCGCGCCATATGGTTCGTGGTCTCTGTCTACCCTACTGAGTTTAGGGCGTGAGTGTTGTTGATGTACTAAAATGAACAGGATGGGGATAATCATAAAACAACGTAGACAGTGTTTCGGTAATGCTTATAGCTTAACCAAATATCAACCCTTTTATCACACACTGATGTTAAAAATCACCAGAAATCATATTCCAGAAATCAGTATTATTGAAAAATATATATTGAGAAATACATTACAAATTACTTAAAACGGCTGCAGTTTTGGGGATGGTAAAACATAGTCTTTTAAAACCACGTTAACGTCAATAATATCAATTGTCAGCGGTCAAAGGGTTTAAACACGTGTTTAACATAAAAATTTCCAACTGTATTTTTGAAGTAATACAGTATATGTACTATAACAAAGAGCACAAAAATATTGAATAGTTGACATAGATTTTTTCTAAGGCCCCGAATTTATTTTATAGATAGTAGACATCTTTAACAATGTATATAAAACAAGATAGATTAGTAAAAATTAACCTTACTGAGATTATTAATGTACGGGCATAACAATGTTACCATCCGCTAACAGTTAATAACAGATCGTTGAAAATGCAATTCGGAAATTCAAATATTTTAACATTATAACCGTATAATTTCACAGTCAAAACATGTGTAGTAAAAGACATAGTTGTCTTTGTTTTTTCAAAGGGAACGAGAGGGATGACAAATTATTTCTAAACAAGTTTTCCAACAATGGAAACTCACAGTAGTACTTCACCGGTCACGCAGCAATGGCGTTGCATGGTAACATACTTGTCTACACATGTTTGAATGTTTTCATAATAGAATTATCAAAATATCAAAAACGCCTGCCATCAATTTACTTGCAGCTTATAAAAATATTGATTACGATAGTTACTATAAAGTCCACTCCATTGCCTTGTAACAATATTATTTTATTTAAACTTATGATACTAAATCAAATGCTTGATTTTTTTAACCATATAGCACGTGCTATAAATAACTTAAGATATAGCAATCTGTCCAAAATATGTTTCTTAATAGATCAGAAGTACCATAGCCGAAAGAACTTGCATTACTTAATCATCGAATTACAATTTGGTAGTAAATACATATACAATTCATTTAAAGGAAAGATAAAACGAACAAGTAGGGATAGGAAATTGTAATCTTTATTAACAAAGATGTAATAAAAAAAATTACAATATTATGATGACAAACATGTACGCAATTATTTAAAATTCGTATCAAAAAGTACCTACGAAAAGAATTACATCGTCTAATAGTTTTACCAGAGTTTGAATAGATAAGAAGTGATTGTTTCGTGTATTTGTATAACCAAAAAAGTTGTTTAAATCTTTTATATGGAATAATAAACTAAAATATATAAACCATAAAAAAAGATATTATTTTTAGACTAAAATTCTAAAATCTATATATAAAAGAAAGTCGTGTTAGTTACACTATTTATAACTCAAGAACGGCTGAATCAATTTGACTGAAAATTGGTGGGCAGGTAGCTTAGAAGGAAACGGACATAGGATAATTTTTACCCCGTTTTCTATTTTTTATTCCGCGCGGACGGAGTCGCGGGTAAAAGCTAGTCTTTATACATAGTTTAACTACCACACTTAGAGACTTGCAATATTTATTTAAAGAGTCCATTTCTGTTTGTTTTCTCATACTAATTCTACACTAAGTGGCCTCCTTAGTGATTGCAGCGGTTAGATCTCCAAAGGCTAATGTACATACCAATTTAAGTTAACATAATCGACTTGATTAAAGTATACCGTTGACATTAGCCAATTGTAGTGAAAGGCACTCGTATCTAATATACTACAAGCTCGCAAATGTAATTTGCATTGAAATTTATTTAGTAATTTATACTGTCTTGTAATCTATGAAGCTTTATCATGAGTTTCTGATCATTCTTGATTATTTCTCTTAATTATTATATACTACGCTATTCCCACATACAAGGATAAATAAGGGAAAGCGATGATTGTAGGTTTTATAGACTTAATAAGATTAAGCCTTCATATGTATATTGTAAATTAAACTCTATGGTTAAGATTCCTTGTTATTTTAAAGTGGGCCTAGTACGAATATTTGTGACAATCGTCATCGTTACGTTATTGATAAAATTTGTTTTAAAATTTGTTCAGTGGTTATCGGGCGTAAAGTACACCAAAAATCTCATAATACCTCTAATTTTTACATAATTGACGGTGACGATACGAAAGTGATTGCCGCAAATATTCATGCTAGGCCCACAGTTGTTTATTGTTGTCAAAATACATCAGTTAATCTTAAATAGTCATATAATACGAGTAGTCTAGTGTAAATTCTGTGCAAATATAAATTAAATATTTAAATACGTTAACATTAAATTAATATTTATCTGATAATAAAGTTAATTTCCTTGTTTCTTACCAGTTATTTTTTATAATTATGTAGAATATTATCATACAACTTCGTTGTAGTTATTATGTAAATATTTGTTTTTAAAATGTTACTATGGAATTCCACTGCTGTAAAACATGTTTTAAAACATATTGTACATATTTTTTCTAATTGAATGCGCGTAATAATAATGTATAGTAATAATTTTTATATAAGTGTTTTACAGTGGAAACTCAAAGTAACTCAACAAAGCGATGTAATGTTTTTTACTCAATTGCAAATCTTTGATGTTTGAGTATGCTGTATTGTCAATCAAGCACCTATTCAAACAGCTTCGTGCTATTTCTTTTTTTTTTTTTTTTTGATTATTTTTTATCTAATGAAGTATTTTGATATCCACCTCTATTCTTAATTATTTATATTGTAAAACTGTTATTTACAATTTTGTTTTTAATAGAAAAGATGAATAAACTCTTTTACTTATTATTCCATTTTAACATTTACGATGAGATGTTTTATCTTGTGATTTAAATCTTGGCCTCTTGTGTAGTAGAATTTTACTTGAATGATAAAAAAAAAATCCTAACCTATAAGACATATTTGTTACATTGTTTTCTCTTCTGCTTAACTCTTAATTTAAATTATTTAAGGAAAAATTTCACGGGGTTTCTAAAAGCCGTCGTAAGTTGCGAATGCTACTTAATCCAGGCATGAGGTCATAATTTTTCTTTCGCACGTACCGCCCCTATGTAAACACGTCGTTTGTTTTGCCAAGAGCCTTCATTTTACTTACGAGTGCCGACCACGTCTCTCGTAGGACATTTGTGATAAACCGCCAGCTGCACTCGCCAATGTTTTATAGGGCACGAGGAAGGCAGTATGTTTTGTGTGGGCGAGTAGGTATTCTTGGGCTTAGGGTAGATAAGCTGTTTTGGTTTATAATCCATCCATCCATATACTTTCGCATTTAAAATATTCCTAGCTGTCGCCCGCGACTTCGTCCGTGCAAAATTAATTAGTAGCCTATGTGTTCTTCCTGACAATATTCTATATCTATGTGACATCCATGGCACCGTTTTAAAAATACCTCCTAACAAACATCCATCCATCTAAATATTCGCATTTATAATATTAATGAGATTAATATCAGAAGATTTCACGCATTTGTCTAGTTTTCTTTGTGCTATTCACTGACAATATTTCCTACTAACACATGGTCACTTTCAATAACAGTTTGCGTGTACTAAGTCTGCGACTGTGACATTGATCTCTACATACCATTATTAACTCCTAATATGTAATCTCTATTCGATATTCAAGACCAGCAGTTAATACTTTCTTTACTTTCAAAAGGTATATCCTATCAATAGATAAATAAGTAATGTAACGCCAAAGCGTGTGCCGATGTCGCCTGCATCATGCATAAGGTATACAGTACTACAGTGGCGTGCGATCTGATTATCGTTTCGTCATTTGTATTCGCTTGCTCATGGGCCTAATGTCCTTTTCTTGAGAAAACCAAAGGACACGTTTCGTATAAGATTTAGACTTCTCTAAACCTTTATATTAAAATCTCTAGGACTAGACTAAAAACATATTTATTGTTTAAAAATTTTTGACTTGTAGCTACTCAAATATGATACGTTTGAGTGCATCTTTAATTTGAGTGGTACCTTTTTTTTGGGGTCGGGGGGGAAATCTTCTAAAGATACCCTGCCTTTAAGGGGAAAAACAAGGTTATGTGGGATTTGACCCACTAAAACCCCCTCGGTGGCCAAACTCCAGTGCAAAAAGAAGAGGATTCCGGGATCTCCATGGAACGCACCGGAACCCTCAGCACTTATCTCCCCAGGAGAGAATTCTCCCTGTGGCTTCAAACTATAACGGTAACCTAGGACCACTCTATGTTACCGTCTTCCCGGGATCGTTCAAATTGGCATACAGGGCCCCCACCAAGATCGCCCACGACCCCAAAATTTGAGTGATACCTACTGCCATTTTTCTCTATGTAAAAATGGCAGTAGGTTATTTTATCTGACGATCCATTAATAAAAAGGTTTATCTGCTATATTATTTTACTCGTGATCTAAAACACACCTAGTAAACACACTGTATTTGCACAATATACAAAACGCTGTAAGCTGTAAGCGCTTGAATAAGTCTTATCCAGGTCCCGGCGCTTTCTCTGGCTTGACAGCCTTTACATTGACACTGTAATATTAAAGTTTGTGGCCAACGAAAAATCCACTTTCTTAAAACTTACCTCTTAACTCTCGCAATATAGGTTTTTTTTATCTGCATAAGTACTTGAAACACTCTACGAATACTAAAAATGTTGTACATTTTCATAATGATATTTGACAGCCATGTAAGAATCTATACAACGATAACTGTTTTCGCGTCATCATTTAGAGTGGGTTTCTAAGTTCAAAATCTTAGTATAAGACATATCATCATCCCTGTCATTATTTTTGACAAAATAGACAAAACAATATGTTTAAACGGAGATTTCCGTCTCAGAAACCTACGGTTAGGTATGTATAATTGTATACCTGTGCAATGTTATAATGTAGAAAATACTATTTTATTATGAAACTGGTGAAGAATGTATAAAACATGATAAATATTACATATTACATCTTATTAATATTATAAACTAGCTTTTACCCGCGACTCCGTCCGCGCGGAATAAAAAATAGATAACGGGGTAAAAATTATCCTATGTCCTTTTCCTGGTTCTAAGCTACTTGCCCACCAATTTTCAGTCAAATCGATTCAGCCGTTCTTGAGTTACTAACACGACTTTCTTTTACATATACCTATAGAAGATATAGATGCGAATGTTTAGATGGATGTATCTCCGGAACGGCTGAACGGATCTCTATGAAATTGGGCACAGACGTAGAACATAGTCTGGAAGAACAAATATGCTACTTATTTTACTTATTGTTTTTTTAATTCCGAGAGGATAGCAACAGCTAGTCTGTAAATAAAGTTATTATTAAAGTAACAACTTTAGTTGTGTCAGCTATCATTATTTAAAAAATAGAGTTCCATTAAACATTACAACAAAAGCGTTTCGTTTCCAACTTTGTCAGTTCAGTAAAATATGACGCGCTACATTCTCCACTATTAAATCAATTTTTTATATTAAATCGATGCATACTGTACATAGACATTAGTGAAGTCAAATGAAAAGAATTTCTGAAAGCCTCATTACGAATAGCGTTACATCTTGAATAGTTCATCGGAGGTCAAGCAATTTGGCATCCATACCATTACGCATTTTATAGTGTTAATGGGATCTGTAAGTGACGAATTCGTTTGTATCCGGTATAGGTTTAGTTATACCTTATATGGACGATTTAGTTAGAAGTAATTGACTTGTAATTTAAGTGTCGAATTATAACAATTGAAGACCTCCAGCAATATGCAAAGTCAAGATATACTTTTTTATTCGTCATTTTATATACTATCTATCGATTATGGCGACTTATTCTTGAACCTTACGGTACTTAACTACGGTACCTTAATTTTATGGTCTATGAAGGCTGTAAAATTACGGATCTTCCTCATAACAATATAGGTAGTATTAATAACCTTATACTATGTATAAAATTTGGTGAACATTCATTTATGGAGCATAAGAATCTTACTTATTATAAAATGATAAAGTTTCGATGTTTGTAAAAGGTATCTCTAGAACAGATCAACGGATCACACTGAAATTTGGCTTAGATGTATTGAAAAGTTTGCAAGAACACACTACTAATTAGGTTTTTTTAATGCAGCGCGAACGTAATCTTTGTCAAAAGCTAGTGCTTAAATAAATGTTATCAATATTTATGTTTTTTTTTTTAATATTTACGATACTGAAATAATGTATTTTTGTAATAGAAAATACGTTTGTTTTTATTCACTGGTACATTGAGGGACATTCAACATTTTTGAAAACTGTCCTCTATTGTAGATTTCTTATGCTATGCTATACATAAAGATAATGATAGAATAGAGAGTAGAGTTTTTTATTTACTATTCATTGGACATTATTGATATATATATAACTTTCCGATCGACATTCCTAATGGTTTAGTTCTGTTCCAATAACTATAGGCTTTTGTAAAGTGAATATCTGATTGTTCGGACCCCGTTTTGTGAGCTGGCTACATATTTAATCTTTAGACGATAGCATAAGGACATTTATTTGTCACATTTCTACAGACAAAGGTGAGGTTAACAATTTCTGTAGTGTTCCATTCAATTGAAAATATTTTTCTTTCTTCACTTCAATGCTATTGTAAATCAATGTTGTTAAAAATAATTATGATCAAATTAAAATAAAAATTTAAAACAGCCTAGAAAATTAAATTATTCTCGAGTATAGAATAATGAATCTATTAATTCTACATTAATGTAAAATATTATTCAAATGTAAGCATTATTTCATTTTTGCTCATTTTAATATGCAGTGAGATCTCCACAATCACGGGCATAATTCGCAAGCGCTGTCCTCCACCTGACTAGATAGAGTGCGTGTACGGCTCGTTGGTCCTCAAACTTTTTATATCATCATAGTCTTTTATAAATATATAGGTAAATTTATAAATATAGCTGGTATAAACATTTATTAAAATTAAACAAATAATTAACCAACTTTTTGTTACAAAAAATTCAAATCAAAATTATCGATTCCAAAATAATAGAACAGTGCAGTCCAGATAAGCGAGAAATCTCTTTAAGCGAGAAAAATATCGCGTTGCCTCGAATGCTCGTTTATCCAGGTTCGACTGTATTTGCTTATGTAACGGTTAAGAAGTTGCACAATTAATTTCAATGTTAATTTAATAGAATATGTTTTGTTTTGTTAACAATTATGATACAGCTAGTATTACTTTATTTTAAACGTATAGATAGTTTCTTCTAATTTTGAAATAAGACTTTGAGAATCGCTATCCAAAGCCATTATTCTACTGTAGGGGATTGAATGATCGAAGTGATGCGAGAGACCGTCTCGTGCGCGTCCATCCGTTACACGAACACCCGCTAATAACGACACGTAACTAAATTCAAAAGCGAAACGAATCCGTCATTAAAACGATTTATGTGAGACACAGCAAGTTGCGGTAAATATCTAATCCCGCTAATGGAAAATATTTTCGTACTTTATGTTATTCGACAACCCATCAAATAATGGAATCAGACAATAGTAGAGTGGTATATATAGCGTGAGTTTAATTTTGTATTTTTATAAGAATCAAACATAAAGAAACGTGTTTCCGGGATCGAGTTCTATAAATAACATTTACAAAGAATTGTAGAATCGCGGGTCACCGGGGCTTGCGCGTAAGTGCCGCGGGCTAACGATGTTTATTGTACACTACACAAGTGCCCACTTGTGGTCTTTATACATAATTTTTTACTTACATGTACTGTACAGTTGAGGACTTTTATTTCCAACCCATTTTGATTAATTGTCATTAGACTCTCACAATGTAATTATTAAAAACTTGTTATAACAACATGTATATGTACTAAATTACAGCTCTTATGGTAACAGTTTGCTGTGCGATATTCGATCATAAATGATGAGAATATAATTGCAAGAATACTGTACATTTATTTGCAAGTCTGAGCTTTTGGCGAATCCGTTCAACAGAGAGCAAAAACTCAACGTACTATTTATTAAGTTGAAATGACATGAGTACAGTTTTGTCCAAAAGTGTTGATGTAAATTACGCCTACGGGAAGATTGGCTAAGAAAAATATTTATGATTTTATTGCGCTTTATTTTGATTATGTTGTACCGTATATTCGATGTATTGAACAAATATAATATAGATTTAGAGGTTTTTTATTCGGTAGAGAGTACAGTCAGAAAAAAAAATTTAGTAAGAATGAATTAAAATAACATTTGCCATTTTTTATTAATAAAGTAAACTGCAGTACATACAGATTATTTAGTCGTGGTATTTTTGGACCATGATTGACATCACTATCACTAGCCTGCAATATAAATATTTGATTTAACAAGTTTAATGAAAAATAAAACTTAATATATTCCGAGAACATTTTTCGAAGGTACATTTCATCGGATTTACTCGCGTCAACTTTACAACTGTGTAAATTGTGACAGAAATTTTTATGACTTATTAAATACGAAATGTTATTTACAATATTGTATGTTTTAATTTAAAATTCTATGACACGGTCATGTTATATCTCATAAATTTTCTCCCCGACGTAATATAGATATAGTAAAATCTATAATAATCTTAAATAAACATAATATCTCATTAATTTAAAGTAAAGATTCAATTTTTATTAACAAATTTGTCTGCCTTAGTCATGATAAAATTTGTACAACATTCTTTATTTTAGATCATGCGATAAAGATATCATTACCTCAGTATTTCGTATGTCCCCAAGACTTTATTGTTGCTTTAAAAACGTCAAAGCTCTTAAATTGGCCGCAGCCGAATTTAGATGTACCATTTTCATCGTGTCAATTGATAGCCTCTGCGGACAGTAAACTCAATCTTCACTTACTTTTATTGCAATTGCCAACACTCAATTCCCTCTATCAGTCCCCAAGAACATAAGCTCGTACTGTTATAAATTATCAGCTACTGCGAAACCTATAAAACCTTTTTCCTTATGCCGAAACATTAAATATATAAAAAAAAAACAAAATACACACGTAACAAAATCGAATAATTAATGAATATTTTAACGCCGAGCGGTAACTGTCGCCTCGCATAAAGATTTTAATGGCGTTATAACATAATAAATACAGGAACGAACATAAATTAATTAGATATACAATCTTTTTGTTTACAACAGGTTTACAACTCTCTAAAGAATAACTACATCTCATTTTCGGTCCAGGGTTTTTTTTATTTTATTATAAGTATTTTCCAGGTGTTATTCCTGTAGTGTTATCTATGCCCTGGACTTCGCTCACAACATCCTCTATTATATTGAACTGTTGCCAATCTTTTGAACTGGTATGATAACTAAGGAGTAAATCTGAAAATACTGAATTAATTGCAATAATTATGTTATCAAGGGACTAGCTGCTCTACCTATTTTTATTCAAATTCTATGTACAAAAGTTTAAATAATTACAAAAATTAAAATTGAAGAACTTTCTAAAATAATGGACAGCAACAATATTCTGATCTCACGTAATCAACATTTCAATACGGTGCTAAGTAATAAGCGAGTATTAAGTGACGGGTCGCTAAGTCACGTGTTCCTGCGAAATCGAGCTATGGGAACTCCGCTTCTGGTCCGGGCTCAACACTATTGCCCCCCTTCATATGTCACGATGATACGTTCACACGCCAATCTCATTGGCAGAATTTAATAACTATTAACTAGTGATGTGAAATCTATCGACGTACAGCGAATAGTTGAGTAATATATTTACTATCAATTACGACTACCGAAGCAACTATACTTCAGTTCGTGTGTGGCGTCACAACTTAGATTTTTTTACGAAGAATAGCACTAATTTTTTAAGGTTTTTTCGGCACTGGAACTAAGAGTATTGCACGTAACAAAAAAATACCATATTTGTAGTTTAAAGACACTCATCTTCATATCTGTAATTTTAGTTTTTTCATTGACGCACAAAATAATAAACAACATGATTATTCTCAACTGACATAAATCCTCTGATTCGCTCTCTAATTTATTTATTAAATCCTGCCTTAGTATAATTTTCCTATAAAAAGTAATCGACAAAATTATTAAAGTCTTAGGAAATGAAACATCACTATCGCGTGGTACACAATGGTGCAATTGGAAAATAATTAAAAATACGTGTGAAGTACTGTTAACATAGATGTCAACGCTCGTCGAATTCTATTCTTTACATGTTGATACAATCATTAATCAAATGTGTTAACAAGATAAGGTTTGATGTTTTAATTAGAGTTTATATCAATCAGTGGTCAATAACATTTGATATTCAGAACCTACTTACAATGAGTCTTAGCTTATTGTATTTGTTTTGAGTAGGTATCTTTGGAGATCTTCAATTATGAATTGCTTTGTTAAAGTGCTGGATTCAACTTGAATTTATTTTAATTCAATACCTACTTATAGAAGACAAGTTTGTTTGTATTGAGTTAAATCGAACCGTACTTTACTACTCAATGCAATGTGAACTGCTTTGTTTTACAATATTCGTACCATGTTCATGAAATAATAACATATAAAGGATATTTTTTTTAATTGGGAATAAAATACCCATTGGGCCGCCCCACCGATCGATCATCCCATTTAAAGATATTATTAAACACGAGTTAAATTTGCCGGAATATCTCTAAGATAATAAGATATATCGTTTATCCTCTAATTAATTGAACAAGAATTTGACACTTCAATTTACAACCTATTTTTACAAAATACACAAATATTAAACATTGATACCTATTTTGGTTAGTCCCGTGTAGGGTTGGCGACAAGAGACCGGTCGTGAAAATCAAGCCAAAACATAAAAGTTTATTAAATCTGGGACGCCGAATCCACTTGAGTGGGATAAGGCCAGAGAGATGATAATATTTTGGTTATGTTAAGACTACAGCTATATCCTTTAATCCTAAAATCTTACGCTTAAATTAACATAATAAAGCTGTAGATTTCTACTTTTACGATATACTTATGTTTAATATTTGTTTACATAAATAAATTCTATAAAATTAATAGTTATATTGGCTTATATTCGCTCACAAAGTTCTGGTAAACCGTCTCTATTATCAATAACTTACATTTATATTATTTTATATAGTTTTAGAATTCTTATATAACTAATGTAAAGTTTTTACGCAGTAGTTTAACTAAATCGCCGGTATTAGAAGTAAATATAAGAAAATAAGCAACGTAGGTTTCAAGTGAGGATTAAGCTATACTTAGCTGAAGTGTAGCTAATAAACTTATTACTTAACTACTAAGCTAAGACATTTCTGGTTTATAAAATGGAATATGGATATATATGAAACGATGAGTTTTTCATTTAATCAAGGAAACAACATTTTTAATATCGACTGATTTATTTGAGTTATTGAAGTTCCCAGCTTTCAATAATTTGTCACATGAAGCGTAAAATGAGAGGTTGCAGCGTTAATTCTGATTTATCACTGGTAGTCAATAGGCGGCCACTAAGCACTACTAATTGGACGTCTGCTATGATTGATTGTGATTGCCAGTGAGGCCGCTGTTTGCAGTGCACGAGCTAAGCAGATACTGTGAGCGCTAATCAAGTAACAGATAAAATTGTTTTAACCATCTAAACTTTAAAACTTAAAAAAAGTGACTGACGCTTTACGTGTTTAAAAGAGGATTTTCTCTGGCAAAATTCAAATTTTGAGCTCATTTTACTTTTAAAAGTTGAGGTCATAAGGGAACCAACATGATAATAATAGTCGGACGAAAACGTTTTCTTTTTACAAGCGTTTAAATCGTTATACATCGTAGGTATCCTTAAACTCAATAAAAATACACTTCTCGTTCTACATTGATAAATGACGTAAAAGCTCGTTTAACTGTAACACGTTAAGTATAGTTTTTTTTTTTTTTAACAACACATTAGCCAGTTTTTGCCTTTTATAGTTGAAAAATAAAATCGCCTGATTTTTTTTATCTTAATTCAATGTTATTGAAAAATTTGTATCAGTCATATTTAGTAACCAGCTAAAGGACGCTAATGAGTTTTATACCACTCAATTTAATCAACGTATACTTACGAGTATACGAGTATGTCTTCGATTTATTATGATTTTTTCAATATCAATGACCAGAAACGTACAACTCTTTGGTTTTATCCATGTAAATGAACATTCATATTTCGTGTAAATACTGAATGCGTATAAAATTATCATTTTCTTACCGAACGAACGGAAATAACGCACTTCGAAATCATAAAAGGGCGTTAAGATTCCTTCAATTAGATAATTTTATGCCGTCAATTTGCTCACAGGTGACTGCGATGACCGACACTTGCGCCTCCCAAGAGATTTTTTAAATATCTTAACAGCATACAATCCGGTGACATTAACGCTCGCCGGGCGTCCGCCGACCGCTCCCAATTCGACATTATATCGTCGATAAACTTTATGGAGCTATTCCATTTTATTGATTTTTTAAGAAGCCTGGATTGAGGAGTATCAGGTAACAGTGTATCGTAATTAGTTGTGATCGGTGAGAAACAAAGACAATCATTTTATTACTTTTTCATGATTGCACATTTACTGCTGGGATATTTTATTATTGTGCATATTGTTATTGAATCTCTTAGCTTAGGAACTATCGCACTCCAAATCATCTAATGTGGTATAAAGACTCGACATAAATAAGCTAGGAAGAAAAAATATGTTTATAAGCTAGGTGTTGCCCGCGACTCCGTCCGCTCAGATTAAAAAAAAACTTAAAAACCCTATGTGTTCTTCCAGACTATGTTCTATACCTGTGCCAAATTTCATCAAAGATCCGTTGAGTAGTTTCGACTTTAAATAAGCATACATCCATTTAAACATTCGTATTTATAATATTAGTAAGAAGTAAGATTATATTTTTTTTCTTTTTGTGTAAGAAAACAACGGACAATATTGTCTAACGATTCCTACAATTTGTTTATTGTTACGTACACGGACAAGAGCTCTTCAAGTTGTTTGACGACTTCCAACTAAATGGTACGGTTACTAGAACATAACTCTTTTTAACTTAAAAAACTATTCGCCTGTTACGACCGCATTGCGCTTTAACTTAACTGTTTTAACATAAATTTTATTATAGTATTTCTTAAAATGAAATAATATTGCATGCTTGTACCTGCTACGCGACAAACTTGAATAATACATATTTTTTTGTACATTTCTTAATTTACATTTTGACTGCAATGTTATAGTCCGTCTTACTGAGTCTGTTTCATACATAAAGAAATAATTATTTTATGCCAAGAATCATTTATAGTAAAGTTTATTTATGTAATTACTGTTTTTACGGATGTTAACAAACTCTCCAACAAAAAATAAACGGTTCTAAAAGACGGAAAGTCGATGTACACTGAGCAAAGTGTACGGATCGTTGGGCAAGGAGTTGGCCGGAGTGTGGGCAAATGTTTACGCACCTGGCACTGGCCAGCCGGTCTATGTTCGAGCTCCTCTTCTCATAGACATCATTAGACACGCCTGATATAATCTATTTGTAATCCTATTAGAAGGAAGGACTAATTACTACAAAACGGTTGCATTAGCGGTAATATGAGAGAGAAGAGAGAAAATTTAACTAAAAATGATGACCTGCAGATCAGGTCACGGCTCACTTATGTGAAGCAGATCAGTGAACCGGCTCGCAGCTCAGTTCAATATGTACTTACATAGAGTTGTGAGCTGCGAACTGTTAGTTACCAGGCGGCTTGCGGCTTGTCGACTCAGTTATAGTACATCGCAATAAGCTGTGAGCTGCCTATTTAGCTGTTGAACCCCAGCTCAACGGTTCAAGTTTATTTGAACTGAACTTTTGAGCCGGTTCAGATCTCGTTTCATCTACTTTGTGCGAGACTTACACTCTTGATTCTACAGCAATTGTGTACCTGTTGTCCTAACATCTGAATTTGAGGCATAATAAACTTGCTGTAGGTTGAATTGACTAATATCTGGGGGTGCGGCAGGATAATTGCCGTCCCGAGGCGTCGAGAACGAGACGCTACCCTCCCCAAACATTGTCCCCAAACGTTTACCTAATGATGTGTAAATCATAAAATTATAAGATTAAAATTTTTGTTGTCCACTATGAAATCTGTGTACCGAATCATATTATTATCTTGAGCGAGATGTAACTTGTAATTTTTAAAAGAACATTCGTACCAACATTACAAGTGGCTTGTCGTTTTGTATGGTCAATAATACACTATGTATGATTGTGATAAGTCATTGGCACGCGCCGTTAACCGGTTCTCCAAATTTAAAGAATATTCAATCGTCGCACAATAGAGATAATTTTCAATACAATATTTACTTATTATGTTAAAGATAAATTTTTATTGTGATAATAATCATATAGTAATGTAGCTTAATATATGAAGTCATATCAATGAATATTTCTTTAGAATTATTTATATTACGCTTAATGGATTTCCATAATGTCTACCTATTCCTTTTGGTTATAAGCGAAGTTGTGTTGTTTGCATTTATATTCATTACTTTAGTTAAATTACATTGGACAGCTTACTATTTCTTAAGACAACAAATCGTGAAAAGTGACGAATAAATTGTAAGATTTTACGTTGCTTTACCTATTGCCAACAAACTTATCATAAAAATAACAGAGATCACTTGATTACTGAATAACTTATGCGATGATACTATGTATGTTGTACGCAATTTCATGGCACATATAATTATAAAAAGCAGGAAATTTTAACACCTCTTATCAACTCCCGCTATTCATTACCGCTCTAGGATCTTGTTGATAGTTAATATTTATGTCTAGATACCATCATTTCAGTACGCTAATAAAATACAATGTTAATGAAGTAACGGAGTGTAGAGTGCATATTGACAGGCCAATAGTGTTTCGGAATTGAGAACTTTCGCGGCTAGCAAATTATTTTTGCATTGTTGTCAATTTGAATTTTTGTGTCACTTATCAATTTTGAATCTTATGTTTTCTACACTATGGTTGGCATTCGGATTTTTTGTGAATAGATTGAAACTACAATTTATTAAAATACTAGCTGTTGCCCGCAACTTCTTCCGAACCGAACCGAACCGAACCTTGAATTACTATACTAAACATTTTCATCACAATTCTCACATAAAATAGACTAATTTTTGTTTTAATTTAAAAGTTTTTTAAACAAACTTAAATACGCAGTATTCTTTTCGTAACTGTAATTCTTACATCACAAGTATTTGTACCAAAAAGGAATAAATCAATGTAATTTGTATCTGTCCTAATAAACCCTATCAGGAAGGCGGGTAATAAATAATGGCTATTACTGGACAGGTCCAACACTGGCGCAGTCTATTACATTGTGATTACAGCGTCATCTCCCTGTGCCTTCGCTGAGGTGGTCGTCTAATGTTTTCAGATATCTTGGCGGCTCTTAACTTTGCGCGAGTCGCTGCGCATAACACAATTTTAAGAGTAGCGGGATGTGGTGGAAGGGGACTTCACAGCGCACCGATGACATTGAAACGCCAAGATATTTGAAAAGAACTATACGAACGATGGACGTAAAATCGTAACGAAATACCATGAATGCGATGTATCGTGACACCGACAAAAACTTAACATTATTCCTGTAAAAATCGACTACCGTGACATTTGTATTAAAACATATTGGTGTTTCAACTTTTTCAAAGAGAATGAGAAAGAAGTCAGATTGTTTCGTACAGGTTTAGCAGTGGGTACTCATAACCATGAGTATATCTCTAACCAGAGATATACAAATATTACAAATTATTCTAAAATAGTTTCTAGTGTTCAATGTATACTGTCACTCGAGAGTTTGTTTACATTGCTCGACTCAGTTTCTATGTTAATGACTGGTAATATTAGGTTGTGACTACGCTTTTCTTCGGTAAAACAGTATTTGTTGACACACATGCACGTGCCAAGTATCGAGTCAGATTAAATACAGTTTTTGGATCACTTGTGCTTTTTTATAGTGATTTGTGACTTGTGTGTGATTGATACTTTTTATTATTTTTTATATCATAAGGTGATAAACGAGATAGCGGCCACCTGAATTTGCAGTGATAGCGAACCGATCTCTGGCCGTAGACATCCGCAAGTACAGACGCGTTGCCTACCTATAATCTATGGAGGAGTGGACGCAAAGAAAGAGGATATTTTCCCTTCCTATGCGTCCCCTCCTCCATCAAATTCTCTTCCCCTTCCCATCTTTTCTTTATAAGAAAAGTGTGGGAAGGATAATTAGGCCTCTGGGACGCAGACTCATCAGATGAATCGCGGAATGGCTTCCACTTGACGACTGTCTGTGTGGCCGTGGTAATTCGCCGGTCGAGCCGACCCATTCGTGCAACAGATGTTGTTGTTGCTGGCGTCAACCACTGTTAAACAAGTCATCGAGTATTAGGAATACTACTTAAGAAGGGTGGATTTTATTTGACAGAAGACGATACGATCTTATGACTAGGAATACATTCTCCATATAAATAAATATTCGCAGCACCCGGATTAAGTGAAACAATATTGACATTGTAATGCTTAGTTTAGAATTTGTAAAGTCTGAGATTTTAATTTTCCTTTATCTTCCAGTGGAGCAAACAAACCTTCCATCTGGGGGTTTTGTACATATAAAAATATTACAGTGGTTTATATTGAATCATGCTATAAAAGTTAAAAGTATCAAAATTAATAAGCGATAACATAAAAATAACAATTATCACAAAGCCGTTCTTAATATGATATCGGTTGATATTGACAAATTTATTTTATTGTCCACCCGTTTCGTTAATGCGGACGCAGTTGTATGAGACAATTAAATTCACTAATAACGTATCGTACTTTCTACCGCTATATACTTCAATTAATTTTATGATTAAATAATTTCGACATTATAATTTGTTATTGTAAGCTCGTATGTATTTAAATAATTGAAAATAAATATAAAATAATGGATTAAAGGATTAAAATAACAACATGGCTGCTTCGGAAAGTTGCGACTTAGGTTCTTTATTGAAAAGAACTGACTTCATGGTAACCCTCTACTGAACAAGATGAACACATATAAATGTACTCGGATAATTGTTTTAAAAACATTTACACTATAATTATAAAGTAAATCAAAACCATTTAACGACCATACCGCTATAAATCTACTATATATTTACGATTTTGTATTACAGCTATTAAAACTGCAAGACATATTAAATCAAAATCGAATCATAATAACGGACAGTTATTTCTATAAACAGTTTACACGACAGAGCTCACTCAGTAACCTATTTAATTAACTTATACTATCCTTAACTACGCACGGGACTTAAAAGTACGAGAATATTCCAACAACGTCCTGTAATTATAGCCCCCAGCAAACGGAGCAAAACCAGAATGCCTTAACCCACTAATCATTTATCTTCATAAGTGTACAAAGTCCGCATTAGAACTAAATAATGCACTACAATTAACTAGTTCGACCGGTGTCAATTCCCGATGCTTCAGGCAATACATATGAGCTACTGTAATCTTCGACTATATCATTAAAATACAAATTAAACCTTAAAAGTGTTACATTAGTTTCAAATTAGAGTGGAAGATCCCGCTAAGTCAGTCCCGTAAAACTAGTTGTATTTCAAAGAAAAACTCTTACTTTCCTATCAGAGTTTGTAATCCATCGGGATGTTCTATTCAGTGGCTGGTGATACATCAATTATAATCTTTCGTATGCCAATAGGTATCTGTAAATGCATCTAAACAAGATAGTTGCTCGCTCGTGTCTGGTGGCACCTTCGTACATTTGTATGCTGTCATATGCAAGTAGTTAATGCTTTCTTTGATACATGACACAATCAATTGATTTCTAGAAATGAAAACCACAGTAATAAATCAGTAAGGAGTAAGACATGTATCCATTTTATTTATTTACTAGCGGTCGCCCTCGACTTAGTCAGTACAGAATTTTAAAAAATGGACTTTAATATGCCCGCGAGCATCAGCTACCTTTCCGTCAAACTCCCATCTAAATAGGTCCAGCAGTTCCTGAGATTACCTAGATTAAATGTGGCCTTCCGGACAGACGTACAGACTTACAAGAATTAAAAAAATGCTTTTCCGTTATTAGCAACGTAAATACATCGTGTCATTACATACAGATACTCTATTTTTTATATGTATAGATGCAATTTTTATGCTTTACAATTTTTAGTTATAAGGTTTTATAAATACTCCAAATAAGAAAATGAACTTACCATTATCAACTTTTAATGCTTTTAAAACAATTATTTAAAACAGTAATTCTAAAAGGGATTTAAAGAGGAAACCTTGCGATAAGAGGAATTGAAACAACTACCTTTTACACTTGGACCAACATGAGAACCTTCATTTTACCCGCTATATCATCTCCATTACGAGAATAAAACTCAGTCAAAACCTGCTTTTAAGTTGCACTTGTTACTTAAGAACAGTACTTTACTGCCATCTAAATAATTTTGCCAAAAAAAATTACGAATCGGGTTACATAGCTGCAATGTAGACTAAGTTAATCTTAACCATCGCATTCCTTGGTGATACATTTTTTCTGTATAACAAAGATCTTAGTATATTCAAAATCGTACTAATGTTCTAAATACGAATGTTTGGATGGATGGTTTTTTTTTTAGAAGGTACCTCCAAAACGGTACGACAGTTAGTTTCTTGTAAAATAAAGCTGATATCAATTTGCTTGCCACTATAGTACAGGATCCGCCTTTAAAATAGAGTCTTAATATATCTTAAAGCCTCTTTGTTTGGTTTACAACATAACTATTTCTACGGTGATTTCCATGGAATTTTAAATTTAAAAAATAGTCGTCTCTACTTTTTTATATAGACAATTTTCTATGGAAAAATGATATTTTTTTTAGCTTCGCAAACGCCAGCGTTACAGGCAAGTCATTCTCTCTTAAAGATTGTTAAATATTACCATATCACATTATGCTTAACTTAGTTTAATACAGTATTTAGAGCGTGCTCGAATTGAAAATCAAACATCAATTCTAGAAAAGTATGCACAAGCCCTCTTGAAACTAGTCGACACATGCCAAGATTTTTTGCAACGTAATACATGATTTGATGATTAGAACCGTTTTGAAATAACTAAGTAGTTGCTTCATTTTTAAAACAAAAAAAAGTAACTCAATCTTTACCAAAAGTTACAGAGTTTTCTTAATATGGTTATTCAACAACATAACTCGCATCTGCAAACCAGAGAGATGAGCAGAGACACAGGACCTCCATATGGTGCGGTCCTGAGACCTCTCCCGCTTCTTCTACATTTGCGAAAAATTATTTTGATCGAACAATTAGCATACGTGTTAAAGTTTAATCGTCTAGAACTCTCCACCCTTCATCACCCTTCAATCATAACTATATTGTAGTTTTCTATAGAAATTTATATAAATGTAGAAAAAACAGCAGTTTTCAAAAAACGGTGAAGCCTTGTTATTATTTCTGTGGTTCTGTTGCAATTCTATAATAGTTGAGCCTAGAAATCTATTTGCCCTCAAAATATTCATTTTACGCCACAAATTACCTTCACTCCGGCGAACGGTACACCAATGACAAATAGTAAAGCTTAAATGTAACCTTTGTGGTCATTGTTTCTTAGAGCCTAAATATCTAGTCTCGTCCGTAACAATGGTCCATCTTACCCACCTCCTAGCCTTTAAGTACTAGAAATATGTTTATTGCTTACCTTTTGCATATAAAACCCACTACTAATTTTCGAAGCGGGTTAATGCTGACATCACAGTGAACGATTTAGCAAACTCTAAACATTCGCAAGTACGAATGTAATAAATATGAAGCAATACGTTATCGTGTCGCTTAAATATATTAGTTCGTTCATCATTTGACGATGGTGCGACGTATGATTGATTGTGAGTGGTCTTAAAATGATGCGAGTGGCCGGGGGGTCCGGCCCACCTCGGCGCGAGTTTGTCTACGTCATATCGACTCGCTTGTAGTACCGTCGTTACAATTTAAACATCGTTCTACATGTTTGCCCAATGACAGCAAACATTCAGCCGATGCAAGCAAAAGATTCGAAATATCAATATTGAGTTAATAGCACGCGCTGGCTCTTAGCGCCCCAGGGCATACTACGACGACATCACTAACATCGATGAAGATAATAAATGCGATTATAATAAAGGTCGACATCTGATTTTAAAAACAAATACACACTTAAGTGACTCATGACTTGTACGACCTAAGAATCGATTTCACGTAAGGAAAAACAGTAGAAAAGAATCTATATTGATCATAAAAAGATGTTTTATTCATTGCTCGGCTTGGGAACAAAGTGAAATCTATTTGTGAACACAATGCCGTTGAATTTTTGCAAAATCTCGTGAGCTTTCACTCGGATCGTGTTACAATTTGCTCGCCGTTTTCATTCATATGTCAAATGACTAGACTTGACAAGATGATCGCTGTGTTTGTACTTATTTTGTAAACAAACATGCTTTGCGAACAAATATTACATTTCTAGCTGTCGCCTGCGACTCAGTCCGCGCGGATTAAATAAAAACTTTATTAGTAGCCTGTGTTCTTCTAGATTGTGTTCTACATCTTTACCAAATTTCATCGAGATCCATGCAGCCGTTCTGGAGAGACCTTCTAACAAACATCCATCCATCCATTTATTCATCCAAACCTTCACATTTATAACATTAGTAAGACAGAAATTAGTTCCGTTTTGCAGACTGCATCTTAAATATAATTTATAACTACTTGTATAAACTTCAAATTTATTCCACAAATATCTATAAAAGTATTGATTCTCGTCTGGTACCTAATATCTACATATATAGGTAAATATGAACTTTCACACCAATCTTACAATTTCACACAGAGACACACGAAAGCTCGAAATTTTACTGCAGTACGCGAAATGTTAGGAAAAAACCTATGTAAAGTGACAACAGGATAGAGATGTGATAAATCGCCGATGTCAGGCAGCTGTCAATGTAACACGTAACGTTAGAACTACGTGATCAAAACCGTATTTTATCGGTCACAATAACCGTTGTGAATGTTGTAGATATGTATTTCTCTCTTAGACTGCGATACAAGACTAATCGTAGGTTTTTGAAACCACTATCTCTATATAAAATATATCTTCATCCCTTTCCTGTGATTTTGGTTTTAGAAATCCACGATAAGTCACACTTTTCCACTATAACACAGTTTTTAATTTTACATCTCAAATGTATTTTACTGATATTTTGACATTACTCTCATTATAGTTGCGGGATGTGCGATGCGATGGTTAGGCGGCGGTGCGGGGGGCGGCTAGCATGGCGGTGCTGCTGCTAGGCTGGCTTACAGCGCTGTCGTTGGGCCGGCCCGCCGCGACCGCCGCGCTCGGCGACCTCGCGCGCACCGACACAGGCGACGTCTTCACACTCATAAGTAAGACTACAAAACCTACCTAACATAGCATAGTTTAAAAAAAACGCTTAAATACAGAGAAAGTTTTTTTTCCCGTGCAGTGCACCCCTTTCGTTAGTACTTTAGTTAAATCATTTCATCCTGAACTTGTGAACATTCAATTTTATTTCCCGCCATTATACCCCAGAGAGTCTATCCGGATAACTGGGCATCATTGGCCTGGTCCTACTCCCAGTCTACATAGAACCAGATATTGCATGGCAAGCAATTAAAAGCATAAATAATAATATTCCGCATAAAATCAGAATGTGATAGACCTTAGTCAATTCTCGAAAAGAAACGACGTAGCATGAAAGTATTTATGCACCTACTAACACAACCCTGTAACCCTGGCAACTTCTTAGAACATTTAGATTGACATTAGATTAACATTAACCATCATAATCTTTTTTCCACTTTCATTGTGATAGGAGAGGGCGAGTGCGGTGCGGCGCAGTGCGCGGAGCACGGCGCAGGCGCAGCTCCCCGTCCGCCGGGTGCACAGTGCTCCTGCGCCTGTCCCCAGCGCGCACCGCTCTTCAGGGAGGACCGAGAACTATGCGTTGATGATCTGCCAGGTAACTATCATATATTGTGGATTGAAAATGAAATCTATGAAAAGTACAATACGCTGAACATGATAAGGAAGTTTTCGGAATCGATCAATCAATAACAACAGAAAAATAATAACACGCGACGTTTAGGTAAATTGCACATTGGAAAAGACCCCCTTTTATCCGTAAGCAGATTGTCACAATGTATTTTGGGGATTTATAATATTATACATCTCAAATACATCAAACTGTATCTTATTACCGAATTAATATTTCGCTGCGGAGGTATTACAGTAATTTTAATACCCAAAATCACAAAACCTAATTCGTCATAAATTTTTCGAAAGCATCCATGTGTATTTATTATCATTATTTCTTTGAAATATCAGCAAATTAGGCACAGTACTCAAACTAAATTGCCGAAACCACCTTAGTTATGGGAGCTTTTGCAACAAGCGCGCTTAATAACGTTCTATATTTACAAAATAAGCTCATAATTCCTTTACAAATGACGTTCAATAAAATTTACAAACATGGCGACCGCGGATAAACGACGGTATTAAATTTGTCAAATGTTTGTATTTCTTATTCTTGTAACATCCATAAATTGTTTGATTACAGAATGCTCTTTGGCGACTTTCGGTACCGGCGTTGGCGTGCAACGCATACCATTTGTATATTTACCTTTAAAGGGTCAAATTATACATCCGTCCAGGGAGATCACGTTTTATAGTAAGTATTTGGTGACGCTCCAGTTTATTTAATCTATTTACATGAAATACAAAATTAAATTATATTTGCTTTGATTTTTCTCACAATCAATTGTTTTGGACATTTTGAATAGGAGACACCTGTCTGGTTTGTTTATATAAACTTTATTATTACTCTCTTCAGATGTCAAAACTCCGATATGCGCAGTGTCCGGGGCTCAGTTTCTCACTCGTAAAGGCTTCGTGGATCTACGGAACACGCTCGACGCTGACGTTCCCTTCAGCCTTTTCCGTGATGAAGGTCGTACGTTTTTGCAGGTTTGTTAACATTTTAGAATCTATTATGTACACGTTAAATCTTTATAAAAGACATAATCGAATTTTATATTTTGATCCACTTGAACATCGTGTAACGATCTTAAAAATCCACCTAACATTGCAAAAATACTTTCTTTCATTGTACTAGACTGCTGGTGGTTTATAAAACTATCATGTTTCGCTAATTGACGTATTCACAATCCTTAGACAGTAAGGGTACTTAGTAACTGAACAAATGAGAGCGGCAGTACTTCTGCTGTAAATTCTGCAGTAAATTCTGCTGCCGAGAAATTGACACATATTGTATTCCTTTTTTTTTTCAAAAAGAATGAAAGGAATGGCAATATGATTTTATTCAAGTGTTAACATTTCCAGTGGAGCGGCGAGGACGAGTTGCGCTCGCGCATGTCAGGCCGTGTGCTAGTTGTGCGCCTGTTGTGCCGCGATGTATCGGCGACTCCAGCATCGCCGCTCGATCTACGAGGCGTCTTCACACCCTGTGTCGCCTTCAGAGTACAAGGAACGCCCATCAGATCACCTATTAGTATGTTATCTATTAACTACTTTTGCTCGAAACTTTTAGCTAGTAGCTATACCAACTGATCTCTTGCAGACCACAGCTCTAGATTTTATTTTTGGGCTATCCATTTTTTAATATTGCTTTTGTTAACTAAATAACTGCGAGAATACGGTAAAGTAACATAAAATTGCTTGGTAGAATAACCTGAAAGTTAATGTGACTCACCTTTTCAGATATAACAGAGGTTCAGTTCGCACCGAATGCACAAACCGCGGGCACTGTCGTTACCTCCGGACTAACTGTTACTGAATACGTAGTGATAGGAATTAGTTCCCTGTTACTTGGTCTCATTTACGTTGCATCCGTTTTCTTATATCTACACATACGAAAACGTCGAAAAGCAGCCTCCGAAGAAAACAATGCAAGGAAACTTAAAAGCATAAAAAGCAAAGATGGCAAAATTATAACCGAACGAGATATAGTCCGAATTAATAATGAACGTATACAAAAATTACCCAATGTTCTCGGACAAGATGATGGCGTTATAAAGAAAAATCCTCTGTTAAGTCGACAGTACCATGATAGCAAGGGAGGTTTTCCTAGTGACTCTGGCAGTAATGTGTCAGATTCCGATGACTTCGCCGGCAGTAGTTCACGAAGCGAGGAAAACGTATGCAAAGTACGTAAAGGAGAAAGGCTCTTTGCATTTATACTATGAACCATAACTTTAATTTTTCTTAATATTTCTAGAAAAAAACTACATCAGCGGTCGTCCATCTCCAAAGCAGAGAAATGAGACATCAAAATGATACAGATGTTGCTCACCGAGATGAATCAGGAATTGAAAAACTACCTGACGAACACGTGTCTATAGTGGAGACAATCGAGGATAGAGAAATAACGCGACCAGTCGGCACCACACGACGGAAACTGTACTTTAATCCAGCGTACTTTGAACCACACTTGATGGCTGTAAGTATAATCAATCAATAGCCTCTACTATAAAGTATTCTTTTATATTTACACAAATTAATCACCTTTCAGGAACCACCACCAGCTGCTCTTGAATTTCTAACAAAAATAAGAGAAGTTATTTCGATAGCAAAACACAAAATGGCCGCAAAACGTTTTCATCCCGTTCTAAATGAAATACCGGAGGAAGAGACTTACAATTCTGGGAACAGTTTAGATTTGTATCACGGTTTAGGAAGCCAGCGTAGCGGTAGTATTCTAAGTCTTAAACGAGAGAATAGTAGAAAGAAGTCTGTGAATTGTGTCGGTTGTCCGGGATGTACTACTGATACTGATCCCAAAAATCACATGAAAACTGACGTTATAAAATGTACCGGTTGCCTCAATACAAAAGGTGATAAACAAATTAGCATCCGCAAATGGCTAGAAAATATACCTAATGGAAAACAGCAAATAATGTACAACGATATCTCACCTGATGTTAGTCAAAATTTATCAGAATCACTTTTATCATTACCGAATATTGGAAATCGATGCCGACTTAAGAAACAAGGAAGCTTTTCGTCATGTAACTCTATGTATTCAAGCGATCATGTTCATGCTTCTAATAGATCTTCGACACGTTCTGTTAGATCTGAACCATCGTTAAGGAACTACAATATACCATTACCTGACTTTGACAATGTTGAATGCGATCACAATTTCAATCAATGTCCAACAAACGAGATCGGTGATGATATCGCTTTTAATGATTATAGATCAGGCAGTTCAAGGAGTTACAAAACTCTCCAGCGTAGGAATAAAATTCTTAATAACAAAAATTCATTGCCAGATATGGTAAATGAAGCCATCGCTTTAGAACATTGTGTGAAATCTGAAAATACGAGTAGTTCTGATGAAGAGAAATTTATGACCAGATCACTGAACATTGATGGTCAAAGTACATTCACTAGAAACAAATCTGATAGCCCGAATGGAAACGATTATGAAACTGATAGTTTAGAAAGAACGACTAACAAAAAGAGAATTTTGACACCAACTGACTACCCTGAAGTATCATCTTCACAAGCAAGTCCCAGCCTAAGCAATGCTTTACCTTTAGAAGAGGAACTAACAATGAGAAATGCTGTTTATAAAACGAACTCATGTAGTAGTAGTAATACTCCTTCGCCCCAAAGAGATATTTGCACGGATCAAAACCATTACGAAATTATTGAAAAAATACCCACTACTTCGCCTAATCCTATCGAAGTAAAAAATAGTACAAAAGAGAAAAGCGATTACAGTTTAGTAAGCGAAGTGTATGTCAACAATAACTATAATTTCGGCAGTACACCAACTACGCCCAGCGGTTCAGACTGCTCTATGGGGAGTAGAAAATTCACTCACATTGAAGACGGTGAAGAGAAGCCAGGTTGCTTGACCATCGAAGTAAAAGATCCACCAGAAAACTACATCAAAATTCACGAATCAGACGGTTTTGAGCCGGATACATTAGATCGTAAGCATCCTAAGAATAAAGATTTTATTCCTAATATTCAGTTTAGTCGAAAAGATTTAGTTGAAACTATTGAAAACATCGAAAAACAACCACAAAGAATACAACTTAGGAGCAGCGGTACCTTTAAAAAAACTTCGAATCAAGTTGAGTATACAGCAAAATTTAACAGTCTTAGGAAAGAACCTGAACAAAATTGTCAGGCTACCTCCGATACACGAACTAAACCCATAGAAGATACTGATGATACATGGGATGATAGTGGGTGGAACGCAGAAGAAGGTCGAATATTAACCCTAGAATACAGACATTCTAAAAGACAACGACAATGTACACCGCCCACGATAAAACAGTTAAAAAACTTAGCTAGGCCTGATATTTTACCTCCATTACCGCCAACCGAGGGCACGTCTTTATACGAACAACCAATCATTCCGGCTAGACGAGTTGAATATGATAGAACTGCTGAAGGAACTTATTCAAAAAACTCGAAAACCAGAAGCCTCAGTCCGAAACAAACTACCTCATTGGCTGAACCTAATTCATGTGTAAGAGGTGATTTAAAGAATGGACCCTCCTGCAGTCCAGTGAGAGCTTCTGTCCAATCAACTTCAGAATGTGGTCAATATGACCATATGCCGTCTACCGCCACTGCTACTTTATCTTTGCCAAAAACGAGTGTTTCCTGCAGGAATTCTAATCGAAGAATTGGTAGAAATTGTTGTAGTGGTACTATAGACACTAGTACTTTCGTTAGGGGTAAAGAAGACGGTCATAGTAGAACTAAATATAGACGAAAAAAGGGTAGTAATATAGACGATTCTGGTTATTTAAGCAGTGACTCTACAAGTTCCAGACAAATTCAAAGAAAATTAGTGATAGCTAAAATAGTTAACGGTAGTGATACAGACGATACTGAAAACGAGGCGAGAAGTGAATCCGGTGCGGAAAGTACTGAGACGCATTCTGTTTATTTCGGTAGTTTTAGAAAGTTGCCATCAAGTGACGAGAATTCCAATAGTAGTCAGACATTTAGAAACAGTTTACGTGATGTTAAACGATAGTCGTAAAAACTATTTATTTTGAATTAAATATATAATAATTGTGTGCAATAAGTGATAAGAAATTGTGCAATAGTTTGTGCAATAAATACTAATAAGTTAATTAATCATAATTAATTACATACCTCTATTTAATGTTAAGCTTTGTATTTAACAATAAGTTATAATTTTTAAGTAGAAATAAATGGCCGGAAGTGCAATTCAATAATAGAATAAGTAAACATAATATTCATATTTCATAATATGATATAGCATAATTCCTTTTTTCAAACTTCAGTTTATAGTTTATTATACAATGTTAAATATTTTTGTTGTTTGTACATACATTTTCTTTTTCTATATGTCTTTAGGAATCACATGTGTGATTTTGTTCAATTGTTATTTAAAAATCTATTTTAGAAATTAAAAAAGGTTATTTGTGACTTTATAAGACCAAAATCTCTATATATCACATCGTCATCTTTGACGAAAACTTTGACGTTTTTGGTCTCAAAAACTCACGGTAAGTATTCAGTTCCATTATTTTACAATAAAAAAAGTCTGGTGATTACAAAAGAAGTTAGTTGGTGACATAATCTCTTGTACTATACTGTAATAAAGGTTATCACTCACTTATAAGCTCTAGCAAATAACGACGCGACGCACGGTGGTCTCAAATCGGATTTGAGGGACTTAAGGTCAAAGTGTTCGTTACCAGTTTTTTCTTTATGGAAATGAGTAGAGGACATCAACCCAAATAATAGTTGTCATGTACATTTTTTGCCTAAAGGTTGTAGTTTGGACAGAAAAAAATAATCATCGTTTTTTTTGTATGAAACGCATCAAAAAATGTTAAATTGTAGCTAAGCCCTGTTTGATCCCGCCTTCAAACCTTTTTTTTCTTAATCCCTGTCTAGTCTACTATCGTTACACATAGTAAACTTGCGCAACTAGCGGCTACTCTTCGAGATTAAACGATTTAAAAATTTGCAAAATCAGGATTATTTTTAAAATATTTATTTTGTATTTACATATTTTATTTGCACCTACTTTATAAAGAACTGAATAAAAATGTATTTAAACTATGATTATAATGTCAATATCAAACATAATATCAAAAACTAGTGTCTAAACTTACTCACTATTGCTATCACCATGTTGCAATTGCAATGTATCTACATCTTGAAATTTGATTTCTGACTCTCTCGAAAAAGGTAGCAGCTCTTTGGCTCTTGGCGATAGAACCATTGCATTTTGATTTCTCATACGAGGTCTTAGCGCTGAAATCTTCGGATCAGACGACAACCTTTATTTACTTCAACCTTTTTGAATTTTGATGGCTCCGAGTGTTTCTATTTCACCTCTTATACTAGTTCTTATAGCTGCCACTGTTGATTTTGTTTCTTTTGTTAATTAAAAAAAAAATAGGACGACAATAGAACGTTGAAGACGGTCCGTCATTTTCCCAAACAATAGTTCCATCAGGTTTCTGCAGCCTTATTGGAACTAGACTAGCCATAAAAATACTAGTCATCAAATTCTTCATCTGACTCCTGTTTCCTGTTACTTTGACGGGAAGCTCCATCTAAGCATTGTTTGTTTCTCTAAAACTATCGAAGTGGCAATACATCAATTTTAGAGAGGCAGTGGGCGAAACTGGCTCTGAGCTGTATCCGTCATATTATTAAGCTTAAGCAAGCCAAATTACAGTGTTATCCAGACAAAGAAGACAAGACAATTACTAATGAAGGAGCATCCATTAAACTTCAAGCCCCTGCTGAACTTGACAGTATCATGACTTCTGGATGTACTTGCTTTTGACTTGGACTCTACTGCAGAATTACAGCTTATTAGTAAATGGGGCTTAGATGGAGCTTCCCGTCAAAGTAACTACAAACAGAAGTCAGATGAAGAATTTGATGACTAGTATTTTTATGGCTAGTCTAGTTCCAATAAGGCTGCAGAAATCTGATGGAAGTATTGTTTGGGAAAATGACCGACCGTCTTCAACGTTCTATTGTCGTCCTATTTTTTTTTTTAAATTTACAAAAGAAACAAAATCAACAGTGGCAGCTATAAGAACTAGTATAAGAGGTGAAATAGAAACACTCGGAGCCATCAAAATTCAAAAAGGTTGAAGTAAATAAAGGTTGTCGTCTGATCCGAAGATTTCAGCGCTAAGACCTCGTATGAGAAATCAAAATGCAATGGTTCTATCGCCAAGAGCCAAAGAGCTGCTACCTTTTTCGAGAGTCAGAAATCAAATTTCAAGATGTAGATACATTGCAATTGCAACATGGTGATAGCAATAGTGAGTAAGTTTAGACACTAGTTTTTGATATTATGTTTGATATTGACATTATAATCATAGTTTAAATACATTTTTATTCAGTTCTTTATAAAGTAGGTGCAAATAAAATATGTAAATACAAAATAAATATTTTAAAAATAATCCTGATTTTGCAAATTTTTAAATCGTTTAATCTCGAAGAGTAGCAGCTAGTTGCGCAAGTTTACTATGTGTAACGATAGTAGACTAGACAGGGATTAAGAAAAAAAAGGTTTGAAGGCGGGATCAAACAGGGCTTAGCTACAATTTAACATTTTTTGATGCGTTTCATACAAAAAAAACGATGATTATTTTTTTCTGTCCAAACTACAACCTTTAGGCAAAAAATGTACATGACAACTATTATTTGGGTTGATGTCCTCTACTCATTTCCATAAAGAAAAAACTGGTAACGAACACTTTGACCCTAAGTCCCTCAAATCCGATTTGAGACCACCGTGCGACGGTTAATTTGACGGTTGATATTATCTACTTGTGCGAGCGAGACACGTGTATTTTATTTCGCTCAATCGAATACGTCGAAGTGGGGCAATGACGGTTAGTTGAGGACATTATGAGTGGGTGATAACCTTATTTTTTTTAGTAAAGAATTTAGTTTTTAAATTGTAAATATAATAAGAGTCAGGCGGCAATAAATTGCTTCCTAGTACCTGACGAATGGCTTATGCTCCGGACAGGACTTTGTTAAACATGTCCTGTCTGTTATATAATTTGTAAGAGAGCATGTTAATTACAATTAAGATGAAAATGTTGAAAACAAATAATCTATTTCTAATTGTTTTACAAATTCTAGACCAATTTCTTTTTTGTCTTTAAATTCAGAAAAATAGCTAAGTATTACTGCAATTACGGAGATTAAAGTCGATTCAAAAATGATTTAAGACGATTCGTATGCAATATTTGCAAAAAAAAAGATTGGCTTGTGCCGTCAGATTATTTGTTGTCAACTATAGGGGTTACATATCGGTTGTGGGTTATTTTTTATAAAAAAAGTTAAGTATTTATTTATGTACTTGTTAATTAAAAAATAAGAACAAATATTAGGACAATAAAAGCTGACTTTAAGGTGCTATAAAATACTAAGAAGTAAATAAAAGAAAATATATTTATAATTAAAATTTTATACAATATTAAAAATAATGTTACGAATAATTTTAGTTAATTTAATTGTGCTGCTCAAGTACTTATAATTTTGTATCAAGTAAAACATTCTTATTACTTAAGTAAATAAATTTTGTACCATAATTATCGATGTATGAATAAATATCCTCATTGTATTTAAAAATCTAGGATAGTACTTTTTAATAAAACGACCCATTCGAAGAAAAAAGTTACATCTCGTGGGATCTCTTAAAACATGTGACTCTTTTCGCCAGATGGGTCGCAATCAATACACTTAAGGACTTAATGTAACTACTGAATTATATGTTTTTATTATCTAATACTGCAATGACACAAATAGTTGTCTCTGGATTTTCAAAGAGAACGTAAGGGATGACAATGTAATCGAATGAACATAAAACCTTTATAAGCGAGTCACTATCCGGTTCCGAATGTGGACCTCCATTGGCGAGAAATTCGGGTAAAAGAAAATCCTCTATGTGCGTGAAAAATATCGCGGTCTCTTGGACTCTCCCTTTTCCAGGTTCGAATGTTTCTGTTAAGATGCGTCATTAAAACCAGAATCCACGTTTATAGTTAATTTATAAGAAAAAATTTCCTATAAATGTAAGTGTAAATATATTTTTTTAAATCTGTCTGATATTTTAAAATAAAAGTTCAATTTTGTTTATGATTGCAGTTTATTTGTAAAATTCCTACGAAAATAACTCCTATGTTTCCTATTAGATCCTTCTGTTACATTGATTTCAAAAAGTTTTATCTTAATTTAAATAATTAAAACAATTTGACAACAATCTACAAATATTTAATTGATAGAGATCATAATGTATATACAAAAATTATTATTTCACTTCCCGTGGGTTTCTGAGATCATCTAATATATAAAATTCTCGAGTCACAGTTTTCGTCACCGTACTCCTCCGAAACGGCTTGACCGATTCTCGTGAAATTTTGTGAGCATATTCAGTAGGTCTGAGAATCGGCCAACATCTATTTTTCATTTTTTTTTAACTGCGCGCGGACGGCGTCCCGGTCGATAGCTAGTAATTTCTATATATAACACATCCCTGTCAAATCTCTGTTTAAAACATACTGTTATGAAACCCACGGTTAGAAATATTACATTTCATCGTCGTCTATAATCATTTCCACTGAATTCTGACTGACATGTATTGAGTTATTACTTTTCTCAAAATTTTGTATACCAGCATATACTTCATTTATTAATCTGTTTCTGAATTCTGTAAATTTGTCTAATCCACAGGCAAATAAATCAATTTCACTGCCAACTTTATTTAATATCACATGATCTTTACTCATATTCATATTAATCATGCACATATCAAGGTATTCTAGTAACATTGATGTTTGATTCAAAGCAGACGGACCTAATTGCATGTAATTTATGCTATTTTCATTGTCAAGTGTTATTTCCTCATTATAATGGGTTAATTCCGTTATATTGGATGTAATTTTGTAATTTGGCGTTGTGACTATAATTCGAAATGGCACAACATCATTGATGTAATGAATTAACAATACTATTTGCGACAGACATCTGTAATTTGAGATAAATGAGAGATTAATAGAAATGAAATTATGAAATTACAGAGAATAAAAATTAATTTGATTGTGTGGGTTGATTGGCTCACCGATCACTGGCACAATGAAAAAAAAAATTGCCACTTGAATGACATGTTGAGCACAGATAATACAACTCACACAACTCAGTACTCACACAAGTACAAGCCTATAATAAGGAATCATTTCACAATTATAATAATTAAAATAGCTTAAAAATTTGATATCATCTATATTTTTGTTTTTTACTACTTTTCAATGTTACTGAATTTAAAATAATAAATAATAGATTACCTTGAATGTACTTCTATAGTAAACTTATCACCATATTCTACATCACCATTTTGACACATCACCATTACACCATAAAGTGTATGATAAGGTGATGATTTATGTATGAATACATTTTTTATCGTTTTAAATTGTTCCATTTTCAAATGTTTACTGAATATATCAGCCAGTGTTATTGCCTCTCCTTGATCTTTGATATGACGAAGTAGTAAAGTCATCTTTTCAGATGTTGCCAGTATTGATAAAAAGGTTTGTTGTTCATCTGGAATATTGGAAAATATTATCAGAAATTTTAAGCTACTTGATGAATTTACAATAAACAAAAGTAATATATTTTTCTTACAAAATGTTGGATATTAAAAACAAATCATTCTTTGAGTTTAATAAAAAAGGTTGTTCCTCAAAACTAGAACCCCTTGAGTAGTGATTTTGGTTCTTTCCATTAGTTTTTCTTCCCAATGGAAGTCCATGGTCTCTGCTTACCCTTCTGGGTTAGTAGCGTGAGTTATGTTGTTTTTTTATCATTTTGTAGTTAATCCTAAATAAATTGTCATAGTTAGTAAATAAAATAGTTACCTTTGTTATTGGCAAGAACATCAAAGTTTTCTCCCATAATATCCGATGCTGATATTGAACATTTTTCAAACGGCAGTAGATAATTTTCTCCAGACTTTTTAAAAGTTAAAACCATATCAAACTCTAAACCACTGGTTGCATCATTTTGTAATTCTTTTATATCAAAGCAAGTTACAACTGTGACTAAAGTTTTAGGTTTTACATATTGATCTTTAATTTCCATCCAATCATCTTGTATTTGATGAAAAAGTTTAGTCACATATACTAAGGATCTTTTTTTAGGACTGTTTAACAGAACATATACATCCTCGAGTAATCTGAAATGTTTTTTTTAAATTCTTATTCAATTAGTAATTGATATAATAAAACTGTAATTTTGATGATACCCTGATTTAATATATAATGCTTTAAAGTGATTTTTAAAATTGAATATGACTTAATATATTTTAAAAAAGAGTAAAGACAGCAAATAAGACTTACACATTATTGTTATTTAACAAGTTAAAAGCTACAACAACTTTTTTATTACACAATTTTATCCATGGGATCCATGTTTTTAAATTCATAGAAGAAGCTATCTGAAATGAAAAATATTTTTATTATTAATTACTTGAAATAATTTGAAACTATAAATAAACCTAATCTGTCGGCAGTGAAAAACAATAATATTAGTTTTAGACAGAATTTAGCTGACAATATTTCAGACATGATTGTCTATGCCAATGTATCCATGTAATTCCAGTAGAAGCATTTTGATCTTTTTTCAATTCATATTGTAAATGAAACTTACTTCTTTAGAATTTAAATTGAATAGAGATTCACTTAGGTTTGGCGAAATCTTCTGATATAAATGAAATGTGGCCATTTTTCTTAAATTTAAATATTCATTGTATTTGTTTTCATTGCATTTAATATTGTATTCCACTTCTTTTAGTTTTCTAGTCAATTGCATTATAATTGGAGCCGAATCATCTAAATGTAATGTATCCAATTCAATACTTCCTTCATTAATAATTTTGAAATTATCATCAAAAAGTAAAGGCACTGCGTCATCTTTGCAAATCACTTTTAGACAAGCTTTGCCACTGCATCCAATATCAAACACTTCATAACTATGAACATCTGTTAATCTGTGTATGAGATTTAAATTATTTTTACTTGATAGTATAAAAAGTTCGTCGTCTGTAGCAACAAAATAAAAAAGTTCGCAAGTCTCATTTCTAAAACCGCGAACTTCACGAAAATTCTGAGAAGTATTTAACAGTAATGATGATATTTGTTCTCTCTTGTAAAACTCTATCACTTCGTTCCGTTGTGTACAAACTAAAATATCAATTTGTCTATCGCCTCTTGGATGGTTATCATAGAAAGCAAAACATTTAATTTCTCCTAAAATTGAAGATGGTACAAAAGCAAGTAAATCCTGACGAACGTTTTCTTGCATCATTTCTAGATGCTTTTATTTAAAACGATCTTGTTTGACCCTGTTAGAAAAATGAAATAAACAATGCATTAAATTAAACACTATTGGATTGTAGACAAAGAAACCTTCAACTTGATATCAACAAAACAAAATAATTTTGTTATTTTGAATTTTGTTTGACAGCCAAACTTTGACTTTGACAATATTTAAAAATATATTGCCATCTTTTGACCACAGGCTTTATAATTGTTTGTTGTTGTCACACAATGTTCTAAAACCTTTATTACTTTTATAAAAATAACTACAAAGAACCTACATACCAGATTTTTGTTTGTCTTAAATAAAAATAAGTAGAATAATTAACATAACTTAATGTTCTTATTGTCTTATACTTGTTGTCTACTACTATTTTTGTTACTACTGTTACTGTTTGTCTCATACTTGAAGTATGCAGTATTGGTAAGTATTCGTGAACAGTTTTTCCCGCATATGAACATTTCCTTTACCAAAGTCTACCGTATACAAAGGGCCCCTTGCCTTCCGCATTGTTCTTGCATTCCGCTGAGAGGGAACAATTTTCAGCTTTTAGTCAAAGAGAAGCTAGAACAAGGGGAGCTATTGTGTTTTTTGCTGTTTTCATAACTTGTGTGGGTCTACATGAAAGTGCAAAAACCACAAAGCTTTCATTGTACATAGCTATTCATTAACTGACATTTTCTTATAATCGTGAAACGATTGCAGTTTATCCAAGTTTTGGTTATGGATTTTAAAATTTAAGTTTCCGTGCGGAGCGTGTTTTAACCACTTTCATCTTAAACTTTGTGAGAAAGATTAATAATATGTGTGTATTTATAAATTTCGCCATTAACATACAAATATATTCTTTGTTTTTAATTTTATGCCACAAAAGTTATAAGTTTAGCCAGTCACTTCAGTAGTTACCCATGGATGGAACGGAAAAAATTGCCGGGAATCACTCACAGAACTCACAGAATATTAAAATAATGTGAAGTGAGTTAGTTTAGCAATTGGTAAGCCAAAGCTCATTCTCCGTATTGTTGCATTAAAAAGAAATAGTTTCTGTGCTACTTAATCTACACTGCGCAGAAAATTATATTTTTTTTAATTAGCAAAGTTCTTTCTCGTTATTATGTTTGAGAGTGACCTCGTTTTTTTCAACATTAATTTTACAGCATTTTGCAGAGCTGCTGAGTTTGAAACAATGAAGTAGTTCCGCGACCGAGCAAGCGTTAAATGCCTTGGTGTTTTCGAAAAACATTTGTAATTTTATATTACGTTTTTCACTTGTTAATTACAAACTGGCACGAATATCGCGTCAGTAAAATCAATAGATGTTAAAGTCATTACTAGTTCCTCGTTCCTCTTTTTATTATCTAGTCCGCTTTTCTATCGTACAAAAAGAAGTCCTTCTGTAAGTTCTTGTAAAGGGCTTTACGGAGAAAGAACTTATGGAAAAGAGCGGTCGTCATTTTTCTCCTTTTTTCTCTATACAGCACATTTTATAAACAATAATAGACAAACTTCTTAAGTTTAAATGAAAAAGACATCAGTCATTTGAATTAGGTACATTTGACTCCAAAGTAATACAAATAAGATTTAAATTAGACCACATTAGTGTGAAGTTTTAAGAACTAATTTAGATGAACATAACAAAGTCATCATTACAAACTTGCGCACTAACTATAATTCATCCGTCGCACTTTGGAGTCATATTACAATATTAGTCTAATAAGGCAGTCTGGTAGTTACATATTTAGGAAGGAAACACATCTAGTAACATATTAAACTTAAGTAAATAAGCATCTGCTAAATGATGTTTATGAGTCAACTTAGGAAATACAGTTTTTATGACATCCTGGAAGTTATAAAAGTATTTTAACAGTGGTAGATTCCGCTATAACATCTTTTACACCAATGGGCCGGCTCGATCGGTGCCACGACCACACAGAAGACAGGCATCTAGTGGAAGTAATTCCGAGTTTCTGATGAGTATTCGTACCGTCCTCTTCCCCTTCGCACTCTTTTCTTATACGGAAGGGAGGTGGGAAGGGGAGGTGGATTTGGCAGAAGATAGGACGCATGCGAATGGAAAATATCCTCTTTCTCTGTGCACCTTCATCTGTAGATTAAAGGAAAAGACATCTGCAAATGCAGGTAACTATGGTAACGGTGACTTCACTATTTTGGCGAATTCAAATGGCCGCTTGCTCGTTTGCCATCTTTTGCTATAAAAAAAGTTTAAACTTGAATGTTCAAATATCTATACTTGCAAACAACCTCATGCTTCAAATAATCAGTAATTGTATCAGTAATTGACTTGGACAGTAAAAAAAAATTTAACTTTTAACGAGAGCCAAGAATAGGATTTCTTTGATCATAATTATTTTCCTTTCAGTAACATAATTTAGTTATTTTTGGACAAAACCACACTATTGACACAAAAGTCCGATATTTTATAATTTCAAATTACGTCATGTTTCTTTAAAAGTCACGAGAATAGCATAGACAAATGGAAATTATACAAGAGCTCACCGTCGGGCCACGCAGATGTCGCATGTTGGTTGCACAGTTTAAAATAGTCGCTGTAAATGGCATACTTCCTTTAGCGAGGTGGATGCTGATTGTCACTGGAATGGCGATGGCTCAGTCACAATGTCCAATTCAGTATCGTCATAGCAATATCAAAAGCATATAGGGCAGTAGACAATAGACAAAATATAATGTAATGGTTAATGTAATAAATAGAATACGGAAAATGGACTTTTTTTTGTCACCAAAATAATTGATTCTGCTTTTTTATTCCAAGGTCTCACAACAGCTTTGCAACTCTAAAAATTATACGTCAGTCCGTCACCAATCAGGTTGATATAATTATTATGAGTTGATGTAATTTTGTATATTGTGATGATGGTGTACGGTGTACATCGCGTCAATAGTATTATAAAGCTACTGACTGTTAACTATTTAGAATCTTACACAGTTATTACAATTTTAATATCGAGTGATAAAAAATAATAATACAATAGAGTAATAAATTAAAAGGATTCATTCAGTAGGGACAAGTAGTGACGCATAAGGGCACGGTGAACCAAACTACGAGCAAACTAGTCACGTATGCCGAAGCGTGTCCACAACCTCGACAGGTGGGTTTTGTGCCAAGCACAATGAATGAATTGTAATAATTAGAAATATCTATCAAACAACGAACGAATTAAAAAGTTATTATGGAATTGATGACGTAAACGAAAATGACTTAATAAGTATCCATTAACTTTAGTTTATTCGTTAAAATGTTAGTTTCTAAAGAAATAATGACATCATTTAAAAAGTAACTCTCTACTTTATAATAAATAAATACCTTACGTAACAAAAGTTAAATAAACGCAATAATTGAGTTAATTTTTTTTCAATGATCATAACTCCATTTGACTGTAATTTAAATGATCGTATCATTTCCATTTATCTGCAGCAGTTAACTGCGACGGTATAAATAAATCTGCCCTTGGCAATGAATGGAGCTGTCATGGTCGTCCACGTATACCGTTCAATCACGTTTTTTTTACATCGATCTTTCAACATGTTTTGACGTAACTGCCAGTTTACAAGTATCATATTTAACCGTGGAGATATTCAAAGCAAAGCATGTTGTCGTATCTCTCTTTCACTCTGAAATTTATATGGATGTTTCGTCAAGGAATATCCACGGTTAGGCGGTACTTAGATGACTGGAGGACTGGAGACTGAAGATGTATGTTGGAATGAGTCTGGGAGCCTTTGCCCACTAGCGTTACAATGATATTAATTCTTCGTTGTTCTTTCAAACTTGAAGACATAAAGGAATCAAGAAAAAGTGTATAAAGTTAGTTTCTGTTTTAAAAATACAAAATCTGCAGACTCTAATCTAAGTATTGCGGTAAGTGTAAATCTTTTTTACAATGTTTCAAACTATACACACACTAGATTCATTTGAACAATTTCCTCGCATACAAGCTAGTATTGAAGTATGTATAATTTGGCCATGGACTCTTAACCTCTAGAGGTCTGTACCGAGCCGTGAAGACAAATGTGAGAGCAAGGCCAGCCGTGTCCGCTCGCACATGCGCGGTCCCCTCTTCATCGTGAACTACGCAGAGGACACAATGTAACAGTGTATTAGGTATCCTAACTATTTTTTTATTATCCTGTATTATTCCACATTTGAATAAGAACCTCATTCTTAAGTCGACAAAAAATGCAGGATTACTCAAAATCGCATTAAAACAATCCGGGTCAAGAAAATCTTTTGAAATGAGAAATCTTTGGTCTATAGAAGAAGTACAAAATTAATTTAAGGGATGAATTGAAAGTTTCATATATAAAGCATACAATTTCAATTAGTTAAATTATTTTCAATATTTACTATAATCATTGTATGACGAATAGAAAAGCGTCAAGATCAAATAACTGGAAAGAAAGGGGTTAAGGGAGTAGTCATGGAAAAACTTTATGGATATGGGCTGTCCAATGTCAACTTCATCGTTACTGGAAGCTTCTAAAGCAGAATCCTTTTTTAAAACAATTCAATATACTCGTAACTATAAATAAGGGTTGAGAGTTGGTAACGGGGTAGGCGTTTGCGTGACACGCATTTAACTAATTGTTGGCACAATTTTCGACATGTCGTTTCGGTGTCATGTCGAGAGATGTGTTTCGGTGCGGTAACGTGGATGCCAGTTGCCGATGCCAGAAATAAAGCTGCAGTGCAGTAGAGAGCTTGCAGCGGCAGACTGCGGATCTGACTGCTGGCTGGCCCTCCATTCATTCCGTAGGTCGATACCAAACATTCTGACAGTAACCAGTAACGCCGCGAACATCGCTGTGGACGGACGTTCTGTCTTGTTCGCATCCTATTGCACACGACTGCGCAATCTTGTCAATATTTATAAACAAATCTAGTGTGGTCTTTATTAATTTCATATTTAATTTCTACCTGAGATTTGATTCGATAAACTTAATTCAGTGAAACATTCAGTGTTTAAATGGATATTTTCTAAACGATGCAGAAATTTGCGTGATATTCGCAAGGTAAGCCTTAATCTTTTTTTTTTTACATTACAGTAATGTCATCATTAATTTTACTAATTAAAATTAATTAATTAAGAAATAGAGGTAATGCGGAAGCGCGAATCTGTTTGAGCGACAATATCGTTTTTAAGTTACATTAAGTTAAATTGTTTAGTTGGCAGTGACATTAATAAAGCTAATTACCAATATTATTAACTTCCTCGCATTAATTGTGACAATATCGGTCATGTTACATCACGTACGTATAATTTGAGGACGCAGGTACGTGATATTTAGTTAGATGGTAATAAAAACAATTTTTTCCGTGGTTTTTAGAGCAGCATTTAGAGGTTAAATCTGTTGGAGGTCATTAATATGTCGGAGTTTATTTTACTCTACACTTAAGTAGGTATTTATAAGCTTGTCTCAAATATGTAATGTAAGTGGCATTTTGTTTGTTATGGATCTTTCGCTGCGATATAAGATGTTACAATTTTAGTTCAAACTTACCTACGGTCCGATCACTTTAAAACCCATTGTAAAAAACCTCAAAGCAAACAGTGGCCATATTAAATGCTTATATACGGATATAGGTCTCTTTAAATGAAGGTATATTTTAACACGAAATTAACTTTTTAGCGAATACGCCAGCTAAAGTTATCTCAGTACCTACGTATTTTCATGTGGCTTAATAATTGAAATCGCAAAGGTGCAGAGAAATTGCTAGAAGTAGCTGGCAATATTCTACAACATATGTACCTACTTTTGTCGGTTTTTAATTTTGCCTTTTCTGTCGTTAACTGCTACCGGCTTTTTTTTTACTTTTTTTGTTCAAAATGTGAGCGAGGAGTGGAACAATGAGAAAAATAAATATTTTATTAACCGATTATGTATTTATAGTAAATTTAAAGGTAAACATCTTTTATTATTCTGCGTAGTTATACTTAAAAAGTAAAGTAATGGAATATTTCATCGTTTGTTTTCCTAAATTGAGGCTCCAATGTCAACGACTATAATATGGGTATTTTAGTTTGATTGATTACGAAATGAAGTCTGGTTCATTGTAAAGCATTTTTTGGAAGAGAGAAAAAGTATGGGCATGATTTGGCGACGTAACAATGGCATGTAACACTGTTTATAAATGTGAAGACTGTGGAGACATTTCGACAGGTTTAGGCCTGTAAAAGTGGTTAGATTACAATAATGACAAACAAATGAGGGGTGGTAAATTAAATAACAATTGATGAAAGGCGTATAAGAAGGAAAACTGTTGTAACAGCATAAAAGTCTTCTCGGTAGAGCTTCTTGTTCTCATTATCATTGTCTTTATTTAAGAAGTTAAAAATAATGATAACGTCATGCAGTTGCACTTAATTTTTTATTATTGGTAATTAAAAGTAAATTTATTTTACGGAGTTATCAAAATCCACAAATATCTTTTCGGTTCAAATTTGTGTCCTATTAGTATTACTAGTTATTATAATTGTTACCAGAATCAATCATCTCAAATCTCTTAAATCTCAATCAAGAAATCAAAATCAATTGTTAATGTTTTTTTTTTTCATATATACATCGTCGTATTAAGCAACTTAATTCTATTTATAATTTAGCTTAAGATTTTATGAATGTTCTTAATTGAAGTGAAATAGCTGTTAATTTGAAAGCACGATACTTATGTTAATAGTTTTGTTTATTAATTAACATACATCGAATCGTTAAAAAAAGCTAAATTCAATCTAACATAGTTGAAATGCTAAAGCTTACATACTCGCTGGAATATTTAGAAATAAAGAGCAAGGCTAATTAGTGAATAAAATAACATGATTTTAATGAGTATATATTATATTATTAATGTAGAAAGAACAATGTTTTTAAACCACTAGAAGCCTTGTGCTTCCGTTGCCTTTTTTGGAGATTCTCTTACAGTTGAGAATTAAATGTTCGACAGTTTATAATTTGTCAATTAAAACAAGCAACCACTGATAAATTGAGCATATTTGTTTCTGGTAAGTTTTGATTTAAGATTCTATAGTTGAGTTATATTGTGACAAGTTTATCTGAGCCGTTAAGAGGGGCGCTGCTATCGCAGTTATATCTGACAAAGAATATGTAAAACCCATATAGATATAGGAAATGACATTAAAGAAAAAAACAAGACAAAACAGGTACAGTGCGAAAAGTACGAGTATCTTGTGGTACGTTCTTAAACATTGGCAGTGGACGCTAGTGAACTATCATTATTTAGTTTGACTAATTCCCACCGAGTCAGATCACTTTAAGTACCGGTTTATATTTAATACGCTTTCTTGTTTTATTTTTATGTAACTTTTTTTATGCGTTACGTTTTTTTTCGCGATGCTTAATGTCTTTGGTAAGAATGATTCTTTTTACGTTTATTTGCGTCTTATCGTCTAGCATGATGGAGGTTATCAGAAGAGTGATCATGGACAATTTTTTATTAAAGTTATTATTTGGGTCAAAGCAAAAAACAAAATACACACACCGTTTATTTTAATATATTGCCTTATTTGTCAGTATCCGTTAGTCGAGTTAATATAACAAAAGTAATATTCCATCTGGACGGATATGAATGCACTAGTAATTCACGTCACTTTGACACGCCAATTTTGTATGTCACCGGTTGTACAGGAAAAGCTAGACTCTTCAATCAGACTAACCAAGGCACGTGACGTCCGCCCACAATATTAAACCCACTTCTACTTAAATATAACGGTCAAATTCCATTGCAGTACATTTATAACTCTTGATACTAACTTAAATATCTAATTTCTTCTTTCACTTTTCCGACATTGAAAAAATACTTTATATTATAAAAAATGATCACTACCAGATCGAGATGGATTTGTCAAATGATGTTCTCGGACAGCTTTAAAAGTTTAAATGGTGTTCTAACCGTATTGCTTCACAGGATTGTGAGGAATAATACAATGGTTTTGTAAAAGAGACGACAATGGAAACAAATGCATTGACAGTGGAAATTCACTTTAAGTAGATATTCCGTCAAGAATCACAATGTATGACCAAGGCCGCCTAGTGGCTTCTCATGTAGTTTCATCGCGTATGACTTTTGACATTTGCTACTTCAAGACTTGATGGAACGTTTCCACGTCAATGGATAAAAATATAATAGAACAAGAAAAATACCACATTACATTAGATATAAATTATTAAGATTAAATGATGGATTAATTTACTATGTTTTTGTTTTTCATGAGACTTTTTTATTTGTTACGGTTGACGAGAGAGTTGTAGAATAGGAACTAACATCAGAAGTACTTGCATATGAAAGCTTCGCTTCCACTTCGCTTTCACGGTTCTGTGCTTCAAGCGTTATATAATCATTCTGTTCGAGGGACGTCTTATCAGTTCCGTTAAGTTCAGTTTCACCCCATTTTTTATCAATTCCCTTTCAATTCAAAGGGCGAAAGTTCAACGGATATTGAAAATGATTGTCGATAACGATTTACGTTGTATAACAGTTGTCCGAACTCTATACTTTGAGTTTTAATAAACAATCAAATAAATATGTAAAATAAGTTTTAATCTTTCTTACTTGTTTGCCTGTTTTGTCAAATTTTAAGTCTATAGGCAAAGTATAATACAAAAGATTTATAACAAAAACAATAAATAAGCTATCGTATTGGTTTACTGAGTAAAGGACTCCTATTGGCTTATAATTTATGTTATATTTTCACATTTTTTGACAGAATGTGTTTTTTCCACATGTCAAAAAAATGAAACAAAACCCAAGACCTGTAATAATAAAAGGCGATTAAAGATTAATGTGATATATCTGCTAATATTTCATAACATTCAACGTTGGTTTCTGAGACCAAAATCCATGTATTTAACATATCGTTATCCCTTTGACAAAACAGAGATAACAATATGTTTTAAATTGTTATTTTAGTCTTAGAAATCAATGACCAAAGATGCTTTAAAGATGAATATTCAATTTTTTTTTTTTTTGGATCATTGCCAACATTTATTATTTCCAAAGACTGAATTAAAACTAAAATAATGTTATTTTCAACTTTATGGCGATAGCAATAAGAACAAACATGGTACTATTTTTTCAAACGTTTTGATGTAAGAAAAATGATAATACAATTTTATGACTTTATCTTAAGATAAAAAAGATTGATAGATGAATACTTAACCGAAATATGTCAACGAGACAAACTAAACTGTGCTAGTTGTGAAAAAATATCTTTAGCTCACAGAAATTCCATATCAAATAACAATAATAAAGTGAGTTTCAACTGCCGGAAAGAAACTAACACAAAAATAACTATCTCTGTATGTTTTAAAGGAAACGAGAAGAATCAAAATATTTTTTTTATACATGTATTTCGTCAGTGAAAACTTACTCGTACTCTCACTAAAATAGTAGATGAAGTTTATGACGATTTAATATCACTTTAATCCTCCGCCATCTTGAATTTTATTCAGTTTCGATTGCAGTACACTTGTTTATAAAAATATGTGACATTAAAAGTTCCAAGGCAGTCGAAACCTAAGTACATAAAGATTAAAAATGTAATTCCCAGCAGCTTGTGAAATGCAACCTGCGTAATTAAATATACGTACTTAATCTCAAAACAAAGACATCGGAATGTACCATAACCATATCATTACGTAGCATTGTGAGAGCAAAATAACGCGATCTTATGCTTTTTTAGCTGACTAATTGATGGGTTAAAAATATTACTGTGAAAAGTAATGCTATTTATACAATAAATTGTAACATAATATATGTGAGAATATAATATACAAGTATAGGTATTGAACAAACGAGATGTTTACTAGGACTTTGACCAAAGAACTTATATACCTTTGCCTATCGCTTTTGATTACGTGCGGGACATTATTTAATTACATTAAATGCATAAATACACAAACGATAACTTCTTTCTTAATTTAGTTTGTGTTCGAACGAAACCGGTGAAATGGTAATAAGATAATTTCTTAACACCTCTAAAACTTTCGCAAAACATGTTTGTAATAAATTAATAATTTGCTAATGCATAAGTAATTATTAGTTAATAGTGTCGCTTTTAGAATGTGTGCCAAGGTTTATCTATATGCTAATACTCGTATTATAAAGAGTAAAGATTTGTTTGTTTGCATTGGATATGTTTCTAAACAACTGAACTGATTTGATATCTGTTTCGCTTTTGGAAAGCTACACTATCCCCGGGTGACTTAGGCTATTATTAATACTAGATTCTTTAATACCGCGCGAACGAAGTCGCGGGTAACTGCTAGTCCATTACAACATGTTTTATATTTCGAAAAAATATGTTTTCGGGTATACTATGAAACCAGCTTTTACCGTCCGAATTAAAAAAAATGTGTATGTGTTCTTCAAGAGAGTGTTCTACATCTTTTGGTAATTTATCCTGCGTATTTTTGATGAAGATATAATTGTTCTCTTTTAAATGTAAGAACATTTCAGTTGGGTCTTAGTGATGTGTCAGAGAGGGTTGGCACTCGTCCAGTAGTACGTAGGAGCGTCCACTTATCACAATTAAGCACGTGCCAACTGAACCAGAATAGAAGAAAACGGATAGTGATGGATGTGTTACTTCGTACATTACGTAACGATCTATTATAAAATCAAGGTCGCGTTTAGAATATTTGGACACTGAATCATAATGTATTAATAGTTGGCATATAAACATATTTGAGGTACAACCCATCTTTGAGGTAGTAAAGTATTTCTGTCACAATGTCACGGGGATTGGTTTTTCTTTATCGTAAAATTCAATTAATTATTTACCTTATTTAAACTCATAAATAATTCCATTTATTAGTAAAGGTCTAATGTTAGTACCCTTTCCCTTCCCACCCTTTTCTTATTAGGAAAGGAGGGGATGGGGAAGTGGATTTGGCGAAAGAGGGGACGCATAGGAAGGGAAAATATCGTTTTTCTGTGCGTCCCCTTCTCTGTTTATTAAAGGTAGGCAACGCATCTGCATTTGGGGATGTCTATGGGCAATGTTTGCACGTTTGCCACCGTATGATAAAAAAAAAATAAAGTGAACATTAAATAAAGTGACGTATCTGTTAGAAAGTTTTTAATTTTTCCGTTTAAAAATATCGAAACAGTAAACGGACTGCGAAATGTCGCAATTGTTTTTTAAAACTTCGATATCAAATGAAAATCCGTCTCATCGTGGATTCTCACTGAAAAACATATAATACATAATACTAATAGATGTGTTTGCTATCACAGAAATTGTTTTGTAAAACAATTTTAAGCGAGTAATAATAGCATATTGCACGTGACATATTGTTTCTGTTTGATGTGCGACATTTTAGCGCACGCTCCAATTTTTCCTTAAATATTTTTCTTTTCATTTCCTGACACACTTCGTTTACAAAACACCAGTTAATTGAAAATCTGCAATTCTTCTAGTGTTGCGGATGTCCATGGGCGTCGATGATCACTTCGGTGTTCGCGCCGCTCGTTTGCCCCCTTCTCTTATAAAAAAAATACTTATTCGTAATTTATCAATTGCAAGTTAAAAACATATTTTCTAAATTGCGCCATTCGCAAGAAGTAGAACTTAGAATTAATAAAGTCTGTATTTCTGGGGGGCTAGCATGAATAGGTATATTCGCGATAGACCCTCTGCTTGCAGAATCCACGAGAACTGGCTCATACAAGTAATGGATACTTCTAGAAACAGACACTCGAGTTTAAAGTTGTACGATATAACCGTTTCGTATTCGTATTTAAACATATCACTACTACCTGACTAATCGAATCAAATATCACACGACATATGAACTGGGGCAATCGTCTTGTTAGTAATAAGAAACTACCCACACCGCGCCGTTTCGGATTGAATATGAAGCCTGCTCAACAGTGTCATATTAAATCAAACTGCAAACTTAATTAGCATTTCATAGCATTTTGCTGTAATTAACTTATTCTTGTATAACTACTGAAGAAAGAAGATGTACCTAATAATATATTTGTTTTGAAATATTAGTATTTATTGCTGTTTTCGAAGCCATTTTACCCTTTAAAATTGTGTACTTAAGTAGCTATCGCCGGCGACTCTGTCCGTGCGGAATTAAAAAAATAACTTAATATGTAGCTTATGTGTTCTTCCAGGCTATATCCTACATCCATGTAAAATTTCATCCAGATCCGTCGAGTCGTTCTGGAGATACTTTACAAACAAACATCCATCCATCTAAGAATTCGCATTTATAACATTAGTAAGTTTTTATGTGTTATAATTGTAAAAAAATAAATATTAAATTGTACAAAATAGAGACTGTTTAATTCAAATTAAGAAATGTTTAATCTTATCTCAAGTTTAAACAATTAGCAATAGAGTTTTTATGTAACAAAAAAGAAAAAAAATGTTTTTCATTCATAAAATTTTATTTTCCGACAATATTTAAGTTAAATAGATACTTAAACAATGATGAATACATAAATCACAATCAAAAACTGGTTTGTAAGAATGCGGAGTTCACCGGTGGGATGACCGGACTGGCTCAATTCCGCAAACCAATTTCCTCGGATACAACGAGCAGCGCTTTCGAATTAAATATTTAAGTACTCTATAGATCGTTGCAGTTAAAGTTTTAACATATTACTCGTTCTTTAGTACTTTCTTACTTTCCTGCTTGCAATTTTCGACCTGTATTTTTGAGTTTTATATAAAACAAAACATACTAAACACGAGTATACTATTTTAAGTCACTCAGTCAGACTTTTCAAAGTCACAAATGGAAAGTTTTATTGGGAATGATGCTGATTAATCACATGTAATTTCGGAAAAAAGTTATAGCGTAAAATTAGGGTTACGATATACCAATAAGAGTGGATACATTTCAAAAACTAACATTTAAACAAGTGAATTTGTTTACAGGGTTTCAATAATTATAAAAAAAATGCATTTATAGTTATGCAACCAATCATAGCACTTATAAGAAGTAATCTTAGCAGTACTGAGTTACAACATCTATATGTAATCTGTATGTAAACCAATGTATGTCACAGCCTGAGATTTCAGATGGCTCTGTTTATAAATAGGTGACGTAATTAAATAATATTTATGTGTAACTCTGCATCGTATTCGACAATTTCCGTCCCCTTTTCGGTTCTTATGCGTTTGTCAACAGGACACATTGTTGTAGAGTTACTACTTCGGACGGAGATATAAAATGACCTCACAAGCGATCCCATCTGATGTTCAGTGGAAAATAATAAAGCCTAATACTGTGAGTAAGCTATAACCGTTGGTTTCTGAGACCAGAATCTATGTATAAAACATATCGTCATCCCTGTCATTATCTTTGACAAAATAGAGATAACAATATATTTTAAACGTAGATTTTGAGCATAGAAACCCACGTCAGTCAGTCTATTGTGAACTTTAACCATGCATTTTTGATGGAATAGTTTTGATTTTGTACGTAAAAAAGCTGAATATAAATACACAGTCATCTGTTGTTCGGTTTGTACTTAAAAAGTTAAGTATTGCCACTATTGTTCATACTAATCCAGGTTCATACAATAATGAAATCCATTTCTTGCTTAGCAATAACCGAATATATTGACCATTGCAACGGAAGAGTACAGTCAGTGTCGATACATGTTATCATGTCAGGATATTAGTCACCGGGTCACTTACTCCCAATTCGTATTTGCTTTCAAAGACCTACGTTGCAATTAAAATTATAATTGTAGAAGATTTGATAACATTTTCATACTTCTACTAGTCGAGGAAAAGAATTAAGCATCCTAGATATCACATACAGCAGAAGAAATTCTTTTGCATTTTAATTTATGTCTTTTGTAAGGTGATAGGCCTTTATTTGTGTTTCTTTATACGCATCATTAGCGGTCACCCGCGACTCCGTCTGCGAGGAATTAACAAAAAAAAAAACTTAAAAGATAGTCTATGTGTTCTTCCAGAATATGTTCGACATCTTTGCCAAATTTCATCAAGATCTGTTAAGCCGTTCCGGAATATCCATCCGTCTAAAATTTGGCATTTATAAAATTAATACGATTGCAAAATTATATTTTAATAATTGGATTGACAAATTATATATTTCATGTTATGTTTAATAATAACTATGTGCTAGATATATAAAAGTTATTATTAATAATAGTCAACGAATCTTGTGAGTACTTTAACAGTTTTATTTTGTTCCAGGTGGCAAGACAGTAAGCTGTTAAGTATTCCTTCAAACGTGACTTGTGTTTGAGTGTGTTTATAAAGTGATGGTGTCGATAAAATAAAATGGGTAGAAGAAACATGAGTATGTTGAGGTTAGGAAGATGCGTTGCGTTTCTGGCCGCGGCTGCATTTCTTTTGCCTTTCACAATACTCCTGATGGTGTTTGACCAGCAATACAATTTAACCTACAACTCTAAACGTGTCTTCTACCAAGAGGTAAGAGTATATTCAAATGTATTTTAATATTTTTTTTGTTTTGCGTACCAATTGTAATTATATTTTTCACCATAGTTTGTAATTACGTAATTCATACGTAAGACAACTAAAAGGCAAACTAACAAAACACAAATTCTTTTAAACAATTTAATTCTTTTAAAAATAATTGCCTTTTTGTTAGATATTTATTATAATGATTAACGTGATAATATAGTATTTGCCAATTACCACCTTTTGTTATATAAAAGTGTTAACAGTAATAATAAATAAACAATCCATTAGATAACATATGCGAATCTCAAAATCGAAAAGTAATAAAAAAAAATCGTATGTAGTTTTTATAGCATTCATTCGAGGTGAGAATTATAAACGTGACGAATCATGGGTTTCGGAGATCAAAAACTCAAAAAAATATTGTTATCTCTGTTTTAACTAATTTAATGAAAGTTACGACGATATTTTTTTATACAGAGATTTTGGTATGAGAAACCAACGGTTAAACATACCGAATGTATTTTTAGCACGAACAAAACGAATTGCTTGATATAAAATGTTTACTTTCGTAAGGCTTACAGAATACGATATTATTTGGTAATTACAAGTTAACCAAAGTACGGTTATATTTGAGATTCTTGTTTATTTAAAGATTAAAACTACAACCAAGCACTTTAAAATAGTATTTGCAAATGATTAGCTCTGCCAGAAAAATCTTAATTCAAATATTGTTAGACATTACCTTGTTATTTTTGGCGGCAAAATGATCTAATAAAATCACATAACAAACTAAATATCCCCCTATACTATTCTTTATCTTACCTTTCCTCTGACAAATATAGTTCTATAGGTCTGATGATTGCGGATTTGTATTTTTTACTTTTTATTTTATGTCTTAACTGGGAATCTGGTAATCGAATGAATCGAAACATTCTTAGGTAGATTAAATTTCAAAATTTCTTCTTTTGCAGAGCGACTTCTATAAAATAAACGGAACACTATACGCCCCCGCGTACACGATAACAACATCTACTTATAGGACACAGGTAAATGTCATTGGAGTATAGGTCACTAATGTTAACGCACCTGTGCTTCCTAACACTAACAAAGGTCTAAAGACGACTTTGCACACAATTTAATATTTTATTTTCAAACGGTCCGAACACGGACTTGCTTTTGATGTGTAGTGTTTGAATTGGCACTTGTTTTGAAATTTGCACAGCTCAAGATGTGGAACTATGCTCGGTATCTTCACGATAAATTGATATGAGAACAAAAAGTTTATTTTATCAAATAATTTACTAACATTTGTCTATGAATTGGTACTTGCTTGAATTATATGCAAAGCGTACGATGAATACGAAATACGATGAAGATAATGCTTGGTATCATATTTAAATATGGGATTCTAAACAAGTAGATTAGTGTGAGGAATGAAGAAGGAAAAATCTACATTTAACCATTAAAAGATGCTGTGGTAGTTGCTATAGTGTGCAAATAAATTATTAACTTTGCTTAACTACTAACCTAATCTAGTACTAAAACTAACAAAATAACAACAGATAGATTGAATGATTGCTTCTAAGTTCAAAATTATGATCTTTATCAAATTGGAGAACGCCGTAAAGAACGATTAATTTCAATTTACCCAGGATTTTTTACTGTAAATTCATAGTTATATATCAGTATTAAATAATGACAGTTAAATTGGATTGCTCCACATTATTCCGTATCACATAATCATGTGAAAATATCTTTAGGCACTTGGTAAAATTACCTCGCTATTTTAATACAATATCGTGAGCGTTTTTTATTGTATGATTTGAATGGCTATTGATATTTGGCTCTAAATATTCAATTGTGAGGTTGGTCGCAATGTATTGTCTTCATTTCGATGTTCAGTGAAAATACCGTTACTACGCCGAGTAAAGGCCGGGGCTTGCATACCAATTTTGTGGTTTTTACTTTGGTACATGCAGTTATGTCGTATTGTACAGTTTCCTATTTGCATATTGCATCTAGCTCGACATGCTCATGAAATTGTATTTTTTTCTTGCCTGAATTCTTTGCTAGTATTCCACTTCAAAGCGATAGTCGTCTGCACGTTTCGAAAGTATTAGGACAATTACGCAGAAACAATAACCAATAAGACTTACCTGTTAATTATATCTATACGAAAAAAGGTCGGTCAGTATTATACGATTAATTTCTTTTTACTATTACTCGTATGCCGTTGTTTGCTACAAATCACTGCTACCCAATTGGTTATTTTGTAAGATGGGACAAGAGTTTGTCTAGTTGTAAGGAATAAAGCAATTTTTCTATAGAAATGTGGTACACAGCGAAGTGCCCTGACTGTACATCTGTGCAATTGTAAGCTCTTGTAGTTTAAACAGTTTGATCGTTTTTCAGGGGTTGTTTGGCACTCAATTAGTAATATACCTTCAAGAGTCACGGAGAAAGAATTCAGTCAGTTGGATTACGTGGTATTTTAAATAAATTGCTTGTTCTAAAATTAGTTAAATTGTAGTCTCAAATATTTTAAGAGATTTTTTTAATTTAAGACTGTGGTCATCTGTTATCTTCAAAAATATTTGCTCTTTGGTTATTATACACGTTGATGAAACTTTGAAGTCAAAGTAAAAAGAGTATGTTTTGAATTGTTTTACTGAAATAAATCGCACTTTATAATTACTTCCTCAATCATTGAAATTTCAACGCAGGGTAAATATTTATGTTCGGAAACATATATCAGTTGACGTTTTCGTACACTTGGCATAATTTCAGAATAGTGATATTTGAACGTTAAAATATGTATGTAGACTAGAGTGAAATTTCTTTGCATTTTTGCAATGTCCTAGATTCGAGATCGTTTACATTCGCCAAGGATTAATCGTGTTATTTTTGCCATATTTTATATTTTTATTCTAAAAGCAATAACGATTATAGAAGGGTTTTTCTTTTGTTACTTCGAAACATAAATAATAATGATATCCCATACTTAATGTTCCGTTGCTGTAAAAATGTCCCTAGATTAAAGTTTACACTGGACTGACTGGGTTTATGGGGTCAAAATGTACGTTTAAAACATATTGTCATCCCAACGTATGAAAAGTAAGGAATAGTGTAAACAGCTTTCTTTAATAAGCGAAAACGGTTAATCCTAAATCTTTATCGTTTTTTGATTAATGAACAAATCATTATTATCGCTTCTTTAATTAAATTACTTCATTTCGATAACGAAATCTAATTATTGTGTACCGTTTTTTGGTTACAACCATAAATTTCAATTTGCAAAGAAAGATAGCAGATAGCGTTTATAACCTGTATCAGGCCTATTTATAGTCTTTGTTTATTAATTCAAAGTCCTTTTTCTAACTAAGTTAACAATGATGTTTGTTAGAAAATATCTCCAGAACGATTGCATGGATCTTGATTAAATTAGGCACAGATGTAGAATATAGTCTGGAAGAACACATAGGCTACTAATTAAGTTTTTTTTATTCCCCGCTGACGGAATCACGGGCGACAGCTAGTAACCAATTTTTGCTAACATGTTTAAGTAGTTTTTTCTAAATTGATGTCCCATTAAAAAAACCTTATCTTGGCCATAAATACTACGGTTCACCACATTTTGCCTTGATCCAAATAAACATTTGTAAGAAGCATTTAATATTTAACATCTCAGTAATTGTATTCGTTTTTACAAATACAAAATCTCTTAATCATGTATTTTGATGTTACGGTACATTTTCGTATCGTTAATATACGAGTATTTACTGCTACGAAAACTGGTACTTTCGAAATGCTGTATTTAAGTCAATACTACGAATTTTCCGAAATTCATATCCGAGACGAAAAAATGAGTGATATTTGGCTCTAAATATTCAAAGTATAATACAATAATATTCATCTTACAATACAATGGCAAAAATTTTAACATAAATAATATGAATAATATGGTTTTTTTATATTTGAAATACACTTTATCCTAAGTATTTTATTGTATAATTTAACGCACTAACGCAGTATGTTACTGAAAGTATAATTTTCTTACTATTTATTTATTGACCTTGTAATTTTTTATAGTTAGTTTTTACGATATATAAAGGTGATTGCCGTTTCAATGGGTCGGATGACTCGACATAAAGTTAAAAGCGGTGCCTCCGATGCCTTATTACAGGGCTGTGATGAATAACGGCTCGCCTTGATTCTCAGAGATTTCCGCGCAGTCGCTTTTTGCGATCGTGCTATACTTATAACTAACTGTTCTATGGCTTCGAATCAGTATTAATATCCTCATTATTCTAAGAATAAATGCATTTTACATTAAGTAATATTGATGAGAAAGGTATTTTTAAAATTGCATTATAACTTTATGACGTTTACGTATATTGATAGGCAGCGCGTTCATTTTTTAACCCATTAATTTTTTCTAAGTTATAAGTTAATTAATGAACTTGTGAAATGAATAAATTATTAACCAATATTGCCAAGTCCCCTTAAAATTACTGAAGAAATGCGATGAAGATTTAAAAAACTAAAACCCCAACAATTTTTTTTTTAAAGTTATGTTTAATCTCCTTATAATCCATACAGTATTAGGTTTTTAAACGTGTATTCTACAAACAAAATCTGACCGCTATGATTGACTTAAAATAATAATAAAAATATTTATTAGAATTACAAAAGATACATTGTAATCTTAGGATAACACATTATCTCACAAAACGGTATGCAAACAGTTTGACTGTGGGATCTCAGAAACGTAAGTACATTAAAATAAATAAACAGACACGAATAAACTTAACTTGCAAAAGCAGTCAACGAACAGTAAGCGAGTTCGTCACACCAAAAAAAAACTAACCGACTGAATATAATCGAGCGATTACTTAATCGTTTGTACTCTCTGGCCATTTATTCGTCTGCCAAAGAACATTTTTGTTTATCTTGTTGTCAACCAGACTTTATGATGAGGCAAATGAGTTTTTGTTTTAAAACATTAAGATTCGCTCCGTAACAGTAAGTTTTTATTGCCGAAAATTTTTTTAGAACCAATATTGTCATCTCTCTTTAATTCTCTTTGAAAAACAAAGATATAGGCAGTGAATCGATGGTAAGATGGCAATGTCGTTTGGACGGAATTTACCGCGGTGCGCCACATTCTGCAATCACACACTGACTCAACTGGTCAGCAGAAATACTTACATACTAAAATTACTTTTTCGTTCTAAAATAAACAATAGAGAACCACACGTCTATGCACCGAAAACGAGCTGACTCAAAGCGAAGTTTTTACATGTCATCTAGTACAGAATTCTTTTTATAATCTATACATATATAAATAAATTGGTGAGTCTGTATGTAATAACGAAATTGCTGAACTGCTGTTAACGAAAAACAATTTTTTTTAAGTTTTGTCTCTCTCTATGTCTGTCCGTAAAACAGCGTTTGTTCCCTGTAATCTTCAGAACGGCATGTAATAACGGACCTATAACCTTGACAGGAAGGTAGCTCATGACGGGGGGAATATTATAAGCTACCTTTTTGTTTAAATTCTGCGGTGACAAAGTCGCGGGTGACAGCTAGTACATAATTTAACCTTATATTAAATTGTTAACTCAACGAATTAATAACAATTTTACGTTCCATTTATAAGCCTACAAATCAAACAATGAATACAACGTTAGTAGTTTTTTAAACTTTTCAATATATTCACTTTAAAAGTTGCGAGATAAACAATTATGTTCGCGGAAAGAAGAAAATTCACCTGGGAACCGAGGGACACCGTTCACATGCGGTAAACGCGTAACGGATTTTCAAGCCAGTAACTTGATTTTAAAGTTACCAGACGCAAATTTTATTTTATAACTTATTTGTCACTTACTTTTACTCTTTTAACAATAAAAAAATGCTTTAATGCAATAAACAAAAAACCTCAAAATATGGCAGGTGCATAGGTGCATGTAGAAAACAGAATAAATTATTGAAAAAAAAAAAACTTTTTATACCCTTTTAAATATTTGAAGTAAGCAGCAGTAAGTAAGCTAAAGCAAAATATCATAAACAACGTATCGACATCGTTCACTCTATCAAAATTTCTTCAAATTACAATTTCAATGAACATAGAGTATAATTAGCCGCCATGTTAGGAATTTGACGTTCGTCTGTTTACAAAAATGTTTACAGTAATTGTTTATTTCAATTGTTACAAGTAACCACACCAAAATGATATTGTTCAATAAAAAATTTAGTATAAAACGTAATCAATGTGTTTTTTTTAAATATAAATCACTACACTTTAACGATTTCAGTTAGAATATAACACATTTTTTTTATCTGCGATAGATTTTGTGATAAATAGGCCACAGTATATTCCGACTGATATAAGTAATGTTGCTATCTCGATATTGTAACCATCGAACTCGATAACACTGAAAGTTTTCAATTTCATTCTATATTCGTATAGAGCTCATCTTGGCTCAAGTTACGCTATTTACAATCATTTTCTATCCTATTTGTAACCCTATACCTATAATTCCTGTTGTTATTTCATAATCCGATTAAAAAGCATCTATTGCCATGGCTACGGGACTATGAGGAAACCATTTTATTAAATGTTTGGATTCTACTCCAAATAACGCTGAATGTGACATTGTGAGGGAAAGGTGTGGTTTCAATTTCAATGAGCTAACAGTAATAAACATTGTGCTGGCGGTATTGACTGTCCCGACAATGGAGAGGAAGTAGCGTACGCCTCGGAAACGCGACGCGGCCCGCATCCGGCGCATCGCTTACGTCATTAGCGTAGCTTGTAGGTTCCTTAGGTTATCTGTTACACTTAGGGTTGTCAACTATCTAGTAGACTAGAAGACTGGCAGCGAAAAAAAAATAACCAGTGAATACTTCTTAAACCTTCATCCTTTAGTTGACGGCGAAAAAAAAAAGACTTCTCAATCAAATCACACTTTCGCAAAACCGGAGATATAAATGTCAAACTCGTAGTCCGACTATGCTTAACAGAACTGAGAATTGGCAGCCCTAGTGAAACTCAAGTAAACTGATATAAAACTTTTTTTTTATCAATCTGTACAATATCGAGTGAAGATAGAGGTATATTTTAATGAAAAAATAAATCTGTACAAATCCCTAAATAAGTCCGTTATCAAAAAATAAAAACAAGCTGGATAAAAAATTTAAGGAGCTAACATTTTGATATACAACAATTTATTATTTAAAAGTTGATCGTCGGTGAAAGATACCAAAATGGCAACTCTATAAATGTCTTCAAACCACAAATATAAAACGCGGTTAATGGTGTACGACCGGTTCCCACGTATTTATAAAGTAGAATATACATATTAACAGGATTCGTAAAGTTGACAGTTTTAAAATTAAAACTTTCAAAATATGCGTATAATCTTAATTTTTTATTTGCTATTAGCGGTTGCGGAATGTGGCGGACATTGATCAATGCAGAATTATAAAAAAAATATTCTATTGATGAGGGTTTGCTGTGCGATATTTTATCCTAAGTGGCAAATGAATTATTTGAGTGTACATAAGCGTTTCCGTAAGCTTGTGGCGAAAGTAATCAGAAAGATGCACTCAATTACAGATTTGTATTTGACTTGTTTGAATAATAAATCGTTCACTGCGTTTGGTGTTGCAGATTAAGAGATCAGCTGCTCGTCTGAAATTTTCTCCTATCAAAAAACCCGTGCGAAGCTAGACTGGTAGTATATTTGTGTCCTAGTAAAATGAAATGACCTGGTTATTTTAAAAACTGACATCACATTCTGCATAAAACGTAAGATTAACATCAATTTTAAAGTACGATAGACATCGATGCTTCCATTGTGTTTGAAGATTCAGGTCACGAAATCTGCATAGACAGCGGCTTTGTTTGAGGAAAGATCGTTCCATACCGATCCCTGGTTACAGATTACCTAGCATAAACACCACGTCAGAATTCAATTATCTGTTCGTGTTAAGAATGTTAAATGTGTTTGAAGTCACTAGATTGTATAAAATTTTAAATCGACAAATTACGAATTTATGGATGTGTTGCTAAATTTTTTTAAAGGGTGGGGAACATAAGCTAAATTAATAGAAAGATAGGACTAGAGATTTTCCCTGCCTCATGTATGTTGTAAGCTCATGATAGTTCCTCAGTAGACCGACCTTTATTGGCAATGTTTATCGGTGCTATCTACAACTCTTCCACGATTATAATTTCATAACAACTTCCATTTTTCAGTTAATAGGATCTGTGATTTTAAAGTAGTTACGTCTTAGCTAAAGTATAAAGTATATTTATGTATATATCATTATGGTTATCTTACTAATATTATATAAACTAGCTTTTAACCGCGACTCCGTCCGCGCGGAACAAAAAATAGAAAACGGGGTAAAAATTATCCTATGTCCGTTTCCTGGTTCTAAGCTACCTGCCCACCAATTTTTAGTCAAATCGATTCAGCCGTTCTTGAGTTATAAATAGTGTAACTAACACGACTTTCATTTATATATATAGATAGATAGATGGGAATGTTTAGATGGATGGATGGATGTTATAAGGTATCCCCGGAACGGCTGAACGGATCTTGATGAAATTTGTCACTTATGTAGAACATAGTCTGGAAGAACACATTGTCTTCTTTTTGAGTTTTTTTTAATTCGGAATTTTAAGACGGAATCGCGGGCGACTGCTAGTTATTTATACTCGTGGACACTAAGAAAGATCGTATTAATATTAAAAATCTTGTTCACGGAAATCCGAAGAAACATCAGTATTACTAAAGATTCTAACTCTCGTCTCATTACTGGCATCGTAAAGTTGCTCGGCCACTTTCCTTTTTACAAGTGTCTTGTAACCGGGAAAATTCTTATGTACGATTTCTTACGTATTATGTACAATACACAATACACGAAGATGTCTGGATGGATGGAGATTTCACCACAGCTTTTACGAGTTATTGTGTTTACCAAAGAGTATAAAGTGATCTCTTCGACAATATTAAACCAATATTGTCGAACAGATCACATGTTCAGTAACGTTATTTGTAAGGTTTATTTGTATAGGCATTTAAACTGCAAATTATATTACTAAGTAAGTGTTCAGACTGATAACGCTGAAAGAGTGGCATCATTTTCCACCCAAAATGTACACTAAACACTCACCTACTGAATTGAAATAGTCTTGCTCGGTAACATATAATGTAATGTGCCCAAAAGCTAACAGTGTTAACATTGACAGCTTATCCGTCGTTCTTTGCGCATGATATTGTCAACATGAAAGGCGTGGCGCTATTGTATATCTGTTAATAATACGAGTTGTATAACAAGAATCAAACTTTTTAGAGGCTCAGAGATAACTTCAAGCGTACTTCTGTTCAGGTGGATGACTAACTGCAGGTGAAGCAAGTTATATGGGTGTGTCCCGCCCCGGTATCTCATCTTTCCCTAAGGATACGTGCGGCTCGTGTGAAATTCCGAGCCGCCATAAAATTTGTATAGTACTATATCGGGCTACGAGTCATTTCAGGGTTATGATTGATGTGGGACCTCCAAATGTATTAAGACCTTGCCAGAAATATAGGCTATTGATATATGATATTAACATACAACTGGCAAACGATTTTTGTTAGAACATTGTACTTTCTGGCAATGAAAACCGAAGGGTAAACCTTGCAAAATAATTGTAGATCATATTTGTGGAATTTTGACGCGATATAACGAGTATGCGAAGTATTGATCGATACCCATTAATATTTGAAAACACTAAATTACGTGGATGGTCGTTAAAAAGCTATTGAAAGTAAATCGATTCGCTCGCTACGAGTTAATTAAGTAAAGGCGATTTCTACGACAATCGATAATGTAGAAAGGAACTATGTCTATTGAATGAACTATAAAAAAACACGCTAACATCGGAAGATACAGTAAGTTTTATTGAGTTTAAATTTTATGACAGCTCTAGGTTACAAAGTCTTTGTAAGGACTGACCCCTATTTATAGTCTCAATTATTTTAAAAAAGTGTAATAAATAATTACGTTGCTCCAGTTACAAGAGTTGGTTACCATTGCAAAGATTATAGGGTCATTTGATTTAGTATTATTTATTTGTGTGTAGTTTAGTGCTAATTATTTATGACTAGTTGTCACACGCAACTCCGTCCGCACGGAATTAGAGAAAAAAAAAACGTAATAAGTAGCCTATGTGTTCTTCCAGAATATGTTCTACATCTATGCCAAATTTCATCAAGTTCCGTTGAGCCGTTCTGGAGATACCTTCAAAAACATCCATCCATCTAAACATTCGCATTTATAATACCAGTAAGATAATAATCGAAACCTTTTCCAAACAAAAATCTTCATTTGTGGTTTAGGTTTTGATAAAATACTTAAAATAGAAAGAAAGAAAAAAAAAACATTTATTACCACACAAAGAACAAAAAACACACAAGACATATACTTGATACAAAAGTGTGGCAGGAGGAAGCTAACACAGCGAAGCAGGGACAGACTTAACTATCCCTGCGCTGGTTTTCAGCTGGCACATTTACATAACTAAAGATTAAATTATATTATCAACAAACAATGATTCATAACATTAGAATAGTCTAGAATGAATTGAAAGAAACTTGTTCAGTTGTCTAGAAATCAAAAAGGGAGCGTGAGCTATGCAATGCCTTTTGTCATGTAACAAATGCATATGCTGGAATTAACCTTCGTGCTTCATTTCAGCCATATTGTTCGGTGACATGCGACTATTTGATACAATAACATTGCGTGCTTATTTACTCAAAGCATTGCACTTACGTGACAGAAACATGCAAAACAAGTGACTTAGGAACATTCTAAAGTTATTTCTCTTTTCAATGTCGCCAATAAATGAAACAACTCAAAAAAAAAAACTCTTCTGTACCTACATAAAGCAAAGAAGAAACATTTACGAAAGAAAAATGATTGTATTCCGACGTCAGGAGGAAAATAAATAGTGGTAGATGCCAGCAACAACAACATCTGTTGCATAAATTGGCCGGCTCGCTCGGTGCAATACCACGACCATACAGAAGACAGGCGTCAAGTGAAAGTAATTCTGCGTTCCGGAAACCTAATTTGATCCTTTTTCCCTTTCTTCTCTTCACAAGGGAAGGATGGGTAGGGTAAAGGGATTTGATGGAAAATGAGACGCATATGAAGGGGAAATATTATCTTTCAGTGCGTCTCCTCCTCCATCGATTAAAGATAGGCGACGCACCTGCAATTGCGGATGTCTATGGTCAGAGGTCAATTACGTCAAAATCAGTGAGATTTTTGGTGTACTTACGCACCATAAGTAACACAAATTTTGTCGATGATGTTACGATGGTGCTTGCCACAAATATTCGTGCTAGGCCCACAGTACCGCCGTTAGGGTAGGGCGCGGTTGTGCGACTCCCAAGGGTGCTGGACAAAAAGGGGTAAATTACATAATATCACTCCCAAAGGCATTGCCTCGCCTTCTTAAAGGCATGTTAAAATAGGGAGTGCCGTAGAAATCCCGCCCTGGGCTCTGGTAGAGCTAAAACCGGTACTGTCTAAGCTTTACCCGGCTGGCTTAAGTGGATAATTTATTTCAAAATTATCTGTATTATTATCATTACAAAAATGTCAACTTAACAAATTGTAATGGACTTTCCTTAGATTTAAATGCAAATTCACGGTTGGAATACGAAACTTTCTACGCGTATGTTCAAGTGCTTGGCACGACGCGACGCGCAAATGTTCAACATACCGTTTACTTTCTCTGGTCACTCGGTCATAAGAATTGCTCATCAACAATTTGCAATTCTCTTAATTAACATAATAATAAGCATATTTTTTTTAGCTGTACCTTTTATGTGCAATTTTATAATTAGCGGTTACTTTATTCAATGAAAAGTCTGTCACTTTTAACAAGCGTGCATTTTAAAATAAGTATTGTCTTTTTTTTGTTAGCGATATACATAATAATAAACATATATGAAGCGTCAGTGGATCAGCGGTTAAGCACTAGACTTAGTATCTGCAGGTCCTAGGTTCGAATCCCACCACGTACCAATGTGTTTTCAATTTTCGATTTACATATGTATATTGTATAGGTACATATATGCGATGTTCGTACGGTGAAGGAAGCATGATGCAACTTGCACATATCTGAGAAGAAATTCAAAGATATGTGTGAAGTCACCCAACCGGCTAGCGTGATCGACTATGGCCTGGTCACCCCTAACTTAGGGTAGGCACTGAGCCCCTCAGTGGGGACAATTGGACCACGTAAATACTTAACATTCGGTATGATTGTAGTCAATATAACCTAATAATCTAATTAAAGAAGTATGACGATTCGAAAAGTTGACAAATAATTTTGAGTACAACGAAACAAGTTACTCATTTAACAAGTTTTGTTTCTTATGGTTATTTACATCAAAATATTTAACTACTCCCTTTTGTTTTCTTGTTCCAGTACGTATTTGAAAACGGGACGCACGATGAGCTGCTATCGAGAGAGAAGTTTCTGGAGGTCGGGGCGAGGATGGAAGCCCGCCGCGACGCCCTCAGGGCCCAGTGCTCCAAGCTAGGCCTGGATAGCTCCAGCTACAAGTCTTATTCATGGGAATACCTCATAAACAGACAGTACCATGTTATATGGTAAGATGATAACGGGAATTGTATACAAAAATCTGAGTTACAAGCCTATAGTTATTTTAGATTCAGATTATAAAGTATCTCTGCCTTAAAATTCATACAGATCAGTCCAGTCTTTCTTGAGTGACGTGGTATTAAATAACCATATATTCATCTACTTATCGAAACTAAGATATTTTTAAACTATTAGTCGGATTAGTTATTTTTAATTCAAATTAACAATGAATCATGTATCCAGTTTTACAATTACCCAATTACATTATTTTTATTTTATTTTTATTTTTATAAGGAATGCAACAATATTTACGATTGATCAGTGAATTGTTAATCCTAATTTTAACTTTGAGTAAACACAGTTGGATTGTCTTATTGCTGTCAATTGAATAGATCAGCAAACACGTGTGTAAAAATTTACAACTGAAAGCTGTTCAGAATTAATGTCAGTGAAGTTTACTTCTTTGATGTTTGAATTGGTACGTTATTTCACTGTTGCTGTGATTATTAAACGGATCGTGTAAATAGAGTAGTGAAATATTGATATTTGTACCGATATAAGATAGAAATCTCATATCGGTACGAATATACGGTACGGAAAAGAGACATAATTGTGATACAAGTGGCTTGTTAAAAATATTAAACATTGTTAAGTTAGTTTGCTGTTTGTAATAATAATTACTAATTAGTGTCTACGTCTTTAGCTTTTTTGTCTTAGCAATTTGCTTGTAAAAGATTCTTTGTTTAATATAATAGGGATAATTACTTTTTTGCTTTAAGCTTATTCAATTAGAAGTTATGAAAACTAGGTTCCAAGTTAAGGCAACGTTAACTCTAACGAGTTATTCAAATTATATTTAACAATTTAATATACAAACATGTTTGGTGGTTTGACACATATTGCATAATGCCATGGCCTCTGACTTAAATTTACTTATAAATAATATTTACATACTAGTCTGGTGCCCGGTTTTACATAAGACTAATTCAATATTGCATAATTCGTTTTTGTAGATTAAATGACTTTTATTTTAAAAAACATAGTTTTTGTTCACTTCAATTTCGAATCTATTCTCCTACTGATATACTAATTATTAATAGGAGAGATTGGTATTTTGATTAAAGTCAAAATCTACTGAATCGATTAAAAAAATCTTTTGCCATTAGAAAAATTTAAGATGAAATTATTAATTATGTATCTGTTATGAAGAGTTTTTTTTTTATATTGGTTCAGAAATTTTGAACTTACATTTAGGTATATAATGAAGTAGATATATATCGTCATCTACTGATAAAATTGTTGACCAAGGCTGAAGTTGACCAAGTTGGTATGCATAGGGAGATAAAAGTTGTAAAAGACTTAAAAAAAGCCGTTAGTTTTAATGTTACGTTAGGGTCACCTTTTCAGATAAGTGATAAGATAAAGAACAGGAAACAATAGATCGTTGACCAATAAACGACCAATAATTTTACAGTGAGTAAATAAAACCCTAGGCATTAAATATTTATACTTTGACTAGCTGTCGCCCGCGACTCCGTCCGCGCGCAGTTAAAAAAAAACTAAATGGGGGGGGGGGGTATGAAAAATAGATGTTGGCCGATTCTCAGGCCTACTGAATATGCTCACAAAATTTCATGAGAATCGGTCAAGCTGTTTCGGAGGAGTTTAACCACAAACACCGCGACACGAGAATTTTATATATTAGAATAATATTGAACATCTGTTTGTCCTCAGGTGCAACATATTTAAGGCGGCGTCAACATCGTGGATGTACAATTTCAATCTTATGGCGAATTATTCAGCTGCATTCTTGGATAAGACTAAAGAGGTTCCATTAGAACTGGCAAGAAAGAAGTACGTCAGACCATCGGTAGAAATGCTGAAGAAAGCGCAGTCAGATTCTATTACTTTCCTTATTGTGCGACATCCCCTAGAAAGGTTGGCGTCAGCTTACAACGATAAAATTGTTCACGCGTGGCCCAAGTCATTCCACGATAAAATGGGTCACAGGATCATACGAAAATATAGAAAGGTAACAATTTATCTCAGACAATCTACACATTTTCTGTTTATAAAACTTTGAAATTAGAAAAGGTTTTTGAAAAAGAATCTTTTCTGACATAATTAAATTAAATAATCACTTCACTTTATCACTCACAATTTTTACAAAATAACAGAAAATAGCGCAATAGCCGCCGTCATTTGATGTTCGTTTACTTAATTTTGTCGTTGTATTAAAGTGAAATATAGAAAACATATGTTTCGCTTTCAATTATTATTTAATTTAATCATGATTTGAATAGTACATTTAAAAATACAAAACATCGATCGAATGTCGCTTTCCACCATTCATGTGTGCGAGCAATAAAATGCGTAGTCGATGTCGCAAGGAGTTACGTCTGCCATGTGGCCTCCCAACAACCAACAGCCTTTCTCTAATGTAAGAATCATATTCCACGTGACATACCCACTCGAGATAAAACAAGTGCCGAAACATAATCCATTAATAATTCTGAGGTAATGTGTAAATTTTTCACAATCGAAGATTTATTTACTAAAAATAGCTTTATGCACTTCTCCAAATTAACTAAAACGTCATTAAATTTCATGTATGTACATATGTTCGCGTAATTTCTAAAAAGGGGTTCACTATTTTTTTTTATGATAATCATAACTGTGCATTTTATGGTTCAGATATCAGCGGAGAAGCCGCCACCGCCGAAGGAACGTTACCCGATGTTTGAGGAGTTCGTATCATACGTGGTAGACGAAGCGCGCGCTAAGCGGCCGCTCGACATGCATTGGACCCCCTACACCACGTTCTGCACCCCCTGCAAGTTCAACTTCGACGTCATACTCAAGTTTGAAACTCTCGATGTACGTATAATATCTTACTTTATTCAGTTAATCAATACTTCTTGAGCTAGAGCAGAGAGATTTAAATGTTATACGTTTAACGTACGTTTTGCAGAAAAGTTTAGTTCAGGGCGAAAGGGCTTTATATTATTAAATGCCTTTCTTCTAAAAATCAGGGTTTATTTGTTTTGGTCAAATTTGAAATTAAATAAGTGGAGTCAAATCAATTGAATTTTGGGCCCACTAGCGTTAAGATTACTTTGATAGTTATATTAAGTGACCTATCAATGGTTTTTAGTAGACGTGTATATCTCTAAACCCGTTCAAAAGTACAGATAAAATAGACTTAAACTATTGAGCTACGAATCAACAGCTAAATTCACGTCTCATCGCGATATACTGTCTCGTTGGTTTGTCTGTCTGGTGACACGCAGTCGCAGCTCGAAACTCAAGTTAAAGCTCTATAAAGGTCTGATTGAGCTGATCTGCAGGTCCCCAATTTTAGTTTATTTACCCATGACTAGTTTTACTAAGTAATTGATATTATTTGCTTAGAACAGCTGAATATGAATAATGAAATAGAAGTATTGTAAATCATTTGTAATGATAGCGTCATCGAACGTAACGACTCTATCGATTGTTATGATCTTCATTAATAATGCCAGCTATGTTCTATATGTTTTATATGCCTTCTTACTACATATATGTATATGTAATCAAGGAAAGCGTGCCATTTTTTCATCATATCGAAACCGAACCATTAGACCGTTACATAACAAGATTTTTACAATAAAATAAATGTTTTCCCCTGAATAACTATCGGGGCTAGCTTCGACTAACACAATAGGTTCATGAATGTTTATTTTCATTTACTTTTAGGCGAATAGTTTTAATATTTAAAATATTACGATTAAAATCGTATATATTACTCGAAGGTACTTCGATTGAAGTTATTTGAATCATATCTTACTAACGGTCTAACTAAACTAATAGTCACCCGCGACTTCGTCAGCGCAGAATAAAAGAAGTAGCCTATAATATACCCGCAGGCTACGTACCTTCCCATCAAAGTTCTTCAAAATCGGTTCAGCTGTCCTAAAAATTACCAGAAACAAACGCGACAGCCAAAAAAACACACAGGCAAACATTCTAAAAATTGGTTATTCATTTTGAGCAATGCAAATACATCACGTATACGAAATATGTTTTTTTTCTCGTTTTTACATACAGACACGACGTTTGGCGTAGAGCATATTCTCGAAGAATACATAGGCTACTAATTCAGTTTTTTGTTTGTAATGCGACACCTCATAAAGTAATAAATAAAATAAATTGTTTGTTCAAAATGTCCCACAACTTAACAAAAGGTTTATAACTAACGAGCTGTTTTATAAAAAAAATAATTGATGATTAAAATTAAAAAAGAGAATTGCATTTTAAAAGAGAATGGTTTGTTTATCACTACTCATATATTCAATCCCTGTCTTACTTAAGACCTAAACTTCAGTGCAAAGCCTTGAAGTTGCTTGTAGTCGTCTTTATAACAGAGGTTAATTTTAATGAATAAAAAATGAAAAACTTTGCTTTGTATAAAACATACCATCTTGATTATTCATAGCATTTCTTTTTCATAGAAAGTGGCATCGGTAATTGTTACCTCACTGCATTGAACTAATTTTTCATGTCACGCGATGTGATCGATACAACTCGCTTCGTATCACATGAAAACGATTTATGTGCACATGTGTACATATTTTGTTTTAACTAATATAAGAGAAATCGAAATTCAAAATTGCTTATATCAGCATTAATATATACTGGCTGTTAATATAGATAAAATTCTGTTGCTGTGAAATATTTTTCTCGACTATTGAGCTACGATATAAAAATTGTTATCTATCTATATCTATATATGTAAAAGAAAGTTGTGTTAGTTACACTATTTATAACTCAAGAACGGCTGAATCGATTTGACTGAAAATTGGTGGGCAGGTAGCTTAGAACCAGGAATAGGACATAGGATAATTTTTACCCCGTTTTCTTTTCTTTTTTTTTTTATTCCGCGCGGACGGAGTCGCGGTTAAAAGCTAGTATACAATAAAACCTTAAATCTCCTCAAATTTAATGACCGGGAATCGTACCTGGGCCCGCGTGGTAGGCGAGCATTCTACCACTGAACCACCGATAAGTTAATAATTAAGAACTTTCTAAAACTAAGTATATTTTTAATTGTTTTTTACAGGAAGACCAAAGGTTCCTGATACAAATGGCGCGGCTGCAGGAAGTGGTGAAGCCGGAGTGGCGCAACAGCGGCAAGGGTTCACAAACGTTGCACATCATCAACCATCTCTACTCCAGGCTAAAGAAGTCGCAGCTCGATGCACTTTATAATCTTTACAAGTAAAACTTCTGTTTTGTTTCTTATACCAACATTGTGAACTGATACTAAAAACATTTATTTTGAAACAGATATACACCTCTCATTTAAAACTATGTCTTTAACAAAGTCCATATTTTTAACCCAACTACTTTGTAGATAATAGATACGAGAGTAATTGCTTCCTCACTGGAATTATTAACCAATAATGGTCTGTAGTCTGAATCAATAGATTGTGAACTTTTTGTTAAGAACCGTCACTTCAAACAGTTCTACTATCAGTGGTGTTATTTAGCAATAAGATGACAGCCTAGTACTTTTATTAATGGCCATTTAATCTATATATATAAAAGAAAGTCGTGTTAGTTACACTATTTATAACTCAAGAACGGCTGAATCGATTTGACTGAAAATTGGTGGGCAGGTAGCTTAGAACCAGGAAACGGACATAGGATAATTTTTACCCGGTTTTCTATTTTTTATTCCGCGCGGACGGAGTCGCGGGTAAAAGCTAGTAATATATAAATTTTGTGGTTTCAGATACGACTTCCAGCTCTTCAACTACACCATAGACAAGTACTATGAGATCGTTCGACCTGACGACAACAGCAGCCACGGATGAAGATGAACTCTGCATTTTTCACGTTGAACATTTCATTGAACATTAAACAAAAGGCGAGATGCAAAGCTGAATAAGTAAAGGAAAGACTGATTGTTAGACCGAAATGACACCGTGAATGACATATTGATCTGTCGTCAAGGCTTGGATACGATAACTCATACGTCAACATGATGATTAGTTTATGTATTTTGTGATAGAAACGTTAACGCATTCCATTCCACTACATTTTGTATGAAGCCTCGCCAGACAAGTCGGTAGCACTGAACGTGTTAAAATTTATTGTATCCGCATAAAATATGCAAGTTTGATATATACTATGTAGTTTACTCGACTTATTTTTGTCTTATGGTGGATGTTTTTCTACATTTAGAAATTTATTTGTTATTTTAATTAGCGGATTATTCAAAAATTTTGAACTTGGTTTTTTAAATGTGTAACAAGATATTTTTTTAATTAAAGTAATGTTTGAGATATTTCAAGAAAGAAGTTTAAGATTTTTCATATTTTAGTCTAAAAAATATTTTTGTTCCTGTTATCTGTTAATCCTATTTAATTTGTTACCACTTATAATATCATTGGACGTTATATGAATTCTACAAAATTATTGGCTAAAAATATTTTGGCAACAACATTTATTTAAATAAATTCTACAAACCTGTTTTTTTTCTTATAAAACAGGGACTGCTTTCGTAAATATATAAAAAATCACATCAAAAGCTTCAAATTAAATAACTTGAACCATCAAATGGCACGAAATATGCGGCAAAATCTCTGATTTTTTTCATGAAAATTCTTGTCATTTGTAATTATAGTTTTGCTGTGATTGTTTAAATTTTTTTTATATCTGTGGCTTCTCTCATACATAATATAAACAATTAATCATAAGTACAAAATATAAAATAGGTAAAAACAAAGTATCCAATATATATTTTTACGAGTAAATGAATGTTTAAGTCAAAGTATGTATCGCACAAAATTGTAACGAATTGGTATACAATATTTATGTATGTAGTATGTACAGTAAATATTTGCGTGTTAGTAAATAGGCAAATTGGTAATTATGCCTCTAGAAAGTTATTTTTTAGAGTATTAAAGTTACCAAAATATCGATACGACGGTTCCCTTCATGTTGACAGGAACTTATGACATTTGAATGTTGCAAAACTTTACCAAATATCTAAAAGAAAGAAATTTTATCTTTATCAAACAATAAAATGCATTGGATGTATGAATTTGTATGTCTGGAATGTAATGAATGTATGAGGGTAGTTTAAATTCACTAGTGAAAATTATTTAATACGCGTTAAATGTTATGCTTAATGTTAAATGTTATTAATTTAAAGCTGGTTAGTTGTTAAAGACAAAAGTTTTAGTACTGTTCTATGAACTAGTCGTAGTTTTAAATCAAGTATTTCTAATTTAAATACATTTGTAGGTTAAGTCACCTTTGAAAAAAAATCAAATGTTTCGAGCAAACCATTTGTATAAGGGAATATTGTTTTGGAAAAGGATTAAAGTATTAAAAGATTCAAACTTTATGGCGGCTCGTATTTGTTTTGGGTATATGCCTTCGAAGGTGGGTGACAAGCACACAAAAGCACGCGTGTCTTACCCCACCCACATCTTTTTACGTTCTGATGTACGAAGTCCCGTGCGAAATTGTGAGCCGCCATAAAGTTTGGATGGCACTGTATTCGATTCCAATAGTTTTGTTTTTCTTGAAAAAATAAATGGCAAAAAAAATCTTTGTAGACAATTAGTTCAAAAATAAGTGTTTTACGTGTTAGAAAAGTTTTACCTAATCTTAGTCTAAAATTTACTTTTAAAAAGTTGACAATCTGAGAAATCAAATGAATTTGAGTTTTTTTAAATTCAATTTTATCAAATTACTTTAAAACATGACTCAAGAATGTGAGTATAAATTTTTAAACCAAATTTAATCCAAATAAACAAAAAGTAATGAAAAAAAAATCATTAATAGTATAATTATTAAATTTTTAAGTAAAAATATTAGGCGTGTCCTATTTTATTCCAATTGATGTAGGAAATCGTTAATAAATGAAAAATTTAGAGATACAAATGTACCTAAATAGTTATTATGAATCGAATACTAGACCAAAAAGTAATGGCCTATAATAGTAACTGAGATGGTGCTATAGTCCTGTAGAATATGATCTCATATCAGAACGTGATATGAATGCGGTGTGAACTTGTTGCTATATTCATTCTGTTACAAATAACAACTGTAATGTTCGGTTGTGTTTAAATAATGTTAAAGAAAATTTTATTCTTAGTACTTATAGAGAAATAAAAAGTTTAATACTGTGAAAATGTGTCTCATTATTAGATTACTGCACTTTTTTTTGTTCATTTAAAATTTTTTTTCGGGTGTTTGACCAAATTGTCACATTTTTTCTTGGTTCGCTAAAACTTAAAGGTAATTAAAGAAAACAATTTATTAATAAATTAAAAGTTTATTATTTATAATTATATTACATTAAGTAGTTTGTACTAAATGCACTGGAAACTGAGGTAGGTAGCTCATCTTTTCTATCTGGGTTTTGTTCCTGAAAATTTGAAAATGTGGGAAAAACTATGTAAAATTGCATGGTCTTCTAAAAATTTCGACTATTAAATACTATTGCCTCTTTCAAGATTTTTTAAATGTTTTAATAAAAATCACAAACTAAAAAAAATTACTTACTCTGCTGGGACTCGGCTCTGCTTTCTCTTTGGTATTTCTAGGATTTCTATTGGCTTTCTTGTAATAACAACAGGTCTTACTGACCCAAAGAAGTCTGTTATTGGTACTTTACTCGGGTCTCGGTTAAACAAATCTTTTCTGACTCCAACTGTAGACAGACAGGCACTTCGCGGGCAAACCGCTAACTAAAAATTTATAAAACATATTCAAGTTTTTTTATATTCAATTCTTAGGATCTTAATCTTACTGATATAATGATATATAATCTAATATTTAGATGGATGGATGGATGTTTCTCATAGGATGTTGATGATATTTGGCATAGATGAACATAGCCTGAAAAAACACATAGGCTACTTATTAGGTTTTTTTAAATTCCGCGAGAATGGAGTCGCGGGCGACAGCTAGTAATATTATAAAATTTTGGATGGATGTTAGTTTTAAAGTATCTTTGGAAGAACTCAACAGATCTTGATGAAATTTGACGTATATATAGATCATAGTCTTAAAGTCATCATAGGCTACTTATGTGTGCTTAAGGATTATGTTTTTTTTAATTTCGCGCGGACTGAGTCGCTGGTAAAAACTAGTAATAAATACATATCACAAGACTCTCATGTTTAAGAAAATAAATGATTTCCCTGGGCTTATAACACTCACACGGTTTTATACACCTTAATATTTTGTCTTAATTTTTGAATTTTGTCCAATTAAAAAAAATACATTATTGAGACATTCAATACTTACACAACTACCAGTAAATCTATATATATAAAAGAAAGTCGTGTTAGTTACACTATTTATAACTCAAGAACGGCTGAATCGATTTGACTGAAAATTGGTGGGCAGGTAGCTTAGAACCAGGAAACGGACATAGGATTTTTACCCCGTTTTCTATTTGTTATTCCGCGCGGACGGAGTCGCGGGTAAAAGCTAGTGTATAAATATATAAAAGTATGAATTTAGATCTATCCTTTATAATTTTTATTTTCATCCTTTACCATGTATTTTCTACTGAGATGATTATCATTTTTATAAGTAAAATCCTATTTAGAAGAGAAGGAAGTTTAATGAAAGAAAAGAAAGTTAAATACTTACAAACTCTGACATAGTGTTCTTGCTGTCGGGATGTACATTTTCCAGAAATTCCAGAACAAAGTATGTATATCTATCTATTATGTACACACCGATCAAATAGTCAACATGATGCTGGGCAAAAAAAAGAAAATTATTATAATAAAAAAAAAAAATTAATGATCTTTTTAAAGACATCCTTATTTTTTTTTTTAAGACTGATGTGTTTCCACTGTCATAACTCTTCTATAAAAATAATATTGACAACCTTTTCGTATCTTAAAACATACAGATAACAAGATTTTTAAAGCAATTGAAATTCATAGTTAATTTGTTTTATTTGTTAAGTAACTACCAAAATTAAAACAATTTCTTTTACACACTTAATATGGGATCTAACATTATTTTTGTCTACTTACAGATAAAGAGTCCTCTCCCACTAAACTACTAGCAGTAGCTAAAATATTTGGTGAATAAAACTTCTCGTACATAGACGATGCCTGGCATGTATCTATTATAAAAAATATTTCATTATATCTGAAAAAAAAAAAAAATAGTTAATATTAGAAACGGCTAAAATATTGACATACATTTGTCCAGTGTCCGGCACCGACTAGTTTTGAGTTTAAGTGTTTTATCCGTTTCCTATATTAGTTAATGATAATGTCTCACGAAAGTTTCAATAATTTAAGTGCCCCATATAGATAAGGAATCTAAGCAATGAATTTGACACATAAAACTTTTTTTAAATAAGGACTTCCATTTTTTTAATAACAAAAGTTTACAGTTGAACCTGGATAAACGAGAGTCCAAAGGACCATAGTATATTATTTTTATAGAAGTTTCTTTCTTACCCGAGTTTTTCACTTATGGGGGTTGTTGACCAGAGAATTACTCTCGCTTATAGATGTATCACTTATCCAATTTCTACTGTATAACATTTCATAATAAATAGCCAAACATGACAATCATACCTTTTTTTCTGGTACATTTGTTCCAATGCATCGGCCAGTTCTTGACTAGTCACTTCTTCTGAATCTTGAAATTTCAGAAATCCATCACCACCATGACCAGTTAAATATATAAGTATATTACTTCCCTCATCAGTAAGCAATCTTTTAGACCTTGGTGTGTCATGATGAACTCTACCTGTCAGTAATCTAATAAAATTTTCCACAGTCACCTGAAGCACAAACATAAATTATAGGTACAATGTGCAAGGTATACATAAGCCTGTAATGAACTACTATGAAATTCAAAATTGTTAGTTGGTCACTAAGAGATTTTATTTGTAGATTTCTCATACTAACAAATACTTAGCATCTCTAAGTGTGATAGTATCACATAGAACTAAAGGGTTAACATCTTCAAAGTAAATCTTTCTGTGGCAAGTATTGACTTACTTCATACCCTCGATAGTCCACTTCTACATCATCTCCATAGACACTGATCTGGCCATGAGCATTGTTGAAGATTGTCGCAGGCCGTGGATTACGAGGATTACAAGCCATATCGTCGGAAATCATCAAAATAATCTGACTATCCGGTATTCCAAGCCGCTTCACGCTGCGATAAATTGATAAAACATTCGCTACGTGACGGTAATTGAACCAAAAACGAGATGTATCGACTAGTACTGCCCAGTTATTTGTATGATTAGATTTTTGGAATTCTTCTGGTATCTGAAATATTTGATTTTCAGTTTACACAAAGTTAAACAAGATAATTTTATTTTAAGTTTTGTATACCTCCACTGCATTACTAAAATATATCAACAATTTGAATGAAAGAAGCAGAAAAAATATATTCATTGTCAATACTGTGAAATACTTGTTATTTGTTGTTATTTATTTAAAATAAAACTAAAACAGTTTTGAATTGAAAAGATATCACTTTTCACAAATTTTTATTATCTATTAACTGTCAAAAAGGCAAACTGTCGTTGTCAAACAGATAGACAATAAAATATTCATACAAATATTTTATACTTGGTCTTTTGGTCAGCTTAATTTTCAAAGAATTGCAAATAATCTATTATCACTTCAGTTTTAATACTTCTCCTATTTTTCAAATTGTTTAGTCAGTTATCTAAAATAAAATAATTTCATAAACAATCAGTTTCAATGGCTGTAAGTGTCCACGGGATAAACTTTTTCATTGGTCAAGAAAACAATATGTCAAAAATCAAAAATGGTTGTCAGGCTAACAACGTAAACATAAGTTTTAGAAAAAAATAATCAAATTTTAATAATGAGTAACCGAAATCCAAATACTTTAATGAGTGTTCCGGATGAACAATTCGATTATCTTTTCAAAATCGTACTCATCGGTGATTGTGGTACAGGAAAAACATGTATTGTGCAACGATTGAAATCCGGAAATTTTATTGAAAGGCACGGAAATACAATAGGCGTAGACTTTTCTATGAAAACTTTAATTGTCGACGGAAAGAGGGTCAAGGTTTGTGTGAACTAATCGTTTATATTACTTAGAATATAAGGAGAGTTATATTTAAATGTAATAAATGTTAAACAGCTTCAAATATGGGATACGGCGGGACAAGAGCGGTTTCGTACAATTACTCAAAGTTATTATCGCTCAGCAAATGGAGTAATTATAGGTATGTGAAATAAACAATTTTTTTATTATAATTATGTAAAAATTATGGTTTAGTTTTAGTATCTTAGCAAATCTGGCAAAACTGCGCCCTACTGCGGTCAGTATTGCGCAGTTTCTAAAAGAAATAATCGTATAAATTCCGAGCTAATAAGACAAATATTAAACAGTCCATATTGAACAGCGATTGATAAATAGGTAAAATTTATGTGGTTTAGGTAACATGAGATCATCTACAAATTGTTACATAAATAGTATAAGTACTATTGCACTGGAAGAACTATATAACTGTTTCAAATTTATGCAGTTATTATTTACTTTATTTGTAATAAGTTTGATGACACATATATTCATTTTTCAGTGTATGACATAACAAAGAGGTCCACATTTTTGTCATTACAAAAATGGATTGAAGAAGTGAGAAGGTACACTTCATCCAATGTTATTGTCTCACTGATTGGCAACAAATGTGATCTGACAGACCAGCGTGAAGTAGAACCAGATGAACCAAAATCCTTCTGTCGATATGTACCAGAGATTATGTTTGTGATGGAAACATCTGCTAAAGATAACACTAATGTTGAAGATACATTCCGCAGTTTGGCTACAGAGTTAAAGGTAATTATTTCTCATTACATCTCATAAATAATTTATAACAAACCTATATATGTTACACTAAAAAAACCACAAAACATCAAATTATTATTTTCGGGTACAAACATTTTCTGGTGTCTAAGATACTTCACTGAAATTCCATCAATATCTCTTCAGTGAATTAGGAAACCATAGGAAAGAAATTTGTAACTATTGTTTATTAAATAAATAAATGATTTAGTGAAATACAATTCTTTACATATGTTCCCAATAAGGCGGTCATGTGCAGCAATGTTATGACTCATAACAATTTTTATTGTTATAAATGTTAATAACTGATAATTTATCTTTATTGTTATTTATAACATACATACTAGATATGTAACCAAATGACAATCCAGATGGGCTTAAGGCAATAAATATTTTTTTTATTTTATTAAAACACTAAATAGAGTATTTTTTATATATGCAGTTAGTTGTTTATTTATTATTATACATATTAGAAACATATAAATATATAAAACTTTTAACTATAAAATTATTTGGTCCTTACACAAGTTGCTCTGATGATGTACAATTACCGTTGGAACACTCTTAACAATTAAAATATTTGGAAGCTTTCTCACAATATTTGCTATAATATTGGTCATCATATTATATGCTACTCTCATAAAGTGTGCCACTGGTGTCTTTAACACATTCAATGCCACTATAATTTGCTTCTACTTGCTTTGGGAGTTCCAAAGCAAGTTGGTAGTATTCAATGTGTTGGTCCATCTTGTGATTGGCTTACCCACTGTGCTTTCTTGTAACTATCAAAACTGCTATGTTATGTTATTTTCAGAGACAACATGACAAGAGTGAAGGGCCACCTCCAGATCAGGACTCAGTTGTTCTCGGTGATAGCCATTCCATCAGCAGGTGTCAACCTTGCCGTTCATCATGGTAGACTTGCCCGGTATTTACCATTGATATAATCAACATAAAATATCAAATTTTTTTTCTGGCTATGTTAATAGTTACGTCACAATAGTCACAAGTGGAGAGCTTTATCGTTGGTTAAGTTTTTTACAATAGTTAGATGAAATAACATAGTTAAGTAAAAAATTAAATATACAGTAGAATTCGTTTATTATGACATCGAAAGGAATTGACAAACACGTCATAATAAGCGGACGTCATACAAAGCATTTTATGGAAAAAAAACCGTTTTTATGTAACCCAGGGCAGCTGATAGGTATTCCTTTGTTTCTTATGATTTTAAACTACTGAATTAATGCTTGATCAACATTTTCTTGTCGCAATTTTCGAAGCCTCTTCGGTTTCAAAACATTTGAATTGAAGGATTGCTTAATGCGGTTCTTGTTTTTAAAAATCATTGAGATTGTCGAATGACCCACGCCAAATTTATTTGCGAGAGACGAGTTTGATTCTCCATTTTCTAATCTGCATTGCACCTTTCTCCTCAATCGTAAATGCTTTACGCCGCGCCGTTTAGATGAATTTTTTTTCACTCTGCGTGACCTTCAAGTGTCAATTACTCACTGAGAAACTGAGATTCAAAACAAAAATGAGCCACGTGCCGAATATCATTGGGAATCAGTGAACATTACCGAAGGTGTAAAGAATTATGTCGGCCATTTTATAATGGACAACCGGACATAATAAGCGACATGTCACTGTAAGGAAAGTCATAATATCCGACTTGATTATAAGAATTTTATATGGAAAACAAACTTCCTAGTGCAATTACGTCATAATAATCGGTAGGTCAATATAGGCGGAGTCATAATAAACGGATTCTACTGTACTTGAAAAATTGCATACAAATATTATCACACAGTCACAGTGATAGTTTTATCATCAAGTTTAGCCACATACTAGTTAGGGTTTGATGAGTGAAGAATTTGTGTTTTTGAGGATATAAATATGTTCATCATCATCATCAGCCCACTGAGAGGCTCGGAGTCCACCCTAAGTTAGGGGTGACTAGGTCATAAATATAATAGATGTAGTCAAATATACAATATAATTAGAGAATATCTTCATCTAAAAGATCAGCAACCATTTAAAGTTCCTCAGGTGTTGCCAATGTTTATGGCTGATGATCACCTCTGTGTTCCCGCCACTTGTTTGCCTCTGCTGTTGTAAAAAAAATTAGAGAATTTTATCTATATTATTGAAGTTTTATAAAGTTGTTATCACCGTTGGAAATTTAAATTCTCTATGCACTTTATTTTGAATCTCATAAACTTTTGTTATAAATTACTTTTATAAATTAAAAAAGGTGTATTTAGGAAAAAAAAATACTACCCTGTTTTGATACTATGGTGGTCTGCCATTGTGATGTGTAATGTTAACTAAGTATTAATTATCTCAACAAATATAATGATAAACATTTAATTAATGTACATGGAAACAAAGTAACATTTTTTTTTTTTTCAAATCACTTTCTTTGGTGTAAATTTCATCATAACAGTAGTCAAATTATTCTGTAATTTTGAAAACAATATTTAACTCTTTATTTATAGCAAGTTTGATTACATGTACAGGTTACTCAAAGTTATTACACAAATAAATTTATAAATGAAAAAATAATTTAAAAGTTATGACTATAAATAGGATTTTAAATAAAAAAAAAAATAGCAATGTTGTTAAACATTTTTGGCTTATTTCCATTCTTTTATCCATCACAAATTTACTACTTTTGTGACATATAATTTCAATTTTGTAAATAATTGTAAATATTTTGTTAAAACTAGCCAATCGAGACTGAGTTAAGCCATATATTAAAAAAAAAACAATACTGTCTTTAAAAAATTAATTTGATTCCAATATTTAATTTTGTCAAGTCACAAAATCAAAAGGCCAAAAAAATCTAGGAGATTGTTGTAATTTAATTTTGCTCGTATTAATTTCAGATAATTATGTTATTAGTTATATTCAGATAAGATAATCAGGGAAAATAATTCTATCGTAGATGTTTTTCATTTAATCAAATATGTCTATTATTACAGTAGAAATATGATTTTTGACGCGTCTATTTTGTATGAACTTTTTATTTAATTATTTACATTTAAAAAATCAGTCTTCAAAATTTCAAATCGAATTCAAAAAAACATTTTTTATGCTAAATCGAAATGGCCGTTAATATCTTTATAAAAAAATTGAAAACTGAGTTATTTTTTCCTGCCGTCATATATAATTATGCACATTGTTAATTAAATATATCACATTTGTGATATAAATTAGTTTATTTTTTGTATTTTCTGTATATTTGATATTAGGAACTTTAAGATTCTATAATAAAACTGTCATTAGAATACATGAATCTAATATTTTCTAATGATTTTAACATATTTGTATGTTTTTTTTTTTCTACAGTTTTAAAATATTTTGTGTACATTTAACTATATTTTTTAAAAAAACGTCTAGGTCTAGTCGATGTTTTCGATTATTTAATCTAGGTTGTTCTTGTTTATTTTTTTGCTTACATAAGCCTATATAATACTCTTATCACATAGTTTTAAGAATTTGCAACAGCTTTATTAAAATATTAAGAAATTTCATAGCAAAAAATAGTTAAAACGGGTCTATTATCAATCTTATGAATTTAAAAAAAAAACTAATACTATTTTATACAAAAGCTTCTAGATTTTTATAACCTCAATTCAATTCCATGGAATAAGCGAAAAAGGTAATTTTTCTGAGTTAAAAAATAAACCATAGATTAAATAAAATTGTGGATTTAACCTTCGTTTCTTTTACTGTATTGCGTATTATTTTTATGTAAACATTAAATTACGTTAGGTCTGTCTTTGTGATAAATAAAAAATATAATATAAAAATATTTTCATTAACATTATTTGCACTCAGTGAAACCAGTGATGTGTCTTGTTTTAAATAACATTTTATTTTAAATAAAAATAATAACGTTTTATTGTGGTTTTATTTAAAAGAAATTGACGCTATGATTTTTAGTATCACTAACAATGATATCCAGTTGTTTGGTAACATGGATACCTGATATCCATCCGAATTTACCCGCCTCGGTTCCCAATCTACCGAAAACTCTCACCAATTGACCGTTGGGTTTGAATACCTGGACCCTACAATTACCTGAATCTCCCACCAGAATGAAACCCAATGGATCAACAGTTAAGACCTCAGGTTGTCTAAATTGCCCTTTCCTTTGACCTAAAGAACCGAACTCCAATACTTTGCTTTTATCCTGTTTGTTATAAACTTTAACCCGTCTATTCCCACTGTCTAATACTATAACTCGGTCATTTGAGATCGCAACTGCTGTAGGTGCGTTTAATTCCGTGCATAGTATTTCTTTAGTATCCCAAACGCTAGCTGTATTAGACGATTGCTGTTTTGTTGCTACTCCTATTTGATCGACAAATTTGCCATCAGGTTGGAGGATCTAGAAAAAAACATGAACTTAAATTCTTACATACAGAGAACAAAACCATATATATGAATTTTGGTCACAGAAACTAAGGAATGTATGATTTCGTACCTGTACTCTATCATTGCCGGTGTCGACGACGTATATCAGCTGTTGAACGTTGTCTGTTGCGATGCCCTCCGGCGACCGAAATTGTCCCACGCGACTGCCTTTCTGCCCCAGAGACCGCAAGTGCTCGCCTTCCTTCGAGAACACGTGGATACAGTGCTTCCATTTATCTACAAAAATCACATACCCTTCAGAATTTAAACAATGGTGATGACTAATGACTCCTTTGAATTTATATTCTCCTGGTACATTACGATAAAAATGAAGGCATCGAAGGACCAAAATTGTTACAATACACAATTATATAAACACATAATATAATTAAGATTTTAAAAAAGCTAACGCGTTATCTTAGGTAAGATTGGTCCTACTGTAAGTAGTCCTGCAATGGTCGTGTTTGTTTACTGCGGACAACTGGTAATAAAATGTCAGGCAGTATCACCTGTGACGTATATTTCCCCCAAGTTCTTGAGGAAGGCGATGTGTACAGGACACAGCATGTCATCGCAGGAGAGTCGGCTGACAGTGCGGGCCTGCGCGCGCTCCACCACCAGCACGCTGTGGCTGTCCGTGGCGCAGATGTAGAGGTGCTCGCTCCACGGCCCGATGCCGACGCCGCAGGGACGCGCTGTCTTACGCCATACGTAGTGCGGAGTGAAATTACGAGACCTTCATACAAAGAGACCAGCTTGTCAGATCTATAGGATCGCACGGAATTGTATGATACGGTAGTCTCTGTTTTCTCAAAAAGGAAGAAAAGGATAAAAATATCGATTAACACAAGTGTCACTGTATTGGAACTCTTACACAAGTACCAAATTCGCTTACATGGAAGAAATTAAATGAACTAACCTGTAATAAAGTATCAAACTGTCTTCGTTCTCTAATGGGTTGTTGTGTTTGGCGTCCTCCGGCAGCGGGTCGTCGGACTCGGCATCCAACGGCGTCGCGGCGTCCGATTCTATGCAGAAGTTTTCCTTGTCGAAAACGAAACGATTGGCGTCCCATTTGGACACCTCCGTCAGCAGTTGCAGAGCGTTTTGATGGAGATTTATAAATATCGTCACCTGTGTAAAATATAGTACTGATCGGTATAGATAACTAATTTGCATACATAATCATATATAGCCAGACTAGTCAAAAAGATTGAGAGTATAATACTGTACCAACTTTATCATTATCATCAACAGGTTCTTTAGCAGTCATTGCTTTAGTGGCCACTTCCTTCGCTTCTTGCAAAGAAGACTGCAGCGCGAGCGCAGACATGTCACCAGCTTTGGTAAGCTCTGACGCCTCTTGCAGTAAATTCTCTTTAGCTTCGAGTATTGCATTGATTTTCTCTTCAGCTACAATATTTATTTGTTCTGTGATACGCTCACAACGATCCTGAAAATATAGACAATGATACCTTTAGCTTATAGTCAACCAACCTGTTCTGGGACAGCGTGGTTGACTGTGGCCTAGTCACTTATAAAATTAGGTAGGCTCTCAGAGTCTCGGTGGGGACGTATAATGAGCTGACGATGACTTTTAACGCTAAGAAATTGTGTATCGTCATTCTTTTAAAGTTCAAATCCATTTTTTAGCTTTTTCCAAAAATTTATATTGACACATTTAAAATTTATATTTCTAACATACGATATATAGTTTTAAGTTTGTTATTTTTCCAACGCTATCTTATCTTTATTGATATTAGATATAATGACTTCAATTCATGACACATTGTTGTATTGATGATAATATTTTTTGAACTTATTTTGGTACAATATAGCGCCATTCGTAATAAATTAACCTATTTGATGTCAATTATTAGGCTGCTTAGCCTCTTTTTGCAAGTTTTTCTACACTCAAACATACAAATCCTTTTTGTTATTAAAATATTAATGTTATTTACCTTATAATATTCAATCTTATGTTCAAGTCTATTAGCAGCAGAGTCGAGTTGCTTCAAGATAGAGCCGATTTGAGTCCGCATGTCCTCCATATGTTGCGACCAGCATACTTTGCAGAATTTCTGAAATCGTTAAAATAAATAAACAGAGAAGCGATGATAATAAATCAAAGCTTGATAAATAAATTGTTACAGTATTAATGTTATTTATATTAATTATGATATACATAGATTAGGTACAGTGTCATGCTGAGAGGGATTACGAAAATCAAAGGATCACTTAAGCGACAGATTTACATTTCTATTGAATCTTCCATTGCTAAATGGATCTAGATTGATCTCGAAATTCGATTATTAGTAGGTAAACCTTAACATATTTAAATTGCAAATAAAAGAATCGCAGCAGCATTTCACGTGTTAACGAAAATTACACACCAATTTGCAGTGTTCGCACGTTGTGACATCAGCAGTGTCGCACATGGAGCGACAATGATTGCAGCGACTTCCTCCAGCAAACAAATCAACAGTCTGTAGTCCAGCCGGTGTCGACGGCGGGGTCACAGGCTGTTTAGATTTCGTAGTACTAATGCCAACCATCTGCAGTAGTGTATCGATGTACAAGTTCGACGGTAGCTCGTCCACAAAGTTTGTTCCCTGCACTTGTATTTTCGTGCAACATATCGGACAGTCGATTATCGGCTCAGCTGAAATTGTTTTTTTTTCCGTAGAATTAATACATCTTGGCAACCCTTTAATGCTCTTTTACATAAGAAAACCTACTAATATGTGTAAATAATGCAAGTATTATGGCAGACGAATTATTTTCTAACTGCCCCACTCAAATTCTTCAAGTAGTCACTAACTCCCTTAGTAAATAAAGACACGAGGGTCAGAGTCTATTAGTTACCTACTCAAATAACCCTTATAAGATTCTATGTGCGGCAGTTAACGCTTGCTTTTAATATGATAGATTTTCTTTTCCTTACGCGTATACTGATTGGGACTCGATAGCACGGTAGAAAGTTACGTGACAGATTTTATGGTTCGTCATAAATTGAGGAATTCCTGATAGAACATATAAAGAAATCAAATAAATTTCTTTTATGTAAATGATTTCATTGCACATTATTAAAATAGAAGAAATTAACATGGAAGTATCAGAAGAAGTTTATATCTTACCATCCACATATACAGTGAGACACGCCTGGCAAAATGTATGCTGACACGGCAACATCTTGGGATTGTGCAACACTTCTAAACAAAGCGGACATTGTACTAATTCCTTTATCCCTCCTGCGGATATTCTGTTAGACAAAAAAAAAATACAGTCGAATTGATAACCTCCTTCTTTTTGAAGTCGGCTAATAACTAGTAACTAATTGACCAGCTTCAAATATTTACTAAGGCAACGTAGTTGAGTAAAGTCTAGTCATAGCATAGATTAGGTACTTCTTGATAAACTGATGTCGTCGATGAAAGCATGCTTAGTCTAAATAATATAATTATGCATTATCCTTTTCTTTACACATTATCCTTTTCTTTATCTATCTACACATGTGAAGCCGGTGTAAGTTGCTAGTATAACTATAAAATAATAGCCAAGGCTTTGTGGCGAAACTTTTAAGTATACAATATAACATAAATAAATAATTCGTACTTAAATTGTATTCCAAGCACGTACGTCTCACGTCGTTTATCTTCTTCACTAATCTATATTGTTCCACATTGGAAACCAACTAGGAGACGTTTCTTTACATAAGTAGTGAGCAGTGACATCTACTTAATATGTTGCTTACAATATTGGATTGTGTGAAACAAACTTTAGTAAGTCTTTTAATTGCATAATTAAATTGTCATGACTTTTATCAACTATACAATTAAAGAAATCGGAGTGTCTGTATGTAATATCGAAAAAAAATAAATCATATTTCGCGAACATGTTGTATTTACGTTCCGAGTAATCTCCGAAAAGGCGGGACCGATTTTGACAAGGCTTTTATTGGAAGGAAGCCGACATGTGCATATAACTCAGGCATTTTTCATTTATTCATTCTGCGCTGACGAAGTCGCGGGCGACCGCTAGTCAATGAATAAATTTAACAAATAAGATATTATCAAAGTAGGTAATAGAAAAGTTCAAATCAAAAAAAAAGTTCGTTTTACCTATTCACCAATTTTATCGACCGAAATTGGCTAGAAACACCGTTTAGTATAAACAAAATGTATATTATTTAAAACTTCAAAACATTTGTCTGTATTTTCCTCAAGTATTTCTTAGATATGCTAAGTAGCCATTATTATAATTGTAAAGAAAGGCATAGCGTGGTTTTGCTTTGCTGTATGTTGGAGTCGCGGAATTTGAGGTGTTTTACCTTGCATCTTATTTTGATTTTTGTATTTTTACAATTGAATATCTAGTTATTTTAATGTAATGATTTGTTAGTTGATGGTTCATAATATCCACTTTTGATATGCCAGTAAACTTGACCAACATTTACTAAAAGAAACCTCTGCTGCATTTTCCTCATTGAATGTAAATATCTCAATAAAATGTTAATGTCAATTCCTGTTATAACTATTTGAAAATGATATCAGTGTACAGATTATAAAACATATCATTATCAAGTCGAAGTAACACTAAAATTCAATGTATTTGAGCCGATAAATAAATATACTAACGGTTGTGTTTAATCGATCCAATCAAATCAATAATTATAAAAAATAACATAAACAAATTATTTGTTTATCATGTTTTAAAAATATACTATCAAAACTATGTTAATCATTATCCGATTTACCATTTCTCACTTTATTTATTCTCAGGTAGAATCTAATCTATAATCAGAATTAAATTTGAATCTAATGGCTTCATTCTTCCCCATGCCAAAATCATCAGAATTTTTGTCAACCGTTTTTTGTTTCTAACCTTAAAGTGTCATTAATATTAGAAACAAAAAAGAACAGTAAATTCAAATAAACGTTCTTATAACTTTATCATTATTAAAACGTTATGACCTATATGTAATTTAGATTGTGACCTATATGAAATAAGAGCGCGTGTAGTGCCCAATTTGAACACCGGAAAAAACTGAATGGGTTGCAACCAACTCACTTTCTAGGCTTAGTATCCATAGCGGGAGTACTTGGTGTACGTGTTTGTGAGGGTGTTGACTTGAAAAATTGCGCCGAATTTTGTATCTGTGGCGTAGTCGGTGTCCGACCATTGTGTTCTTCGCTTTGCTTCTGACTGTGCCATCTCTTCAGTGTAAAGAATGGTGGCTTCTTTTTCACTTTCTCCGCCATTTCACAATCACATTAGTTACAATATTAAAAATCCGTTTGTCGGAATCAACAGTTGATGATAAATTGTTCGACGATTTTATGAGCCGACTTGTTATGTGTATCAGATTAGAATAAAGCGATAAGATATTAAATTATTAACCAATTACGAGTGCGTTTATATAACTGAACGTATTAGCAAGAGTAAGTACGTATAAAAAAATGGTCTTGTTACTTTTGGAACAAGTTGATACGTCCGATTAGGCTATAAGTAAAACCGTAAAACCGTAGTGGTAACTATAAAAGAGTGTTATGGTATTTTTTTATATTGCCTCTTTGAATAAACTGATTGTATATTTCTATAGTAGTATTGAACAGAAGATAAGAATTTATGAGAACAGCAACTTATTTTAGCTCAAAACAATGAGTCCGCTTCTAAATCTGGTGGTTGGTGTGTGGCATCGTAAATATATATTTTAAATTGTACTTTCCACCCACTCGCGGGTCTAAATAATTGCCGAATCCTCGCTGTACACGGAGCGCATCTTCGCGAACCGTTATCCAACAATAACCCCCTAAAATATTGCAACCTCGAAGCCTACATTGTTTCGAGGTTGACCGCGACATCCTTACGATAAATTTGATTTGAATCGTCAATAAACATTTTCCCTTAACGTTACCCTCAATTTACGTATGGAGGTTAAAATTTTATATCCTTTTTTGCGAGGAAAATTTAGTATTAAACCTGATTATTTGTAAACTCGCACCTCTTGAGCAGTGTCAAAATTGAAAGTAAAAGCGTGATGTATAAAATGTATACTACACCGAGATATGTACACTTTACATCTGTATTTCCAGAATAAAATATGTCCAAGTAAAATTTATACAATGAAGACTTAATTTTTCACTTTTACATTATAAGATTAAGAAGCAAGTAAAGAGAAAAAGAAAAATGCATTCGACTAATTTACCTAAAACTAGCTGTCGCCTGCGACACCGTCCGCGCGCAGTTAAAAAAAAATGAAAAATAGATGTTGGCCGATTCTCAGACCTACTGAATATGCTCACAAAATTTCATGAGAATCGGTCAAGCCGTTTCGGAGGAGTACGGGAACGAAAACTGTGACAAGAGAATTTTATATATTAGATTTACTTTAATCTTAAGATTGTGTGTAGTGCGTTCAGAGTATTACATATGCATTTAAGTTATCGTTAGGGATGTTCCATGGTAACCGTGTCAAGTGAATACTGTCTAGAAGATCAGGCTAAACAACTTTGCAAGGCACTTTACGCTGCCAATTAAATCCTTATAAGTATGCTCATGATATAGAATACACGCTAATAGAAAGTGCACTTTGATTTTTGGTACAAAGAACCATACGATAATATTCTGGTTACATTTTTGTTTGCTATCAAAGTTACTTCGATCAAGAGATATCTTAAAATTCGATTTACTTCTTTCATGAATTTCGCAGATGCAATTATAAAGAGACCTTTATGTTTGAACGGTTTTAGACTATTGGAATTAATTAAGCACAATTTTTCTATTTTCTTCTATAGAGTAAAATATTAACTAAATGATAACTCAACTGTTACGTTTCATTTTTTTACAAATAAAAAAAAAAAACTAGAATGTAGCATTGAATATGGCACTAATGTATGGCGTACAGACTGTAATTTGGCCAGACCTATTCCTGGGTTTACATTTCTAATGTGCAAAATCGATAGAGAACTATCTCGTTCTGCGATAGCAATATTTGTACGCATGTTTCCGTCTTACAAATATCCCGGCCTACTGTTCTATAAGCCTATATATGGTCTTTTAAACGGTTTAGTATTTTCGATGTATCTTAAGAATAAGTGTATACCGAATAACCAATGAGTTATCAAACTGACATTTCGCAAATTTAGAATAAGTTACTGTCTAGGTCACAGTAATATTCTGCTGTCGAAAATAGACGAATAAGGTAAAATGGATGGATGATGATGATACTTAAAAGTAAAATAAACACCATTATGTTTAATTATCCATTCGTAGGTACATTAATCATCAGGTCTTATTTGATGTACCCCGCACATGCAATGCAATGTAAAAGAAAGTAATTCAAAGGACAACTTAATGATAGAATCTCTCATTGAAATAAACAGCAATTTAACATTTTTTGTTCTATATTTTTACCTCATCTATAAATGTTTAACTTTTATCGTATTTATAAATTAATCAATCGAATGAGGTCAATTTCAGTGTACAAGTTTGCTGATTTTTTTATGGTGTTTATATTCCAGTTTAAATGTGGTCGTTGACTTGCGTGACATCTAATTTGCTATGCAAATCATGGTCAATAACACTGTCCAGTTTTATTAGAACACAAACGGTTTTAAATCTATTCATATTACGAGAGCGTCTAATTAATAGATATCTTTTCGTACTTTCCACACATTAATTTCTTTGAGTCCTACTGAATGTCTTAATGATCACCACGCTTGATATTTGTTTTTATTTAGCTATGATTGATTTAATAGCTGTATTGAAAAGAAAGCTAGATAATAAAGCCATTTTATATACATCAAGGAAACCTACTATTAGGCATCGACATTATTTGGTGATGATTTTTATCTTTTTTCGTGAGTTACTTTCCGGCCTTCTACGGCCTATCACAAAGTCAAATTACACTTAAGTCTTATGGTGCTTACTATTTTTATGGTGACGGAACTATGGTGGTCCAAGATGATAATTAGAACCTACCTTTAAAGAAACATAAGCAAAATAATCAAACCGCATGGGAGGTGCATCGTTTTTGTTTTTTTTATTTTGTTTATTATTTACTGCTCATGAATGTGGAGCGATGACATATGAACAAACTGTTTTAAACAATTTCTCTGGCATTTACCGCGATCCTCCAAACTCCTCCCACACCACCTTGTTTGGCATTTCGTAACTGTCCGCTTTCGACGTAATTTAATGTCTCGCACAACTGACTTGTGGAATCAACTGTTGCTTCAGAGTATCTTCCGTTGCTTATAGGTAAATAAGTACTACAAAAGATATAAACATCTTTTTTAAATCATCTTGATTTCCTGGTCGGTTAATCTCTCTTTAACATCTATTGTTGGATCTGTTTCATTCTACAAGTTCTATATGTCACTAAGTTTATAAATGTTTATTATACTTTTTTGTATCTTTCATTCTTCGTCAAATAAACATCAACAAATACGTAATTTATCCTAGTACCTACAATAAGTTATAACGTTCACCTTAAATTGGCCACCTCAATCTGGTCGTTCCATCGCATCTATGACATTAAGTAGACGTGTTCTGACTTTATGATATGACCATTTAAGCGAAATTGCCAACGTTTAATAGAATATGTTCACTTGTAAAGCATACATACTCGACCTCTGCATATGTAGAATTGTTAGGAAAATTAATTTTTGTATAGAAAGTTAGGTCTTTGAAATCCTGGTTGTTTATGCCGTTCCGCAAAAGCTTGGCTAAGACAATGGCATACATAATGTTCTATGGGAGGTCATTTTAACGGAAACGTCACATTTCGTTGTTATTAAAATGGTCGTATTTCTAGAAAGAAACTTCGTAGGTAATGTGTGCCAGTGCAAACGTATAGGACTCGTTCGAGGCGCGAGTTGTAAATCTTGTGACGCTTTCCACCCCGAGGTTTGTGGGTTAAATAGTTCATTATCACAACAATGCTGTCGTTAAGTATACATTATTCAAATTAACTTGATCATATAGGCTGTGCATGAGTTAAATGTTAGGTTTCTATGCTGATTTCAATGAATAATGCACTAGATCAATGCATATTTGTTAGTAAACTTTAGCAACGGTGTAATGGTCTTTAAAGTCATGTAATAGTATTTAATAGTTCTCTAGAAACACTATCATATGCTTCACGGTAATTATGCATAGTATTAAATTACCTACATTTTCTACGCTGCTCGTTTTGAGAATTGAACTGCATAAACAAAATTTAAAACTTAGGTAAAACTACATCGATAAACTAAATTACCTTCCGCTCGATCGTATCTTTATGACTAACGAACATAACTGTCACAAGGGCGCAGGCAGAAGCGAGAAGTGAGGGCGGGTGCACTCTACGCGAGTCTCACGTTATTGTACCTGCATAGTATACACTTTAGATCTTATGAGGTTTCGACTGGAGTGACTCTTGTACTAATACATATCTTTGACTCTGATTTGTTAGGAAAATTTAAAAGATAATGTATGTAAGTTTTAAAGCAGTCGAAACCCACTGTTACGTAAACACCACAGTGTAACTCATTAAGTTTGAGTACTGTTTTCATTTGTTTTTGTTAAGCGAAAGCTTTTAAATCAAAGTTTAAATGTGCTCGATCTGTAAACTGTTCAGGTATTTGATATGGCTGAGGAATTGTTATGAGGTTGTAATTGAAATAAGGCTGGCGCTTCTTAGAAATCTCAGGTAATTTAACATGTATAAAGGCATTTAGGCATTGAAGTAGCGCCAAGATGTATTTGTCAACGGTATGATATATTCTTACTTGAGAAAGTTTATTATTAACTAAGTTTGTTCACCCTACCTCGTCCGGATGAATTTTAAAATTGACATTTGATAATAATTAAAATTAATTCTAAGTGATTTTTATTAGTGGAATAACTAATGTTATTAAACAGAAAATATGTGAATGTTTGTTTGTTGCATTAAATAGGCTCCGAGACTACTGAACCGATTTGAAAAATATGGTATATGTATGCTACATTTAATACTATTTTTTATTTCTGCTTGGACAAAGTCGTGAGAAACTGCTTGTATTAAATCTAATCAAAGTTTACTAATACAGTCAACAATAATATAAATAATGCATTTATTTTAATAAATTCCAACCATGGAAAAGAGATCTAATCAATAAGCCATTACAAAACAGTTACAGGTTTGATTTAACACGTGTCTAGTCTAGACTACTTTAAATGCTCTTGGGCTATAATAAAATTAAACACACAAAAAATTTAAAATGTAGGTCTGGTAGTTTTAACGACTTTCATGCCATATAAAGCTTGTTATAACGCCGGTAAGTAGGAACATAGTAATAAGTTTTGCTGTGAAAATTTCATCATTAGAACAGCCTACGAAACTATTTAAAACAAACGATCAATGGCTATAATTGAGTAGAATTGATTAAACGAGTAATATATTCATTGTTATTAATTAATTAAAGTGTGATAATTTTTTTTGGGCCGATAGGCGCGGTTTACATGTAGGCGTGTTATCCATTAAAAGAATGAACAGGAAAAGGAACACCGCTAACCCAGTGGCCAACTGGCGAAGCGACTTCCAACGATTACCGACCGACCGAGCATTCCATACCGGTACCGCCGCGCAAACACACGCCATCTGGTAGCTACCATCATTACGAAACGCACTCCTGTCTTCAAACACACCTCTCTATGGTAGAGCTTTAAAGTGGCCGCACTATGAGGAGTTACCTATCACCCCGGGGTGCGTCGACAAGCCATTGTCTCGCGAGGAAAGCGAGGAATGCGCCTTGCATCGTAATTAGCAAAGAGAGTTTTGGCGGCAAGTGAATACAAAGTTTTCATCAATATTGTCGTTGCCGGTTGAAATTACTGACGCGACAGAAGGACTCGCGGACGAACGTGACCGAAGGAAATTTGGCGCAATTTTTTTTTTGTCACAAATTGTGCAAACAAATATATGTATTGTTATGCGCGGGCGCAACCAAAAAGTTTGTGAAATTTTTGGCGAGAATACAGATTTGGAGGCGTGCTCAGGACACTCACGATCGATCATTGCATCCGGCGATGATCGCAGTGCAGGACGCAGTTCTCAGTGATTGATTGTGCGAATTACTCGACGAATTATATTGGTGTTTAGTGACAAACCATTGCCTTCGAAGCTAACGACTTACGCGGTGAGTTTTAATACCCATACCAACTATAACAATTAATTAGAATTACTGCTATGGTGCTATGTTGGAAGAACAGACAATAAATCTGATAACTCAGGACGATTTTTATACTTTATAGTGTGTTGTTACAATTTACAGTACTATTATATAAATACAGGAGGGATTCTGTTGCCAACTTAGATTACATTAGTTATGCCATTACATTTATTATGTTATATTAACACATATAGTTATGTTATATATTATAATAACGTTGATTGAGAAAATAGAAATCATAAAGGTAACTGGAAACGATAGTATTAGAATAAATGTAAGTTCTCTTGTTTTATCTCAAACTCGATTCTTACTATGCGAGTCCGCGTATTACTTCGCGCCAACAAGTTTACAAAAACACGGTTATTTCTTGCGAGCGACAGGACAGTAATTTATAATTTTTAAAATATCGAGTACATTAAAAAGATAAGAGAAACAAACTAGTAATTAAACATTTTTAAAGAATCTGTTTTGTTCTATTCTACATTAATATGTATCAATTATTACTATTTATTGTAAAGTGTATTTTTTATATTTTTGGTGATAGAGGGATTATTTAAGTACTTGAAAGAAAACAGATAGTAACTATTGAAAAGGTGGAAGATATAATCATTTTCCTGGATAGTAGACATGGATACTCTACTCGTATATTGCTAAATGGTCGTACAACATACGAGTACCTACCACGGCACGTTAATTATTTTTTTAAACAAATTTAAACTACTGTGTTTTTTGACTTGATTTAGTTAAAAAACACGTGTAATTTTATATTAATTGGCACTTAGGTTGTGTGGATCATCAATCGCGGATTGCTATAAAAAAACATTAATCGTAGACTAGAATATTTGCAAAACTGGTCCATATGAAACTATACGCCGATGGCAATGTATTTGAATACTGAATTACTAAGGAATAATGTAGGTCTTGAGCTAGGATTTAATTTTTAGCACCAAATTGCTCTAGTTTCAAGTGATTTTTTTAATTTGAAACGTAATACATATACATTACTTACGTTCAATTTTGACCTAACGCATCGAATCAAGGGATTCACTTTCATTTTAATGCAACTTAAGATAATTTTTGTCACAGAGCCCCTCTTTCTTTACTCCTCTGAACCATCAGGGAAAAATACAATACAAATCTCGCTCCAATCGGTCAAGCAGGCAACAATAAGTCAATCTCACAGTGGAACTGACTAAAAGACATACGAAAAACATTACCCTGTTGTTTGGGCAAAAGCACTAACAATTTGTGAAAACGGTGTATGTAAGTAACGAGCTGTCAAATAAAGTCGGTCGTACATCAGGTGAGACGCGACTGCGGCGCCATCTGTAAGCGACGATAAAGCGACCTCAAGTTAAAACAATAACACATTTGGCGGAGATGAAATGTTGCGATTCTACGTTCAGTGTCACGATAACAATGAACACTTCTATGTCTGGATTCTCTTGACCCAGAACTGAACAGTTTTGATCTGTTTTGAAATGAAAACACCGTGAAACATTTGCGGCACATTTGTGGATAAGATGTAAATGCAGTATATTATTTGTAAGAGTAAAAATTACCGATCATTGTGGCGATCTTTGGGGGAGGCCTATGCCCAGCAGTGGGCGTAACGAGGCTGAACGGATGAAGAGTAAAAAGTGGATTTTAATGTAATCTATTTATCTTATGCACAAATATCGCTGAAATATTACGTGTCATGTTTTAAAATCTTACTAATATTATAAATGCGAATGTTTAGATGAATGGATGGATGGATGAATGTTTATTTGAAGGTATCTCCGGAACAGCTCAACAGATCTTGATGAAATTTGGTACAGACGTAGAGCACAGTCGGGAAGAACACAAAGCCTTCTAATAAAGTTTTTTTTTTAATTCCACACGGACGGAGTTGTGGGAGACAGCTAGTTTTAAATATACTGCATCACGATCTATGGTCTATTTTAGATCACTATGGCCAATACATAAACTTCTTCTAACCATAAATTCCAATGATTACTAAACAACGATAAACTGACGATCATGACTTCGCAAATGTAAGTCATTCATGTAACATTACATAATATTTATTACATTATGAGATGACCATAGTTCTCTGTAATAAATCATTTAACATAAAACACTGCTATATCTTCAAGTGTAAGCAGTGACAACCGTTAACTCAGAGTTATAAAATGTTTCTTGTTGATGGTAATCAATTTAGACTTTTTGCATATGACTTCGTCGTATATCGTGTCACAATATGAAGTTATATATATTCATATTTTTATATGTATAATAGCAAGATATTATGTTTGAAATTAGCAACCTTCGCCAGCTTGTTCGAATAGAAATAATTATTTTTAAATATAAAATTGTATCCTGTGAAAGCTATTTAAATTCGTTAAGATGTCAGTTAACCTATATTTTATTGCATTAGAAAATATTTTTACGTTTAAACACGGTAACTGCTATTACTTATTAAAAAGTGTGTCAAAGAATATTTTAAAAAAACAATACATGAACTCTCACCACCGTTTTGGAATACACTTATTTGAACAATACCATTGGTAGCTATTATTTGGATATTTGGCTATGCAGTCAAACCTGGATAAGCGAGAACTGGACAAGCAAGAGTCCGGTCCCGACGAACGACCTCCATAAGCGAAAAACTCGGGTTAGAGAGAAACTACTATAAGCGAGAAAAAGAACGCTATCCCTTGGACTCTCGCTTATCCAGGTTCGACTGTATTTATGTAATTCAACGATTATTGTTATTTTAGAGAGCCTAGCACGAATATTGCGACAAGCGCCTTTGTATCCTCATTGTCAATAATGTCTAAATTAGTACGAGATTTTTAGTGTACTTTACGCCAGATAAGGCGCTGCACAGGTTTTGATACAAATTTTGTTAATGATAAGATAGCGCTTGTCACAATTGTTCGTGCTTGGTGCACAGAGCATTCGATATTTTTTTACAAACCTTTATTTACAGAATTCATACTTACTACTTAAGATCGAATATCATACAGATAACTGTTAGCATAAGCACCATATACTAGCACGAATATTGCTACGACAAATTTTCGACATTTCATCATTGGGTAGGAAATAAACGTCCTCGACCGTATCCGGGCTAAATGCATCCGTTGCCTCTAATAAATTAATCATTTCACTTTCGTCCCAAAGGGTGTTTCATGTTTTTTTCAATTGTGAAAGCGGACGCAGTTTCGCATACGAATCGATTGCGTGATTACAATCGGAAACAAATCGATGCTTTATCGGTACTGAGGTTTCGATTCGGAAACGCGCTGAATGAATATTAAATAACTACATGAATAGTAGCTAATACGAAAGCTTCCAACTTATTTAAAACTACTTTTGTAACTAGTTGTTACTCTAATTACATCACTATACTATGCAGAGAATACAAAACTAACATTCAACTATTTTAGTCACGAAGTATTTGGTATTCATGTTTTTTTAAAGGCAGATTGCAGTTGAATACATGTTGATATTTTTTTCATATTCAATTGTTAAAGCTTTTTATATCAACATACCAATCATTTATGCCTGCCAATTTTTGTGTTACAAAGATTTGAGTGAAAATGAACTGAATTACAATGGGTCCTTAAATTAAACCTTTTAAGTCGAAATCTTCATTAACTCGAAATACCATCCCCTTCCGCTGAACCCTCAGTATCTCGATGTTACTAAAATAAAATGAAGTCTTACTAGGGATTCCCCGTCAAAGCTTACTAATATTATAAATGTGAATGTTTAGATGGATGGATGGATGGATGGATGGATGGATGGATGTTTGTAGGTATCTCCGAAACGGCTCAACGGATCTAGATGAAATTTGGCACAGATATAGAACATAGTCTGGAAGGACACACAGGCTACTTATTACGTTTCTTTAATTCCGAACGAAGTCGCGTGCGACAGCTAGTAGTTCATATCTAGAATGTCTTAACTCGAAGACTCAATAACCGTTGATTCCTGAAACAAAATCAAAATCTCGTCATCCCTCTCATTATCGTCGACAAAACATATATAACAACTAGCTGTCGCCCGCGACTTCGTCCGCGCGGAATAAAAAAATAGAAAACGGGGTAAAAATTATCCTATGTCCATTTCCTGGTTCTAAGCTACCTGCCCACCAATTTTCAGTCAAATCGATTTAGCCGTTCTTGAGTTATAAGTAGTGTAACTAACACGACTTTCTTTTATATATATAAGATGTGTAAAACATACAACAAACGGTGTTTTTGGTCTCAGAAACCCACGATAAGTCCAAGTTTTTTCCATTTTCCTTAACATTCAAGATATCAAGATTCTACTGTACTTTGAAACAATTTAAATGTAGAGCAGTGGATGACGACGCTTACTAAGTGTTACCGTTGTTCTGCCGAACCACTGAAATAAAAACATACCGACGTCCCTTTTATTCCCATTGAAAAAAACAGAGATAGCAATATATATTCCTATGAATGTTTCGCTCACTGTTATGAAGTACATTACAGTCTCCGTAGTTGTAACAATCGTCAAAGTAACTTGGTCAATCTGTTCAGAATAGATCATTGTCATTAAAATTTACTTCATTATTTGTCACCTACATATTGTAACTTTCATTAGGTACTTGGAAACGCAAAATACGCGCTAGCCGTGGAGTTGCGGAAAACGAGCCCTTACAACTAACCAACTAGGTACTTGGAATAAGTTTATGTATAGATATAGTAATTCCACTTTAGTCTCGTTGACAAATAAAAGCATATTTTATTGTTCTTAATATTTAGAATTTACTATAAACTTTAATAATTTGATAAACGGATGTTCTCATGTATTGAAAAACAGAATCTTCGGAAATCACGTTTTTGGACGTATTCAAAATTGTGGTTTAGCTTTGATTTCTAACGTAAACTTAGCCATAAAATATTTTTTCGGAAACGAGCAACGGAAAAGATCGTCTACGTCCATGGAAAGACCGAAATACCGGTTACTACAGATGTTTTGCTTGTCTTAGTAAAATTATCTGTTAGTTATAACCGTACTATATCTAGATAAATAATTTCACAAGTGACATGTATATTAAACTTAGTTGTTATGTAGCCAGCAAATAAATATGTCCAACTTTTCCGTTAACTCGCAAGACTAATTACAAATATTAAATGTCATATTGTTATGTTCAAAATGTACAATATGATATCCATCTCAATAACTGTGTCCGTCCGTGACCGAAGTCAATGTCACAATCATACTCATCTCATGCAACAATCGCGAGACATTGCGGCTTACGTTGATTTAATATCGATTGTCGCAATAAACCGGTTCGCCTGACCTGCAGCGAGTGCCTGATATGATGCGGGTGCAGCCAACAAACTCACTTGACCTGTAATACATTAAAGTAGGCCAATTCAACAGGTTTAGTCCTTTGACTCTTTGATGGCATTCCAATAAGTTTCTTATTATCCTTGTCTAAGAATGGATCAACAGTCTAAGTTAACTCTTCGATTGGATGCTGGAAATTGATGATTATGTTTGTCACAAGATTAAACTAATTAACTTCAAAATACTGAGTCAAGATAGAGAGATCTGAAATCAAATAGACAAGTATGTATTTAGAAAAGACAAAATTATTACAATCGAGTTATATTCAAGGAAAATTATTTTAATCAAGTCTAATTGGTACATTAAAGGTGGTTAATTACTAAGTTAAATTGTGTACCTTAGTGTACATTTATCATATTAAATCCACACTAAGCATGACTGTCTTTAAGTGGTCCACCATTTAAAGAATTCAGATTCTTTGCTGATGCGGAAGTAAGTCATACATTTCACAAAATCCTAAAGCGCAAGGAGCAATTATTTCGTAAAAAATAGGTGATATATTATTATATATCGATTTCACTCCAGTTGCAATAATTTTAACCGTAAAATGAATCATCACTTTTGGTTCATTGTCAAATGGTTGCTTGGAGGGACATGTTCTTATTTGAAATTTCACACTTGTTTCTGGCTGAATACACACAGCCATAGGTTTTATTGTAATTAATTTCTTCGTTATATTAGAAACGTCTATTTTTATTGTCGAAGAGAAAATTTTATGTGTATTGCATATTATAAAATGATCGACACATACTCCATGTACCACTGGTGCATTGCTCATGTCGAATATTGTTGGGTGAATTTCTATTGGATGAGGTAAAATTTCAGCAAATATTCTAGTAGTTTTGGTTTCGATTAATTCATAAGTGTCCACATTACGAAATTCCACATCGAAGTAACTTTGATGATAGCCAATGTATTCACATTTACTTAAATACACTGATGTTTTTCGTTTCGAATTCATCGATAAATGTAGGCTTGTTACATCAAATACAAACGTATCTAAAGCAGCTTCTATAACGTTTTTCACTAAAGACAACATAAAGTTATCTATAATATTGTTCTCAACTTCATTAATTGTTGAAGGTTTTTGTATGAAGCTTGTACTAATTTCGTTTACTGAATCACTGGTGGTAGTTTGCATAGTAGCATTGTTTGAGTTGCACGATTCAATTTCTGATAAATCTTTTTTATGTTTAACGATTCTTATATCATATTCATGTTCGTCTCTGCTTTCAACTGTTAAAATACCACAGGGATGTCCAAATTGTGGATTTAAATGCCAGGAATAGACTGGTGGTATATGAACAATTTCAGACACCTTTGTACACCTCGGTTTCTTAAATTGCGTTGAAATATTAACGCAGTATTCGGATAAGAAATTTTCATTGCCATCTTTATATTGCATTAAGAAAGTTAAACTTGTTAAGAAATCATATTCGGTTTGCTTTAAATTAAAAATAAATTTAAATCCCATTGATAAACCAGGATACAATTTTACAGAAAGATAGGGTAATACGTTAGCTTTCTTGAAAAAATTGTGATTTGTTACATTTTTGAATCTTGCGAATACACAATCTAAAGAAGTATTTTTCAATGAAAATTTTATCGTCTGCTTCATTGGTGACTTATTGGAAATAACTAATTCTTTTGGGCAACATTCAATTAATTTAAAATTCATTGAATGACATACCGTTGCATTAGACACGGCTGATGCATGAACATCACCCGAACGTAAGGAATGATAACTTAGTTCACTATATTTTGAATCACTTTCTTTCTGTTGTTCATTATTCGGTTCATTTTCTTTATTTCCATTATCTTCTAAAATTACGTCTTCTTCTGCCGTTTCTTCCAATCCTGAAAATGATGTGTCTATAAAGTCCGCTGTTTTCACAGAATTTTGGATAGATGGCAAGGGCCCCTCAATATTTTGTAAACTATTTGTTTTATGTTGTTTTTGTTGATTCATCCACCGCGACTTCTGCCAAATATGGACTGTTCTTATAAGTATATCGGTTAATTCAAATGGTGTTAGCCTTGAATTCTCTATACAAAGCTTTTGTATGATAAGAAGTTTTCTTAGATTGGCCTCTTCAATTTTTCGTTCCCGGTAGTTTGGTACGATATACAATTTCTCGATAAGGCATTTCCATTTGGGTAGTGTTTTAAAGTCTATCTTGAACTTATCTTCAATGCTTTTTATAACATTCTCTACGTCTATTTTGCCTTTATTTGTATCACGTATACGAATGCATTTGTCGGTTGGTTTCATTTTATAAGAACGGGGTCAATATTTTTACAAAATTGTCATAAGATTTACAATAAATGAAAAACTATTCGGAAAAAGCAAGAAAAACTAAAAATTATTGATTGTAAAATAAACAAATCGTTATTGACACGAAATGTCATTACAAAACAAAATCCATTCCGTTACTCATACATAGAAAGTTTTCAAGTCTTCAAAAATGGTTGGTTTTGTATTTTCTATATTTTAAAAATGTATGTTTCTATTATCATTCAAACGTATATTATATTTTGGTGCGATATCACATATTTAACTACATATATTAGTTTTTGCTCGTCTTTAAAATATTTTTCAATTAGTTCATATTGCTATCAGCTCTATAAAAACAATTATCTTGGATCAGATACACGATGGAGTCGACGGTACCCGGCGTCCTGCTCAGCATTGCACTGGCTCTCCTACCCATAGTGTCTTCGAACCAGGACCACATAGCCAAAGAAAACATACCCCATTCAAGGCAGAAGAGGATACTCTGGATAACAAACGATGGACGGCTGGCATTGCCACCGGGAACTACGATGGCTATCACGCCTTCTCTTTCAATGCCATTCGTACGTCATCCTCCCAAAGGGTTTTTGTCTAACATGACAGTCAGTTTTCCGTTTACAAGTAAGTTGACGTATTTAAATTCACCAAGTTCATCCTCAATAGTCACATTTTCTAAGTACCCTGGTATGTTTTATTTTTAATTAGGAGTTAGGAAATTACAAATTAGGAGGCTAACGAGCGCAGGTTGCCTAACGTTAAGTCATCAACGGCCTATAGATGTCTACACTAGAACTGTAAACGCTGTCAGTTTTTAAGGACAGATCTCTTCTTGAATTTGGAGATTTTCCTTCAAATATTGAATGTATCTTAATGAATTTACAGGTAAACTGACATACGAAGTGGAATTTAAAAGTCAGTACATGTATTTAGGTTCTTGGATTAGATCAGTCATAATTATTAAAATATGTAGTACTGACTAATAACATCTTTAACATGTTCTTAGTACGTTTTAGTAGTTTTAACAATTAGTTTTAAATGTTATATTAAGTATTAGATTATTCTGTATTTTAAGTAGAAATTGTAGGTGAATATAACATACATTCTGTAATGTCAAATTAGTTTAATATTATTATTTAGATTACTGAAATATTTGTACCATTAGTAATTTTAGAAGTACATAGACCGAGAGTACCGTAGTAAAGTTGAACAAGTTATGAATTATAACGTCATCATGTAAATTATTGTAAATATCTCGATGCAAGAAAGTCGGTAGTTGTTAATGTATATAGAAATTCCCCAGCCGATGTTGGTAAGTGACTTTGAGTGGATCTATAGTTTAATTTTACATATAAAGAAGTTTTTCACTGACATCTTGAATTTAAGTACATTTGCATATGAAGTAGTTGATATAGTAAAAGAAAACGTATATTACCACTTTTTCATTGTAGTGACGAAAAGACATCATTACTCCAAAAAAAAAAAAAACTTAAAATTAAAGCGCAGTAGGCTAATAGATTTTATTTCTGTATCTTTTATAGTTTATTAATATATTTTTAACATATTATAGTTGATTTCGATAAATTGGGACTAACGGATAATGAGAACCCATACGGAGACCTGCCGCCGATCTTTGCCCGTTCTATGGGCGGAGCTGCAGCATCTGTAATGGCCAATTACATCGGACATTACCTTGACACACGACGAGGGAAGCGATCGGCGAGAGAGGGTATACCACCAGAAGTTGAATCGGCTGTACTTGACAGATTCCATGGTGGAGAAAGGTAACATTAAAAAAATCATGTTTCACAATAAAACTCCAAGTTAACTGTCGAATTTATCAACCTATATATATATATATACAAGTGACCCATTTAATATATAATTTTCTATTTGGATATAACTTTCACCCTAATACTAATAATGTAAATTGTAATTCAAGCCACGTACGCACTAGTTGGTTACGGGTGATGAATGTTGCTTTTACTGACGATGTTCTAAATTCTTACAATGCTCCGTGTTAACGTTACGTAAGTTATATGTAACCGACATTAATCAAATAGTTTTAAATTAAATATTATAACGTCAACTAAAAAGAAAAAACTCCTCCACATAACAAATAGATGTCGTTATACAAATGTGAATAGACAATGCAATTGATTTTTTATCTTTTTTTCAAGTTTTATTAAACCTTAGCGTAATAGCGTGTTAAAAACCCAAATTTGTTTTTCTTTTTTTTATTAACTATTGGTTGTTTCCAGAGCGTTAATGTACGGTATAGCAGAGGATCTGTTGGCTAACTTTGGTCTCTCCGGTAAGGAGTGTCTCTTGCGTGCCATATGCGAGATCCATGCTCATCCGCTTACCAATTTTGGATTTCTCGGCGAAGTGATGAAGTTATTCTTTAGGTTAGTTTCATGACAAATATTTATAACAATTCAGTTTAGATATATTTATGTTATTCCTTTTGCCGTGCCATTAAAAAGGGAAAATGAATGGGTTTCGTAATACAGAATTTCATGACAACATTTCTAACAAATAAATACCAACTTTTATTGCGAACATTAATTTTTCACTTCCTACACTACATTTTCAGCCCTAGCAAATCGCCGTATTCAAGTCTTTTAGAAGAGTACGTTGAAGCCCAACGAGCAGGCGAGAGCGGAGGCGAATGTTGGCCATACTATCGACTCTGTCCTAAGAGCATATTCCAGCCCTCATCGGCCAACAAATATTCGTAAGTTATATCAACGTACATAATTAAAGAACCAATGAATAAGCCAACATAAACAGTAAATAAGCCATCAAGAATAAATTAATTACTTCTGGTTCTGATGACTATAAATATATATTTTGTATTAACAATTGGGTAGGAGTTTTTAATTTTTTTTTTACATTTCAGGGAAAATGCGGAGGATATACACAGGCGGAATGAACAAGAAAACATCGATAAAAACATCGTAGAATTAAAGGCAATGTAATATAAAAAAAATAAAAGCGTATCCCAAATGTAGTGCTAGTTTCCAGCCAAAGTTGTTTGAAAATTAATCTATGGAAAATTTCGTGTTTATACTTTTTAGGATTTCTTTACGTTACGTAGTATTTACTTTGAGCAAATAAAAATTATTATAAATGATACATAGATGTTGGAAATAAATTCATAAATAAAATTCATATTTTTTTAGTTTTAAATAATTAGTAAAATAAAGTACATATAATATGTAAATGAGGATTTAAAATTGAATACGTTGATTTGAAATTTAAAAAAATAAATAACAAATTTCAGAACCTAACCAATATGGATCTAACAGGAAAATGTTATTTGGATTTCATGTATAGAAAATTATTATATATATATTATATATACAATTTTCATTTAATTATTTTTATAATACGCATTTTGATGTCAATAATAAGTAAATACAATATTTTAGGAACCTGATTTTTAATCTAAGTGCCATTCTATGTAAGGTAAATGTAACTTAGAAACAACTTTATTCTTTTGTAAATTGTTTTAACAATATAAGCTGTGTAAGTTAAAGTTATAAGTAAATTGGAGTACAAGAATGTCTTAGATGAATGTGTAATAAAATGTAACGTTAAGTATTTATATTTATTTATTAATAATATATTTTAAAAATCACTATTTATTAGTTGTTGTTGGTTTTATTTAAAGAAATGTAAATGAAAGTCCTACTAGTGATTACCTAGTAATTTTTGTATAAAATAATAATGAAATATTTATTTTTTTATTTCAGATTTTTTATTAAATCGAATTCACAAGAAAAATTTAACAAATATGTATTTTACTAAAACAACCAAATAATTTTTGTGCCACTTATCGTTGGTTTTTGAAACCAAAACCACTGTATAAAACATATCGTTATCCCTCTTATTTATCGTTTTTAGTCTCAGAAACCAACGATTAGTCATTATCTTAGTTTTATTTTCAACTTACATTCAATAATAATGGTGATATTTGATTTTTTTTAAATACTAGGCTATATTTGAATGTTTAAGTAGAACAAAGGCCTTTGATAATCGTAATTTGGTATATAACAAATAATGCGTATATATATTTAGACACTGCGCGCGCATATGTGGAAAAAATGAACTAAAATTGAACCCTAAGTTATGTTGTCCAGACTTCAAATTACTATTACGTCATCTCAAAGGAATATTCTAGAATAAATAGTGAAATAAAGTTATATCCCAATCAAGATTTAAAATGAATTTTAATAAATAAAAAAAGTAAGCCAATAATGTTTACTGAAACATATTTTCTGGTATAGAGCTAAATAATTGCAATTAAATATTTTTATAATATACTACGTTGACATAAATACAACATAATTATAGGTAAATTAATATTCCAAATACTCTTATTATTTTTGTATGACTAAAATACTACGGTACTAAGTCTGTGACGCACGCATGTTAGCTTTCAAACCTCCGTCAGGGGGCGTGAATCGTAGGTACTGCAAGTTGACAACAATCTTCTATTTTTGGATCAAACCATTGATATGTTTAAGGTAAAAATGATAATAGTGTGTGTTCAATTGTTTGTGATAAATATAAAGTGAAAGTTTGTGATATATATGTTTAATTTCAGCCGCAACATGTGATGATCATTTATTTATTTATGATGAACGTAATGGTTGAATCAACAACGAAAACAAAACGAAGTTATTCCGATCAATCCGTCAGAGGATATATTACAGAGGCAAGTACATTAATTTCAATTAAAACACTAAATATTTAAAGGTTAAATTCACATATTTAATTATACCAATATAAAGAGAAAAGATTTGTTTTTTATAATACAACTCTAGAATTCAAAAACAATTTTAATTATTTTCACAAAGCACATTTATATAATAACCTCAAATATAATAAGATTGTATTTTCCGACTTGACACTAGAATGTAGGGCTAATTTATTTATTTATGTATAAACTATGCTCACGTTTGCAGCAAATCTATTCTAGTCATTAGAACACTAAAAAACTATATAATTAAAAGTCTACGTGTATTAACAGACGCGTAAATATATTCCAGAGGACATGTTGGTGGAACGAAGTTTGCAAGGAGGAATTTCAAATGCTGTTTCGATGTAAATGCCCTTCTTGGTCATACTGCCGAAGTCCCGGAAAATATTATAACGCGGTATGCTCAATGACTGAGACGGGGTACATCTGGGACCAACCTAACTCACAATGGCGTGGTCAATAGACATAAGTGAAATTATAAGTAAATTTTTTGGCCTCCTCGTTGTATAAATTAAAATTTATCGCTTGTTTTAAATATTCGTGTCAAAATTTTAACTATTCAGAGACTGATTGATTTCATTAGAAGAATGAAATGAAATTTCGCCTTATATTTTCATATTTAAGCAAAAGACGATGGTCTTTAGTTACAAATGTAATTTTAAGTCGTGCATTTTAAAATCCATTGACCAATTTTGTTGTAATTCCTTATTATTCATTAAATAGTTACCAATAATAATGTATATTCATTTTCAAACTCCGTTTTTTGTCCCATATGGTGTTTTTTTAATCGACTCTCAATATTAAAGACCTCTTATGTTGTCAGCGCATGCGTGTTAGCAGTTAGCGACAAACTGCCGACAATCAATACGACGGCAGTGCGAACGTAATCGTAAACGTAGCAGATCATAACAAATGTTCAACAAAATGTTGCATATATTTTTGTTGTTTTTTATCGTTTTCAATGTCTATTGTGAACCGGAGACGGTGAGAGATAATTTAGATTACTTTAGTTACGGGAACAATGAAGATGTATTGAAGAATTTGGACATACACGTCGTAAGTATTTTTTTCATCCTAATTAAGAGAATATTTTTTATTGCAATCATTATTTTTAAAATAATATTTCGAATATAGATGCGCTTAATAAATAAGATTTTTAAGGCCAGGCGCCCGCTTCTGTTTTTCTTAAACAATATTTACTTTTTAATTAAAATATACTTGATAATCTACTGCTTGTTACCGCATTTAATCGTATTTTATTCAAATAAAATTTCAGCCAAAAGATGAGATTGTACTCAGACCACAAGAAGTAAAAGACTGGCCCCAACAGTCGCTGAACGTGGGCCAGATTACAGCAGTCTCCTTAAATTCATTGGGACAACCGGTTATTTTCCATAGAGCCGAAAGAGTTTGGGATGAAAGGTAATCACATCCAATAAATATGTTTCTTTACTATCTTATTTCATGTTCTCTTTCCAACTGTAACTGACTATAATAAAATAGCAGTAGTAAATATTTGAACTCAATTAATTTCAGCACCTTTAACGAGTCAAACGTCTATCAGAACTTGGACAAAGGTCCTATAATAGAGGACACGATTCTAGTGTTGGATTCTCACACCGGTTCAGTCCTGCACAGCTGGGGTGCTTACGCATTCTATATGCCTCATGGACTTACGGTCGACCATCATGACAATGTTTGGGTCACTGACGTCGCAAAACATCAAGTCTTTAAGGTAAGAACTTACCATTTTGAACTTCAATCACTTTGAGTCTTAACTAACGAACCACCTAAACAAAACCAATTATCAGCCCTCAAATACATTTCAATAGATAGACCTATTTTAAGATGAGTTTACTAATTTATAGCTGTCGATCACGACTTAATCTGCGCGGAATTAAAAAAAAACTTAGTAGCCTTTGTGTTTTTCTAGGCCATTATTTACATCTATGCCAAACTTCAGCGAGATCCATGCAGCTATTCTGGAGATACTTTCTAAAAAATATTCATCCATCCAAACAGCCAAACATTTGTATTTATAATTAATAAGGCAGTAATATGGATTCTGACAAACACAGTATCGCTGAAAATACTAAGTTCTAACCTATAAAAAAGTAGAAAGTAGAATATGTATCAATCTTACGTTACCATTATAACTAGTTCCCAAATAATTTATTATTGCTTTCAGTACACACCAAGCAACCACAAATATCCTAGTTTGACTATTGGCGAAGCTTTTACAGCAGGCTATCCGTACAGACGTCGCGTATTGTTGTGCATGCCGACATCGGTAGCCATAGCAACGACTGGCGAAATCTTTGTCGCAGACGGTTACTGCAACAATCAGATCTTGAAGTTTAATGCGGCCGGTACTTTGCTACTAACAATTCCTGCGTTCTCTGACACATTAACACTCAATCTGCCACATAGTGTCACATTACTGGAACATTTGGATGTTGTGTGCGTTGCTGATAGAGAGAATATGAGAATCGTGTGCCCGAAAGCTGGTCTGAAGAGTTATATAGACATTATGGAACCGGCGACAATCATCGAAGACCCTACGTTAGGCCGTGTGTTCGCTGTTGCTTCCCATGGTGACATTATATATGCCGTGAATGGACCAACGTCACAAAACATAGCAGTCAGAGGATTTACCGTAAATGCTGTTTACGGCAATATTTTGGATACTTGGGAACCGGCCACTGTAAGTAGATTTTGTTTTTATAGTTTTCCATTGAATAAGAAATCCATTTTTTCCAGCCAGTTACTTAAATGCAAACATCCATTATTAAGATTATATTTACAATTTAGATTTGCAATTTCAGGGTTTCACAAATCCACATTCTTTGGCCGTAACAAGGAATGGATCACATTTGTACGTTACAGAAATCGGACCGAACAAGATTTGGAAGTTTGAATTGACCGATGTTTACGACCGAAAGTAGAAGACCAACGAAAAACATAAATTAATTTAAGTTTTACAAAATAATATCGCTTTGTTGCGATGGCGGATATAATTCGCGATTAACCTAATATTAACAAAAGTTCTATAGTTGAAAGTAATATGTATATGTTAAAAATATATGATAAATTCTACTATAACTCACGCTTAATATTATATTCTACAATATTTATTTATAACATAGTGCTATGTTATAAGTCGACTATCAAATGGCATTGGTTCTGTTAAAAAAAAAGATAAAACTTTAAAACAAAAAATCGAAAATAGACTCTGTTAATACTAACATTATATTCTCAGTTACTTCAACTTACACAACATTCTTTTGTTAAAAAAATGCTAATGTCTATTGTCTCACGTCAAAAATATAGCTAACAGCTAAAACACATTAGAAACTTGTTTTTGAACAAATAAAAACATTTAAAAGCAGTTCAGAAGCCACTTTTTCCACTTTTCATATGTACAGTTATTTCTAGCAATGTTGTTTGCATACTTCTTTTAACGCAGTAATATTTATAATGTCCATACCCGGAATCTCCAGTTAAAATAATATAAAACTGTAATTTGCAGATAGAAATATTAAATCGCTTTTATTTAGTTTTTGCTATATTTAATGTAATGTTAGCTGAAACAAAAATAGATATAAAAAATAAAGATAACTTCATTTGTTATCTATAACTTTTGCCCGCGAATTTCAACTGTGACAAATTGGAATGCCTCCCTTAAAGGAATAATGTTTTATTTATTATATTTAATCTATATCCAAATATAAAAATAATTTGAAACTTTGTGGTATATTAGATAATAATAAAAGAAAAATTTGGTTAATGAAATGTATTATTAATATAAATAACTGCATATATTAAAATTTAATTAGTATTTAATGAAATTGCTTCTATAATTATGAAATATTGTTCAACTTGTAGCTTTATATTAATACAGTATTGTTAATTGTATTTTAGAAATGTAGCGACTTAATGCTTTTCCAAAAATATAACTATACAAGGACAATTTAATGGTCCAAAATAATCACGCACAGGAAAACAATTCTATGTTATGTCTAAGAGCTTTGAAAGTCTATGGTCTGCAAGATCTCATAATATTATTTTCGTTTAAAAAATATAATGAATACAATCTTTATTGAAAATAAAAAGGGTTATAATTGTTTTGTTATATTTACAAATATTTTTTTTAAGAAATAATTTCCACTTAAGTCATATTTCTAATAATTTTTTAACATGTTCACTGAAACCAACTGAGAATTGTAGTAGCATTGAATGTGTTAAAGATCTAAATATAATTTAACAGACCAAAAAAATGTAATGATAATTGTTCACAAAGACAAATACGTAGAAAAATCTTAAGTAGAGCATATTCAAAAAATATTTATTAGAATATATTAAAGGTTTAATAATGAGTTTTATTTATCCCAAAAATCTTTGACTGAATTTTGTAGTTTAAAATTTTTTTACAATTTTAGGAATATTCCTCAAAGATACTAAAAATACGTAAGATAGGTTTCTCTAATTTCAACAACAAGTTCCTTTATTATTAAAAGAATTGAAAGAAACAACACTGTCAATAAATATAATACTAATATTATAAATGCGAATGTTTGAATGGATGGATGGATGTCTGTAAGAAGTTATCTCCAGAACGGCTGCTTGGATCTCGCTGAAATCTAGTATAGATGTAGAATATACTTTGGTAGAACATATAGTCTACTAATTAAGTTTTTTTTTAAGTATCGCACAGACGGAGTCTCGGATGACAAGTAGTTAGTATAAAGATGACTTCATATTTTTGCATTTTCTTTAATTAATAATGGAATTTTAACTTTAATGTATTCTATACAACAATAAAATATAAAACATGAAATATAAGGGATAAAAATTATTCCACAGTATTTGGCAATAAATATTTAATAGATTTATAAGTTCACAGATTATATTCATCACATAGATAACTATAAATGTTATGAAATGTCAAACTACCTACCTATTAACTTTCATATTTTCTTTTCTTCATCACTTTCATGAACAGGACCATGTCTGTAACAAAATTAAAGTGAACAAAATTATTACAAATGCTTCTTTCAATTAATTAAATATCTAAAATCTTCACTTAACTGTTTTTTCTCATCAACTCTTTACAAAGTTTAACTGTTTTATTTTTTTATATCATAAGGTGGCAAACGAGCAAGCGGCCACATAAATTCGCCGTAATGGCGAAGCGACCGCTGCCCATAGACATTCGCAAATGCAGATGCGTTACTTAGCTTTAATCAACGGAGAAGGGAACGCACAGAAAGAGGATATTTCTCCTTATGCGTCCCCTCTTCCGCCAAATTCACTTCCCCTTCCCATCCTTTCCTATTAAGAAAAGGGTGGGAAGAGAAAGAGGACTAAAATTAAGCTTCCGGTACCACACTCATCAGACGAAACGCGAAATTGCTTCCACTTGACGCCTGTCTTCTGTGTGGTCGTGGTATTGCACCGGTAGACCCGGCCTATTCGTGCACCCAACAAATATTGTATTGTTGCGGGATCTACCACTGCTAGAAATTGTCTTGCTACTACATTTTTCAACTCGTAAATCCTCAATTTTATCTCCCGACATCGAACACTCCCATCTCTGAACCACTGAACACATTCAGTACCAACATATCTTCAGACTAATTCAATATTAAATGAAAAAAAAAATCTAGTTATTAAAAACTACAGTAAAACTTACTTATAAATATAACCATGACAACAGCAAGCATGATCCAGAGCCAGCACTTCCAGGCGCTGCGGCTGTGAACCTGCAGCCGTTCAGATTCCACCTTCAGCGACATCAAGTTTCGGTCCGTCAGGTCAGATGACTTCTTTAATGCCTATAATTACACATTGTTTCAACATCTTCTATATATATAAAAGAAAGTCGCGTTAGTTACACTATTTATAACTCAAGAACGGCTGAATCGATTTGACTGAAAATTGGTGGGCAGGTAGCTTAGAACCAGGAAACGGACATAGGAAAATTTTTACCCCGTTTTCTATTTTTTTATTCCGCGCGGACGGAGTCGCGGGTAAAAGCTAGTTTATCATATTTTAACCACAGATAATATGATCATTTTAATGAAAAATGATTTAATTTCTTGTTTACATTGAATAGGCTATTGAACCGGTGTGAAAAATACTAGACTATTTTTATGACGAATTTTTGGGCAACTGCCTTTTATAAATGACATTTCTAAGAGTTTTTAATTGTCTATGGCTTGCTTATGTTTTCTCTAGTAAATAACTAAAATGTTAAAATCTAACAGTTAGTTAAAATCTCACATACCTCAGTATCACCTTTTATAATTGTGCTGGCAATTTGAGATTGTTCTTTTAAACTCTTTGTAAGCAGAACCATATTTTCCGCAACTTTTTCCTGCATATTCTGGTGATACTTAAGAAGTGAGTCAATATCTTCTTGGCTTGTACTATTGCTGGTGAAATTCGGTGCTTTTATTATATTCCTTTTACGTAATGTGTCATCACTATCTTCTGCAAAGGAAAAACATTTAGGCAACGGTAATATTAAGTTATATTAAGCATTTATACTTATAACCAATATTGCATTGTTTAAATGGCATATATAATTAAACCAAGAACTACAGTTTCACTTCACATTTTAATTTATGGTTTCTACGGTACTGTCAATGCCTTACCTAAACCAAACAACTCAGTTCGTAATTCAACACCATATTTAGCAACTGTCTTTTGATGTATTTCCTGAGCTGCTGCATCTGTGGTCAGAGTTGCAGCGCCATGAGATAGTAGCTGGACTGCTTCTAACTGTAAAATTAGAACACATCATTAAAAACAATAATTTCAATTAGTTATCAGGTTGTAGTATGTACATTTAAACATTTTTATTAACACACTAAAAAGCCAATGTTTTATGTCTGGTTCATATTATGCTAGTACAGTAAGACAGTAGTGCTCAAAATCAGCACTGGCATAAAATTGGCAAACTGTAAACACTCACTGGTGCCAGTGAGCCAAAACAGTTCACTCTAGGTCAGCACTACTGTCTTACTGTTCTAGCATAATGTAAATATGACATAAAATAAATGGGAAAAGTTATAGCAAACACTACTAACATTAAATATGTATTCTTTTACATATTGTCACATTGCGTTGAGACTGCACTCAGTCGCTGCTAATTAATAAGGGCAAAATTAACTTACCTTCTCTATAGGGCTATTTAAATTTGCAGTTTGAATAAGTCCTTTCAAAAATGTAGCGCGTTTTGAATATTCAGCAATTAAATCTTTTGATATTTTTCTGTAATAAAATAAAATAATGTAAATAAAATGTAGTATACATTACATACAATTTTATGAATTGTTTTAAAATTTTAGGTTTATATTAAGATTAGTTTAAAGTATATCGAGATATGGTTGGTAATTTCGCTTCTGTTCAAACATTGTTAAAGTAGGTTTGAAGACTCACTCAGGTCCAGTTTTTAATTCGGTTATCATTTCACCCAAGGTTTCCACGTATTGTTTTAGTCTCCAGTTTCCTTCCACGGGTTCTTGTTTGGCAATTAATTCACATTTATTAAGCAGCAGTCGTACATTCATCTCTTCTTTACCTATTTTAGGTACAGTTCCTGTACCCATTTTCATGTCGATCAATAAATTGTTTTCTTTACAATAACACGATATAATTCAAGTATAATTGTGTTAACAAGAGTTTGCTTCAAATAATCAAAATTGAAAAATATCAAAATTTTGATTTTTGACATGCAGAAATCCGAACGAATGACAGTTTGTCATGACATTGACAGTAGACAACAACGTCACAATCACAACTTCATGTTTTCACTTATCGTTATCGCTATTTATATACGGTACTAGATTCTACAGCACAAATTTTTTCATGTATGGTCTTTATTAGAATTCTTCAAAATGTTATCTAAATTAATTTAAAAAAAGTTGCTATTTTTCAAGCATTTTATATAACTTGTGGATTCAGATCCAGTAACATTCAGTAAGAAGCAATTAATTAAGTTCATCCATTTATCCATAATCCAAGACCCTAAGAGGTATATCTGTCCAAGTATTCCCCCTATGAAAAATAAAAGTGCGATGACTCTGCCAACCTCACAAGTTTGAGTAATAAATTTTTCAAAGGATAAATAAAACTCAGTTTAATATAGAAATATTGTTAAACCTTGCAACTGTTTATTAGATTGAAAAAGAATACTTAATTATAGGACAAAAATTATGATTTAGGTGGTTGCTTCTTGGCGGCCTCTGCCTCAGCCTCAGTCTTCTCAAAGTCAGCAATAAGTTTTTCCACCTCTGTACTTGTCAAGATTCTGATTATAGTTTTATTATCCTTTCTTGTTAGGGTTGCCATCTCAACTACAAGAGAACAAAATAATGTTAAATATAATCACATTTCTGTTAAAAATACTCTATTCAATTTGAACATTTTGAGATATGTTTACCTTTTTCTGGTGTAAGTTTAGTCATATCAAGAGTTTTACTCAGGACCTTGATTGCCAATGCCTGAGCTTCAGCCAAAGTGGTTTCATTCTCTTTGTATTCTTGCTTGAGACTGGAAACTGCAGCCTGAAATAAATAATATTTACAAAGATATTTTTAGTTTCATTTTTAATAGTCTTTTACATTCAAATAGCATTTCCAGATTAAAATAATTATTAAAAACTGAAGGCTATAAACAGACAGATTATATTTTATGACATGCCTGTATAAAATGCAGTCGGAATTGTTTCAATCAAGATATTTAACTTACAGCACTATTGTTGCCAATACATGTGGCTTTCCATCCTCCATAGTTACCGCTGGGATCAGACTGATACAATTGGTAGCCATAGTGTTTATCCCAACCCATGTACAAAATGGATACACCAAATGGCCGCTTACCTGAAAGTTATGGATAAACCGTTAATCTTTGATAGTTTTTCGTTTGTTAACTATTTTATCTGACAAAAGAAATTTTAAAACAAGAAAATAATTAAAAAAAAAATTACTTGCCTCCATACTGAGTGTATGCTTGTTTTACATCACAAAGCCATGAAACAAGCTGTTCACATGGAATTGACTCTCCATATTGCAACAGATACCTCTGAGCGATGAGGCGTAATTCATTAGTCAGGACGTTGGCATCAGATGTAATCCCGGCGACTGAACAAACCATGTCATCGTTCAGTTTGTAGATTTTCTCAGAGAAAAACACTTCATCAAGCAGCTTGTTGGTGTTTCTACGTTCAGCTGCGAGTAATATGCCGTCTGTAGCCAGGATACCGAGGGACGTTCCGGCATGACTAATAGCTTCCATCGCATACTCGACTTGATACAGTCGTCCTAAAGAAAGTTGGTAAAATTGGCATAAAGATAAAAGAAACATTTTTCTCATTGATACTACAAATAATTATAATTACCTTCGGGTGAAAATATTGTTGTGCGAGTATCATAACGGCGAGCCTAAAGAAAACAGAAAAAGCGATGTATCAAACCAGAATGACCAAGCAAGATGTAACTAACCTTATTATGTTCAAATCTTTTTTAATTTTTACTATAAATTAAGGATTTGATATTAATCTCTTACCATTTTTGATAATTATCAGGTATATTTGAATAGATGTATAACTAAAGATATTTTAGCGAAATTTAATAACAGTTCAAAAACAGCTTCGCCGGATGACAGAGGGATGACAGCAAACTTTTCATTTTGATAGTTTTTTTTACAGATTAAAAAGAATATACCACCATAGATTAAAAAGAAGCCGTCGAAAAGTTAATGCTTTCTTATTAAGGTTTTCTTTAATTGTTAAAATTCTGGACTAAGATAATAAAAATAGAAGTAATTGTCAGGTGGCATTATTATTATAAATTATGTGATTTGTATTGATTATGTTATAAGTATATTATAATTTTACAAGTAAGACAAAACACGCTTAATTTTGATATAATATAAAAATAATTAACATGATAATAATATACTTATTAAAAATATATAGAACTTTGGTTCTTTCAAAATAATTTTAACTTTATATGAACCGTAAAAGGAGACGATAGTTATATCAGGTCAAAAGTTATTTATACGTCTAACATATCAGATAAAGTTCTTAAAACAATGATTAAAGTGAGCCTAAGCAATTTTGATTTATCAAAGATAAAAGACCTTATAAAAGCAAGAAAAGACCCATTGTTATAAAAATAAGTTTTATTAAAAATCATTCGCATCACACGTATTAGGTCACTTATTCTACTTAATATTATTATGCCACAATAACAATACCAGTAACAAATAAAAACATTGATTCGTAAAACACAAACTAAAAATTCCATCATATGCTGTCCTATCTATTCCAGTAACCTGAATACGTACAAGCACATAGTAAAATTTTTATTTGCATCGTAACTATAAATTACGAATAAAAATTTAAGTAATCATACACCTTCAATCATAATCAATATCATATTAATATGTAATTTACCCTAAAAACAAAATTTAGACGCGTCTAAATAGTTTGTAAAATGAATATCCTTAAATAAATTTAAACGTATAAAATATTATAATTTAGGCATTGCTGTGACCATCAGTAGAGCCGTCAATGTCTTGAAGTCACATAACTTTCCGCGAAGTAGTAACTAGGTCGACGATAGGTTGTACTATAGTGTACAATAGAATCATTACAACGAAAACCATAAGGGCAGTCGACAGGCCAGGTTGACTCGCACTAAAGTAGTCCATGTTGAAACCAATAGCCATTGTGATAAGGCCCATTGATATCGCGAATAAGCCGACAGCAATATGTAATATCTTCACCGGTCCAGTCTTGATCATTAAACGCACTTTGGACGAGAAGAGAGCTATGATACCAGTGATAAAGCTTATCAATGAGAATACTAACGCTATGACACCTGAAAACAAGAAAAATATTTACATGAATAGAATTCTTTAGTAGACAGAGAAAAGTATTTCTTTCTGATGGTCAATATTTTTATAGTAGCCTTAGTAATAATATGAATTAATATTTTCTAAATTAATTGCACTAATTATGACTTTGATAACTTGATAATTGCAATCGGTACACAATATTACACATTACAAATAATGAAATAATTATCCGAACCATTCATTGCCTATAAACGAAAGTGGTGTCATTTTTCCTTACCGCAGATTCCATGAGGTGTATTGATTTGCATATCAACCTCTGCTAAGCCAAGGAAAGTTCCAGCAATGACAAATATGGCGCCGATCAGTTGAAGACATCCGTGCACGACTCTCTTACTATCCACAGATAACTGACCAGACCACGCGTTATGCCTGTGTAGAGTTAGTACCGCTTCCACCAGAAATAATTGATACTGAAATACGTTAAATATCATTAGAGCCGTACCATTTCACGACATCACCACATGGCATCAAGGGTTGGTCAAAAAAAATATAGGTTTATACTATCATGAATCATTGTGTACGATCACAGATAAGGTATTTGTAAAATGTGTAAGATAAATTGAATGTTGTACAATAATCGCAAGATTATATCAATCTTCACAGTTCAAAAACATGATATAAAAAAAAAAAAAATTATGCAGCGCAGGCACAACAGAACTCTGGATTATTGTAACGATTTGTTAAATTTATCAATGAAACTACTTACGCCGGTTCCAGCAAAGATGATGTGCAACTGAAGGTTACTGATGGATCCATTTGGAGAAGATGTCAGAGCGAAATGCCACATGCTGAACACGACTATCGCGATCTGCATGTGGTGGAGCAAATTGAACAGCTGGCAGATGGCTTGCCACGCTGAGTTCCAAGAGGAACTGTACATTTCGCCACTTTCCGCATCGTAGGCCGCCGGAGCTCTGGTCAGTTCCGCTTGGTACGGAACGTGTTCTCTTACTTCGAACATTTCCACCTTCTCAATCGATTGCCTGCTCGTGCTAGGTCGATCCATCTTTGACGTCTTGGTGACTTTGTAAGTCCCACGGAACTTGAACAGCTTTCAAGACAGACGCAGTCGCATAGAATCCTATCTCCTCACTGACTAAACATTCGAGACGGCACAATTTATTTTAAGATAAAGTTACTCTTATTCCAGATAATATAAAGAATTCGATTTCGACCTGAGCTATCGTTAGGATTGACAGTTTTAAGATTAGAAACTTGCGTAACTATCTGATACATGGAGACGATAGTGTGTATGTTTGCAAGATTAAATTTATCAGTTTATTCTTTTGGGAAAATGTTGAAATCCGCTTCTGAAGGAGTGTGAAAAATTCTTGTCCAATTTCGCGACCTACATTTCTTTAAACCGTGTAGAAGGTGAAATGCGTAGTGTTAAGTGAAAATTTCTTAAGAACATAATTTTATTTTAATTAAAAGAGGAAACATTGTAAGAGACAGATTATCCCAAGTCCCCTTTATTTTTTTAAAGTGTAGCGTCTAGTGAACGAATTATTTCTTAAATGTTAAAAAAACACTTTTAAAAACTGTTTCAGATATTATGTTCAACGTAAACATAAGAATTTATACTTGATTAGTTCATTAATTATTCTGAATCATAATTTTATTAGCCAATTCTTTTATAATTTATTCGATTTTGCACAAAGTTCGCATTTAGTTAATTTAACAATATACAGGTACACTAAAATTTACCCTTACTAATTAATTAATTTTTAATATTATAAATGCGAAAGTAATTCTGTCTGTCTGTCTCGCTTTCACGCCAAAACTACTAAAACGATTTAAATGAAATTTGGTACACAGATAGTCAAGAGCCTGAGGAAGAACGAAGGCTACTTACTTACTTAGGCTATACTTCGAGAGTAAACGATGGTACAAATTCTTCTTTAGGCTGAGTTTCAATTGGTACAATGTATTGGTATTTAAATTCAAATTAGTTCCAACTACAAACAGTTTATTGTTCTTTGATAGTATGATTTTATTTGATAGTAACATTATTTTCAAGTTAAGAGTTTGTTTTCTTACGTAAATATATTAAAATTATTTATTAAAAAGAATACCTAGAGCCGAAACTTACGTCTGTTCTCTGTTCTGTTCTTTGTTCTGTTCTGTTCTGTTCTCTGTTCTGTTCTCTGTTATGTTCTCTGTTTTGTTCTGTTCTGTTTGAAAATATCTCCGGAACGGCGCAACAGACGATGATATTTTGCACAGATGTAAAACATAGTATGAAAGAACATATAAGCTATCAATGTATTTTTTTTTTAATTACGCGTGGAGGGAGTCGTGGGCGACAGCTAGTACTTAATATAATAATTATTATAAGATAGTAATTGTTTAAAAATTAAAAATGTAGACCAACATTATTCGGAACTTATTGCTTACGTATTTAGTTTAGCCATCGAACGTTAGATGGCGTTGTAGATCGCATCAGAGCAACTAAGTATTTTTATTGAAAATTACATAATATACTGAAAATATCAAACAACATCCTGCATACTATGTTTGTACCATGTACTAAAAATAATATTTCACACAAGAAGATATTCTGAAACAACACTTATAAAGATTATTTTGGGCGCTAGATGGCGTACAAATATAAAATTAAAAACTAGTGCTAATTAATCGGCATTATTACACCAAATCCCTAGTTAGATTTGAAAGCTTATAAATACAAAAAAATTGTGAATGAATGTTAAAAACACATTAGTTATCGTATTTTGGTGTAACTTTTTCTTGTTGAGTATTATTTATTCGTGTTGTCTCATAAGGTTGCATCCAATAAAATAAAATGCCTACGACGCGACGGTAACTCTGAACGGGGTGCGGCATCTTTAAAATAAATTAATAAGGCTGTTAATCACTTCGTAAGGGTCTTTGAGGTCGAATGTGAATACATTTTTATACTCAACATTCTAGACAAAGTAGATACAATTTACTAAGATACAAGTAATTGTCGTCAAACTGATAAACTTGTAAACGGTTAACTGTAAATGTTAGTCGATATATTTTAAGATTCGATTTTTATTAATTCTAACCTAAGTTAACCTTAGACACATTATCAAGGCGTAACACATATGTACCAAAAAGGATACATTTTAATTACAATAGTATGTGTATTATTAGAAAATTATGAAGAAGCTTTCACAGATTATATTCAGTGTTTAAACTCAAGACCAAATTAAGTTGTTGCTATCAAAATGATGCTTTAAAGTTAATCTATAGTATAGATATATTTCTTTATGGCAAGTACTTGTCGACGACGTTTTTAAACGTGAAATACGAACACGCCGCACGTCTTAGACAATGTGCGGCCCGCCAAAAAAAATTAAATTGGCCCACTAATTAAAAAGTTGGTCACCCCTGATCTATACAAATATTTCAAAGACAAAAGATTTGTTTGTTTGCATTGGATAGGGTACGAAACTACTGAACCTACCTACTGAACTAGCTCTCGCCTGCTACTTCGTGCGGTATTAAAAAGAACTAAATAAGTAGACTATGTGTTCTTCCAGACTATATTCTACATCTCAACCAAATTTCATAAAGATCCATTGAGCAATATCGGAGATACCTTCTAACAACTATTCATGTAAACTTTCGCGTTTATAATATTAGTAAGATGTTTTTTTATTCCGAGCGGACGACGTCACGGGTAATTGCTAGTTAGCCAAAAAGTTATAATTGACGTAGTCTGTCAAGTGCTAGTTGTTACTGTACTTATTAGTAGATAATTATCTGAAATCACGATAAACACTATGATTAAGTAGTTAAAGGTAATAAAAAAGAACATAGTAGAGTTGTGTTACAATTTGTGTCGTCACTAAGTTTCGGGCCTGTCGGGACGAAAGGCTACCACTAAAGTAGAACTGTGTGATAGAGCAGTAAGAAATATCAGTACTGCTATTATTTAAATACTGTCTTTTCTGTCTGCTCTGTCTCTTACGTTCAAACAATAGCAGTAGTGTTCTGTCTCAATGTGCTACCCTCGTGTGAAACCAACGTAACATAGCCGCGTAGAGACGATTATAAATCGATTGTCGGCATCGGCTCCGTGTATCGATTATGGCCGATTATTGATTCTGATTTATAGCGCCATGGATACGTCTATCATCAACTGATTTAATAATGTTATAGTTTATCGAATAGTGAAAGTCGTGCACCCAGTGATGTATAACACAATTCGTTTTTTATTTATTTTTAACCCACCAAAAAGGTTTAGATTCAATCGAGTTACATGAGTGTTGTTATTGATCAAATATTTATTATTAATTTAAAATAACCAAACAATCTGAGTTCATATAAAGACACATCTTTTATATAATTAAAAACTAAGTCATAAAAAATAAATAAATCTTAAAATTGTACTTTCGCTATTTATGTAGTAGAACTAAAAATAAATTGCCCATAACAAAATTTTCGATTTTTTTACAATTCCTACTTCTACCACAGACGCAACTAAGAGATAAATAGGAAAACTACATTTTCACAGAGGGAAAAATCCTATCCAAAGATGTATGGAAATTCCCAAAAATTCATATTAAAAATTAGCTTATAAATATATTTATGTAACATCACCTCAAGGGTTCTTTAAGTAAGCCTGGGCACGCCTAACGTCTCTCTATTCCCATGGCTATTATAAATGAAGGGACGCGACGACTAGAGATGGCTACGATTACCATCATTACATTTATCGTTAGCCCGTGGCATGCGCGAAGCGTACTTTTTACTATACGGAAGTTGTTCCGATGTTGTAAGACATTATGATGGGATTCCAATGATTGTGGACAATTTAGAACGTCAAAGGATATTTGAGAACAAAGTTTTTAACAATACTTAATGCATTGCAGTTATATAGTTATCAAGAATGATTCCATAAATAGTGTAGAGCTAAATGTCCTACGATTCTGTACCTATTTCTCCTTCCTTTTACTGTACAAATGTGACATAGTTTGCTCTAAAAATTAAAATTAAATTAAATAATGATTAGGCAGCTTGAATTGCTGAAGCGTGGTCGGTAATTTAAGTTGAAGTTACCAGATTTAAAATGGATCGGACCACCCAAGATCTTCAAATCTTTTAGAAATCAACTTTATTTTACCATAATCATACTAAAACTGCAAAGTAAACGACTATCACACTATCTTTTTCCGTTCTGTTTCTCATAAAGCAAAATCAATTTACTTCGTCAAGTTATTAATATACCATTTGGGTTGTTTTAATTTCTTAATAAGAAAGCAATAGGTGGCTGTTGGTGGGCGGGGATAATAGCAGATTGTGTGGTCCGTTTAGTTTGCGAGCTGGAAGGCGGATGTCGATAAATCTGAGTCTTGGCAACAAGAAGCGAACTCTGGTACTACTAGATAGTAAAATATCTTGTTCCTCTATATTTACATACACAGTTACAACTTTTGTCGGACTACCTGTATTTCTATATCATTTGTATGTATGATTGAAAATAGATTCTTAATCGGGGGAAGTCAATGTTAAGAGTATTGACTGGAGAATTGTTGAATGAAGTACGCATATGGGTTCATTAGATTCATTAAAGTAAGGTTCTCTATATTTTAAGTCTTAAATATCTTTATTTTATTTATTTATCGATTATCAATATGTCCAACACTAGTGTTGAAACTTGCGCTTGTTTGTAAATTTTTTAATAGCTAGGGTTCCTAAAGGATGCTGGTAATTGATTCTCGTAACCCACATGTTACAACTCCCGTAATTACTATGAGAACGTTTGGTCTTTACAAAAAGAACATTGTGCTTTATACCATTATGTTTTAGACGTAAATTTTTACAATATTTGGCAGAATTGAGTTAGTTTTGTTATTATAAACACTTTGCAAACGAAAATATCTTGCCTTGAGAACAATGCAGTGCTGGTTGCACAATTTTTGTATAGATCCTATAACATTATTCGTATACTAGGCATATGTCATTGTATATGAAAGGTATTTTCCCTTCAACGGATTTTCATCAAGAGTGTAGCGTATCGAATGAGTAAATGCAACGACAAAGGATCCCTCGGGAACGAAAAGCGGTTTTTGACGAGGAAATGCACTTGTCTCCTCTTTCAAATTACCCGCAATAAATCAAGTAACGTCACTTCAACGTAATAACACCATAGAGAATTATAGGAGATTCAATAAATTGAGATATATTACATTAGCAAAGCTCAAAACAATCAATATAGGAGAAGCCAAGATCTTGGAAGAAAAAACAATGCGAATTGCAAACGTTGAACTTGGATGAAAAACAAGATTGCTTTAGACTATATTAATTATTTCAAACTGTTTTATTTCTCTGTTGTTGAACTGTGCTATGATAGACCTGCCATTTTCACGGTTCGTATTGCATCCACACGTCAGTAGAGATCGCACTTCGGAGAGGCGATGCACGGAAACACGCATTTTAATACTCGGCTAAATGTTTGTTGTGAATTTTAATTATTGCTTTGTTATATAGTATTTAGTGATGTACTAAAGTTTCTACAAGTTACTGGAATGGTAAGTGTTCTTTTTAGGAATGTGTACACATACATATTGTTGAATGAAATCTCTAAACAAATATTTAGTACATGATTGTAAATATGAAATAAACATTTCAAGAGGTATATTTTTTAAAGCTGCTAGAATTTAAAAAAAGAAAATTGTAATAAACTAAGCGTATGTCACCCGGGAATAGAAGCTATACACATAGTGAAAGAATTTTTCAAATCTATTTAATGTAAACAAACAATCAAATCTTTTCTTTTTATAATATTGGTACAGATTGATTTTTTTATTAATCTTTATAGTATTAGGTTGAAAACGAGCAAGCAGCCATCTAAATTCGCCAACATAGCGAAGCGATCGCTGTCCATAAACATCCGCATTTGCAGTTGCGTTGCCTACTTTTATATGTTAAGTTTTATTTAGAAAAATACAGTTAAAGTTGTAAAATATAACAGCTGTAAACTTTTACTATAAAATGTAAAGTTTTTTCTAAAAATAAATAAAGTTTAAGATCCTTATAAAGCTTAACATTGTGTCAAGTTGAATCGCAGGATACATCTATGCGATATATTTCGTTTATGTTGTACAAATATTGATCGAATTGTCCCATTAATCACAACAGTATCATGATTGGGAAGGAAATTATTGTGTCGTCGGTCCCTTATGTGATTGTTGACTGCTTGTTAAACTATGAGCTGCGATGCACGTGCACCATAACAGGTTGTTCTGTTTATACCTACGATACATTAACAGCGAGAAGCGTTACTTCTTACTAATATTATAAATGCGAAAGTTTAGATGAATGGATGTTTATTAGAAGGTATCTCCGGAACAGCTCAACGGATCTCGATGAAATTTGGCTTAGATATAGAACTTAGTCTGGAAGAAAACATAGGATACTAATTAAGTTGTTTATTTTTTAACACGTGCTGGCGGAGTCGCTCGCGACAGCTAGTTATGTTATAGAATAAAGTGACTTCAACTATTATTCGATATTCGATTCTTAAATCTCATACAAATTAAATATTGCGTGTTAATGTGGTCACACACTTACATTACTTGCACAAGATTGGTCAGATTAAGTATGTAAAAACGTACGGATAGAAATAAGACATTTTGATATACGCATATTTTAAGAATTTAATGAAAACATTGTTTTATATTTTTCATATTTACTAATGCATAAGATATTAATACTCATAATATTACTTGCCTTTTCCTGTCTGTCACTATTATTGTTTTGAACTAGTTAGAGGCCATAGAGTAAATTTAAATCTTAGAATCCGCTTGCCGTACTGTCGGGTGCACATGTTGTCGTTGGAAATGCCGTATGCTGTGAGGTTTTATGAGATTTTACAAGCAGATGTTGCAAACGTATTAACATGTCGGAAATGCACGTATTACTTGCACTTGCCATAGGACAGATTTACAGTTTGTATTATTTCATTGTGATTATATGTAACGTGTTTTTGTTAAAAATAGTTCGTCTGATGATCTTATTTACACGCACTTTTACCTTAAGAGCCTGTTAAAGTGTTATGCCTACTTAACGCCTAATAAATATAGTCATCACATCAATCTTTTATAATAAAAATGAAAAAATATATCATTAAAAACAAGCTTTTTGAGAATATAATGTTGTTGTTAATTAAAAAAAACAATGAATTTTAAAAATGATCATCAAGACGATTCAAACGAGCTCAAACTCGACGAGGTTTTGTTTTTTCACTGCGAAGTTCCTATGACCACCTTCCAGCTCCCTAATCAGATCAGCAACGTGCCATTATATTATTGCATTGTCACGAGATTTATTCATGCATACAAAATGAATGCATTTGAATGGATGGATGGATGGATGGATGGACGTTTGAAGGAACAGCTCAATCTATCTTGATGAAATTTGGCATAGATGTAGAGCATAGTCTGGAATAATACATAGGCTACTAATAAAGATTTATTTAATTCTGCGGACGGAGTCGCGGGCGACAACTAGTCCGAAATATAAACGTATTAAATTAACATTCCCAGTTGTTATATTAGACATTAATGACTGCATGGTCATGTTGAAGGAGCGTAAGTAATGCGTTGCCTGAGACAGGAAGAGAACCCGACACCGGGGCTAATGGCGCCCCGCTGACGCACTAGACGTCGTGGTACGCACTTGCCGCGACAGTTTGCGACTCCGGCATTGTGTTACACCCTCCGCGCTCATAACTTTCGCTTCGAATAACTGAGATAGTTCACTTTTAGTTTAGAATAGTCTATAAATAACTTCGAGCGTCTTTATTGATTACTAGCTTTTACCCGCGACTCCGTCCGCGCAGTATAAAAAATAGAAAACGGGGTAAAAATTATCCTATGTCCTATTCCTGGTTCTAAGCTACCTGCCCACCAATTTTCAGTCAAATCGATTCAGCCGTTCTTGAGTTATAAATGGTGTAACTAACACAACTTTCTTTTATATATATAGATATAAGTTGCCAACTCTTAACAAGAATGCGGACCACATGCCATGGTATGCTAAACTTTTTTAAGAAAAGATTGGTAAACTACCAGTGTTTTAGTCTTATAAAAGAAGTAAATACAACTAAAACTTTCTGCGTAAGACGGAACGATTGAAACGGTTCATTATTGCGATATTAAGTGCTTAATAAGTTAAATACTTGGTCTTCCACGTATATTTTAAAAGTCTGTATGAAGTGTGTAAGTGAATAAGAAAGAGGACTATATTACAAGACCAGGGTTTTTCCTTGGTTTTTCTTTTATTTTTATTTTATTCTTTGCTTTAAACAAAGTTGTCTGGTTGTTTTTGTTACTTCTAATCTATACATATTAATAAAATCTGTCTGTGTGTATGTCTCTCTGCGAGGCCGCGTTTGTTCGTGGTAATCTCTAGAACGACTGGGCTGATTTTGACGGGACTTTGACGGGAAGGTAGCTACTGTACGCGGGAATTTAATAGGGTACTTTTCTCTTTTTAATTCTGCGCTGACGAAGTCGGGGGTCTGGTTTATAATACAAATTGTAATTTGGATAATAAAATGAACAAGGTAATAATGCTACCACATAGTAAGAGTTTAATCGAGCGATACATCGCCGGTCGTATGAGCGCAGTGAGAACGACGACCGGCACCGCCTCACTCAATGTTGTGATCATTTAGTCAATATATAGTAACTCATAGAGTTGACACAACGTATATATATGTTCATATAACCGTAGAATTCGACTTGTATTACATGTCTATATATTGTACATGTTACATATCTCTATTTTGTCAGATATAATGAAATGGAAGTCAATACGTTTTAATACAAGTGCGTGACAGCCAAACTCAACGTTAAAAATTCAAAATCTACTAGTCTTCTAGTTATTAAAAAAATGGGACCCATCTGCAAGCACTTTTTTTCGATTAAAATAATTTTTATCAAAATCGGACTACCAGGAGCGGAGTTTCGCGGTAACACACTTAAAAAAATACAGTCGAATTGATAACTTTCTTCTTTTTGAAGTCGGCTAAAAAGCGAATTGAAAATTGAATAATCAATACAAAGATAGAATTAGTTATTCACGTATTGTCATAACATTTTTGTTTGATTATGTAACGATCGTAATCTTATAACATAGAATAATAAGATGATACATGTTATTGTTTTTGTTTAACTTTCAATGATATAATTTAATTAGAAATTTGAAGTTGTAACAGTTCTATATGAAGACATCAAAAATATGATTGCACCATCCCCGCCACCCGATTAATGTTAGACACGCTTTAAAATTTAATTTATTTACATATCGATATGACATCTGAGTGATTTTCGGTCCTCGGCGAATGCACGCCCGTATGTTCATGCATAGGATAGCATTGCATTTCAACAGGGAACAATTTAATTTGATTTTTGTGATGTGATCGCTAGTTTTACGCTAAGAAGTTTCAATTCTAACTCTGAATCGTTGAACAGGCGCTAAAGAAGTTCTTTAGTGTATGTTTAATGAGAAACATAGACTAGACAGAGTTTCGGATGAAAGAAGATTGCATGTAGCTGAGATGTGTATGCTAAGATGGATGTGTGGTGTGACGAAGAAAGATAAAGTTAAGAATGTATCACAGGAAGTTTGAAAGTAGCGCCAGTTATCGAGAAATTGAAGAGCAGAAGGTTAGCGTGGTTTGGAAATGCTATGCGGAGGGATGATGATCATATAAACAAAAAACTAATGAGATTGAATGTGGATGGCTATAAAGATAGAAGAAGACCAAAGAAAGTATGGATGGATTGTGTGAAAGAGAATATGCGTAAGAAGGGGGTAAATTCAGATATGACGGCTGACAGAGATGTATGGAGGAGTAGTACATACTGTGCCGACCCTCCATAGGGATAAGGGCAGATTGATGATGATGATAGACTTAGGGATAGGTAAATTAAAAGTAAACTTTGTTGGCAGTAACTTGACAAAGAATAGCGTGATAATGAATAATATAGAGAAATAGAAAAACTATCTAAACTTTAACGCAAGTATAAAGTATGGTAACATAGCATTTAACCGTTTAATAGCCGCTTAGATTTTGCAGGAATTTCAAGATAGGATTGTATTAGTATGGCAAGTAACTGGTGATTAGTTGACTGGTTAGCTAGTGGCCACCGTGCGAGTCTCTCATCAAACAGATAACATCTTAGCGCCGGACTGGCCGTGAACAGAATACTTTTCCAATGAGCTAGTATATAAGTATACATGTACATTTCTGCATAGATTTATTTATCTTTAAAGACCTTTCATTAATAGTTTTATAAGGAATTTTTAATAGTTGGTATTGTTTTTTATTTCAAAATATATTTTTAATTGAGTAGTGTTCTTTGGAAAAATTTTAATCTGCAAATTTAAATGATAACTTAGGACTGAACGTAGAGTTACAAAGAAATTTGGTTTGTCAACGAATATTTTGACAGGGAGTAATCGAAAGATTTGATATTTTTGTATCAAAAGAACTATTTCACACCTAAATCATTAATATTCAGTCCTATCCTTAAGTATCCGTATATTTTTAAACAAAATGACACATAATGCCTTATTAAATTATGTAATAAAAATATTATTGTTTTGTAATCTGTAATCTTTTAAACCAATAAATATAATGTCCACATTGACAATTGACGGGGGTCAAGCTTTGAACATAGAAGATTACAGAGTTTGTTAACCTAATCCCTAAAAGCAATGCTTAATGTCTGACGTTAATTCCTTTAGTCAATGTTAACGGCGTCAGCGGAGTCGTAATCCTATTAAATGTGTACGTGGGCATAAATTTAGTTTATTTATATCTGTCGTGACAGTCGAATAAGTTATACAAAAGGTAACATCATATTAATATAGAAAACTGAGTTGTGGTTTTCAAATAGACTATTGAATGTAATAATTTAACGGATAGAATTAAAAGTAGAAATTAAATTAAAGTAGAAACAGCAAAATGATGTCAGTGAAATAGCTTAACTGTAAAAAATTATAACATATTCATACTCTTTGGATACTAGGAGTTCGTACTGGCCAGAATATCACAACGCGTAAAAAAGAAATGTCAAATGAACAATTGACAGTCGCATTATGAACAGTTGTGAAGAATGTTCTCATGTGGCTAATTAGAAATCGTTATTGCTTGTATGCATTTTTTTATAATTGTAGTCAGGTAAATAGCCATAAAATTAAATAATATTTTTGTGTTTGTATAGTTAAATAAAACTTGTTAACTGAGTATTGTAATCACTTTTAACAATGTATTCAAATTTGGTTTTATTTAACAACAAATGGACCGTGCCGTTTTTAAAATCATTCGAACCGTTAAATTTAGTCGGTAATGAATTTGGAACTATCGTTCAGGATACGGCTAACATTTAATTTCCATAGTAAATAAAGTTTTTGTTCAGTTAATTTCATATTGTTCATTTGTTTTTTTACCTTATCAATAATGGGAACTAGCTTAACTTGAACGTAGGTATATTTTGAAAGTTTAACAAAATTACGCTAATATTTGGTTTACTATTTTTGGATGTGTAAACTAATTTTTACGTCGGTTAAAATTTTATTATTAAACATTTTAAAATATCGCGTAGACGCAGCATTACAAAACTTCTAATGCAACTAATTTGTAGTGTAGCTGAAACTAAGTAATTTGAGATAAATATTTTTAATTACAGATAAATACTCAATAAAATGTCTAATTGCCTTACTGTCTAATTATTTGGGCTACAAACAGATAATATAAATTCTTCGCTTTTTTTCAAACATCTTTTGATTTTATTAAGTTTTATGGCCAGTGTTTTAGAGTCTTTAAAAGAGGAATTCAAACACTATGATTAGATTTGGAAAATTTATTTTTAACCATTAAAAAGCCATGATTGATACGGTGATGGCAACACATTTAATATTACGTAATGTATTCCGTAGCCTATTTGACGGAATAATTTACATTAAATAATACACATGTGTTCAAGAAGGGAATAATATTAGTTCGAATCCAAACCGAGGCTAATTTTCAAATGTACGACTACAATTCTATTTAAATATCGAGCAATTCTTTTTGCTGAAAAATACTCAATTCTTGTAATCCAGAATTATAGTTATACGAATTGTGATTTGCGCAAATTATTATCCGACTAGACTATTGTTTTAGAATAATTAATGACGCCACTCTGGTAATCGAAACATGTCCGTCACACTTTGTTTTCGGCACTTTATCATTCAAATATCTCCACAACGCATTTAATATTACCAAACTTTTATCGAATTAACGAATGCATTATACCAGAAAAGAAAAACGTCATTGCAATGTGTGTGGGGGTTATTGACCCCCTGAAATCATGGGTGTTCAATAGTTATATGATTATGTCCAATACTGCGCGATCGTTGTCGCCTGTTGACCCCCGACTCTATCAAGTAGCCTCGTCTATTTATCGTCCACTTCAATTATTTGCTTTTGTTATTGTCCTTGAATTGTCAATTTGTTGGCCACAAAAATGGCTTTACATAATTGTTGGTTTAACATTGTGATCTTTTTACTGCTGGAGAGATGAATGCTTGTGCAGTATTTAATTGAAATTCCATAGTATTTTCTTTTTTATATTCTATTCTATTTTATATAAATCAATCGAACTAGCCTAGTCAACAATTGGAAAAAAAATTAGTACTTCATAGTTTCTAAGTTGTTAGAATAATGGACATAAAACAAGGTTTTGCTTACTACTAATTCTGATTATTTTCTTTTAGGTACATACTATTGCATGGTACGAGTTTTAAAAAAAATTAACTAAAAGAAAATTAAAGGAAATTGCAAATATTATATCCTGGTAAGTGTACGACTTTAAAAGTGAGAATGTTGCGCAAACAGCAACGTCTAAATTACTAAGCAAGTTTACGACGCAAGCTTGCGGTTTAACTTTTACCTAAACCGCGAGAAAAGCCGGCGTATGTCAGTAGCTTTAGGCCGCGGCGTTTGACATGCGGTCTTGGGCCAGTGCACACATCACTCTTCCTACTTTGCGTGTCAATCACGTTAGACCAGAGATTCCTAAACTATTTTTGATAGACCCCTTTCTAAGTTTTACTGATTTGGGTAGACCCTCCTTCTTTTGGTAAAATTTCTTTTTCAATTTGTAGGCCTTTCACTTTATTTCTTGACATACATCCTCGCTGAACATTCTATAGACCTCAAGAGGTCTACCTGGACCACTTTGAGAATCACCTTTGGACCTTGTTTTAGCTATGATAGGATAACTAGGTTTTTGTATTATTATTATTATAAAACACTTTGTTACTTTTTGCTGATTATCGAAAGACTGTTATATCATATTATGTTTTTCCACTAGCGAGTACATTTTCTTATTAAATGATGATTGTTCGGCAATTTGCGCCTGTAATACTTTTAATAGAAAATAACATAGTTCGTAGACATGCAAAGAGTTTTGCGAAGTCTTAAACTGTTCATTGTTGGTACAGTTATTGTAAAATAAAAAGTCAACTGTGACAAAAAATATACTCTATATCTAGTTTGAAATGGCAAGTACCATGAGTATAACACTTATTAACTTATTAATATTTCTATTTCTACTTCTGCGCATTTAATAATATGTTAGTAGTTTGTACTGCATTCCTAAAATCCAGTAGGTCAGTAAATCGTGTGTGTATGAGGTCAGAGGTAGGTGCCCTTACTGGTAGTTTGCTAAGCGATGATAATTGGGCCCTAACTTGCACCACTCATCTTACTAATTCGACTACTGTTTGAATAAACAGTTAGAAACTGCGGACGATGTCGCGGCTTTTCCCATGATTACGTACAATTTGTAATTGGGTATTTATATTTCAATAAGCATAAAGAACCTTTAGTGGTATAGATTAAAATAAACTATTCATTCATTCAAGTATATGTCTACTAATTTATATTTGTATATGGACATATAGTAAATTGGTGTCTATTTTTTTTTAAAGTCACTATATGTTAAGATGTATTTAGTCAGATTAACTGGAAATTCATAGTCAGTTATTATGTTAAGCAAAAGTTATAACGATAAAGTAAATACTTTCACATTTATATACTACACATTTCTAAGCGTATGGTTATATTTTTTCTATTAATTCGATATCGATTAATTGTTCAAGTGGGTACCTGCATGTGGTACTGTCGTAGACAGCCTCATGTTACGACATAAGAGGGTGCTTAAGTTTTAATTAGGACTACGAACAAATCTCACACCAGACTATGATCTTTTATTCAATTCAAGGACAACTTTCTCTCAAACGAATTTCATTCATGTTCAGTGTAAACTGTTTGTCTGCATCTATATGACATTAAGTTAAAATATTATAATTATACCTCGGGAAAGACTTTAGTAACAGATTTTTACGGATTTTTTTTTCTTCTACAGTAAGATATCTTAGATAGATCCTAGCAAAAGCCAACAAAAATTCCATTAGTGTAAAAACAAGAACACTAACTTACATGTATTTTCACAACAGTTATCTATTATCTAATGGAACAAAGTGAAATAGGCCGTGTTGAGGACAATAAAAGTTTATCAGCGGTGGAACAGACGACTTAGCGGCAAAGTAATGAAATACTATAGCTATTAGACCACCAAGAGTGACGGTGAAAGGAAAGCATGCATTCGACGATGTATTGCGGGAATTTGGTAACATTAAAAACGACTTCGATTTTGAATAAATTACAGAAAAAAGTGGTATCGATCGAATATCGTGTTATTTTTAACGCAAGTTAATGATGGTGATAACACAACTGGCATTGTGAATTGATTTTTTATATATTAGACATTAGAATCTAATGTTACGCACCGAATTATATATTTTATTTAAGATTTTAACAATAAAACTGGTGAATCTGTTATGTTGAATGGATTTTTGAAATTGATATCACATCATAGAATTGAGCATCAAAAACAGGAGTGGCATCTAGTGATAGGGTTGGTAACAAGTGGCTACTTGAATGTTACTACTAGGTCCTTGTAATATCATACCTAATAGTATGTGCTTAAACATCCAACTGATTTTTAAGTTGTTGCAGAAAGAACGATCAAATTTTATAGACTAGCAGTTGCCCGCGACTTCATTCGAAGCTTACCAACACTGAAAGACTATTCAATGCAAACAAACAAACAATAAAATCCTTTCTCTTTATAATGTTAGTATAAAAAGTAAATAATCAATTTAAAACTAATTAAACTGTAAAAATACATCTTTAAGAATAATTGTGATTTTATTGGTTTATGGTTTCCAATATAACGATTTCTTAATTTATTCGATAAGCATAAAAAAGGGCTTGTTGTTTTTAATATTGCCAGTTAATGTCCATCGTATAATGTAACCAAAACATTAGATAAACTGATAGTGTTATTAACAACATGTGAGAGACCACATCATTCTATTGTTTGCCTGCATCGTAATTATAAAACAACAAAACATGATTGCCCGCGACGTTTATGCCTTTAACAATTGAATGACGAACGATATTTTTAAAGTTTCAGTAACCAGAGATCGATATTCGGCCAATACATAATAATTAACACTTGTGTGAATCTGTGCTGCTGTATTTTATTGTTTAACAATTACTGTTGCGTTTCGTAGAAGTGGAAATACGAAGTTGTGAGTGTGTGTACATGTAAACGAAAAATTGTTATGGTTTTTAATTTTGTGGGTTTTTTATAAGACGATTTATTCATATAATTATAGATATGATAGTTGAAAATTATGAATTTTAAAAACCACCAATTACTATGATGTAACAGTTTTAGTAACAAAATAACATAGATGTGGTTAATATATTAACTACTTGTGTTTAATTATTAATTGATATTTTTTGTGAGAATCTGTAATAATTTCGTCTTTACTTCTCTATCGTTGACAATGACTTAAATAACGTTTGTATTAAATATATTTAAATTACGAACAGCAAAAAAGGTTTCTCTTACTTAGATGAAGTTTATAGAACTCTTAGCACATCATCTATGGTATGTTTGAAGTAATTTGCCGTGCGAATGTGGCTTAAGTGATAATTTCACGGCAGGACCCATCGCTATTACAAAGCGATCATCAACTGAGCCTATTTCCTCTTCACGAGGCATGGTTTTACTGCCAGTACTACATAGTCCAGTCGTTCCATAGCAACCTACACGGGCACACTCTAGTTCAGTGCGTTAGGCCCTTTGTGCATGTCAAAAAAGTTGTACTTTAAAAGGTTTCAAATCAAAGCAACTATTTAAAATTATATTAGGATCTTTTGTGTGGATGATAAAGGTAAGTTTTTTTCTGTTCTTTTATTTTGATTTATTAGAATAGTAAAATATGAACCTACCTATATTTTTTTAATACTTTATTTATTTAATTTTAACGATTTTATTAGTTAACCCAAAAAAAACTATCTATGCCATTCAAGTCGCGCTCTAGTTAATTTCGACTTGCCATTTATATTTTTCTTAGTTAATTGTATTATTTGTTTATTTAAATTATGCACAATAATTTTAATATGTGTATTTACTAGTAATGATTTTTATACAATTGTTAAGTTCACAACTTCGAACTTGAGACTACAATTTAAGGAAACGGAACATAAAGTATTGCTTATATTGACTTACTATTTTAAATTAAGAAATGGTTTCAAATCGATTATGAGGTAGAAGTGTTAGATAATAAAGGTGGGCATGGGCAGTACATAAATCCGAGTTTTGTTATCATTTAACATAAACGTGTTTTTTGTGGCGCGTGCTACATGAAAGACCATCGCCACATCTCCACAGTTTCATGAGATGACCCAATTCAATCTTTCGTTTTATTTACCTTAGCAAAGTTAACGCAATGATATGAACCGGCCTCATTTAGTTCATTTAGTAGCTTTTTGATTCCGCTTAATCTTTCGCTGTATCGTAAATGGTTTATAATCTGTTATTACAGCTACTTAAATTAAGTCAATTTTACTTATTGACGTAATAATTATTAGTAAAGGTAATTTGAAAGCAAGAAATTACTTCTATTATACTATAGTCGTTCCTTGCTAGACTTTTCAATGTGGAAAATACAAGAGTGGTATGTCACGACCGCGCAAATTAGTAAGACGTGATCGCCGCCTAACCCTTTAGGGCACGGTCGTATTTTATTTTAAAAATTCATTATTATTGATTTTCTTGGTGACTGTACTTATCAGTATAATATCAGATAATAGTTGAAAGTTGTAATACTTTGTTTATAAACGTGTAAATATATATTACTTGTGGCGTCGCAAGTGGCCTGTCTCTTCCTCTTCTTGTTGTCCTTTGCCTGCCATTTCTGCCTTGCTCTTTTGTTTTATTCCACATGGCCTCGTTTGACAGTGTACCTTTACGCTTTAGAATTTCTGTTCTCCCAAAGATGCATTAGAAGTTTAGAAGTAAGACTAGATCTAATATTTTGTCTCGCAAAACTAAACAGGTCATCGTATCTTATGTGTTACGTATAATTAATACGCAATATGGCGATAACGCGATATCCGGAGCTACGGTGTGGCGTAAACCCTTATCAACGCCATCACCAGAATATTTACCTCTCTTGTTTAAGTGAACAGATAATGTATGTCATATAAGAATATTAAAAAATTAACGAACAACACACTAATTATTGTTCGTAATATATTTACTTGATTAACTTAACGTTACTTAAGCATTAGGAAGTTTATGTCATAAAAAGGTCGATCTTAAATTAAATGATTTACGAATTAAAATCCATTTCTTGAATTATGTCTTAGATTTCTTCTGTAGAGATATACATTGGCTTAAACAATTGGGCATTGTTTCCACGCTTCTATATTTAACATTAGGTTGGGATTAGGTTTCAAAAACATGACATCAGCAGCTCTTGATTGACAAATTTGCCCTAAAACAAACAAAAAACAATCCTCTTTAAGATCTAACATTCGTATCAAAACTTCCCATTCACGTCCAAGTGAGCTTTCGTTCAACATTGACATGAGTCATTGTTCACACGACACATTGTTTGTTTCTTATCTTATTACTTCCTCTTTCTCAAGTGTCCGAGCTTGTGTATACTATTGAGATATTTTTATTAATCCGCCGTCGGGTCTCTTGTGGTTGTAAATAGATATACTTTATACGGTGTTTTATTAACTGATAAACTCTGACCGGAGACACGCATCTGTTGTATCAAAACGAGAAGCGTTTAATCTCTTAATCTTCTCAGCCCACTACATTCCTCTTCCGTGGACGAAGACATGTCTGTACGGAAATAGCGTTATCATTACCTGCTTTTTTCTATCTTTTTGAATAACAATGTGGGATATGTTGTCAATCAAAATATGATCTAGAGAAATTAGTTACAGATTCGAATCTAAATTGATTTAATATTAAAATATTACGGTTTGGTGGGCTGGTAGGCTCGGTTTTACGAAAAAATAAGGGATGTCACGCAAAACAAAAGACGTTTCATTACAAAATAAACGTCTCCCACGTCTAAAATTATTTTTGCGTTAATTTAATTTTGTTGTATCTTGTTCCAGGTTAACCAAATGATTTTGTGCTGAAGGTACCTCTGAAGAAGACTAAAAGAGTCTTGGTTTAATATTCAACCATACAATGCAACAAATTTTAGTGAAGTGTTATATTATTTAAATATACCTAATAAATGTTAAGAGTTATTAAAATGGACAAGAGAAGGTTAAAGTGCTGGAATGTAAGTTTTTTGTGAAATAAAATGGAACCACTGGGATATTCAACATCAAGAAATAAGCCCTCTTGGTAAGTTAATATTTATTTTATTTTGATGGAAGATGAATTAGGACAAATAACGTAGACCGAGACGGTGACTCTATAAATTCTACTCTATAATATTAAGTTTATAAGTCTACGATCTAAAGAATAGTGAAAAATGTTACCACTTAAAAAATTTCAATATTTGCAAAACATTACATTACGTATATTAAGGGTTGATTTATTTTCAATACGCAATAAACAGACATCGATTAAACGCATGGAGTTTCTAACCTATCGGTTAGCGCTAGTGTTTATCCACAACAAATATTTTTATACGTGCTCGAAACGGTAAACCTTTTTTCCGATGTCCATTCGAGACTCCTTAAAAAGTAAAAGTAAACATAAATTATACGCTCCATTCACTGCGCACGCGCTTACACAGGATTAAAAAAATAAGGTCAAGTGTCACATCGGTCGTAAAGATAGTCCTGGTCGTGTGAACCTCACCTACTAACTGTTTCCGATGATAAATCAAGATGGCGTCACTTTTGAACTTCACGTGAATGTTATTTTTTTATTCACTTGATCAGTTGTACGTTTGTTTATATTGAAGCGCTTATTTTGTGTTCTAAAGGAGCAAAGTATTTGGACACTTATATAAATATGACTTTAGTGACCACTGTTTCATGGGTACTATTTATTAGAAATAGCACTTGCATAAATAATCTAGTAATAAAAATAGCCTATTTTTGAACTCAGTTCAGTATTTTTAGAGCCTATTCTATGTAATAATTTATAACATTAGTATAAATTAAAAATATTTCCAATATTACAAATAATAATATGTCCATTTTTATTAAATTTTAGAACAATTTTACCATAAAATGTAATATTTATTCAGAAGCTTGATGTACAGGTTTATATATTTTAATGTTTAATTGTAACACTGAAATATCAAAGCAGTAATAAAGAGGGCAACATTTTTGGTGTTTGTGGATCGAAAGCGTTTTAACATGGAAATAACGGCTATTGGCACTTTATAAGGCACTTAAGACGTTCGTTAGGGCGTTTTACAGCCGTTTGATGGTTGTTATGGAGACGCGGGTGCGATCGCTTGTATCGTCCGGGTTTGAATCTCTAATGGAGATGTCTGGTTGCGTAAAAGTCTAAGAGCAGCGTGGGTGTCGTGACCCTACGGGTCAGCGGTTCTCAAACACAATGGTCAACTAAATATAAACAATCAACAATTTTTTTTTAGTTTTCACCCGATTTATAAAAAAGGTCATAATTAAATAAATCTAATCATTCTTTAGATCTAATGTAATAATAAAGTATGTTGTTGGGTCATTTTTATTACATAAAGAGTTACAAAAATGTGCAAAAAATAAGTAGTAACAATTTATTAGAATAAAATAATTAATTAGAGCGCATTCGCGCGGGCGCTTTTTTAATGCCGCGTTGGCGGCTGTGGAGCGATGAACATGCTCAAAACGCAATACTGCGCGATAAAAAGCGTCGCATTTTAAAAGCGCTGCCGTAAGAACTGTCTTTTTTTAGCGAGCGTTAAAAAAGCGCCCGTGCCAATTGGGGATTAATACATGTAATTTCGATATATAAACATGATGTAAAAATAAACCAATGTGACATTGCGATTGTTAGATGTATTTAGAATATTCCGATCAAAGTGTGAAAATAAATTATTAAACAAAAAAAATCCCACGATGACAACCCTATTGAGTAAATAGTATGACGGAATCGTGAAAGCAATGTAAATAGGTATGTCAGGGAATCCGTGTCATAGTCCGTCACCCACGTCGTAACGAGTAAATCTTGGAAGAGCCACCGTTTGTTTTTGACAATGATTTAAGTTAGCATCACTAGTGTTTATGGTCAGATATTTACGTGGGAAATTGATCTATGGATATTAAAATGAAATGTAGTTCCACAATATTGCAATTAATGCAGGAAAATGAGCTCAAAAAACGTGTTATAATAGTTTAAAGGATCATAAATACTAGAAATGCACTGGTTTTATATCTCTCTTAATTTTAATGAGACCTCTTTTAAATTGTTAAACAATTTAATGAGTATGACTGAAGAAATATTGCAGAAATATGACAAATATTTTTTGAATGCGAGAATCTAGTTAAAATAATCAAATGCAATAGATCACTATGTATTGTATTGTTTATGCATCAACAATCAAAATGGTCTTTGTGTTTTCATAATAAGGAGCAATATTTATCATGGCTTTGTGATGATTATATTAATTTAAGTAATATTAGTGAACTACTGCGTCTATTTTACATGTTTTGTGTGACGTTTGAACGTTGTATTTATTTCCAGGGCTGCAGTTGCTGTGCAGTTAGCCATGCTCATAATGGCAACGACCATAGCTGCTGATTCTCTGCAGGTAAATACTGTAACTTAAATATTGTATTTTATTATATGACAATCTAAAATTGTTTAAGATGAATTTCTTTGATTATTTTCTCTAATTTTGTAAATTTAATTTGACATGAATGATTAATTATCTCGTGTTAAACGTCAATCATGAAGACGCTTCTGAAAAGAATTTGGCAAGCATCTTTTTTTCTTTTGTTTTAATTTAATACATAAAAATATCTTTTTATTTGTTACAATTATTTTAGTATGTTATTGCGGAGAATTTCGGTCGTTCTAAAAAAACAAATTCTTATATCTTACTATCATTTAAATTCCAGGCTTTAGAGCAGTCGTTGGGTAGTGTATACGCGTGGACGTCTTGGAGCAACTGGGGGCCCTGCTCGAGGACTTGTGGTGGAGGAGTGGCTGTACAAGAACGGGAATGTCTTCCAAGGTTTAAACGATACAGACAGTCAGAAAAGAAAAGCGTTGAAAGAAATTTTTTTTTGCTTAATTTATGTTTTAAGTTTCACTTACCACTGGTTTCTGAGATCAAAATCTCTGTACAAAACATTTCGTCATCTCTGTCATTATCTTTGACAAAACAGAGATAACAATATGTTTTAAACGAGGATTTTGGTGTCAGGAACCCATGGTTAAACGCTATCTTAAAAAAACTTGTGAGCCGTCATGGGACGCCTGGCAGATGTGAAACATCGTGTGTAATTAAATAAATAATAATGAAAATGACAATGAAAATGACAATGATAATGACAATGACAATGAAAATGACAATGAAAATGACAATGATAATGACAATGAAAATGACAATGACAATGATAATGACAATGATAATGATAATGACAATGAAAATGACAATGATAATGACAATGATAATGACAATGATAATGACAATGACAATGAAAATGACAATGATAATGACAATGATAATGACAATGAAAATGAAAATGACAATGAAAATGACAATGATAATGATAATGACAATGACAATGTAAATGAAAATGAAAATGACAATGAGAATGATAATGATAATGACAATGATGATGACAATGATAATAATAATATATACCTCAGTATAGCTTGGCGACCCGTCGCCACGGCAAGCGTCGCCAACCCAACGATTCGGTTTACAAGTGATCCTATAGATGTTTCACATCAAAATCCTCGAATCTCGCATCATAATGCGAGATTTCCAATATATTTGATGTTATATAATTAACTTAACTTAAGTTATAATTTTATATCTAAATCTATATCTTAATGACTTGCGATGATAAGACGACCCTCCAAAGGGATAAGAGCAGGTTGATGATGTTGAATGACTTGCGATGATCAGATTATAAAAATGTAATTGTAAACTTGCCAATGTCTGTTTTAGAATTTGTTTAACACTTTGTCTAACAGTTTAACTACATCCTTAATGTAGGTGACAAATAAGTCGTGCTGAAAACCATAATTCTTCTTTATTTACGAGCTCGTTCATAAATATTTCATGTCAAACATTAGGTGGATTTATGCAACAAAGCTACTGTTAGTTAGTCATCTTATTCTATAACTTTATAGAATTTCGAAACTTTTTTTTGGGTAAATAGAATTAAATGTAAACATTAAATCCTATTTCTTTTACGAAATAAACTTTATAATGTCGAAACGGACAGGGTTAAACCGACTCTCCTTCAGTGTAATTTTAACTAATCGAAAATTACAAATCCTCACAAAGTGAATTGTTTGTGTTGAAAATATCTAGACCATTATTTAAAAACTGACACGCTTATAACTTTTCGTACAATGTACGATAAAGTACTCTATAATTTTATAACATAACAAAAAAGATGTTAAGTTACGAAGAAATTTTTAAAAAATTCGCTAAATGTAAGTGCTCGTTGAGGGTCAGAGGTTAAGCACGCCCAACCATATTCGTGTACTTACGCTTTTTATAGACTAAATTAAGGTAATGGAAACCCCGTAGCGCTGGGCTGTAACAAGCTGTTATTGTGCGACCATTGATTGCACTCGTGCCGTGATTGACACACATCAGTGTCGGTGTTGCCAGTAATGAGCTCGCGATTACTGTCAATTATATCAAGCGTTCGCGCCACTATTTTTCGAACCATAGATTATTTTTTCTTTTTTTTCGGTGTTTCGTTGTGGCCTGCATGTGTGAGTTTTTTTAATGTAACTTATTTTCATACATTTTATAGTACGGTCCTAATATTTTGTTTGTTATTTTTATGACGTATAATATGGTCTATTGCTAGAGATTAACTATTCATTATTTTCGTGTTGGGGATTCTTTTTTGCAAAAGCAGGATAAATCACGTATCATAAGAACTTAATTTAGACTCTGCTATATGTATCTTTAAGTCTTTCTCTCTCTTCGAGTTTGCCCTTATGGTATAAAATACGTATTACTAATTACAAATATGTCGACTCTCCTAATAATTAATTTAAGAACCGTAAGACTAATCTTTAGTTCGATAACCGTCATAATCGTTAGTCACGCAAGTTCTATTTGTTTACAAATGAAGCGACTAGAGATAATTGTTAAAGCATATCGGTCAGGATTAATACGAAAAGATATGTGGTGCTGTTGGATTGTTAAGTAGGCAATCAACGTACCGTCACTCTTAATTAGAGAAGGTGGCAGCGGTGATCGCAAGCCTCTCTAAGATTCGATAAGGCAGAGATAAAATTTCTTTATCTGCATGGAAAATATTGGTTCATGAAAATAGATATAGTCTAAAGGCTCTCTTGGTGAGATTTTAAATGACTGATAGTTAAGATTATCTAACTTTTAGGTTAATCTTGGTCTGTCTAAATTTGGTATTATTTTTATGCTTTATAGACGTACCCAAAGAAAATTGATCCTTCTTAGTAAGCAATTAAGTGAGTGTGACAGTTATTTATTTATTAAACCTTTTTCATCAGTATAACTTCTTTTATAGAAGTATAGCTGTCGCCCGCGACTCCGTCCGCGCGGAATAAAAAAAACATAATAAGTAGCTTATGTTTTCTTCCAGACTATATTCTACATCTATGCCAAATTTCATTTATGAACGTGCTATATCTTTTTAATATTACATCGATGTCAAAGCTCGACATTTCAGATTAAATAAATGAAATCCGAAATTTACCAGAAAACTGGATGACATTCCATACCATATGAATTCAACTAAAATGTCAATTATTCCTCGTTCATTATGCCATGGCCTATGAAATAAATCATTTAAAGTGCTATGATATACATTCGTTCATTAGAGATGTACGAAGTATCCTGCTGGTAGCTTGCGGTGTAACATCCTCGACAAATTAAGTTCGACGTCATTTGTCATAAGTTCTGTACTCCATTCCTTTCGGTCAGTATTATTATCTCGAACGGAATGAAATATTGTCTGGACACTGCTTGCGGTGAATTGTTGAACGCTATAACTTCAAAGAGTTTTTTTTTTTTTTATTAGACAGATAACTGATTTCATAGTGAACTATCGTTTCATCTACTTATTATTAATACTACGGTAAGATATTTGTTAAAAATGAAATAAATGTAGAAGTTACAGATATAAATATAAGCAATATTTTTATGATACTATTATTTAAAATGGTTACTTTTAGTATTCTTAAATGTAATTATTTCTTAACTGAAAAATAAAATCTGAATATAAGTATGGAACCAATAACATAATATCTAAAATTATATAATATCAGTTCATTTAATTAGATTATAGTGTCTTTAAAGATTTAACACAGAGTAATCGATACTTCCTCGAAATATCGCATCGCTATAAGTTTCGCCGGAGATGAATCAGTAACTAGCGTATTATTTATGAATGAATATTTGTAGTGTTTTCTTAATTATTTAATAAAAATAAGTACATTTTATTTAATTTTAACTAAGAAAAAAAATCCTAAATAATTAGTGTAATTCACTATTTTCGTCTTGCATAAATAAGATAATTATGCTTGTGAAAACTTTTGCCATTTTCATTATGTTATTTGTATAAAATACTTAACTTTATTTCATTATCAATAATATTCGAAAAAAAGACGCAATTTTAATTATAACGACAATTGCTTAAACCAAAAACTGCAAATTTATGCTACGATACTGTCGTCGATCGATAAATTACATGTAATCTTAAAAGGTAAACCTAAAAATCTCTTTAAAATATGAAATAGCATAATAAGTACCTTTATAGCATCGCTATAACATCGTAATCCCTGTGCAACATGTTTTATTTTCCGTAACGAGCGGCGTTGATATTACGGGGTCCTTTGCCTTAGCCGCACCATGGCGTATTGCTTTTATTATTTTCCTGTAACTTATAACGTAATTACAATTAGGAATATTTATAGCTGGTTGTTTTTTTACCGACAATATATCTTATACTATTCTACATAATAAAAGTAACAGTTTTTTTTAACCGGTTTTATTTTTGTTAACTAGATTTTTGATTTACTGTGTGACTGAATTTACCATCGGAGTAACAAACGTACACATTATGTAGGTAAGTATTCAATTATTTATTGAAGAAAACAAAGCGATAATGGTAATTCTACAGTAACGTTGGGTTTCCACTAATGTCTTGTCACCAGTGTTACAACAATATTGCCATCCTTCTTCTTCTGTGTGATAAACAGAGATAACAATATTTTGCTTATTACGGATTTTATTTTCTATTATTGTTAATATTATAAATGCAAAAATTTAAATGGATGAATGGATGGATGTTTTTTATTACGGATCTGCAAAACATTTAAACGGATCTCGCTGAAATTTACTTAGATGTAGACCATAGTCTGGAAAAACCATAGGCTACTAATTAAGTTTTAATTCCGCAGTCTTAGTCGCAGTCATCTAGTATGTTTATAAAGGCGTTAAGACGGTTGAATTTCACTTTTTGCTGAAGCATGATTTGTAAGTTGCGTTTATGAGTTAAATAATTCATTTTATCAATTGTTTCAGAAAGCGTAAGGTCCTTACAAACGGGACTATAGAAGGGTCAGTGAGGATTCAGCGAGCTGATTGCCCCGGTGTTAGCAGGCGATACCACGAATGCAACACAAGTGTAAGCTCACATTGAAATCAAATCAATACATCAAAAGAATATGAATACGAACTAGTTATAATACCTAAACAGTTATAAATACCTATTACTTGAGAATTAGCACACATTAGTTTGTTTTAACGGAGCCAAAGCTTACAAAGTTTTTACATATTTCAGTACAAGGCTATTGAGTCTGCAATTGGGAATATATTATATACGGGAATTCGGACACAACCTTATTATTACAAGCACTATAATTAACCAATTAATTATATTTATTAATTCGATGATTCAAAACTATACGCGTCATAGTTTATTTGTGTAGTAGTAGCTTGTAATGTTTTCAATTTGTGCATGGAGTATAAAGACTTTGTTACAATTATTTAACTGCTATCGCTTTTAAAAAAAATAATTGAAAATGTCAGCATCTTCAGCTGAATCAAAAACCAAATATTTCCCACATTCCTTAGTTACGGGCTCATTATTCGTAATGATTTGTTCAATCGACACGGTCTGTAGAGAAGCTTGCAAGTATCAAAGTGCTTTACGCTCGCTTTGTTCCGATTTACGATCTTATGCCTCGTAAATGTTTCCGCCATTACCGTTGTTCCGTCTAATTAATCCGAGTTATAGATTTACACAAGTACAAGACACAAGAAGTACAAGACTGTTAAATAAGATTTTTTTTGCTGGCATGTTTCGTTCGTTTTATTTTCTCGAATCAATTTTTTCTGTCTTTTTTTTTTTTGCAAATCGTAGTTATTTCTCTTTGCACATGATTTGATAATTGATTTTGTTATTTTTTTTTTAATAGCCTTGCTCTGTCGGCGAGGAGTTACAAGACATGCGCAGTGAACAATGCGCAGCTTACGATGGGAGACCTTTCCACGGTCGCTTCTACAGCTGGGTGCCATATATTGATGGTGAGTACAGATCATCTGGGCAGCAGAGCCACGTGTCAGCCAAGGATCTCTAAAATACATTTTCTTATATCTTTTAACTTAGCTACATAGACAAAACTAGCTATTTATAAAGTAGATATGTTAAGCACCAAATGTGAAAAGGAACTAAGATCCGAACGAGAAAGTTCTTGACGCAACCTACTCAAAAATATAATACCATACTTAAACTTAATTTGTAACAACATAAATGTAAAAAGAAATGTTCAATAAATATAAACATTTATAAACTATGCTTATTTATACCACATTTGAATGTGATAATCACTTAATTGAGATTAATGACTTAATGATATAAAATGAAGATGCGTCCCCCAACATGCAATGTTCGACAACCCGTAGTTGCTTGTTTAGATAAATTACTTCGCACCGAAGCACTGGCATTACCTTATTTAGTTGTTGCGTAGAAAGATCATTGAATATCGTCAGTTTAATTAAAATACAAGTGTGATTAATATTATGTCACACATACAGTTATTGATTCAAGAAATAACACGATTTTAATTATTTCAATAAAATGGTTTACGTAAGGAGATTACAGAAATATCTGTTGGCGGACTACAAGATAAATATGTCCATCGTTTGCTAGGATATGTTAGTGCCGCTTACACCATACATACATATGTATAAGTTTTAAAAATATTTTAAAAGACTGTAAAATATGTTTGTATGTTGTTGGCTCATATTGCTGATTCATTTTATGTAGTGTAACTTTTTTATTCGAAGAAAAAATACTTTAATAACTTTAAGCTTAATTGTAAAGTCTTTACCATTTAATGCGTGAGAGTTTTTCCTTTACTATTTATCTTAAACATATTTTTATAATAAAAAAAAAAAAAGAATATTAACTAAATCTCGTCTTGTAAGTAATTATTCATCTCAATTAAATTATTTAATTAATATAAAAGTTACTTCCAGAGCCGAGTTGAATTTGATTTGGATTCGAAAAGTTCTATCAGTTATCTATAAAGTTGTTAATTTAATAATCAAATTCCCATGACTTTGAAGCCATATGCGTTAATTATAACCATTAACTGTAGTTCTGCTTGCGTACAATGATTCACTTGTAGCTGTTAAATTATTTTCATTCGAGCTATCGACTATTGACGGCTCTGATTAATTGTTATTAAATTTCGATTATCATAGCTTCGAGTTTGTGAACTGTGAGTTTAAATGTTTAGCTGACGAAACACGGAGGAGAGTTTTAGTTAACGTATTTTTTAAAGATAGTTTGATTTGGAAAAAAAAATAGGAATTGTGGATGAAAAGATGACGATAAAAGATAGTTAAGACCGCTACAAAATTTGATTTTAACTGTACAGTCGAATCGTACGTATCTAGGTAAAATTTGAAGTCTTTGGTTGGTTGACTTCACACATATCTTTGGATTTATTCGCAGATATGTGCAGGTTTTCCTTCAACGTAAGAACGTCGGATAAATGTAAATATGTAAATCGAAAAACACAATGGTACATGGTGGGATTCGAATCCAGGATCTGCGGGATTACCAGTTAAGTGCTTAACCCCTGAACCACTGACATAACTAGAATAATAATTGGGTAGTGTCACTGCAAAGGAAATAGTAGCACTGTTTTTGATTTTATACTAAACTTGCGGACATGCCTGGCTTAGTATATAAATAGCATTTCTAACAAGTTATTCAAAACATTAATATTTTCATAAGAAGGGATAAAGTTATGAAACTTTGAATAAGATATTATGAAAACAGAATTATTATGTCTAATCGGAAATGGGATGTTATAGATCACAATAGTATTTATAAAATAGAATCTTTGCCTAGCAATCATAATATAGTATGGGTAAAATATTTATGTTTAAATTAAATACTATGAATATTTTAACCTTGTAACAGGAAACCCTTTCCGTTTCGGATGATTGAATCATGAAAATAATTTCTGTTAACTTGCAAACGTACATTTTTATTTGATTTTTGTACTTTATATTCTGCGAATGTGAACTCTGCCATTTGAAAGTCTTGTTCCCCTTCATAAAAAGAAACACTACTTTTGCACAATCTACATTCCCAAGACTTTAAAAAGTACATCCTTTGTACGTCATGTTTTCCGCGCTAGTAAACAAGAACTTGCGGAATTATTCCTATTTTATAAGTACACGATATTACGAGTGAAGTTAAGTTTATAACCATCTATTAAAATGTCCGCGTGAGAGAGGCCGCGGGCTGAAATGAGCGCATTTAGTAAAATAACAAATTTCCCTACGCCTAACAAGTTCCGTGCGTTACAGGCATTTGATATTATAAATGCTAGCGATAACCTCTCATTTGTTGTAGTAAATTGCTCTATCGGTGTTCCTATGATTTATAATAGGCACATTATTTTTACGTCGTCTCCTATATCCAATCTAGATATCAGATAATTTAGTACTTTATTGTTTAAAATAAACAGTTGTCACATTTATTTTATTCAATTCTTAATCTAATTTAAATATCTTTGCTCTGATCTCGAAAGTACTTAATGTTTTACGATACAATAACTTAAATTGACAGACATATTCTGTGTTAAAGTTTTACTGTTATTCTTAATGTTGTTTAGTAGTAGATTTAGTACGACTCACTACACTAAGGGTAGTCGCTTAGTGCAGATTTACTACATACATACTAATACTAGTGTACATACTACAATAGTAAGTGCATCTCTTTTAGTGAATGATTAAATACTTTTTATCATCTGTATCTGTATTAGTATATACAATGTTTTATTACAAACAAGCTTTTACCCGCGACTTCGTCCGTGCGGAATAATAAAAATGCACCCAAGATAAAAAAGTTCCTATGTCCGTCTCCTAGTTCTAAGCTACCTACCCATTAATTTTCAGCTAAATCAGTTCGACCGATCGTGAGTTATAAATAGTGTAACTAACACGACTTTCTTTTATATATATAAAATATTTTTGTTTTTGGTGTATTTTTAGAAGTAATATTGAATTATTTAGCTATAATTATTTAGTTAATATTATATTTAATTGTAAGATATCCCAAGTAGGGTTGGCTACAGGCAGGCTGCCGGTCGTAAAAACTTATGTCAAAACTTTAAGCTTTATAAAGTTGTGTGCCGAACCCACGTGAATAGGAAAAGGCCCAGGAGATAATGATCTGTGTTAATATAGAATATTTTTGTTGACAGGTAATGTACCATGCATGTTGAACTGCCGTCCCGTGGGGCAGCAGTTCTACGCGTCGCTTGGAATAGTGGCAGACGGCACGCCTTGCACCAAACCAGGATACAAAGCTATATGCGTCAAGGGAGTTTGTAAGGTATGTCAATTTATATTTTCTTTTGGAGTACGAAGCTGCGATAATAGAAAAGTTATATTAATTCTAGTTGAAGTAAGGCGTGATACGTCTTCTACAACCTTCCTTGGCTTTTTAGTCAACATATTAAAGTGCTTAATGTGCAATGATAGAGTTTCAGTTCAAAATAATACTAAATTAATTATTGGTATTAAAATTGACTGTTAAAGTGGCCAAGTATATACAGCATGGTTTAGAACCATTGGGACAGGAAAAAATAAAAAGGACTTTATCTCTCAAATCAAAGCCTCTAAATTGCACAATAACTTATATCTTACTATCTCACCTAATATTATAAATGCGAAAGTTTGAATGTATAGAGCGGTGATTTTGTTAGAAAGTATCTCCGGATCTTGCTAAATTGCAGCATAGATGTAGTCTGGAAGAACACATAGGCTACTAATTAAGTCTTTTTTAAATTCCGCGCGCACGGAGTCGCGGGTGACAACTACTCTATGTGTATGGGAATGGTTTAAGCGCAACAAAAATTATCATCAGTACGCTAAGTGCCAGCTGATATTCAACTATAAATTAACGTCAATGAAATGACTTTATCAGCATCATAGCATATTTACAATGAATAACTCGTGTTAGAAGGAACAGGTCTGCTCGTATTACAGTTTTTAATTTTAGCCTTAGTAATTAAACCCCAGTTGACTGTAGTTAACCTCGCATATTCATTTATTCAGGCGGTTCCGATTTACGACCGCTTTACCGAGAATCGTGTTTATTAAATGTGTATTTATGTTGGTTACGCCCGTTGCATAAGCCTATTGTCGAGTTTCAAGGCCAAGTTTGCAATATACCATATCTGATAGAATAAATGACAATTTATTAATTCAATTATTAGGATAAATGCACTCAGTTTAGACATAGATATTGATCTCCTTCTTCGTGCTCTTCATTACTGAAGGTCGTACTCATCTTGAAGGGCATTCACCGAAGCGTCGTCGAGCTGTCTCCTCGCTGCTATATACTCGGCTTGTCTAAAGGCGGTCTGAATGTAGAGTTCCAGTATTGCTTGGACTTCTTGAACACCGTGATCATTTACCCTCAGTTTTCCCTACTACATCCAGTTTGTATGCATTATCTGGTTGTCTTTGGGCAATGAGACCTAAGTAACTGAGGACTCGCCGGTAGCAGGTAGCGGATAATCTGAAGTTGATCTTAAGTTTGTGGAGAATGGACTTGTTTGTTCTGTGACAGAGATTGATAGGTTACCGTAATAATTTTAATACACTTTCATCTAAGTAACTCAATAACCTTTATAGCCTCAATTATAACAGTTACCCATTATATTAACAAGAAATCATATCAAACATATCATCGGCAAAGTATTGTACTTAAAAATAAAATTATGATTTTGTTTTTTCATGAAAATAACACAAAAGTTTACTCTGAATTTGATACGAGTATTGGTGTTTAAAAACAGAATTAATTTCATTTGAATTCACAAGCCGTGCATAATCCGTTCTTATTAAAATTAGACCACGTTCTAGTAAAGTAGCCGTGACAATGCAATATTGCAGATAGAATTATGTTAATGGGTAGCAAATATGAATATTTTATTCGAACTGTCTATTTACCCGCTATTAAATATATGAATTATTTGCTGTAAATCACAATTACCTTAATACGGTAATTGTGGATAATTTGCGCCTTGGATTGTAGCGCCTGCTTTCAAATTTAACGAAAGATTTTTTGACTTTGCAATGTACCAACCATCGATCACTTAACCATTTCCTTAGGTTACGTTGCTCTCCCTTAGTGAATTTGAAGACAGGCGTGAAGTGGAAGCAATTCCGCGTTTCGTCTGATGAGTGTGGTACCGGAGGCCTAATTTAGTACTTTTTCCCTTCCCACCCTTTTCGTATTAGGAAAGAATGGGAAGGAGAAGTGGATTTGGCGAAAGAGGGGACGAATAGGACGGGCAAATATCTTCTTTCTGTGCGTCCTCTCTTCTGTTGATTAAAGGTAGGCAACGTATCTTTTGCGGATGTCTATGGGCCACGGTCGCCTCGCTATTTCGGCGAATTCAGGTGACCGTTTGCTCGTTTGCCACCTTTTGATATAAAAAAGTGACCAAATAACTATGTTTGTTGCAATAAGTCCTACATTCATATTTAAAATGTTAAATTCAAACTCACGTTTTATATCCAGCTACGTCACAGTCATCAGACTTCGATTGTAGGGGCAATAAAATAAAATGAATTGTCTATTGAGTAAATATGAATTGGAATCTCTTGTCCGCTCTATAAAATATTCAATCGCTGCAACTGTACCACAGACAAGGACAGTCGCCTCGTAATCGTAAATTATTTAAAGTATTGTTAGTTATTACGTGACAATGTTGACAGCCTATTGTCGTACAATTAGCTTGTACTTGGAACACTATTTCATCTACTATAACTTTTATTAAAGCCCTGCACTTTGATCGAACATAACAACAATTAAAAGAAAACAACATCTCGAATCCTACGTTATTCTTCATATGTTATTCTTGGAGCAACTTAAATTAAACTTAATTACTTCTAAAATATAATAAAAAAATATAAATTTATAATTTTAATAAAAAAAAATTTGTCTGTCTGTCTGTCTGTTTGTCTGTCCGCAAGGCTGTGTTTGTTCAGGGTAATCTACGAAACAGCTCGACTACTTCTGATGGGAATTTGACGGGGAAGTAGCCGATGAACGCGGGCATTTTATAGGTTACTTTTTCATTCTGCGTTGACGAAGTCGCGAGCAACCGCTCGTTATGTCTATTTGAATTTAATTTGCAATGCAACAGGTTTACTTTAATAATTAGAAGAGGTACGGGCATTGCATCTTCAGTCTTTTTTTATAAAAAATAAATATACAAGGACATTCTTATAATCTCAAAGAATGACTTAGTGTTACAAAATTTTCTTAGCAATGCTATCTTGTTCTTGAAGCTATTATTGACTTGTATTATTTACCGATAGTTAATTTTATGATAGTAAATTAGTTGCACTAACTTAAAGTGGGATAATGGGCTCATAAAGTGAAGTATTAGTAAACAATTTGATAGGTGCAACTATGGAGTTGTAAATTTCTGTAACAACAAATTGTACTTAAATTAAATTCATCAGGCCCATAAAAGGTATGGGAGCTATTACTAGTAATTGCGTTATAATTCTTAAGTACATAGTTCAGTAACTGCTTTATATCGTAAGCTGCAACCATAGCGCCACCTTTGATCTTTATCTTACATTAAATTAATCACCCAGCAAACACTAACAAATATCCATTTGTTGATGTCTTTGCTGAAATATTAATTCGGGAAAATAATTATAAATTGCATAGATAACTTAAAAGCGAGATTAAGAATCTCAATTTAGCTGTTTATTAATTAGGTGGATTTTAATATAAACTGGAACCTTAATAAGCCAGAACTGTCATTGTTACTGTCCGGTCCCAAGGGACGATCACTATTTGCAAGGAGCTGGGGTTATAAGCGAGAAATTATCGCACTCTCTTGATCTCTCTCTCTTGGTTGGCTAATCCAGGTTCGACTGTATATCGCGTATATGAAAACGGTATTATAAACTAGGGAGCTACTAGCGATTGTATTGGAAGTAATTATCATGATAGGATACAAACGGCTTATTGGATAATTTATTCTGTTTTAATATATGTACCAATTGCTTTCGATGTTATTATTTAATTTATGGATATATACTAAATATCGTTGAACGGTTTTTATGCATTATTAATCCAAGTGCGTATTCAAATATAAGACCTAATAGAACTTAAGGTCAATTACGTTTTTATTTAGACAATCTTCTTACATGCTACGTTTTATGTTTTCTTTTCATATTAGACATAGATTTAATTTATTTATGCATATTATTTTTTTCTCACAGTCAATCAAATTGTAAATTGGATCGCGAAACGAGTAAAATAAATCATGATGGTGAATTTAATTTGTATACCATAACAATTTGAACGTATTACACGTTGAATGTAATAAATAAACGCCAAGGGGTACCATTAATATGTTGATGATTTATTTGGAGTACGGCTAGGTTTCCGTAGTGACAGGTTATCGTGAGCGGTAGTGGATAGTGGCTAGTGACGCGCGCTGGGCGGTATGCTCATTGCCCATAGATCGGTGATTACGATTCACCGCCGCGGGCGACGTGATAAAGTTTTACCAGATGTGGTTTACTATCTAACTTAATTTAACTTTATCTAGAGATTTATCTAAGATGTTGTGAACATTTACTTATATATTTATAAAAATTTCAATGTAAAAGTACACACACAGAATGTACGAGTATTTTGCGGAATTTAAAGTTGTATTAAATTTTTCTTCAAAGTAGATGTTTATTAAGTACCTAGACGTTCGTTTATCTAATAAAATGTTACAAAATGTAATTATCTCCTAGACCTTATCCCACTCACGTAGGGTCGGCACACTATGATTTCGTACTCCATGTTGACCAATTTCCTATAATCTCAACAGTCACTCTATCTCCCATCTCTGCCTAGGCCTACCTCTACCCGTGTACTTTTCATCAATCATAATTAGAGTTCTCCTTGTCACATGCGATTCTTCCCTTCTCATAAAGTACCCATTTCATGCCTTTACTCAATTTATAACATATAATATAAAGTCACTTCTAATAACGTTAATCATCAGCAATGTCGAGAAAGGAGGCAATTCCGACATTCCTTACTATTTACCATATAAGAGTTTATCTAAAGATTAAGACTGGATTGACCGTGATTAGAATGTCTTAATGTGTTGCTTAGATAACATCAATTGGAAACTGAATTAACTTTACTTGCAGTAGTGTAGGTATAACTAACATGCTACTGTAGTGGCTAATTACAGAGCATATCGATTGATTATTTATCCTACCACGGCCCGTATAACAAAATATTTTTTATTAAATTATCGAAAGATGTGACAAATTTCATCAAGATTCGTTGAGCTGTTCCGGAAATACCTTCTAACAAACATCCATCTATCTCTCCATCCATCTAAACTTTCGTATTTATAATACTAGCAAGAAGTAAAACTAGTAAGATAAATTTACACCTTGATTTAGGTTTTAGCGCAAAATAATCAAGAACTTCTTGATTCATCGCAAGTTTGCCCAATCATTAAATGACTACTACATATTTACACATTACGTAATAAAAATTATAATCGTAAAATTATATTTAGCGTTGGCGCATCTTACACCTCGTTACGCACTTTATGTTATGTCATCGCATATCATGACAATAAAAATGAAATTTATTGTCTGTGAAATACATATTTACAGAAACAGGTAAGACGGTTTCCTGAAAATACGCCACTGAATTATGCGCTATAAAAGTTGTCACTTTACTGCTGTTAAAATATCTACATTTCTTGTATTATATTTTAATGGCATTTAAGAATAAAAATTTAAAAATGTATGTGCTTTTTATCAAGTTTACTATTCTTTTGATCTATTTATAACGTCTACTGTAGTGTGGAAATAAATAGTAAGAGACATTGATTGTATTTAAAAAAAAAAAACGTTAGTGGCGTAATTATTAAACAGTGAACCGGATCGGACCTGCTTCGATCCCCGCCGTGTACCAATGTGTTTTTAGATTTTCGAATTTCTTAAGTGCATTTTATGCGACGTTCTTATAGTTAAAAACATCTGAATAGGAAATGTACATAATACGTAATGAATGAAGTCAACCAACCCTAACTGCCTCAGCGTGGTTGACGAAGGCGTGTCCTTTTCAGTAGGCTCCGAGCCCGACGGTGGGGACATATGTGCTGAGTACCGTCTACAAAAAAATTATTAAACTCGACGTTTGTTTTTGAAGTTTGCATTGATTTATATTGGTCCTCTATCAAACCACAAGACTGTAGTTTTTATAACATTTCAGAGCGTAGACGTACGTATGATTATTATTACATTTACGTTCATTTTGAGTTTCCTTTCAACAGCCATGTGCTAGCCGAGAGCATGTTAAAATATTTTTTTAATCATCACTCGTTCAATGTTTGTGACGCATTCATTACAAATTACCGTCGAATTCCACTGTTGTGACACTTCTGTTAAAATATAATGCCGGCCCTTTCATTGTCTTTGATAAAATAGAGACGACAGTATATATTAATATAAGTGCTTTGACAGTCGAAATCTGTGGTTACACATACTTGACACTCAATCAGTTGCCAAACGTATTGTATGTACGGAGAATGACATCATTGAATCAGTAGTTTAATTATTTAATTGTACAGACAACTTGTTCTGATAGATAAAAATTGCTTAAAAATTGTCTCATTTAAATGGACTTTTTAATTAGTTAGTACCGCTTTTAGGCGAAGACATCTGTAAGTCAAATTAGCGTTGTAGACAAATGTGGCACGTTGTTTGTCAATTGCAGAAGCAGTCCCGTTGGAACGTGTCTTAGGGTAATGTTTATTAGCCTATTTTAAATTAAATTAATCCAAAAATAATAATTAGATGAACCAAAGTTTATAGTTCATCAGGTTAGGATGAATAAAAACAACATTAAGTTGTAGTAATATTAGTTTTTTTTAACGCAATCACATTGTAATTTAAGAGTATTAGATTAAGGAAACTTCACTTACTGAAAGTGACGTAGTACTACTTTTGCGGTAGAGCCGCCATATGAATGTGACCGCTGCCATCGTGATGTATCTCCACCACGTTTAAAAAAAACATCACTTTAGTAGATGCTATGAATATCGTAATGCTTTATAAAATGTAGATAGATTTATGTTACATGAGCTGTCGCCCACGACTCCGAAGTGGTATTAAAAAAAAATCTAAATTTGTATCCTATGTATTCCTCCATACTATGTTCTACATCTATAACAAATTTCATTGAGATCCGTTGGGCCGTTCTGTAGATACCTCCTAACAAACGTCCACCCATCCATCTAAATGCCAAATTGCCAAAGTAATGGATTTCTTTATAAAATCGAATCTATTTAATAGACCTACCAATAGACAGAAGTGAAAATGCAAAGCTTTCATGACTAAAATAAAATTAACAAAAACTTTTTAACTATTACAGTTATACTCGTAGATATTGATTTATACGTCATAACAGTTAATATATATGCGGGTAGAATTTTTTATGGAACTAACTAAAAGAACTTTTGTAAATAACGTGATGTTTTTCAAACATTATTTTACAACTGGTGTATATTATTTGCCTTTGATTTAGCCGTTTTACGATCAACTATAAATATATGTAGTGTTTCGTTTGTAACACCGTTCTCAATCGCTATTACTAATCTTGACCTATAAAACCTACGTCGTTTGGTTGAAAAGTGAAGAAATACATTTCATTATGAAATAAAACGCAAACTAATCAAAGAAAATTTAGTATAATATGCTAATATTAGTTTATAGGCAAGACTAAATTTAGAGCAACGGTACTAAAAATTAAAAAAGTAGAGTCTAAAACAAAAGAGCACTTTTCTGAGCCATACGAACTTTATAATTTGCTAATTGTTCTTAAATATCTGCACTGTTACTCTACTAGTCTATATCTATTGTTGAGTATCTGTATTAAGCAATTTGCAATGAAAACTAACGGTTAATGCATTGCAATGTTAATGAACATTTTAGGTGACAACGAATGAGTAAGTCTGTAAAATATAGCGACACCGCTGACATAAACGTATAGTGAGGATTTACACTGCGCTTAAATTGATGTCTTAATAAATAGTTGACGGTTTAATGTTCTCTTCCTGGCAAAACATTATACGGGACTAGGGATGAAATATGGAAATTAAGCTATTAATAGCCAAAGACAGCGACGGCGTTTAAGATATCCAGCTTTTAGTTTTATGGGTACGTTGGAGAGAAAATATTGGATATAAATATAAACATTTGTCGTTCTAAATGGGAAAGGGAGAGTTCAATTGAGTTAAGTTATCTGATACAACGGGAGCTTTACGAAACTGAATCTGGATCCGTTTATGACGTTCAATGCATTAGTATTAGGACTGGGGCACACTGAGGATTTTTTTTATTCTTTGTACAACCAAATAAAAACAAATATTCAGTAAGTATGTTTGTTTGGTCTAAAAATGTTCGAAATATTAAATATTTTTTCTTCGAAATCAATTGCTTTGACAAAAAAAAACATTGAATTTCGTAGCTCCAAAGGAATCCATTACAACTATGTTTTATTTTATTTTTTTTACAACTTTTATTTTTGTACAATAGAAAATATATAGCATACATTTATATGTTACAGGTTTGCTTTAATATTACTTTAATATAGATTCTGACCCAAGCATTTGTGACGGATTTTTTTTTATTCCTAAACATTTAGACATATTTTGAAAGCTTCAATGTGTTTAAACAATACGCGACGGAAACCAAACGACGTCGATAAAGAGAAAAAGGGGCAAAATGGAAGTTTTCTTTCACATGAAATTTCTAGGATAAATTTTCCCAGACAGAATAGATGTCAAACAAAAACAAAGTACTTATTAATTAAGTGTGTAGTGGTGACAGTTGTATCAGGTCGGTTTTCCACGTGCGAGCAGCGGGCGCAAGTCGCCAGTAGTGCACCGCGCGGCGCCGCTTCAACGCGCTATCTCGAAAGAAAACGCGAAATTATAAAAAAAAATATAAAGTGCCAGTGTGAAAAATAAGACCGTTAAACGATAAAGGTTTTATTCCATGTGTCTTATAAATAAGTCATTAAGAATTAAAAAAAAATATATTGATTGAACATTTTAAGATATTAAGAATTTCACTTTAATAATCATTTAATATTATTATTAAATCGATGTAAATTCATAGTAATAAATAAATTTGTAGTAAGTTGTAATGTTTTATAAATAATACAGGTAATCTGTACCGACTAAGCCGATGTTGAAAATACTTTTATTGTTAGAAATTTCTATAACAATAAATTAGCAATGACTATACCCGTTTAAAACTCACTTTGTCGACATTGTGAATGTACAGCTAATAATAATATGAAAGCGGTAATCAAGATGTATAATTCAATTTCCGTTAAAAAAATGTCGTGTTCGAAGTCAAAGAATACAGCAACGTGTTAAGTGAAGTAACAATCGCTATGCAGTGACATGACGATGTTAATTTTAAAGCCTTTCCTTAAATAATTTTACATTTCAGGTAGACTTCAAAATATTTACTGTCGATGAATAATTTAAACAAAGAAATTAGTTAGTCTTTGACAACCATAATATAACCATAACCTATTTTAAAAAAATACGTTGAGTACGTTATTGTTAGAGCAAAAAACTGATTTTACTATCATAAAGATATATTTAGAAAACAATCTTACTCTTACTAATATTATAAATACGAATATTTAGATGAATGGATGGAAAGGATGGATGTTTGTTTAAAGGTATCTCCGGAACGGATCAACGGATTTTGATGAAATTTAGCACATTATGTTTTTTTTAATTCCGCGCGGCGACAACTAGTATATTTTAAATTAGAGAAAAACCTAAAGTCATCATTAAACATCGATAAAGTTAGCACATCATTAAAGCACATTAAGTACATTGTTAAGAAACTAACGGCTTTTAAAATACCTAATACTGTAAGTGAAGACATAACTGTTTTGTTTTATTACAATCTATTCAACGACAATGTTGAGACTACATAATACAGGTATTAATGTAGCGATAAACTTTGATATACACGATATTCCGTTTGCTTGACCTTTTATAAATCTTCGCTAAGGTACGCGAATACAAATTGCTATCGAAACTAAAGATCAGAGGATTCCATATACAAATGGTTTATGTACTAGCTGTCGCCCGCGATTCTGTCTGCACGGAATTAAAGAAAACGTAATAAGTAACCTATGTGTTCTCCCAAACTATGTCCTACATTTGTGCCAAATTTCATCAAGATCCGTTGATCCGTTCCGGAGATACCTACAAACATCCATCCATCCATCTAAACTTTCGCATTTATAAGATTAGTAAGATTTATTTGTAATAAAGTTTGTAAGTAAGAAAAACTCAAATAAAAACCACCATTTCATAAAATGATTATATTATTAAACATTATAAATCTGTCACTGATAATGATTTACTGTGATTCCAATTCTAATAGCAAAATCTTCAAGTTCCGTTTCAAGTATCTTACAAGGCATTTTAAGTAATACTCAAAGTAACTCACTCATATGCAAATTAGTTACTTTGAAGTGAATATTCTCAATATGCGATTCTTCGAGAAACTCAACAATTTGCTTAGCACTTGAAATGTTATTCGTAATCTAGTCAAAGGAATCTATATATTAGCGAGGGAACTTTGTAACCCGAGATCTTACAGATTGGGTTAATAACCTAAATCAAACTAATTGATTTCTATTAGTCTTACTTTAATTAACTCTAATTAAACGGATTTATTTAAAATCAATGCAGTAGAATCCGTTTTTATGGATAAATTTATTTGATTTGTGAGAAGGGAATTCGAAGGTATCTTTTATATGACTTGAATTAACGGAGTATTGTTTACATAACTACTAAAGTAAACAAAAAAAATTAAAATAAATCATTCCACACATAAATAACTCGTAGGAAAAAAAGTAAATCAGTAATTTATTTCACAATAGAACAATTAATTCTATTAAATTAAAATAAAATAAGATTTAACAAGCTTAATTAAATTATTATTAAGCTTTTCCATTAACTCAATTGTATTCCTTTAAATAATAAAATTATTTTTGTTCGCGCGCACATGTTCCAAAATGTCATTGCCAAACTGTTTAGAGAAAGAAGTGTTATGCCTTGAGGAGGCGTTAATTGTATTATTTTGTGCTAAATTTTTTGCAAGTGCATTTTATTTTACCTATAAAGAAGTTTTAATAATGGAATTTGGTTTCATTTTGTGTGTTTTCTAAACATAACTGTTGCTAATTGGAAAATTAGGCCAAGTGTGCGTCAGACACGCACTTATCAAACATTCTGAATGTCATGGAAAACAAAAGAAACTCATATTTCACGTTATAACTTCTTGTTAAATATATGTGTAATGTCCTTGACATTGAATCCAATCCTAATGATTTTATAGCGCGTGCAATAGAGCGAATTGGGAAGGTTAAGACTAGTGATTGCCCCTGTGTGTATATCGCAAATTTTTACACTGTTATTTTATAATATGTCCCTTTGTCAAATATGTATTATATTTGTATTGTATTTGTTGAATATGTCGAAACAATCTAATAGAAACCTGTGAAGTAGATACTTTAAGGTCGCCTAATATATTTTTACTATATAAGTTCTAGGGGTAGATGGTTAACGTTTTCCTTTATTGGAACGAAGTTCCTTATCGCGCGTTGTGAAAGGGGGCTAGGCGGAAAAAATTCTTACGAAAAGTTGTCACGACACTTTTTGCTATATCACCATGGCAACGACGTGACAATATATAACGAAAATTCATAGAAATAAAATGTACTTCTTGTGAAGACTTAAGTTTTTATGCATAGAATAAACATTGGTTCCTTCACTAATTAATTGAAAGGAACTTCGTTCCATCCGGGTGTCCCTTGACACCTCTGAAGTTTTTTTTTACTTTTATAGAAACTACTTTTTTGTATTTGTCTTCTTTTTACGTTAGCGATTTTGTGTGTACAAAGATGGTATACGTAAGCGTAAACAAAATTCAAACAAAAACAGAAAAACAAACAGCGAGCAATTACAAAACTGAAATATGATAAATAAAGACTACCATATGGTACCCTGGCGTCAAGAAGTAACTGTTCGTAATTTGGGCTGCGTCATTCTACACACTGCGCGTGTTAATTTTTAGTTAAGAGTTTATTAAACGGTCGCTATAAAGCTTTTAAAAAGTAGCAAACAACAAATTGGGGTTAGTGCAAGGTCCGTCACGGAATCGTCTCGCGCCTTAGGGTTGTGGCTGTCTGAGAAAAATAAAAAACTCAGGTAAACAGACCCTTTCAAATTATGATTTATTGTAACCATAGGCGGACTTACTATACTTTCCTAAAATTAATTTTTGGTTATTGGATAATTGCTGATAATTATATATAATAAACTTTTATTCGTTATCAGGTGTCTATAAACAAAAAAATGATTATTGATTTAATCAATTCAATGATGGATTCTATTGCTCCTTTATTACTGTTAAAAATTCGAGATGTATAAATTTTTTTATGAATTAAATAACACTGAAAATATTGTGTTGTTAAATCAATTGATTAAGATGTATGTTTTATGATACTTGTTGACCTAAGAAAACACATTTCAGTAACAATAGATAAATAATAAAGTTAATTGACAGCCCTGACAAAGTTCCGATATAACTAAGTATAAATGCAGACGACATCTAAATTTCGACGGATAGCCATTAATCATCGTTCCCGTTCTTCGAAATTCTCATTGAAAGGCTAGATAGAACAACAGTTTTTCTTTCTAGTAGTTTTAAATATTATTTACATTTTAGGTAAATATAACTGTAACTCAATAAAATAAAAAATCATTATATAACAGCTACATATGACTCCAACTGAATTGTCAAAGATTTAAATAGAAGTTAAAACTTTTATGCTATCTTTTCGAACATTTTCACACTCTCACGCCAATTATCACTATGGTATGTTCAAATTAGTGTGTCCAACGTCTTCTTAATTCTAGTAATATATATACTTGAAATAAGATGTAGCTATGTGTAGATAAAGAAAAACATAAGCATCTCTTCATTACGTTATAATTAGAAGTGCAATAAAGATTTATTTTTAAACAAAAAATTTAAAGTAATATTCATAAAACCCTTGTTTAATTTACGAGTCGTTAATATATCAAATAGGAATAGTTTAAAAAACAATGAATCTCCGCAAGACAAATATTAATTTCAATCTTATACCACGTACATGTCAGAGCGGTCATAAACTGATAATAAAAAGAAATTAGACAATTTATTGCTGTCAAACTACTGAATTATGTTTGAAGATGTAATTTATATGTTGGGGATACATAAGGTTATGTCAGATCAAATGAAAAGACATAGTTTAGCTGAGCATTACCACTGTAATGGCTTAGTTTCCATTCTCATTCTTTTCTAATAAAGAAATGATTGGCAAGGGAATTGGATTTGGGAGAAAGGGACGTAAAAGAAGTGGAAACATCCTCTTCCTGTGCGTCTCTTCCTCCGTTGATTATATGTAAGTTTGCCTACCCTAAATGATGAAAAAAAAAGGGACCCGTCTGCAAGCACTTCCTTTCGATTAAAATAATTTTTATCAAAATCGGACCACCAGGGGCGGAGATTCGCAGTAACACACATAAAAAATACAGTCGAATAGATAACCTCCTTCTTTTTGAAGTCGGCTAAAAAGATAGCATAAAATACATACATCATCTCTCCCGTTAATTGATTAATTTCTAGGTTTTAGTTAAATTAAATAATTTGAAAACAAAACTGATAGAAAAGGAGTAAATAACAGAGAAAGATTATTACAGATACTTAGTTAAAAAGTCCGTCCATAAATTGCTTCCAAGATATTAAAAATATATATTATTGTAATCTATGGAGTCATAAATAGTAAATTCTATCATTATTTTAATCCATACATGTAAAGGTGCCAAGATCACTATTTAATGTTCGGTCGTTCATGATAGTGATATGTAAAGGTCGGTCTATTGTGCGATGAATAGGAGATATTAATGGGTGGACAGGAGCATGAGGTCATAAATTTACGACTGTTTTGAAACAAGACGTTTATGTTTAGTTGTCACATGCAGCGCCAACCTTTAAAAAACTTCTTTCAAGATAATAATCGAAGAATGAATGCTTATAACTCGTGTTAATCAAACAAAGCTATCTTAACAACTTATCAAAAATGTTTTTGATACATGCGCTGTAGTGGTTTGTATACTTTGTAAGTCATGTGACATTTTAGGTTAGAATACTAGATCCTCAAAGTATTTTAGTGCCACTTTAAAATCTTGTTTATGTCTCACTATAGACTTCTTCCTTGCCATACGTCGCCGAATACCTTAATAGTCCTCATACATGGGAAACTGCTGTCATCTTAGGAAGCCTCTCTTAATTTTTGAGTCAGTTGGTTTTTTTATCAACTTTTAGAATACCACAAACGGATGTGCGTAACAAAGTCAAGGGATCATGTTAATTTATCGACACAAGAATGTCCTGGAACAGTTAGAACTGCAACTTTAGTTTAAGATTATAATCACGCAACAAAATGCAGTTACAGTTTGGCTTCAAGCCATCGCCTATTTTATGATCTTGGAGAAATTTTGCCTATAAACGTTGCAAGAATAAGGCCGTATAAACAAGACTCAGACCGTCACAACTCAAGGGATATACGCGGTATTATGTTGTTTCTTAATTCCTTACTGACAATCAACGCTAGTCAAGCTTCAGATATAAAGCGATCTAAGGATTAACAACACGATTTATCTATGTCTTATGATGATTTACACAACGCATGTTTGTTTTATTTGTATTAGACCTACGGACTATGTTTACGTAATACGTGAATTCTTTAATTAATTAATACCGGTACAATGATAAATTATTTTACGTACAAGATTATTATGAAATATTAATATCAAACGTGACATGATAAATACGGGATTAATGAAAATGACAAATTTATTTTTCTGAACGCATTTTTTACTTTTTAAAATGGAATTAACATCAGGCAGTAGTCTAATGTCCATGCACAAAAATAAAATAGAAGCAAAAGCGTGCGCATAGTTGAACACAATAGAATAGTAAAAGGGAGAACTTGAAAATGATAAATTATAATTCAAATATCACGAAGCTGTTACTAATGAAATATGGCATACGCTACCAGACCGCTACTACAATAAAGATATCAATACGGATTTGAAGCCGATTCACGTTACGAGATCAAAGGAATATAACTGGCAACACTTACGATTAGTGTGAACAATAAGGCAAACCAGCAATGCACGGCATAGCTACAATACAATGTAAAGGTGGCAATACATTCACCACTGAAATGGTTTTGCACATACTAAATGTTCGCCCAATGTTCTAAATTCGACTAAATAAAGACTAAAAAATATCCTTAGAAAAGGGATACAAAGTTAACGTATTAATATTGTGACTATTGTACATTGTTGAGCCGTCTTGCCATATCTCTCGTGTGTCGCTACCCTAACAATCAATTCAAGAATTTGTTTACATTCTATTCAGTTCAGTTATATCAATTAAATATATATATTATGTAATATGATAATATTATTATTATTTATTCGAATAGAACATCTGTATTTTTTATTGAATACACTCTCGTATATGTATTTTCGTCTTCAGTTGTATGTTACTTCGATAGGGCTAAAAGCATACATAAACATCAAGGTTTACAGCCATCTTAAAGGGATCGAATTTAATAAAAAAATATTGTAAATAAAAAAACTAATACATCTTGTACAGACTAAAATGAACCGTGTTTACGAAATGCAAGTGTTTGTTCAAGTGAAAATTTGTGTGTAACTACGTTGTTATAATAAAATATAAACTTTTATCATAATTAACCTTGGATTCGTCAACGACATGGTGTCCTGTTTCACCATTGTTGCTATATGTTTCATTTGGGTAAGTGGTCCATTTGTTTGTTTTCTTTATTTATATCGATAATATTTATAAGTTGATAAGTGCAAATAGAGTTGATAAAGTTAAAAACATTTTTATCGACTTGTGAATCGTACTTCTTACTAATATTATAAATGCGAACGTTTATGGATGGATGTTTATTTGAAGGTATCTCGGGACCGGTTCAACGGATCTTGATAAAATTTGGCACAGATATACAACATACTCTGAAAGAATACAAAGGCTGTTTATTTTTATTTTTTTTAAATCTATGCGGACGGAGTCGCGGGTGACAGCTAGTATAACCTAAGCAAATAATACTATCTTGTTTGTTTATTTACGAATATTTATTTACAATTTAAGATTTCTTCACCATCTAAGTATACTCAATAGGTATTAACGTCTTCTGTAGGTGTTTTATAAGTAAGTTATAATGAAAACAAAAACATATAAAGAAAAGATATTAATTAAACGCCTTAGTTTTAGTTATAAAATAAATTCACTAAACTAATTGATTAATGGAAATACATTAGTACCAATTAAGGTTTTTGATCAATTTACTCAAGAACCATTAACGCTGCATAAAATTAACGAACTGTTGTTGTTAATTTACCTTTGACATTTTAGTGTGCTTCACCGTGGGTTTCTAAGACAAAAATATCTGTATAAACATAATCTTGGACAAAACAGAGACAATAATAACAGAGATTTTGGTCTCAGAAACCCACGGTTAGTTAGGTTTAATAAAAACACTAATAATTCATTTGTTTATTAAAAATCTACTACTATTTCAAACAGTATGACTTTAAAATTATGTAAGGATGTCTAAAAAAGATTTTCTCACTGATCATATCCATTATCAATTCCAATAATTGAGTTTTATTAAGTGATGAGTGCCGGGTTCTGAAATTTAAGTAATTTCTATTTCCCTAATAAGAATTGCAATTCAATTACTTAAGGTACACAGTACAGTGTTTTTTTTTTACACAATGCAGGTAGGGACAAAATTTATACACAAAAGTATTTAGGTTTAGGTACTATAGTTATTTTTACGTTTTTTTGTTAGTTTAATAGTTTATTAGTTAGTAGTTAGTTAGTTTTATAGTTCTAACGCCGGTTTCTCAAAAAGTCAATCAATGTAACTGCCAATTACTAAAGAGAAATTATTTCTTAAATATTTCTCTTCTATTTTACTTATTATTCATTAGTAATACTAATTTAAGTTTTCAAAACGTATTTAAATAAGGCGTTATTCAGATAATGATCAATGCGTACCGCCTTCTAAACGATAGCCCAAACCCAATTCCGAGCAGCCGGCGACAGGTAATTCGTTAACTTACACTTAATCCTAATTAATAGTCTATTAGTAGACGTATTCAATTACCACTCGGTTTGATTTATTTGTGTATATCTACGCTAACAATTTCCTGATTAATCCTTATATAGATTATTTTAATCGGATTATATTTATCGATGGTACTTCGTTATTAGTAGCGATTGTTAAGATAAAAGTGTAACGTAATTATCTAAATGAAAGCGTTTCCTATATCAGTTAGCTTCAAGAATTAAGTAGAGATTATTAAGATCAGACGAATAAAAAGAATTGATTCGCAAATTCACATTGTTATGAATGAAAACGATAAGTAGTTATTAGTTTGAATGGTGGAACCTCCGTAAAATGTGATCGCATACCTCTTAGAAAAGAAAGCATATCGAAAAATGCGTTGATTTTATCGTAACATTATAAGAAACACGCCCACATACTTAATAAACAATAAACATGAGTAACATTTCAATCCCATTAAGATTGCTTACTAAATTAATAGCAACAGATTTAATACCGCAAAAGACAAGCTAGACGCCGCCGACGATATAAATACAATTAGATAATGTTCATATGTCATTTATATTTGGATAATGTCATTAAATATGAATAAAAGATGCCGAAGCTTTTACGGTGGTCCTTAAGAATGATATTAAGAATGACAAAGTTGCCCGCAAAGTTCGTGAAGACAAAGACAAGATAATAAAATTGCCATTAAATTGGGCCTTTAATGTATTATAGCCATTAGCATGACATTAATGTTAGTAAATTACACAACACATTTGCAAGTAAGGCGCCATCTAGCATATGCTATATTGAACATTTGTTTCAAATTACAATTTGATTACTTTTTATCGTGTATTCTGTTCTGACATTTGAGTTGTAAGGAATTTTACGTCTGTATCAAATATACACAATTTTGTCTGCCTTTTTGTCTTGTTTTGGGTCATTCAAAACAGATCCGAGAATTGTAAGTCATTTTTTTAACTTAATTGCAAATGGCAGAATTAATCTAAAAATATTCCAATGAAGTTATAATACTCGTAAAAGTAGTTGTATAAAATTTTCTGTCAATATGTGTTCAATAAATTCGTAAATTTTATTAGCAGTAACAAATGTCTGCGACAGTAAGCTGCGGAGACATTTACATGCTGCGACTAAATACATGTAAAGAGATATGAAAATGTTTATTGATATAATAAAAATGCGGGGGAGTAGAAGTAACAGAAAAATATGTAAACGATGCTTTTAACTTTTAACATGATAAAATGTAAATAAGGGGATTTGCAGAGACGAAGGAAACAATAATGATGTATAAATTTTAATTGGAAATGCGAAGAAACTAAAAATGGTTCAATTAAATTTGACAAGTGTATGATTCTGTATAAATTTCATACTGAGATAATTGCTATGGCGCCAAGAGCGTAATCCCTCCATGAATAAGCAAAAATATTAATAATCTCTTAAAAGATCGCTAGTGTAACTCTTAACATTTGAGAAAATGTCTTGAGTTTTTTTTTTAGTTTTTAGTGTTTAAGCCGCATTGCACTTTGTAATAGACGGGAGCCAATAAACTTTTTAAAAATGATGTTTTGATTCATAATCAATAAAATAACATTTCTAGCTTAGTACAAATGATAACAGTTATAAGTTTTGAGAAGCGTTCACCAAACAATAGATGTCCGGTGCTATTAATACGAAGCATTGTGTTCGGTTGTCGCCGGTTGGCATCAATAGCGTCGCCGGCCACACCATAAAGACGTCTCTACTATCTAATTGGTTCTGTGACTTCGCTTCTATGTATCTTATTTATGTTCCCGTTTGATAAATATCCCCATTTGACTTCGGTCGAGCCTGTTTCGAAAGCGGCACACATATTTTCAAATTTGTTTAGCTCTTTAAGCTATATTTACGATTTATTTGTAAATCGAATGAGGTTTTAGTCAAGTTATACACATTGAATTTCAGATAAATGTGTGCTGTTATAAATAATATTGGTGACTAAGTAAGGGAAAGATTCAGTTGGCCAACAGATTTTGAGCAAGAAATCATTTTTTTATTTTGTCAAACACAAGTTTTTAAATGTAATAAATAACATGCAGTTGAAAGGATCAGGCCGAAGACAGAACGGCGTGGAGGCAGCTGGTCGACGCATCTGTAAAGGCATATCAAGACGAGCACGACCTTCAGTAATGAAGTATACGAAGAAGAAGAAGAAGAAAGGATCACAAGGAACCAGATCCTTATTCAATAACTTTCGCAACTTTGACCAGATTTCCAATCCATCTTGTAAAGTCAATTAACGCTTACGTATTGACGTTACTGTCGTGCCAGGACCTCTTCTCTGAATGAAAAGTATGACAAATTGTATGTTTTTGTATACAGGCGGTGGGCCGGGAGTCGGTACTGGCGCTGGCGGCCAACCGCGAGCTGCGGTGCGGCCGGAGGCTTGTGACGGGGTTGTTCACGCGGCCGCGACTGCCGCTAGGCTACTCGCACGTTGCCACCGTGCCGCGCGGCGCCTGTCGCCTCAACTTCTCCGAGATTCTGCCCAGTGACAACTATATTGGTACCTAGACCACACAATTTATTATGTTGTGTGTCCATATCACAGCTATTGTTGTCGAAAACACGTTTCCATTCTTTAAAAAATACTGATTTTACAAATGTAATTATTAATCTTCGTCATCGTTTACGTTTTAAATACGACTTTAGATGGATCTCACTATATTATGTACTTAATAGATTTATATCAGCACGGATGTAAGTTAAACGCAGCAAACTAGACTATCGCGGCTATTCATAGTAGTGAACCGGTTTTAAAAGATTATCTCTGCAAGTGAATCGATGAATACTTGCTGACATAAGCTAGCCATTTTACTCAGCGCTCATTCATTAATTGACGATATTGAATGATCCTTTGATGAAGGCAAATGGTCCGCAAACATGAGGCTCGTCGTACTTATCAATCAATCGTAGATAGAATGACATCGTAAATCATTCCGCGATGTCTACTATGGCAGCGCCCACGTTGTTCTATTGCCACTCAATGGTATACATTTTATACAATTGTGGTGAATTGGTTTACATCTTAACAACTGTAAGTCGTATCCTGCTTTTATTCGTTCTTTATGTTAAAAATTAATATTTCCCATGCCTAGTCTTACAGAATACGTACGTAATTGCAATGAGAACTTCATAGAGTTATATAAATAAGTGAGAATATACTTATTTGTTTACTGTTGTTTTAGCTTTGAAAATGACAAATGGATCGTATGTAATAAACGGAGAGTTCGCCATTAGCACGCCCGGCACATACGACGCAGTCGGCGCTCGGTTTATATATTCAAGAGTACGGGGTCTCGACTCTATCTTCACGCTTGGACCTATCCACCATCCTATTGATATCATGGTAGGTCATAATGATTCCTTGACTTCTATTTACAAGATTAATTAAATTTTCTTGCAAATTATATAAACATTTACATGGTTACTTCACTTTTTCTTGCTTATATGTATGTCCATTTAATATAAAAAAAATATGTTATTTATTTACCTATTTACGTTAATCGGTTTCTAGAATTTAGTACTTTATAATTACTTTATTCCTAAAAAAAAATCGTTAATTTACTTTAATATTTTGTCGATCGAAATTAATAACTTTGTGTATCGTTCTATTTAGATCAAACATTTTCATAGATTAAACATTTTCAGGTTTTATACACGGTGCCAAATCCTAATATTAAATACGAATATCTAACGGATTCTCTACCAGGAGATATAAATACAGAAGAACCAACAACCAAATTAAGTTCTATCGATACTCAAGGCACGGTAACTGCAAAACATACTAGAAGACATCACGGTTATGATAGTTACCCGAAATTTATTGTTGATAACATGCATCCAGATGTTGTTGGCTTGTCGAAAGAAAATACAATAGCGAAAAAAGGTATAGATGAAAATATAGTTGGAACAAGGAGATTCGTGTGGAAGATTCTATCTTATACCCACTGTACTAGAACTTGTGGCGGTGGAATCCAGGTGAGTCTTGACGAACTACAATATAACTTAACTTGAAGAGTTTGTACTCTAGGACACTGTCCAAATGTTTGGTGGCAGGTGGGCAAATATCGCTGTGTAGAAGAAACCACAGACGGAGTGGATAGGGAGATATCACCGGTCCATTGCTCGGGATCTGCCCCATCAGGAAAGAGACGTCGTTGTGGCATGATTTCTTGCCCGCCGAGGTGGAGGGCCGCCGCCTGGTCTCCGTGTCCAACATGTGGGCCGGCTAATCGAACCAGAATCGTTGGATGCGTGCAAGATCATTCGAGAGGAATTACAAAGGTTAACCTTGGTGCTGATGAGCATTTTAGTGCAAACAGGTGAAATATACTAACATTTTTTCTCCTATTTTTTCTTAGGTCAATGATGATAAATGTTCTCTGGAAAAGCCAGTTACGAGTGAAAAATGCAATGTGCCGGATTGTCCAAAATATAGTACTCTGGAATCTAAACATGTCATACGACTGAACGAAGATACGGACACGTTTCGAGAAGGTCCCGTCTATACAATTTCAGTGAACAACTCCGAAACCGATCTCGGACCCGAGTATAGATTAAGTGCTTCTGCTGGATGGCTTTCCTCTGACTGGTCACAGGTACTCTTTCTTAAACTTACTCACATTATAGGGATTTTCTTACAGTATGTAATACTACTGTTCCATGCATCTACCAGCCGATCTGAATTCCAATCGTATGCATTATTTATGGTTTGCTACTTAAGTATTAAGATACGGTTATAAAAATAAGAACTGTTTTAGTGCGTTGGATGGTGCGTCGGTGGCGGCTTACAGACCCGCAGTGTGCGGTGCAGCGACCCGTCTGGTTGTTCACCGCAAATATCACCAGACGTAAGAAGAAATTGTACTGCGAAAGTAACGTGTGTCCCTCATGAGGGACATTGGTTTACAGGTATAGTAATCAACACTGTTTTTCAGTGTTGGTTGGTTCTAGCTTTCTACTACTAATGGTACACTCGTAACTACACCAACTCGTTTTATGTTTAGATAAATAACACAGTGTTGTATATTTCTGCTTTATTCCCGATCCCCCAAATTCTTTTTAATACTGTAATATTGTTTTTAGGAGAATGGTCGTCTTGCTCGGCTCCATGTGGTGGCAAACAGATCCGCGGCGTGCTTTGCATCGGTGAAACTGGCAGGCATCTGAGAGACTCCGCTTGCAAAGACCCAAAGCCGGCAAACGAACGCGACTGCGGTGAATGCGCGCCTGTATGGTACTACAGTGAATGGAGTAAGGTCAGCATACATGTCTCTTATACTTACTCCATTTTTTATTAGTTTATTTGCACACATTTAGTACTGGAAATTTTATTATAATTCATTTATTAGTTTCTAAATCCTATTTGTGATATCAGTGTTTGTTAATTTTAATTTATGCTGCAGAACTTGAGGTTAAATGTCCCTGTATTTCTAATAATACTTTGAAATCCTTAATTGATTGTAAAGTTTCAATGAATTTATTATATCGTATAATGAAACCTAGTACGAGACAATGAACTCGCGGGCGCCGGTAACAAGTTTGTGCCTACTAAGTAATAGATACATTATGCAGCCTCCATTAGTAGATAAGGTAACGGGAGGTGCAAGATCTCTAAACTGGTCACTACTAACCATTATGCAGATATACCCATCATGTATCATTATAAACTATTATTTAATGTTTCCTTCATTTATGCGAATATTTTTTGGATTTCAAAATTACTTGATATTTTTATATCAACATTATGCCTAAATTAATTAATTAAGAAAAGGCTTAACTCACGTTTGATCGTCCGGTGACGGCACCGACTAGTTTCGAACCCATCGGGGGTCCATCTTCAGGGCGAGTGTTTAATCCGAAGACTTCGCGGTCGCGTCGCGTCTCGCACTAGTCGGTGCCGTCACCGGACGATCAAACGTGAGTTAAGCCGTTTCTTAATTAATTAATTATGATGTCTCACGAAAGTTTAAACAATTTAATTATGCCTAAATTTCAAAATCTTATTAATTACATCGAGTGGAAATTCATTTTACTAAAAAGTACATAAGAAGTTTTGGTAAAATTCAGCGTTGTTCATTTTTTTATTTCACTTTTTTAAATTTTAATTTACAAACTAATCTCGCAACTATGTTATTTGTGCTAAAAAGCAGTAAATAAACATTCAGTAATTAGGCACTATGCTCATTAATATTTAATCATTAGCTATAAACTTGTTTGTAAAGTAGTCAAGGGCGTATGTTATAAAAATTTAGTTGATGGACAAATTACTTTAAGTGTAAACTTCTAGTCAGTTTATGTAATGAAAAAAATATGTATTATCCACCACTATTAAAACTTTATGGGAGTGAAATAGAATACGTACTTGTGCAGGGCATACATCTCTGAAGGTTTTCACTACCTACATTGGGCTCCAGCGCAGACTACTGTTACTACTGCTCTATTACTAATACTATCACACTAAACTAACCACGTGCCGCCATAAAGTTTGAAACTTGTAATACCTTGAATTATCCTTATTTGTCTTCTTCTTGTGCCTCTCTAATATTCCGCGTTGGCCGCCAGCCTAGCTCCACTTCCTATCTTGCACCAACATCTTGTCCTTCAAGAAGCAAACGAACTCTCTATTCACAGACCGGCAACGCCTCTGCAGTTCCTCTAATGATGCGGATGTCCATGTGCATCGTTGGTCACTTCGGTTTTCCCGCCGCTCGTTTGCCTCTTTCTCTGATATAAAAAAGCAGAATAGGTCTTGTTGTTGATCTGCCTCTTGATGTTTCTTAGCCAAGATTGCTTTGAACATCCGACGCATTAGTTTCCCGCGATCTTGGCCATCTTTATGAGTTGGAGAAGATGGTATTTCTCGTTTCCTAAAACGTGGTGACATTTTTCTGTTTGATGGTTTGCAACAATTTGTGATTCTATCTCCTTTAATAGTGCGTAGGAAACTGTTCGTTGAAGACGGGAGTCCAGCACAGGTCGGTGGTATGCGCGCGTGGAAGGAACGGCGCCAACGAGGGCGAGTGCACCGCGCCGCGTCCTCCCGCGCACCGCCCTTGCGATCCCATATGCCCCACTGACAACACAGCGGCAGCTGTACTTACTAGCCGTATGTATTACTAAAAATACTGTACTTAATGGATACTTCAGCAATCTCTTAGTGTAATTATCATATTAATTTAACACTGAGCGACGCTTTTAGTGACCAATTATGGTTTCTGAATCCGTCACTTAAGTTCAAATTGCCACAAAGATGACTATTCTCTTTTGTTGCAGCTTCTCACAGAGTAGATAAATATACTACAACTACGACTTCCTCCACAACTCAAACAAGCACTATAGATGGGAACGATGATAAAGGTTGTTTACATTTATTAATAACAAAATGATCAAAACTCATCAATATCTCTCGTCAATGAATTTTGTTCACCACATCGACCAAATATTGAAATGATCATCCTATATTGTCACGAAATATGCAACAACGTTTTCCCCCCTATTTAAAAGTTAAAACACTATTTGACCTTAGCTTGTAACAGTATTGATTCTTACCCGATCTGATAACTCAAAAAACCGAAGTATTGTTAATTATGTTTATCTAATATTATTTTTCCTTCACAGATTGCATAGACAGGTTGAGTAACTGCGCGCTGGCCGTGCAGGCGCGCCTCTGTCACTACATGTACTATATCAGGAACTGTTGCAACTCCTGTATTAACATTATTGATATACATTGAAGAGTCATCACAATTATCTCAACTAGGTGCGTGGTACTTAAGTATGAAGACCGATTTTCCACTAAGCGTTTAAGTTAGTTATTTCTGTGACTCAGTCGTGAGAATGGTTCATTGTTAACACAAATAGTAGTCGCGTGCCTAATTGCTCGGTGAAAAAAGGTCTAATGTCTTGTCAACGCCAAATTGAGTTGCACTATCTGAAACATTATTGACAATAAATTTATTTCAGTATCTTTTGTAACTCTTATTATAAAAATTGGTGTGATATTTAATTATTTCTCAGAATTGTAAATTAGATTTGAGAGATATAGTATTTTTATAAGATTTCTTATTTAAGATAAGCATTAAAAATTTAAAATCCTTTTAATATATTAAGATTGTAACATTACATTGTACTGATTAACTAATGTATATAGGCAGCCATAAACAAAATAAAATTATGACAATTAATATAACTTTTTATTTTTAAATAACTTCTTAAAAATAAACGCTTAAATACACTTGTGATGTAACAAGTGGATACAAAGCTTATAAAATAATGTTTGCAAAACAATCATACTTCGTGCAGTAGAAAAGTTTGCCAAAACAATAATACTTAAAACACTAACACTATTAAAAGAGGTTAACACGTATTGTAAGCAGTTCTAGTGACTATGGGAAATAATGGTCTAAAAATCACAGGGAATAAATAGTATTGATACTAATCGTAAAGGACCTTAGAAACTAAAATATTTATAACACAGTTCTAAGAGACAGTGCCAATGACTCATTTAAGGTCTACCTATCTACCTAACCTAACCTAAACAGAGTTAATTTTGATCTCAGAAGACAACGGTAAGACATGTAAGGGTCTGATCACACTGAAGATTAACTTATTTAATTAAGGTACAATTCTTCTGACTGTATTTATACAAGTAGATGTCAAAACTCCTATTAAAGTGACCACAGTAAAATTAATGGAAAGATTAGCGTTGTTATTTCCATAAACTACTCTGTATACATCATGAAATCCAAAACAAAGACTCAAGTAAGCGGTGGAAAGTGCCAACGCGCCTAAAACTGAGTGCCCTATTTTAATCATGTTAATATTGTTACTAAAGTTCATAGAGAATAAGTTTACTATTCCACTGATAAGACTGGCTATCGTGAAAAGCATCGCGACGAGACCTGTAAATAATAAAGTAAAATTTCTTCATTGGCACCATAAAAAAACTTATTGTATATTATATCCTCAGATTTTAAGTAGTTAGTTTTTTGAATAAGGTTTCTTTATAAACATAGAGGTTCTCTTTTAGAAAAAATCTCTCTACCAAGTACATCGACTAATGCCTGTGCGCATGCGGTATTCATAAATGTGCAAAAACAAATTTTTCACACAAAAACTAATATATATTATATGCAAACACATGGAAAATAACTAACCAAGAATTCCATGAGCTGATCGGAAGTTAGTATTTCGATCGGCCAGTTTAACAATGCTGCCGGCTATTGCTAGAACTGATCCTAAAATTTGCATCAACCAGTGGATCATCTTCTTGTTCTCATAGCTTAATACCTTCGCCCAACTCGCATAAGGATTCATTGAAAGGACAGCTTGGCTCATCAGGAGGATGTACTGAAAGAAGCATTTCATTACCCTATGACTTTACATAGTTTAACTATTTTTACAACCACATGTTGTTATCTCTCATTTCTCAAATACAATGAGAAGGATGGCAATAGGTTTTTGGCAGAGGGAACCCACGTGAAAAGCAAATTTCACTCACTGTGCATTTTCGAGATGAATACAAGTCTAAGGACATCTTCGTTCTCAAAACATATTGTTTTCTATGCTTTGTCAAAGATGATGAGACGTTATTTTTATATACAGACTAGCTGTCGCCCGCGACTCCGTCCACGCGCAGTTAAAAAAAAAAAATGAAAAATAGATGTTGGCCGATTCTCAGACCTACTGAATATGATCACAAAATTTCATGAGAATCGGTCAAGCCGTTTCGGAGGAGTACGGGAACGAAAACTGTGACACGAGAATTTTATATATTAGATTTTAATCTTAGAAAAAACGAACTTATGGAATGACACAATATCATAAATGCTAAGGTTTACATCGATGAATGGATGGATGGATGTTGGTTAGAATGTGTCTCCAGAACAGCTAAAAGGATCTTGCATAAATTTGGCATAGATGTAGAAACTAGTCTGGAAAAACACATAGACTACTACTTCAGTTTTTTTAATTTCGCGCGTCCGGAGTTGCGTGCGACATCTAGTGTAAAATATAAATAAAAAATAGAAAACCCAAAAAAAAATTCTAAAATCACTTACCCCAATAACACACAAATATATATGTTGCTGAAATGAACTTCGAATTTGAAAGAGATTTGCAAAAAATATTGCATTAAATGCAATCGCACCAATTAAAATGTGAGTCAATGTAATTACTACATTCATGAACACAAAAAACGGAGCCTTTTCATCGACGTTCATCTCAACTTCATTTGTATTCTGTCGGGATTCATTTTGTACCGCCATAATTAATTTAAAAATATTAAATCTTAGAAGAATCAATCTGTACTATTCGACGCTATATCGGAGACAAGATAAGACTACTATTGAAAATATCTCGTTCTTATCATTACAGTTTTGTGATATTATCATTTGAACTGAAGTTAGATTGTATCAGTTATAACTACAATTTGTCATTTTTGTTAGGCAACAAATAAAAGTATATGAAAAAATATACAGAAGAAATAACCTTCTACTTTTTGGAGTAGGTATATTTTTGAAGCGTTCATATTTCCCACTACTTACTATTTTTATGACCATGAAATCGCGTTATGATAGAACAGTAGGCGAACTTTGCTTTTATTTTTAAAAATAATTATCACAGTTATCAAATGATTTAATATGAAGTGTTCTCCAAATAAAATGTACTTTATTTAAGTACCTCTACAAAATATTTTATAAACACGATACAAGCCAAGTTGTTCATCATTTCATTACAAAAGACTTCAATGCGATGGACGGGATAGCTGATTCTATCAATTTGAAAACAGTTAAATCATCAGAAAGTGTTTTCTTGCAAACTATTAGATTAATAATTAATCTTGTTTCAAATATTTTCCTTTTCATTATTGTTTTTGTAAGTCTACTGTTTTCATGTAAGTCGACAAAATTAACCGTTTTTGATCTTCATATAATTCTATGTGTTTTAGGGGTAAGTACTTAACGAATTTGTAAAAAAAACGTACATATATCGAAAACCTATATATATTGTGCAAAAATTCCAAATCAATAGTGTTTAAAATTTAAGGTTTTATTTACCAATGCAGTAGTGGGACACGTAAATTCTATTGAATTCAATAATGTAATTTTTTTTTCTCAAGTTAATTAAAGATTATAACTTATAGACAAATTATAACAACAAATTGTAAATGTCTCGACATAATTTAATTGTTACTAAAGTGCATTAGTATTTTCAGTATCAATTCTTCATGTGCCAAGGAATTTTAGTACTCTCTCAGTACAACAGTTGGTCCATGTTGATTAAGAGAAGGCATCGCAAACATTTTCACTGGATATTACAAATGTTGGCCATCATATTGGTCATTACTGGTAGCGTTATAATGATAAAGGAAAAGCATACAAATTTTAACACCGCACATGGTATACTCGGTAAGATAAATGTGTAAAATAGATCACATATTTAATACTATGTTATGGTCGTTTTTATGCAAAGTAACTACTGTGTTATCATTTTCAATTTTAAATTTTTAAATTGAATAACAAATCACCTCAGTATTTTTGTCACGGTTTCTTGTATAGGGCACAGTCAAATCTCCGCATATGCTGGTTTTGTTTAATTACAATGAGAGACATGAAAAATTATTTCAAACGAATAAAAAACTGATCAAATTTATATTGACAACTAACGCCATCTATTAACATGACAGTATACAAATATGCAAAATTTACATTTTTATAAAAATTATACCTACTACTCATTCTATATAATTTTCAGCATTATGCACCCTGGTACTTTGCATATTAAGTTTTCTGAATGGAGCACTCTTACATAAAGCGCATACATTCAATTCATCAGAGAAGGTGACTGTGGTCAGATACACGCACTACGTCTCAAGTATTAGTACACTATTTTGTTCGACTGCGGCCTTGTGCTTTGGTTTTAATGCACATTCCTTCAAGAACTGGATGGCAAATGATAACGCTGTTAAATCTCTCATCATTATCACTTGGTTGTTCACTATAACAGTTTCTATAGACTTCTGGATTTCGTTAACTTCAAGAATGAAGAAATTGTTTCCTTAATAATGTTGTTTGAAATGAAAAATCGTGGGATCTTAAAGTAAGAAGTTCTTCCAAACATTTGAATGTTAAAATAAAACAAAAGGCAGTGTTTAAAGCTGTATTTTTATTTTTGTATGTTGTTATATGCATTATTAGTACAGATATATTTTAATAAACACCGTAAATAAATTCTTATTATTATATACGAAATCGTTTTTTTTTTAAATTGTGATGTAACAACACTAACTATTGTTGACTATATGAATATTCAACAGCCAGTAAATAAATGCACTATACATGAAACTATTTACAAAATTCTAAAATAATAGTATAAATTTATAGAAAACAGCTTGAATAAATAATAATGAACACATATTGAAATAGTTTCTAAGAAATACACACCATAATAAAACATATGTTTTTAATTTTACATTAATAAGGAATACTATGATTTTATAATCTAAATCGCATAGCCTAAAATCCTAAGAATTATATTCATGCAGTTATAGTAAACTAAGTCTTCATTGCATCTGAAGTTAGTGTGTAAATCTTCTTTCTCTGTCGTACTTTGGCTCTCGTGTATCTATCTGTCTTGTTCACTCCATGTGAAGCGTGTTTTATTCGGTGACAAACTTCAGACACAATGAAACGTTGCTATAAAACCTAATAAAAGTATAATACATTTTTAATCTCTTAAAATACAATTTTAATCGAAATTCATATTTTTCTGCTAATTGTGATAAAATGAGCTTATTATTTAATACAATATAGATTATTTAATTTAAAAGCGAAATACAACTTATGGATTTTATCGCGATTATTTTTAATTAATTGTTAATTATGTTGTAATATTTTTCTAGCAAATTATGTATTTCATACGGCGAGATAGTTTTTATAAAGGTAAGGAAAATTTGAAAGTGATTCATAGATTTTTTTTAAACTAGTATTCAAATTAAACGCAATAAAATGTATACACGTTACTTGTATAATAATATAAATCCACTTTTAATTTAAATTGTTTAAACTTATTTTAATATAAGAATCGATTCGAACAGTTTACTTTGACAGATCTACTTTATAACTCAACTATAGTCTGGAGATCATGACACTATTCCTAATACTTAAAGAAACTGAATGTAATTTCTTCGCTAAACTATCATATGATAAAATGAGTAAGCTATTATGAACTCTACTCAGTTGTGTTAAAGTTGTAAACAACGTAATTAAATAATATTAGTGTATCGCTGTTTAGATTGGCATCTGTTTGTTTTAAAGGCCTTTTACGTTACCCTATCTTTGTGCGTTTACATAAAGGTATGGACACATAGAGTTAGTAAAGGGCCTTAAACGGCAAATGCTGCTTTCTCGTGCATTCGGATCTAAGTGTGGTACTTCACCGATCATAGAACTCACTATGCGTACATTTTATATCACAATACTATGAGTCATAGGTCTAACCCCGTGTAGTCGCTTCCTTACTCGCTTTCCACTCGCACGCGTAACCTGATAACAATAATTGAAATAATAGATTCTTACTTATATGTTCACTTGTAAATAGGAAATATAAATATATCATTTTATGTGCGTAATATTATACTCTTGATAGTATGTTCAGACTAAATAATTTTTTTTGAACGCTAAAAATGAAAAGTTAAGAAGTTTTATGTGCATCAGCTAAACAATAGTTTGAGGTTAACTATTAAATTTGTATATCTCAAAATAGGCAGTGATTCTCTTTGTTAATGAGTGATATTTAATTTGTTACCATAATAGTAAAGTTTTTATCGTCCGTGGCAGGAGTGGCAGCAGTAGTCGGCGTAGTACGGATAATGACAGAGCCGCGCCTGCACAGCTAGCATGCAGTTGCTCAGTTTGTCTGCACACGCACCTACGTAACAGACAAAGAAAACATAAATGTATTATTATTATTTTTATTATGATTAATGTCTACTCTATTCCTTTCTATGTACAATGAGGTAGGGAACTAACCTTTCACCGGCGATCGTTCCTTGAAGTTCTGTGTGTTATGACTTTGGTGTCTTGTCACCCTTTGAGGATCTGTAACTAGTGAAATAAGTCACTGTATTCTAAAAAATTAACCAGTTCTTAACCTAATTCCTTTTACCTATTTTATAATATAAAACTTGAATATCAAGGTTTGCTTTTGAGGACTAGAATTTGGGCAAATTCAGAGATTATTATAATAATGGTTTACATTCTATAATTAATTGTATATTTGGTAATTTGAAGGTAAATTTAGTAGTCACAGATACATAAATTTGAGGGGCAATATAAGAGCTTAGAAGGAAAGAGAAAATAAATAATAATTTAAGTTAAAGTTTATAAGTTAAAAAGTTACCCGACACAGGCGTGATAACCGCAGGCTTGAGTTCAGGTGTGGTGGTACATCGTGGCGGCACGCACGAGCGGCGTGCTGGCGGCCGCAACCCGGCGCATGCCGCGTCCCGTGCGGCCCCACTAGCGCCCGCTTCGCCGCCACGTAAGCACCACACGGTGCGGCTTTGAATGCCCGCTTCGCAGGGACCAGAGCACTGCCGATAAAGTAGCAGCAGTTAATAAAAAATAAGCCCTACTGATCTTACCTTTAGCACTCCTTGGAAGAATACGACCCAGTAGCGACTCTAGTATATAAAAGTTTTGAAGTCTCTTTAATTAAAATCAGGTATATGTACTAAATTTATTTAAAGGTATTTTATATTGTGAACAGATACAAAAGTGAGTTGCAACTAACTGATAAACAGAATATGAACGATAAACAGAGTACCAATATGTAACTCTAGTACCTTCCTATAAGTAACTCTAATACTAGTTGTCCAGTATGGAAATGATTCCTCTCAATGCCATTGTTATACATTTGACATCGGAAGACATGAGCAAACACATGTTCCGCAGTTAAAATATAAAAGCGGAGAAAGTTAAAAGTTAACTCCACATTTAGGGCTCGATTGAAATCCCATAAATGTCTATAGAGCATCATGATTTGGATGAAGACTGATGGATGAGTTGGTACTCATCCATCAGTCTGCAGACTCGTAAAACAAAATGTCGAGGTGCAGCTGAGTGCCCACGAGTCAGCCTACATAAATACACTACGATTTTTACAACACTGTTTTTATTAACAAATAAATAAAATTACTGGCATTGTTTTATACGTTCGTTTCCTTATAAGATGTTACTTTAGATCAATTCCTAACAGGAATATCTAAATAAATATCCATAGGTAAATATTTTTAGAGAAGTTCTGGTAATAGATGTATTACTTAATGCATTACAATTTATATTGTATAATTTAATCACAAACAATATGTTATAAGAAGATGAATGTAAATGTAAATAAATAACGTAATTGGTAACAGGTGCGTTGCCTTGATCGTAAGTATTGTAAGTGCAGTGCGGTGACGTATAACAAACGTTCTAATGGTTCCATCGCCCTCGTGTACTGGACAATTTATATCGATGCGTATTAAACTGGGTCAAGGAAAAGTCCTAATTTGCTGCCTATATTATAAGATACTAAATATAGTCAGCCTAGTGAACTTTGTTATTGACATTAGGAAAACTTTTTAAAATGAAATTGGGTTTATGACGACATACGAGTATGAGACAGCAGCAGCGACGAACGTCCAACTTAGAACGTAATTTAGAGTACTGACATATAACCGTATTCAAAGATATGAAAAATATTAAACATGGCGATGAGGAATCTTGTCGATGTTTGGTATGCTTACCTCTCCCCAATCACTAAGGTACCACGAGGGCGCGCATGTCCCTCCGCAGGCTCGTTCAGCTTCAGGGCGCGGCGTGCGACAAGAGCCGTCACGAAGTCTCCTGCCGTTGCCGCCTACGCAGATCACACCACGCACTTGTCGGCCGCCGCAAGCCGCGGAGCATGGTGACCACTCGCCTGCATCGTTATGTAATAATTATACTCCCATTCTCGACTATTTGCGAGCTTTTAAGCTTCAGCTACTTATGTTCTTCTACTTTTTTCTGCTTACTCTTTGGCATAGTTTTTCCCACACTTGGCCAGCGTCGTTAACTATGGCCTAGTCACCCCTAAGTTATGGTAGGCTCCGAGCTCCTCGGTGGGGACGTATAGTGAGCTGATGATGATGATAGTTTATCACATTTTTTTATCTATGAAGGTTTAAGTAGGTAGATGAGCTAGCAGGATCGTCACTTATCAAAGTCAATTGCTTTATTGTCTTAAACGGGAATCTGGGTTGTGGTCTAGTTTTAGTTTTTGGAATTATTTAGAACATCCCTAGCGAAGTCTTCTAGAAGCATAATAGTTCAATTCTGTGTACTGTATGTATATTACCAGTGAACCACTGCGCATCACACTGCTTCTTGGGAGTGCAAGCTTGCGACGCGTGCGGTGCTCTGTGAGAGGAGCAGCCAGTGGGGTCCGCGCAGCGCACGCCGCGGGACTGCACTCCGCCACCCACGCACCACCCCACACACTAAAGCCAAAATTAATATCAGAGGTATAGATAAATATAACGAAATAATGGGATTAGAACCTCTAAAGTAACCTCTTTGCCTTTTTAGCCTTTTTTGGCCTCCGAACTTCGGAACCTCCAAAGTTTAAGTATATTTATAACCTAATTAGTTAAGTATATTAGTGTTGTTTGATCACGAACATACAGTTACTTCAATTGTATCGGAAATCCTCGTATGTACCTCGGACCATTCAGTGTAAAGCCATCCTCCTGGTGCGCTATAACTAAATGACGACGAATCCATGGTAGGTGTGACTTCGTTCTCCGTCACGTTCGCAGCGAGGGATATGACTGGTCCCTCTCGGAAGGTCTCTGTGCGATCCTTGGGGCGCACCTGACGCCTCGCGTCTAGACGCGCCTCCGTATTCGTTTTGACAGCCGTGCCGTCACAGTTCGGTATATCACACGGTTCACTGCTCGGTGGCATCGGTAGGGGACATTTTTGATCGCTTATCTGTAAGACCAAGATATTACAGTAATTCTATTAGATTACTAAAATAAAAAAAAAAAACGTTTCTATGTAAAAGAAAGAACAAATGGTTCATTAAGTTTATGATATTTGATTTTGAAGTCCGATAGGGGACTTTGAAAATAGAAAATTGTAACATTTCACCATGTACCAGACAACTCCACTCAATACCAGACAGATTTAAAGTAAAGTTACCTTAGTAATTCCTCTTGCATGATCTTGTACACAGCCGACAATTCTGGTACGATGAGCGGGACCGCAGACAGGGCAGGGCCCCCAGGCGGCGGCCCTCCACCTTGGTGGGCAGGGTGCCGTTCCACAGCGTCTGCGCCTTGCGGGGGGCGAGCTGCCAGAGCAATGTGCTGGCGACACTTCCCTGTCTTTATCGCCTACTTCCACGCACTTGTATTTACCAATCTGCAGCCCTCCGCCGCATGTCCGCGTACATTGTGTAAACGATACCACTTTCCAGACAAACTTTCTGTCTCCAATGACGTTACTGTCTATTTGATATTGGCTCTCTACCGAGGAGAACTCTGGCTGCTTGGCAAGGGACGGTTCAGATTTGTCTAGAGCCCTGGTATGTGAGTCGGCGTGGTGGCGATGATGCCGCGCATTCTGGTGGTGTACGCTCGTGATCGGGATGTCGTTCGAAGTATCTTCGGGTGGTGAATCAGTCAGGTATTCGTACTTTATGTTTGGATTTGGTTGTGTATATAACACCTAAAAAAAAAAAGGTTAACATATCAATATTGTGATTACCTTATGTACTTAAGTAATAATATTGAGCAATCAAATACAGGTCTATTTGGACCCTTTGTGGGCTTATGATTTATGATGGATAGAAATATAAAAAAGGATTACCATTATATCGATGGATTGATGTACAGGTCCCATGGCGAAAACATTATCGAGACCAGCGTTACGTGAGTAGAGAAACCTCGCGCCCGCCGCCTCGTATGTCCCGGGCGCACTCACCGCGAAGTCGCCGTTTACAATGTATGATCCATTCGTCACCCTCAACGCTAAAACAATTAAACATCATATTGTATTGTACAACCTAGCTTATAGTAAATTGACGTCTCGAACGAAACTGTTTCGATCTGCGTCATGCAAATAATTAAATACCAATTGCAAAAGCGGCTATCTCCATTTATCTCACAATTTGCGGCGTAGGCGCCTCTATTGAGGAGATGCGCGCTCGGCCGGTGCGAGCCTGCAATTCCGATTAATCGATTCGACATCGATCTTTGCTCTGGCAGGCACTTCATCTCTCTATTAAGATCTCCCGTGACCTACTATATATATTAACTAAATCACTTTAATAATAAAATAATAATGGAACGATTTCTACATTTAAAGTACAGGGTGGGCCTCGGAGTTTTGCGAATTTGAAAAATTCATAAAAAACAAAACAAAAGTAATACTAAACTAAATTTATTTTTAAATTAAAGTAAACATTGGGGAAAATCATTTTTTGAAAATAACATCATCCAGATGCGCACCATCCCGCTGCAAACATTTTTCGAATCTCGTCTTCAAATTGCCGAAAACTCGTTCGCACATGGCGCGCGGAATTGCGGCCATTTCTCCGTGGATAATGGCCTTCAACTGGGCAATTGAGGTCGGATTATTACTGTAGACTCTACTTTTCATGTAACCCCACAGGAAAAAGTCTAGTGGGGTTAAATCCGGACTCCTAGGTGGCCATGGAATGTCACCTCGGCGCGAAACGAGTTTTCCAGCGAACTTCTCCTTTAAGACTGCCAAACTCTCGTTAGATGTATGGCATGTGGCGCCATCTTGTTGAAACCATGTCGCACTATTGTACCCTTGAAATTCTGACAGCTGCGGGAAAAAGAAATACGGAAGCTCCGACTTCGTTTATGTTTTCCTCTGACCTTGTTGTCCTTTTGGGCCCCTTAGGTTTCTGATTGAGGGTCGAACCGGTAGCCTCGAACTTTCTGACCCACGCCCTAATCAAACTTTCACTCGGACACTGTTTTAAGTCATGCAATCCATAGTGAGAGCGAAATAAACGTCGAACAATAACGCCCGAATCGGCATTTTTGTACTAATTTTTAACACAGAACGCACGCTGTTCACCCGGGAAGTGCACCATCGCGACAAAATTTCCAAGAACCGAGCTACAGATCCCCACCTCCCGCACTCCGCTCCCTTACCCCGTTCCAACGCTATAGCGATTTTAAATTCGTACGCATCCGTGGCCCACCCTGTAGCTCACCTACTATTTGACGATACTTTTTAACTAACTTTTGAGAGAAAACCTTTTAATTCAAAAACTAAGTCTTCAAGGCCCTAAAAATACATTAATGTGAAATCAGAATAACCTGCAAATATTATTCAGAATAACAAGCAGAACATAATAAATTCTGTGGTGTATGTACCGATATAATTGTCACTAGGAAGTATCTCGGAGACGTTGAGGCGGCAGGCACCGCGCGGTACAGTGGCCACGTGCGAGTAGCCGAGCGGCAGCCGCGGCCGCGTGAACAGCCCCGACACCAGCCGCCGGCCGCACCGTAGCTCGCGGTTGGCCGTCGAAGCAAGGACACTTTCACGGCCTACCACCTAAACATATGATTAATTTTAAATTATTACGTCGGAACATACCTTACATTAGTATCAAAAGGATTAAGGCCAAGTAACTCAAGATCCTTCGCTGAAGTAATTCTTGTTTTGATCGGAACGTTTACCTTGGAAATAATACGATACACATCTTTGTGAGGTTAAAAACATTTCAATAACTAAAACTAAAATGGTAATAGAGAAGGCAAAGCTCAAAATGTCAAATTTACAAATCATTGCATCTGCAGTAACAGAAACATTGTAAAAGATAACTGCCATAAAATAACTGCCGATCGGAGACAGTAAATACTCGTAGAAAGTTATCTACCTTAGGTTAGAAATAAAACAAAGGTAAAGCGTAATAAAAGATTTCGCAATCGAACATAAAGACATTTATGTAGTTTAATTTTTCTAAACAAATAAAATATCACCCACCTACAACTGACTTTTTCCAACGACAAATCAATTTGCTACGCCTCTCACGACTTTCGAAAAACTTACATTCATACAACACGCAATATTGGATTAGTCATGCAAATTCACAAGAGTTCTCCAGTTGATTTATGTCAGGGATGGTATTGTACGGATTAAGCTGTCAGGATGCTTCACGGATGTCGCGCTTTCAACGTGGAAAAGTGGGCGGATATAGTTTCGTAATTATATTAACAAAATCCACAATTTAGAATGAGTTACATCGTTTCGTTTATAACCTTTATTTTTAATATGTTTTTATTCGAGTTCTTATTATGCTGTTTTAAAAATATACATTGGGTATGGGTCTTTATTGTATCTTTCGCCGCAGTGTATTTCTGTCCATCATTTCTACAATAGTTAGATTCTAAAGTAATAATTTGACTAAATTTGTAGAGTTGGTATGATCTAAACATCATCTGTTCATATAAACGTTTAAGATCATTACAATATCGATACAAATGTCGATTCATAGCGCACCGCACGGGAAGTATTTGTGTTAAGAGTTCAATTGCTTTTGTTTATTTATAGAGTCTGATGTTATCTCGCATGTTAATGACTGCGTTAATTGGATTCCAACTGAAGAGTCAGCACAGCGCCTAATGAAATCTTACCGTTTCTGCTTTCGTAATGAATTTGATATTAATTACTATACGGACGGAATGTTTTAATTAAATTTAATAAACATTTTTCAAAGATTTCTTTATTTGATTGATCTATTTAAGAATATTGAAATTCCAGAGTTTGTCAACTGAAAGCCGTGAATTACTACTAGGTTTATATATTGTATTCATCATCTTGTGAAAATGAACCCGAGACGCAGCCCTGATAAAATCTTTAGCAATTATATATGATTAGATATAAAACAAATGAATACCATATCTTCATTTTTGTTAACACGAAATTACGAACTCATAACAAATGACTACGGAATATTATTAAACATTTACTGCATTACTACAATAAAGACAGTTAGACACTGTTTAGTTCATATATGTTTTAACACTTTGACCGCCGGTGATTGATATTTTGTACGTCAACGTGGTTATAAAAGAGTATGTTTTATCTTAAAATATATACCACCAAAACTGCTTCCATTATAACTACTTTGTTATTTACTTGTCAAGATAGTATTTCGGAAGCCTACGCATGATAAAATTTAAATAATTATAGCTACTGGTAATGTCAAATACCATCTTGCAACAACAACATTTACATATGTTTAAACTAAAATGTAATTGAAACATTGTCTTAATGTTTATGTTAAGGCCCTTAGTACTAGTATTCGTAGGCCAAACTTTACAATATTTGGTACATCTGTTTACACAGTAGGCGTTTTAGGTATATTTTGGGATGAATTACTGGAAGTTACACTACAATCAAATAGGATTAGAATGGAGAGTAATTCCTACTAACTCTTTGAGGAATTTCGTTTCATCTCGTACTTATAGTATCAAAGACCACGTAGCAATCAAGCGGTCAATCATGTAGGATTAGGAAATACATCAGATGTTCCTAGTTCTTGTGCATCACATGTGGTATTTATTTATATAAAATTCTCGTGTCACAGTTTTCGTTGCCATACTCCTCCGAAACGGCTTGACCGATTCTCATGAAATTTTGTGAGCATATTGAGTAGGTCTGAGAATCGGCCAACATCTATTTTTCATACCCCCCCCCATTTAGTTTTTTTTAAACTGCGCGCGGACGGAGTCGTGGGCGACAGCTGGTTTATTTATATACGGGTATGAGATTACTTACAATTATTTTATTTCTATGCGCTAATACAAGTCAATTAACAAACATGAAAGATATGTGTCATTGAATATACGCATGTATTTTTACAATACCATAGAGTATGATATTCCTTGTTGAAACAATTTCCGTGATAAAAGGTTTCTTCACAATTGTATATTTAATATCGCGTTTCTAGCATTTTGAAAAACAATGGAATCTTAGATAAGTACAAGAATTTGGACATTATTAAATTTAAGTTATTTATTTACAAATATTATAAAACTACAACACAATTTTCTGAAACGAAAAAAGAAAATTATTATGTTATAAAAGAAATAAGTACCTTTCTGCAATCGTGTAGGATATCTTCAGATTTATATTGAATGCGGTAAAATTAATGAATCGGTTATGTAATTTGCTGTAGCGCAGACGGTGTAAAATAAGGGTCACGTATTCCTTGATTATAATGGATAGTCTGAGAAATTGCTACTCTGTGGTAGGTGAGCCGAACAGGAACACACTGTGTCGTGTCTATACTTCTAACAAATCTATGTAATCCAGTTGAAATGCCCTGTCTATTCCTTGGAATCGTAGTAATTATTTAAACGGAAATGCGTTTAGTTATAATATCGTTGTTACATTTAACATTAGTTCTATGACCTAATTATTATTTATCTTTAAAGTGAAATAAGTATAATTTCTGTAAATTATTTTTGTTATTTTTTTTTTTTCATTTACATAAAAGGTAACCCTACATTTAGAAAAGTATTACGTTTATACTGAGTGGCTAAGTTATTTCACGTGCTTTGGGATCTGAAAATATTATTGCACGTGATAGGCAGTTGTTTAAAAATATTACGCTTTATCTGCAATTTTATAATAATCTAGTACATAGTAAAAGTGGGCCTAGCACGAATATTTGTGACAAATGCCATAAAACAATTGTGTTGTGTCCCTATCGGTCGTAAAGTAAACCAAAAATCTCATACTAATTTTGACATAACTGATGACAATACGAAGTATTGTCACAAATAATCTTGCTAGGCCTACTGAATTTGTCATTCTTTCGTAACTACTTATGTATGTCATCAATACATTTACTACAAAATTATTCAGCACTTAGTCAAACTTGTCCCAGTAGTCTTAAACAAATTAATCATGAAGAGAAGACATGTGTCATGTATCCCTACGTAACAAGTAAGTGATTAATATTTCTATTATAAGTCTGACTAATTGATAAATTATACAGTACCAGTATATCGAATACTGGTAATAGTGTTTAATTTAATGAAGATGTGCCTATTGTAAATATCAAGAAGGGGAACTAAAATGGGTGCCACTAATAAAGTTCTAAAAATACATCTCTTAATTCTGAATGTCGCAAAAACTATTTCATTTAGTGAAGTGACTTTTTTACGAGTTTTATTAGTAATGTTTACATTCTTGTGGCTTAGGATTATAATTTTAAGCCTCGAGCGGTGGTAATTTGTTCGTATTAGATGTATCAAGATGTTAAAAGCTTTTTAATGAAAAAAAAAAAAAAGATACGAGCGAGTTCAATACAAAAATGCATTTAGCCATAATGCACGCTTACATCATTTCGTAATATTAAATGTGACACTAATGCGTGTAGAACATTAGCGTATAGTAATGTCAATTTTATGAGCCGCTCTGAGATAACGACATCGAAATCTCGCAGTCGCAGGAGTTGCCTCAATCGCCAATCGCTAGGGAACTTTGTTTTATTTTTTAAGAGGGCTATGATTCATACGAATCTGGCGTAAGGAATCTGGCTTTTAGCTAATGCCATTACAGTTTTTCTATTATCGTTTTCAATGTGTTAGGCAACATTTATCTTATCACATTATAGTTATTCGTAATTCATTCAAAATATATTGATTGAAGTGACTTGATATCCTAAGCACGTATATTAAATCTTCAGTCTTTTAAGTTAGTAATTAACCCATTCATAAATATCACACAGCTATTACAATGTTGAAACAAACAAAAGAAAAGAATGGTAAGAGACAAAAAGAAAAAGGGAAAGGATAGCAAAAGGAAAAATCTGTAAGTGAACAATGTTTTGTTTTTCTGTAGTTCTGCAATTGTTACTTGTGCATATTATTTGTATAGAAAGTTTGAATCGACAAGCGCTAATGTGATGATTAGTTAAAACAAGAATGCGGCTTAGATCACGAACGATGAATGAAAATCAGGCGAAAGTAGAATTGAAACAAGAAAATTTAGTAGTAGTGAAAAGTGGGTAACCATGGGTTTCTGAGATCAAAATAACAGTTAAAAACATATTGTTATCTCTGTTTTGTCAAAGATAATGACAGGGATGACGATATGTTATATACCGGAGGAGACAGAAAAAAAAATAAGTTTATCATACGCCCCCATAAAAGCCAATTATTTTTGGATACGACCGAATTCGGTCATGTAGTATAACGATCTGAACTTGAACATTGACAGTATAATTTAATAGCTCTTAATATAAAGCTAACAAAAAGAAAAGCAAAGTGTGTATTTCGAGTGTTATTTCGAATAAGTAAATTCAGACAGTGTTTAAACTACATACTTAGTAAACACATATTGTATAAAGCTTTTCTTAACTCTTTAACGGCCGGCGAGATTAGCTGTTGTGGCAATTAGGCAAAATTGTTTACATCAAAATCTCAGCACCAACCATATCATGAGTAAAATTTGACACATTCAAGTCTGCCTTAAGAACAAGAATTAATTGATTTTTTAATTATCGGTGCTTCTAAATTCGGGACACGAGTATTGGATACGCTTATGTCACATCGCTAGTTGTCAATTGTTTCGTGCGGTACAAAGTTTACAAACACAGGCAAGGCCGAAACGTTTAGGGAATGCAATTTATTGCACTCGAATACGTAGAATGTGTCATGAGTGTTAACGGATAAAGCTCACAAGGTCGCACACTTATATGGTAACAAACAACTCCGATAAAATTGTTGTTGGTTACATTTTTCATTAATACGCGAGGAATTTAAAGAGTTTTGTAATACAAGTTAAATAAAGTACACACGTAAAGTTGATCTATGTAGAAAAATATCCACCAAGTTAAACCATTCGATACTGTTATCACATCGTCTTCATGCCCATTTTGTATGTGAACAACTTTTTTAAATATACCTGTATCAGTCATATTTAAATTCTCTCCCTTCTTACACACATGTCTGACACCTTCTGTTCATGCTTTTTGTAATTCTATTCTTCTTCTCTCAATTATTGTATTACAGTTTATATAATTATTTATTTAAGTCACACAATTCTTGAGTTAGAACCTTCCTTGCTAGTCGCTGGCTACTCTTGAAATCTGAGTAACAAAGCGATAGACTGCTGAGTCATTGTATCGTCAGAATCAAATATATGAACGCCGTTGATAACGTCTGGTACAGAAACAATGGAATTCCAACCAATGACACTGGCTGGAAATTTATATGACCGAATATCCAGGTCGACTGAACAACTGAATCAGATAAGTGGAATTCTAAATTAGCCATTGAGTCTCAGTCGGGTGAGACAAAGGTGTCTGGCTGAAGTGACTATACAAACACCACTCCAACTGGGTCGCATCGTGCGGCACAATACTTATTGCCAATGTAAATACAAAGCGAATATGTATAATGTGAGAAGTAATGTACGCATTGAATAAATAATTTACGCATAAATAATTTATGCGTAAACAGAAATTAAAAAATATTCAAAGATATGTTTTGTTAATAGAAGTGTTTTTGTTATATTGCATTTAAGTGTAAGTAAGCTAGTGTAAGTTGATAAATAGTTATAACAAAACAATTTTATATAATTAATTTGAACGAGTAGTTTTTATACAAATAGTGGATTTCTGATTTTTTAACACTTGTTTAAATCACTACACGGCAATTATATTTAGTAGGCAGTTTAATATCCATTTCTTGAATAAATAAACAAAATACAATGTTGCGCGCAAATTAAAAATCCGTGACAATACAATTATTGGAGCGAAGGCAGCATAATCCGTTAGTGAAAATCAAACAAATCCTACGCCTGATCGGCGCCAGCACGGTTTATTAAACATAAGCGGGCAATATAGTTAAAACAAGGGACACATCGCTCGTAAAACGATCGCTGAATAATGCCCGCAACCGCGCAACCAACACAACGCTAATGTTGATTTCCTGGTACTAAAAATGAACCAACAATCTCAATGTCAAACTTTACGATCAGCAAATGAGGTAACACACGTAAATTTTTCTCGGTTTTTCTCAGAAGAATGTTGAGTTTTTAAATGTTGTTATCTCACTCGAATGAGTGTAAACATCAGTAGAAATGAAATGTTTAATAACAGACATCACAAGCGGATAAAAGAACAGATCTAAGTCCATTCTACATCCGGACAGTACAAAGAAATTTGTACATATTTATTTTAGTCCATACCAATAATAATTTTGCACCAATTTACCTTCAGAAAAATGTATCTCTTATTTTCTGAATATAATCTTAACATTAACGACAATTTAAATGTTACTAAGTTTAGAAAGAATATGTAAATTGAATGTCGTTATTTATTATAGAAATTTGTCACAATTTATTCTCAGGTTAAATGGAACAGATTGCTCTGGAATATCAAAATAACACTTTACATATGATTGATTAAAAAGATCGATATATGAATTACAATAAATGGTGAGGCGTGTGACCTAAATTGAGGGAACATATCTATAACAAGTGTCATCGCGTACACAAATTTCCTAATCAACACTAGGTGACCACAATCATTGAAAATTGAGCGTCTAGACAGCCTGGCAATTTACAATCATTAACACGTTGCCAATGATTTTGAACGTTCCATTTGACCTGATATTAAAAGTAAATTAGCTTAATAGTTGCTAAAATTAGTAACAGTAGAACTTCACGGACGTGACATTTGTCAACGTTTTTACAGTGTAAAGTGGCAAATGAGCAAGCGTACAGATTTCGCTAAAAGCGAAGCGACTGCTGCCCACAGATTTTCAACAAGTGGCAGGAGAGGGCATGTATGAGTATTCCCCTTCCTGTACGTCCAGTCCAGTGAAAGATGATAAAGGGAAAATGCCAGAAATTAGGCCTCCAGTATGCTCACTTATCAGCCCGAATGCACGAATGTCTTTCATTTCAAGCTTGCTTTCTGTGTGTTAGTATTTCACCGGTCGAGCCGGCCCATTGGTGCAACAGATGTTGTTGCTGGATCTACCGTTAAAATTACAATTACATATTATAGGCTCCGTTTTCTACAGGATTATGAAAACGATAACAATATGTACAACAAGTGTTATCTTAGTGTAGTTTTACATTTAGATACTTACCGTCACAAATATCAGGAGAAATATCACTGAGATACTCGTCATCTTGATCCTTTGCGATGTACAAGATTCACTTCTTTAACAAGACAAACTTATATTTGTCCGGTAAGAATTGTTCGTATTATTTTCAATCTTTAATTCATGAGTCGATATAGAATTATATGAATGTTTCCTGTTTGCACATATTATTTATTTATTAAATTTATTTATAAGTAGGAATTTAAAAAATAAAAAACCAACTCTGACATTTTAACTTTGTGTAACAATTTCCTTTCATTTATAACCTAGATGAGAAAACCAAGTCCCTAAAGCTTGGTTTTCCACAACTCCAAGATTAAACGCGTGTTTTGCGAGAGGCACTCAAGCTAGACTAGCTCACTGGAGAATTCTAGAACTGATAGTATTAAATAGTTAACACTTTTTATTAATATTTATTAAGAGGATACCTTCTTTCTATAGGATCATCTTAACCTGACAACATATGAAGCGAACCCTTTGCCTTACTCTTAAGTCTCTAACTTATTAAGTCTTTGGAGTTTTGTTTACATCAGAAAACAAATGACTACATCACTTAATAAAGTTAGTAGCTATTATCGTAATAATCTAGCTTAGCCAAAAATTCGCAAGTTTAAAAGTGATTTAGTATGAAGTAGCTAATTGAAAACTGCAAATGTTCTAATACATTACAATACGTCTTGTAAGCTTCAGTTAAGAGCCGTGACCGTGAAATGTTATTAAACTGTATTGTTTATGGACGAGGATTGATTAACATTGAGGTTAGCTGATAATGTTATATTTTCTGACAGGATCATGTTCACTGAATAGATCTGTTTGTTACATTGTTTGTAATTCTCATTAAGAATAAAAGTATATGCATATTTTTTTAACGTATTTATACCGAAAAGTTTTTCAATCATACTGAATAAAGTTAGAAACTTTTTAAAATGTTTTCAAATTATGCAGCCAGTAACTTGTGCCGTTCTGGATGATCAGGCTTTCTTCATTACCGCATATTTAAAAAAAAAAAATTAAACTTAAACCTATGTTATTTCAGAATACATTCTACATCTATTCCATGTTTCAGTGAGATCCGTTGAGCCGATCTCGAGATACCTTCTAACATGCTTTCATCCATACATCTATACATTCACATTATAATATTTTTAAGATGTCGCCCGTTTATTTATCAAATTAAATTTTTCAATCTATCTTGTAACTATACGGAAATTGACATGCGTTATTCATCAATTAGCACAACATCCCGTTAATTGTTACGCGCGACCTTAGAATTGTAGAGTTTTAATAAGGAAGCGAGCCCTATCATATTACGTAAACTTTGATATTCAGATTACAACTTAAGGGACACATTAAAGTCGATGATACGTGAATTAAATGCATTAACTTGTGATTCTTGTCGACTCAAGTATTTGTGCTCGGATCACGTAAAGCCGGACGGATTGAAATCGAGTTTCCATTATCAAACAACTTGAGTTTCCAAGAATGAATGCTTGGTATGTTTGGATACATTGGAAATGGCTTTGAGAGCTTTTACATGTTGGAACGAAGTTCCTTATCGCGCGTTGTGAAAGGGGGCTAGACGGAAAAAATTCTTACGAAAAGTTGTCACGACACTTTTTGCTATAGTAAGTATGTTAACGACGAATGAGCGCTACTTCACCATGGCAACGACGTGACAAAATATAACGAAAATTCATAGAAATAAAATGTACTTCTTGTGAAGACTTAAGTTTTTTATTCATAGAATAAACATTGGTTCCTTCACTAATTAATAGAAATGAACTTCGTTACATCCGGGTGTCCCTTGACACCTCTAAAGTTTTTTTTTTTTTTTTTTTTAATAAAAAAACGGTAATTGGTAACGTGCGAAAATCAGAAACTCAATGCAATTAAGCCAGTCTTTAGTAGGTATTGAACAATAATGGTACAAACATTTTTTAAGACATCTAAATCATTTTATGAACCTTTTAGAAAATACATGTTATCTTAATTAGTGAAACTTATGATATTAACCTAACATAATAATAATAATAAAAAAAAAACTGTTTTGAAAAGTACTTAAAATTTTAAAATTCTGTAAATCCATGCTCGTAAAAAATATATTAATTATCTTTGTTTAAAGTATTTCTAAATATAATACTGAGAACAATGTTTTAATAAATATAAAACCCACACTTAACAATGAATGTTCCGTATGAAATCTGTATAAATAACATAACCTAGTCTATTCATAATACATCCATACTCTCTTCCCTTACAATACTTGTCACATAAGTCAGAAGGGTAGGCTGGGACAATAGATTTAATTTGTCGCCATCCTTACACACTTCTTACGCCAAACCTAATATCAAAAAAACTTGACTTATTCCCTTGTTGTTATCGAAAACGATTTGATGTTTCATAATTTTTACGCTCGTGAATCTCTCGTGAACAGATAGGCTTTGTGTTAATAGAACATTGAGCGCGAATAAACAAGACAAACGAGATAATAGTTACGAGGTAGATACCGCCATTCGAAACCCCGACTCAAGCACCGTCTTAATAAACAAAATAGTTTCGAATTTTAAAGTCTATAATCCATGTATTATAATAGACCTACACTTTTCATGTTGTCTTGTCTATGTTTCTTTGGAAGCTAGTAACAGGTCTATAATAATGTACGACTGTATACCTTTAACTATGAAATGTGTAGCTACTATCAATAAGAGTAGTTTTTATTAATCATAAATCAGATTACAGTATTTTTGAAGCCGTATTTATAGACATAGTACTGCTTTACGGCTGGAAAATTGTAAGTCAGCGTGTGAGCCTATTCAAGGACAAGTCGCAGTAAACCAAACAACTTTTATAACTGTGTAAAAATATTTTGTACTACCGTCTGCAAATAGATCGTGTATCGATTAAATTTTTATTGAATATCGACGTGTGTTTTAGACGATTTATTTTTAAAATTGGAAAATGTAAATGTGTAATGTGTAATGTAAAATATATTAATGAATATGAACTCAGAATTATGATAAATTACATCAGTTCGTTACGTTTAATTTGAATTAGTGCAAAACGGGTCGTCGCCGGATGGCGCAGTTTAATTAAACGTGATAAGATTTAGAACATAATGACTGTACGAAGAGATTGTTAAAGGGAAACACATATTCACTGCGTGTTTGACACAGTTATTAAAATAGTATGATCTAACATAAACGTTAATGGATGATTATCTTAATAAGCTTTATATTAATAAACGACAATCGCTTATTTCCGATTAGATATAATTTTCTTATGTTATTATTTGAATGTGCGATTCACATTCGTGTTCGACATAAGCGTGAAAATAATACTGTTTAACATAGCCGTCAACGGATAAGTATTTTTGTTCATTACCACTACAGGTAACTAATTTGCAATAGTTTAGTGGTATGAATGAGGTATCTGAATGGGAGTGTTTAGGTAAAAAGTTCTGGCATATCTCCAACACGTTCGATCGCTTTGTTCTCGCAACATTTTACTACGTTATTACGATGTTTTTTTTGTATATCCGAATTCTTCCGCGAAGCCATAAATCAGCTCGTCATTGGCGAATTCGTTTCGCAGGTCTGTGGCCGATTTGCGGCTAATGCAATCATTATTTTAATGTATAACGACTTCTTTATGGGACACTAGTTTTACAATTTATACTTATTATTGTTTGAATTTATTAAAATAAATCTATTGTATACTTTTCATATGAATTTATTTTATTTTCTGCCTAAAACACTATAGTCGTCAATTACTTAAACATTTAAAGATATTAAATTTTTACAGGATATAAAATATTGCATCTAATTTATGATAAAAATATAGCTCATAAGATTATATTAATTTCTGAATTTAAATCATGTAACATACACATTGGGACATCGGTAATATAAAAATTATTGTTTATTTTGTAAATTGTGAATTGTAACCAATTTAAAAAAAAATAGCAACAATACTCTATTCATTTCCATTTTTGATTTTTATTATAAAACCTTTTTGTAATATTTATTGATACTGGTTAGACACAATACGCCTTCCATATTTAAAAGTTTGAACAAAAAAAAAAAACAAGTTTAGGCATGTTAATTGGCCGTGTCGATGGTTAGATATAATTCAGATGATAATAGATCGGCGTGATAGGTGTGGTCTCGACGACGCCAAGATTTATTTATAAATTAAATTTATGAATGCGCTTCTTAATTTGTTAACCATAACGGCTATAAAAAATTATCGTTTGCTTATGAATCGATATCAATTCGGTTTACTAATGTAATGACTTAATTTTATCGTATTAAAATAGAAGAAAAATATCACGCAATTTGCAAATTGTAGAACAATATTCAGCTACCATTAGAACCATGATCAATGCTGAATCTGGACCTTAGAAATTATTGAATAATTTCTTTCCTTTATAAAGATTAAGGGTTAAGATAGTTGATTCCTCTCATTTGTCCAGAGATTATGGCGCATAGATTATACGCACCAATTAAAAGATTCTGGATGAGTGTTGTAAGGAAAGCATGTTGTCATTAAGGTAATGCTATAAATATCAACCAGGGACAGGTATCGACAACTTTATATTGCATTAATATCATGGGTGGGAAAATCTTTGCAAACGATGACAAGTTTATTATAAGTTTCAACAATCTTATAGCTTTAGCTATTCCGTTAAAAAACAGTTGAAACTTATGTTTCAACTATTTCCGAGGGTCTCCACTGTCGAAACTTAACAAACATAATTGTCACTTTTTTGATGGAATAGGAACAAAATGTTTTGATACAGGTATGTTGGCAGTGGAATTTACTACGAATGTCTACTAAAATCAATGTATTCTTTTCTACTTCTGTAATGTAATCTAATATATAAAATTCTCGTGTTTGTGGTTAAACTCCTCCGAAACAGCTTGACCGATTCTCATGAAATTTTGTGAACATATTGAGTAGGTCTGAGAATCGGCCAACATCTATTTTTCATACCCCTATTAAGTTTTTAACTGCGTGCGGACGGAGTCGCGGGCGACAGTTAACTTATGTAATTGTAACGTATCATTGAAAAAATTATCAAAAACTCTGTATTTATTCCACCAAATAATCAGCTAGCCACTTGGTTATATTGACTAAAAAAATTCCATCTTAAATTAATATAGTGAGGAAAAATGTTGATTACCGCTGCTCTGTCAACACTGATAAGAATGACTTTTATTTGGATTCCTTTCTAATGACGCGATATATCTCGGTCCGATGCTAAATTTACAACTCGTGAAAACATAATTTACAGAAAATGGCAAATGGGTTTAAAATAGTCTTTAGTAATAGATACAATAATTTATAACTAATTAGTTTTTGTCCGCGATTACGTCCGTGCGGAATAAAAAAAAACTTTGTAAATAGCCTATATGTTCTACGTCTATGCCAAATTTTATCAACAGCCGTTAAGCTGTTTTGGAATTACCTAATAACAAACATACATACATTATTCAAACTTTCGTGAGACATTATCACTAACTTAGGAAGATTGGATAAGGTTATCCAGACACCGGATATATATACGTGAGTGTTTTAGCCGTTTCTATATAAGTTAAACATACATACATCCAAATTTTCGCATTTATAATAGTAAATCAAGTATGATGGTTTAATGACATATTTGTATTTAATTGCTTCGTTGTACAAGAACCCATATAAATTATATCGAAATACAATATTAAATACATATAAACAGTAAAATAAGATACGACAAGGAACCCGTAAACCAGTGATGTAGGCAGAGACAAAAAGTTTTGTTATGTTTCTATACGCTTCTAGTAAGGCTCGACTACAGTTAATACATCTCCGTAGTGAAAACAGTGATCCTTAAAATAATATTAATTTACTGTCATTAAGGGACTCTCTTACACTGGAAGATATAATATGTGTAACACTGGTAAGGGACTAAAGAAACGATTAGACAATATAGCAAGTTAATCCCAAGAAGTGAATAAACACACTTCTAGTTTATATACAAAAGATTTTCTTGCATCTAACCATTGTATTATTAATTATACAAAAATAAAAACAAGGAAGAGTAATATTACGTCGTTTAATTTTATGTTATTTTAATATAGGAGACATTTTTTACAGCAATATTTTTCTAGCAAGTATAGCTGAAAATAGATGCGGGCCAAATTGATTCAACGAGATAAAATTCGGTCCCTTTTTCGTTAATTTAGGTTGTGTAAAGCAAAGCGTAGGTAAAGAGTTTCTCTTAGGGCGTATACGAGTATGCAAACATTAAGTTCCGCAATATTTGTTATTTTATGTAATTAGCCCAGTTTTTTAGGAAACAATATATCATGAAGCAATACCGATTTGATCAACTTCGTAGTTTTATGAAAAAAAAAAATTGATTTAGCTTGTCGATTACTTTATTGGGTATTGAGTTTATTAATTATTTTTAATGCAGACAACGTAAATATTTACACTATTTTACAAAAAAAAAAAAATGTTATGATTAATTTTCTCTAAATAATTTTTGTATCTTTTTGTTAAGTGTTTTTAAAATTGATCACAAACGAAGTTAAAATGTGAATTATAATAGATTATCCGCATTATACATTACTACATTATATTATAATCAATTTATAATTTTCCAAACTCCCAAATCAATCGGTTTGGTTGTAATTTTCAACCATTTGTTTACTTTGCAATTGTGGTTGTCGTCCCAAGAAAGGATGCCTACCCAAGTAAGGGATGACTAGGCTTTAAAATACCAAATTTAGTATAAATTTAAAGTATTCAAATTTAATGTAAATTTTATTAAAAAGTTACGATACGTAAATATTTTTATTATTCTAAAACACCTTGTAATTTATTACTAAAACTCGTTTTTTTATCTAACTTGTTTAAACAAAAAATGTTACTTGTCATAGGTTAACGCGACATATTTAGAAAAGCCAGTCAAGATCAGACAATAAAAAAGAATTATTGTCAATATAATGTTTTGACATCAACGTTTAAATCTTTGAATTCTGAAATTAATGAGGGCTAGCTTTTGTTCGCGACTTCGTTCAGATTTAAAAAAAAAAAACTTAGTATCCTATGTGTTCTTCCAGACTATGTTCTACTGTGTACTACCAAATTTAATGGAGATACGTTAAGCCATTTTGGAGATATCTAATAACAAATATCCATTAATCCATCGCATTTATAATATTAACTAGCTGTCGCCTGCGACTTCGTCCGCGCGCAGTTAAAAAAAAAACTAAATGGGGGGGGGGGGTGGTTTATGAAAAATAGATATTGGCCGATTTTCAGACCTACTGAATATGCTCACAAAATTTCATGAGAATCGGTCAAGCGGTTTCGGAGTAGTTTAACCACAAACACCGCGACACGAGAATTGTATATGTTAGATATATATGATATGTAGTACGATTGTTTTTATATATGACAATTTAAATAATATGTTCGCTTGGAAAATTTTACATTTACTAATATTATGAAAATTACGTGAAATATTAAAAACACACGTTATTAAATAATAAGAAAATAATAAACTAACAAATAAAGCAAAGAAATGTTTGAACTGCCAATTCAATACGCAATGAGAAACAAAATTATTGACATATCCAAAATTTACTCTCTAGAATCAAATAGATATAATTTTAACAAGTTTCTTCTCGCAATGATAATTGAATTAAATATCGAATTTCACACCGCATAAATTTGTAACCTAACATATTAGATTCTAAAATATAGTTAGGTGATAGATGTATAAAACTATATTCGTACTATGATATAAGCTTCTTTGAGACGTTTTTAAAGTGCTTCATATAATGAATCGGCTTTTATATACTTAATAATATAACTAATCGCCATAGCAGCGCCTTTTTCACTGAGTCAGGGATCCTTTTTTGACAATATTGTAGTCATAAGTCAAAATGACACATGAGAAAAGTGATATTCTTTTTATTGCTGAATGTAACTATTCGATAAAGATCTATCTGATGTTAGACAACATATTAGAAAAAATACTGCCGCACTCATAGCGCTTGAAGACCTCAGGGTAGAAAGGTAGTATAAGAAATCTATTGTAACGTTTAAGTAACCATTAAAAGAGTCTGAGTAAGCGTAAGTGTCTGCTACCGACGAGCAAATAATATCTATTTGTGTGAAATCCAGCAAGTATGTTTCAGTAGTAACTAAAATATACATTTATGTTTAGTTTAAAATTTTAGTTCATAGTAATTTTCATTTCATGGAAAATGGCGTCCTCACCGCGTGTAACCCACTTTGTCCCTCATGATGTGGGTTTGATAACACGAATAGGCCACATAGATAATGTGATAACAACCTTTTCTAAAGTGACATTGAATCCGAACGACCTTGCTACGAAAATTAAGCCGTAGTTACTACGAAGCATACTGAAAGTTTGGTAGATAATTTACATTTGAATAAAACCTTTTTTAATAGCTAATTAATTAATATTTAATATGAAAAAATAAAAATAATATAGAGCAACCAGTTACCTAATTTAATATAGTGATTATTTTAAATAAATACTAAATCAATAATTGTAGAGGAATGAAAGACACGAGCGGTAATTTGGAATAATTTAGAAACTAATTAAAATGAAAATGAAAATAATTGAATAGAAGGCTAAACGAAACGACTAGCAACCAATTGGAAGAGAATATCTTTATATATATATAAAAAAACATTAACAAAGACTCCGATTGTATCGATCAACAAGGATCTTTTAAAATGTGGTGAAAGAATTCAGGCAATCTCAATGAAAACGTTCAATTTGATCCAGCAAAAAAATTTAATACTGTCAATAAAAATTACTTCAAATTCAAAATTAGTATCTTCAAAGACATCTCAAGAGCAGACGAAATATATGGCTTATTATTAACGATATAGGCTCATAAATTAAGCGGCCGCCACGTTTTTATCTAAAGAAGGCCTATTACTCACATACCGTAGACGGCTACACACCACGCTACAAACGAAAGGAAAATCAAAGTTGTATGATACAAGTATGACAGAGTATGGGTGCGTAGATCATTATTTAACATCTTAAGATATTAAACTTTTATAAAAATGGAATTGGAAATATGGAAGATATAATTATAAATTTAGTTAACAAGGAAATAAGTACTAAAAATTGAATTAAAATAAAATATTAAATATGTCAAAAGGAAACATTCAAATAAAATACTCGGAAAATCCAAATTAATTACGTTATCACTTCAAACGTGTTAAAAAATCAAATTAGAAACACTTCACATTTGTCCGCGTTTTCGAATCGCTTCGCAGAGCGGGGAATTAAAATGTCAATCGTGCGTTTTGACAGTTGGTCATTTTCGCGCCAATTTTCCGGAACGCGCGAACGTGAACGAGTTGCGGAGATGGTGGCGCGCTCGCGCTGGCTCAGTAAAGACTGTGGCGGTCTCTCGTTGCGCCCCGTCTACTGCCTTACGATTTACGAGCGTGACGCAGAATTGAACAACATGTATAGCGTTACATTTGACGGGACACATCACGTGGCCCCTCTCGAGGATTCTTTCTGTGTGGGATTACAATCTAGAATCTCAAAATAAACGAATCAATTTTTTTTTTTCCCGCTGCTCGTTTGCCCCCTTCTTTTATAAAAAAAAAAATGATAATATCGACGGATTGTAAAAACATATTGCATTCCATTAAATAAATACATTTTGAAAATATCCCAATCATGTTGTTACATGTCATCAGCTTATTTTAGAGTATCTCATAATATGTTTATTTTAAGAAAGACAAGAACAGAGTAAGATTTGCGATGGTTTTATTATATTTTAAGCTTACCATATTCTGCCTCTATAGAATGGACATTCTAGAAATAATGGATCAGATATCAGTAAAAGTATGCGCCGAAATGAATATCATAAAGCCACTTTCGCGAATTAAATATTTTAAGACAATATTAACAATATAAACCTGTAAAGGTCGTAGTTATTATTCTAATTTTATTTTTACTGTTACGTAAAACGGAGGCAAATATGACACTCTAATTTTATTTATTAAATCATGTCAAGTCAACTTGCAATACATCCTTTAAAACGTAACCTAATTCCTACAGAGAAATACCACAGATAATTATTATTTCCTACCATTAATCAAAAGAGATCGGGAGAAAACTTGATCGAGGGCGTTTCGCTTCGCATGGAATTTTATAATCTATGTTGATACAGCTGGTTCAGTTAAATTGCACTACAAAATACTCAAGAAATTAAGCAAATAAGTCTATTAAGATATCTATAGTTATTTATGTTTTTTATAGCAAAAACTGGCGAAGTGATGGCTGCGCTGCCCATAAACATCTGGAATAAGTAAAAAGTAGTGGGGACATACAGGTAAAAAATACATATTTTTGCTAAAGGTACCTCCTCTCCGCCACCTTTCTACTTCTTTGCTTATAAAGAAATTAACAAGACTAGAATTAAAATAAAGGTGAACGGAAGCAAAACTGTAGTATCCGTATTAATTCACCATCCGCTCGAATACATGCACAATAATTCTAAAGATAATATTAGATACTATGAATATTAATAGCATTGAAACATTGGATGGGTTCCATTAATAAATTGTAAATAAAATAGAAATATAAAGGATTTTAATTGAAAGTGCCTGTTACTATGTCCACTGAGTTAGTTGATTACAATGAAACTACAATTATTTTATAAGCGTAGAGTCCGTAAATATTTAAGTAATTATATATATATATATATATATTATTATAGTAATATATGTAAAATAAAATATATTATTTATGTTAAAATTTAACAGCTACATTAAAAAGATTAATAGATAATGTAATTTATTTGGCAATGAAACAAATGACACACAAAGTCCGTGAAAAATTATTTATAACACATTTTCTTGTATTATTTAAAGTTTTTTTATTAATTCATCTTTGTTATGTTAGTCAGACAAATGTGTTACAAATCGTCGTATTTTGATACTGGTGCGTGTTTCTTGAAAAATATGTTGACGACTTTGTGATTATTGTAAAGCCGCGTAGGCCGCAGGAATTGGAACGACAGATTAATGCCGAGGTGTATTCCTAGCCCTTCTACTAACCTAATATTTAATTAAGAACGCAATAATTAAACAATGACAAAAAATTAAATAAAAAAGCAAATAACTTTTTAAATTTTCGATGTGATTCGTCATATTCGTCACAGGTTTAATGTAGGTAGCTTGAATCATTTTTATTCTCCCCCATAAGTGGGTAGATTACAATTTCTTACATCTTACTACGGTCGGGCGCAGTGCCTGTCTGGGCTGGTGCGAGGAAGACAATGAGTCTGCATAGTGCGGAGACAAAAGAAGTTGGGCAGAAAGTGTTACACCTGGGACATGTCAATTTCATAACGTACAGGCTCGCTTGAATATTCGGTTTCGCTTTCGGTTCGATATCAATGCGTCTATAGCATGCTTACGGGTCGCGGTGCATCGGAGGGCAGCATCGCTGACGCCTATAGAATATTTGACTGTGACTCATTCGATTCGACTGACACCAGCAGAGTGAACAGGCAAATGTAGACGGTGAACGGGGCATCAAGTTCGAAAGTGTCACTTCATCTATGTACAATATTATGTCATTCCTTGAAACACGTAGTCTGAGGCAAGTTGTGCCACGGTACCCGAATCAGTCGTTTACGGCACACGAAACATTTTTAGATTGTTTGTAAATTTGAAAATCTTAACAACAATCAGAAATTGTTACCAGAAAATTATTTTTATATATCGCGTGATGAACCAAAATTTCGTAAATTAGACAACTCATTTAAATGAGAATAGATATGGATAAAAAATTAATGAGGGAAACAAAATTTTCCACCTTATTCAATATATAAGATAATATTGCCTTTAAAGTGATACTTGCAGGTGAATTACGATAATTCCGTAGATAACAATATTTTGACAGACAGCTGTAATTAGCCAGTCTGCAAAGCAAATGGAAGTCGGATGATAATGTGGAGACTGCTAGAGTAAACAACGATGCCCTTAGAGATTACCCGAGATATTTAAAGTGGCTAAGTGAGATTGCGAAACTTTTGCTTGGTATCTCGTTGAAATGTTTCATTGGTAATTATGGTAGCTACTGGGTGCTGGGTTGTAGTTAGACATGCTTACGACGCTTGTCAATGCCCGACATAGACAAGTCGAATCGATTATTGCTTGATAGAGTGTTAATGTTTTATTAATTAAAAAAACATTGCCATATGACATTATTAAGCTTGGTTATGATAATCTATTTCATCATCATCACCAACAGAATTGTACTGATGTCCTTTGTTAGACGTTTGACAACCGCAATGAATCGCTTTAATATCTATCTAACATACGCATTTTAGTTTAAATTACATTTTAACACCTTAAAAATATAGTAAAACTATTAAAATAAACCAGTGAAAAAACAAATGTGATTTCAAATTAATCTATTTTTAATTTCTGGAGCGATAGAAGCACAGATAGAAACAGTAACACTTAAAAAGCTGAGTGTCAATGAACCTCATTGCTATGTTAATAAACGGGCAAGTAATAATTTATCACTGTAAAAATTTGCAGACAAAGTTTACAATATTATTAAAGTGACATAGCTGTCCAAATTTGCGAACATTTTAGCAAAATATTATGCAACCGGAGTCAAGTCTGATAACAAATGTTTGTATTCTGCATTCCGGCCGCCGTCAATTAACGTCACAGTTTTTATATAAATGTTATACACGTGTAGGAGGAGTTTTTAAAATATTATACTTAAATAAAATTGAATTATCTTCAATCATATCTGATGTTTACATTAAATTACAGGCAATGTATGCAAATAAGATTGACGTTGGAGCTGACACTGAGATATTTCCGGAGCGATCTGTTATTGAAATTCAAAAAGAAAAACTACTATTCTCTGTAAACAAACAAATACGAGCTCGCAACATAATGGGATTCTTTCGACGGGCGTCGATTTAAAACTTAACGGTCTATTAAAAAAAAGATTGCATATCCTTTGATGTTAAAGGTGATAACAATCAAACATTTTAGCTGTTTTTTTCTACTCTTAATGAGTTAGATAATTATGAAAAATTATTTATCGTAGAATATTATAGTAAATGCTATCGACCATAAAATTTGTCTGTCAGTTTTTAATCTCAAAATATTTGACGCGTTGAAATGTTTTATTTGAAAGAAGGATCAGATTATGTTTCTTTAGTCAGTAATGTACGTCTAAATATTTATCCAAATAGTTAAGGGATAGGATTGATAGATAAAAAATTAAATCAATTAGACGTATTTAACATTGTCTTGTTTAATTTTAAATACTGCTACTGCTTTTCAACATTTACAAAAAATACGTTTAAACGTATATTTAAAATCATATCGCAAGAGCCCTTTATCAATGTTTATCGATGCCGAAAATGTATTGCGCATAACCATTGTTGCGGTGCTCACAAAGTAAAGATTTCCCATAAAAGGTCGTAACAAAGTGTCACTTGGCTCCCTCATAAATCATTCTTGCGCGTACGCAACGTAATTCGAACGTTTTCACAGCCGATACCACGCACATACAAACTATTTAGAAGCGTCATTATTCTTGGCCCATTTTACAAACGCGTGCGCCGTAGTTTTATCTCTATTCATCACAAGTCACACATGGAATTATACAGATTGCATTCATGTCAGATTTAACTTGAATTTTCATGTCATATTTATCAGAATATTAAATTTAATATTTACAAAAGACATTTTACAAGACACAGAGAAAAATTTTGTAATATTACTTTGTTTGCAATTTAAAATTTGGTTCAAGTTGCTGAGTTATTGCTCTTGGTCGTTAAAAATTTGGTGAACTTTATTAAAAAGACGATTTCATTTTCATCTATAATAGTATAGTATACCTGATTCTATACATCGGGAGCATTGACCTCGGGACCTTGATTATAAATAGCCAATAGATCTTAGCCGAATTAAGACAAGACGCCAAACAAATTTGTTTAGAGCTTATCTCAATACATGGTTCTTGCGCACGCGTACAATGCCTCCATATTTCTTTTTCCGGAAAAATTCCGTATTTGTTACCTATGTTAGTGTTTACGTTTTATACATTAGTCCAAGTTCTTTGTGTTGTCTTTTTATCTATTGTTTTGAATTAAATTTATTAATTAAACAGATACCAAGAGAATAAAAATCCTTGTCACGATTTCTGATAAATCTGAGTTAAGCATTAAAACCGTTTCTTTGTGATACTTGAAGAGAACTGCTTTTGATGACTTTTGAAATTCTTCAGATGTTACAACAAGAAGAACATGACCCACGCCCTGAAACCTTAGAGGAAGATAGAGACCACGGACTTCCATTGGGCGTCATCCTACCATACTTCTTTCGCTTCTTCTATATTCATGTACACAGATGCGTCTCAAAGACAGCCTCTACATGAACACTGGCCTTTAACATTAATAGTACGTATTCCATGTCATGTTGTAAAAAACATAATTTTATACGCACAGACATTTAATGTACGTCAGTAAAAAATAATTTTAGTTGATGTAACAGATATATTTTATTTCTGTATGTGAATGTATTGAATGATTTCATTTTGAATCATATGTTTGGTCTATTATTAACTATTGCCTAGAAAACGTTTTGAATTAGCCGATATGGAGTGATTATCAAATGATTTATTTTAGTAATTATGTGAATAAGATCTTATAGGAATGTTAAGTAAGACCGCATGCGCCCGCGCATGATTCATCGTATTATATTCGGTCAATGCGTTAATACTTGGCGCCATGGTTCAGTTTCCGTGCTGTACAGGCTCCTTTGAATATACTTTATGTTGAGCGATGACGGATTGACCTACTGGTGGTCAAGTACTCGACTGTCTGCTGGTCATCCTATCAATACCACTTTTCAAGGACGTGTTCTCTATAAAGATAATTGATAAGTAAGTAAGTACTTAGACTTTTGCAGTTGTTTAGTAGTCTTCCTTCGTGTTTAGTATGAGAAATTTATACTATGGGTGTGCCTTAAATCTTAATGATCAATTAACGGTTTTGACAACAGAAAATCGATGGAAAACGTAACAAAATACTTGCATAGCTCATCTTATTTTTTTCGTAATAAATTAATTAGTCCATCCTTGTACTGTGTAAAATATTAAGATATGTTTGTTAAAGAAACGTTCTAAATATAAATAAAGTTCAATAATATGTAGTAGATATATAAAACGATATACATTTCATCTTTTTACATAGTCCTGATGATGGAAGATAATCTCTACCTATCCCTCTGAGTGACAGGTATGTTTATATTTCATGTTCAACTTGCAATTTGTGGTTTAACATAATGAAAAATGTACTCATCTATATACGGATACCTTCAGCCAGTGATCGACAGATGTTCTTGGCCTAAAATACTTTAAAGATATATTGTCAATTATTACCTTTCAAATTGAAATATGACATGATCTGGTAGTCAATTATTAAATCCTTATGATCGATTGGATTTTTATTATTCGAATTTATATAAACAGTCATTTGGGTATTGTTCACCAAACTCTATTTTTTTAAATATCGTAAGGTGGAGATTATATTTTACTGAACAGGCTATAAGTGGTGATATTGTATGCCTATTTGATTTTCGCCATTGCTCTGTTAGGATGTTGAAACTCGAACTAATAGTAAAGTTAGATTTAGCCGAGAGTAACTTCAACACGTACTTTAAGTCGGAACAAAGCCGAAGCTGCTATTTAAATAGGCGACATATCCAGCGTTTTTTTTTTTTTAGAGAACAGGGATTCTGTTCTAAAACTTATATAAAGTTTTTTTTTTAATTATATAATAAACCAAAATGTTTATCGCGTTTTAAAGAAATGTGTAACATAATAATGTTGTTTCGTCTGCGGCATCGTGTGAAATGAAGCAATCAAAGGGACGATGGCGTAGAAAAATAAACAAACGTGAAAGTGTTTAGCAACAATATTGACTTTACCATTTTAGTAATGTCAACATAACAGTGAGATTCCACTGCCGAATAACCTATAATAAAACATATCGTTATCTCACGTTTTCATAGGAAAGTGAAAGGGACGACAATGTCTTTTTGTGCGTGATTTTCGGCAATGAAAACGGACGATTACTCAACGCTGCTACACCCATCTTGTTAATTATAACCTAACTTAGTAAAATATTGCAACAACACTTGAAATATATTAGGACGTTGTAAGTACAAATATAATATAAATACTGAAATATTGCTTACAGTTGCTTTGAGCATCTTTAGTTTTGTAACAATTACTGTTAAATACTTAGGTAATACGTCAGGAGTGACGTCACGATTTCAAAGCCTAAATGCTACAAATATAATTTGTACCAATTTCATTTTGAATGCACTGGAATGCAATATTTAAATAATTTAAAAGAATAAACGGTAGTAAAAAATCGTAAAACCTTTTCATTTAGCATTATTTATTTCGCTAACGTACATTTCAGTAAATTAAAAACAAATGAAATATAAAAAAATATTAATATTCGTTAAAAAGGCAAACGTTGTTAATAAAATTATCCACGTACGGCAATGACAAGTGAAAAAATCGTTTTAAAATAATTTCGTTTGCATCCTTGTATATTTCCATTATTCAAAAACCGACCTTCACAAGATTGATCGATGTCAAGTGTCAGCTTTGAATACGGCAAGGTTGAGAGTAATTAATATAAAAAAACAACAAAAGTGAGTTCACAAACATCAGTTATCAAGATGTCTGTTTGTCACCAAAATTGTAGAGCACAAAACAATCCGTGTCATGTGTTATCTTATCACGTATGCAAATAATGCAAGGTGTATTTGTCATGTATGCAAATAGAACCGATGGCCTAATAACGTTAAAAATATACAAAAAAGGCTAATATCTTCTTTCTTTAAAAGATCAAGGGGCAAACGCTCTGTGGCTAAATACGGATGACAATTGTATCAGGCAACTATTAAAAAAGTTTTTTTTTGAATAATTAAAAATGTAAGCAGTTGTAGAATTCGAAATTCGAATCAGTCAGTTAGCACAATAATTTCCTTGTTACTCAAGCTATCTTAAAGGTCATTGACCGTTTGAAAGATGAATTTTATTTATTAATAGTTTTTCGACTATGACTAATATTTCAAATTTGTATGTAATAAAAAAATGTTAAATTCGTCTTATAAAACACAGCAACAAGATAGTTAGATAACAACAATAATTTTGAAGAAGACTCAAACAATTGATTGCTATTGTCAAACGTTATTTCGTATTGACGTGTATTTCTCTGGTTTTATGTTCACGGCTCTAAAACCCAGTTTAAACTGTAGTTAGTACATTATTACGGCACGGTTGCGGTTACAAACCGCGACAGCGACTTTGTGTTTACGTTTTGTATACTTTATTGTCTATGTATGTTGTTTTAATAGTTTTATAGAATAGTAAGCAAATTAATAATCTACCATGGCATTTAACGTGTTAAATAATAATTAATAATGTCTTGTGACATCTGAAATGTTCTGCATTTTACGTAAACAAAGGTCAACTACAAAAAAAAGAACATGAAAGATTAAAATAAATGTTTTATAAAGGCCTTATAGTTTCAATTCCTTGTTTAATATCAAAACGTTGGTTATATTTTAGCACCATCTTTATTTTAACTTAGGTCTTGGGACGGCTCAATTACAGTTGTCTGCGTGAGAATGGTAACAAATAACATTAAACATTTCTATAATATTAATAACATAATAGTTATTATAATATGGTTATTATTGTAACTGCATTCTATTATACGGATAACGTTTATATCAAGAATAAAATAATATTTCTTTTTATCGTAGCATATTTTTTCCCGTGGGTTCCTAGTGTCGAAACACATCAACAAAAAAGGTTCATCTCTCTTATTTTTCTTACAAAATGAGATAACAATACGTGGAAAATATATAAAGAATTATTTAGTACTAGCTGTCGCCCGCGACTCCGTCCGCGCGGAATAACAAAAAAACATTTTTAGTAGCCTTTGTTCTTCCAGACTATGTTCTATATCTATGCCAAATTTCATCGAGATCCGTTCAGCCGGAGATACCTTCAAACATCCATTCATCCATCGATCCATCTAAACATTCACATTTATAATATTAGTAAGATGTTTTCAATGACAGTGAGTTAGTACAAATATTATCTTAACAATTTCGGCGTAACACAAAATTTTAATAAAGCTTGTTGAATCATGCAATAATAGATCCCATAATTCAAACAAATTGCCTCTAACAAAGTATTCCAACGTTGAAATATATAAATAACAATTTTGAACAGCAATTTATATCAGTTAAATTTAACGAGATTCGTGTTGAATAATGCTTTTTAGTGCAAAATATTAAACATTAAGTATCCAAGTGATTAGAACGTGAAGAAATAATTTGTTTTACGATTGTATAACAAATTAAATAAAGGATAATTTCGCATTATTTGCTCAATTCAATCTGTAATCACATTATTTATAGTTATATTAGAACTCCGCGTTTGCAACTGAATCATAATATGGTTCGTACAGCAACTATCATCTGTTACGACTGTAGCCCGTTTGTAAACTGTCTTTTCATACATATCTTTGCTCTATGATTCTATGCCTATGAGCTTTTATATCCTACTAGCTTTCGCCTGCGACTCCGTCCGCGCAGGATTAAAAAACCTTAATTCGTAGCAAATGTGGACTTCCAGAATATATTCTATATCCGTGCGAAATTTCATTAAATCCGTTGAGCCTTTCTGGAAATACCTTCAAACATCCATCCATCCATCCATCTAAACATCTATAATATTAGTAAGATTATTAATATAACAGAGTATTACTCTGATATTTGTGGATATACTTCAGGCGCATGCCGGGTTAGGGATCGCGGGCGTGAAATTGGCGTTGCAGTAATTTCCCAATTACTTACTTTGAACGATCACTCACGACTCATGTTCGCCCTTTAAATGAAATCGATTATTTCTTTTTCGATTAAGGATACTTTAACTTTATTAAAGCTCTAATGTAATATATTCTTTTGTCTTAACGTGCTTTTTGTGTAGTACCTACTGCTACTTTCCGTAGCAATATAAAAATTTCATGTTAAGAATTATGAGTGAATCAATCTTCGAAATTTAAAAAAAAATTACCAAGATGTATGAAAAAACATAAAATAATATAGGTAATGATGTAACCTTAAAATTTTCTCTTACACATAGAATAACGCTCCTTATTTGTTTTTAGTCTTAATAAATAACCATTAAAATTCAGCCGCCGAAATCATAACGCTCTTGTGAGCATTTAGATTCGATTTTGATAGTAACACAACTATTTTACCGTAACGCCTTATCAAAGCGTCCGTTACAGTAATTTTCTTAATAACCACGATACACAGGACGGCCTCATAAATTGTATAAGATCATTAAAGTGCGCCCTGACGCGGCGCCAAGCTTCAAGATCTGTTCCTCTTTTAAATGATAATATGATGTCGTTTAATTATTTAGAATTGCATAGCTAATTAACGAGTCCGATGACGTTGATTAATAACTCATTAAATAGTTCACAGCCTGATTGCTTGAGGTATGAATTTATTGACGTACCGCTATAGCTGTTGTTCAGATACAAGTGAATTAGAGATTGTACCTGTAGGTGAGTGCCTTCGAAATACATAAAATTATACTATTATTGTACCGCTTATTCTCTTTGAACGCATGGTTATGCGCTACTCAAATCGTTACAAGAAGCTGATAAAAATTAATAATAATACAGTGAATTATGAGTGATGCGAAATTAAGCAATTTTTGATACCATGACTGTCAACTAAATTTTATAAAGTAGTGAATATATTGCTCTATTGCTTATAGTATTGCATATACCTAATTAGGTCTTCATGAGTTCTTATAATAAAATGCATATATACTCTACCTAAAGATCAGTTCAATGGTCCTCTAAATATATTCAGTGTTTCTCGAGTTTATTACTTGCCATTTTGATATTTAGCGGCGAATAAACAAAGTTATCATTGTGTATACTTAAAACATTACAAAATTATGAAATCTTAATTTCAACCACCTCAAGAGACCTATAATTTTAAACTCCAGCATTTGATAGTAGAACAGGGGCGTGGTAAGGAAATCTGGTACGTTCGCAATCACTTTTATCTCAGTATTTGACGAGTAGACAAATTATACAGCAGCTCAGTTGTTTTTAGCACATTTTCTAGGTTCACGATATTTAATTGGGTGCTGGCGACTTTCACAAGGAAATTGCAGCTAATCAGCTGATATGACATTATTTAAGACTCGTTCTACTCGATCCATAATTCAAAAGTTGCAATCGAATAAAATCGATGTTTTATACTTCGGATTTGTAGCGGTTAGGTTTTCGATTAATCGGTAGGATATAAACCTACGTCAATTACTGCACGTAATTGCAGTATATTGTACAATAGAATGTTGTGATAGCGCATCTGTGTTGTATAAAGATGGAATTACTTCCATATTTATAGATTTACAGGGTGTATATATTTTCTAAGTGGCATTTTGCTATATGAAACTTGGCGTATGAAGTTTATATCGGCAATATACTCCGTATTAAGGCTCCCTGTAGCAAACGATGCATTTATTAAGTGAAAACATAATTTAATCTACTTTACACAGCTTTTCTGTGATGTACTATAATTTGATTTATTTATGCAAATTTTTCGTGTCTGTTACAATATCTACTCTGTGTGTTGTTTCAATTTAATTCGCCCAACTATATGCCACAATTAATGTAAAGCTTTAATAATAGTTATACATAATATATTTGTCTTATTCATCGTTTAAATTAAGAACGTCGTGACAATAAAATAAATTACAGCGTAATGATTCATACTGTGATTCACGAACGTTAAAAACATCGCCACAAGTTCCAATATTATGTGCAAAATCATTTAGACTTGGTCTTAAATAAACGCCATATAGAATTATATGTTAAAGAAAACAGTCGTACATTCAAAAAGCAGTAGCGCAATGCCAACGTATTGGTTATAAGCAGGCGATAGAAAACGACCAACAAGATTTCAGTACATCAAGCGACAGGGTGCCGACTTGTCATTATGGTACAATTAATTTGTCGCCCATTCCAGAGTAAACACAGCTGCGTGCTGTTATTACACATTCGAACATCGCAACGATCTTAAGTCCCGTTCGATATCCAATGACGCTTTCCGTCCGCTCTCTAACAAGGATCCCCGCAAATAGCAGCTATCAAAGTGACAGCAATGATATGTTATCGCTATTCACAAATGCATCATATTTACGAGATAGCGTTGTCGTATTATTGAGATTTGTGGCATTTTCACAGCTGAGCGAGACGTTACTTGGTAATGATTATTGCAATATTAGCGTCTTAAGTGTGTCAATTATTTATATGGGCCACTTGAATTTCTCTTCACTTGTTCTAAGAATAACCTAATAATAGTATCAACTTATTCTATGAAACTGTTGAAAATGAGATAAAAACTAATAGATTAATTAAGAAAACCTGTCTGATGAAGTTCTTTATTAATTCCAAACATAAATTGCTCATTTTATGTTTAATTACCGTTTTATTTAATTGGGACTTAAGAATTTAGATTAGTTTGCTATAGTTTAAACATTTTTATGACTATTAGATTTTGTTAATGTTTTAGGAAACTAAAACACAGCAACTTTTTGCATATATTGCAAGTTAAACTAGTTCTGTTTGAGATATTATATGGTCTCTTGTCTTTCTTAGATAATTATGGGAGAGTCTGCTTAAGTTAAACATTTTATTGGCTACGATAAATATTCAAAAGGAAGCCTTCAAAGTAACATTATAATGTAAAGCATTAAATTAGCTGATAAGTACCAGGTACCTATTATAAATTTATTCATAATACTAAAAAATCATGAGAACATGTGTAGAATTATAGTAAAATATTATTACTGTAATTGTAAAATACCATAATAATAATCATGTTAAATGATTTTAATCTATATTGTAAAAAATATATATATTTCTACTGTATTAAAAAACATATGTATATTTTGTAATAATCGGAAATAATAAAGTATATATTTATATTAAAAGTTAGTAACTAATACTTAGTATTTAGCAATGTTTATTTCCGGTTAGTTTCAAGTCGATTAGCCGCCCCATCTCATCGGCCATCTGCAGCCCATTACCCAAGTCTGCGTGCAAAGGCGCAAGCTATTTGCACTATCACATGCTGTTAGCTATTATGATCAACTGATACGACGGATGGAATTTACTTTGTAAGATACGGGAGACTAACACGATTCTCAACTTTTTCGTTTTATTTTAAACTAGCTGTCGCACGCGACTCTGTCCGCGCGGCGTTAATAAACTTTACGAGTAGTCTATGTATTCTTCCAGACTATGTTCTACATCTATGATAAATTTCATCTATATCCGTTCAGCAGTTCCGGAGATACCTTCTAACAAACATACATCTCAACGTTCACATTTATAATATTAGTAAGAATAATTTTATTTGTTACCTTGTATTTATGAATTTTAGTGTTTAATTTGCTCATTTGTTTTTATATTTGGTTTTAGATCAGTTAATGTTCTAATAAGATTTTATTTAGTTTCATCTGTCCCGTGACAAAATCTATTTAAACTACTGTCCGGTTACTGGTTGAGCTGAAATTTTGCAATGTGCAAAACGCGTGACAGTCCAATATTATGATTATATGGTTCTTATCTGATAATGTAATTGGAAAGTGGCCATAGGAAATTCTCAATGAAACGACACAACCTCATCGAGTTTAAGCTAATTTGAATCCTCTTGACGAGCATTTAAAAAAAAATTAAGTTCTTTTAAAAAACAAGAATAATAGATTACTTTTAAAACTATCATAAAAAGATACGGAGAATATTATATCTTATATGTTAATGCTTCTTTGCATAAGTTCTAAAGTTACTGATGAGAACCGATCCTTCCGACTTTTCGCGTTTGACTTTATATACTATGAAAAGCAAAATCTTTCTTTGTAAGTCCAAACATCAATGTTACCTATTTACGTATAAACGGCAAATATATCACAATCAGAAGTTGATCTTATTTCCCAACTCCTACAATTTTCTCTGTATTTTCAATGTAAATAACAATAATAGACAATTCGAGCCCAAATAACTTTGCAATTGGATCGATGGCAAGGCTCGGCAATCTATAGCGATTACTGTCAAACATGGCAAAGGCTTCAGTACCGTTATGCCTCACGGTCCGGTCTCAGAAACCTTTCATCTCAATAATATTAAATTAGAACAACAATAAACGGAATACGCAAAACGATAAATCTACCAACCACATAAATCATTGCTAGAGACGGCAGTGTAACTTCCTTTATGTTATATACAAGCGAGATGATCTACCGCACTCAAAATCATTAATTGCTGACTAAGGGAGACACTTAGTATATATTTATCATGCTAAATCTTCGGTACGGGTGACCGGTTAATGACTCTGGGTGCGCCAAGTCTAATGGGTTAATTTCATTGTGTTTTTCAAACCAAAAATTTTAAAACGGAAGTAGAATCTTACAATATTTATTTTTGTTTGTAAAAAGACACTTAAATTGACCAATCGGACTAAAACTTAGTTTTTAGCCTATATGTTCTTCCAGATTATGGTCTACATCTGTGCCAAATTTCATCAAGATCCATTAAGCCGTTCCTAAGATACCTTCAAACAAACATTCATCCATCCATCTAAATTTTCGCATTTATAATATTAGTAAGATTTTATGAGAGTTCTTATTATGTGTGATAATGTTTACATTAATGCCCTAAATTATCAAATAACTCATACTATATTAAATAGTTCCTATAAGGGCATGTAAGCGTTTTGAGTACGTCTTTAACTTGCATACAATTCTACTTGCAATTTGTTATGATAGATCACGGCTTAGGGCGACCAACACTGTCACGTTGCCAGTTGTTTTGTGTATACCCCAGGCCCTTCACTTATCCTTTTGTACTATTATAGGTAAATACATATGAATATTATGTATTTGTCTATAAAAAAGATCGTGAATATAATCTATATATATATAAAAATTAATTGCTGTTCGTTAGTCTCATTAAAACTCGAGAACGGCTGAACGGATTTAACTTATCTTAGTCTTGAAATGTTCGTGGAGGTCTAGGGAAGGTTTAAAAGGTGAGAAAAAATTCATACCGCTATTAAGTTTTTTTTCCTGCGCGCGGACGGAGTCGCGGGCTACAGCTAGTTAAATATAAATTCTGTGTGTTTATTTATTCTTAAAAACACCGGAAAGTCACTGACACTATCACCGGCAAACACTGTTACCTATTCGAAATATTTTTTCAGTTCTACCTTGAACTTACAATTACTAATTGTCAATTCCATGCCCAGGGCATGCTTAAAGTTTAATAGCGAGCGTGTTTGTCGTTAAAATGACATCTGCTTTTATGGAAATCGATGTTTTGCAACGTTGGAAATTATGAAACAGTCTCCGACTACGGTATTTACATTCAATAGTAAATTCTGTATAAAGCCAAAGATATGTACATTAACGCACGAACAAGAAAACGGTAAATCCTTAATTAGGATCTCGTGTTTAGGTGCCGATACGATTAACAAATTTTCCTAAACGAGTATACATACATCTAGGAAATTTATTAAACACCTTTTACGCGAACTCAATATTATTACTCAAGTATAAATGAGTCGTGATTCCGCTATGCGCCGCTAGATGGCACTGTAATAAAATTCCAACAACCTTATTTGTTGCCATAAATTTTCGTGTTGTAAATTATATTTATTGAATTATTACTCACCTTACAGCTTCCTTGCACGCAAATTGCTCTGAATCCCGGCTTAGTGCAGGGCGTGCCGTCTGCTACAAGCGCTAATGAGGCATAGAACTGCTGCCCACGTGGTCTGCAGTTGAGAATGCAAGGAGCATTTCCTGTAAAACATTTTCTATTTAATAAAAAATATAGTTAAGATTTATTTTAATGTTTTATGTTTTGTGTATTGTAACTGGTACGCTGCTGTGGCCTGACATACCATCGACATAAGGCACCCAGGTGTAGAAGCGACCTCGGAAGGGCCTGCGGTCGTATACCGCACACTGCTCGGCTCGCGAGTCCCTCTTGCTGCCGGGACATGGCTGTGTAGACAAACATAAGTGACAATCATTACATTGTGACCTTAGTAACTAAGGACTAGTTTTTTTAGGCTCGTGCGCCTCGGAGATAAATAAAATTATAAGAAGAATAGAAATTCGTTATATGCGGCACCATACTAATAAGCCTTAACTAACTATCTTAAATACTAATGAGACTGAAACTTATTGAGAGTATTAAATGACTCTATATCACCTTAACATACTGTTATACTATAATGTATCACTTAACAACTCTTATTTATTCTTCTAAAGGTCCCTGTATAGGTAAGCACAGTTTGTAGCTGTAATATGTAAATAAAATGTTTTGTGCCAGTTCCCTTTGACTTTATGTTATTGCTTTCACTTAATAGCAGTGTCAGAATTACTTATCTGATGACAGATTAAGAGCGTTCACGTGTATGTCATAGTTTATCTGCTTAAATCTTAATACAAGCCATTGTTTGATATACATGAGTTTCTTTTCATAACTTTTATGTTCAAGTTATCGGTATTTCGATAACCCGTGGTTTTAACTTTACAGTTACTTTCAGAGTCACTTAGTATAGATTTGTCGTACTAAATCTACACGAAAGGGCTCCCTTTGTGATCATTAAAGAACTCTAAGTTCGACTTGACACCTAAAAGGTGCTTATTTATTATTTCACTACTTTAAATACAGAAATGTTAAGTGAAAGAAACAGTTTCGATTTTGCAAGTAATATTCGCGCACAAAAGTAACAAAAAAGTTCATCGTCAAAACATCGTAAAAATGCGAAAGTTTATATGGAAGGTTTCTCCGGAACGGCTCAACGGATCTTGACGAATTTGGCACAGATGTAGAACATAGTCTGGAAGAACACATAGGTACTGATTATGTTTTTTTTTTTTCAATAACGCGCAGACGGAGTCGCGGGCGACAGCTAGTTTTAAATAAACGTTAAAATATCTATTAAATCTAAAGATGGAATTTAAACGACAAGTTTTATTTGGTTCGGACAGGACATTTATATGGTGTCCAGTTTACTGACTCGACTGGTATGCTGTGAATTTAAATTGGTCCGTATAATTAATTACCGTTCTTGATTTTGCAGGCGTATTTAATTCACGCGTTTTTAAAGATCACTCGGCGTTTGACGCTGTGTAACAAATTAATGTTTATTTTTTTTTTGAAAGATAATAGATGGCGTGATAAGCGACTTATTGGGTGGTCTTGCTTCCTTATATACGAATATTTTAAATCGAAGTTTTGGATTTGTGGTGAGCTTGATTATATTGGGGGGAGGTAACTCGCTTCAAGGTAGGTCAACACAAATACTGTGTAGATTCTGATTGAATGGCGTCTTGGATGTTTCTACATATGTATTAATGTAAAAAAAAACGTAGTTAAAAGTTTTACACTTTTGTAAGTATTTAAATTTTAGTCATTTAAAAGTTTATTTTAGATTTTTTTTTTAAATTTTATGTTTTGTGATGTCACATTACTATAAATTTAGTGATTTGCAGTTTTGTTTATCACTAAAATTTAAATACTCGCAAATGTCTAAAACTTTAGACTCTAATGAGAAACATAAATATAATTTTGAAATGGTTGATTCTTATCTTCCGCTTTTTATGTAAATTAAATTTTGAGAAGAAGTATATTTTAATATTATAGTTAAAGCCGACAAAGCTAAGCCTAAAGGTATTAACATTTAAAAAATTATAAAATACCTTATACTTAAACGTAGATGTCTACTAATATTAGAAATTATTACCTTAAAATATAAGAAATGCAAGTATGTATTATTGAACAAAAAAAAAGAATTTTCTGCAAATGACCCCTATCATTTTCTCGGTACGCTCCGTGCGGTCAGCGCATTACGTTCGAGTGTGTAACGAGTCATAATGACAGTAAGTAGGATGCAAATCTCACCGCGGTGTTGCACTCGTGGTAGCGGCGCCCCAGGCCCACGCAGTCCGGTTCCGGTCTTGTGATAACGTTCCTAGACCGCCGGATGAAATCAACGCTTCTCGTCAGCTTTCTTCTCTTCCTGCTGCGACGCCATCTGAAATCATAAGATATTTACTATAGTAGGGATCTTGCAACACTTTTTTTATCAAACAAGTAGCTGGATCAACAAAATGGTCATCGCCGACCATCGTCCGCAAAACGTACCCTTAATCAGGTGCGACTGCTAATATCAATGTATTCATCGTTAACATCAGCTTACTATATGTCCCTACTAAGGGGGTTGCAGCCTATCCTAAGTCAGGGCCGGCAAAGTGGAAATATCGTCTTGCTATTTTCTGTACTAATATTTTAAAGTTGAAAGATTTAATTGTTTGCATTGAATAGGCTCCATAGCTATTGAATCGTTTTGAAAAATTCTTTCACTATTGGGAAGCTCCTTTGTGACATCGTTTATATTTTTCACTAGATATTTTTTATACCGCGTGGAAGAAATCGCGGGCAACTTCTATTTTGATAGAAAATGCTTTATATAAAACCTTATTGATTGTGAGGCAAACCTATAGAAATAAATTAGAAGAACTTGGTTATTTTTGTAAGAACTGTTAAAGTTTTTTTTTTTATATCGAGCCGCTTGGATGCTTTTATTAAGTCATTAATTGTATTTTAAGTAATAAAATTGACACATATGAGGTTATTACATTAACATATAAGAGCTTGACTTATGTCTGATATCGAGATAAGATTTCAATCTTAATGTGACACAACTAGTTTAAATATATGTCGTCAGAATGTAAAAACACTATATTTATGATATCGCATTTTGTGGCGGAAATGAAAGTTGCCATATGAAAAACTTACAGTTCATTTAAAATTGTTTTTTTTAATTAATATTTACGACCTAATAATCTAGTGAATTAAAAAACATAATCAAATCGTAATAATAATGCACAACAAAATATCTTGCTGAACTTTCACTTCACATAGATAGTTTTTTTTGCTAATTCTTTATCTTTTTTATAGCTGTCAACTAGATTCTTATATTATGACTATATTACTACATTCTGTTAAGTGTGTTAACTGTCTAATATTAAAATAGAATGCAATGTGAAACTGCCTTTATCTAAAGCTATTAATTTGTCCTGCATGTCATATGTGTCCATTGCAAGTACTGATGACAAAAAAATTGTCATTGCATAACTTAGATGATGCTGTATTCTGCTGTGTACCTTTCTTCTATGAAGCTGGATACGTAAAGTATTTATTAAAGTTGATAGACTTGAAGAAAAGTAAATAAAGGAGTACGCGTTTATGAAAAAAAATAGAGTTATGCGTAAAAGTCATGTTCGGTGAATTCCTTTTGAGGTCTCGGGATCATCTCTGACTACTGAAGGAGTTTTAGTAAGTCATGATTCAGCAATCCTGATTTCCTCAACACTAAGAAATTATATATGTAGAGATAAACGTAATGTGCCTTTTATCACCCATCCACAACTTCAATGTGTTTGAGTTTCATTACCAACATTATACGCTCATTTCATGCGGAGTGCGGCTTTTACCGTGTCAGTGGCACTGTAAGCTTGGTGGCCGACTGATTGCCGTTTGTGTCGGCTACGATTGATACTGAATGTCATGACTGACACTGACTGACCCGTACTACACTGACTCGCTCATTTTGTCATTGACTGACACGAGCGTTGAATGTCTCTATTACGTTGTTATACTTTCACCCTTATGATATGTAAGGGATAATTTCAACGTGATTTATTATTGTGAATATATTTATTATCTACATTGAGCTGTGGTTTAGTAATCGTGATTGGAAGGATACGTTGTGCGAAACAACGTACATTTTTTCCAGAAATTATGTTCTTACTTCTTATTTTCTCCAAATTTAAAAACAAAAATAAAACTACAGATGAATCGTATAATTTATAAATAACAGAGATCATTTACCTTTGTGATAAAATAAGTTTTAATTTAAATCACAGATGAAAAGTCATTCATTTGATCACTCAATTAAGGCAAGAGTCATGATAACTTAAAGCAATTAAAAATACTTCTAAAAAGAAAACTACAGTCTGTCTTAATAACACATTACATATGCGTAAGATAAAAACGAAAATAATATACAAACAGACATTTCTGCATTATCACGCAATCAAGCGTGTAAAAGCTGATCAAGTTATACTTGGGTTCATATTTGTGTTCCGCCGTATAAGCTCATAGGAATAAAGTAAACGTATTGTTTCCCTTCGTCTTTATGCCAGTGCTACACTCCACGGGAAGCCACACATTCGTCTTTTGTTTCGTAATTAAAATGTTTGAAACTGTGATATCATTGCATCTCATAAGTCTCCTACAGTGATTATTTCATTATTACGTTACATTTGTATCCATTCTTGATGCATTATTAAATTCTTCGAATCCAAAGTTATTTTATGCCCCCAACTTTATACGTACAGCGATATCGCACTATATGACGTCAGTGAAAGCAACATTAGCTGAGTTTTTGGCTAAGCGCCCTCCGCGTACGGCCACATCAAGCTCAGTGAAGCTGTAATTGCCTCTGCAAGGCCAACAGTGAATAGACACAAAAGGAGATGTATCGGAGTGACATGAATTATATCCGTTCCGTTGTTGACATCCGACATCTTGTTTGCTAAGCGGCTTGACCATTACATAATTGACTGTCATTAACTTTTCATTTCATCCCAGAGTACATACATACCAGAGGCCTAGTCAGTCTGGTTTAACCCATTTACTTGTAGCATTGTTGTTACTCTTAGTTCTGAATCGACAAAGCCATCGTTCCCATGAACCGTACTATGAGTTAATCAAACGTTCAACGCAAGTATTTTGAATGCGTTCCAAAACAAAACGTAGCAATAATTCCTCATATCAGGCATCAGCGACAATGACATTGATTTGTGTGTCTCGAGTGATATTTAAATACACGCCAAGGATACTGTATGTTTCATTTGATATAGACACGTCACGCGAAACTGAGACATATAACATTTCAGAAATATTATCTCTAGGAAGAATTAAGTGATGCCATTCATTTGTTTTTATTTATTTGACATTTATTTTTGTTATGAGAATTAGTTACTAAGATATCAACAACATTGAATTGAAACAGATAATTATACTAAAACAGTTAAGAGAGTGTAATAAAATGTTGCTCCCCTTTCTTATAAAACAGAAGCCTCTAAAGGGTATTTTAACACGTTCACTGCGGATCAGGCCTATATCGACCTGCCGCGGAATTTCAGCTGGTGCGGACGAAGAAAACTATGTCCTTCTCACTGGTGCGGAACGATTATCTCATAAAAAATCACGGCAGGCCTTTATCGGCCTACCACGCACTGACGGTGAAAAATATCAACTCGGTGCGGCAGGGGTCTATCGCGGCCCGCCGTCCCAACAGGCGGTTGGCGACCCGATACCGCACGGTGCGCCCCGCTTCGCTAGTTAGTGTTGAGCCATCTCACTGAACTGTACGTCGCGTTTTTTCTTTTCGTAAAATTAACGACGCACGATGGCAGGAAACAAAAGAAAAATACAAATTTTGGAAAATAAACTAATTCGCGAGGCAGATAAAAGTGATAGTGACAGCAGTGACGAAATATTTTCCTTCAAGAAAAAAAATAGATATGTATTTTCCTTCAAGAAAAAAATAGATATTTTCCTTCAAGAAAAAATAATAGGATGTGCACACAAAATCTTTGTGCGAAATGTTTTAAAGACAAGCATAAATAAATAATTAAATAAACTATTTTTCATTTCTTTTCTACAATTCTATTTTATTTTCGATATCTCCTTATTTTTGTCTTTCCATCACTACTAAAAATACTTTCTAGTGCGGTGCTGGTCGATATCGACCCGCCACTTTCCCTGGTTCATTTCTCTTTTCCTGTTTGGCAGATCCCGGGGCGAATCAACTCTAAAGAAGGTGGGTTCAAGGTTTTTCTAACAGTCCAAAAAGTACACACCTATATTATGTTTTCGCAAAGTTATAGCGATTTAATCTAACCTTATGCTGGTGGGTCGAGAAAGGCCTGCCACGCACTGGCGGAAAAACCATTGGGGGCACACTTTGGCCCGCCGCCGCACCAGACGAAGGTTTAAGATTTTACTTGCCGCAGCTAAGGTGTTAAGGTGACAAACGATCAAGCGGCCACGTGTATTCGCCGAAATAGTGAAGTGACCGTTGGCCGTAGACATCATCAGACATGAGTTGCCTACATTTATTGACAGAGAAGGGGACACACAGAACGAAAATATATTAAACAAATGGTACACTTATGAAATATTATATATGATTAAATATTCATCCTGTACGAAAAAAAATATATATGATAGAAGTAACCCAGGAAACAATAGCAAAATTATAAATTAGTCACTCAATAATTAAGAAAAAGCAAAATTTTTAAAGCAAAGATGTGATTTGAACCATAAAAATAAAAAGAAGACGATATTGGAGCGTTTATATGACATAACTGTAACAACTAAACAGGATCATAATATTTTGTAATTTACTGGGGCTTAAGGTTGTATCGATGCGGCATGTATGTATTCCAATTTGTTACACGTATTTCCAATTATATTACCTGTCGAAGCAATTAATTGGTCTCTTTAATAATAATAAATTATGATACTTATTACATCGATACATTTCTTTGGGTATTTAACAAACTTTTTTATAATCTTCTCAAAAATTTAAATGTTCGCCGTTTGGACAGCACTATAATATTGACTGGGAAATTTTCTATATCAATAGATTTATTTAAGATTTTTGTTCAATTAATTCACATAAATCATTAAATTGTTTTTATTTAATTCTCATAAATTTTGTTTTAGTACTGGCAACATTTAAAATAGTAAAAATGTTTCCTATGCTGGCAAGAATTTGTTCTTTGGTCATAAGTATTTGCAACCGTAACGCACGCTATTTTTTCTAATGCATGTATTTTAAGTGACTATTCAATAAATAGTTAAATCCATACCACGCTTGTTTAATTCAACAATTTTTAAAACAAATTTTCGTTGACTACTGCTTTTTGTTGTGTTATTCTCATGTAATCTTACTAATGTAATAAATGCGGAAGTTTAGGTGTATGTCTGTAGAATGACTTATTGGATCTCGCTGAAATTTGTCATATATGTACGTAGTCTGGAAGAACACATAGATTCCTAAGTTTTTTTTAAATCCTCCTAGACGGAGAGGCGGTCCACAACTAGTTACAAGTAAACAAAAAAGAAATAATAACATGCTCATACTTTGGCCGAACACCCGTAAAATCCTAATATCGAGTTTATTACATTAATAATCCGTTTTTTCTTACGATAAGAAGTTTTTGCACGAGTATTACGGCAGTGGGAACCCACACTAAGACGCAATATTAACCGTTTGTTACACATCAAAAAGCGTGCACGAAAACATCTGACTTGAAATGGATCGTGACTGTAAAGCTGCTAGCTCTACTTGGGAAGGTCAGTTTGCGGTAAACGGTAACCATCTTACTCGTAAATCAAAATCATTGTTTACAAAATTAAATAAATGATAAATTACTTGACAATAAATTTAATGTTTAAATAAATCTCAAAGCAGTTAAGCATCTGTATTTACAAGTGCACGGTTTTGAAAAGAGAATTAGTGTGAACGGTTTGTTATGTTATGTTAATATGTGTTTCTAGGGAACTGTTTCAATTTTAAATTGAATTATTGATAATGTTTAAAAGCTTGGGACTAAGTAGCTTTAACTAACGCTAGCCAATATGTACAAATTTTATATCTACTAACTTTAAGTCCGTAATGATTGCATTTGGTTCAGATTACGAAAAGCATTGTCGGCAATTAGATCAACACATGGTATTAGGAAGCTAGAGATTTTCAATAGGTGTAAAAGAAGCCAGCTTACAATTAAAGACGATCATTAGTGACTCTTTGAAAGCACTGACAAAGTTTAAAAGGGTAGTAATTAATTATAAATAACCATACATAATTCTGTCAGTGAGGTCAAGGCTCTACTAATTAAAAGATATTTACAAGAAGAAGCGTCAATTGACTTAATTATCTTGACAGTTCGTGAACAATCTCTAACGCGAGTCATTTTTAAAGTAACTACTTGTTTGGTAGCTAAATTCATTATAAGTCGTTTTTCTTACGTCATCAGTGAAGACGGACAATATTTCTTCACTATTATTTCTGACTGCAGAGCGTCGGTGGCACAGGGGTTAAGCACTTGATTTTCAATCTGCACGTCTTGGGTTCGAATACCGCCATGTACAATATGTTTTTCGATTTTCGATTTACAAATGTATATTTATCCGACATTTCTTCAATGAAGGAAAACACCATGGTGCAACCTGCACATACAAGTATCTGAGAAGAAATTAAAAGTTATGTACATACAACATCACGGCCTAGTCACCCCTAACCCAGGGCAGGCTCCGTGCCCCTCAGTGGGAACGTATAGTGAGCTGATGTTGACGAAAATTTCTGACTAATGCATCATCTCCATCTCTCGGTCCTTATTGCACTTTACGCGCGTTTAGCGCAGCAGGTTCTCTTCCTACAGGTCGATCTAACATTCGTAATTTCAATCGTCACTCACTTCTGAATCGTGTTCCTTTCACACAATGGCCTAATTTTAGTCCTCTTTCCCTTCCCACGCTTTTCTTATAAGGAAAGGATGAGAAGGGGCAGTGGATCTAACGGAGGACAGGACGCATAGGAAGGGGATATATTCTCTTTCTGTGCGTCCCCTTCTCTGTCGATTAAAGGTAGGCAACGCATCTACATTTACGGATATCTATGGACAGCGGTCGCTGTTAAAGCGATTAAGGTGGCGGCTTGCTCGTTTGTCACCTTATAATATAAAAAAAAACATAATCCATCCGTCTCACTAGGCCTACCCTTACCTGACATTAGGTATTAATTTTGGATAATAAAGCCCGTTGTCATTTCATACACGTCCCCACCGAGGGGCTTGAATCTGTTGTACATGCAGTAACGGTTTTAGCTCTCCTGGCGGCAAGATTTCTACGGCGCCGTCTTTTAGTGGAGGGGTTAACAGGGTTATGGGTGACAACACAGTCTCCCAGAGAGAGAGAGACATTTGCAAACTGTGGCGCAAGTCAGTATTCCGTATTCCTTCTTTTATATTTAATCCACTGTTGTATCTACAAATAGGCTAAACAGGTAATGGCACTATTTTAGGCAGATATTTACCTTCTAAAAGTTAATAAATTATCGCCGTAACAAGAGATAAAAATTATTTATGCCTTCACAACGTCTAAACAAAATATTCTAAGAAGTGTTTGAATTCATGAAGAAAATTTATACAACCTAGATAATGTAAACTGTACCTGGATAAGCAACTAAACATCTTGTAAGGTAAAAAGTAGGTCACATGTGGTACAAGTATGAATGGGTTATATCTATCTGTGTGCATACATTACCGACAAAGAATCATAAATATTTAAAGAAAACTAACAATATAGTTTCTATATTTAGATGAATCTCTTATTACAATAAGCGATGACTCGCTAAGTAGCGTAAGAGTAATGCGACATCGGTTTAAACAACGAACGTATCGGTAATAGTGAATAAAGCACTTTAACATGCCTGAACATCATATAAATTCCTTTTAAATAATAAACTATACGTTTTTTAATTATAAGGTGGTAAAAAGTGCCGCGATGCTGCCCATTAACATGCGCAATTGTAGATGCGTTGCAACCTTTAATAGACGGAAAAGGGAACACACAGAAAGAGGATATTTCAGCTTCCTATGTATCCCATCCTTTGCAGTATCCACTTTCCCTTCCCATCCATTCCTTATAAGAAAATGGTGGGAAGAGAAAGAAGACTAAAATTAGACCTCGGTTACCACACTCATCAAACGCGGAATAACTTCTACTTCACGCCTATCTTTTGTGTGGTCATGATGTGAAACACGGTAGAGCCAGACAACTCGTGCAACAGTTGTTGTTGCGAGCTCTACCACTGTTATAAAGACTATCGATAATATGCTTCACTACCGGCCCGCACTTGGCCAGCGTTATTCATTATGGCTTAGTCACCTCTAATTTAGGGAGACACTGAGCTCCTCAGTGGGGACGTATAGTGAGCTGATGATGATAATGATGACGTGCTTCGAACGCCATTAGACCTTAAAACTGAGCAGTAATACTAATGTTGAATTTCATCCTAACCCTACCAACTTCTACGTTTAAAACTTCATACGTCTTGTTAAATGTTATGTGTCTTGTATAATTTATATGGCTGGTTAAATTAATATTGCGGCCGTAATGATCGGCGAGTCGTCACAGTGCGTTTAATTACTCCATTGACGTAGATCTGTACGTTTGTACGGATGATCGTAAATATGTACGAAACAGTCGGTTCCGTTCATCTAATGGCTATTAAAATTGAAAATAAGCGTAATTCCGACAGTCAGAATAGTTCAAAAGTTCAATAAGCAATAGATTTTTGATGCATTTGATTTATTTAAACGTATAATAAATATAAGAAAAAGTGATGGTACCTTCGGTTTTCTTGTTCTTAGGTAAGAACTTGTTCATAGTAAAAAATAAAGCGTGCTTATGTGAACAATGAATGAATAGATTTATGAAATAATAGCAGCAATTTTTTTTTTCACATCCATTCTTAAAGTAAAACTGTAAAGGTATGCTTCCACTGTGTCTTCTGTCATCTTGTCTCGAGAATCCATTATTACGCTCGTGGTTGTCTCGTTAACCAGACACGAAACAATACGATACACGCTGACTCAGCGATCATATTAATGGTCTTAAAGTACATTCACATCGAAAAATTCAAAAAACTCTGTGTAAACAATGAGATAACAATCGATAGAGCTGGCGAATGGACATCAAGTGATTGTGCGTCGATCACAACCGCTGTCGAGATTCGTGTGTTACTTGTAACCGTATATACGCTTGAGCCATTAAAGTTCAATATTGGCTTAATTTGGTATGTTATACGCAAAGGGCGGACGGGGTCATTTTAAAGAACATCGCACGATATAAGAATAGACATGCCAAAATTGCCCTTAAAATTCTTTTCGACATCGAATCGACTGGAATTTCTGACAATGAACTTGAACATTCGTTATGTTATTTTTTTGTTTATAAATTTAATACATTTAATATAATTCTTAAATCATTAACATAAACATAGATCGTCTCTTGTATGCTCGTTTTCAGATTCATCTATCTACGACCACACAAGAGATTGGCCTAAAGTGGAGGCAATTCCGTGTTGTGTTGAAAGCAGTCCGTTGAAGATTATGCGTGCCGGCCCATTTCTCTTCCCACCCTTTTATATAAGGAAACGATGTGAAGGGGAAGTGGATTTATCAAAGGAAGAAAATTATCCTCTTTCTGTGCGTAGGAAGAAAAATCCCTCTTCTATCGATTGAAGGTAGGCAACGCTTCTGCAATTGCGGATGTCTTTGGGCACCGGTCGCTTCGCTACTTCAGCGAATTCAAGTGGCCGCTAACTCGTATGCCGCGTTGTGGTATATAAAAAAAGTATGCTTGTTCATACTCTTTTAATTTATAGAGGTAAAATTCAATAGCAACGCAAGAGTATGCGCTTGATTATGGTTTGAGAGGCGAACGAAATTCACGTGTCCAATCAACAATCGTAACCGGCACATCTCACTCAATATTTGCGTCATAGTTTGATAACGTACGCATTTCAATTGTGCGGTGGAAGAACTTGAATACGTTGCTTATTAAATAACGATACCGCCTTCAATTAGGGTCAATGTTTGTTTAGAACCCAATTCTATTTAAATGAACACGAAATTTAGAATGCTGGTCCGTTACTAGAATGTTCTTACATTGCGTTGATTTCTGAGACCAAAATCTCTGTAATAAACATATCGTCATACTTGTCATTATCTTTGACAAAACAGAAATAAGAATAAGTCTTAAACGGGAATTTTGGTCTCAGAAATCCACGATTTATGCAAGAAGTAAAATTGTTGTGGATTAAAACCTTCATATTTTAAAAAACACTGGCTGAAACGAGAGACATGTAAATAGATGTCAATAACAGATACATTTTAGATATCGAAAAAGGAAAGACGTGTGTCTGAATAACTCCACAATAGAACCTGAAATGTGAGAGAAACATATAGCTTTATTAACAAGATCCCTTACAAATATATTTAATGGAATAAATTCAAGAAAATGGTTTGTAGGAAACATATGCTTGAAGGCTTGGTCTTGATAAAACTCCTCGTAGACGGAGTCGCGGGCGACAGCTAGTATACGGCATAAATATTATCGTAATGATATTAAATTCCTTGAAAGCGTGAATTCTCGATAGTGGCTAGATAGGGATGCGTGAAGTACAGTTGCGATAAATGCGAGGTGCGAGCGTCGAAGGCTCTCCCAAGGAGGCGACGTCGGAGTATCGATCACGCGCCGTATCATTAGATATCATTGTGATCTATGATCAATGGTGCGCCTGCGCACGCTACAGAATAGGGTTGAACAAACTCAAACGTAAACGTATTGTATCTTTCATGTTTATGTTTATCTTAAATGACTTAACTTTTACTACATAAAACATATTAAAAAGTATATGAAGATGAATTCTTTATGCCTCCAATAAGTTATTTAAAGAAGGATGTATAATTTGTCATTTTTCATTTTTACTTATATAGTATTAAACCTACTCTTAATATGAATGTCAAAAATGCATATAAATAAATAGAAACTAAAAAAAAAAAATTGTTTAGTTTCAGATCCCGCCCCTATCGGTTCGTGACATTGACAAATAAAGCTATCTAGGATGCTTGACTGCAACTTCATCCAATAAATCCCACTGTCCTTAGGACTCCGTTAAAAAGTGAGAATTCTCTCACGCTGCTTACTAAACTGTAACCGAGCTAATTTTTTTCCGGACACAAAACTGGCCGCTTACAAAATTGTTTAATCCTATCTGACGTTAATTTTTTTGTTCACACAAAAGGAGTTATAAAATAGTTAGTTCATTTGTACTACAATGCTTCTTATCTTAATAGCTGTACCGGCCCTTATAATGAAACAATTAAGACAATACGGAACGAACAATAGAAGAAAAAAAAAAGTAAAAATGTCCGACATTAATCTTCTTCAAGTGCTGGCTTGTTTGTTTTCCCGTGTCGAACACTGATTCGATTTTTAAACTATAGAGGATTATTTCAAGATGGACGTCTTTTAAATTTTATCTCTTCCCTTGTCCGTTAAAGTAAAGGTTTTTGAATATTAATAGGATTCGAGATAGTTATCTGGACTACGGTTATATCTAGAGTTGTACAGAGCGTATGTTACATTCTTTAGTGTACCTTTTTAAAGGAGAAGGGTATTAATAAGCAGTAAGTCAGCTTAGTTGTGATCCGATTCTATTTTTTTTACTGTTGTTAATTTGCAAATTTTCCTAACGTGCTTCCCTTTACCTGCGGTGTGCATATGACACCCACCTGGCAGCAAACCATTAGCCGCCATAAAATTATAATTTTGAAATAGCACGTGACATACCTTGTGGGGTCCCGCGGCAGACACTGTCGCTCCTGCACGGCCACGCCACCACCGCACGTGCGCGAGCACGCGCCCCATGCGCCCCACGAGCTCCACGCGAACATTGTACTATTTGTTCGCATACCCTGAGTCGTTTCAACCTGTAATCACATACGAGTTACAAATTATTTCGAGGGTTATAACATAATTATTATTTAAATAGAAACGAACACGCCCTTATCGATACCTTTTTAGATCTCCTATGACAACTCTTTCCAATTATAAACACAGGTTCACTCTTTATTTTATTACCGTTATTAATTCTGTTTTTTCAAATTCGTTTTTGAAGTGTAGTTCAAAACTTAAGAAAACATTTGAATTACGTCAAACAACCTGGTTTACGTTTGAAATGTAACAAATGGTCTAATTTCTTTGATGGAACGCCAACTCTGTTATTACCACGAAGACTTCTTTGAATACATTCTGTTTATTTTCTTATTAACGTAATAATATGGCGAATTGTAAGCTTAAATAAGAAAACATAAATATTGTTTGTATAATAGAATTTAATCGCCATCAATTTTAATTTAAGAACGACGTTATATTTTATTTCTTCTGAATTGTATTATCATATATCTGCTCTTTATGCACAAAAGGTTTCATGTTATCTTTCGTACAATACATATATCTATCGCTTCTTATGTCTGTCTATCGATATACCTTCCAAATTCATATTTAATATTCTCCTTAACTCATTGTTTAATTTTAAATGCTGATGTTTGTATGTTAATAACAAGTTTAAGTACTTACCGCTGGACCGACTTCAGTGCTAGTCAACAGTGCAGTTGTTAATGGTTGCCTCGTACAAACTGTGATTAATCTGAAATAACACACATTGCTTTATTTCCGGAATAAAAATCAGGTAATCCCTAAATATTCCATATATCAAATACATGTTTGCAAGGTTCCTTTTGAAAATTTACACCTCATAATTAAATGAAGAAATTGGTAAATAAATAAAACTAGAGTTTTTTTAGTTAACGTTGATTTAAAAACGGTTCTGTGACGTTGATATCATGTTATAAGCTAAATCTAATATATAAAATTCTCGTGTCGCGGTGTTTGTGGTTAAGCTCCTCCGAAACGGCTTGACCGATTCTCATGAAATTTTGTGAGCATATTCGTAGGTCTGACAATCGGCCAACATCTATTTTTCCTAACCCCCCCCCCCCCCCATTTAGTTTTTTTTTAATGCGCGCGGACGGGGTCGCGGGCGACAGCTGGTGTAATCTAAAATTCAAATAGTGATTTATGTATAAATGAAATATTAACGAAACAATGGTAACAGCGTACAAGGCGCAGACATTCTCTTCTGTTATTAACGGGCTGTAAATAAATCTAGGTAACAAAGGGCCCTCTATACTAATCCGAGTGTCAAATGTAACCAATTAGCATTTCCGTCACAATCGGCGCTTGTTCTTTATGCCGCCGATAGAGGGCCCTTCTGAATACAGAGTAGGCGATAACATCGGGAAGGGCTAATGCCTTTATGAAATACTAAACGCCTCCGGGCTTCGAATAGCACGCGTTGGATTAGCAAACTGATTTATCGATCTGTGTAATGGAATACATTGATGTTGCTTTCTTTAATTTTAATTTAATGCGATATAATAGATATAGAATTTAACGACTACCTTGAAATCTTTAATCAAAACAAGAAGTTAAAAGCTTTGTTTTGGTTTTCCTTTGATGGGCAATAAGCTCGAAAGTTCTGTGGCTAGTTGCATTGTATTCCACTCGAGGACCGCACTGGTGCAAATAATGCAAGCAAGGCTGAAAATAAAATTTTCAGCCTTGCTAGCCTAGTAGTGGAAATAGGCATTGGGATAAGTTATCATATTCATAGTGTAGTCCAACAATCGGCGCCGGTAGACACGGTCACGATTGGCCGTCATCGCACGAATGACAACGTTGTTAAATCCTATTTCCAAGCACTGAGCTTTAGCCATTATTCGCACGGGCGCTTTTTTCACGCTGCGTTAATAGTTTTAAGCGGCCTTGGCGACTCTTGAACGACGAACGCTTTAAAATCAAACTTGTTCCTGTCCTGCACTCATGATGCAATACTGCACGATGAAAACCGCTGTCGTGTGAACAGATACGTGTTATATTTGAACGCTTTTTTAACGCACGATATAAAAGCATCCGTGCGAATGAAGGCTTAGGATTTACTGCACATACAAACCTTAAGATAAAGGTTAGCCTTGTAACATTCCTCTGGAACTTTACTATTGCTAACATTCATATTAAACGTTTCAAATATACTGAATCTTAGAGTACGATAGCCGAGAAGAATAATATGCTCTAAGTAGACATAATTGTTGGTACAAAATTTTCATTTTTGTATAACATTAGCTGAAAATTTACATCAGGCTCTCTGGATAGAAAATTTTAAACTCGACTGTGGGGTCGCAAATTTAAAGTCCTGTTATAAGAATTTATTCAGCGCTAAGCTATTAATATTTACAGCGTCTATTGCTATTGTATCGGTGTCCATTAAACCTGGCCGTTGGTATGCCAATAGGACCGGCGCCTAATGCCGGATGTCCAGTTATGTTTTAATATATCGCCTCGCGACCCGCAAGCTAACACGTAAGCTAACACGGCATCTTCTAGCCTTTGTTTTCAAAGGATCATTAAATTTGTCTTATCTAAGCTGTTAACGTCACATTTGAATTTCGAACGACTCTCACAGCTTCCTTATTTTGAATTCGCAATTTAAATGTAGCAGAGTTAGGTTTGCTTTGATAAGATCCATATCTCCTTTAAGGGTGGTTGCAAAATTACTTCCTTAAGTCTTCATAATTTTTTTATATAATTTTCTACTATCGTGTATAAGAACTTTCTGTACTGCTTATTTACTGCATGACTCTTGTACTATTCGAAAAAAAGATACCTATATTTTTTACAGGTGTTTCAGCAGTGTAAATCGGTTAATAAGTAGACTTTGTTGATAGTATTGGGTTAGGAATGGCATCTGTAAAAATAGGTTATTTAGGACAAGTCATCGAGGAGTGTTCAGTCACGGGCGAGTGGGCACTTGCGTCACCGCATCGACATCGACATCGACACACAGTAATCTGACGATAAATCACTCCCGTTTCTGGATCGGAATGAGATCACGAGTTCGAATTATACCGATACTGAAAGACGAGCCTAATTCGTTACCTAAAATACGCGGAAGAATTTAAAATTTTAATCCCGAAAATCGATTTTACACAATGTTTTAGTTCGTTTTGTCTCGATTGTGGGTTTAAATTCGATTTTCATGTGAGCCACTTTTTAAGGTTTAGATGATTAAATGAAAGACTTTATGCTACACATGCTTAAAAAAACACTTAATAAGTAGCCTATGTATTCTTCCAGACTACATTCTACATCTATGCCAAATTTTATTAAGATTCGTTTAGTCGTTCTGGAGATAACTTCAAACAAACATCCATCCATCTAAACATTCGCATTTATGATATTAGTAAGAAGTAAATAGGATATATTGTACCAGGCACTTCGTTCTTTTATGCGGTACAGAAGAGTATTCTTGTTTCCGACCATTTATAACACGAGAAGCTCAACGAATGTTACACGCAGCGGAATTTTGAAGAGTGAAACTGTGCTTGTTGTGGCAGGATGTATAATTTCTGAACATTTTGTTCACATGTACGGCTTAATATAGCAAGATGTTCCAATGACTCACGGCGTAAATGAATACTTTCATATTTGCATAATTGATAAATGAATATTAATAGTTATTTGTACATAAAGGATGTTGTTAACGGGATTTTTTACCATTAGGCCAGCCTATCCTGTGGATTCAATTGTACCAATGAGATTTTCTCCCATTAGGCCTATTGATCGGTAGGCTGAGTAGATTCAAAACGTTCGTCCGTCAATTTTTCTGAACATAATCGAAAAGAGATGTCATTCTTATAATTATCAGGTGGGTTCTACAGGATGATGTCTTTTAAAAAATTATGAAGTTAAAATATTTTTAATTGGAGGTCCTGTTTTCCGTATGAACGTTAAAGCTGTAAAATTCTTTACAATTTTATAGTATATTCTTATTACCAAATATTCCGTAGAAGATAGTCGTATCTACATTTTATTTAAATATTAATGAAAATTCAAAGAGTCTTATAACAGTACAGCAACAAGGCGCGAGCGGTTCTAGGATCGATCTCACGAAGGTACAGTCAAGTTCAGAATACCGTTGTATGCTTAAAATAGCAACAGAAATAACAATTTAAGAATGCAATATCTGCCATTTCAACCGAGCATACTTCGAACGGCATTTATCGTGCTTATGAATACCTTGTTTAGTTATTAAATTATGAAAATAGAATTAATATAACGGTACTTAGTAACTGAGTTTTTGTTTTCAAATACCGTGTAATATTTTGTATTTATTTAGTGGTTTATGACACGAATAACAGAAGGTTATTGTTTTTATCTGTCCATGTCATTAACATATCTAGCTTATGTATTAACAGATTTTAAACATTAAATTTTTTAAATTAATTGTTTTATACTTCTCTATAGTTCGTATTTTAATCGTGTTTATCTATTGAATGGTATTAATCTATAGATGGCCAGGCTCGAGTCGTGTTTCCGTTTGGAATCGCGCCTTATTGATTGACTATTAAAGAGTAACCTGATTATGTTCATTGCATTACAATTTATAACAGACTAGCTTTCGCCCGCGACTCCGTTCGCGCGGATTTAAAAAAAAAACTTAATTGTTAGCTTATGTACTCTTTCAGACTACGTTCTACATCTACGCCAAATTTCAGGAAGGTCCGTTGAGCCATTGTGAAGATATCTTCGAACAAACATCCATTCATCCATCCATCTAAACATTTGAATTTATAATATTGGTAAGATACGGAAAAAATTGTGTTTTAATGGTGAGTACTTTGTGGTAGTTATGTAGTACAAATTATACACTTAAAAATAAAGTTTTTATATTTGTACATTTATTGTATTCGAATATTCAAAAAAAAAAGGCTTATAAAAATAACAATTTTAAACGCATAATATTATTCCGTGCATGTAGTTCAATTTTGCCTGCACTACAAATATTTTAGATCTAAATGTTACAGGAATCGAGATAACACTAATCGAATTCACGGACATTGAAAGATGTAGTGGCCAGCGGGCCTTTAAAGCACCAAAGCGATAAATATTTCTCGGCGAACTACGAAAGGTTCGATCATGCATGCTGAAAAGTACTGGAGTGGAAAAAAACAAAACAAACGCTATAATTAACTAAAAATCACAGGTGAAAAGACAAAGACAGGAGTGAGGTGGAAGCAATTCCGTATTTCGTCTAATGAGTGTGGTGTCAAAGGCCTATTTTAGTCCTCTTTACCTACCCACCCTTTTCTTATTAGGAAAGGATGGGAGGAGAAAGTACAACTGGCGGAAGAGGGGATACATAGGAACGAAAAATATCCTCTTACTGTGCGTCCCCTCTCATTTAATTAAAGGTAGGCAACGCATCTACATCGGATGTCTATGGGCAACGGTCGCCTCGCCATTTCAGCGAATTCAGGTGGCCATTTGCTCATTTGCCACCTTTTCATATAAAAAGAAGACGACAAGTTTGTATAAAGTAATTTATCTTCTTCTTCAATGCAAGTATTGTCAATTTGAGTCATTTATGTCTAAAATTAACTGCGTCTGTGCTGAAGAATTGTGGACCAAAATAAATATAAAGATTTACGGGGTAGAGACATTGAGTTATGGGGTATAGAATATAATTTAGTACGTGTTGATGTAGCATGATGCAATCGCAAATGACATCATAACGATTTGTACATGTCGCGACATCGCCCATCCCAATAACATAATAACGGAATCGAAGCCGTTCTAATCGACCTCATTCACTATTGTCTTCGAATTTAATAATTCCATTGATCACAGCTCATAATCTATATAATTAAACACTCGAATGAACGATAATTTCTACGATTATCATTATATGTTTGAAAAGTAAATTTTAAAAGAAAGAACTAGAAGTAAATGACTAATCGTTAGTTTCTGAGATAAAAATCCCTATTTAAAATATATTATTATCTCTGTTTTGTAAACGACAATGAGAGGTAAGATGATATGTTTTATACAGGGATTTTGGTGCCAGAAACCAACCACTAAGAAGTAAGAAACGTGCATAACAAAATAATTTAATGTATAATAAAAATCTTTAACAAAAATAAAAATCACAAACAAAAATTTTGTTGTAAGTTGAAAAGATGAATAAAAAAGAAGTGTTTTGAAGACTGCTTTAACAAAGCAGTTATAATAGCACATTATTGTTTCTAAAGCATTTTATTTAATGTAGTGTTGAACATGAAAGATTTAATTCCAAGTACATACAACGTAAATTAGCTACAAAAAATTTAAAACATGTTTTGAGTAGTTTCAACGTAAACTGGGCGAAAAACATCTGTTGTCCGAAAAATTTGCAGCTTCCTAAATTTAAACAACTGCGTTAATGAAATCATGATGTTTACATTTACCGTTCATATTACAATAACAATGCAGGTTACTGAAAGAATTAACCTAGAAACTAGAGTTAATTTATTAAATGAACGTTAATCTTCTCGATTTAGTGAAGTATTCATTAATTTAATTCTTTCCTATCCGCTATTTATGTGAACATTTTTGTGTCAGACTTTATCCGTTAAGTAAAATGTTTGTTTTTCTTTCGTTTGAAGAATGGAAACATGTCTTATTTTTTAATATAGCAGGACTGGGTTAATAGTTCATTCATCCGTTTAGAAAAACCTATTAATCTGAATATTTTACTTAATTATTTCAACACAAAAGCTTGCCTGCTACGAGATTGTCTGTATCTGCCTGTATCTAACGTTAACGGTATATTGAGATTTTCTAATTAATAATATTGTCTGTTAATACAAGGCGCAGTGTATTAGTGGATATGAACTTATAACTTATGTTATAATGTACTACGAATGCACAATTATCTTACCTGCGCAACGGACCATGAATCTAGCGATTCCTATTTAAACTTCAGTAACAGGTTTCTAAGATAGATTGCAACTAGATATTCTAGCGTGTATATCAATTTATTCGTAGTTCAGTATATTTACACACATGGGAAAAATTGTTGCTATTAGTTCTGGGTTTCGCTAATAAAACTACGGATATATGACTTGTTTGTAGGCTAATAAATAGCGCAACCGTAGAAGGTTGATGAGCGGAATAAACACTTTTTTAGCCGACTTCAAAAAGAAGGAGGTTATCAATTCGACTGTATTTTTTTTAAGTTTCTAAACAAATAAACATAAGATTGCTCATATGTTTAAGGTTTTTCGCAGTGAAAGTTGAAAAATGAAAATGTATTGTAATATTTAATTTCCTTGACATAATATACGTAAAATTTAAATCGTATTATCTTCGACGTGGATATAAATTATTCGAGTGTAAGAGAAATAAACATTCTTATAGTTTCATTAAACGTTTTGAGCATCTAATTATTGTAACATTGATTATTACCGATGTATTATGGCCATAAATTATACATTTTATTACTAGATAAATATTCTGATGCAAATATTCGTTTGATTGTGGCGCCATCTTTATTACTATACTAATGCACATGACCTCATGACAGACTTCACGGTTGTTACGTCGCGAGTCTGTAATTCGATTCAAGAGTTTTTTTTTATTTGTAAACACAGTGTTTTTTATCACTACACATTAAATATTTGTGTTTTCATACTTGCTATGTTTAACTTAAGTTCAAAATTAACTCGCTACATTTTGATTCAAATATAAAATGAGCTTCATATTCGGTTATATCTTAATCTCGTAAATAACATGCATTACACCTTAATGTATATAAACTGTTATTTTATTGTTATCAATAAATCGTTTTTTACGCAAATAGAAATGTTTAAACAAAGTATACGCACTTTAAGCTTTTCAACAATCATAAAAGTCAGTTATTGTTAATGAAGAAAAAATAACTTGAAAGATTATAGAGACGTCCAGACAATCAATATTACGTAAACTTAATAGACAATGATTTCCATAGACATTAACAGCAAGAATGTAGTAATGTAAATACATACTTAAATTGATAGTATTAAAAGGCGTAGTTAAATACTTTATCTTGGAATTTTTAAAGTATAAATTAAGATATTAAAAATGAAAAATGTAAGAGGTGAATGTAGAAGAATTGTATGTGTAAACTTCGAAGGAAGGTGCAAGAAAGGATAAGTAATAGAGATATTTGATGATGCTAACGCTACTCTATTACATTTTTTTATTGATTTAAATTTACACAAACCTGAGGGCCTAACACAAATAAACGTGACACCGTTTTCATAATCGATAAAAATTGTATTATTTGTGCAGCGCCCCCTTCTGGTCGTAAAGTACACCAAAAAATGTCAAATACCTACAAATTTCGGCATTTAAGTAGCCCTCTGTAAAACAAACACAAAAGCAATATCTATGTTTACCAAATTAAACATTTCTTTTAAATGTTTTTATTAGTACAAATATTTAGACACAAAAAATTAATTTATATTTAAATATCTTCAATCAGGTGTGGCCAACGAGCTATTTGTCGCGATCAACAAAACAAATATTTGCACAAAACTATTTTAAGCATTTGACATATTCATTTTATGTATACCGTTTAAATAATCGGTAATATAAGTGACCAGTATATTTTGACCTATCAGTCGGCGCGTCCGTTGGCGCCTTACGATGAGACGAAAAGTGATTTGGTGAAATTAACGACATTAGACGAGAATCTGACCTGTGAGATACTAGATTTTATTACTAAAATATACATATTTAATTTTAAACAACGAACTTCATATTATTGAGTATTTATTGAATTTTTGTTCTTTACAAACTCAAACTCAAAACAAGGGCTAAATTAAACTATTACCTTGAGTTTTCATTACTCAATCACGCACTCAAAAACATTAGTATACTTATCAGAGATAACTAAAGCTTCATATTTTTTTCCAGTGCGTTAAAGGAATGGAATTACGGAATTCTTAATTTGTAAGGATATAAATGTTACTTGCCAAAGATTCAGAACAGAAACAGAAATTTGTAGAGTTTTTTACAAAAACTTTTACAACGATGTAATACTTATGTTATGGACAAGTAACTTTTAAAAGAGAAAAGGGCAATTTCATAAATTCTACAAACTACGATTCGTATGGTCCATACATTGTATTTGACTAACCGTGGGTTTCTGAGACCTAAATCTCTGTTTGAAACATATCGTCATCACTGTCATCATTTTTAACAAAACAGAGATAACAATATGTTTTAAACAGATATTTTGGTCTCAGAAACCCACGGTAAAGTCGAAAACCAAATAGATTATAGACAAGATGATATCCATTATTAAAGGTACAAACATTTGTCCAAACACATTCGAACATATTACCAATGTAAATACTCAATATTTTTATATCAACACAAACGTTGGCCGGTTGGAGCTTACACAACATTATTTCACGTGCTAATATGATTCGCAAATATTGCCCAATGCAAATGGAGGCGCCTCAAACACGCGTTAAGAAACTTTTCGTATGGCTTAGATACGGAAGATAACATTAGTTGATAACTCGTTTAGAAAATAGATCATGGAGATAAACGACACGCCTGCGTTTTGCTTTAATTATAATACCGATCCAACGGACCAACGAACTTTCTCGTCTTCTAATGAATAAGGACAGAAATAGTAAATGCAAACAATTTTACATCAAGCCAAATAATAAATAATTTGGAAAAATTCGCCCGATATCTTCTTTATATTGTTTTAATGATATTTCCATAATATTTGCGACCATAATAAAATGCGGGTTTTGGCCATTTGACGCGCTTACATTCACTCACGGTAATCTGAAAATGTTGATATGTTCCTATCAAATGAAACGAAAAAAATCTTTACACATGATTTATATCAAAAAGAATTAAAAGATATTTTTCTATCAAAGTAAAAGTTACGGTCTATCTTTTAAGCGCTATCTGGTTACAAATCAATAACTAGATGCTAAGACGGTAAAAACAACTGAACACTGTTAAATATAGTTATTTGAAATAAACATTAAACCGTCTGCTATATGATTTCCGTCAGGACTTTACTTGGCTATAAACAATTTAATGAAATATTCAGTCCATAAAAGAGAAACAAGAGCCGACTTAACATTGTTTGTTGGAGTAAATAATCGAGCCGTATATCTGTGTCGTGTTACAACCTCTTTGTGTGTTTGTACAGTTATTAAGATCAAATGGCCGGCTACCACGAGACGCTGACAAACACTCAACTGTTTATATTGGACTTGTTTTCAAAAGGCTCCTTCCTCGAACATATAAAATTGTCCCTTCGTCTAAATATAGTATAAACTATTTCCAGACTTCCGCAATTAAAAATTGAGTGACACTGTATTTTTAGTACGACGATAATGAAAACTGCGATTCGTCAGTAACTCGCGTGTGTTTTTTTCCAGTTTTATTTTGACATAAATTTAGCATACCTAATATCCCTAATTGATATATATATACATGACATATACAATGTCAATGAAGTATATTCCGGATTATAGTCAAAAATGGATATCACAACCGGTTAGAGAGACGCTGACATTGCGGTCGTTTTTGTCAGAATATGACTTATTAATATTATAAATGCGAATGTTTGGATGTATGGATGTAGATATAGCTGAAAGTAAAACATTCTTAAACATAAAAATTGACAAAAGAATACAGTAAGACAAAAGCTACAGTACAGTTTAGAATTGACCACCTATTTTTAAAACGTCCTCGCGTCGCGAACTAAATTAGTAATCTGTCGAAAAAATCTTAAATCGATGTAATTCGTCGAAGATCTCGATCCTTTGATAGCTAATCTACCTCTTAAATATGACAGGATTAAGCCGTACCAACAAGCTGTCACATGACGATAATACCGCGAAACATTTCCAACAAGACTCTCTGTTGATTCAGCGAACGCAATATATCCTAGAAACGTTAAGAACATGTATTTGTTAACTAAAGTATGGCGACATCACATGAAAATATATTCAACTAAGTCTTGGCATAACTTCAAAGTTAAACAAAAGCGGTTCGGCATTACTATCATGACGCGTTTGACTCGCAAAAGACAGTCCAATACGTGTATATAGAACATTCGCCAACCTCTGCTAATTGGAGAGTTTTCACTTATATTTTTTATACGTTTTACTCCAAAAAATTTGACTTGATAAATAGAGATAGGGACTACATTTATTAATCGACATTCATCCCTAATGCAACATTCTCGTATATAACAATTGAATTATAAATATTAAATTAAAAATATTTATTTGTAACTTCCTTCAACCTGACCGTTAATTCTCCGAAGTTATAATTCATTGGATAACCTTTAAACAAACACGCCACGTGTTTGCAGGTCAGTACTCTATACGCTCGGCTCGCGTGATTGGACCGCGTAATGACTGTTTACCTAAACAACAGTGTAGATACAGCCTCCGTGCAAGCTAATGCACAATAAAACCGCTTCGACCTAACAATAATGTTGATTCTGAACAAAGCTTAGTTGATATTTCATTGAAGTTAAAGTTGCAAAAAGCTTTTAATTGCACACTAAAAATAAAATTATTGTTTGGTTTCTTATGTTTTTTTTTAAGTAATATTTGAAGTTTAAAATAATTTTTTTTAATATTTAATTTTAAAAGAAACGTGTAAAATACCGCTAAATGTGTAATAGTTGATGTAATAAATTCTTTCCATTCGGTGACTAGTTTTTCCAGTTTTCCATCATGTCGCCTAATTCGAGCGGCAATGGCGGCACGCGAGGCGACACCATGTCGTGACAAATGTTGCCATATATTGATGGAATTAACTATAAACTACATTTACGACAAGTCGCATGAATTTAAATATAACGTAAGCCATTTTACTATCTAAATCATTAAGCAAATTTTTGTTGAGTTTCTTAACAAATAAACTTAACTATTTTTAAATCTTATAAAGGTTTTTTTTTTCATAGAAATGAATTTGGGACATTATTGCGGAAGTGACTTCTATTAGGCGGTATTAATTAATACTCTGATGTTTGCATTTCGAAAGATCTTTCTGAGATATTAATTTTAAATGTTGATATCCTTAACATATAAAACAAAATTGTAAAAATCTTTAATTTTCATTTAATCCGAATATGTAGATCACCTTTTAAAAATAATTACATTCATGTTTAATACTAATATTTTTATTAGACTAATAGGGACTTAAATAATTTACTAAAACACTTCACATCGGGGAGTGTTCAAATTTAAAAATTCCACTCTAAACGATATCGAACGCAACCAGACGAATGCTGGAACAAATTAAACATTGTGTAATAACATATGAGTGTAATGAAAGCCGCTAGTAGAACAAGTATGAAGTTAGCAACAAGTAATTGCGGAAATATTCAAAACTGATATAACAAAACTTCTTTCCATTAAAATTTCTGTCCAGAGTCCGTTTCTTTGTCTCTTTCACGTACTCAGCTATGTATTATTTATTTTACTCTAGCCGTAAGAAATCTATTAAATATTTCTGCAGCTACCTTCAGACGCACGACGTTAATTGGCATAGACTATAAAACTTGAACTGACTTCAATAAGCTGTCGCGCTGCTATCAATCATTACAGTAACGTCGCCGAATTATAATCCTTCTTTACAAAGTGATTCATTGAATTAAGCAGCTTATGAACAACGTAAAATTTTAAAAACATCGCACGTGCCTTTAAATTTCGAGACGATTTTCACTCTCGGCAATTTATCATGTTATGTTAATGTCGGAATGTATTTCGGCAATAATTCCTAATGTTTCTATTTAAAATGCTTATCTTTATAACGATATTTTAAAGGCCAGTAATCGTCAATTCATTTGTAAGTAATTTATAGTTTTGTAAGTACAATTTTGTTATAGGATTATCTGTGTTATAAGAGCGGGCTTGGTACATCACCAACTAAGTTTTGTCTATTCATTAATTCATGTTGACAATATTAATTTCTGACTTTTGTAGATATGACCATAATTGTAGTTATTATTATCAGAGAGAACTCCATACCAAGAAGTGAATCAAGGTTCTTAACAGTTACGAATACAAAACTTGACATATCTCAAAAACATTATTAAAAAAACAACTGTTTTTTTAATATTTGAACATAATACACCAAATTTCGTTCCATTTGCAATTATCTCAAAACAAAGACTGTTGCGGACCTTTTTGCTATTTTGATAGCTTATGTAGTTTTCTATTATTGACAATCACATATATATTTTTCTTGACGTTTGGCTGTCGAATACCCTTTTTCTTTCTATTTCTTAATTATTTGTTATTTATTTAAATATAGGAGGGGGAGGATGTTGCGGACCTATGACAGTCCTTCAATGGTTACGTAGTGGCGCGGGCTCTTTTAAGCCTTTTGTTGCCCATCGTTTAGGCGAAATTATTGAAAACTCTTGCGCCAGAGACTGGCGATGGGTACCAACAGACTTGAATGTGGCGATGGCGCTACCAGAACGCAATCAATTGACCGCGACGCGTAACAGATGGTTTCGTGGACCATCTTTTCGTTTTAAATCCGTTGAGGACTGGCCTACAGAGCCGAGGTATCACCAAATACCGATGAACTCAAAACCAATAGTTTTGAGTTGGTCGGACTAACTTCCTTTGTCGAAGAGTTACCGACACCTGTCACAGCTATTTTTGCCAATTTTAGTAATTGGCAGCGCTTATTACGTGCCACAGCCCGGGTACTTCAAGCTGCGGCAAAGTTTGGTGTAATTTTGGCTTCCTTTAGAAATTCTAAATTGAAAGGCGATGTTGTTTGTGCCCGCCATCCTTCAGCGTCCACTACCCTACCGCCTCTTAGTGCAGATTTAATAAAGGCCGCTGAAAGGCAAATTCTACAACGAACACAGCTCGAGAGCTTTTCTATAGATTTTCTTCATATCCTGAATTCGAAGCCTATTCCTCCGAACAGTCGTCTCAGAAAACTGTCATCCGCTTTGGGAGAGGACAAATTACTACGGTTAGCCGGAAGAATTAAAGCCGCAGAAGGCATTGATCCTGACACACGCTTCCACATCCTTCTTGACGGTCGTCACCCAATTGTACGTTTGTTGGTACAATTTTATTATCGAAAAGCGGGTCACGCAAATAACGAACTAGTCGTGAACGAATTAAGACAAACATTCTGATTGTTAAGGCTGAGAAACACAGTGAGAACAGTAGCTAAAGAGTGTCTACTCTACAGAATTAGAAAGTCCTTGCCGATGAACCCGAAAACAGGCGATCCACCACCTGAAAGATTAGCTCACCATCGACAGCCTTTTACTTTAACAGTCCTGGGCTACTTCGGCCTCATAAGCGTCACTATCGGGCGCAGGCATGAAAAACGTTATATGGCCCTTTTCACCTGTTTAACTGTCAGAGCTCTTCACCTAGAGATGGTACATAGTTTATCAACTGACTCTGCTATCATGGCTATTAGAAGGTTCATTGCAAGACGGGGCTCTCCAAATACTGTTTTCTCGGACAACGGAACCTGCTTTGTTGGTGCCAATCGCATTCTCAGAGAGTTCTACGGAGAAAATGTCGAAGATTTCACAAGCACTCAAGGAATACTCGCGAAGTTCACCCCACCTGCGACACCTAATTTTGGAGGATGTTGGGAGCGCTTGGTGCGATCAGTTAAAGTAGCTCTGAACGCAACGTTAACCGAACGAGCTCCAAAAGAAGAAACCCTAAGCAGTTTACTAGCCGAGGCAGAAGCCATTGTCAATTCAATGGCGCGATAAGGGTAGTGGACGTTGCAACAGCAGGGGGAACGCTACACTGACCCGTACGAAAGCTGGTTAGGCTCTCCACCTAAGGCCTTGACTGACCTTGGTTTGAATAACCAGTTTGTGCTTAGCTGCACGAGGGGGAGGATGTTGCGGACCTTTTTGCTATTTTGATAGCTTATGTAGTTTTCTATTATTGACAATCACATATATATTTTTCTTGACGTTTGGCTGTCGAATACCCTTTTTCTTTCTATTTCTTAATTATTTGTTATTTATTATAATATAGTCATTTGCAGAGTCATTGGTTTGTTCATTTCATTTTGTCCGTTTCAAAGACCATCAAATTATTTGTATCACTGAATGAAAACGTATTATTTAAATCGTCGTATGTTTAATTTGGCAATATTTGAATTCACTGATGCAATTATACGATACAATTCACGGTGAGCCATTAACTCGGTCTGGATGCAGCGTGAATGGGTGGCCTATTTCGATAGCCGGTGATCCGGAGCGGCGAGCCTGTGCTCATTGCGACAACGCAAATACAAAGCTATAGTCTCTTTGTCACCACAGTCCTACTAAAACTTCCAAAGACTTAACATTTAACAACAGAATTTAAGAACGTTATATTTTTGATATTTTGTCAACTTACTTTGTTACAGAATGTACCCTAATAATTCGATTTCTTATTGGGAATGATGGAAAGGAGATCTGGTACAGGTTTCAAGAGACTGGATAGAAGCGACAAGGGATTAACTGTTGTGACGATACATCTTGGCGAATGAACCTTTTGTATGTTAGTTAATAAAGTATTGCTCAACTTTTTAGAAGACCTAATTTGTAATCAAAATATGCGTTAAATACTTTTTTATAATCAACGTTACACAAGGTATATTTTTTGATTTACAAATAGTTATATCAAAAATCGAAGTCAGCTTTTTACCAAGTGAAGCTAAAATTCAACCTAAATTTATTTTGGGCTATGACGCATCTTCATGCTCATTAAACATGTCATTCAAAGTTGCGGCAGCTAGCACATTACAACCGCTTGAAGGAATGTCTTTACAATATACAATTTCGTATAGTACCGACTGATATATTAAAAACATTCCATACTATTACCATTCAAAATCCTCATCTGACTGACTTACTCTGTCTAAGCTATGATAAGAAAGACGTTAAGACAATCCCAGATTTTACATCCATATCGACGCTGGAAAGCATAAACGCTGTAACCCTTGAAATCGCGAATATGTTTTTCACACGTTAATAATTTCAACCATTATCAAACGATAATGATTTTATTATAGGTTAGCACAAACTACACAACATTGCTAAATACCGCATGCTTGTAGGCGTATCAGCTCACGAGTTATGATTTTTTGACTCTCCTGTAAAGTTCATACTTTCGGGGTTACAGCGTTTACGCTTTCCAGCGTCGATATTGTGTACTAGTTTGAAAACTATTAGTTGTGGTGCCAATAAGTGATTTGCTAGCAAGTCAATTTTGTTGATAGCTTGCTTTAAGACTTTTTAAATCGATAGCAATTATGTCTCTCTTTACTTAAAGTTCTCTTACCTTATCATTTCTTTTCTTTTCTATCAGTTTATTGGTTTTAAATTATTATCATAGAGATTTCAAAGTCAAATAATAATCGTCAACCAAAATATATAAGCATGTTAAGCCACACCCTTCATACATTGACCATGACATCACAGATTTACAGGAAGAATAGAATTCCTCGGACGCTGTTTGTTCACGTATTGAGGTTAAATTTAAAATTCGAACGTTTAGAATGTATTCTGAATTGTAAAATAACTAATTATCTTTAATGATTTTACCGCCAACTACAAAAGATTGTAGAGTAAATATTTATGAACAAGTAATAACCATAATGTAGTCGTACGTGATGAGATTTATTCTTAAGTTAATACGTAGTCTATGGATAGATGTTTTAAATTATCTTTATCCTCTTAAGCACTGTTTCGTTAGGTTTAATAAGATAAGTGAGTGTAAGTATACCCTACTAATACTATAAATGCGAATGTTTGGATGTATGGATAGATGGATGGATGTTTGTTGTAAGGTATCTCCGGAACGGCTCAAAGGACCTCGATGTAATTTAACGTAGATGTAGAACCATAGTCTGGTATACACATAGGCAATAATTTGTTTTTTTTTTAATTCCGCGCAGACGGAGTCGCAGGCGACACCTGATGTGTTTATAAACTTAGTTAATTGGTATGTCAGTTTAGCAATTTGGTGAACTTGGAGTTGTGAACATAAGCCACATGAAAAGCAAATAGGTTTATGAAAATTGCAGATTTTTGAGATAACACGTTTCTGAGTTTCTACTTTCTCGAAATACATTTTAAAGTCATAAAAGCTAAGATTCGAAAAGATTTGCGTTGATCAAATATTAATCTTGGGTGAGGTTTTCGCATAAAAACTTGTGTATTTTAATATGACATTCCACGGTAGCAGTTTATAAATGTTGACTATGTTAAATAGCGATTGTTTTGCAAACTTGTGTCAATGTCCTGCGAAAGTTTTATAGTTAGTATGCAAATGGCTTCTCTGGTTGATAAACTTAACACATTTATACCTACCAGTTTATTATTATGCCCATTTTACATTATTACAGTCCAGCGATCCCAGCGGAACCACAATGGAATCAACAAATATTTTTCCACTTCCAGTTGTTATCCAGCGCTAGATTTCATCGAGGACTGGAATAATGTAAACTAGACATTATTTAAATTCCTTAGCGTCACATTTAAAAATGTTCCTTACAGCAACAATATCAATGACAGTAATAAATTGATGATCTTTGTTATAATTCTACTACGATTAAGCGTTGATTTTTTTTTTAATTATGTATAAATGTTACAAAATAATAATTCTCGTTTGAAATTGACATGTTTAATGCATACATTTAAATGTTCTTATATATTTTACCGTATTATTATAAATTTTATAACATAAGCATAAGTTAAGAAAGAAGTTAAAAAAATAGTAAACAATATAAACATACATATAAATGTAAATTTTATTACCCTTATTCATCCATCAAATATCAATGACAATATTTTTAACTATTTTTAAACTATCCTGGTATTAAAAGACTTTTGTTCTTAAATGTTTCGCTTATTGACTACAATTAGCGGAACATTGTCGCACTAGCTGTAACTTCATATGACAATTGCAACGAACATTTTATGGGCTCACAAGATATATACGTCCGGACGTTTCTTACATTTAACAATTGTAATCAAAGTGATAAAGTGAACGAATATGAAAAATGGAGGACATGTGATAGGAATTTAATGAGAATTCTGAGTCATTGTAAATACAAAATATGTAGTCTAGTCATTTTACAATGTTGCAGACCTCTTGAAGGGAACTTATCAGAGTATCAAATATAGATTTGATCCACTTGATTCGATTCCTCGTAAGCTTCTAAATCACCATGCACACTACGAGAATGAGTCAATTCACCATAAAAATCAATCTTTACGTCATTTTCACACGTCGCGTTGGCCCATACAATTGTTTGCAGTACGATTCAATCTTTGATACGATAGGCTTGTAGATCTTATCTATTCGCTTCTTCCTTATGACCATGCAAATTTACTTATTGGGCTACCGTCAGCTTTATATGGCTGGAAACAAAAGTTGTTTTATACTATGTTTATAATGCATCATAAACTGTTTTTAGCTTTGCGTCATATTTTCGGAATTTCTTTGTCTTCTGTTCTGTTGAATTTAGACGGGGCTATAATTTTTGAATATATGATTGTAATTGTTTCTGTATATTTTAACACTGAGTTATGAGGTGCTTTATGTTCACGTTTGTTCATTGTTTCTTCTTTATTAGGCTTTGTACAAATCGTAATCGTAAAGCTTTTTAATTTAAATATTATCACAACGTATTTTGCCAAGGTCACGATGACGAATGTGGTTAAATAAAAGAATAACCTTTTACAATTTTTATAAAGCTATGTTCTACTGTATATACCTCTTACCAGTTTTTTCTTTTCGTTTTTTCGTTCTAAAATTTCATAGTACCCTTAAACATGTTGCTAGTGAGGTCACTTAAGGAATAAAAAATGAAACAACATTATTTTCATATGTGCTTAGGACAATTGATTGGAAATAAACGTCAGTTACTGAACTAGTTGTCTGTAGACATTAATACAATGCAGTATCTAGACATTATCTACGTAGGTTGAACCAGTTACTGACAGGTACTGTTGCGTTTATTTCGCATATAAGTTATAGCATAAGAGACCCACATAAAGAAATTAGAAACTTAAATGAGTAATGTATGAAATCATAATTGTTTTTTACTAATACTTGAGGTCATTTCTTGTTTCTCTTTAATTTAAAGAACTCCCCATTTCGTTTTCAACTTAAATAAAAACAAAATAGTAGAAGTAAAAAATGAGGTAAATAAAAAATAAATAAATAATATAAAAGTTAAATAACCTATGGTACCTAAATATTTTTTCCTAATCGAAATAACGTATTATATTGGGTTTAAATATAAAACATATATTCCCATAAAGTTGGTCAAATATTGACCTAATCACGATAAATAAAATCGATAGCAAAGTATTTATGTATGAAATGAACATAACGTTAATATCAATATCGTGAATTATTTTGATACAAGCTATTAGAATAGATCAAATATGAATGCAGATGGAATACGTTTACCTTTAAAGATGATCGTAATTTTTGTTAAGATTGGCCACCCACTGCGTTACATTAGTATAGCTATCTCAAAGGTTGCTATTGTATATTAAATGTTTCAAGATTTATTTGTTTCGTGTTTCAGTTTAAATGTCAAACGAGAATTCACACCTTGAGTTTCCAGTGTCCTAATACTTGTATAAAAACATATTGTCATCCTTTCATTCTTTTTGAAAACACAGAAATAGAAAGACGCATATATTTCATTACAAAGTTTATGGAAAGCGAAATTCGCGGGTATATAAATGATATTACTTGAGATGTATGTACGTACCTATATTATATTTCTAGATATATTTTAGCTTAGATATATTGTTTTTGAGTGTTATGTATCTTCCAATCTAAAAAAAAATAGGTGTTTTGATTGCAAAAAGTTCTCGTTTAAATCTATATAGAACATAGTGTCATCGTTGTCATTATCTTGTACAAAACACAGATTTTGGTCTCAGAAACCAGCGGGTAGTTCTCCTTACACGGAAAAGTTCAACAATCTCACGATCTGAAGGAAATATTACATTTATACTCCTATCTAAAGATGATGTAAATGGAAGGGCAATTAAATTAAACAAGCTAAGAAACTAGTTAACAATATTAAATTTCATTGCAACTTACAAAGTTGACATGCACCGTTTTGAATTATCGCAATCTCTAAGATAATGTCAACTGCTAAACAGTTGCATGCGCGCTGGAATATTTGCCTAACACACTTTGACAATAGAGAAATGGATAAAGTAAAGAGCCGCAATTGTACAAAATAAATTATGCCACTTTTCGTGGGGGTGAGGCACAAATGGCAATCACACAGATGAAATTATGTTGATTTATTAAGACATACTGACTCAAAAGTTTAAGCACATAAACAAAATGAGCAATAATGCCAGAATGTAAAACATATCGTCCGTTTTTCTTTGATAGAGTGGAATGCACAAGCTTTACATGTCCTGCTATTTAAAAGTCAAAGCTAACAGATCAGGATCCGTTTAGTTTCGTTCAGAGACTGTATGAAGACTAGGCGTATCTTTAATTCAAAAGAATCCTAGCTATAAACTGTATATTCATTAAGACAGCTCGACGGTATCTATATAATGTATCTGACAACGTGTTATTTGAATTAGCCATGCGATTCCCGGGAAGTTAACGTCGCAAAGGGCCTGTTGCACTGTCACGCTAAGTCACTGCCAGTGTATATGCAAAATACTCTGCACGTACAAGGACTAGGAATGATAAATGGGTGTTTATCTTTAAATAATATTCAACGTTTCAAACATGAAGTTTTAATTTATTATAATTAAATACCGACAGAGACAAATACATCTTTTAAGATTTTCCCGTGACTGGTATAAAGTGGGAAAGCAGAAAGATGTTTTGTGGAAATAAAGCTTGCTTTGTGTTCTGCATATGGCGAGTTTAGTGTCATCTAATACATTCTAATGTTAACACTTTATTCTACTGTAAATATTTTTATCTAAATACTAGCTTTTTCCCGCGACTCCGTCCGCGCGAAATAAAAAAATAATAATAGAAAACGGGGTAAATATTATCCTATGTCCTATTCCTGGTTCTAAGCTACCTGCCCACCAATTTTCAGTCAAATCGATTCAGCCGTTCTTGAGTTATAAATGGTGTAACTAACACGACTTTCTTTTATATATATAAGAAGATATGAATTTACATGGAATATGCTAAAAGTAAAAAGATCTCTACCATAATTAAATTGAGTCCTTAAGCGAAAAAAAAATTAGTGTTTGTCGGCGGTCCTCAATTACATCATTACAAACCAGAAAATGACTCAATTAGTAACGGAATACTAAACTAATATGACTACGAGATGCCCTTTCTCGTATGCTCCTAACATGGCTGTCATGACAGGCCAATAAACGCCAGAAAAGGGATTAACAGCGTTACATAGGTACTTACAAAAAGTGAATAAAAGCCGTGCATTCGAGAGCTGCGCTCACGGTGAATCCTTTGTGGTTATCAAACAACACTGCCGTTTACCAAATTAACAGTATTATGTTCTTCCAACGGGCATGATTCATACGGCATGTAACTATGCTGCCATTTATTTCGTAGTAAATCGTTTCAGATTCTATTTCGAAACGAAATAAAATTATTTAGAGTCTGTTGTTCTTGTCTTTCCATGTGCATTCAAAGAAGCGGTTTTTTTTTTAAATAAGATAAGGGGTAAACGAGCAGCAGGAACATGGAGGTGTTCAACGATGCCCGTGGACATCTACAAAACCAGTGGAACCGTAGATGCGTTGCCGGCCTTTTAGAAGATAATACGCACGCTTCTTGAAGGACCTTAAATCGTAATGGTTTGAAAATACCGCCGAGAACAAACCATTCGACAACGCGGCTGTGCGAGGCAGAACGTTTCGCGAAAACGGCACGGTTGTGGATTGCCAGACATCGAGATGGTGTGGATGTAACCTACTGATTTAAATTTCCTTCAAAACTATCGCAAAATACGATTAAAGAGAACACTTTCATTATCACAAAGTTTCTTAATCTGCATTTTGTTAACGGTGTTAAAATGAAACAGTTTTATTCCAATTCCTTTACACTATAAATTCTGCGCCTAACAGGGCTAAATATAACGAGTAATTGCTCGTACATATACCTATAAAATTTTATACGCGCACACAATTAAAGTTCGTAAAAAATTTGTATCGCTTTAAAATATGCATTTCTCTTTTATTTATAATCATAAATATTGATGATGAGTATTTTATTGGTGCGTTGATTTCATACGTAAATGAATAATCAGATGTCTGTTATAACACGAATATAATAATTTTATTAAGCTTTATACAGGGTGTCTTAATTAGCGCGTAAACTCGCGAAACTTTGCATAATAAAACTCATCATTAGACATTTTTCTCGAAAGAATTAGTCTTTTGTATAAGTTATGTCGTTATGATGCTCCGAAAGTTATAACTAAAGTGTCGGGAAAAGCATCCTGTAAATAAATTATCTTAGTTAAAAAATTGGTATATATTGTACACCATCATCCAAAAGGAATGTAAGACGATAAAATGCCGCACGGTGTCTGTCTTACGATCATTAATCAATTCTGAGCCTTTTATAATTATTATAATTAATAATTTTATCACCGATCCGATTGATGGCGCCTGCGTTTGCTTATATAATCTGAAAAGCGTGTTTTATTTAATAACCGCTTATTTAATAATGTTTACGTTTATTTTGAGTGTACCGATTAAAAAAACACATGTACATGTTTTACAACCGATTGTCGGTTGCTTACACTGCTTAATCTGACTTTCCACTGCCGAAACAATGTATAAAACTATTGTTGTCTCTACTTTTCAAAGAGTACGAAAGCGATGAGTATGTTCTGTTTATTTGGATGTTTCTACGACAAAAACCTACAGGACACGGGATATATAGCTTTCCACAGCTTTTCCTAATACATATATAGAGTATGAATTGTAGTAATATTTTTATAACTCACCATAAGTCATGCAAACGAAAATATAAAGTACTAAAAGCAAGTATCTGTAAACGATGCGGAACGAAAGTGTAAATGCAACGACACTTTCTTCCTCCTACTTGCTGCCATCTTTGATAGGCTTAGAAATACGAACGACAGGCGTGGAATTAATAATCGACGGAATAAACTGCCTTTGCAAAGATTTCGCTCATCTTACTAATATTGTAATTGCGAAAGTTTAGATGGATGGATGTTTGTTTGAAGGTATCTCCGTAACGGCTCCACGGATCTTGATGCTATTTGGCACAGATGTAGAAAATAGTTTGGAAGAACACATTGGCTATTAATTAAGTTTTTTTTTTTGATTTCGCGCGGAAGTAGTCACAATACAAATACAAATACTGTATACTTTATTGTGCACTATCATGGAGTTACAAAAAAATAAAGTACATCAGGATATTCACAAAAGGCGGTCTTATCGCTAAGCAGCGATCTCTGCCAGACAACCTTTGAGTAGAAATGAAGCTAAGTGAACCAAATCAGTAGGGCACACGAACAGTGTGAAAATAAAGTTACATTATTAGATGACCTATTTATAAAACACTAGCTTTTTCCCGCGACTCCGTCCGCGCGGAATAAAAAAAAAAAGAAAACGGGGAAAAAAATCCTATGTCCTATTCCTGGTTCTAAGCTACCCGCCCACCAATTTTCAGTCAAATCGATTCAGCCGTTCTTGAGTTATAAATAGTGTAACTAACACGACTTTCTTTTATATATATAGATGTACATAAAATAATTTAATTGTATATTTATAGCCGTATTGTACACGTTGTACACTTGTACATTTTTACAAAACGGTTAATATAGACCTAAACTACATAAACATTGTTTTAAAAATATCAGAAGCCAGTTTTAAATATACATAATCAACGAACATTGATTAATCGTTTATCGTGTAGGTCGATACTCAATTAGTAAGATCTTGACTTGGTATAGTCAAAATAAATTAAACCATTGACAATTATGCTAATGGCAGCCACTGCTCATTCTGACAGTTGGTCATAAAAGTAGCTCAGATTACGAACATTTGACCACTGAATAAATTATTATGAGAGAAACTCAAAACTAATGTCGGACATTATTAGTTCGTTTTAATTAATATAAAATGACCTATGGACGAAACTGATATACAGTCAAAATCTGTTATAACGACATCGAAGGGACTACTCATATTGAGTCGTAAAAACCGATAGTTGTTACAACCGGTGACAGGTATTAATAGGAAAGATATGTAATAACATTCAGCCAGGACCTTTGATTTTGGTCAATTTAACCGGTATGTTGTTCTAAACGATGTCGCAATAAACGGTTTTGACTATACTAAGTTACGACTTAATTCTCAAAAAAATATTATTACTCGGTTAAAATTATCCGTTCGCCTCCTTACATAATTATAATTAATTATTTTGCTACATTACTTAATCCACAGTGGTGATACTTGATACTATCAAACAAAAACAAGTCCTATAAATAAGGCAAAGACCAGTATTTTGACATTCTCAAAATGACCATTTCACTGACTAGTTGGGAAAGAGATAAGGTTTGTATCACTTGGCGACACAGAATCCGCCGGTCTCTAGTCCAGATCTAGGGTTGTCAACTTTTAATAAACGTAGACCTGAACACTGTGTCTCGAAAAACAGACACTTGTCAACCTTATCTTCTTAGCGGCCCGACAAATGAAACAACGACATCTATTGAGTTGTTTCAAACAACTCACTCTGACTCGAAGAAACGAATATGCACCACTAGCTGTCGCCCGCGACTCCGTCTACGAGGAATTAAAAAAATAAATAATAAGTAGCATAAGTGCTCTTCCAGGTTATGTTCTAAATTTAAGCCAAATTTCATCTTGATCCATCGAGCCGTTCTAAAGATACCTACAAACAAACATCCATCCATCCATCCAATATTAGTAACATTAAAACCGGAAGAATTCGAGTCAAATCCGAAGAAGAGACAACCCTATCCAGATCGCCCACGGTCTCGCGAATGCTCCATTCATAAATATCGAACCACGCGTTTACGAAACTTGGAATCTTATAGAGCAATAATTGCTGTACCATTATGACAACATTATGTATTTAATTTATTGAAGTTTATTGGTCTAATACAGCTTTTATCGTTTTATGCTTATAACAGTTTTGTAAAACTAAATCGCTTTTATAGTTGGTTTCTAAAACCAAAATCCCTATACAAAACATAGCGTCATCACTCTTGTTATCTTTGACAAAACCGAAATAACAATAGGTAAAAAGAGCAATCGTACAGATTTTGGTCTCAAAAACCAACTATTAGTCTTATATCTTAAATTAAATCAACCGTATACCGACAGGAAAATACAAGCTAATATTGTAAATATACGTTATATGTTTTACGTGTCTGTGCGTAAAATATAAAAAATAAGTAGCATCTTTTCATGCGATATTTAATGATACACAATTTCACATGTGCTACCAGTGAAGACCTGTTTGTTAACTGGGAGTTACGAAGCATACTTATTTCACGTTCCATAATAAGTGGATGTATAAACGGACCTTAAAGTTACACTCAAGCCGTCATAAATATACCCATCGTTAAACTATTCAATTAAATCCCTAAGACGTACGAGTAATTAAGGTGTATCGATACATAGAACCTTATTCTACGTTTTCCAGTTAGAAAATAATGCTTATAAATTCAAGACTTCATAAACATTACTACTTTATTTCTTACTTATTATATTGTTATAAATTCGAATGTTTTGATGGATGCTTGTTAGAAGGTATCTACAGAATGGCTCAACGGATCTAGACTAAATTTGTCATAAATGTAGAATATAGCCTGGAAGAACACATAGGCTACTATTTTCTTTTTTGTTTCGCGCTCGAAGTTGCGGGCAACAGCTAGTTAAACATAAAAATGATCGACAATATTCAAATAATAATGCTAATTAAAATGCATCAAAACTAATTTATTCGATCCTTTTACAATTGCCTGCCAACTTTATAATGATGTTCCGTTGCTTTTGAATAAATCATAACATAAAACCTTTATTGTAACCGCTTTTAAGGTGTCAATCTGGATCTTAAACCACCGATATATACGATTTAACGATCATTTTAAAGCTGTGTTTACGATTACTTTATGGCTTTGTTTTATGTTTAGTGTCGGGGGTGCAAACAATAAAACCTAACAATTGATACAGTAGACGTACATGGATATATTTAATTTAATTGTATCGCAGTAAAAAAAAAAACACATCCACGATTTTCGTTTGTTTTTAAGCATCGATTGTGTGGTTACCTAAATGTTTTTAAATATAATGGCGGAAATGTTTTTGTAATTTTCTTTGCTGCTCTGGTTAATTATTTTATAAAAACATATCAAGCTGGTTTTTATTAACATGACATGTATATACTTTGGTATCTGCTTACCCTTTTAGGGATAAAGAGCTTTATATCAAACCACTTTAAACCATGAACATCTTGTTTAATAACGTTAAACAGAATCAAAGCACGCGCGGTATACTCACGTTGTGAATACGTAGAACAGAAGAGGCCCTTGAAGCGCCATATTTATGAAGATACTTTCACATACACTAGCGTATCACTTATGTTTTAATATGTAACACAACACTAAACTGATATTAATTACATGGATAAATGTCATTCAATTAAGTGATTCCTTCAATTGACATTTTCGTATCTTTGAATGATAACTCATCTTCTTGTGGATCTGAAAAGAAAAAAAAAATGGTAAATACGAAAGTCAAACAATAGTAGTAGAAATTGTATTAACGAGCAATGTTGTCTATGGTATCAATGAAGTCCTTTGGACACGACTCGAATGTTGTAAAACTTAGTGTAGCTGTAAAATTAAAATTCCAGATTTATTACACTTTGAAATTTTTTGTATTGAACATCAGATGAACTCTTTCACTTTGCTGTTGTTTGTGTTATATTTTTTTTTTTTTAAATAAAGAGACAAACGTGTGGCTGAAACATCTAAGTAATCATCGACGCCCATGGAAATGAAGATTCTAAGAAGTGTCCACAACACCAGAGGAACTGATGATGCATGGCTAAATACCATTGATATAATAAAATTGCACAATTCAGTTTCTTAAATCTTATTTCTTGCTAAAGTTTTAAAAAGTTCCGATAGACGCCAAACTTCTCCTTGATAAAGATTCCGATTTATAAAAATAAATCATGACCAATATGTTTATTTCTCAAATAAATAAATCATCTTCTGATATCGTGCGTACTCAAGGATAGTCTTTAGTTCGTTGCGACGCGTGTCGGCCGTCTGTATAGAAATAGAAAAAATCTACAGCTACCAATGATCGATCAATTTGTGATGTAAAATAAATAACTCAGTTCGTTAACGTGGGCCGTCTGATCTTACTGAACAACTCGGTTTCCCACACGTTCATAAAATATAACATCTTTTTTGAGAACACCTCAACAAACCAGATGGTTGTTTAGAAATATTTCGCAATGTTCGTATTATAATTAGATTAATTCTAAAATTGGATAGGCTCAACTAATTACTGATTTATTTTCGTTTTAGTTAGTTTTTTCTGTTGTTCGTTGTGTCGCTATGCACTTTTTTTTATTAAATCTTTGTTTTATTTAACTATAGTTTTCAATAGACAGCTTTGTGGTTTTTGTCCTGAAAATACATCTTTAAAATTAATTAATTAGTTTTTTTTCCTAGGTGATGATTGTTAGTAGCGGTTAAGCGCGCAACAAGTTAGCTAGTTTGTTTTCTATTTTCATTAAAAAATAAATCGATTTTTTATAAAGGTATTGACGTAGATTGTAATGGATTCAGAGTACAAAAGCTGCTGTAAAATCCATAGATAAGGCTAGTCACAGGAAATTATATTTAACGTTGACAATTCTATTACGTAAACTTTAATTTAGGTTTAGAATTGTATGAAGTCGAAGTCAGATCGTCGGCCTCTAGTAGCGTGTATGTAACGGTCATTTTATTTAAGTTGTTTTCAATAATCACGACCGTTGGCTATGAGTCACGCGTTTCGATACTTTTTTTTCCAAACGCTTTTAAACGTAAGTTTTTGCGAACGTTTATTTTATTATTTTGTGGTGAAATCATACTTTAACAACTTAACAACAGTTAACGCCTAATAAAATCACTTTGATATATAGGTATATAATTGGCAATAAAGATTATTCAAGTTTTAATCGGAGTTTAATTATTTTTTTTTTAATTGAAAAAATAAGACGTTCAAAAAAAAAGTTATACACTTTTTATTTAAAGGATTATAATCAAGTAATGAAAGGAATGTAAAAAATTGCACTGTTAAAATAGTTGTTTTTTAAATTTAATTCTATTACTGTTGCATTCAGCATTGAAAACTTTCACATTTTAAAAAGTATATGAAAAAGCTTACAAATTATAAATATTTTGACATTTGTGCAGAACTGTACTAAAGTTGTTTCTAACGGGCAGGTGAAAAGACAAGCACTAAGTTAATGGTATTCTGAACGATCTATTTCTGGCCGTTAGACACCTGATGTTAATCATTACCCTGAAACTAATTCCATTTTGAATGAAGACTTGTTGTTTCGTTTTCATCATTAACATTCTATATTTAAACAAACAGACACTGAAATACGGATTATGCAAGTCTAACTTACATATGAACTTAATATCAAATTCTTGCTATGCAATACATCGTTTTCACCGCTTCCATACCGCTGTACTAACATAAAAATCGTTTAAGTTAGAAAAACGATGTCGAATTAAGTTACATACTATGTTTTTAGAAAACAAATTTTTAATTAATTTTACGTATCACAATCTTTCTTTTAAATTGTAATCAAACTAGATGTCGCCCGCGACTCCGTCTGTACAGCATTAAAATATGTTATAAGTAGCCTCTGTATTCTTTCAGATTATTTTCTACATCAGTGCTAAATTTCATCGAGATTCGTTCAGCCGTGCTGGAGATACCTTCAAACAAACATCCATCTAAACATTCGCATTTAAAATATTAGTAAGATAACATTAAGTAACACAACAAGCAATCATTACTTAATCGAACACTAAACATCTATCTATATATATATATATATATATATATAATATATATAGAATAATATATTATTCTATATATATTATATATAGAAATATGTATAAGAATAATATATATATATATATATATATATATATATATATATTATTCTTATTATTCTTTTATATATATATATAAAAGAAAGTCGTGTTCGTTACACTATTTATAACTCAAGAACGGCTAAATCGATTTGACTGAAAATTGGTGGGCAGGTAGCTTAGAACCAGGAAACGGACATAGGATTATTTTTTACCCCGTTTTCTATTTTTTATTCCGCGCAGACGGAGTCACGGGTAAAAGCTAGTTGACAATAAATAAAATACGATTATTCATGTCATAATCACATTACTGTATTAATAAATTGAGTTTGATACGACTTTAATTTGCGGTTAGGTGTGTAATATCATATCACTACAGATGATGTCAAATTTTGAACATGTCAAATTATTTTATGTCAAATAAAAACTACATATAAGCCTGCGAGTGTACGGTAGCCAGTTAAATTAATTTTCAGAAATTATATTTTATTTTTCACGATTAAATTTAAAAAAAAGAAAAAATAAGGAATTATATAAGCTCTTAATTCATTAGAGTCTAAATAATACATTGATAATCTTGCATAATTATTTGAAAAATATATGTAAGTGTTTGTTATTTTAACCATTATATTTAGATATTTGGACAAATTAATAAAAAAATGTATTTTCTAAATAATCCAATCCAAAACAAATATATTATACATACATAGGAAGTACACATTATTTAACCAATCAATTATACTAATATTATAAATGCAAATGTTTAGATGGATGGATGGTTAGATGTTTATTTGAAGGTGTCTCCAAAACGACTACGGATCTCGATGAATTTTAGCATAGATGTAGAACATAGCTATTAATTACCTAATTTTTTTTAATTCCGCGCGGAAGAAGTCACGGGCGACAGCTAGTAATTACATAAAAACAAATTAACCCAAATTAAAATGACCATAAATCAAGAATAACTTGACTCAATAAATTAAAAGCCAAATATTTTTGCTACAAATATATTGACTTGTTAATCTTTAAAACGATCGCATTTCCAACTCAATTATTAAATGAATTATAGTGTAGTCCAGAAGTTTGACCTCCGCTCCTTGCGGCGTCCTAACAAATCAATACAACTGACGTTTCAATTTGTCTATTGACACGTTTTTAATCTTCATTGTCTATGCTTTCGGAAGCTCGTTCGGTACAAGTCTTAATAAATTTCTAACATACCATTATGTATGAACGTGATCTGTCGACGAACGGTATAACTATAAATCTTTTTGATGCTTTTATACTTTTCTTTTTGTTTCAAGTTTGATACGTGTAGCGCATCGTATTACAAAAATCAATCATGTAAACAAATTTACTTTACACCTCGACGTGGGACCATTACGTGGAGTAATTGACGTGGAACGTTTAAAGGAATGAAGAGTTGGTTTTAGATAACTTATATTTTTTTTATTGTATATTGAAATCAATGCTTACTTTTATTGATTGTGTTGATGGATGTAACTTTTTTATTTTTTCAATGCCAACTTTCCATTAGACTTTCGACAAGTTAATATACTAAATGTTACCTCTGAAGGTACATATATAATTTTTGTACGTTTGTTTTCTATACATATATACATTTATCCGACGTTCTTACGATGAAGGAAAACATCCTGCAATCTGCACATATCTGAGAAGAAACTCAAAGATATGTGTGAAGTCAACCAACCCGCATTGGGTCAGTGGTTGACTATGGCCTAGGTACCCCTAACTTGGGGAGGGTCCGAGCCAGTTAGTGGGGACATACCTTCTCAATTGAATATTTTAGCTGATATAATATCACGACCAAGAATTGTCAAAAAAAAAACGAAAAAAGTTATTCGTTATCTTCTAGCTAAGTTAAGTTAATTATAAACATAAAAAGCTTTAGTTAGTTTCATCTGAGGTTTATCATCAAATCTTGCTAATTAAATTTGTTCCATTTCCGGTTACCGACTGAGTTGAAATTACATGTATACTTGTGTAAATTTCGTGACAATGGAATATCATGTTGACTCGATGCTGATCTGATGATGAAGTTGAAAGTTAAGCCATAGGAACTTCCTAATGAAACGACATAACCTCATTGAATTTAGACTCGTCTTCTTTTAATTAACAAGAACATAATATTATTTTTTTACTCAAGATTGTTGTTTTATAATTTAAGGTAACTCGTGATTAATCTATCTTAAATTGTTTAATTGAATTAGTGTTTAAAATTTGTGTTTAACTATTTTCACAACAGGCAACCCTGACCCGTCAGAAAAATGATGTCGAATACTGTTACAACAATTGTCTAAGTAGTGTTCAGTTTGTACAGCAACAACTGGACAAACACGACACCGCCATGAACCAAATTACATTCTAAATAAAAGACTTAATTAAAATGCATAAGACCGTATTCTCATAAAAGTTTCGTGGACAGTTTCTATGTCTATAGTAATAAAATGCATGAGAAACAATGATGAGTCTATTCTGATTCTGATTTTGAAAATGAAGAGTTTCTCAATTCAGTTAAAATTATTTTACATACATTAACAAAACAAAACATAGAAAACATAATCATTCAAGACCAAGAAATCATAGTCAAGATAGCGTTACTCTTTTATTCATCAGTTTAAATGAAGAACACAAATAACAAGGAAATGTTTATGCATGTACGTGTCTTCAAAAAGCCTATCTTATCAATATATCATCATGCATATGTATAAGAATGTAAGTACAGAACTGCATATAAATACCACAAACATCCATGACCCAGCGCGAGCTATTGTTATGTATTTAAATATCGGTCTCGTAACTATATTCGGACAAAAAGCCTTGCTACACAAACAGGGACAACTGTGTCGTCACTTATTACGTCATCACAGTATACAATAAAAAGAGTTCCATTATTCTGTTTACTTAAAAGGTAACTGAAATTCGTATGGATTGAATAATGTAAGAATATTAAAGTATTGTGGAAAACAAAATTCTTCTGTCTGATGCAATTATTATCTTAACTAGTACTAGATGACGCTAGTTGAAACTGTAGCTTTACAATGCAAATAAGGATCTATGAAGATATATCACATATCGTCTTCGTAGTACTAGTACAGTCACTTTACAGAAGAAGAACTAGTCACGTTTTGTGATGTCTGTCTCTGTAACTTCGATTGGTTGTGCTCTATAAATCGTCTTACAAACTCCTGTGTCCTGTGAACTACGCAACTGCTGCTTATTAAGTGATCACATAGGGGGAACCCTGATGTGAAATTAGTATGATAATTGTTCACTAAGGAAATATTGAACTAACTATTAGACGACTTTAAAAGAGGCAGTAAGTTTGGACAGTTTCCATTTTCAAATTCAAATCCTTTCTCTTTCTATCTGTGTAACGCACCAATGAGAAAGCATATGCTTACAATCTACGTTTTAAAGACGATATAAACAAATGAAATCAAAATAAAATGATTCATGTGTTTACGTTATCTGTGCCCGATTAGGTTACATTGCGTAATTGTTATCTCCGCTGTGTACAGTCTCCTTTGGCGAGCGGAGATTACGACACCTTGTTAATAGTTTTATCTTAACAGTTAATATTTAATTGTGTGAATATTTAAATGAAATTAAATGCAACATGTTTCGTGACATATGCATAGGCAGTGTAATTTTGATTCATAAAAAATTTAACTGGTTGTGAATTATTCTGTTTAAATATGTTTTTACTAAAAACATTCGCAAAACGAGTAAATTAATTAACTTCAACTTTATACTTAAGTACACAGATGCCAGGTATTTTAGAAGCAAGCATCTGTATTTTTAATACATCAAAAATAATTACATTTCTCTATAATCTTAATGAAAATAGAGAAATATAAGTATTTATTACCCGGTGCTGTTGCGGAACGCCATTTTATCTTTCGTTAAAATATAAATTGAGAAGCATTCCTTCTATTAATTATAGTAAATTTATTATCCACTGATTTAGTAATGAACATTAAAACCGTCTATATTAGAGTCATTGTCCTAAAAAAATTATTGAAGAAATATCGATCTTTCGAATTAAATATGCAAAATTTATATAGATACTGATGTGTATGTGTTTTTTACTACCGTTTTACAATACGGGCATATCGATTTACAACATTACGTATACTAATATACAAAGTTTTAACGTTGTCCGTTCTTACTATGGATTTTCTTCGTAGAAACACACAAAAACAAAACAGTGACAACATGTTTAAATTCAGAAAAGTAATCCACTTCATACGGTGGCAAATTAAAAATATAAATATTTTCATGCGCGGAAAAATAAATATTTTAATTCAATCAAAAAAAAATAGAGAAACTACTACTACTATATAACAAATAATCTTTTATAAGCAATATAAAAAATATATATGTATTAACATTTATATTTGCAAGACAGTAATTAGTCACTGATTTATTCGATCAGAGAACCTTTGCACTGTTATTTAGCCGCCATTAAAAGTTTATAAAAACTATTTGGCTACCAATATTTCTGTAGAATTAAAATCCTATCATTATAAAAATTCTTCGCATATTATTAAAGTAAATACGTATTAAATTTATGATCATCAGCATCATCATCATCAGCTCACTGTACGTTACTATACTCTTCATAGATATATACTCTATTGTCTAACATGTATGCTCTATCGACCTATTTGAAATCACTTCCTTCTTACGCATACTCTTATACACATAATTTGAACCATTTGTTTTTTATTTATCAATGAACGTAGTTACGTAATAAATACGATATTCATTAACTAGACGATGTTGTGACATGGATCTGACTTCGTAGTGTGAGACCGACAACATTAAAAAACGTTTAAAAATAATTTGCTGTGATAAGCACGCTTAATTGGGTTATCATAGACGCTCTTACTTATTTCATGACAAAATCCATAGGACAGCATGGAACATAAGATACGAGTGCGCGTACTGAGTTTTAACACTGAAAAATATTTTAATGTAATGTATAAAAATATTTAATCTCAAATTTGAAATGTGATAGAGTCCGCAGCAGTAATTATTCATTCAGTTTACATTTTGTTGTCTGATTATAAACTGACGAAACGAAGATTACATCTTTTCTGTTAATCAATTTTCTTACAAATCAACAGCTGTTTGATTTGTGGGAAAATTTATATAACCTTGTACTGACTAGACATTACAAGACAAACTGCTACCAACAGATCGACATTTTTCTTTACCATCTGTAAATGTGTCAATGACAAAAAAAAAATAGCCGACTTCAAAAAAAACAATCTGAAACAAAATGCACTCAAAAGTAACATAAAAAAACAATTTCAAACAAAATGCATTCAAAAGTACCATAAAAAACAATCTCAAACAAAATTCACTAAAAAGAAACAAAATAATGACATGAAAACTTATTTCTTTCTTTCTTCTCTCTTTCAAAAACCCTCTAAACTCTAAAGAAAGTTCTCTTCTTTCTTGTAACATGTCTATATTGTATAATTATTATTGTTATTTCGCAGTCGGTGTCGGCCGAAGTAAGTATAATATTATACATTTTATGTCCCTACTTAGGCCGAAACCGACTCCAAAATAACAATAATTATACAATATAGACATGTTACAAGAAAGAAGAGAACTTTCTTTAGAGTTTAGAGGGTTTTTGAAAGAGAGAAGAAAGAAAGAAATAAGTTTTCATGTCATTATTTTGTTTCTTTTTAGTGAATTTTGTTTGAGATTGTTTTTTATGGTACTTTTGAATGCATTTTGTTTGAAATTGTTTTTTTATGTTACTTTTGAGTGCATTTTGTTTCAGATTGTTTTTTTTGAAGTCGGCTATTTTTTTTTCTTAAAATTTTTGTTTTATTTCACAATTTTTAGTGAATTTGAAGTTCAATTACAAATTTCCTTAATACGCATGAGGAAAGAAATAAGACAAATAAAGAAAAGGACTTTCCTATTTAATATGTGTGTACTCAAAAACTAATATACAATGCAGCAGATAACCACTATTCCTTTAAACAATGAACTAATTATCAAAATCGGTATACAAATTGAAAATTAACGAACTAATACATCGTAGCTTGCCTCTAATTTTGTCCAGCCGCGCGCCGCAGTAGCATTTTTCGAATGCGCGTAGTTTTTAATCATTTAATATCTTCCAAACTATTGATCAGAATTACATAGTTTAAAGGCTAATGTAATCTGCATTTAATACTCTAGCCATCAAACATATTTATTTGGATAAGGATTCATATCGAATATAATATAATAGCGCCGTAAGTTTACGACGCTGTTTTTCGTGTGCATTTTAATCGAAGTTTGTTCACAATAACATGGTTTTTGTGAGACATCCATCCATGATAGATATATGCTACCTGAGACTTTTATTTAGCAAATTTAAGGATCTATAATTACTCCATACATCATTTTAATGTAGGTCATATAGTTTGACCTACGTAAGCCCAGAAAGCAAATTTGTGCTATTCATTGTAACGCGATGTAGCATTTTTCGTTTCCGCGTAATTTTATTCTTACGATATCTCCTAAACTATTAGACAGAATGAAATAGTTTCAATTGCAAATATAATCTACATTAAATTCTCTTGATAATGAACATATTTATTTACATAAGGGTTAATACTGAACTTGAATAATAGCGTCGGAAATAGGGCATGAATTTAATTAATGTTTCGTAAAGAAAAAAATGGTTATTGTGAGAAAACTATAAAAGATAGATATATGCTATCGCGGACTTTTATTTAGCACATTTAAAGAGCTACAATTCGCCATACATCATTTTGATGTAGGTCTTATAGTTTAGCCTACGTAAGCGCTGAAAGCAAAAATGTCCCTAATTTCCGCAACAAATTTTGAAGCTATATTCAAATTCTACTATTCTTCTAGTTATTTAAAAAAAAAAACAAAAAAATGGGACCCACCTGCAAGCACTTCCTTTCGTTTAAAATAATTTTTATCAAAATCGGACCACCAGGGGCGGAGATTCGCGGTAACACACATAAAAAAAAAAAAAAAAAAAAATTCAGTCGAATTGATAACCTCCTTCTTTTTGAAGTCGGCTAAAAATAAATGTTCATTGCAGCTGCTAATTACTGACAAGTAAATGTCGTTAGAATCGTTTTAGACCAATGGTCCAATAGTTCGTTATACCATGCCATGGTTTCTGTTTCAAATTTCAAATGTTTTTTTTGCTGTCAAAAATGTAATTAATGCAATTATTTTGTAAAATAAATAACCTTCACCGTGAAATTAGAAAGGAATCAAAAGAATGCCCATATATTTTAATTAATTACTAATTAATTGATTATAAATAGAAAATATATATCTAAATAAAATATTTAAAATTCCTCAAAAACAAATCTTAATAACATATACGATATAATTATCTATATGTTAATTACGAGATAAAACCATACTTTAGTTATAGGTATGCCAAACCAGACTCATGTTTATTATCTTAATGAATTAATCAATACTCTCAGTACATATTAAGATATACAATTATTAACACATTTATAATTGATGCTAGAATAAATTATAGAACAAAATAAAAAAATTCCGTACAAAAATATTCCCCACTTTTATGACGGATACATATTATCAATAAATATTTATAATATTTTCATTAACCAACCTAACCTTACAACAGGTAAACCCTACAGCCTAACAGGTAGACGTCAGCAACAATAACATCTATTTGCACGAATGGGTCGGCTCCCCCGGTGCAATACCTCGACCACAACAAAGACAGACATGAAATGAAACTAATTCGTTTCACCTGATCAGTGTACGAGACGGAGGCCTAATTATAGTCCCATATCTCTTTCCATTTATTATAAAGAAAGAATGTTAAAGGGAAGTGGATTTGACGAAGGAGTGTACGCATAGAGAGGAGAAATTCTTCTTCTTCAGTGCGTGTCCTGCTCCGTCGATTAAAGGTAGGCAAACGCATTTTTGATTCCGGATATCTATGAACAGTGGTCGCTTTGCTATTTCTGGTAGCCGCTTGCTGCTTTGCCTTATGTTATAAAAAAAGAACAAAATTTCAAATTCCTTTAAAATAGAGAAGAATGGCAAAAAGGAGAGTAAAGATATTATATCCTTACTAAATCAAACTGCAGGGATACAGAACCATACACTGTTTTTTTTTTTTGTAATTATGGCGATGGAAAATTTTTGTCGTAAGAATTATGAGCGTCAAAGTAAGATGTTATAGTTTATGTCTTCTTTCACGATGTTTATCCGCCAGTAAAACTCAGGAAATTTTATAAAATATACTTTATGACACAATAAATAATATTGAGCGCTCCATAGTCATTTAGTTAAGTGATACTATTTACAATAAATATGTCTTTTCTTTCTTTGACGACATTAAATGTCTTTTTCGAATCAAAGAAAATTGTTCGAAGGTCAGAAATAATATAATTTTAATTTTATTACAATTAAGATATGATATCTAATCTAATAAACGTAATTATTTCTATTTTTAACCTATTTATAAATGTTCAGTTTTTTTTTTTACTGAAATGATAGTACGCAAAATTAGCAGTATAAAAATTTACAAATCTCGGTTTTCTAATAAGGACACCCTGTTGCTATGTTATTACTTACTCCAGCTATAATATTAAAAACAGAACTCACTTTATAGTCGTAAAAACAATTTCTCTATAACGATATAATACTTCACATAAAAGTATGGACAAAAGGTAGAACACGAGTAACAAGTCATTACGCGTGTTAATGTTCGTATTGCGCATTCCTGAAATACTTCCTGTGGCGTAACAGCTTGCCCTTCGTTGCGAACCAGCGTCATACAGCTTATCGACATCAGAGCTGCGACCCACTTCCGAGGGGCCAATAGAAAAATAACACGATCGAATCCACTAAACCAGTGCTCGTTATTCAGAGTTACTCTTTGCAGTTTCGTTAAAAAACCAAATCTTCTTTAAAAAGGTTGTTTTTTAGATTCGATTGTGAGTTTTTAATGGTATCTCTTAGGGAAGATTTCTTGTACTACAAGTCTACATTAAGGACCTTCTTAAGTCACCGTTATGTCATGCGACAGTGCTGACTTTTGCATTCTGACCAGGATTAGGAAAACAAAACACTCCCTGGAATAGGACAATGTTAAAGTAGTTCTCAATTTTTGCTTCAACTCCTGTTCAGCACATACGAAGTTTACTGTAGTATCTTAATTAGTGTAATCTAATGTTTTAACACGATGATTATCGACGACTCGCCTAGCTAGTCCAAAGAAATCCAGTAAAATGAATACTTTATAAAAAAAAATATAGTAAAAATCGATGGCACGTATTAAAAGATTACAAAATCTGCTACGGGTTGCTCTGGATGAATACACCATAAAAACATTGATAATTGTTATCTAACTGAATTCAAGGATAACAAAACATGATAAAGAATTGTCCGGAGATCGTTAATAATTTGAAACGCCATTAATATTCACGGTGATTTACTTAGGACAATACTAGCGTGTTTGATTACGGCCGCGGTATGCGGCAGATGCTATCTATAACAGACAGCCACACTGTAATTACACTCCCACCGCACGACAATGTATCAGCGTTTAAGATTAACCAATATAATAGCCTTAATGACACTCTGACCGAATTACGCGAATATTACACGCAAAGTATCACAGGTTTAACCGAATTACATGAAAATGTTACCCGCAAAGTACCGCAAATTAATCTCTCCCCACATCTTTAGTTTCCTTGATATTTTTCTTGCCACTGGAATTTTGTTACATTGTCTTAAGATTTTGGTATGGGGTTAAATAAGAAAAGAATAGATATATTTTTTTTATTTGTTATTCAACATATTATTTAAGGAACATTTTTAAAAGCCTCAAGACATATGTATTGGCTTTGACGATTATAAAATTTAAAAATCTTTTTTTTCAATAAAGTATAATCACTATTAATTTAATAAAAGTGTAATATTTAAATTATCATTATTAATTAATACATTGATAGTAACAGAATTAAATGTTCAAAGAAAAACTAAGTCCATTGAGCAAAACTAAACGCGTGACTTGATACTTATGTAATGAGTTTAAGAGTTCAACGATCTTTTACAACCGCCGTTTGATTTTATTTGATTTCATATTGTATCGATAACTATTATTCCTTTTAGTAGATATTTTTAAAAAGTATATGATATTAATTGAATTACTATATTATTAATACGACTATAAAATGTTGTCATTAAGTTGTTTTAGTAATAAATATAAAATAAATAAGGTTTTTATTGTTTCAAGTTGATCAAAGTACAGAAACACTTAAGAAAGTATGGATGAATTGCATGAAAGAGGACATGTGTAAGAAGGGAGTGAATTCAGATATGACTTGTGATAAAGATGGAAGCTCTTGTGCCTACTGAGAGTCGGAACAATATGTATTTCAGGTTTATGATTATAATTTTATTTAAAGATGTTTAATGAAAATTCTTTAATGAAGAAATCTTAATAAAAATACAATAGAAGTATAACTAAAAAAAGAATAATCAGTAACTTTACTAACTTCTTAGAATAATCATCATCATTAGTTCACTATATGTCCCCAACTAAGGGCTCGAAGCCAACCCTAAGTTAGGGGTGACTAAGCCATAATCAACCACGCTGGCCCAGTACGGGTTGGTTGACTTCACACATATCATTGAATTTCTTCTCATGTATGTGCAGGCAGGATAAATGTACATATGTAAATCGAAAATCGAAAAATACATTGGTACATAGATTATTACATACATTCGAACCCAGGACCTACAGATTGTAAGTCAAGTGCTTAACCCCTGATCCACCGACGCTTTAATAAGTCTTTTAATACCCAGATTTTTTTTTTAGATCAATAGTGTATTATTACTAAGAAAATATACTAGGTCCAATGTCCAGGACTATAATACTAATATTTAAAAAACCAACCGTTGTCAATCTATATCTTGAGGAGCAAAAACACTTGTCAAAAACACATATGAAGAGATAAGCCACGATATGTATTGCATATATTAATATTAATTGAAAGCCTTTTAATAATCATACTTATTAATTCAATATCGAACTGGCATATTATACAACATAACAGTCAACTTAAAAAAAAAAACTCGTCGAATTGTATATTCACAATGTACAATTCGACAATGTTGCAGTTTCTTTTTTAACTGGGAAGTTTCTTTTTTTATGTCATACGTGCTGTAAATGGCTTTATGATAATTGATTATGTGCCAGCGTGAAAACATAATTGACATGAACATCATTTACCTGAGAGAGATCTGTTACCACCAGAGCGGATTTAAATAAGTACTATAAAATCTACAGACAAATACTACTTTTTTTTAAAATTATTATGCAGATGCTCAAATCGCTAAAAAATAGAGTAAAGATTTACCGAGTGACGATATATTGTATTGCACAATAAATGACCTCAAAGTATTTTTTGTTTTTCGTTACAACATTTTATATTATTTACGAGTTACATTGTAAATAAAATTATGTTTTGTTAAATTAGATGAACATTATTCACAATATTAAAATGGGTTGAACTAGTTTCGTCAATATTTAAATTTGATTGGGCAAGGGTTAAGGTTGAATAATCGATGTTTGTGTCCGGTTTATACAAGAATTAAAAAATATATGTAAGTGAATGAATTGTCAATTTTTATCTGTGTTTATTTAGAATTGTAATTTATCCTTAATACTAACCTTTTAATTCTCGGATCACAGGATAATCATTCACAATCTAATCACAAACTAGAAAATGTTTAAATTATTGTAACCATAGAAAATTGTGTTAAAAAACTTATGAAAAAGTTCTTGTCTTTGAAGTTTGGTATCGTGTTTAATTACGAAGTGCGAACCGCGTGGAGAGCGCGTCGGAAAACTATACGGCACGTGTGTACTCCGCCGCGTCGTGTAATCGACTATATGGAGCTATGAACCCGCGCCGGCACCAACTTTTAACTAGAATTTTACAATAGTATATGTTTCTTTTATGCTTGTGCTCCAATTTCAAGTGTACTTGCGCAAAAAAGTAGCCACCTCTGATGCTTTGTTGATCTCATTCAATACGTTCGAATATTTCAAAGATTGAACCATTTCTTTCTGCGAATTCGCACACGATCGGAACAAATCGCCTTATGTCTATCCGTCGTGGACTTTAAACTTTTTACTAACCTTCGTCTAGTTCACGTTTGTATTGAAACGAGGAAACTAGTTTTTTTTATATGTTTAAATCGGGTATCGCGTAATTTCTAATAGCGAAGTGGAACAGATTCGAATGATTGAAGTTTTTCATTTCCCTTTCATCTGTCAACGTCGCACACCATTTCCGAACGAGCGAACTGATTGCAACCAGAAAGTTTCTTATTGAATATTATAATACATGTTGACATGTTTTTAAAACTTCATTCGTTTGATTACCTGCTCGAATTAACTTTGTCGTCTATTTAAATTATGTCTCACAGCTATCTTAGATTTGTACCAAAAAAAAATAAGCATAAAAGTAATTTGAATAGAAAATTAGCGTAAAATTGGCTTGACGATATAAGCTATTAAATTCAAGCAACAAACGGCAGACACCAATCAGCAAAATAATCCTATACATTTAGTACGAGTATATATTTTTTCAACATACTCGTACAATATCTCTTTACATCACAATTAGTTTTAATTCCCGGCAGTACGATGTATTCCAGCGGACCAAGTTCAAAGGCTGAGTTCCTGATATGCAAAATGTAATATATCTGTATCTCGTACGAGCACTGACGTGCATCCGTCATCGATCGATTGTGAACTTCGTCAGTTTATAATCCAACTAAGCATTATCCGCTGCAGGTAAATTGTAATCTGATCACTGATAATTTTACGTAGGTCAACAAATTTATTTTTAAGATAATTATAATGTTTTATTAACTGTCAACAATACAAATCTATGATTTTCTTTCATTTTAACTTAAAATTAATGGATTATAACTTAAGCTACAATGTATTAACGAAAGCAAACGTCCATAATTAAACGACTTGATTTGAAAGAAGAGAGAATATTCGTTAAATTTAATAACAGTTTCCAACAACTATGCCTGGGTTGTAAGCTGACGAATTCCACAATCTGGCGGTAACGATATCCAAGTTATAACTCTTACCTTGTGACACTACGTATAAATGTTACACAAATAACTTACTTACTTTTGTTTTACTACAAGCATGTTAATAAATTTAAGTTTACGAGCACTGAAAATAAGCGTCGCTTTCCACAACAAATTTAAATTTGCGAATTTTTTTCACATAAACATGCTTTTTCATAACAGATAATAAATCAATTTTACACTACATAGTTAACATCTGTCTTCTTCACAGATGGCGAAAGTATTACAAATTAAATTGACCTAATTTGTAATCAAATGTTAACGAATAGAAAGAACACTTCTCTAATTCTAGTGAAACCTTAAACTGTTGGGATAATAACGGATTAGTTTAACTGTCGTTTGACATAGTTACTGCATCCATTAAAATTAACTTAATACAAGCGAAGTGTATGCAAGAAGACATTTTGGTTTCAATACATTTGATATACGATCATTTATTAGTGGACATGTTTATGACAGTAATATTAGGTCCTTACATATGAAATTGGCGTTTTGTATGGGAGGAACAAAAAGTCGAATATTTTTTAATATAATATATTTAATTAATCAAAGTATGAACCATTATTTTCTATGCACTTTTGCCATCTCATAGGTAGTTCATTGGTCCCTTTACTAAAAAAACCAGTCGGACGGGAATCAATAAAATCTTTGAAGGCGATTTGGACTGCCCCATCGGAGTTGAATTTTTTCCCTTGCAAGAAGTTATCCAAATTTCGAAAAAAATGGTAATCTGTTGGAGCAAGGTCCGGGGAGTACGGAGGATGTCTTAGACTTTCCAATTGAAGCTCTTCTAATTTAGTAGCCGTCTGTTGCGCAGTGTGTGGTCTAGCGTTGTCGTGAAGCAGCAGTGACGTGGAGCGATTGACCAGCCTAGGTTGTTTAGCCGCTAGCTTTTCCATCATGGTTTGCAATTGCTGACAATAGACATCAGCCGTAATAGTCTGGCCAGATTTGAGAAAACTGTAATGAACAATACCGGCACTAGTCCACCAAACGCTTACAAGTAACTTTTTTGGGGTTAATTTTCGCTTGGGGCAGGATTTGGCTGGCTGGCCAGGATCCAACCTTTGCGCTGAGCGCTTCCGATTATCGTAAAGAACCCATTTTTCATCACAGGTAATGATTCGGTTTAAAATACCTTCATTATTGTGCCGGTTTAGTAATGTAACGCAACAGTCGACGCGCGTTTGCCGGTTTGCTTCAGTCAATTCGTGAGGTACCCACCTTTCAAGCTTTTTAATCTTCCCAATTTGCTTTAAGTGAATTAAAACAGTTTTATCACTAACATCGCAGCCTGCAGCTAACTCGGACGTGGTTTGCGATGGATCCGCTTCCACAATAGCCTTCAACTCTTCATTATCAACTTGAGTCTCAGGCCGTCCACGGGGCTTGTTCTGCAGATCCAAATTTCCAGAACGAAAACGTTGGAACAAAAACGAACTGTGTTTTCTTTTGCAACACGACCGCCATACACATCATTCACCCTTCGAGTCGTTTCCGCAGCACTAGTTCCACGGCGGAACTCGTACTCGTAAATAATGCGATATTTTAAGTTTTCCATTTTGTAAAATGAGTGACGCAAACAGAAAAAAACAGAAGAAAAAAAACAAATGAATGACGGTCATCGAACCACAAATACATGAGTCTATAGCTGTACAAATTTGAATTTGGAATTCCTTACCAAAGAGGAGAAATTCGTGATTAAAGTGGCCAGTACGAAAAACGCCAATTTCATATGTAAGGACCTAATATGATGAAAGGTTAATATAACTTTAGAGATGAGGAAATTGTTCAGGGTGCGCCGGATATAATTAAAACTTTATGAGTGGCAACTAAACATATGTATAAGGTCCGACATGAACGAAGTCGAAGCTTTTGACGGATTGTATTATTAGTTAACGGAGGGCACTAATGCAACTTTATCAGAATTTGGTTTACATTTGCCCTTGACAATAAAACGGCATTAAAAAGACATTAAAAATAAAGGTGTACCAAAAATATGCAGATTAAAAAACAAATGAAACCATATTAAAACTACGGAAAAGTTATGTAGTCTCGACTTGTTATTTGTAATACGAGATGTTCACCAAAGGCGGAGCTTTTCTCACGCACCGCGTCAGGTAATCGTACACTGAATCATATCATTTATCACACTCATTACCCAAAATTCCCTTCAACTTTTAGCTCGTGACCACTAAATATAGTTTGAGTTTGAGTGATGTGACAGAATTATAAGTGACAAAATCACCTTGTTACAACAACTTCCGACTAAATCATTCTTGTGTGACATTCATTTCTTCACAGTAATTAATTGATCAATCGGTATTTGTTTCTAATTCGAACTGTGTTAGTGGTTTTATTAACATTTTTATGACTGTTATTAAGTATAGTAATATTTAATAGACAACACTAAAACAGTAGAAGAAATAATAACCAAAGAGTGCCTTATGAATAAAAGTAGAAAGAAGGAAAGACATGTCCCAGGATCGTTCATTGAAATTGGTGATTTACTACCAAACCTAGTTATAAACATCATTAATTTCTAAGAAAACTGTTTCTATTAACAGCAAAATTTAATGTTTGAGTCTGGAAGAAGCAAGAGGTGTGTCAGGAATTCGCCAAATGGAAATCAGTAATCTCTGCCTGTTTCTCTTTGTTCCTTGGGATGACTTGAGTTTTTGACGTATTTAGGATTATAATTGCGTTTCAACTGAGACATTTTAAAAGCTTTTACATTTTTCGTTTTAATATGATATAATTAATCGGCTCGATAGTTGTCTAGGCTTTTGTTTCCCGTTACAGATAGCTCCTGACGATTGTGCAGCTACTGGGACAGTATGCTGGCCGTACGGTTGTTTATGAAACCGCAACTAGGCTACTCGCTAATCTATCGACAATCTACATTACTCTATAAAATTATGGCCTATTTAAAAATTAAGTTTAACGGCATAAAATGTGATATTTTGTTTACTTACTTATACATTTTAGCAAACGTTATTCATCTGTTTAGGTATTTTTTTTCGCTTTCTAACATCGAAAATACATTTATATGCTTTAGTGAAAATCGGATTATGTATTAAGGGAATAAGTAAATTATTGGCATGAAAGTTGGGAACCTAAATCTAAACTATGCATGTACTTATTTAAGTGTATAAAAATAGAAACAAGACATATACGTTACCCTCCTGCCAATGGACGATTATAATGACTTAATAAGCATTACCAATAGTATTTGTTTTCACTTGAAACCCTTACATGAATGCATAAACACTAAGGTGATGTCAGTCTCTTGTCATAGAGATGCATCGCGTAGTGGTTACGATGGTGCGAGTTACTCGTACCATCAGAAGGACCGACAGACGCCGTCGGCGATGCGAGGCGCAGTTAAATGATGTGTGGGCAAATGAAAATCGAATTTCCCAATAATTACACAACAAGTAAAGCTTCCCTCTTCAGACTGACTAAGCCTAATGAGTATGTAAAAAGTAGTGAACGATAGAATATTTATACAATCAAACGGAACTTTAAGCTTATCTTTGGTTAAATTAATATACTAACCATTGGTTTCTGAAATCAAAATCCTCGTTTAAAACATATTGTTATCTCTATTTTGTCAAAGATAATGACATATTTTATACAGAAATATTGGCCTCAGAAACCAATGATTAGTTACCTTAAGGTTTGCAATGTATTCTTGGTTCATGGTAGTTTCATGTGTTACGTATAACCAAAATTAAAATCGTTGCATTCTTAACTAAGCTACCACAATTAAGACGATATGTCTACTAATATAAACAATGTGGACTAGATCAAATTCAATTTATTAGTATCTTTCAAATATAAAAAATAGGGTAATATTGCCCAGGTAAGCACATGACTTGTTTAGTTGTTGATAAAACTTTATAAATTATAATTCAATGTATTTCATTGCATTACTATCGGGAAGAAAGTCGTGGAAATTGAATGCAGACTATATAGATAACTTCCCGTTGCTTCCCGGGGCACATCTAACTCAACATCGGGAGGAGCGGGCGCGAGCTATTGTCTCCCGGAGGCACTCGTGTACATTGTTCATTGTCTATTCTAAGAAAACGCAGATACCTTTTATATATTCAGATATTTTAGCCGTTGTTGATACTAGAATATCTGTATATATTATAGGTACAACAGAACCATAGAGTACTTAACTTGTGAAGACACGATTTTTTTTTTACAAAATAAGAAATTTCTTTCAAAGAGTAAGCAGTCTAATGTCAAGCGACCAGCGTATGAAAATAACTACAAATTATTAAAGAATTGTCTAAAGACAGAGACAATAAATGTATGGAAATAAACTTTATGCATCATACAGAAATGTAATGTATTATAAAATATGTCTACAATTTTTTTCTTTTATGTAGGACAATTATTTGAAAAATTAATGGTTTTTCGTTATCACGTATGCAAATATACCAGGTGCACGAAATTTGTTTTTATACATATAAATAAAAGTAGATTATCCTATTCTCTACCTGCTCTATGTTAACTTGGAGTACACAAACACTATCGACATGACCAAGCTATTTACTATACGACGCTCACCGGATGATAAACTGTATTAACCATTTATGCTGTATGCTTATTTCGTTCCGAGACAATATTAAGCTTACATATAATGGTAAAAAGATATTAACATACTTTAATTAAACAATAACTTAATACTTGACATGAAAACCGAGCGTTTGAGTCATAGTTTTTTTTTTTTCAATTTTGCACCAGAGGAAGATAAAAATTTAACGTTAATTATGTTAGTCGGTGTAAAGGATTATTTCCCCTTTCTTAATATACATACATTTCTGTTAACGTTTAGAATTAGTATAACACTTATTTCGAAAGCATAAAAGTTAGAAACTATTTTAAAAGATGCGCATAGACAACAGTGCATTTCTCGCAGAATTTGCTGCCATGCACAATCGCGTTGTGAGACGCTCTGTTTCCGGCGGTATTTACAAACCAGTACGACTTAGGGACCTCCAAGAAGCGGCGTCGATGATCACCACGATGTACCCGCCGCTCTTTGCCAACTTCTCTTACATAAAATCTGTATATTATAGCGCCCAAAATTATACATATATGTAATAAAATATGTAATATAAAATTTAATTAAGCAATCATTGCTATTTATAAAGGTACACTGACATTAATTATAAAACTCTCATGTGCAAATTACATAGATAAAACGCAATCAAAAACAATCTTCTTAAACTATAAATTAGTCGCCTTTTACCGTATTCTGACAGGTCTTATCAAACGCCTTTGATAATGCCGCATCATAAACAATCCAAATAGACCTAATCAGTATTCAACGCTACTCTATAGAAATTTCATTAGAAGTTAATTGCAATTCTATGCAATTAGCGAAAGCTCCTAAAACTTATCACTCGCTATGTTAAAATTTATTTAGTTACTTAAATTTTCCTTCAAATTTTCCCAACTATTCTTTTTTTCGGTATAGTTGTTACTGTACTTTAATTCCTGAATCCGCATGACAATTTATACATCTAAGTTGATTTTGTATGTACATACTTCTGTACAATACCTTAAGGCATTCTTCCATTTTGAAAACCAAATATCAAACGAAAAATAAGGCAAATTACGAAACCAGGTCCAGATACCTTGTGGTTAGACTAAAACACACAGCTAAATCATTTTATTTTAATGTTTTCGAGTAAAACATAGTAAAACATTTCAGTTAGTTTAAATTAAAAAATATATATTTTAAAACGCAGTCATTAGATGGTGTTATTTCATCCATTACAGTATAAGTCAGACGAGTTTCCTTTTTAAACTTGGTATAGTTTATTTTTAAGATCATAACATTTTTATTATAAATTATAAGATTTTAATCATCGACTACTCTTGTCAACGTTACACTTTTCTATTGCAGATGATTAACATATTTCATTAAATAATCAAAATAATTATGGTAACATTTTATAGGCCTATGCACTTTTACTTCACTAGTCTGCGGGCGGTCTTTCTTTAACCAATTTATGAGTTTCGGCGCCTTTGCGGACAAGTAGGAGCGGTGCTACGCGCTAACCGAATCAACGATAATGTAAGTAATGGCCATTGATAATTTACCGCAATCTATATTCGCGAAACGCTATTTGCGACGATGATCTGAACACTGATTCATTTAATTGGCGAATCAATTCCAGCCGTCGTTTGCTTGGCAGATAGACAAGTATTATACTCACGGGAGGTCTGATCATTTATTATTGTTCATTTTAGTTAAAAAAAAAGCTGTCCGCGCGGATTTAAAAAAAACTTAAAAAGTAGCCTATGTTATTTTCCAGGTTATGTTCTACATCTGTAGTAAATTTCATCAACATCCGTCCATCCATCCATCCATCCATCAAAACATTCGCATTTATTATATTAGTAAGAAGTAAGATAGCTTAGTAGTCGCAGAGACAAAACATTTATGTAAACATAGGGCTAAAATAAAAGAAGATAAGATAGTAAAAAATGCATTCAAAAGTACCATAAAAAACAATCTCAAACAAAATGCACTCAAAAGTAACATAAAAAACAACTTCAAACAAAATGCATTCAAAAGTACCATAAAAACAATCTCAAACAAAATGCACTAAAAAGAAACAAAATAATGACATGAAAACTTCTTTCTTTCTTTCTTCTCTCTTTCAAAAACCCTCTAAACTCTAAAGAAAGTTCTCTTCTTTCTTGTAACATGTCTATATTGTATAATTATTGTTATTTCGCAGTCGGTGTCGGCCAAAGTAAATATAATATTATACATTTTATATTTGAGATGTATGAGACATACTTACGTTTATGTCCCTACTTAGGCCGAAACCGACTCCAAAATAACAATAATTATACAATATAGACATGTTACAAGAAAGAAATCGTCGGAATCGTCGGAAATCGGGCATGAATTTAATTAATGTTTCGTAAAGAAAAAAATGGTTATTGTGAGAAAACTATAAAAGATAGATATATGCTATCGCGGACTTTTATTTAGCACATTTAAAGAGCTACAATTCGCCATACATCATTTTGATGTAGGTCTTATAGTTTAGCCTACGTAAGCGCTGAAAGCAAAAACGTCCCTAATTTTCGCAACAAATTTTGAAGCTATATTTAAAATCTACTAGTCTTCTAGTTATTTAAAAAAAATGGGACCCATCTACAAGCACTTCCTTTGGATTAAAATATTTTTTATCAAAATCGGACCACCAGGGGCGGAGATTCGCGGTAACACACATAAAAAAAAAATTCAGTCGAATTGATAACCTCCTTCTTTTTGAAGTCGGCTAAAAATGATCGAGACGGCTTATAAATGATGAAAGAATTCTATTACATGGACTTTTACATGTTACAATTCCGAGATTTTAGGATTCATGACAATTGAAAATAGAGTGATTTTATGCTTTCGTTATTCATTCATTACATGAAATAAATTTGTCCTACTTAATTAGTAACCTAACTAGAAAAATTAACAGATAATATTTGAAATTATTTATTGCAAGATACAACAGTAAGTACAATCTTGTATCTTTCTATGGACTTAAGGACACATTTGACTATGGTCTTATATGACCTACACTTAGGATTATCAAACACCGTCAATAAATTTGTATTCCTTTATCGTGCACCAAACGTCTGTCTTGTGTTTCACAATCGTAAATAAACTGTTATAATTCGTTTCATGAAACGTATGCAGTATGCTTTACTGCATGCTTGTGACGCATGCCATATGCATCGCATGCTGTGATGCTTGCCACCCTACAATTGGTATTTATGTTAGCCGATATCTTTGTTTTATTGTTACAAAACAATCAAAATCATATATTGACTACGTTTTATCAGTGACATTTATAAGTGTAAAGCTCTGGAGATTTAAAAAAAAGAATAGAAGGCTAACGAGCTGCGGAAACACCGAGGTGTTCATTGAAGTTCATGGACTTACGTAACACTACAATATTATGATGATACCCTAGTCTGTTACGTGATACTCGATGGCGTTTTTCATTTAAAAAAAAAGGTTGGGTTTGGGACCTTGGAAGCCATACCTAAACTATGTTATTACTTACCTTTCATTGTTTTACTTAATTAGGTGTGTCAGCTATAATCGTGATAACTGAGTTCAGGTGTGCCAGTTGTTTACAGTTGTACAATGTTTATCATTTAATCCGTCTGCGCAGGATTTAAAAACCTAAAAAGTAGGTTATGTGTTCTCCCAGACTATGTTCTACATCTATGTCACATTTCAGCGAGATAGATGCATGGAACCGTTCTGGCTGACATCTAAACTTTCGCATATATAATATCATAGTAAGATTAAGCATAACGCCACGGCACTATGTAGACAATCGCAGTTTGTCAATTCAGTTTTATCTTAGTAATATTTGTTACGGTTCTATTAAGAATTCAATTGGATGGATATTGCTAATTCTTTGACTAGGAACTAAATTAGAAATTTAATACATTTAATACATGCATTTATGAGCCTCGATATTAATATGAAATTTAGGGAGGTAAGGAGTATTAAAACATAATGTTTTTTTGTGATTACCTTTTTATATACTTAACATTTACATACATTTATTTGTGGCTGTAACTTTATATTCTGTTTCCCAACAGTGCATTTTACTTGTACTAAGCGTATAGCTCTGAAAGCGTATACAAGTTCACGAATACATAACTTTGAGGGCTTGAAAGGTATTCGAGAAGCAAATGCAGCAGGATCGGGGTAAGTGGAGCTGCATTCTCTCTACACGGTGAAGGATATAGTGCACCGATAAATAAGGTCGTTTGTACACTGAGCGTTGATTATTTTAATTTTATAAAATTAATTTGCCATTTTTTTTTTAAATACTCATGCGGCAATACTAGCTAGTGCAAGATTATTGCCACAGATAACGAACAATGTAATTTGTATCACAATAAAGATAAAATATTTAAATAAGCTATGTAGAATAATAATCAAATGGAAAAGAATGTTAAGACTATTCTGCTAATTCAATGTTATATTTTCAGTTACATTTTTGCAATATATAGATAATAGCCTCAACGATAAACTGAAATCTTTACTAATAAATTCTTGCCTCTTGTAATCTTAGACCAAAAAATAGATTACTCTACAATAAGAATCCCTATCTATTATCAAAATGCTCGGTGTATTCTTGTCTTTACAGTGACTGTGATTTACCGCAACCGCGCTGCGGTTTGACCTCTCACTCGTGTCCCGACATTGGATCGAGACAATGTCCGTCACTATCTCGTTTACCCCATTTTTTATTAGTACACTTCGCTACACATTGTTTAACAAACAAAAATGTACAAATTTTACACGCAATAACTAAGCCTTAGTTCATTTTTCTCTCGAACTATACTTTAATTGGAAGAAAACATTGACATTAGCTGATTTTTTAATCTATTTTAATCTTCGACGACAGAACTGGTGATCATTACAATATAATTAGAAATTATATTGAATTATTGTATTGATTTTTTAAACCCATGTATATATCCAGTCGTTCAGTAACTTGCGAGTTTACCTGCTACGAATAAAATATGAGTTATTACGGATTACTGAGAAATCGTTCCATTCATTCGTTCTGAAGTCGTAATTCATTCAATACCTCATTGGCACTTCTATTAAATATTTTTACTCTATTCATCTTGTATACAAAAGTAACAGCTTTACCGGAAACTACTGCTAATAATGGCTCACATAAATATTACCAATACATAATATGTGTCATATTTAACTCTAATGCTGTCACCGTGTACAAGTTGTGAAAAAGATGATAAATATGGGAAAGATTTTAAATACTTTTAGAACGCAAAAGTGAATCAATAACGCTTTATTTTCCAATAAGGAAAGGTAGGAAAAATATCTTAATACAATAGGCAACTGTATTTCTTTTCTTGTTGTTGTCTATGGGTAGCGTTGCCAGGCTTCCGGATAAAGCCGGATATAGGTAGACTTTTTGATTGCGTGTCCGGCCAAAATAAACGGTTTTCCAGCTTTTGTTAGGCTTTTTACATTTCCCAAACGAGAGTGTACCTACTAATATTGAGACAAAATCCTAAATAATATAGGATGTCCAACCTTTCTACCCAAATGTCCGGCTAAACTGGCTGGTCTGGCCGGCTAGTAGGTTTGGTGACCTGGAACCCCATCTATGGGTATTGGGCAATAGTCCAGGTGACCGTTTGTACTCGTATTGCAAGTGTTATTTTATGTACTCATTTTACCATTTTTATTTAGCCAAACTAAAGCCAGTAGATATTCCAAATAAATCTAAATTATGGATCTACGCGAGTGTACTAGAAATTATTAAATACAAATAAATACAGTTCATAACAGATGTTTCCACTGCCGCAGATAGTTTGGGCGATAGGTAAATATCTTGCTTCACGACAACGCAACAGAAATACAGAGCCCAAAAATCGTGACGACTTGCGCCCTCTCGCGTTTAACATTCAACTCTAATCACGTTGCAGATTAAAACGTGAACTTTTCAATCGATAAATGTGAAATAATAACAGTAATTTATTATCTATGAAATGTGCATCTTTTTAAAGAATACAGAATGTCAAAAACCTCGAATACCAAACACGATTAATGCAGAACTTTTAGCGAAAACACAGTCTTTGGGTAGGTTCGAGTTTTTTTTTAATTGAACCGCTTAAAGCGGTCCCTTTCTTTCTTAAAATATGTTAAATTACATCGTCTACTAACTCTACTATCTTTAAAATACTCTACAACGATATCACATTTTTCACGGTCGGCGGAATTACATTGATTTCAATCCTACAAAAGAATTTTTCTCTCATTTGAACGCAACAATAGATAATAATCAGGAATAAAAGGATACATAGGATAATGTCATTACAAGACAGGCGTGAAATAGCGGCTATTCTTATATTTAAACACGTCCAGTTCACCGTCTCGTTGTTGGGGTGTCGACAGCACAATGAGGGTAACATAACGTAGTGTGCATCGATAATCTATACCATTCAACCTTTGACTATAGAAAAACGGACGTGGCAAAAAACCACCGTTGTATAAAATTAATTCAATTACTTTCACAAACGCAATGATATGTGTACCATGCTGTCACGTAAAATTAAAACATTTTTATGGCATGATGACTCAAAAAATATGCACACACAAAACATAAAATTAAGCAAATTTATTGTTCGTTTTTATTTGATAGTGGAGAATGCGCAACGAGTCCTGTCTCTTAAATGTCAAAGAATTCGCCTATTCAGATTGTATCGTAATCGACGCGCCTTTGTGAATATATTGTGCTATCCAGTTGTGACAATTTCAGCATTCAAACGTTCTAAAAATGTTTCATATTCAATTCTATTGAAGCGTCAGAATAAGGAGCTTTGAATTGTTTTAATAGTCTTCTATTACCGAATATGAATAAAATACTAATATATTACATAGCGTCATATTTCGATAGATATATAACATGGATTGCGCAGATAGATATACCTATATAACATTGATTGCCCATGTTTCTTTTTCTTTGATATGCAAGGTCTTCTACCTTCCACTGACTTTCTCTCTTCATTTGTTTAAATTTTGGAAACAAATGTATGAACGAATGGTTTACATAGGATTATACCATTGGAACTGCCACAGCAACGAGAAAATTTACTAAATCCGTGGGGTTAAAATATAAACTAGCTGGACGTTTTTTTTCTTTTGGCCACTTAGACGCCATGACTTGTTAAACCGTTGATGGTAAAATATCTGGAATTTTACACATATTTAGTTTCCTAGCAACTTATCATATCTTACTTTCAAGATAACTTATACAATTGGTAGGATATTAATCTATCAGTATATTGAATATACGCCTTTTAATTGTCTTGTTGCGGTTTTGCGGTTGTTACGCATTCTGGGTCATAGAACTATTCTTAAGCTAACAGTTCAATACGCATTCCTACGTAAATTAAGTTCATAATTCGATGGCTCCTAAGTAAACTATCGTATGTTCGAACCTCAAAAAGTTAAAACGTTAAGTTTTAATACAATTAATTACGAAAACATGAACATACGATAGATAACCAAAATCTGAACATAGTTCTTCTTTTTAACGTTACTTAAAAATTAACACAGAAATTAGTATAATTAATTTAAAAAAAAAAAAAACAAAAAAAAAACATAGAACATGGTGCTGATGACAAATTTGTGAGATACAACTATTTATGTAGTAGCCATAGAATTACTATTTTATAAGTCCATAATTTATCTTTCAATTGTACCATAGACACACTTGTATAAATAAAGTTGAATTCGTAACGCATACTTGTATAATTTCTGTTTAAAAGCCAACCAAAAAAAGGACAACATTTTCATTAATAAAGATGTCTAGAAAATTATTGTCAACGATGATAACTGCATTCGAGAACGAACGAAGCATAACTCATTCGATTAAAGAGTGAAGCTCACCGAATGACTGCAGGTCCGTTTAATTCGAACTAGAAGCAACGACTATTTTAACTAGACCCCGGTGTCCTTGTTAACATTATACAGATACAGTAACAAGTAGGTGTCAGATTTATTTAGTTACTTCAACCGCTAATACTGTATTAGTGCCGCTGAGGAAATTATAATCCTATTTTAATTTGTCTAATTACAACGTTAATTGAAGAGGTATATGCGGCGAAGTGTCTGCCGGTGCGTTGCAAGGAAATACTTAGTAAAATAAATCATGATTAATGTATTTTGTTACGACATACTTTGAAGGGTTTTAAGGTAATGTACAATTCAATTCGAGAGTATAGCTTTTTGAAAAGATGAATCTGTTCCATGATATACTTTTTAATTAAAGCCTTAATATTTTCATTTATAAAACCAATAGAGACAAATCAAATACAGATTTTTACAGGATTACATTTTTTTATCAGGAAAAATTGTAAATTGAATATTTTTGATAAATATTACAATGGTTTATCAACAAGTCAAATATTGTACCAGTACAAACATATTTATAGGTTTGGTGGTGGTCATTATGGTGATAATGTTTAGGAGGGCTCTATGTGATCGTTGAATAAATTAATGATCATATTTAATGTAAGATTAATTGGTTTAAAACTCGTTCATAGTTTACGATGCCAAGTACCATGAGTATTATGAATAATGTGGATGGTTGTTTTTTTTTTATTATCAAAAAAATTGTTTAGATCCGATTTTTTTTTTAATTATAAGGATTAAATATTTATACAAGGACCAAATACAAGTATTAGACGCCAGCAACATCTGTTGTACAAATTTGCCGGGTGGCCCTGTGCAATAAATACCACAACCACGCGGAAGACAGGAGTGAAATGGAAGCAATCGCCTGATGAGTGTGCGTGTGCATTAGCTAAAAGATAATTAGTGTGAGATCTGTAATTTTTATATATAACGGCAGGGGTGGCTCGCTATCAGAATTATTATTGATGAGATCACGTGTAATAAACTTCTCAACTCTTTATAATTGACTCGCAGGCTTATGTACCTACAACAAACAATACTTTAGCGACGATCCATATTTCCAGAATTATCAATGTTAGACACGCATCGTACAAGAAGTCTCTTCGAACGTGGCTTGTGTTCTAATTTCGATTTATTAAAATTGATTTCTTCTTCTGATTGCGACATATGTTTTATACATAGGTAATCACAATCGTATCAGGTACTCCTTTTACAAAAAAATAACAAGCTCTTATAAAACTCATTAAAGGAATTAAGTTATATTTCGTCTAATCAGTCAATCTGCCAAAATTATGCATAACTTCAAATCAAAGTCAACAAAACAACTGAACGCGACCGTAACGTTCACAGTATGTTTTTTTTTTCATTCAAGTCTTTTGCAATCGAACCGTTGACACGTAGGTGTAACTAATTAGATCGACAAACTTATATAGCCCGGTGGGCAAAAGGAGAACTATATTACAATAGCTCCACCCTGACAATATTAAAACAGTAGCACTAGATCCTTTTATAGTAGCTGTCTTTACATATCTTGGCTTTTGTTTTATTAACATATTTTCGGACATAAACCGCGATGGCAGCGCCTCTCTTGTTGGGTCAGATTTTATCGGTCTAAATTTGTACTACGTTCACTCCCCGCTGTTAACTTGACATTAACGACTAATAGCACCACTTTAATCGACAACCGATCGTTGTCGGCGATTACTTTATAAAATTGAAAAAAAAAAACTCCAAAGCGTCACAGGATATCCTGTTAGACAAATAATCCGTTTCACGTTAAATAAAGGATAAAAACTTCAGTGGAATAATATTTTTTTGTTTCACGTACTATTATTTTATTATATAACGTATATCAGATAGAACGCATCGTATAAATATAGATTGATAAGAAGAAACCTTAAAAGCCTTATATAATAGAAGAATAATCTTTGATTTTATATAAATGTAAATATGGGTTTCCACTGCCGTAATACCAACTCAAGAATATATTTTAGTTTCGGCAGTGGTCGCCCGGCGTAAGGTAATCTTTGATATATATTGTAAATAGACATCTATTGAGTAATAGCAAAACCTCAGTTCCTTCAGGCAAAGTATTGGTGTACTTATTATAAGACAGATGGCGTTTGAATAAACTATAGTAGATTTACAGTCCGGAACCTAAGACTGCGCTATTTCAACTGTCTTTAGTGTAGAAAACGCAAAAACTATGAAGTTTTGCAACTTTTTTCTATGTACTAATTTAGCTTTTGCGTAATGGAGTAATAAAATAATGCGTAAATGGAGTTTCACGTACACTGCAATCGAACAAACTGTCACTGTCAGAATTATTGTCAGATGGTGGTGTCATAAAATTTGTTTTTACTTATGATAATAATTTATTTTATATATTTTCCTGTTTCTTATTAAATATGTAGTGTATATAGTTAATTAAGACTAATATAAAGTAAACTCAAAATTGTGGAATATACAAAATGCAAGCTAACAAAATAAAAGCAACTTTAAAATTCTTCCGATCTCCTTGCATGCTACAACGTAAATTACGATGTTTAACAATAATACGACACAATTTTACTTCAACCGTGGATGTTATGGATGTATTTACAAATGAATTATTTAAAAAAGATAAACCAAAATCTGACATATTGAGTGTAAGTAATTTATATGGTGGGAAAGAAGTATGTTGGAGTTACTACACCAAAAACGACAATACTACTAACAATGACGTTAAAATGGCAAATGAAGAGATTGACAATAGTTTACTAGGCCTTTTATCAAAAAATAAAGACAAACAAGTTGTAGATTTGATAAAAATGTGTAGTAATAATAGACAATTTATAAGTGAGAGCACTATAAAGAGATTATTCCGAACTTATAGCATTGCTGGAAAGCCCGACATTATCGCTATTCTCCAACAATACTGCTATAATGTTGATTACGAGCTTTATAAGCGTAATGGAGAATTTTTACACTATTTGGCCAAAGCTCACTGTTTTAAAGGTAATGCTGAAAAAGGTCTTACAATATTATCAAATTGTTACGAGAAATATGAAGGTTTAAGAGGTTTCTACAGAATAATATTTAGAGAATTAATACAAGATACAATACTAAACAGGTCTGAGGCCTCTTTGGTTATTTTTAAGAAGTATGTCTTAGAATTTAGTAAAAAATGGAATGATGATTATCCTTTGGTATGTTTTTGGCACATGTGCTGGTCTAGTAGTTGGTTCTCTGATCAAATGCTATCTAATGAGCTGTTGGAGACATCTGAAAAATTACAAAATATAGTAAGAGAAAAGTAAGTAGCAGTGCTTTATTTTTTTTTCTTAAAATATAACAACCTAGTCATTGGGACATTGCTATGTGTGAAGACATGGGTGTGGGTTTATGGGTTGATTCATTATAAAAAAAATGCTTCGTACTAAAGCTGTCCCACTTAACACCAAGAGCCTTATTAATAGAGTTTTTACTTTATGATCTAATAAACTTTATTAAAATGTGTCTGTCCAGATGTTTATGAACATATGAGTAAAAACATACATGTTTTATTACATAAAACATTTTTATTTTTCAGGGCAACAATATTTAGTATTAATATTTTAAGGGAGTACAATGAAGATGCAGTTGTAAGCCTAATGCAGTCATTACTTAAATATAAAATGATCACAGAATATACTAAAGTTTTACAATTGCTCTTTAATTACAAATGTAAGTAATCAGTTCTCACTATTATGAATGTGAATGTTTAGATGGATGGATGGATGTTTGTTAGCATTTCAACTGCAACTCTAAAACAGCTACAGTCATGCCTTGATAAGCGAGAATTGGATAAGCAAGAAACCTTTTTAAAGGATAGTTATTTTCCAATTATGACCAATGAGCTCCATAAGCAAGAAACTTGGGTAAGAGATAAACCTCTATAAGAGTTTTCTTCCTTGGACTGTTGCGTGTCAATGTTCAACTTTGAATTTGAATTAAATTTGGCACAAAGATAGATTACTGTCCGGAATAACGCATAGGCTACTAAGTTTTTTTTAGTCAATATAAAAATAAGTGATAAAATTCTGAAAAATTTGATTTTCTTTTTTAATTTTCAGTGAGAAACCGCGATATCCGAGGTTGCAGAGAGATAGTCCGAAATTGTGAAGCTCTTGGTATCAAATTACCTTCCGACCAACAAGGAAGATACATAAGAATGCTCATAAACAACGAAATGTCCGAAGAAAAACCTATAACAAAACCGACATTGAAGAATTTTAAAATGAAATTTTAGATCCTATACTCTATTTTATTTACCACCTGTTTTGCTATCAGATGACAGAATTACAAATATTGTTTCAGTGTTGTTAGGTTTTTTTTAATATCTCTATCTATCAAATAAATTGAACCATTATAAGCGAGGGTCCAAGGGAAAGCGATATTCTCGCTAATCTAGGTTCAACTATATTGTCAATACAGAAAAAAATATGCTTTAGTGCTGGTGTTTCGGCAATGGAATCCGAATATCAGGATACCATGCAATCAATTAATTTTAGACATTCCTTCATAAATGGTCCTTTTTAAAATTAGTTATAACTAGCTTTTACCCGCGACTCCGTCCGCGCGGAATAAAAAATAGAAAACGGGGTAAAAATTATCCTATGTCCGTTTCCTGGTTCTAAGCTACCTGCCCACCAATTTTCAGTCAAATCGATTCAGCCGTTCTTGAGTTATAAATAGTGTAACTAACACGACTTTCTTTTATATATATAGATTAGCTGTCTGCTGCAACTCCGTCGTAAAAAAAGTAATAAGTAGCCTATGTGTTTTCCAGACTATGATCTACATATATGCCAAATTTCATAGATATTAGTAAGATTATCCATCAAAACATTCCTATGTCATAAATATGTATACATTGTATTTAATATTAATCTATTAATACTTGGTTAAGTAGTTACTATGTCTGTTATGATGTGACAGGTTACAAGTTTATCATCATGGTCGCTTTAGTGTTATTAAATAAATTATACACGTGGCAATTTAAATGAAGAAACAATTATAGTGATGTCATAGTTTTAATTGACATTGCCCAAACAAATATTCAAAACCATGTGATTGTGTGCAAAAATAATATGATTTTACTCGACTGACAGAAGGAGAGTTTGACAGTATGTGGGTAACCTAAACGACCTAAACTTCACATTTGAGGTGTAATTTGTTTCGTATTCGTCCCCTGAGTCTTGTGTATATTGTCCGGTCAGCCGAGTTTTAAGCAACAAATAGCGTTTGCAGGTATTTTGGACAGGTAAACTAACATTAAAAGTGTTAAAAAATCATAAATTCTGTCATTATCACATTCACGTAGGGTAGACGCCCCAGTTTTTGTTCCTCCGGATCTATCTATTTTCCAGTTTTCAAGTTAAAAGTGATAACATTATGAAACGCTACATCCAAATTTCTTTTAGTTTCTTAATTTTATAAAAGATGAAATGTGTTATTAATAGTACATTAAACGAACTATAGTGGCCGGTCAGTTAACTAGTAACCTACGGGTTATCGTCGGGGTGACTGGACTTATGTATTAAATAATAAACGATATAAAAATGAACTCATTATTAATGTTTTTAGCGCATTTCTGAAATTTATTCTGCGAGGAAAAGGTAAAAAACTACGCCATTTTTTTTAATGTTTTAATATTTTAAATTAACATTTACAATAAAATGGTTAAATTATTACACAAAAATCAACGGCTATTAATATATAAGATTTAATTTTGAACGGCTGAACTTTCATAAAATATACCTAGCTCGAAAACCAATTCAAAAATTATCTAACTTAATATAACAATATTTAGAATCACAACCACCTTAAAGTCTCGAATTTGACAATAATCGAAAATCTTTTATTGACCTGGTGGAACTACATTCATACACACAATACAACATAACCATGTAACACTGTATAATATGGAACATGTTATCTAGTACAATACACACAAATATTCTAGTAACTAACCATGCATTCACATTGTCGAAAACATTTACATAAACATCTCCTTTTACCATAACATGTGTAAATGACAAAAAAATATCACTATTTATTTTGAAATACATATGTTTTTTTTGAAATAATTTGCATTCTTGTCTTCATTATTTATGATACATTGCTCTTTAATTGACTTACGCAGAACTCTCAGATGATCTGGTTTATAGGTTTTAAACAAAGTAAAAACAAACATAACATTTAGTTTAACAACGAACAAGGTGGTAATGATGCCCATAGAAAATTACATAAACACATAAATTCCATAAACAATTATCTATATTTCTTAAAATTTAGTTCTTGAGAACACTAGTAAAATCACAAAATCAGAATTATTAAAGTCTTGTTATTGTGAATATCGTAAATACTAAATACATTTCGGGTCGATAGACTTGTACCTATTTTCACAAGAGTCACCCACAATAAACTATTTGTAGGTTAATCTTACATTTGTTGGTAAGTTGACCTAATCATTTTATAGTCTACTTATTACACAACAATCAAATATTTTCCAAATCTCAGTATAAATGTACAACAATTAAATAATAAAACAAATATTTTCAAAAATATCTATTAAAATCGGGTCACTTCGTTTTCCTTTGACTTTTTTGTTGTTGCTGTCGAGCTCTCTTTGATTTCTTTTCGTCGTAAACTGAACAACGTTCTGAAAAGGTAGGAATAAATAGCATTAGTTTATTATTCTTAGTGAAGTATTTAATTGTATATCCTATTCCTAATTAACTCTTAAATTAAAACTTGTAAACAAAGAAATGTCAAATATTACACATGGCGGCCATTGCACTATTTCATATTTTCATGTGTAACGTGTTTGCAGATATTGTGTTCTGTAGACTGATACGATGACATTTTTTTTAAATAGTGAATTCCATTAAATTATTGATCTTTTTTGACTGATTTATTTTGTAAATTGTCACCGAAATGATTCTTCCAGGGAAGCTAACGTAAGCACCAATTTTTTTTTGTATATATGGATTACGTAACTTTGACTTTATTTACATATTAATACAACCAATAATTAAATGTTGCAGCATAACTTCGTATATTTTATAATAATTATGTTAACTTTAATATTTATTTCCGGATTGGTATGTTAATGTATTCTTAAAATCCCACATGAATTAAATTTTAGTAACATATTCAAGGATTTCTCCAATTGGATATAAAATTCATTGATGCAAATAGCGTTGCCAGACGTCCGGATAAAGCCGGACATAGGTAGACTTTTTGATTGCGTGTCCGGCCAAAATAAATGGTTGTCCGGCTTTTGTTAGGCATTTTACTTTTCCCAACCGAAAGTGTACCTATTAATACTGAGACAAAATTCTAAATAATACAGGATGTCCGACCTTTCTACCCAAATGTCCGGCCAAACTGGCTGGTCTGTCCGGCTAGTAGGTTTGGCAACCTGGCAACCCTAGATGCAAATATGGTAAACCATATTATTATATTTAGTAACATATTTTTAATTCAATTAATAAGCTTTAATTTAAATAATTGCAATTTCTCACTTCTAGTGTTGTAATTTAAAATTCACTAGTTTTATTTGTCTAATTTAAAAACTAAGAAACTAGTCAGATTTTAAAGATATAAGAGGCATACTTGTCGTAATTTTCGGCTAAAAAGTATTTGCAATAGAGATAAAAATGATTGCTTTGAAAATAAACATTCGCAATTATAATATTGGTAAGATAGTAAGAAGTAGTAGGAGTTAAACCAGTAACAACTTTTCAGATAGAGATTTCGATTGCCAAAACATATTCATACGGAAAAAACAATCATCTCTTAATTTTTTTCTCTAAACAATTTGATACAACATACAACAATATGTTATTTTATGAATGTTCCAGCAGTGTAAGTCTAATTTCTGTTATATGAGTCCTTGTATGAATAAAAAAATATAGACCAGTCACATAGATCATAACAATTATCAAAGAAAACGACGGTTCAAGGCTTTGAATGTTAGAAATCGACAGAGATTACTTTGTGTCAATGAAATTAAGGGCAAGTTGTTGAACTGACCGCAAGGTCTCTTTTTGCTTAGATTTCGAAATGCTATTACTGCTCAGCGCAACGATACCCAATATGAAAGTATCCGCATTCGGTCATGACATTATGTATTTCTGCATCTACACTGCAGAAATACATGTATAAAAACATGTTGTCATCTCTTTTAATCTCATGGAAGAAGCAAAGATAGTAGGTACGAACATTTTTTTCGCCAATGAAAACCCAAGGTTAATGTTCAACCACAATCTTTGGTCTACCGAAGATTCAGAAAATGACAGCATTATTTTATTAATGTAAAATTAATTTTTCTTTCATAATAAAACTTGATTTTTGACAACCTACAAATTCCTTTTAATTTTGTGAAATCCGCAATCCAAAAACAAAAGCAAATTAAAGCACGAAATTCATTTTTTATTGTTTTTTTTCTATTAATACATATATTTGAGTTACGAAAGCAATTATCTACACTAAATTAAAATTATGAGAACAAAATAATTTATTCATTAAATATAGGCCAATGCATCCGTAATCCGTATCCTCTAAGTTATTTAAAAAGGCAGCGGTTTCATCGTTTATTTAGTGAAACATGTCTGCTTATAGATTTGCTGCTATAAAAAAATAAAATAAAAAGAAAATACTTACAAGAATATTCCTATGGCGGGTACTGCCAGCGCTGCGCTAATCAGATAAAAGGCTCCGGCGAACGTCGACAGCGTGCTAAGATAAACCTTGCTGTACACGGGCGTGTAGATGACGGGTACCAGAGCTTCCGATATGCTTATTAATGAACTCGTTTTACCTGAAAATAAACAATATACATTAGATATTATATGTATTTAATTATACAAGTTCGAACAAAGACCTCGAAATTTGACCTCATATTAATGTTTTTATTTAGTATATATTTGTCATTTAAATGATAATTTTATCTGTTTCTACGCAACAAAAAGTGTTAATTTTCTAATAGATAATAATAATATTTTGCATGTATTAAAAATACTAAATTTTAATTCAGGCACAAACAGCTGCGTTAATCATTCGAGGAACAAAACCATTTTTAGCTAATAAAACTTAAAGTGTTTGGTTGTAGCAATCATTTGAATAGGAACATTAAAATTGCTTTTAAAATTTTGAACAAAAATAACGTTAATTTAGTGTAAAAATCATATCTTAATATTTTATTCATGGTTATTTTACTAAAAGAAAATGCACCAATTTATTTGAATTGCGTAGAAACCTATGTATAATTGTCAATAGACTACTAATTGTGATTGGATAAGCTTTGTATATTTAAATTTGTTATGGTCACGTACATAATAGAACATGTTTCAGTCTCGTAACGAATCATATGCATGTCATGGAATATTTCCAAATTAAGTACTATATTGCTGTAAGCAGAGCTGGGCATTAACTCGTTAATCCGTTAATCGTTAATTAACGAAGTTAACATTTTCCTTAACGGATTAACTTTTAAGTTAAATTCAAAAAGTGTTAACGCTCTTGTTAACTTCCGTTAAATTTCACTTCCGTTAATTTAGTCCGTTAATTGTAACAATAGACACTTATTGACGTGTTGTCATTTTATTTAAATTATGCATCAGGCTACATTCGTAAGTTCGGCTATGTTCGGGGACCGTCGGCGAGTCGAATGGTGACCGAGAACGAGAACGAGCGAGTGTGATGCATGTTATACAATACACCGAGCGGCCGGGAAAGACGTGATCAAAAGAGTACCGCAGAATCCTTGTTAGAAAATAGTGACGATTTAACCAAACTTACCTCTATCAAATATTGCGAAGTTTAGGCGCTAGACACCTTCAAAGTTTTTTAATTACTTCACATTTACACAAATATCTCGAAAAGTCTATATTACATTTTATTCACATTAAAACTGGTTTTCATTTATTTAACATCACTTTTTTTTAGAACATGATTTTGTTATAAAACCAACATAAGGTACGAAAGTACTTTATTCTAAATACAATAATTGTACACTTATATATATAGATAAACACTGCGTTGAATTGCAATCAAAATAATCAAGTGTGCATAACTCTTCAACGTCGTAACTAAATTACAACTAAACTTTGTTGGCGACGAAAATGTTTATTTTAATATTGAAGTTTAAAGACAGCAAGAAATATAAAAAAAAATCGTTTATGGTTCATTTGAAAAAGCGTACAAATAGGATTTTTTTGTCATTGCGTAGATAAGAAACAAACAATGAAAAATAAATTTAAAAATACGAAAGACGAAATGTGCACGCAATAAACGTTCCTCAAAAACAAAAGGGATTAAGGTGTTTATTACCGTCGTTTGTTTTTTTTTGGGGCTTCTTCATAGTCAACGAAAAATAATTTTGCATTTTAAAAATATGAACAAAGGATCAAATGGACAGCCCGCACAGAGAATGCGATAACGAACTCGATGGATTTATGGCCCCAACCCTTCTAATGGTCGGGGATGCACGTGCGCTGCACAAAGACAATAGCGAAGATAATTTGTTTGTTTACAAAAAAAAAGTATACGATAAAACGAGAAAGAATGAGGAAAAAGATAAAATATTATGTTAGTGAAATAATGTTAAATTGTGTTATACTAAAATTAATATATGAAATGTCGTCGGCACAAGTGACCCTTACAATAACATAAAAAACAATCTCAAACAAAATGCACTGAAAAGTAACAAAATAATGTCATGAAAACTCTCTAAACTCTAAAGAAAGTTCTCTTCTTTCTTGTAACATTTATTGTATAATTATTGTTATTTCGCAGTCGGTGTCGGCCGAAGTAAATAGGTGACATTTTATATTTGAGATGTATTAAACATACTTACGTTTATGTCCCTTCTTACTGCATTTTGTTTGAGATTTGAGATTGATATTCTTTTGAATATTACCATAATACGAGTATGTCTCACTGTTTAATAGAAAACTTGTGTTGTCTAAATTTAGTTAGTTCTCTAATTCCGTGAAGTTGGATGGTCGATAAAAAAAATGACTGAAAAGGTCAATTGTCCATCATTGTCAGTGAAGTATATAAGTGTGTGTAACTAGTGCATGCTATGTCATTAATATCGTACAGGCAGTAGTACATCACCCCAATCATCAAAATTTTATTTGAGTATATTATATAACTAAACTATAGATAGGATTAGCGCTCGCCCGAGATTTCGTAAGCGCAGTAAAAAAATAGCCTAAGTTCTTGACAAAATCAGTCCATATGATTCGGAGATTATTCGTATGGCCATTTCCCGCTTGCGCCCTATATTCGTAATATAAACCAAAATTAACTTTAACTGTTAACTTTAACTTGCGTTAAATTTTCTTAAATTAAACGCTTTAACGATTAACGAAGTTAAATTTTTATTTAACGAATTAACGATTAACGAAGTTAACTTTTTGATTAACTGTGCCCACCTATGGCTGTAAGCATATTTGTTAATAACCTATAAAGTTTTGCAAATAGTTCTAAACAGAAGATATCCTGAGTGAACTTTTTAAACGTGGGTTTCCATCCAACCAGACGGTGATAAACGAGTGTAAATCAGCTCTGAACCGGCTCAAAAGTTCAGGTCAAATAGACTTGAACCGTTGAGCTGCAACTCACGGCTCAATCTATGCATCCAACAATGCACTCGCGGCGCGCAGTTCTTAACTCAAATCATCTCTTGTATTATTATACAAATTGTGCAGAACTGCGAGCCGTTTCACTGATCTTCTTTACACATGCGAAATGAGAGCTGATCTGCAGGTCATCAATTTTAATCGAGTTACCCGTGACTAGACGGTGAGAATTAACCTACTCGAGTTTTATCTGTGTCGTTTGTCAAACTCTATAATTTATGCATCATTTTTAAATACTGATCATTATTGTTAACATAAATCTAATATTTATATTTCTACGAACTTGATATTAACTATAGTATATTTTGTTTCGTACTTTCAACTTTAATCTTGCGTATTTGCGTCAGAAATACCCCAGAGTCAACATATATGACAGGAAGATAAATCTGAAATGTCACTGTCACTTGGTGGCCATGTCATAGAATCGTCATTATTCGTCATAATATTTGTCAGTTTATTTACGGAAAATGCTTGGGAACTGATTGTTGCTTATTTGTTATTGTCGTTATTTACTTTGTTTCATTACATAAGGAATGTAAAGAAACAAAGTTGGCAATTGAATGGCATATTTAACATCATGACACTCAATGATTCGTTCAACATGGAAAGTTTGTTATGTCAACTAAATGAGGAATTTAATATTGGACATTCTTAGATATTTACTCATGATAGCACCCAAGCATATAGTAATTAGGAATAAAATTAATAAATAATATACATTTCAGCGTGTATAGCAGTCTTATAATTATAATAAAAAAAGGCGTTGACATTTCCTTTTCCGAACGCTAGCGAGTAAATTTCATTCCCTACAAATATTAAATAATATCATAATAAAAAAGAGTAACATTTTCCAGTAGGAAGGTAGTCAGTAAGTAGATAGGTCCAGTAGGTAGTAGGAGGTTAGTAAACCTAACTTACATATACTTTGATTTTTACCTCTAATGTGTAGTTCCAATAAAAAGTTCTAGAAATGTTTGTTAATATATGTGAACTAACCGACTTCATCTGCGTCCACCAATTTAGTTGCAATAGATCGTAGTGAGGTCGCTCCTGCCGAGCTGAACATGTCCAGCACTGGTCCCAGGAAGTATACGGTGCGTGTGGGCGCAAGTGCGTAAACCACACTCGCAGCTACCCTGCTCAGACAGGCGAAAACCCCGATAGCGCTGTCCTCTATCTCCCACTTCTTGCTGAAGAGATACAGGGTGATGAACGAACCTGGAGATAATGGTAAATTAATAACATCTTAATTTCAATACAGATGGTGATGCATTTTTTGATTAAGTTAATTATTTCAGTAATTAAAATGACATCATCTTGTATACTATTTTTGATACATTTCGTAATATGGCACTAATTGCCACTTTCGTATTTATTGAATAACTGAATCCGTTTAGTATAGTGATAGTGATAGTATATTAAATAGTGACGTTTTAAGTAACCATTTAATGACTATGAGACGGTCTGTAACTATTGTTTTTATTTACTACCGCTCTATAATGCTATTAGCAGCGGTGGAGCCCGCAACGAGCCCCGATTTGGCCGAATTGACCGGTGAAATACCACATAGAAGACAGGCATGTGCAATGAAAGTCTGATGAGTGTGTGTGTCGGTGGCCTAATATTCGTCTTCTTGCCCCTTTCCTCCCTTTTTTATAAGGAAAGTATGGGAAGAGGAGATGAATTTAGTGGAGAAGGAAGATATTGTGGATTTTAGGAAGGCAAAGCATTTGAAAATGCAGATCTATGGACAGCGTCACTTCACTCTTTTGGCGAATTCAGGTGACCAATCGTTCGTTTTACCAATTGGACTTTTTAAAGAAAACGCATGATCTCCAATGTGAATTTAACACATACTTTGAATTAAACTATTGGCAAATATAAGGAAATACTATACAAAGACTAAAAATCCACAGATTTAGAACAGAATAAGCTTTGTGAGAGTAGATAATATAATCTAGCCAAAGCTGTTTTTTACACGCGGTTTTATAAGGAAGCATTTATACTGACTGTGAAAATTTGGACTCCTCACTAACATACATTAAAAAAGTAATAACGAAAAAAAATCATTAAAATAATTTATTGTACGGGAAATATAGACGACTCTATATCGTTATTAATACGGAAATAATAATCGAATCTAATTATTTATCCGTCACGTTACACGAAAACAAGACGATCAACCTCTTACGCATACCATAACCTTTTACGCTGGATACTATGAAGTAGTTGTAATGTTATACTTTGTCATATGCTGGTCATACATTAATCAGAAAATATTTTTTATTCGTATATACATAGTTATAATATTGAAATTCAATGTGAAATTAATGTCTTAGATGAAATTAATATTGCCTTTTAAAATATATTTTATCACATAAATATGATTTTTGAATTTAAAGGATGAAAATATTTGTTCATACAACTGATTCAATAATTACAACAGTTACGAGTATTCTCTTTCCATACATGTCAGTTACGGAACATTCGCACGCTGTCATAAACATTTACCAAATAAATAATTAATTAATGTCTCATATCTCCTATCGCTTTGTTTACATATACGTAGTTAACTTAGTTAACAGTAACTCTGTTGTCGTGACAATCTTATCATTAACAAAGGCGACGTTCATTAATACTCTATCATAATGAAAATGACGTTAAGGTTTCTTAGTTAATTTATCAGTGAGTATTTTCCATATAAACAATTTGTGGGAAAAATTAAATGCACGAAATAAACAAGTTGAATTTACAAGTTTTTATGTCGAGATATGGATTACCATTAGGGTTGCCCCTAGGTTTTCACCTAGGAAGAGATAATGGACTTTATGAAAGGTAACATGATTAAAAAGGGAATGTCGACTAAAACGCGGGTCATATACCCGCACATATACCCGACTTTACATGGAGACTAGTCTATGTGTATTTTAATCCTAATAAGAATAGGTAGATGAAGATTACCACGATGACTTTGCCAGGAGTAGTCAAAAGATATAAACGTCTTTATGTTGTTATTCTGTACGGTCGGGCGATTAATTTGTCAATCTTTATCTTTTTTTAGTACAATACTCGTATAATAAATAAATACTTTTTTTTGATAATAGTTGTGGTTCATTTATAACTGTGAGTTTCCACTACCGAAACACATCTACAGAAACATCATATTGTTTCGGTTTTTTACGAGTTAATATGTTTTTGTCGGTAGTGGAATTCCATGGTAAATAAAATCACTAGAGTTTGACACATAAAATGTCTACTGAGACACATTACATTTTATGAGACAGGCACTTCGATTTATTTCATTGTATTAAAATGTTTGGTATTGACAATTTCATCATAAATTATTGATAGAATGGCTATATCAATATCTTGTGTATAAATCACAATGCTCTGAGGGCGGATTAATACATAAAGCGATAGTTATTACAGAAAAATATTGTGATTTATTTACACATTTAAGGCATCTAGTTTTGGAATTAAGTGTTACTAGTTATATGATGGCTTTGGAAGCATTTCTCATTTCTTTTTCCATCGAATAAAAATTTTTTTCTTAAGTTCCATTTGGACTTTTTGAATATGGAAACATTTAATTTTATGAATTATTTTAAATAAATATAGTAAATTAAATGGAATTCACGAACGATAACTCTGTAATGGAATCCACTATCAACGACCTTACAGTTAACCGCTAGATTATTGAGCTCTTCGAGAAGATTTTGGATGAAACAATTGAGTTTTATTTTTATTAAAAAAACTTTAGAAAAATTATAAAACAAGTAATTTTTTTACAGATCTGACTATTTTAACAATTTTCGTCTGATGAATGGTGTGCTATTCTATCTCCTTCAGATTCGATTTTTCAGTCCTTTTTTTTACCTCCTATAAAGCAACGCATCTTCAAGGCCTGATATTATGCAACGGATATCAAATGATATCGATAAATAGCATCAGGTAACATACAGTTAAGTTGGAATTTTTTTCCTTTAAAAAATAAATAAAAAAAAACTTACCAACACTGCCGACAAGTACGGAGTAAGTGAGGAACAAGCTGTAGTCGACTTCGGTGAATTTGAACTTGTACCGTGTGAACCAGTACGTCATCTGCGCCTCACCTTTATTCCAAATAACACATCTATTAGTCAAGCTTCCGAGCCCGTGAGCGTCGGCAATCTGCAAACATTACTCTTAATAGGCTCCACTAAACGCACTCATATCCTTTCTGAGATATACTTCATTACAGCATACTTTCTCTCTAGATGCCAAAATAATACAGTCGTAAAATATTAGCTTATAATGTACTCGGATGCTGAATAAAAATTAGATGTTAGTGACGTTTAGAACCAATTAAATCTATGATCTCATGTGTATCAGTAATATTTAATAGTACACCGCCCATACTAACATTATAAATTTTCAAATAATAAATACTTTCCTTAGCTTATGATTGTCAATGATTTTATTTTGAAGTTTATCAATGCTCTGGATTGTTTAGATCAGTAATTTGACAATAATAAGCCCACTTAGATTCAAAGTTCCATTTGTTTGATGCCTTTAGCGAGATGCTTTCAGTTAAAGAAAAAAATGATCGCTACCTAACCCTAGGTTTACACTGCTATAAGATTATTGTTGTCCACTTTTTTCTTTGCAAGAATAAGAGTAATGACTGAAATTTGCTGTTAAGATAAAATACAATGTAAATGAATTATTAGAAATAGTTTAATCTTTTAGTTGCAAAGAAGATGCAACAAAGTTAAAAGCTATCACATATATCAGTTTACGATAACTTTGTGACCTAAAAATTTCTGCTTTCATCCTAACATTTCTAGTTAGATCTGATATATTTTATTCAGTGTCGCTTATATGTTAGACCGCGGGCATGAAATTAGCGACGAGCGGTCAATAAAGTATTACTTCGCTCCAGCTCGTTTCGTGTGCGACACTTTTTTAGCCGACTTCAAAAAGAAGGAGGTTATCAATTCGACTGTATTTTTTATGTGTGGTACCGCGATGCTTCACCCCTGGTAGTCCGATTTTGATAAAAAATATTTTAATCGAAATATTTTTAACAAAATTATTTTTTTTAAATAACTAGAAGTCTAGTAGATTTTGAATTAAGCTTCAAAATGTGTTGCGAAAATTAGGGACATTTTTTCTTTCAGCACTCACGCACGCTAATTATGCTATACTTTTTTTTATATCCACCCGCTCCGCCCTTTGCATCGCCTCGCTCATCGCAAATTTAGTGCCCGCGGCCTTACGTTCAGAATATTTTAACGAGTTACAAGAAAAAAATAACAAAAATAGATCGTACCCATTGAATGAACACGTGCCAAACACATTTTTCCTTTCTGATTCAGGTGAAAACAATAATACTCGTAAATTGAACAACTACAGGTTCAAAAGTCAAATTTATTTATCTGAAAAATGCTTATATTTTATTTTATTAATGCTTTTATTGTAATAATATGTTTGCGAACAAAGTTTATAAAAAAAGAGATAGCATGTAGCTGAAATTCGTGTATTTAGATGAATGTGTGATGTAACGAGAAGGGATAAAGTAAAGGATAATGTAAAGAGGTGTATTTAAAGTAGCGTCTGTAATGTAGAAATTGAACAGTATAAGATTAGCGATTACTTTCATATTTATTTTACGGAGATATAATGATCACATAAACAAGAAAGTAATGATATAGAAAGTAAGTAGCTTTAAAGGAAGACGACTGAAGAAATTATTGATGGATAATGTCAAGACAATATACGTAAGAAGGGAGTTAACTGAAATATGAAGACTGATAGAGTAGTACATATTGTGGTGACCGTAGGGAAAAGAGCAGGCCGATGTCGATGTATATTAAGTCTAAGTTTAGTACTTAATAGACATCAGACAATAGCTGTATGATAAGAAAAGTGGAACGAACACAATTTATCTGTCATGTCCACCGAATAGCAGAAAATGATCTACTTGAATGTCCATACAAAATATTATAAATTTGTAATACTGACATACATTTATTCGGTTTTAATCAGGAAGTGATAACGAAATGTCAAGGAAACAAAATAATTACAATGAAAAAGTGATATAGAAGGCATTTTTAATTATATATCTAACTAAAATAAATTTGAAGGAATTAATATTTTACATTCAGAACTTTTTTAAGTTCCTTTTTTAAACAAAAATTATATAAACTGGCTAAAAAGCTGAGAAAGCAGGCAATTTATTTATAGAATACTAGCTGTCGGCCCGTTCGCACGCAGTTAAAAAAACTTGACAGGGGTAGGAAAAATAGATAGTAGTCGTTTCTCATACCTACTGAATATGCGTGTAAAATTTCTTTAAAATCTGTCAAGCCGTTTTGAAGGAGTATGGTAACAAATAAATGTGACACAAGAATTTTACATTTAAGATAATAGATCCAAGAATAAGTACAAACAATAAAATATTAACATTCTGTTTGGAACGTTGAGCAGTATAAGCAGAATTCTGACATTAAATTCATATTGGGCAAATATTATTGATCAGAAATTCGAAAGAATTCAATATTATGGATACCAATGAATGAAAAAAACATTTGTGTCATTTAAACTCAAACGAGTTTTCGATTATCAGTATGTTTGTAGTTCAACATTTTACTCATATTAAAAACATCAAAATTCGAAGAAATTTAGTACAGTACCAAGTATATAAATTCTTTGGAAAAGAGACATATTTCCCAATTAAAATAAAATATCATATAAACTACTTTTCAAACCTGTCTTTTATCTTAACCAAACACACACTTAAAGACACATCTTTTTCGTCTCCTTCAATACTTTAACGTGTAATTTATTTTATTCCGGTTCACATATATTTATTACAATAAAAAGGCTATTTATTATGTTAAAAAAATATATTCTGACAATCACCTACACGGAATCTGATTAGCATAACATTAATACGTTAATGTTAATTTGATCACATGAATGAACTGATAATGATGATATATATACTATACGTCCCCATTGAGGGGCTCGGAACCTACCCTAAGTAAGGGATGTCAAGGTCATAGTCAACGACGCCGGCCAAGTGCAGGTTGCATCACGATGTTTTCCCTCACCGTAAGAATGTCGGATAAATGTACATATATAAATCGAAAACACATTGGTATATTGGTATATTGGGCGGGATTCTAACCCAGGACTTGCGGATCGAAAGTGCTTAACCACTGAGCCACCGACGTTCATAATTATCACTTATATAACTCTCATAGAATCTTTTATATATTTATCTATAATGATATTAAAATTGCCGTGTGTATGTATGTCCAACAAAAAAACTATATTTCGCACACAAGATGTATTTACGTTGCTGATAAAAGGTTTGTTCCGGGTAATTTTCGGAACGGTATGACCGAGATTACATGCGCGAAATATTATAGGCTTCTTTTTAAAATTTATTCCTGAGCTGATTAAATCGCGTGGGACCGCTAGTATTGTGTATAAAAAGTTATAAATATCTCTCACCTCTATAACATTTTGTGATGTATTATTATACACGAAACCGGATTTTTATTATAATAAAAACGAACTTGGCTTTTTTAGTTTTTTTCCGGCGCGTGGCAGTGCCCCCACCTAGGACAACGCGGTAACATTTAATAATAAGAAAATAAATACAATATTATAAAGAATAAAACATTTAAAAAAATCGATAAGACGATATTTTTTTTATCATAGGACCGGGTTTTGTGGCAATCGATGAGGGAGGCCTACGTTCAGCAATGGACGAAATGGGGCTGATGATTATGAATGTTATTATGAATGTGAATATACTATTATTTATTGTGTTCACCATCGGCATTAACGCTGTAAAATTTCAATAACTCATCATCTCCCTGGGCTTTTCCCACTCACGTCGGCTCGGCACACAAGGTTTTATAAACCTTTAAGTTTTGGCTATGTTTTTACGGCCGATAGACAGGCGGCCTGTCGTCAACCCTACTACAATCCTATAAAATTTCAATAGCTTTTGTTGCAAAATGTAGCGCATCTATCCGTTTGAAACAATGTTGCAAAATGTATTGCACAAATGATTACAGCACGCTGACTGCCACAACAGCCGCTGAGATAAAAAGTAATACATTTTTAAGCTGTATCTTTATAAACGATATTACGATTTGTAATATGGAAATATTTTCTATTATTTCATGTACGTAATCTAAAATCTAAGTGTAATTATTTAGCGAAACGCTTTCATTAATAATTAAAATAAAATTTAAGCTTTGGAACCCATCTGAGAAAAAAGCGCAAAACTCAATATAATGTAGATAATTATTATTGCTTACTTTAATATATTTATTTAGCAAATTTCTTTTTGCTTTATTTGGTGATGCGACCAGGCAACCAATATTGATTAGTATTATACAAATAACACTGTTCATAAATTGAAATACAAAAAAAAACCGATTGACTTTACTCTTGTGATAATTAAGAAAATAATACGAATAGAATAAAACCTATTTGGTCAAAATCGGTCCAGTCGTTAAGACTATAGGAGATCACAAAAAAGTAGTTTTAAAAACTGAAAACGGCATATACCCAAATTTGAATTTCGATTTTTGAAGTGTAAGCTGTGTAACTCCTATCATAGCACTTTTTAAACTAGTAACTACTATAATATACAGTTAGTAAGGTCTGTTAACAATTGAGCAAAATAAAAAAGGCAAAAGTAAAGTCCGTGACCCATAGACTTCGCACTGAGTCACGGTCGTGGCTATACATTCATTGCTCTCTCCCGTCTTTTGCATTTATTTTTCACAACTTTTCCTATCTATGTCTAAATTTTATTATAGACTATGACAGTGGTTGTCAACCTATGGGTCAAGTACCACAAGAGGATCACGAAACTTCATGTAGTTTCGATGATTTTGTGTTATTTTCGTCGCTAACCTAGTGACACATAAGGATCTACGAACATAGGGTAACATTAATGTTCGGAACCCGGCGATTTTAGTAGCTAAGAGACTTAATAGTACGATGTCATAGAGATTCGTATACAGTCACGCGTAGCCGACATTTTGTACTTTAATCGACAAAAATAGTTCACTCTTAACATTTTTCATGATCGTCGTGAGTTAAGTCGCTATTATTTTCCATATGGCGGAGTAAATTTATACAGTTGACATGTAGTCGCTACATCTGTACTAATCGAATAGACAACTCGTGTCGACAATTCAACGTTATGTGTATGGAGCGCGCGTAACTCGATTTTAGTTTATGCAAGGATAAAATATTAGTTTCGAATGTTTAGGTTGCCTTGTGTGCGACGGGGTTTACAGAATCGGTAGAGTCAGTCGGGAAACATTTTTAACATCACGACATAATCCTACATGTTGTGAACGTGGCGAAAAAGTAATGTGGTAAAAAGTTTTATAAACTCTAAACTAAAAAAAAGTGATATATTCAGGACTTGTTTTTGTGAAAACTAAATTTATATGCTTGATTACCTAGGAGTATGTATCTAACTAGCGTAAATTAAGTTTAAAAAATATTATAGCTGAACGCACATTGTTATGTGCTTTATTTATTTTGTAAATTATAAATTAATATTGTATAATAATTTTAAAATATAATAAAAAAAAGAAACACTAACAGGTAATAAAAAACACCGATCATCATATCGTATGTCGGATAGCCACTGAGTTATTTCTGCTTATAATGTTACGTTTAGAGACACATATTATGTAATTGTTAGACAGAAATTGTTTCATTTTGATCTAGATTTCGTGCAGAACTGTACTTAATTGCTTGGCACTATGTAATCATTTATAATGCACTCATAACGTAAGCATTGTGCCGAAATAATTACGTGTTCTCCAAGAACAATACAAAAGCGATTGTACATTCGTGCGGTCGAGGTATATTTACAGAGTAATCACTAATTTAATTAGTTTAACGCATTATATTTGTTCCACATAACTTTGATAAGAATTGTAGAAGAAAAATAAACCGATAATAGCTAAATTAGTCACCTCGGAACCCGGAAATCTCCCAAAGCTATTAAAACTGTAACAACTATACTCAGATATATTTTAGCTAATTTAAATAAAAACTTTTTTTTTGCATTAATAAGAAGAATTTTATAAATCAAAAGCATATCAAAGAAATTATAAAATGAACATGAAATGCTAGAAATTTTATTCCATAATGACAATTAAAAATAAAACATTATTCTTTGATTGGAAATAACATCAAAAACAAAAGACAATCAATTTGTTAATTACGGCTATGACAATTTATCATCGTTAGATTCTACGTCATTTGATGATATTTTAAGTGTAATTAAATTTTCCGAAATTTTACTAATATTATTAATGATGGATGGATGTTTGTTTGAAGGTATCTCCAGAACGGCTGAACGGATCTTGATGAAATTTGACATATATGTAGAACATAATCTGGAAGATCACATAGATTACTAAGTTTTTTTATTACACAGCTGGGCAACAAGTAATTACAAATAAATTTGACGCAACTGGCACTGGTCCAGCGTGACCCAGACCAATTCACCCCTTACAAGAATATAGGTACTAAGTATAAATGATTATGTAGTCCTGCAGAAGCTTTTTAAATAAATCCAATATCAATTTTAATAAGAACGTTAAAATCTATACGTCATAATATACCATCTATAGGTATAAATAATATACGATGCTTGAACTAAAATAATTAATTCTAATATAATTATAAAGATTAATGTCAATATACGAGTACTACTATATTATTACAATATACTATTAGATTCATTTAAATGGAAACTTTTTGCCAAGATATGGTGAATGAATACTAACTTGTATTGAGTGATGGAATAAAGTGGAATATTATAGTTCTAATAATAAAGTTGTTGATGTCGTGTTTTACAGTATTACATTGACTCGTTTATTTTTACATAGGGTGTTCAAAATCATGATTGTATTTTTTAAACTCAATGATGCGATTTTAAAAAACTATATAATTTGCTTTTAAAAACAAAAATATTAATACATTTTGTACCGATAGAAATGATGTTAAAACTGCATTATAGCAAACTATACCAACCTTTAAAACAGCCGTAAAATGTTCGGTAATCAACAATGTAACTATTTTGTATTGTTATGTAAGTGAACAATTGTGTTATTCGAAAGTTTGTGTCGAGACTGAAAGGAATTTACATTTGATCATAAAAATGTAAATAAAACAAAGCGATCCGAGCACATGTTGCAAATTTCATTTTACGACGGTACAGCTGATAAATTGGACCTGACGAAAACTAAGCTCCTTATAACTAAGAAAACTATATTAATCACTTACCTAATACTGGTCCAACGATGAACATATAAGCCAACATGATGAGTATAATTTGCAGTCTACGTGAACCTTCCCGTCGCTTGAAAGCTACGTTGATGGTCGCACTCAAGTCTTTTATAGAGAACAACGAGAATATCGTATTTGAATTATCATTATCGATTGACTTTTTCGGCTTCTCCTTCAACCTCAGGACGATATAGACGAAACCACTTAAATAAAAAACGCACGCAATTGTAAAAA